>NC_064559.1:194878639-196128639 GCF_937001465.1 Orcinus orca
CTTTTGCTGTGAGGTAGGTGGGGTTGATATTCTTTTATTTTTTCAGAGGAAGGGTCTGAGACATGAAGAAGATCAATGACTTGGCCAAACAGGGTAGCATTCTTTTTTTTTTTTTTTTTTTGGGTAGCATTCTTAAAGGAATATGGTCTTTGGAACTAGACTTGGGTTCACCATCTGGCTGTCGTTACTAGCTGTGTGACCTTGGGCAAGTTTGAGGGTAACGATCCCATAAGGTTATTGTGAAGGCTGAGTAGAATAATAGTAATAGCTACTGTTTGTTGTGACTTATGTGCAAGGCATTCTGCTAAGTGCTTTACATGCCGGGGGATTACATATTGTCTTTGGATGAGAAAACCTCAGAGAAGTAATTTGTTCAAGTAGATAGATCTGGGATTCCTAGAGAAAGCATGTATAGTAAGTCCTTACTATATTGTCTGTAGTATAGTCATGCTCAATTTGGGGTTGTCCTTTATTTGTTCCCTTTATACCTTTCTGTTTTTATCAGTCTATGTATAATCAGAATGCCTCACTTTGTAAAAATGCTCAAGAATTTGTAGGGAAGTGCTTTTACACAATGGGAAGAGTCCTGGGTAGAGTCAGGAGACTAAAGTCCTTGGCTTTGCTAAGTTGCTGGAGAAATATTGAGTCTCAGTTCCTTCATTTTTAAAATAAAGGGATTGGACCAAACAGGCAGTTTATTTTAAATAAAAGCGGTAGAACTCTTTCGTGAGTCATTTGGGGGAAGACCAATATGTTAAGAAGCTGAAATCGGTTGCTTTGGTTGACTGAGTGAGAGAGGGAGCCTGACTCAGCCTGCTCAGACCTTCGCCCCTGCTCTCTTTTCCCAGGTGACTCTGGAAGGGGTTTGCTCAGTCTGGTTTGAAACTCAGTGGACTAAATGATCTTTTAGCTGTGTTTTGGCTGTGAAATCCCATTCTAAGGAGTGGAAGAAGATCCAGAAATATTTTCTGCTTCAACACTTCCTCCAATAATTAGAACCTCTATGAGTGGTGTGGTTTTCTGGTATTTATGTCATATTTCCATGGCATAGACCTGAAAGCCAGATGGGTCATTGTCCAACGGGAGAAGCACTGTGCAAGTGGCTTGGGGCTTGGGACAAGACCTTTCAGAGCATTACCACGGGACTTGATATCTGTGCTGGCTGTATCTGTTATTGTTAGTTGTTTTCTCCATTTGTAATCCATGAGTAAGTAGCTCCTCGACATCATTTTTATTATTTTCTGTTAATGGTTAGTGCCAAAGGGCTGACCAGCCATTTAATAATTAGGGGGCTCATTCAGCCCTATTCATTCATTGAATTTTAAGCATTAATTTATGTGCTAGGCTTCCTGCTGGGTGCTGAGAATACAGTGGTGAAAAAGAAACAAGTTGGAGAGATAAAATGAATAAATAAAACTTGAATACATTGTGATAAGTGCTGTGATGGGACCAATACAGCAGACTAAAGCGCAAGAAAGAGGCGCCCTGATCTAGCCTAGGGGTTCAGGAAGGAGGTGCTCCAGGAGCTTCCAGGAGGAGGTACTGCCTAAGGTGGGATTTGAAAAACTGAAAAGGAAGTATTATCAAGCTAGTGAAGGCCTGGAGGTGAGAGAGAGTGCAAGGTTTGTGGAACGTCGTTTGAAGACGAGGCTGAAGGGGTAGGCAGGGCGGGTCGTTAGAACTTCACATGCCGTGTGGGGAGTGTAGGCTTTGTCCTGAGCAATAAGGCCCTTTAAAGGATTTTGAGCAGTGGCGTGTGATAACTCTCTTCTCTATATATTTCAGTAAGTATTTGCTGTATATTCAGTGAGTTTTGCTTTTTCATTCCTTGTGCTACCCTGGTTGATTCATATCAGAGTCTTGAATAGAACATATAAAATTGGCACTAAAAGCCAAATGAATAAAAAAGCAGTGTAATTCCTGGACTCTGCTAATTCAGAAATATCATTTATAGATGGGGCTGTACTTAAGTTTAACATTTTCCTCTCTAAGAAAGAGATTTGTTTATGTAGTATAAATAAGACTTGTTGAGGAGAATGTCTGTTTGGGGTAAGCTGTTTTTTTTTTTTAAACAACTTAAGATATAATTTATGTATCATAAAGTTCCTCTCTTTAAAGTATACAATTTAATGACTGTCTAGCATACTTATGAGGATAAGCTGTTTTAAAGCTCTTTGTATTATAGAAGCATCATTTGTCCTCCAATAACTGCTATGCCACTACAGATCTTTTGTATCTACTCATTTAAAAGTGGTTTATGGCTCCTACTTTTAGTTCAGTCCCCCATCCCCTCCACCCTGTGTATAAAATTGGTAGTTAAGGGGCTTCCCTGGTGGCGCAGTGGTTGAGAGTCCGCCTGCCGATGCAGGGGACACGGGTTCGTGCCCTGGTCTGGGAAGATCCCACGTGCCGCAGAGCAGCTGGGCCCGTGAGCCACGGCCGCTGAGCCTGCGCGTCCGGAGAGGCCACAACAGCGAGAGGCCCGCGTACCGCAAGAAAAAAAAAATTGGTAGTTAAGAATTTTTTTTTTTTACTGTACCACTAGGCAAAAGGCCAAAAACAAGGTTTTTTTTTGTATGTAGGAAAAGTAGATGGGAATAAGGGAAATGGTTTCTTTCTTATAAAAAATATATAGATGTAGGGTTTTTTTTTCCTCTCCGTTTTTGGGAATGAGGAAGCCTGTAAGCTGGAAAAAGGAGGAGAAGGGGAGACCAAAGGAGGCACAGGTGAGAAGAGACAGAGAAAGACAATACCCAGGGAAGCCGAGTGGTGGAGAGGGAAGAATAGTCAGGGAGCTGGGCGATGGAGAGGCTGGGAGGGAGGCAGGCCCTGTAATTTCCAACGCCGCGGAGGCCTTGGTGTTTTTTAAAAGCTGAGCATGGGCTCCACCTGGTGGCTCTAGGCTTTAAGTGCAATTGATGGAGGAGATCTTGGGGTTGGAGAGAAGTGGCATTTAGCATCTCCTCAAATCCTGCTTAAGGTCGTTTCTCTTTTGCCCTGAGCTTTCTCATGGGGTCATTGTTGAGTCCATTTTTCTCTCAAATGGAGGCTGTTTTTCTCTTATGGCTCAGACCTTGTTCCCTCCATCCTTTCTCCTAGGTTTAAATCTAATATCAGACTGCATCACCCAGTGCCCTTATTGTTGCTGTCATATTGAACCCCAGGGTCACTGCCTCTCATTTCTCGATGACTATAGTTTCTTGTTTAATGTCACAATTTGCAGCACTAGCCCTGTTAATTTGTGGGCTTTCAATGTACAATTCAGGAATCCTTGCAACACCTTTGCCTCTCAGTATTTCTCTCTTCCAGTGATCTCACCCCTCTCTGTAGCTGGCATTCCCAGAATCATACTTTAGTTTTTTAACTTACAAAAAGTTAAGACTACTTTTTTGGAGCAGTTTTCGATTCACAGCAGAATTGAGGGGAAGGTACAGCAATATCCCATATACCCCCTGTCTACTTCCCTCCTCAGGTTCCCCCCCATTATCAACATCTCCCATGTACATTTGTTACAGTTGATGAACCTCCACACACATCATGTTCACCCAAAGTCCATAGTTTGCATTCGGGTTCACTCTTGGTGTTGTACATCCTGTGAGTTTGGACAAATGTATAATGACATGTATCCACCATTGTAGTATCATACAGAGTAGTTTTACTGCCCTGAAAATCCTCTGTGCTCTGCCTATTTATACCTTAGTTCTTGACATTATCAATTACTGCAACTCCTTGATAGTTTCAATTCCCTGAGATCCCTCTCTGATTACCGTCTCCTATCTTTCAAGCTCATTCCTCCTAGTACCCTGACTCCAACAATCCTTCAATCCTCATTGGTACCTTCAATTCATTGGTCCTATTACATTTTCACTGTTCTTCACATGTTCTTGATGTTCGTGTTTCTCTTTACTGAAGCTCCCTTGTGCACACCTATAATTTCCTCACTCTTTTCTTGCTTTGTTACATTTGCAAACTTCCAACCCTGTTTTCAGTCCAATTCTCTCTCTCTGTGCCTTCACCTGGTCAGCAGAACAAGACTGAATATAAAAATACAACCTTGCTGATTGGTTTCACTTTAAATTATAACCATGAATTTCAAGTGGGCCCTTAATGTTGCCTGGCAATCATTCTATTTTCCATTCACCTAGATGACCATTTCTGAAACCTGTACTACTCTACCCCCTGCCCTTGTCATCATTTTAAGATGATGATCTTGCTTTCTACTTCAGTGAAAAAGCAAAAACAGTCAGAAGAGAACTTTATTAGACTACTACCACCACACCTTCCTTCCTACCTACCCACTAACACTTGTACCCATATACTCTGCCTTCCTGCCTCTTATAGATGAACTATCTGTGCTTTTTTTGTTGTTTTTGTAATATTATTTTTAAAAATTTGTCTTATTGAAGTATAGCTGATTTACAATGTTGTGTTAGTTTCTGATGTACAGCAAAGTGATTCAGTTACGTATATATATGGTTTATTACAGGATATTGAATATAGTTCCCTGTGCTATACAGTCGGACCTTGTTGTTTATCCATTCTGTATATAATATTTTGCATCTTACCTGTGCTGCTATTGCTACATCATATGCCTGAGTATGTTTAGTTTCTTAAGAAACCACCAAACTGTCTTCTAAAAGTGGCTGTACCATTTTGCATCTTCACTAGCAAGGAGAGTTCCTGTGGTTCACATCCTTACTAGCATTTGGTGTAGTGGTAACTTTAAATTTGCATTTCCCTGATGACAAGTGATGTTGGAGCATCTTTTCATAAGCTTATTTGCCACCTGTAGGTCTTCTTTAGTGAAGTGTCTGTTAAGGTATTTGGCCCATTTTAAAATCAGATTTTCTTATTGTTATCAGATATGTCCTTTGCAAGTTTTTTTTCCTTCAGTCTGTGGCTTGTCTTCTCATTCTCTTGACATTGTCTTTTGCAGAGCAGTTTTTAATTTTAATGAAGTTCATTTTATCGATTACTCCTTTCATGAATTGTACCTTTGGTGTTGTATCTAAGAAGTCACAGCCAAACCCAGGGTCACTAGGTATTCTCCTTATGATATCTTCTAGGTGTTTTATAGTTTTATCTATGACATTTAGGGCTGTGACCCATTTCAAGTTAGTGTTTGTGAAGGATGTAAGGTCTGTGTCGATATTGATAGTTTTGCACGTGAATGTCCAATTTGTTCTAGCACCATTTGTTGAAAAGACTGTCTTTCTGTTGTATTGCCCTTGCTTCTTTGTCAAAGGTCAGGTGACCATATTTCTGTGGGTCTATTTCTGGGCTCTCTGTTCTGTTCCATTAATCTATTTGTCTTTTCTGTCACCAGTATCACACAGTCTTGAATATTGCAGCTTTTATAGTGAGTCTTGAAGTTGGGTAGCATCAGTTCTCCAACTCTGTTGTTCTCCTTCAATGTGGCATTGGCTGTACTGGGTCTTTTGCCTCTCCATGCAAATTTTAGAATCCATTTGGCTATATCCACAAAATAACTTGCTGGGATTTTGATTGAGATTGCATTGAATCTAGAGGTCAAATTGGGAAGAACTGAGTTTGGATAATATTGAGTGTTAGAATCCACGAACATGGAATATCTTTTTATTTATTTAGTTCTTCATCAGAGTTTTGTGGTTTTCTTCATATAGATCTTGTACATATTGTGAGATTTACACCTGTGTATTTCATTTTAGGAGGTGCTAATACAAAGGGTATTGTGTTTTCAATTTTGAATTCCATGTGTTCATTGCTGGTATATACAGGAAATTGATTGACTTTTGTATGTTAACCTTATATCCTGCAACCTTGCTATAGTTATAATTGCTTATTAGTTCCAGTTTTTTTGTTGATTCATTTAGATTTTCTACATAAGACAGTCATATCATCTGTGAACAAAGACAGTTTTATTTCTTCTTTCCCAATCAGTATACCTTTTCTTCTCTTTTCCTGTCTTACTGTGTTAGCTAGGACTTCAGTAAATTTTGAGAAGCTGTGATAGGAGGGGACATCCTTGCCTTGTTCTTGATCTTAGCGAGAAAGCTTTGGACTTCCCACAATTAGGTATGATGTTATCTGTAGGGTTTTTTTGTAGATGTGAGGAAGTTCCCCTCTGTTCCTACTTTGCTAAGAGTTTTTATTATGAATGGGTATTGAATTTTGTCAAGTGCTTTTTTGCATCTATTAATATGATCATGTGATTTTTCTTCTTTAACCTGTCAGTGTGGTGGATTTCATTTATTGATTTTTGAATACTGAACCAGCCCTGCATACCTGGGACAAATCACGCTTAGTTGTGGTGTATAATTATTTTTATACAGTGTTGGATTTCATTTACTAATATTTCATTAAGGATTTTTGTATCTGTGTTCATGAGAGATATTGGGCTGTAGTTTTCTTGTAATGTCTTTGCTTTTGTTGTTAATGTAATGCTGGCATCAAAGGACAAGTTAGGAAGTATTCCCTTTGCTTCTCTTTTTGGAAGAGGTTGTAGATACTTGGTATAATTTCTTGGTATAATTTCATCAGTGAAATGATGGGCCTGGTGCTTTCGGTTTTGCAAGGTTATTAAATATTGATTCAATTTATTTAATAGATACAGGTCTATTAAGATTGTGTTTTTCTTCTTGTGTGAGTTTTGGTAGATTGTGTCTTTCAAGAAATTGATTTCATCTAAGCTATCAAGTTTGTGTGCATAGAGTTATGCATAATATTCCTTTATTATCCTTTTAGGGTCCATGGGATCTGTAGTGATGTCCCTCTTTCTTTTTTTAAAAAAATATTTATTTATTTGGTTGTGCCAGGTCTTAGCTGTGGCAGGTGGGCTCCTTAGTTGCGGCAGGTGGGCTCCTTAGTTATGGCATGCGAACTGTTAGGTGCGGCATGCATGTGGGATCTAGTTCCCTGACCAGGGATCAAACCTGGGCCCCCTGCATTGGGTTATTAGTAATTTGTGTTTTCTCTCTTTTTTTTTTCTTAGTTAGCCTGGCAAGAGGCTGATTGATTTTATTGATATTTTCAAAGAACCAGCTTTTGGTTTCATTGATTTTTTTTCTCTATTGATTTTCTGTTTTCAGTTTTATTGATTTCTACTCTAATTTTTATTATTTCTTTTCTTCAGCTTACTCTGGTTTTAATTTGCTCTTCTTTTTTCTAGTTCCCTAAGATAGGAGTTTATTGATTGTAGATCTTCATTCTTTACTAATATATTCATTCAGTGCTATAAATTTGCCTCTAAGCATTGCGTTTGCTATACCCCACGACTTTTGATAAAGTTGTATTTCGTTTTCATTTGGTTCAAAATACTTAAAACATTTCTCTTGAGATTTCTTCTTTGACCCATGTCAAAGAAGTGTGTTGTTTAATCTCCACATATTTTGGAATTCCAGCTATCTTTCTGGTACTGATTTCTAGTTCCATTCCATTGTGGTCTGGGCATAGACATTGTATAGTTTCTTTTAAACTTGTTTGGGTGTGTTTTATGACCCAGAATGTAGTCTGTCTTGGTGAATGTTCCATGTGAACTTGAGAAGAATGTTTATTTTGTTGTTGGATGAAATAGTCTATAGATGTCCATTATATCCAGTTGATTGATGGTGTTGCTGAGTTCAGCTATGTCCTTACTGATTTTCTGCCTGCTGGATCTGTCCATTTATCACAGAGAGGTGTTGAACTCTCCAACCATAGTAATTGATTTATCTATTTCTCCTTGCAGTTCAATCAGTTTTTGCCTCACATATTTTGATGCACATACACATTAAGGACTATTGTCTTCTTGGAGAATTGACCCCTTTATCATTATGTTATATCCCCCTTTCCCCTTGATAACATTCCTTGTTCTAAAATCTGCTATCTGAAATTAATGTAGCTACTCCACCTTTCTTTTGATTAGTGTTAGATGGTATATCTTTCTTGATCCTTTTACTTTTAATCTATATATGTCTTTATTAAAATTTAAAGTGGGTTTTTTTTAAAAAAAATTATTTATTTATTTTTGGCTGCATTGGGTCTTCGTTGCTGCACCTGGGCTTTCTCTAGTCGTGTGAGTGGGGGCTACTCTTCACCGTGGTGCGCAGGCTTCTCACTGTGGTGGCTTCTCTTATTGCGGAGCATGGGCTGTAGGCGTGTGGGCTTCAGTAGTTGTGGCATTATTGCTATTATTATTTTGAAAAATTATCTGTTAGATAAATTAAGAATAGGAACAATTAAAAATTTTATTTTACTTGGACTTATTCCTTCTCTAATGCTCGTCCTTTTTTTTTTATGTGTTCTGAGTTTTTGACCTATATCATTTTCCTTCTTACTGAAGAACTTCTTTTACCATTTTTTGTAAGGTGGGTCAACTGGCAACAGGTCCCCTCAATTTTTATTTGTCCTAGAAAGTCTTTACTTCTCCTTCACTTTCGGAATTGACTTTTTTTAAATTTATTTTTTATTTTTGGCTGTGTTGGGTCTTAGTTGCAGCATGCGGGATCTTCGTTGCAGCATGTGGGATCTTTTGTTGTGGTGCATGGGTTCTCTCTAGTTGTGGTGCATGGGTTTTCTCTTTCTAGTTGTGGTACACAGGCTCCAGAGCGCATGGGCTCTACAGTTGTGGCATGTGAGCTCCAGAGTGCATGGGCTCTGTAGTTTGCAGCACGTAGGCCCTCTAGTTGAGGCACACGGGCTCAGTAGTTGTGGCGCGTGGGCTTAGTTGCCCTGTGGCATGTGGGATCTTAGTTCCCAACCAGGGATCAAACCCGCATCTCCTGCGTTGGAAGGTGGATTCTTTACCACTGGACCACCAGGGAAGTCCCTCTCCTTCACTTTTGAAGGATAATTTTGTAGGGTACAGCAGTCTACATTGGTGGTGTTTTTCTCTCAACATTTAAAATATTTCACTCTACTGTCTTGTCACTTGCATGATTTCTGAGAAGTCAGATGCTAATTCTTATCTTTGTTCCTCTGTAGGTAAGGTGTTTATTCCTCTGGGTTCTTTCAGGATTTTTCCTTTATCTTTGATTTTCTGTAGTGTGAATATGATATGCCTTGGTGTTTTCGTTTTTAGCATTTATCCTGCTTGGTGTTCTGAGCTTCCTGAATCTGTGGTTTGGTGCTGACATTAATTTGGGGAAATTCTGTCATTGCTTCAAATTTTTCTTCTCTTTCTTTCTTCTTCTGGTATTCCCGTTACACATGTGTTACACTTCTGGTAGTTATCCCACACTTCTTGGATATTCTGTTCCATTTTTTTGCAGTCATTCTCTCTCTTTGCTTTTCAGGTTTAGAAGTTTCTACTGACATATCCTCAAGCGCTGAGATTCTTTACCAGCTGTGTCTAGTTTACTAATGAGACAAAGGCATTTTTCATTTCTGTTGGTGTTTTTGATCTCTAACGTTTCTTTTTGATTCTTTTCTGTAATTTCTATTTCTTTTCTTACATTACCCATATGACCTTGCATGTTGTCTAATTTTTCCATTAGAGTCTTTAGCATATTAATCATAGTCATTTTGAATTTCTGTCTGAATTCTAACAGCTCTTCCATATCTGAGTCTGGTTCTGATGCTTGCTCTGTTTCTTTAAACTGTGTTTTTGTCTTTTATTATGCCTTGTAATTTTTTGTTGAAAGCTGGACATGATGTCCTGGGTAAAAATAACTTAGGCAAGTAGGCCTTTAGTGATGTTGTGGTATAGTGTTGGGGAAGGGGAAGTATCCTGTTGTCCCATGATCAGGTCTCAGTTTTTAGTAAGCCTGGGCCCCTGGGCTATGAATTTCACAAGTGCTTCTCAATGTCAGGTCCTACGTGCCACCCCTCTCCCTACCCCATCCCCTAGGTGGTACAGGATGGCTGGAGTTGGGCATATTCCTTCCACCATGTAGAAAGTTAGAGGTAGCTGGAGTTGGGTATTTTCCTTCCCCCAGGTTAGTTAGGCTCGGATAAGACTCTAATAGGTTAGACCCTGGTTTCAAAATGGTTAATTTACCCTCCTCCAGCTGGAAGCATGAGGGGATTTTTTCCCATCTTCACTGTGGGAACCTGGTACAGCTCCTGGAGGTAAAGCTCACAAAATGTGGTGCATCCCCCACCTAAGACTGAGACACCCTCTGTTGTTTTTGACTCCCAAAGTTGTCCACCCTGAGCCTCGAGAAGTTTGTCAGTTGCAGTTTAGGTTTTCCTACCCTGGTATTAGTTCCTGTGGAGGTTTCTACTCCTGCATTTCTGCTCTGGTAAATTGTGTTCTCTGTATCCACTTGTCTGTTTAACTTTGGGGGAAGCAGTTTTCTCTGTAACCTCAATTCTCTGATGGATCTAAGAAGAGTTGTTGATTTTGTTTGTTCAGCTTTTTACTTGTTAGGAAGAAGTGATGACTTTAGAAGCTCCTTACATGCTGGGCCAGAAACTGAAAGTATACCCTACCATCTCTATGTATTTTACTTCTTTTGTGCCTTAACGTTTTTAAAAATTATTTTTTATTTTGGCAAAAGCATAACATAAAATGTATCATCTTAACCATTTTTAAATGTACACTTTTTTAGTAGTGTTAAGTATATATACACACTGTTGTCCAACCAATCTCTGGAACATTTTTTATCTTGCAGAACTGAAAGATAAAAATGGTTCTATACCCATTGAACAACAAGTCCCTATTTCCTCTTTCCCTCAGCTTCTGGCCATCACCATTCTACTTTGTTTCTATGAATTTGACTATTCCAGGTACCTCATATAAGTGAAATCATATAGTATTTGTCTTTTGTGACTGGATTATTTCACTTAGTATAACGTCCTCAAGGTGCATCCATGTTGAAGCGTCAGAATTTCCTTCCTTTTTAAGATTGAATAACATTTCATTGTACGTGTAAACCACATTTTGTGTATCCATTCATCCACTGATGGACATTTAGGTTGCTTCCACCTTTTGGCTCTTGTGAAAATGCTACTATGAACATAGGTATGGGGACTTCCCTGGCGGTCCAGTGGTTAGGACTCTGCGCTTCCACTGCAAGGGGCCTGGGTTTGATCCCTGGTTGGGGAAGTAAGATCCCGCAAGCTGCACAGTGTGGCCAAAAGAAAAATTTAAAAAAAACAGGTGTGCAAACATCCCTCTGAGATCATTCTTTCATTTTTTGGATATATATCCAGAAGTGGAATTGCTGGATCATATGATAATTAGTTTTTGATTTTTTGAGGAACCACCATCATGTTTTTCCATAGTAGCTATAGCATTTTCCCACCAACAGTGTACAAAGGTTCCAGTTCTCCACATCTGTACACTTTGTTTTTTGATAGTAGTCGTCCTTGGATATCATCTTTGAAGAAATGTCTATTCAAGTCCTTTTCCCATTTTTAAATCAGGTTCTTTTTCGCTGTTAAGTTGTAGAAGTTCTTTATATATTCTGCTTATTAATGCCTTATCAGATATATGATTAATATCTATTCTTAACAAGGTCTAAAGTTAGTTATAACAACACTATCCTCTTCGCAAAGAATATAACATTCTAAGAACACTTGAATTCTGATTTCTCTCTTTATGATTTACATGTTATTATTGTTTAGTGTTTCAGTTCCACTTTGGGGAGAAGGAGCAGGATAAAACCAATCCCTAATTGATTTTTATTGTTTAACTGAATCAATCAGTGCTTGTCTGGGTTAATTTCTTTTCCTTCTTGCATCTAATGCCTTCTTTAAATGATCAGTTTCTGTATTCTGAAGTACGTCTATCAATAGTTTTTTCAGTGATAAACACTTAAATTTTTATTTTCCTTTTATTTGTTCTTAAAGTGTTTCTGACTAATTATATCTCTCTTTCATAGTTTCTCTTGGTATTTACTTCTAGGAGATTTACTTCTAGGTTAGTTATTTTCTCTTAGAACTTTTAAAGATGTTATATCATGTCTTTTTGTTTTGTTTTGTTATGTCTTTTATCTTCTTGATGTCCACTTAAAAGTTTCTGCTGAGAATCCAGTTCAGTTGTTATTTCTTCATAGACTATTTGCTCCCCCCCACCCCTTACTGCTTTTAAAATACCTTGTGGTATTCTGCTGTATCCTTATGATGCTTCTAGGTGCAGATTTTATTTTTATCCTTCTTGGGTTGGACTTTGCTTCCTGAATATCGAACAGTTGGTCATGTAAATGAGGCATTTTTGTGTCTTTTTGCCATGCTGCCATTGGTGGCATTCTTCATTAGGGTGAAACTAGGCATCAGCCATAAAGAACCAGTGTTTTCTTGCAGGTTTAGTCAAATTCAGTCATTCAACAAATTTCAACACCTGCCATGTTCTAGGCACAAGAATTACATATGGGAACTCTTTACAACTGGGAGTTGAAGTAGAGGTTTTAGATTTGCTGCCTGACATGCTTTCTGCTTTTCTTCTGTAGACTGATAATGGTCTCGAGCTGCCAAAGAAGGTTGTGGATGCCAAGAGAAAGGTAACCGTTTCTCATCCCCTCGAGTGGAACTGGGTGCCTCTAGGAGCCCACATTGGCTGGCAGTAGACATGGCTGAATTTACAAGCTACAAGGATACTGCTTCCAGCCGCCACCTGCGGTTTAAGTTACAGAGTCTAAGCCGCCGTCTTGATGAGTTGGAGGAAGCCACAAAAAACCTCCAGAAAGCAGAGGATGAGCTCCTGGATCTCCAGGACAAGGTGATTCAGGCGGAAGGCAGCAACTCCAGCATGTTGGCTGAGATTGAAGTGCTGCGTCAGCGAGTGCTGAGAATCGAAGGCAAAGATGAGGAAATTAAGAGAGCAGAGGATCTCTGTCAGCAGATGAAGGAGAAACTTGAGGAGGAGGAAAACCTCACCCGGGAGCTAAAATCTGAGATTGAGCGGCTTCAGAAACGAATGGCTGAACTGGAGAAGCTAGAGGAGGCCTTTAGCAGGAGTAAGAATGACTGTACCCAACTGTGTTTGAGCCTGAATGAGGAGAGAAACCTGACAAAGAAAATCTCCTCTGAGCTGGAAATGCTCAGGGTCAAAGTGAAAGAACTAGAATCTTCTGAGGACCGGCTGGATAAAACTGAGCAGAGTTTAGTGTCAGAGTTAGAAAAGCTGAAATCATTAACTCTGACCTTTGTAAGTGAGAGAAAATACTTGAATGAAAAGGAGAAAGAAAACGAGAAACTGATAAAAGAGCTCACTCAAAAATTGGAGCAGAACAAAAAAATGAACCGAGATTATACAAGGAATGCTTCTAACCTTCTGGAAAGGAATGACCTACGAATTGAGGATGGTATCTCTTCCACACTGCCGTCCAAAGAATCAAGAAGGAAGGGAACTCTGGACTATCTAAAGCAGGTAGAGAATGAAACAAGAAACAAATCAGAAAATGAAAAGAACCGAAATCAGGAAGACAACAAAGTAAAAGACCTTAACCAAGAGATTGAGAAACTTAAGACACAAATCAAGCATTTTGAATCTTTGGAGGAAGAGCTTAAGAAAATGAGGGCCAAAAATAATGACCTTCAGGATAATTACTTAAGTGAACAAAATAAAAACAAACTCTTAGCCAGCCAGCTGGAGGAGATAAAGCTACAAATCAAGAAACAGAAAGAATTGGAGAACGGGGAGGTAGAAGGGGAAGATGCTTTCCTGTCCAGCAAAGGCAGGCACGAGAGGACTAAGTTTAGAGGGCATGGGAATGAGGCACCTGTGTCCAAGCAGACACCCCGGGAACTGTCCCCTCAGCATAAGCGGGAAAGGCACCGAAACAGGGAATTTGTTCTCAACAATGAAAACTATCCTCTGAGCAACAGGCAGGTTTCTTCTCCCAGCTTTACCAACAGGAGGGCAGCCAAAGCTTCCAACACAGGGGCAGGTGCAGACAGTGGGACTCAGGAGACAAAGAGAACTGAAGATCGATTCGCATCTGGCTCCTCTCAGAGTGAAGGGAAGAAGTCCAGGGAACAGCCGTCAGTGCTTAGCCGCTACCCGCCAGCTGCCCAGGAGCACAATAAAGTTTGGAAGGGCACTCCCAAGCCAGGTACTGAGAGTGGGCTGAAGGGGAAAGTAGAGAAGACGACACGAACATTTAGTGATACCACCCATGGATCTGTTCCCAATGACATATCAGGGAGAGGTGACAAGGCTTCTGACACCTCCACCGAGGCCCTCTTTGGCAAGAGGGGGCAGGTGCCTGGCAATGGAAGTCAAATAACTCAGGCTGCAGACTCTGGCAGTTCTAAGGCCGTGGGAGCTCTGGCAACATCTAGAAGATCTTCCTCAGAAGGGCTTTCTAAGGGGAAAAAGGCTGCCAACGGCCCAGAGGCTGATACCAGTTTCCCAAATTCCAAGGCTCCACCTTTATCAAAGTATCCTTATAGCTCCAGAAGCCAAGAGAACATCCTTCAGGGCTTTTCAACCCCCAATAAAGAAGGAGTTGATCAACCCATAGCAGTTGTGATGGAAGACAGTAGTCAGCATGAGGCCCTGAGATGTCGAGTCATCAAATCCAGTGGCAGAGAGAAGCCAGACTCAGATGATGATATGGACATGGTGTCTCTTGTTACTGCCAAATTGGTAAACACAACCATTACTCCAGAGCCCAAGCAACAGCCCAACTCTAGAGAAAAGGCCAAATCCCGAGGGGGACTTAGAACCTCCCTCTTTGAGAATGATAAAGATGTGGGAACAGAAAATGAATCTGGGAAACCTGTCAGAGCCTGCACCAATGCCATGGAGCTCCCAGAGGCCAATGGTGCCGGGGTAAAAAGCCAGCGGCCCTTTAGCCCCAGAGAGGCCTTGCGATCTAGAGCCATCATCAAACCTGTCATCATTGATAAGGATGTGAAAAAAGTCATGGGAGGATCTGGAACCGAGGCCACATTGGAAAAACAGAAGTCTACTTCCAAACCAGGGCCAAACAAAGTGACAAGCAGTATAACTATCTACCCCTCTGACAGCAGCAGCCCGAGAGCTGCTCTAGGCGAGGCCCTGCGGGAGAGGCACACATCCACCAGCAACATCCAGGTTGGGCCACCAGAGCTCACGTCGGTTAGTAACCATGTCAGCTCCCCCTTTGAGCTCTCCATTCACAAACATGACATCACCCTGCAGTTCACAGAAGCTGAAAGAATGGGAGATGGGGCCCCGAAGAACAGGCCAGAAACGGTGGTCTCTCGGAGCAGCATTATAATCAAGCCATCAGATCCTGTGGAGAGGAATAGCCATGCACCCACAGCGGAGACAATCAGGTGGAAAAGCCATAGTGGCCCCTTAGAAGTGGGCTCGTCAGATGCCAGACACGTTACTGTGAGAAATGCCTGGAAGAGTAGGCGAGACTTGAACTCTTTGGAAGACCCCCCAACTCGAATAGGTAAAAATGTGGAATCTACCAACACCTACATCCAGAGATCTTCCACAGACTATTCAGACCTTGAACAGCCCAGCTCATACCTTTTTGAGCAGGGCACTCGAAGGGTAGGCAACTCAGGGGATGCCCCCGAGCTCTCCTCCAGAAGGACCCAAAGCAGCCTCACCGTGTCAGAGGTGCTCACTCGTCGGAATCGGGTAGGAGATACTGTCACGGCTGAAGCCTGGAACCACTTGGCAGGCATGGTAAGTCCCACTTCTTTCCCTCTCTCCTGTTCTCCTTCCACTTTCCCCTTTTCTCCTTTACTTTCTTTTTTGTTCCCCTCTGCCCTGGCCTGTGTGACTCAGGATTATGGAGACTGGGGCTGAGAAACACTGAATAGAACTGGGTAGTTCAGAGAACTGTTGAAAATAATGTGGATTTGGCCTTAAAGAAGAATGAAGTACCTTGAAGAAGGTATTTGGCAGAGAGCAGCATGAATTTCCAAAATCTTTTTCCCAATTTGTCTCCTTCATTTTGCCTTCACATATGAAGGCTACAAAAAAGGAGAGAGATGTGGCCTCTGTTCTCTTGGTTTGCCAGGGTCGCCAAGGGAGCTCCCCTTATAGCCCCACAGAGCAGTACCTAGAAGCACAAGAATCAGCTGCAGCTGTTGGGAGGCTCCGGGTTAAAGGAGGAAGCACAGTGGCTTTCTGTAGAGCAGAGATGGAGCCAAGGAAATGAGTTCTTTGGCTGCCTCAGTTCAGGCAGATCTTTGCCAGCTGCTGGCATGTAGGGGCTGAGGAGAGCTGGGGCTTACACTGGGCCTACCTGGATAAGCTTTATGCCCGAGCATCACTTTTTGTCCCAGACACCTATGTAGCCCATTATGTCATCAGTCTGAGGGCAGGGCTGGTTCAGTGTGGCTTGTTACTGGATAGACAAATCTAGAATCTCTCCTTATATGAGGGTCAGAGTGCCAGAACAACATATGAAGGGGAAGCCCCCAGGAGTGTCTTTTAGATGTGAGTCCTGTGATGAAGAAAGATGTTTTTGACCTAGAGATTGTTCCCTTCTTTTATTATTTGTTTAAATATTTATTTTTGGCTGCGCCAGGTCTTAGTTGCGGCACGCGGGATCTTTCGTTGCGGTGTGTGGGCTTCTCTCTAGTTGAGGCGTGCGGGCTCTAGAGCATGCAGGCTTAGTTGCCCCATGGCATGTGGGATCTTAGTTCCCCAACCAGGGATCGAACCTGTGCCTCCTGCATTGGAAGGCGGATTCTTAACCTCTGGACTACCAGGGAAGTCCCTGTTCCTTTCTTTTAAAAGGCAGGTGGTGACTGTGTGTTAAGTTGAAAAGCCCTGAGTCTTTACAGGGTACTTTAAAGCACTTCCCCACCCGCTGTCTTATTCAGTCTCTCCAACAGCCCTGGTGTGTGTGTGGGGATATTATCCCTATTTTTTAGATGTAGAAATGGAGGGTCAGCGACACAAAGGGTCTCTTCACCAAGGCCACCCAGGTGAATTACTGGAAGACCTAAGATTTGAATCCAAGATTCTTGTCTCTAAATCCAATGCTCTTTTTTACCTTGCCAACCAGACATTCTCACTCATTCTTTGATCTGCATTAGCTGGGGAGGAGCAACAAGAACATTAAAAAGGCAGAATTCTGGTAGAAGAGGAGTGCAGAGAAAGTTGGATGAAGCTAAAAGTGTGGATGTCTGAGAAATATAGGGTGAGGGGCACATATGAGATGAGATATGGTAGGAATGTGAGCTTTTTGGTAGTCTGTAGGTGGGAAGTAGGATAAGAGCTGTCCAGCTTCCTTTTCATACTTCCCTGCCTCTCCAGCGAGCAAATGGCTCTGACCCTGAGAGGCCTGCCGCCTGCACGTACAACACTCCAGTAATGCTGGCCCCTACTTGGAGGTCCCACTCCAGTGGCCCTGTTCCTGGTCCTGTCCCTTTTTAGGGCTCCTGTTCAGCTGTGAGCCTCCCAGTCTACCCTAGGAGCTCTCAGCAGCTTGGAGTTCGTAGGTGGAACTTTGATACTGGCCAGTCCTTTGCAGTTCTGCTGTGGTCGGTCTGCACCACATCTCCCTGTTAGAGAGGGCCATTGGGGTGGGGAGTGACGGTGTCTTATTATTCACTGTATTGTTCTCTGCAGCTGACTTTTGTCATCTGTTGGCACAGGAGGAAGGTGACGACTGCACACTCAGTGTCTACAGGCGACTGCACAACTCCCTCGAAAGGTCTGAACTGTCTGCAAAGCCGGGGCTGCCCGAGCCTGGGCGACCCCGGGCTGAGGAACGGTTACGGCCAAACAGGCCCTGTGCTGAGGAAAACTGAGCCAGCTGGTGAGGTCTGCTGTCTCCTCTGCTCCTGCTTCTCAGCCCTTGCGCCTTCCTGCCCTGTGAAGGAGCCAGGCTAGAAACTAGGCCTTGGCTGGGAGACTGGCAGAGAGCCAGGCTGTGGCTTCTTTTTTGCCAGTTGGCCAGAGGGAATCAGAAACTACAAGCTGGACATGGTCACCCAGGGCCAGCCTTCCCTGATGCATGAGTCTTCTCTCCTTGTCCCCGTCCCCCAGGTAGGATGGGCCACTCTGGCCCCCAGATGAGGAAAGACATAGAAACCCCTTGTATCCCCGCCACACAACAGCAGCCGAATCTCTTCTCTGCTCCTTGGTGGGTTCTGTGTCATAGGGCAACCCCTTCTGTGGTTAACGTTCTGATTTCTTAGTCTCTTCACCGCATCCAGTTCACTCCTCATTTGCCCCAGGGGCCTATGCACCCACCAGCCATCAGCTCCATCTAGGGGGTTCCATTTCTTCCCCTGTGGAGTTCCTCAGACTTTTACAGGGGTTTATGGAACTGCCCTTTAGGTTGAAGTTTCTCTGACTGGGCCCCCGGGCTGACCATTGATTGCTGGGGGCAGAGCACACGGGTACCCACCTACTGGAATGACATCACACACACCCCCACCAACCCCGGCTCTCTGTTCACCTTCCAAAGGCACCTGGAAGTGCACGAGCCTCATGCATCTCCTTCCCTGGGCACCAACATGCTGCTGGCCTTGCCTGCTCCTCTCCTGTGGCTGGAGACTTCAGGCTGACTTCGTTGTTTTCTCCTTTGGAATACTCCCAGACTAACCTGGGCCTGACCCAGCATACTCTGCCTTCTAGGAAGCGCCAGCATGGGGGAAAGTAGACAGGAAGAAGCAATTTCCCCTTAGTCACTCCACAAAGCAATGGCTCCATGAAAGGCATGGACTTTGTTCCTCCTCCTCATCCCCCGTGGAGGAGGTATCGCACTTTACCAAGCTGATGCATTCCTACAGAAGTGGGCCCATGATTTCTGCAAACCAGCTATCATTATGATGACTTCATTGGAGGAAAGGTAATACGTGCCCATCAAGGGCCCTAGATTCATACAATTCAAAATGTAGCAAACCTTTCAGGATGCCACATAAAGAAAAATTGATTAGATTCCTTACACCAATCACGTGGGGAAAGAACCGTACATTCTTGGCACTGCTTTTTCTAAGCATTCTCTCAGTTCAAAGAAGGGATCCCCTTTCAAAGGCTACCTTTATGAAGCAGACACTGTTCCTTCATAGTGAAAGAGCATTAGAGTGGAAGTCAGGAAAGCTGGATTTTCTTCATGGCTTTGTACTTCCTTGCTATGTGACCTTGGGCAAGTCATTGTCCTCTTGGGGCCTCAGTTTCCCTATCTGTAAAATGAGTTCTTTGAAATGGATGGTCTCTAAGGATCCTAAATCTGGCATTCTAAGATTTTTGTTTCTTCCCTGTGGGGGGTGATTCTTAATCATGGAAGGTATTGTCCAAATGGGTTTACATGTGTCCTTCCCATCGCCTTTGTTTTCCTGGGCCTTATTCTTTCCAGTTCCCCATGTTTTAATGTCATGAGGATGAACTCAGAGAAGTTCCCTTGGCCTCACTTTTCCAGTTTATAAAGTGAAAGGGTGAGGTTAGATGGTCTCTGCGGCCCTTTTCAACACCAACATTGCCCAGTGCCACACAGCAGGCCACGTGCTTTCCACAGCACAAGGTGTGTATCTCCTGTTCCAGTGCTTCTTGAATCTTCTCTGCCTCCGCTCAGGGTGGGAACCAGCGTTTGCCCCTCCCTTGTCTGCATCAGATTTGGCGATCCTGGAGGAGGCTTGGGGAGCACCTACTTGACTTTCACGGACAGGAGTGTTTTGCTTATACTTCCATTTTCTGGAGTTTTGCCAATCTAAGGGTATTTGTCATGTGGCTTGCCTTTTCTTCACATTGCTGCCTCAGATACTCAAGATGCTGTTTTCAAAATCTCTTCCTGCTGCTTTTCCTGGGTCATTGGCTCAAGGCTGCAACCTCTCACTTGTAGCCTTCCTGCCATTCTTCTTAACTGGTTGTCAACCCTGAGAGTCCAAAGGAAACAGACCCCTGTGGCGGTCAACTGAGGCTATAGGAAATTAGGTCTGTGGTTCGTTGCTGGTGCCAAATGATGCCTACAAAGATCTCGCCAGTAATTCTTGTCTTTTTGGGCGTTGGGAGCCCTGGATTCTGGTGCTGTAGCTCCTGGTGCCAAAGTCTGGATCTTTCCACATTTTAGCAGCACCAACATCTGCCACCACCCAGAATGCTCTGTGGAAGAGGGGCAGCTATGGTGCCCTTTTGCTGGGGCTGCTGTCTTAAAATCTGAGTGCAATAGGGTTTGATTGTAACAGTTATTTCAGGATATTTTGTTTCCTTAATCTGCACACTTTCTAGAGCCGCTGTAAAATAGATTTTATTTTTAAATGTCCTCAGCATTGCAGAAAATATATTTGTAATAGCAGGTGAACGCTAGAGGCTCAGTTCCTCTGGGCTTCAAATGGCTGGCAAGGCTGGCTGTCAAATTCCAAAGTTGGAAGGCCTGTTTCTGAAAGGCAACCTAGGTGTGACCGTCTGGACCCAGGCCTCACCATCAGGGGTCCTGGAGGAAACTTCCAAATGGGAGACCTGGTAGTTGAATAGTTGTCTAATCAAGCCAAATATTCCCTCTGTCCCAGCCAACAAACCCACTTTTATGACCAGCCTCTTCTGCAGCTTGGCTCTAACTCGGAATTTTACTGGCAGGTGTATGGGGTGTGGGAGGGTTCCTAGTAAGGTCTGGGAAGCTGGCACTCCAGAGCTGCTTGCTTGGAGAAAGTAGAGCTGGCTCAGTGCTAGGAGCTGGTCTCCTCCACCTGCCCCCGCCTGTCTGTCACCACTCTGGTACTAGAAACAACCAGAGAAAGCTGCAGGGACGGTGGGCAGAGAAGTTGCGGCTGTTTCTGCTTTTGCGTAACAAGGAAACAGTTCCTGGGTGGGCCACAGGGATTTGCAGTGGGGCCAAGAATTCCAGCCTCGGCCACAGGCAGGCCTGCACGTGACGCTATCACCCTCGTGGGGTGTGGGAGCGTCTGTGTTGCTCTTGGACTTGCCATCCTGGGGCAGTTTTAGTTCTTTATATTTAGTGAGTTAGTGCCATGTGCTATCGTTTCCCAGTAAAGGAATAGGGACCCTGCCCCTGGGTCCCCAGCTGCCTTTGTTGGTGTGGGTTTATCATTACTCTGACAAGACTGCTTTGGAAGAGCTGCTTTTAGGGATTACCTTTTAAATACCCCAGGGTGGGGAACAACAGGGTTCTCCTCAAAGCCTCACAACCAAGATCATAGGGAAAGGGGCCCTACTTTCCTGCTGCTTCACAGCTCAGAACATGTACTGAATGGAATGTATTTTTAAGAGAATAAAGTCTATTTTTTTTTTTTTTTTTGTATTTTAAAGATCGGGAGGGCTAGGGAAGTAGCCCTCAAATAAACTGTTATTACATTATAGGCCCCCTTGCTAGGGGACACATCAGTATCTGTCGGTCCACACCTACTTGCTCAGGCAGGTGCTCTGGTCTCTCCCCTGCCCCTTGGAGTCTAGGTGCAGCAGCTTCTCCTACATTCCAGCTCCAAGCATGGGACCAAGGAGGCCAGACCCTGTCGCTGGAAACCAGGGCGAAGCCATGAGCAGTGACTCAGGGCTCCTTGGGTGCATGTGTATAGTTGAAGCTGCCTGTCTGCATGTATCCTCTGGCTCTAATGCTGTCTCTGTTGGCTCTGCAGCACAATATGTAACCAATAAAGCTCCCTAGTTTCCATGTGCTTTGTGTGAGTGTGAGTCAGTGATGCCATTTTTCTTGATGTCATCTCTGTGTACAGCTGTTGCTGGTGCAGCTAGTATATTTCATTTACATGTACTGAAAATAGCCAATTACTGATGCCTTAAGGACTGGAAACATAACACACACACACACACACACACACACACACACACACACACACACACACACACACACACACACACACACGCGCGCGCACACACACACACACACACACACACACACACACACACACACACACACACACACACACACACACACACACACGCACACACACAATCTGTGTCGTCTCCCAAGCTGCCTATGTCGTTTATTTAAAAAACAAAAACTCTTCAAAGACCACATACCACTGTATCAGACACCCTAACCTCCTAAGGTAACAATATTCATGGGAAAGCTAGGATTCAAATATAAGTTGTGGTCCAAAGTCAATATAACTTTCTACTACACGCTCTTCTCACCTTTACATCATAGTTACACCACTTGCCCTGATCCTGGTGTGCAAATTTTTCCCATGGTTGTCACTCATTCCAGGATGAGGAAAAAGCCCTCTCCATCTTCATCTTCCAGTCAGACCACCAATGTAATGTCCCTTAAATCTTACTAAGAATAAAACCTCATTTAAACTAATTATAGGGAAGAATTGACTAATGGGAGTAAAATCCAACTTCCAGAAGCAGATTATGTACATAACTTACAGTAACGCAGTCTGTTAGGAACCCTTTGGAAGAAAAAGGCACTGTTCCCTTTTTGTAAAAATGTTTTAGTCTTACGTGGCAGAAACGACTTTGCAAATGTGATTAAGGATTCTGAGGTGGGAGAGAGATCTGGGTCGGCCTTAAATGAAATCACTAGTATCCTTATAAGAGGGAGATAAGATCTGAACTACAGAACAAGAGAAGGTGATGATGGAAGCAGGGATTGGAGTAATGTGCTTTTAAGATGGAGGAAGGGGCCACAAGCCAAGGAATACAGTCACTAGAATCTGAAAGAGGCAAGGAAATGGAATCTTCCTTCAGAGTCTGCTATGATAATTTGTTACAGCAGCAATAGAAAATTTCCACTATGTTACCTAAACCCTTGATCTCCTTAAACTTTTATATCAATACCTTGGACAGAAGTGGAAAGTTAGCACATACCCATGGAGGGAATCTAGGGGAATAAAGCCAGAACGGTCTGCCAGAGGCCCACCCAAACTTTGTGTCAAGGCTTGTGTCTTATCTTGAAAATTCATTCAGTTTCCTAATATCCATATGCTTGACCTGCAGCTATCCTACCCGTGGCACACGGTCACCCCACAATCCCAATGGGGAAGTCTAGCCCCACAGACCAGGAAACCCTTTGCTTCTATGGGAACCCCCCTCAATCCCATCTTCTGACCAGACCAAACCATTTTCTCCTTTATATAAACATCCTCTTTATTTAAACATGGATAAAAACTGGCATTTTCAAAGGAGTAACACCCCTGCCTTATATATAACTCGAAACCTAAGGGGAAACAAAAAGATAAGACTAATTTTCTATGAAGTTTTATTCTCAAAATATAAAAAACCACCACACACAAAGAGACTAACTAAGATGTTCTCTCGCAGCACTTGCTTGCCTCAGTCCTAACGAAGAACACAGACTCCCACACTAATGGACAAGTGCCTCCCTAGCTCTAAGTCACTTAAAGGCGGCAACCTCCTTGGCCACCTGACCACCAGGAGCTCTAGCAGTTGATCTGGAGCCCAGATGCCAGGGTGAGTTTCTCAGTAGAATCTAATATTGCTAGAAGAGCTTTGCTTATGCAGCAAAAGACACAAACACATCGGCCTCTTCCCTTAGAACACATCCATCTCACATGCTCGGGGACTGCTGGGCAGGGACGCCTGGTGTGGCCTGGCGAGGCAGGGTATACATGGCCCCCAAGAACTGGTCTGCAATCCTTCCTGCTTCTCTCAGCCCACTCAGCAGAGCACCATGGACCGTGGCTGGGTAGTTACGGATTGTATGTTCTCCAGCAAAGAAGAGTCGTGGAATAGGCTATTGCAGGAAAAAAAATTAGAGAAAATCAGCAGGCTGCAAACATGCCTTATTGTTGTGTTTGAACTGCCAAATTCCTGCTGGATTTTGAGGGCTCACTACCTGCCCTCCCCACCCCATTACTGGCCCATCATTCTCCCAAAAAGGGTCTCCCTTTATCAGCAGGCATTTTCCTAGAACAAACAGAAGTAGAAATGGGGCAATAAAGCTCAGCCCAGGGCTTCCCTGGTGGCGCAGTGGTTGAGAGTCCGCCTGCCGATGCAGGGGACACGGGTTCGTGCCCTGGTCTGGGAAGATCCTACATGCTGCGGAGCGGCTGGGCCCGTGAGCCATGGCCGCTGAGCCTGCGTGTCCGGAGCCCGTGCTCCGCAACGGGAGAGGCCACAGCAGTGAGAGGCCCGCGTACCGCAAAAAAACAAAACAAAACAAAAAACTCAGGCCAGCCTTAGTTCTAGGGTGATGCTTAACTGCATCTGTGTTTATTTATCGGTTTAATTCTGGGGGATACCCAGTTGTAGAGCTTCCTTTGCCTAATGTATCCCCTACTAGAGGTGTGGTGTTCCCGACTACTCTGAACCAGAGAGAACACAGCACTTGTTCTCATTCTGGAACACTTCGGCCTCTCAGCTTAGAGCAGGCCTTGCTTACCACAGGGTCCTGAGAAACCCTGACTACTCATAAAGACGTTAGGTTATTTCTCAGGGGCATTCCTGGAGGCCCCTAAGTAATTGGGATCCTGCAACAATCCTACGAGCCAGTACAAAATGGGGCACAATTAAAGATGGTTTTGTTTTTGTTTTTTAGGAACAAAAGTCTGAATAAGGAAAAAGTAATTGGTTTTTACTCTGGACTCTTGCATTCTGAACACAGACTGTCTAGACTGACAAGGACAACATGTAACGAATTAGACACAAACAATATTGCTCCTCCCTTTCCCTCTGCTTTTGGTTATCTGAAAGGGTCCAAGGGTCTAAGACTGACTAAAATCTAAAAAGAAAACCAGTGGCACTATTTTTACCCTGAAATCCTGGGATACTGGCCTGTTTCCAAATAAGCCCAGGTATAGTTTGCCAGTTTCTCACCTGTGGGGCACCTGGAATTGAGGGGCCAGGAGTGATTGGCTGAGCCATTAAGTCATAGTCATTTCCAGATGATCCTGCGGCTACATAGGAGTAGGAGCCCCGGGCCCAGGGATCAGCACGCCAGCGAGACACCACTGTTTCCTTGGGCTAAAGGAGAAACCATGAGTGGAAGTTATTACTGGACACCAAGGACAAATCGGTCATTTCTGAAAGGTGGAAAAGCTGTGATGGGTGGGGGCTACAAGTGAGAGAAAGGCAAGAGACACGAGAGTTAGCCAAGTGATGAATGCTGCTGCTATAAAATAAAAAAAACGCCTTCAGGCTGCAAGGAAGCCTCCAGATTGCCTTCTCGCTATGAATCCAGAGATCTACCCAGGGATTGATCTCTATTCCCTTTTAAAATTCACATGAAGCATTAATATGCCTTCTCTCAAAGGAATCATCAGGGACTTAAAAGTGTTCAATGGACCTAAAGAAAGAATAACAGAAAAAAGTACCAAGAGATTCTCTTGAGACTTCCCTTGGGGAGTTGGCCACTTCATCTGAAAGGTGGTTGGGGAATTGGGGGTGGGGATGATTCCACAAGCAGAGACAACAGACAACACAAGCAAAGAAATGCGGCAAATAGCCTTCTCAATCCCCTGGCCCATGTACTGGGGGCTTTTCTCAATCCCATACTTAGGGCATGAACTCTAAACATTAGCATTAATGTAAACCCAGCACACAATTCTGGCTGAAACTGTCCTGACCAAGAATCTATGCTGCAACTCGAGATACATCAAACCCTGCTTTAGTCTAAACCCCAGATCCTCACCTGCCCCTGCCCCTTACTTACTTACCTGGGGCACTGCACTGCTACCAAAAATCCCTTTGAGAATGGCCAGGCATCGGCCAACAATCACATCATCACTTATGTTTTCCATGATGCCAGCAGCTTCTCCTGCCACTAGTGCCAATAGTATTGGAGCTAGAGAAACAGAAAGGACAATTCCAGGGTTTTCCTACAGACTTTTCTCAAGTACCTCCTTATCAGGTCTCACATTATTCTTGGCTGTTTGAAATCTGATGACAGACATGCACCACTCATGCTAGACACACGTTTCTGAGCCAGCAACTTGAATCCTATCCCCAGAAGGGTGCTGGCAAACCACAGTGAAGTGTGACTCATGTACTTCATTGCTTATAACCTGGCAGAATACAGAAGTCCTGAAGATATAACTTCAGATCTTGCTATCAAGTGTCCCTATATTTAGGCACAGAGTTCTTAGACATCTCCATGACCAGGGCTGCATCCTCTTAGCTGTCATCCCAGGCCCTTCCATACTCATCATCACCCTTACTCACCCATTTCGTGACTCTGTGTGCAACAGGCTTATGCGATAGCCACAGTACTAGATGCTAGGGATATAAAAACTATCAACTAGACTATATACTCCAAAAATCAACAACAACAAAAATAATCATAGAGATAATTACGAACTGTGATAAAAGCTATGAAAACACAGACTACAGAGAAAAGAATACAAGGACATAATTTCATTTGAGGCAGTGGGAATACATGTGTCCTGGAAAGTCTCTTTGAAATAGTAACATTTGGGCCAAGCCCTGAAGCTGCATAGAGTATGCCACATTGGGAAGGAAGAGAAAGAGAAAAATAAAAGCACCCCAGGCCCAGGGCACAGTACAATGCAGAGGCCCCAGAGCAGAAGACAGCACGGTACATTTTAGGATTCCAGGAGAGCAGACAAGTGTGCCTGGAGGCTGGGGAGGGCATGGACAATGAAGAAGCTGAGTAGAAAAGAAGGGTCAGATTATTCAGCCTTCATGATGGCCACGATAATGAAAGCCATCAAAAGAAAGAAGTGGTGATAGCAGTCAGTGGCTATTGGCAATTGAACAGGTATGAGGTAAGAGTGGCCTGGACTGGGAGGTAGGCAGTGGGAAAGAAGTAAACAGGTCTGAGAGAGAGAGTGAGGCCCTGACAGGACTTGATGGCCTAGATCAGGGAAGAGAAAGAGCACTCAGCTGTTGCTGGAAACAATGTGCTCAGGGAGCAAATGGCTCCTCTGCGGAGTTAGTGGCCCTGGCCGTGCGAAGGATGTTCAGTACCAGGCAGTGAGGAGTGATGGAAAGAACCACGTGTCAGTCAAACTGGTTAACTGATGTGTCTGCACTGTCAAGGCCAGGCCTCCTGATACTGCTGCAAAGGAGGATGTCTTACATCCTTTTCTTGGAATGAGGTAAGATCTAAATATACTTCTTTTAAAAAAAAAAGCTCTATATAGAACTAAGAGCAACCCAATTACAGAAGAATGTAAAACAGGAGGTAGGAGTTTGATAAATACATTCTAGGGAAAGTGATCAAAGATTCAGGGGCAAGTCAGATACAAAAGTCTGAGAATGAGGAATACAAGTTTCCCTTTCCAGGAAGCTTCCCTGGGCCTGAGCCCGAGCCCCTGGCTGAGTTGATTTCTTCTTCTATGTTTTCTCTTGCAGTGCCTTGGCTTTCACTCTCACTCCTCTACTTCCTGCCCTGTTCTGAGGCTGCCAGCCTCCTTAATGTATCCCCCACTAGGTTGTGAGCTCCTTGAAGGCAGGTATAATATTCCTAATTCTCTATTCCTATAAGGATGTATAAAGATTAAAACTAGAAAGCCGTTACCTTTATAGAGGTTCCAGAAGAGGAAGAGCTCACCCCTGCTGGCAGTCGTACTGCCAACATGTCCGAACAAATTGACACTTGGATCCCAGAATACCCGGTCAAAACACAACACGACCTATTGTAAAAAAGAAGCGTATAAGCTGGTGACAGCACTCAGAGAACATGGCTTTAAGCTAAGCACAGCTGTGCCTCAACAGGAAGTACTTCTTCCTCAGACCTTACTAAAATAAGTTCCTTCTAATCTACTCTCAGTATAAGCCTAGAAATCCCTATTATAAATGTACTACTTAGGAAGACATTTAGCACTCTCTTTTTATAGGCTTGGGTTTGAGAAGTGACCCCAGAAGACAGTCCTCATGGATACTTTATATATAATTAGGTACTAAAGTTAATGAACTGACAGGCCTCACCCTGATATCACAGAGTTGAGAGCACAGCAAAATGTTCAAAAACGCAAACCTCTCTCCTCTCTACGTGGAGGGCAATCAGACTGATATTTGTACACTGGGTATGTAGAGAGGTACCTAGGGCAAGTTACCTTGTTAAGGTTGCCAAATCCCATCCTTTGGACTGCAGATGTTTTCCATTCAGGAAGAGGCGGCACAAACTGAACAGCTGGTGGCTGCTGCTTCAACACACCCAAGGGAAGGGTACAGAGAACTGCATCACACTTATAAATAAACGTCTGGCTCGTGGAGCGGGTATTCACAGCTATCACTTCACATCCTAGACAGGTTAGAGGAAAAAGGCTTTATTGGTGATAAGGATGATAATGACAAGGGTATTGAACATTTAGTGCACAGTAGAATCTACATGCTATCTCAGTTAATTCTTACTACAAGCTTGTGAAGTCAGTTCTGCTCATTTTCTACAGAAGAAAACTGAGGCAGAGGTGAAGTAACTTGTCTAAGGCCATACATGTAACAAGTGCCAGGATTTAAACCCAACAGTCAACTTCAGAGTCCTCGATCTCTACCACCATACTACCCCACCTTCCCGACTGATACACTGGGGATCTTTTGGACTAATAATAGGACCTTATCATTTACCAAAGTTAAGTAAATTTAGACCAAAATTAAGAGTAAAATGCCTATCCCGATAGAACCAATATCTCTCCACTGTGGTTAGGCGCTCACTAAGGACCAAAAGAAGAATGATATCAGAAGCTTGTGGTGCCGATCTAAGGGATGCAGCCTAAAACCGCAGAGCATGCTATCCTTGAGAATATACAGTGATGCTTAGCTTGCCAGGATATGAATGAGCTCAAAGCTGACCACAGAAAAGGTACTGAAAGTAAGTTAATGTAATTCTCCCTCATTTGTGTTCAATTTTTTCTTCAGTAAATGCCTCTTTACATAATTTCTGAAAAATACATAGATAGCTCAAAGTAAGTATGACAGCTCCATACATGCCCATTTTCTGTGGCCACAGAATTAGGGAAAATGACACAAAAGCTAGTCTCACTGTTCTCCACCTGCCTGCAAATGGCTATTTAAGGCTGTAGATCTTCTCAACACCAGCAGCCAGAAGCTGCCTCTGAAGGGAAAACTAAAATCAAAAACTGTTACACTAGGGGCTTCCCTGGTGGCGCAGTGGTTGAGAGTCCGCCTGCCGATGCAGGGGACACGGGTTCGTGCCCCGGTCCGGGAAGATCCCACATGCCGCGGAGGGGCTGGGCCGGTGAGCCGTGGCCGCCGAGCCTGCGCGTCCGGAGCCTGTGCTCCGCAACGGGAGAGGCTACAACAGTGAGAGGCCCGCGTACCGCAAAAAAAAACCCAAAACCCAAAAACCCCCCAAAAACCCAAACTGTTTCACTGGTTGTTAAAAAAATTATCTGTGGTGATCTCAGCAACTCTAGAAAAGGGGCCATGGAAGGCAAGACTGGTGGCCACATCTCCACTAGTCATGAGAGCCCTTAGAGAGCGGGGGTGACTAGCTTTCTTAAGGAGTTCAAGACTATTAATTCCAAAGGTGGGTAGATGATGGGCTCTCTGCACTCCACATGAAATGCACCCTGAAAGCAGCAGTAATGAGCACAGAGCCTACTGCCAAAGGAATCACAGGGCAATTTCATCTCTGAAGTCAACCTATCAGCAAAACTGCTCCCAGAATGAGAAACCAGCCTAAGCAGTTAGCCCACCTGAATAGGAAAAGCCAAAAACCAAGATGCAGATGGTGAAATACAAGGGGTGGGTCCCACTGGAGCCCTAGGGGCCCAAATCCTGGTATTTAAGAGCATACTTAGCAAAATTAGATCCAAACTCCCTGGCTGTTTACTATAATACCAAACTAATATGCACAAACTGGAGACTCTAAAAATTGCCCCAATTTTCTGGTTTATACTATGATGGGGTCAGAGCCTCTAAAGGCTCTACAGCCTCAGTACTTTTGTAAATGCAAAATTTTAAATTCAGGAATCATAGTTTATGAGACATTCTATCAGGAGATGTACCTAAAATTTTTTCTGTAGGTCAAACTCAACAAAAGATCAGTACCATGTTTCAAAGTAAGAGATTTATCTTACCAGTAAAGACGTACCTGAAGCTGTGTAGCGAACCTGCCGAACTGCTGTATTCAGTTTAATGTCCAGGCCTTCTGCTAAAGCCACAGGCACACATGAGTAGCCATTCCTCACTGTCAGGTGGCTGCCAGTAAACTCAAAGTCATCATCCTAAAGAAGACAGAAAAGAACATATTTTCACACTTTCTTAATCTAACTTATGCCATTTATATTGAGTCCTACAAAATAACACTGAAAAAACACCAGCTTGTGGAAAGCCAATATTCTAAGACAGAAATTAAAGAATAATCACTCAGTCTTCCACTACAGCTGCCCCAGGAAACTAAAGGGAAAATGGAAAGAACGCCAGAATGTCACTAATAGCTACCTCTGGGCAGTGAGATTGGGGCAGTTTCTTTTCTTCTGTGATAGACTTTTTATCATCACAGTCCTACACCACCAAGTCCAGACTACCCACGGCGGGCAGGAGAGGGAAGGAAGCTTATTCAGTAAATTCAGATGATACCATAAAAGTTTGTTTGGCTTTTGTATGCACTATAGATGTGGTAGGATATCAGATTCACCATCCTAATTACATTTTCTTCTACATAACAGCAAAATCAGTTTTTATGGCTTAAACTTACAGGTTTTAAAGTTGAGGAAGACTTCCAAAACTAAAGTTGGTCAAACCAGACGTAATCTAGGATTATAAAGATTCGCCCAAGATAATCCATGAAGAAGTCAAGATTTGGCCTGGAAGAATTCCCAAAATGATTTCATGTCTTTGAATTTACTGAAAAATTTTCCAAATAGAGAAACTTTTGAAGGCTAGTCGATATTTCTAATTTCATGAAACTCCTGGGGAAAACATACCACGATTCTTAGGAATTAGATAAAAATATACTGGGCTGGCAGCACAACTCTCACTACTTAGTGACTGACTCATTTGTTCCCCATATGGATCAGTTCACATCACCTACATTCAAAATTTAAAACGATTACAAATGAATACATATTGCAACATCAAATGATAGATCAGTGACTAGAGGTAATTTAGTATTTACATGAAAAACCATAAAGAAACTGGAAATTCTACAAGATTTGTACCACTAGCAAGTGCAATCCTTGCCAAATTCAAATTCTAAAGAATACCAGGACATAATCTGAAGATGAAGAAGTAAAAATAATTTTACTAGGAAAATGTATAATGAAAATGAAAATATGTAAGCAAAATATAATATTTACTTCTATACAATCTTAAGTCTGGCCAAAATCTCAGATTTACAGCTCCATTCAGCATCTAAGAAACCTGGTGATTTCTCACCAGTTCAAGAGTAAATCACACTGAAAACACTTAAAAATAATTTAACAAAAGATGTGTAAGACTGGTACACTGAGAACTATAAAGTACTGCTGAGATAAATTAAAGGAAACCTAAATAAATGGAGAGATATACCATGTTCAAGGATTAGAAGACTCACTATTGTTAAGATGACAATCCCAGAAGGTATTTTTTTTGTAGAGACTGATAAGCTGATTCTAAAACTTTATAGAAGATCTAAAATAGTCAAAACACTTTCAAAAAAGAACAAAGATGAAGAACTTATACTACCTGATTTCAAGATGTACTATAAAGCAAAAGTAATCAAGACAGTGTGACAGTGGCATATGGAAGAACTGATTTTCAACAAAGGCTCCAAAACAAATAAGGAAAAAAGATGGTGCTAGAATAGTTAATTAGATAACCATATGGAAAAATATGAACCCTACCTCACCTCTCACTATACACAAATTTTTTTTTTTTTTTGCGGTACGCGGGCCTCTCACTGTTGTGGCCTCTCCCGTTGCAGAGCACAGGCTCCGGACGCGCAGGCCCAGCGGCCATGGCTCACCGGCCCAGCCGCTCCGCGGCACGTGGGATCTTCCCGGACCGGGACACGAACCCGTGTCCCCTGCATCGGCAGGCGGACTCGCAACCACCGCGCCACCAGGGAAACCCTATACACAAAAATTTAACTCAAAATGGGTCATAGACCTAACATAAGAGCTAAGCTCATAAAACTTCAGGAAGAAAACAGGAGAAAATTTTTGCAATCCCAGTTTAGACAAAGATTTTTCAGGACACAAAAAGCACAAAGCCTAAAGAAAGAGTTGATAAACAGGACTTCATAAAATTAAAAACTTTTGCTCTTTGAAAGATACCATTTAGAAAATGAAAACGCCAGTTGTAGACTGGAAGAAAGTATTTTCAAAACATAAATCTGACAAAGGAACTGTATCCAGAATTTACAGACCATAATGAACTCTTACAGGAGGACAAACAACTGTTTTATAAATTTAATTTTTTTTAACTTTTTATTTTATATTGGAGTATAGTTGATTAACAATGTTGTGACAGATTTTTTTAAATAGGCAAAAGTTCTGAACAGACTTTTCACCAAATAATTGACATATGAATAGCCAATCAGCACATGAAAAGATGCTTCACCGTTACTAGTCATCACAGGAATGCAAATTAAAACCACAATGAAAAACTACTATACAACCATTAAAATGGTTAAAATTTTAAAAACTGGCGATACCAGGTGTTGGTGAGGTTATGGAGCAACTGGGGCGGGCATATACTACTGCTGCTGAGAATGAGATGTGGAAAACCGTTTGGAAGTTTCTTATAAAGTTAAAAATCTACTTCCCGCAGACCCAAATATTTTACTTCTAGATATTTACCCAAGAGAAAGACATGAACGTTCACAGTAGCTTCAATCATTTATAGCCAAAAACGAAACAACCTAAATGTCTGTCCATGTATCAGTGAATGGGTACATTCTGTGGCCGTATCCATACAATGGATATGAATATTACTAAACAACAAAAAGAAACAAACTATTGATATACACAACAACAATGAATCTCAAAATCAAAAGGCACAGACAAAGGCTACATATTGTACAATTATATACTGTATGGTCCAATTTACATGCAATTCTAGAAAAAGCAAAACTATAGTGACAGAAAGCAAATCAGTGGTTGCATAGGGCCAGGAGCAGGAGGGCTGGGGACTGACTGCAAAGGGACGAGAGGACTTTTCAGGGTGACAGAAATGTTCTGTATCTTAATTGTGGGTGTGGTGGTTCATGACTATGTAAGTCTGGCAAAACATCAAATTGCTCACTTAAAATAGGTGAGTGTTATTGAATATAAATTATATCTTAATAAAGCTGTTTAAAAACACACATACAAACAAATTAACAGTTTATCTTAGGAGCCTTCTCAAAGACATGTGCAACAAAATACATGGTAAGGGAATTTTACCTGATCCCAATGTTTAAGGGAAAGTGTAGAGAGAGGTGTGGCATTAGCAAATTCAAGATTTGCAAAATGCCAGTCAAGTATTTGTCTGTCTCTTGACGAGAGATACACATCACTGCAAAATGAGAACAAAGGAGCACAAGGTTATTAAAGGACATTACTATGATTCTCAATGGGCTGATGTGGATGATCTCAGTGGGACTATGCCTTATGTGAAGAAATTCTAAGTCAAAAAGCAGGACCGTATCTGTTTTATTAAGCCCTTTATTCCTGCTGCCTAGAGCAGGCCAAGCTTACTCCATAAAGCAAGGCCTGACTGTAATTCCGGGAAAAAAAAAGTCTTCTTTATACTGTTACCTTGCATTATAAAAGCTTACTTAAAAACATTTTTTTTGTTTTATATTTTGAATAAAGCATGGACTTTTTTTTTTTTAAGCGAGAATGGGTAGCATCCCTGACTACAGAAAAGAGTAGATGTATGTGGAGGCTGGATGCAACATGCAGCACACTGTCACCATGTAAGAGTTCACTATCAAAAACCCAATGGAAATAAAGTGTAATACTTTCCTAGTCCCCAGAATTATGAGTTTAAAGCAATACCACCTTCTACGCCACTCAAAGACAATTTTCATTCATGTATCAAATCTTATGGGAAAAGGCTATCTTTTAAAAAAAAGATACCTAGCAAGTATCTAGGACACCGTTACACATTAAAATATAACAGCAGAGGATTAAGGAGCCTGACAAATAGTCCTATGTGCACAGATACCTTCCATTCATTAAACAATTTACAATACATTCACTGAACATAAATGAAAGCCCAGGGTGCTTTGTAATTTTTCTTTTAAATCTAACAGAAGGAACAGTAAAAGCTATCTTTCTGAGCGTTCGTGTTTTCCTTACCTTGGGGGATTGGCTTCCAATTCTTGAAGTTTTTCTTCTAGCTTTCCTTGTGTTTCAGCTAATTCATCATATTCCTGATAAAATTAAGAGAACTGGGTTGATCTTGATGGGTCAGGGACCCACCTAGTTATTTATACCACAAGGTGTAAGGCCTGGACCATATCCCTGTTCAGGTTAATCTACAAGTGTGCCTTAGCTGAAGGCTGGAGGTTGGGTCAGGGCTCAGGGATGGTTGTTCTCGGAGACAAGTTACAATGTTAGCCTAGAATTAAGACTGAGGGGGGTGGGGGCGGGGAGGTGGGGGAGGATGCAGAAGGAGGAAATAAAGAAACATACTAGTATGCTACACAGTAAGGATGAAAAAGAATAGTGACTACCACTTCCGGTGCCTTTCCTGTGTCCCGAGCATGGAATAACCACTTCAGACCCCCTACAAGTGAGGTAGTACTAACACCATGTCACAGATGAGGTGACTAAGGAGTCTAAGGTCACATGGCTAGGAGATACTAAGTTAGGGATTTCAACCAGACAGTTTGACTCCATTCAATAACTCTGAAGTCCATGTTCATTATCATTATTTTAAATTGTCAGAGATAAACTATGACAGAGGGCTAAACTGAGATGTGGGTAAGCTAAAGGATGACACTGTGAAAACAAGGCAGGAATTCTGCAGAAAAAGCAGACAAAATTAACCCATTAAGTTCCCACAGCTCCTGTGTACCAAACCCTCTTCTTCCTACTACAGGCACCTGTGATTGGCTAGTGGCTCTCTCTTTTCCAAAGTTTCCCAGATCTATACTATTTCTTAGGATTCCAAGTAAAAATCAATGAGGCATGTATGTATACCATACCTTGCATAAGGCAGTTAGATCCCTGTGTTTGCTTTTCACTAAGAACTCAGCAGTGATATCTCTGGGTGGCTTGACTTCAGATGCTTCTTTGTATTGCTGATGGAGTTCTTTAATTTTCTCTTTTAAATTTACCATCTAAGAAGGAAAAATACAAATTTACCATTCCAGACAGTAATTCATCACCAAAGCATGTACTTTGGTTCCTCCCCTAAACTGCTATTATACCAAAACAGGGTTATACTGCAAGGTCTATGGAATTCTTAAATACCTCTTCCAAATCATGATATTAAAAAAAATTTTTTTAACGACATTTTAAAACAGGAAAAAATCCTATATGGCTCTACATAGAGGTATCACATAACTATCAGATAAGGAGGATTGGCTCTGTCTTCCAAAACAAATGGGAGAACTAGGAATGTCCCATTAATAAAAATATATAATTAATTAAAAATTAACTACCAGGAAAAACAAACTGTCTCCAATTAAACTTATTGCTTTGGGAAACAAATTGTCATGATTTGTTTTTTAAATATGTAAAAGGTCAAATCATCACACAAAGAACCATTCCCAATGTTAGTTTTTTCGGATTTCTGGTGGTGCTACACAAGACTAGGGTGAAGGTTAAAGCTTGAGACTGGGAGCTTCACACCAGCTGGCCATGTTCTAGCCACTCTTCTCACTTCATCCATACCACAATCCATGAAGAAGATGTGCCAGAGACCTCTTCATTTGACAAGATGAAGAAATGAGGTACAGTGAGAGAATGAGGCAAGAGTCCAGTCACAAGATGCACCCAGATTTTGCATCATAAAGCCCCCAAGTTTGCAGCTGGCAGGATGAGGAGAAACAAATGGTTTCCCAGTCTGGAGCTGGGGCTCTGGAAGATGGCATAAACAAAGGCCCCCTTATAGGTACCACTGGGGAATATCCCCATATTGGCACCTCAAGTGAAATAATTATGCCAATGAATTATGGTACTGGCTGCTGACATGTTGTCTTCATCAGTGGGAACTTAACCCCAGCACAGCTGATCTCCTTCTCATCCTAGACTTCAGCAGAGGGCACCAGGCCAGCTTTGCAACAGGCAACAGCAACCTGACACAGGAAAGATCTATTTCCCCCAGCATCAATTTACCAATAATGCCATACAGAAAGACTGACAGATAATACAGTGCCTTTTGCTAGTCATTATTTTCTTAACAATAATGAGCTGTGCAGACTTTCTCTCCCATGGAGGAAAAAAATCAGAAATGCTTTTAAATTTCTAAATTAAAGGCCTTTTCCCCCTACTGATGCATCTTCAGCTATGAAAAAAATATAAAATTTCACCTTATTAAGAAGTTCTTTCAGTTCCTCCTGAGTTTTCACTATCTTCTTCCAATGTTCAATCTGCTCATCTTTGACATGCTTTTCTTGTAACCTGAAGAGACAATATATATGCTCCGGCCACACAGCCAGCCTTGCTGAGTAAGACAGGTGCCCATCAGAAACACTTGATGGCATCAAGGCCCTCTAAAATTTCTAATACTTTGGAATAAGAAAGTTGGCTGGTGGCAAATTATTTTCTAGGCTATGTTAAATACAGTTAATTCAATACCATAAAAGACATGAATTTTACAATCGAGAGAGCCTTAAGGATCATGTAATTATTTTAAATAGCTTTACTTTTGGATTTAACTATTTCACAAGAAAATAAGTGAAAACTAGCTCAAATAAGATTTGATGAAAACTTTAAACATTAAATAGCAAATCTATAAACGGAATCTATAATACAACAAGCGGTATCAAAGTACTTACTGAATGACAACTTCCAATGCCTGGCCAAGGGACACAGGCTTATTATTGAGGACATTGAAGTCTAGTTGATGACTAAGGTAAGATGTAGCTTCTAGCAACCGGTTAAACTCTTGCTCTACCATTTCATCTTTCTCTTTAGGAACCTGAAAATTTGAAGTACGGCAGAGTTGGTCCTTACACGACTAAACATAACCATCCATGAAAACACAAATGCTCTACAGTTTAAAAGGTCAAAATATGTATCTCAAAGGGGAAACCTTTGAGGACAATGATTCAAACTGTCTTTTCTATGAAGTGGTCAATTCCATTAAATGAGATATGAAATGTTTCAGCCCAGATATTTTCCTATTCTCACGATTTTGCCCTCAGAGCTGGGACTCTACCTTTATTAACAGCCACAGGATTCACATTGGTGCTGAGTGAAGTCATGTGGAGCACAAGATGCCCTGGAGTTGACATGCACTGAGATAAGCTGGGCTGACATGCAGACAACACACTGGAGAAGTCCCAGAGAACAAAGACTATGTTAACACACCTGAGCACCTTCCAGAATAAGGACAGGATGAAAAAATAAGAAGCCCAAGGTATCTGCTTCCCCTCAAAGACGACAATTTCAGGTAGGAGTAGGGAAGAGAGAAGTGAAATTCATGGCTATTAATAAGAACACAACAGCATCTTAATTCTTTCTCAGAGTAATAGTGTTTTATGGCACCAATTAAGTTCAGAGTTGAATATCCAATGCTCTTAGACTATGAGTGACTGAGGTACCAGGTCTGGCTCACTACTGTGGAGTAAGAGAACAGATTGCAAAGCAGATCATCAAGCTGCAAGACCATGCTCCTAATCCCTGCTGTGCCCCTACCTAGTGATACCATCAGTCAGCTGACACAAATTCCTCTGCTACTGCTTAATTCAGCCCCAAAGTAAACTGCATCTACAATCCTATTGCTGAATTCATGGGAATAGCGAGAAGGAAAAAGCATGTCTAAGGCAAGCATCTCTTGCCATAAAAAGCTAGGCATCGGGACTTCCCTGGTGGTCCAGTGGTCAAGACTCCGTGCTCCCAATGCAGGGGGCCTGGGTTCAATCCCTGGTCAGGGAACTAGATCCCGCATGCCACAACGAAAGATCCCACGTGCGGCAACGAAGATCCCGCGTGCCACAACTAAGAGCCGGCACAGCCAAATAAATACATAAAAAAAAAAAAAGGCGCTAGGCACCAACTGGGAAACAGGATTCAAAATTTGGATTTTCACTTTACCATCAACCTAAAATTGGTAACAAGAAAACAAAACATGAAAGTAAGCCCTAATAATCACTAAGGCTGAGGAAGAATGATCTACAATTAGAGGTAACTATTATGGACAAGATCATCACAGTAAAACTCTGCTTCTCATCTGCAACTCCTTCAGTTTTGCCCTTCCCAATTAAATGGATGCTTTCGAAGCACTAGCCTCTGCCCCTTCACTGATGAGTCACACAGTAACTCTTAGCAGATGAGCCATGGTATAGCAAAAAAGAATATGGTGAGAAGTATAATCTGCACCAAAACAAAGGGAAAAGAACTGCGACTCTCCTTTGGAACTGTAAATTATGACAAGACACTATAACTAATTCAATCAAAATAATATTTTAAAGCATCAAGTTCTAAAAGATCACACATGGGAGAGATCAGGAAATCTTTATGAATTAGAGAATCCCCCTTAGCCTTAGAAATAGAAACCCCTGAGAATCTTTTGGTTTATGTTGAGAAATAAGGCAGTGAATCAGGCTTTGGATGCTTGGTGCCATTTATATATCAGGGTGGTACCTAGGACTTGGTACCTAGGACTTGGTGGATCAAACACATCTGACCTACCCATTCAAGTCCAGGGCCAAAGAAAGGAGTTCTTGGTGACATCGCTACTTGTTTTGATTACACAGCTATCAGAGCTGATGGAAGTGACCTTCTTGTCAGGAATTTCATTTACTTTCCCGTCAGTTACATATACTCTATATATGATGGTCACATAAAGAACAGCTCAAAGCAATGCTGAAATTTTGCTTGGTGTTAATTCCCGCAGTGATGTTACAAAAGATGGTTCTAAATTTGGTGCTCCTTTAAAAAGGAAACAATCACATTTTCAATATGAAATCTACATAGTTATGAGCTCTTCACTGATCACAGATGCAATATGAATGACTGCTTTTCCTGGAGTACAAATGGTGATATTTCTACATGTGGCTTCTAAAATGCCTAGCAGGAGGATGCTATAGCAGCAAGAGGGATCAGATCACATATGCCTCTACAATAGGACAGAAAGTGCCAATACGCCAAGTTTGCAAATGGTACAGATTAAAGCTCTTCCAGTGTCAATTGGATGGCTTGCTTTAGACAAGCTCTAATCTTTACAGCTAGAGTGACAGTCACATAGGGAAGTTCATATTGAAAAAGTACGCAGCACTCAAAGGCTCAGTATCTGGGGTCCAGGGTGTGTGGTACAGAAATATTTAAAGGGACACTGTCAAGGTTAGAGGGACCAAATTTGACCTTTTGTTTCTTCCCTCTGTTTGCTGAGCAGCCCACTTGATTCGTTACACTTTCCCCTTTAGTCCACCCACACCCCCGACAAAAAACTTGACTTTTTACATGCTCTTTCAATGACAAATACTCAAATGGCACCAGCCCAACATACAGGTGCAACTCTACAACAACAAACCAGTGGGAATGTATGATGGACGGGATCTTTGGAAGGGAAAGATTTAAGTTTCAGGCTTTTAATGGGTTACTGTAAACAGTGAGGAAAATGAATTGAAAAATTATGAAAGAAAAATACCTTGACAGTGTCCTTTTAACCAGTGCAGCAGAGAGAGAAATAAACTGTAAATAAGAGCCCACAGCCAAGCCAAGTTTAGTTTTGTAAGACGGCAGTAAAATCAAGGCTTTAAACACACAGCATGACAGAAGCATTGTGAGCTCAGAAGCTGCAACCACCACAGAGATAAAGAACAGACTGTACAGAGACTAAAATGAGAGAGTCAAGGCACAGAAATGGGCAAAAGAAAGGCACTTTGGGTGGGGGTGGGGGTGGTAAAGGGAGACAGTGCAGAAAGCAGAGAGGAATAAGCAAAATTCAGTACAAGAGAAAAAGAACAACAATCAAACCAAACAAACACCAAACCAAAAGATCACTGCTGCATCTGATACCAGAATGACATGACTGCATCTCCAGGACACCCCCTCTAACTCGGGGCTCCAGTCAGCAGTCAGGTCCCATCCATTTTCTGCTAAGCAGTTATAGGAATGTTGTCAGTGACACCAGGGGAAGCTTTGAAACCTGGATTTTTTCCCATTAATTTTAAAATTACACTTTAAAATTAAAGAAATATTTGGAAAATAGTACATAAAATACTTGTCCATTAGGACACCAATACTGACTGGGAGAAAATCAAAATGTGTTTTTGATGTATTTAAACCTTGACTCTGTTTCTAAAGTTAATCTATTAGATATATTCTACTTGACACACTCAGACAATGACAAGAACTTTAGCAACTGACTACCCTAAGCACCCCCTACATACCTGTTTCAGGTCATTTCTTTCCCTTTGGTGAGAACCCTTGGACTCTGTTAGTTCCACAAATAATTATGAAAGGATGTTGAAATACTGGCAATCTCTAACACAAGTCACAATAATTTTAGTTTAACCTGACCATTCATTCTTTTTTTAGAAAATAAATTTATTTATTTATTTTTATTTTTGGCTGCGTTGGGTCTTCGTTGCTGCGTGGGCTTTTTCTAGTTGCTGCGAGCGGGGGCTACTCTTTGTTGTGGTGCGCAGGCTTCTCATTGTGGTGGCTTCTCTTGTGGAGCAGGGGCTCTAGGTGTGTGGGCTTCAGTAGTTGCGGCACACGGGCTCAGTAGTTGTGACACACGGGCTTAGTTGCTCCGCGGCACGCAGGATCCTCCCGGACCGGGGCACAAACCCATGTCCCCTGCATCGGCAGGCGGACCCTCAACCACTGCGCCACCAGGGAAGCCCTAACCAGACTGTTCTAATGTATATTCTTAAATTGCATCCTCAGAAAGGAACTCAGCAAATGTTACCAAGGCTTAAGCACCACATTTTACGCAGCTGGATTCCTATATTACAACACAGTGACAACACATAACAACAAACGAAGAAGCAGTCTTTCGGGAAAGGACCTTTGATACAGTTTCCTAGCAAAGAATCAAACAAAAAGGCTATTGCTTGAAACAGATTTTATGATTTTTCAAAACCATTTATTTCTCAATGAAAGGCTCCAAATAAATGGTTCCTTCAAGACTAAACATTTGGTGAGTCTCCCTCCTCTAAGTGGGGTCTAATCCTGACTGCTTTGATCCTATTGTACGGAGCATCCATATATGGAGAATGGGTTATATGGAGCATCCCTGAACATGGTCCGGGTGGGGAAGCCTGTGTGACTGGCTCATGCAGAATAAATTCTGGGAGAGCCAAACAACTTTCTGGACACGGTCCCTGATTCTGTAAGAAATCATCTCAAAGGAAGGACAGCTCTCCTTAGTTCTACCTCTGGTTGCATTCTATCATCACAAGCTTGGTAGGTCTTCAAAAACATTGCCCATCTGTCATACTTCCAGTCTGCATAAGTTCTCTAGCAGCAGAGCAAAAATGGAGTTAAGTGTACCTAGGTTCCAGGTACTCAAAGTTCTGAGATTTAGCCAGAGAAATCCTCAGGAAGAATTACACGTTGAAGAAAGTTGTAATGGCAAAATCTGGCCAACAGAGGCCACAGTCAACCTCCACCTCTCCCATCCCCATGCACTTCTACAATTACGGTAAAACGAAAGATTAGTGGAAAAATAAATTTACATCTGAGGAGTTTCTAACCCAGATTCCCAAATAGCTAAGGGAAATGAGATTGTTATTAACCCTGAAGGGAGAATAAGGACAACAGGTATATCCTTAATTCAAATAAAATTCAATGTGATTCTATAAATGGAGACTGTTGCCTCCCTCTCCTTCTTTTACCTCATAAGGAATCTTTCAGGGGATGTAAATAACTGACTTTCCTAGAGCAGGGACTAAGCCATGTGGAGAAGGCACACATGGCATGTCTAAGGAGTGCACTCCAGCAACTTCTAGCATATAGCAGAGGTGCTCAGTAAATTCTTGTTAAATAAATTAATATAGTTTGGAAAAGAAAAGTCAGTATTATAACTATATTTGAGGGGAAAAAACTTATTTTGCAACTTCAAAAACATTAAAGGAAGGCATGAGATTTTTATATTTATAAAAAGCAGGGATTGGCAGTCATGATTTTAAAGGGTAGAGAAAGACTTCCTTAAAGATACCAAAGATGTTTCCAAAAAGGAAGATGAAAACTGAAACGGCCAAGATACCTCTGTCAAAAGTATAACCACTTAAGCACCACTCTCTATGAATAAAAGTGGAAACTTGCTAAGTTATGATAGGTACTGAGTGTATCCAATCAATAGTATTTCTAAGAAGCCTGGCATGCGTTACCTTTCAAGTGTTATCTTTCTTCCTCATAATCAGGTTCTGTTTCTCTAAGTAGTTACTGAGTCTTTTGATCTCACTTAATAATCACACACACACACACACACACAGAGTCTCTCTCTCTCACACAGTCACTCACTTCAGATACCTTTTCATTACTCAAAAAAAGTCAAACACAAAACTAGAATCTAAAGCCCCCAAGTTACTAGCTGTATAGGAGATGCAGAAAACACTCACAGTCATTTCTCCAGTCTCCCCCACCAATCCATGTTTTCAGTCCTCTCACTGGTGACTCCCAAAATGCTCCTGAAATATGAATTACCCTATTTCCCAATCTTACCCATATCTATTTAAAACTGCATAATTCAGAGGATAACTCCATCATCAGTTAATCCAAGGGCACCTGCTTTATTAGCTCCGATTATTTGTTTTTTTTTGTTTTGTTTTGTTTTTGCGGTACGTGGGCCTCTCACTGTTGTGGCCTTTCCCGTTGCAGAGCACAGGCTCCGGACGCGCAGGCTCAGCGGCCATGGCTCATGGGCCCAGCCGCTCCGCGGCATGTGGGATCTTCCCGGACCGGGGCATGAACCCGTGTCCCCTGCATCAGCAGGCGGACTCTCAACCACTGCGCCACCAGGGAAGCCCTCTGATTGTTTTTATAGGCTTGGAAGATACTTCTATTTATAAGAATATCCTATAGTAGAACCAGATTAGAAAGGCCTGTTCTAGTAAACCAAAGCCATAAAATAAGCTTCCTTCGTCAAAAACAAACATACAAGCTCAACATACTAGCTGCCAGTCCAGGACCAGAGAGAAGAGAGAGGCTAACTCTTTCAGGGATTCTTGTGACTGTTATTAAAACAATAACAAGGTAACAAAACAAAAACCACTTACTACATGATTTTTTTTCTATAGCAGCAAAATGGCTGAGTATGGTGATATGTCCTTAAGACAAAATTACAAATGATATTAATAACTCTGAGTTAACTGCTGGCCTTGTATAGGATGGAATAATTAATTTCTATGTACTAACAACAGAACCATCAAATCAATCACCCTCTCTTCCACTGAGGCTATCCACAGAGAATGGAGGAACACATCCCATTTCGTTCAACAGTTCACTGAAGAAAAATCAATGGCTGAGTGAATATCATCACTCTAGGTGGGCCTCCTTAGAATAACTATTAAAAGAAAGCTCTCTGAGAAGGAGACTCAGCTGATGCAGTCACACTGGCAGTCAGAACTGCACACTCACCCCTGCTCCCACCTTCCCTGAACTATCAGCTAGGCAGAATAGAACAAGTGCGGGCATTAAAGCTACAACACCAGACAACGGACCTTGGCTCTACAACTTATTGACTATAATGACCTCAGGGAAACATGCATGTGCTTTAGATTCTTCCCCTGCAAAATGGGAGAATGAAGCAACTGACTGAGCTATTCCTTAGATTTCTAAAGCCACGACACATATCTGTGATTATAAGCATAAATTAACCAGGCTATAAGCTCTCAGTACTTGTCATATAAGCCAAAAGCCAGTCTACTGGTCACCGGTTGTCCATTCCTACTCTGAGCTAGATCACTGGGAACAGCATGATTAAGAAATATTAATGTCTTCTTATGTTTGATTGACTAACTTAAGGCAAGCAGAACTCAAAGATGCAAAGAATTTTTTCCCAAATTTGAGAATGCTTAAAGAATCCTCCTTACCATTTGGCTGCTTCACCAAATACAAACCAACCAACCTAGAAAAATACTATAAAGATCAGAGTTGAATGACAACAAAATGCTGAAAACCACACACCAGCTTAACAACTGTGTACCAAAATGCTACTCAAAGGGCTGGTCCCGGTGAGATAAGGAGCTTATGCCAGAACATAAACTAAACGCACCACCACTTCTTTCGTTGACAAAGTCTTGCTACCAAAAAAAAAAAGTCATCCTCTGAACAAACATCATGGTTAAATGATGTGGTTTATTTACATTCTGGCACAAGATATATCTCATCCCATACTAGTAACCAACAGTTCATGGATTGGCAGCTGGCTATAGGCCACACTTCAGCAAATATTGGTATGTTATTTAGAAACAAGTGTTTTAAAAAATGTTTTACAGCTTATCTAATACCAAGAAAGCAGACAATTTCTTCGGATATCTCTACTAGGAAAAAACCCCTCACTTTTTACTGTTAGAAAGACTAAATGAACCTGCTCTACATTCAGGAAAGTCTAAAGAAAAAGATAGTGTCTCAAAGATCAGTGATAATCTTTGGTTTGGATTCCATTACTTCTTGAGGACTAATGTAATATCTACTTCAGAGACCCTGCTTCCTCAATTCAATTCTCTAAATTACTGTCTATCTACCTAAAACACCTATCTGGTCATGTCACTTCCCCTGCTCTCAACAAGACTGGAAAAATGGGAGTCCATTATAGTACTCTTTCTACTTTTGTATATGTTTGAAAATTTCTATAATAAAAAGGTGGGAGAAGATAATTATTTGTGTACAAGTACCACCAGACTATGGGGTCTTACATGGCAGGGACACTGTCTTATCTCTTTATTTTTTACAGGTCTTTGCAGGGTAAATAGAAGTTTATAGAATTGTTGAATTAACCTCTACTTCATCCTTTTCCTTTATACTTTGTTTATTTTGCCAGAAGGCTGCCCGCCCTTTCCCCTCACCCCCAAAAAAGCCCTGGGAGGAAATATGGATCCAGAATGGTGGGGATGGGAACCAAAACATTTCCCAGAAGTCTGTACTTCTCTGATATAAACTGCATATCCTAAAGGTAGACAGGAAAAGGTGAGGATGTCCCATGGGACCTATCACACAAAATTCTAGAGTTGGAATCTAACCACTTTTAATAACAGTAGGCTAAACTGCCATATACATAGCAAGCTTTCCCTTCCTTCAAATATAAAGATGATAGTGTGTTTATAGCCTGAGAATTGTAGACTCCCTCACTCCTAACAGGGGAGTTGGCAAAAATTCTGCTGAATACAAACTTTTGAGTTTCACAGACCCCTAAAAATTAGGACTGACTTACATAACCTATAATACAGCTGTTAAAACACTCTCACTCTCCCATACTGAATATCACTTCCATGCTACTATCATACCAACCATAGGAAGCTCCTATGCCTCTGATCAACAAACACTTTAACCTACCTAAGCATCAGGTTAGTACCACCATTTCGCTATTAGCCCATCAAAAACTAAAAAACTTAACAGCCTAGCTAGCCTAATCTTCATTAAGTATTTAAAGATAAATGCCTAAACAGGCATGTATAACCCCTTCCTATACAGCTCAGAGTTAAGAAACAATCACAATAATGTCACACCATTTCTACTCTCAGTTCATATTTATATGTGTGTATATTCACTCACATATTTCCCCAAAATTGTTTTCGACTGAACCAAAGAAATTGTGAAAAGTAGTTTGTTGTCAACTTACAGCTTGTCCATTAGCTTCATAAAGTGGGCATTTTTGCTTGATCTTGGCCAGTTCCATATTTACTTGCTTGCTAACCACAGCCATGGGATTCCCTCCTAGAAAAAACTCCAACAATTAAATTCAACATACCTATGAAAAGAGAACAAAAACCTCAATGCAAAAATATTTTTACTCAAAATTTAAAATATCAAAGCTTAGGGTACATGAATTATATATCAACAAAATGCCCAAAGTAAAATAAATATTTAAGTTAAGCATAAAGAAGAAAGCAAAACATTACCTATTACCAAAAATTGGTTAACATTACAGACCCTTCTAGATTTTATGTGCATAAAATTACAGACATATACATACAAAAGGATCAAAACACATGCACTGTTCTGTGATCTTTTTCCAACTTTGCAACAAATGTGGACATAATTTCATGTTAATATGCAGCTACATAATTTTTAGTGGCTGCATAGTTCTCATTGTATAATAATTTAATCTTCTAATCTGTGGTTTCTAACATCTGCTACGTCACTGTCCAGTTGTCTATTTTCTTAGGATAATTTCCTAGAACTGGATCCGCTAGGTTAAAATCTATGTACATTTTAAACTATGCTCATATTGATGTATCTTTTCAGGAAGACTATTTGCCAATTTACCTCTCACTAATACTGAGAACAGTATCCTAACCAATATATTTTAAAATTGTATCTATGGCTTTAAAATATAAGATTAAACAGGGACTTCCCTGGTGGCGCAGTGGTTAAGAATCTGCCGGCCAATGCAGGCAACAAGGGTTTGACCCCTGGTCCGGGAAGATCCCACATGCCAAGAAGAAACTAAGCCCATGCGCCACACTATTGAGCCTGCGCTCTAGAGCCTGTGTGCCTCAACTACCGAAGCTGGTGCACCTAGAGCCCGTGCTCCACAGCAAGAGGTGCCACTGCAATGAGAAGCACGCGCACCGCAGCAAAGAGTAGACCCTGCTCGCAGCAACTAGAGAAAGCCCGCGCGCAGCAACAAAGACCCAACGCAGCCAAAAAAAAAAAAAAAACATACATACATACATATATATATATATATATATATATATATGTAAGATTAAACAATTTTATGAGTCTCAGACCTTGTATTACAGCACAAAACTAAGAACTACTTACCAAGACCTGTTACTACCATGGCTCCAAGATCAGCTACGTAGTTTCCTTTGCGAAATGTAGCAACTCGTCCACCCACACGATCCTGTTTTTCAGAAATTAAATGGCTAAAGTCATAAATTCTAGTTTAACCATAATAACCTGGCAAGGTACCATCTCAGGGCTCTTTGATAACTTAAAAAGAAAGGTGTAGTTAGAGTTTACATGGAGTACAATGTGAGCACAAAGAGCAAATGAACTTTAACTATTTGAGAGAGTGGTAGGTAATGAATGACATATAAAAGGAACAGAATTAAGTGATGTGAGGTAGGAAACAATTTGACACCCAAAAGACATACTTAGTTACTGGTACTATTAGCCACCTACCCTAATGTCTCTAACACCAGTTGTACAGGCTGAGCAAGGGCCACTCACATAGAAAATATTTGTTCACAAATTTCAACACTAAAGGCCATTTTTCTACCATCATGTTCTGACTCTTGCCCCACAGTGTCAAAGTCAGCTGTGAATGATTTGATATCTATCTGACAAATGCCTCTCCAGTGCAGCCCCATGCCCAAGGGCAGAGTGTCTACTGAGCATGAACTGTTGACAATACCTCTCATTTCTACACAGGCCCAAGTGTTATCTTTGCTGACTGTAGATTTTCAAGTATGGGGAAATCTTACTGAGCTGCAGTGATACTTCAGTCATGGATTACATGAGAGTACTCTGTAAACTCCAAACAAACAAATGAAAAAAAGCAAAACAAAAACCTGCACACATGGGTAGGAATCATAATGATCCCATTATTCCTTGCTGTATTCTTTGTACACAGGAGACAGAGGGCACACAAATGTTTTCTGAATTAATGAATAAAATATTAAAGTAAGACTGTATCAGGAATTATTTAATTTTGATCTCTCCATACTCTATTTGTAAAGAACATTTTAAAAAATTAGGAATTTGTAAAAAGCAATTTCAAAACATTTTGAAAGCTTTTATAAAATTTTAGATTGTTTAAGTTATGTGAGAAGTGTTTTGTTGTTGTTTGGTTTTTGTTTCTTTAAATGGTAGGAGTCAAGGGAGGTCTTTAAGCCACTGAAAAATAATTAAATCTCAAAAATTACTCATGAAAATGATTTGAATAATAACATCCTAATGGGATGTTCTTTTTTTCCATTCTGTGCCATCATCCCCATCCTCTTTCAGTTTCCATTTCTCTCTCTAGGACTAATGATAAGGAGCCAATATCTTGGCTTCACCAGGCTGTAAAAGATGGCTGCTGTCCGAGAAGCAACTCCTTTCCGTTTACAATCAAACAGAATACAATTCACTCTGTCCCACCACTAAAAATAACTGCATCCTGTAAAGGGTATGCCCGAGAAAGCCCCCAAATTGAAAGTTAGCTGCAAGAAACAATGACCTGAAAATATACATCAAAGGGCTATATGGATTATTTATAAACTCTAAATACTCACTGAGCACTTTGCAAAGTTTTACTGTCAAAAATGCTTTATCCAATGTAGTTAACACTGTCAAAATACTTTGAGTATTATTTAAATCAGTTTGGTTTAGTTCAATTTGTAAGATTCCTTAATTTGCAACAGATAATTTCTTTACCATATTTCCATGAAGCTGGGCTTCTAAACCCAAAATAAAATTCTTACCCTGGCTTCCAGAAGTGTGACATCCATTCCAAAACTTTGTAACTGACGAGCTGCTGCCAAGCCCGAGACCCCAGAGCCTATAATGATTACCTTTCCTGTCTTTTTAGCTAAAATTAAAAAATGAACAAAAATTAAAATACTTTGTTGTAGGTTTAAGAGTTTTTGTTATTTTTTTTATCAAGAAAATTTCTAGGTTCTTAACATGTTATGACGTCTCACAAAGTAACAATTCAGAGTTATTTTCAAATTATGAAAACTATATGAATACAAATTAGCAAATATCTGAAACTTATAAACTTTAATTCAATGTTGAAAATTCATAAATGAAATCCTTTATCTTAAGATTTACTTTTTCATTACCTCTGCCATGTGCTTCAGCGTCTGTGACCCTCGGTTAATTTATTATGAATAATCTCCCACATTTACCTCACAATTATACTTAGGACAATTTGAGCAGTCAACCAATCGATTCTTAAAGCTATTTTCTTTAAGCTCTACTTCTGCAGTCTTTAGTTTCCTTTTATGAAAAATTATTAAAGCATAAATATAAAATAAATAAATAGATAGATAGATGTGTTAATTCTCAAAATATCCCTATCTTCTGATTCCTGGCAGACATTATCCAGACACCATTAAAGGGGTAAAAAGCATTTAAAAAATAAAAATGCAACCTTTAGCACTGCATTAAAGAACTGGTTAATGAGAGAAAACAAACTTCCTACTTTATAACTGATTTTTTTCATTTTTAATAAATTTTACTTTGTTTTTTCTTAAATTGGAAATTCAGTATCTTTTACCAAGTATTTATCAAACCAGAAATTATAGGAAATTCACATTTACAAAGAGATTGTACTTTAAATTTGACTTATAAGAAGATAAACTTGGGAATATTTTGGTTCTAAATATGGATTTAGAAATCAAAATAAAATGCTAAAAAGCCTGCTGGAACCTAATTTAAAACCATAAAATTCATTGGCCAGGTCCTTACTTGGGAGGGGCTTTATCCTCTTATAGATGCCGAAGTTGATAAGACCATGACGCTCTAAATAACTGTGAACTCGGTGGACAAGCACGGTATCACCTACAGAAAAATGAATTTAAAAACATGTTTATCTTTTTAGCACTTTAAATGGAAAACTCTTAACTCTTCTTCTATTTCTCCATCATGAAGTCATTCTATTCATCTTTTCTATAAGCTTCAAGTCATGTGATTCCTTTAGAAAAGTGATTCTTAGAACTATTAATCTGTGTGGTAGTCCAAAATGCATATCACATAATTTCGAATTTTTAAAAATGACATCCCATTACAGATGAAATGAAGGACAAAACCAACCCTTTTAAAAGTAGTATTATGCTCATTTCCTTTGGCAAAAACTTTACAAGACTGCTGGTGGCAACTGGGAAATGAGAAAGCCAGATAGACAGGCTGAATGCCAGCAAAGTACTATGTGGATTAAAGCTGGAACATAGGTCTGGAGAAATTATTAGCAATCTCTGAACTCACTCACCTGTCAACACAATTAAAAAATCAGAAAAACAATTACAAACACACAAAATAGTTTTGCTGCAAGGCTCATTTTTGCATAGCACAAGAAGATGAAAATTCATTATCAAATTCATTATCAAGGAACCATGAGCTTCTGGAAGGAAGTATCCATTTTCAAATCCAGTTCAAAACCAGTCCTACTGAAAACACTACTTACTGTTGTAAGGCGCTTCTAATTGTTGGAGAGTAGCCTCAAAGGTCAGCTGAATCTTTGGATTATCTAACCACAACTGCAACTGTATTTAAATGATAGAAATTGTATTACAATCAAATAGACATATACCATTTGATCACTCTAAAATATCTTTTTAACTTTAAGGCCTCAAATACAGGTTTTCCTTTCAGTGAAACAGTAAGGGTTATATTCCTGACAAAGAAACTAATGAAACACAAAACTATGTCAAATGAATGAATTATTAAAGAAGCTAGGAGATAATTTAGCCTGCCTAGTAAGTTGCCAAGATCATACAGCTGGGGAGCAACAAGAATTCAAACCTGGGTTAGAAAACTCCAGAGATCCTGAGTAGATACAAAATCAAATGATCAATCGGATATGTGGGGAGGTGTGTGTGCAAAGGATAACTCCTCAGTTTTGGGCTTGCACAACTAAATGAGTTGGTATGCCATTCACTGAATGAGGGACACTGAAATAAGAGATAATGAGTTAAGTTTCAAGACAACAAGAGGAGGTGAAAGACTGGCATCTAGATACATAGCTGGGGTTCAGAGGAGAGTTAAGGTTTAGAGCCACTTGCTTATGGGTGATAACTGAAGCCAAGTGTGTAGAACAGGGCTTCTAGTGGGAAAGAACAGGGGAGAGAGGAGAGGACCTTAAGAACTCTAACCAGTTCACATAGTGGCCTGTTGTTAAGGATAAGGCTATAAAGCATTCAGAGAAGACAACCAGGGAGGCAGGAGAAAAACTAGAATAATGTGTTAAGCTAAGGGAGCTGTGTATTTAAGAAAGGAGGAGTCAATTATTTTGAATACTGCTGAAAAAGCAGTAAGATGAGGAATAAAAAATATTATGGTACAATCAATGGGCTCTAACATGAATTCTTTTCAAACTGAATATATATCTGCAAAATGTAAGACCAGCTGAATACCATCATATTTACATCTTAGCTAAAAGTTAATAAAGACTGCTCCCTAAACAAGTTTCAAAGAAACAACTAAAGTGTAAATAAATTCAGGGCTTCCCTAGTGGCGCAGTGGTTGAGAGTCCTCCTGCCGATGCAGGGCACATGGGTTTGTGCCCCGGTATGGGAAGATCCCACATGCTGCAGAGCGGCTAGGCCCGTGAGCCATGGCCACCGAGCCTGCGCGTCTGGAACCTGCGCTCCGCAACTGAGAGGCCACAACAGTGAGAGGCCCGCGTACAGCAAAAGAAAAAAAAAAAAAGTGCAAATAAATTCAATTACAGAGATATGACCAAATCCATATGGACCCTCTGCTTTTCTCTGTGGCCACTGTCAAAGGAAAATGGAATTCCTCAAGCACACAGTGGGCCCAAGTCCATCACCCCTCAACACAAGCCTTCTTCCTCCTTCCATCTTATAATATAAAGGTCAGGTCATAGGTTCTAGTTGAATAATCCTAAAGTTGTGGTTTTAAAATCTGGAAGCAAAAGATGCAGTTTAACACGAGAGAACTGACACAATTCTTACAGGAAAGAATGACTTAAGTTCCGTTTTATAGCCAGAGACCACAACTCTAACCTGGGCTAGTCCTTCCCCAAATCTGGATTTCTGGTCACAGGTAATGAATCAAAGAAAACAGAGATCACTATAAATCCACCACTCAAATTCAAGTAAAAACTCCCCTCAGGATAAAACAAAAAAATGACAATTTTGTCTGAAATCCACTTAGAACAAATGTTGACATGTTACACAAAGAAGCTGATTCAATTGTAAGACAAATCAGCCTCAGAAATGCACATTAAGAATTTTCCATTCACTTTAAAAAAATCACCCTATTTTCCTTCACAAAAAAGAACCTTTATTCGGTACTACAAAAACCTACCAATCACTCTAGATGAATGGCATTTAACAATCCAAATTTAGCAGTAGTTTTGCAATGTAATGGTCAAAATAAAGACGTTAGTGGTGGCTAAAAAGACATCTCTGAGCTATATCCAAAATAACTGAAATTACAACATGAATTTCTTCTACTTTGTATCACTCCAGAGTACAATGAATATGTTCTGAATAGTATATAAAGAATTTCTGATGAATAAAGGACATTAAAGAAAAATTCACAGAAGAAATACAAATGACTAATAAATGTGAAAGAGCAATCAGTCTGGGGCTTCCCTGGTGGCGCAGTGGTTGAGTCTGCCTGCCGATGCAGGCGACACGGGTTCATGCCCCGGTGCAGGAGGATCCCACATGCCGCAGAGCGGCTGGGCCCGTGAGCCATGGCCGCTGAGCCTGCGCGTCTGGAGCCTGTGCTCCGCAATGGGAGAGGCCACAGCAGTAAAAGGCCCGCGTACCGCAAAAAAAAAAAGAAAAAAAAAAAAGCAATCAGTCTAAGTAATCAAAGAAATGGAAAATAAATGAAATGATTTTGGTCTACTACAGCAGCACAGATTATCATCGTTTTAATCACAAAAACAGGGCAGGGTAACGAGGGTGTCAACTGGGTCAGCCTCTCTGGGAAGCAATCTGATAACATGTATCAAATCTTTAAAAGCGTTCATACTTTTTGAACAGGTAGTTTTCCTTCTAGAACGCTATCCTAAGGAAATAACCAGAGATAAGAGTCAAGAATGTATAAAGCTGTTCAGAGCTTCATTATAATAAGCAAAAATGGACATTTAAATGCCCAACAGTTAAAGTATGACCCAACTGTCAGACAAAAAAATATTTTGCCGACATTAAAATCATTTAGCCAGAGGAGGAAGATGAACCAGATGAGAAGAACAGAATAAGGGTTTCTCTTACCCTGGGAAGGAAAGACAAAGTGATTATTTTTAATGTATTATTAAAAAAAAAAAGTGTGTAAAGATTCTTATTGTGTGTTTATGAGGTTATGAGGAAAGAAAAGGATCCCAAGAATGCATGGAAGTAGGATCTCAATTTTATAAAAACAAAAATTAAATGTACCTTTAAAAAAATACCTGGAGGAAAAAACGCCTAATTTTTAACAGTGGTTATCTCGGAATAGTATTACAGATAACTTAAAAATTCTTTCCTCTCTATTTTTCCCCCCATATTCTATATAAAAGTAATATGTACCTTTTACAATTCAGGTGGAAAAAAGCTGATTGGAAACTTACTGTGCGGTTTCTAATGAACAGAAAAACCTTCTGGGTTTGCTGTGGTCCACTGATGATATCTGGAAAACAGGCTGCTTCTTGAGAAGTCATCCGGTCATGAGGAAGTCTACTCTGGAAAGCTGCACCCTCCACACCTAACAAAGAAAAGCAAAGGACTTCTGGGAAAAGTGAAAGTGAACACAAAACTAGGGATAATGATTATGCCTCAAACTCCTTTCTTGCCTGAAGAACCTCTGTAAAGCTTCGCCTTATTTGCAGACTGATCTCACTTCCTTTTTTAAAAAAACTTTCAATTTGCTCAAAAGCTGAAACATCCTTAGGATTTAGTCATTCTTTTCAGCTTAACATTCCAAAAATCAGTTTACTAATGAGTGAAACAATATACCATATAAAGCACAAGGCATTTAGAATATTTTCTTCATCCACAAAAAAACTTTAAAATATTGGAGGATACTCTAATTAAAATTAGCATTACTGATAATATACAATAAAATTTAAAACTAAAGAACCAGAGTAAAGGAAAATACACTAACGAAAGCAAAAGAGGTTATGGAGTGAAAAACACAATCACATGCCTTCTTTTAGGACTACAGCAGGGAACATGAAGAGGACTCTGAGGTTTAATAACCAACACATGATCTCATAAATGGCACCATCCATCAGTTCTCATAATTCAGTGCTGGCAAGCAGTGAAAGAAACTAAGCAGACTACAATGAAGAGACAAAAGAAAGCAAGGAATTCGCCTTTTCTGGCAGAAACATTAGAAATGCTTTACTACATATTGCAAGTAAAATGTTTTACTGCATATACTATATAGTAATATATATACATAGTATATATATAACTTATATAACAAGTATAATTCTTAAAATTGGGTATTAAATTGATATTTTTATAAGCTGATGGTTAAGTACATCTTTTTAAGATGTCCTCAGAAACATTCACATATATTTTACTTTTATTTCTAAGATGATCTCTCCCTGGTGGTCTAGTGGTTTGGATTCGGCGTTCTCTATCTAAGATGATCTTATAAATATATACTTCCATCAGCTTCTGAACATATCAAGAAACAATTTAAAGAGTTTCAAAATTCAATACCACTGAAGTAATTATATAAGTAACAAGACAGGCACCAGATATCCATATTTAATCATTTTAAAGCACATAAAACAAGAAGTTGGAAGCACTGATAATGGAAGCAACCTTAAAGGAAAGGCATTAGTAAGATTAGGAGAATAAAAAGAACAAGGCAGAGACCTTCAATATGGTGGAGGAGTGAGACGTGGAGATCACCTTCCTCCCCACAAATACATCAGAAATACATCTACACGTGGAACAACTCCTATAGAACACCTACTGAACGCTGGCAGAAGACCTCAGACATCCCAAAAGGCAAGAAACTCCCCACGTACCTGGCCATGTGGCTGACAGGGTCTTGGTGCTCCAGCCGGATGTCAGGCCTGTGCCTCTGAGGTGGGAGAGCCGAGTTCAGGATATTGGTCCACCAGAGACCTCCCAGCTCCACATAATATCAAACGGCGAGAGCTCTCCCAGAGATCTCCATCTCAACACTAAGACCCAGCTCCACTGAACAACCAGCAATCTACAGTACTGGACACCTTATGCCAAACAACTAGCAAGACAGGAACACAACCTCACCCATTAGCAGAGAGGCTACCAAAAATCATAATAAGGTCACAAACACCCCACAACACACCACCAGATGTGGTCCTGCCCACCAGAAAGACAAGATCCAGCCTCATCCACCAGAAGACAGGCACTACTCTCATCCACCAGGAAGCCTACACAACACACTGAACCAACCTTAGCCACTAGGGGCAGACACCAAAAACAGGAACTATGAACCTGCAGCCTGCAAAAAGGAGACCCCAAACACAGTAAGTTAAGCAAAATGAGAAGACAGAGAAACACACAGCAGATGAAGGAGCAAGGTAAAAACGTACCAGACCAAACAAATGAAGAGGAAACAGGCAGTCTACCTGAAAAAGAATTCAGAGTAATGATAGTAAAGATGATCCAAAATCTTGAAAATACAATGGACAAAATACAAGGATCGTTTCACAAAGAGCTAGAAGAACTAAAGAGCAAACAAACAATGATGAACAACACAATAAATGCAATAAAAAATTCTCTACAAGGAATCAATAGCAGAATAACTGAGGTAGAAGAACAGATAAGTGACCTGGAAGATAAAACAGTGGAAATAACTACTGCAGAGCAGAATAAAGAAAAAAGAATGAGAAGAATTGAGGACAGCCTTAGAGACCTCTGGGACAACATTAAATGCACCAACATTCGAATTATAGGGGTCCCAGAAGAAGAAGAGAAAAAGAAAGGGACTGAGAAAATATCTGAAGAGATTATAGTTGAAAACTTCCCTAATACGGGAAAGGAAATAGTCAATCAAGTCCAGGAAGCACAGAGAGTCCCATAAAGGATAAATCCAAGGAGAAACACGTCAAGACACATATTAATCAAACTGTCAAAAATTAAATACAAAGAAAAAATATTAAAAGCAGCAAGGGAGGGCTTCCCTGGTGGCACAGTGGTTGAGAGTCCGCCTGCCAATGCAGGGGACACGGGTTCGTGCCCCGGTCCGGGAAGATCCCACATGCCGTGGAGCGGCTAGGCCTGTGAGCCATGGCTGCTAAGCCTGCGCGTCCGGAGCCTGTGCTCCGCAACGGGAGAGGCCCACGTACTGCAAAAAAAAAAAAAAAGCAGCAAGGGAAAAACAACAAATAACATACAAGGGAATCCCCATAAGGTTAACAGCTGATCTTTCAGCAGAAACTCTGCAAGCCAGATGGGAGTGGCAAGACATATTTAAAGTGATGAAAGGGAAAAACCTACAACCAAGATTACTCTACCCAGCAAGGATCTCATTCAGATTTGATGGAGAAATTAAAACCTTTACAGACAAGCAAAAGCTAAGAGAATTCAGCACCACCAAACCAGCTTTACAACAAATGGTAAAGGAACTTCTCTAGGCAGGAAACACAAGAGAAGGAAAAGACCTACAATAACAAACCAAAAACAATTAAGAAAATGGTCACAGGAACACACATATCGATAATTACCTTAAATGTAAATGGAATAAACACTCCCACCAAAAGACACAGACTGGCTGAACGGATATAAAAACAAGACCCTTATATATGCTGTCTACAAGAGACCCACTTCACACCTAGGGACACATACACTGAAAGTGAGGGGATGGAAAAAGATATTCCATGCAAATGGAAATTGCAAGAAAGCTGGAGTAGCAATTCTCATATCAGACAAAATAGACTTTAAAACAAAGACCATTATAAGAGACAAAGAAGAACACACATAATGATAAAGGGATCACTCCAAGAAGAAGATATAACAATTTAAATATTTATGCACACAACAGAGGATCACCTCAATACATAAGGCAAATGCTAACAGCCATAAAAGAGGAAATCGACAGTAACAGAATCATAGTAGGAAGCTTTACCACCCCATTTTCACCAATGGACAGATCATCCAAAATGAAATAAGGAAACACAAGCTTTAAATGATACATTAAACAAGATGGACTTAATTGATATTTATAGGACATTCCATCCAAAAACAACAGAATACACTTTCTGCTCAAGTGCTCATGGAACATTCTCCAGGAAAGATCATATACTGGGTCACAAATCAAGCCTTAGTAAATTTAAGAAAATTGAAATCATATCAAGTATCTTTTCTGACCACAGTGCTATGAGACTAGATATCAATTACAGGGAAAAATCTGTAAAAAATACAAACACACGGAGGCTAAACAATACACTACTTAATAACCAAGAGATCACTGAAGAAATCAAAGGTGAAATCAAAAAATACCTAGAAACAAATGACAATAAAAACATGATGACCCAAAACCTATGGGATGCAGCAAAAGCAGTTCTAAGAGGGAAGTTTATAGCAATACAATCCTACCTCAAGAAACAAGAAACATCTCAAATAAACCACCTAACCTTACACCTAAAGCAATTAGAGAAAGAAGAACAAAAAAAAACCCAAAGTTAGCAGAAGGAAAGAAATCATAAAGCTCAGATCAGAAATAAATGAAAAAGAAATGAAGGAAACAATAGCAAAGATCAATAAAACTAAAAGCTGGTTCTTTGAGAAGATAAACAAAATAGATAAACCATTAGCCAGACTCAAGAAAAAAAGGCAGAAGACTCAAATCAACAGAATAAGAAATGAAAAACAAGTAACAACTGACACTGCAGAAATACAAAGGATCATGAGAGATTACTACAATCAACTATATGCCAATAAAATGGACACCCTGGAAGAAATGGACAAATTGTTAGAAAAGCACAACCTTCCGAGACTGAACCAGGAAGAAATAGAAAATATAAACAGACCAATCACAAGCAGTGAAATTGAAACTGTGATTAAAAATCTTCCAACAGGGCTTCCCTGGTGGCGCAGTGGTTGGGAGTCTGCCTGCCGAGGCAGGGGACGCGGGTTCGTGCCCCGGTCCGGGAGGATCCCACATGCCGCGGAGAGGCTGGGCCCGTGAGCCATGGCCGCTGGGCCTGCGCGTCCGGACCCTGTGCTCCACAATGGGAGAGGCCACAAGAGTGAGAGGCCTGCGTACCGCAAAAAAAAAAAAAAAAAAAAAAAAAAAAAATCTTCCAACAAACAAAAGCCCAGGACCAGATGGCTAAACAGGCGAATTCTATCAAACATTTAGAGAAGAGCTAACATCTATCCTTCTCAAACTCTTCCAAAATACAGCAGAGGGAGGAACACTCCCAAACTCATTCTACAAACTCATTTGGTATCACCCTGATACCAAAACCAGACAAAGATGTCACAAAGAAAGAAAACTACAGGCCAATATCACTGATGAACATAGATGCAAAAATCCTCAACAAAATACTGGCAAACAGAATCCAACAGCACATTAAAAGAATCACACACCATGATCAAGTGGGGTTTATCGCAGGAATGCAGGGATTCCTCAGTATACGCAAATTGATCAATGTGATAAACCATATTAACAAATTGAAGGAGAAAAACCATATGATCATCTCCATAGATGCAGAAAAAGCTTTCAACCAAATTCAACACCCATTTATGATAAAAACCCTCCAGAAAGTAAGCATAGAGGAAACTTACCTCAACATAATAAAGGCCATATATGACAAACCCACAGCCAACATCATTCCCAATGGTGAAAAACTGAAACCATTTCCTCTAAGATCAGGAATAAGACAAGGTTGTCCACTCTCACTACTATTATTCAACATAGTTTCGGAATTTTTAGCCACAGCAATCAGAGAAGAAAAAGAAATAAAAGGAATCCAAATCAGAAAAGAAGTAAAGCTGTCACTGTTTGCAGATGACATGATACCACACATAGAGAATCCTAAAGATGCTACCAGAAAACTACTAGAGCTAATCAATGAATTTGGTAAAGTAGAAGGATACAAAATTAATGCACAGAAATCTCTTGCATTCCTATACACTAATGATGAAAAATCTGCAAGAGAAATTAAGGAAACACTCCCATTTACCACTGCAACTAAAAGAATAAAATACCTAGGAATAAACCTACCTAAGGAGACAAAAGACCCGTATGCAGAAAACTATAAGACACTGAAATTAAAGACAATACAAACAGATGGAGAGATACACCATGTTCTTGGATTGGAAGAATCAACAATGTGAAAATGACTATCTTACCCAAAGCAATCTACAGATTCAAGGCAATCCCTATCAAACTACCAATGGCAGTTTTCACAGAACTAGAACAAAAAATTTCACATTTGTATGGAAACACAAAAGACCCCAAATAGCCAAAGCAATCTTGAGAAAGAAAAATGGAGCTGGAGGAATCAGGCTCGCTGACTTCAGACTATACTACAAAGCTACAGTAATCAGGACAGTATGGTACTGGCACAAAAACAGAAATATAGATCAATGGAACAGGGTAGAAAGCCCAGAGATAAACCCACGCACATATGGTTACCTTATTTTTGATAAAGGAGGCAAGAATATACAATGGAGAAAAGACAGCCTCTTCAATAAGTGGTGCTGGGAAAACTGGACAGCTACATGTAAAAGAATGAAATTAGAACACCCCCTAACACCATACAAAAAAATAAACTCAAAATGGATTAAAGACCTAAATGTAAGGCCAGACACTATAAAACGCTTAGAGGAAAACCTAGGTAGAACACTCTATGACATAAATCACAGCAAGATCCTTTTTGACCCACCTCCTAGAGAAATGGAAATAAAAACAAAAATAAACAAATGGGACCTAATGAAACTTAAAAGCTCTTGCACAGCAAAGGAAAATATAAACAAGATGAAAAGACAACCCTCAGAACGGGAGAAAATATTTGCAAATGAAGCAACTGACAAAGGATTAATCTCCAAAATTTACAAGCAGCTCATGCAGCTCAATATCAAAAAAACAAACAACCCAATCCAAAAACGGGCAGAATACCTAAATAGACATTTCTCCAAAGAAGATATACAGATTGCCAACAAACACATGAAAGGATGCTCAACATCACTAATCATTAGAGAAATGCAAATCAAAACTACAATGAGGTATCACCTCACACCAGTCAGAATGGCCATCATCAAAAAAATCTACAAACAATAAATGCTGGAGAGGGTGTGGAGAAAAGGGAACCCTCTTGCACTGTTGGTGGGAATGTAAATTGATATAGCCACTATGGAGAACAGTATGGAGGTTCCTTAAAAAGATAAAAATAGAACTACCATACGACCCAGCAATCCCACTACTAGGCATATACCCTGAGAAAACCATAATTCAAAAAGAGTCATGTACCACAATGTTCACTGCAGCTCTATTTATAACAGCCAGGACATGGAAGCAACCTAGTTGTTCATCGACAGATGAATGGATAAAGAAGATGTGGCACATATATACAATGGAATATTAATCAGCCATAAAAGAAACAAAATCGAGTTATTTGTAGTGAGGTGGATGGACATAGAGATTGTCATACAGAGTGAAGTAAGTCAGAAAGAGAAAAATAAATACCGTATGCTAACACATATAATATGGAATCTAAAAAAGAAAAAAAAAAGGTTCTGAAGAACCCAAGGGCAGTACAGGAATAAAGACACAGACGTAGAGAATGGACTTGAGGACACGGGGAGGGGGAAGGCTAAGCTGGGACGAAGTGAGAGAGTGGCACGGACTTATATATACTATCAAATGGAAAACAGATAGCTAGTGGGAAGCAGCCACATAGCACAGGGAGATCAGCTCGGTGCTTTGTGACCACCTAGAGGGGTGGGATGGGGCAGTGGGGTAGGGAGGGTGGGAGGGAGACGCAAGAGGGAGGAGATATGGGGATATATGTATATGTAGAGCTGATTCACTTTGTTATAAAGCAGAAACTAACACACCATTGTAAAGCAATTATACTCCAATAAAGATGTTTAAAAAAAAAAGAAGAACAACAAAGCAGGTAAAGATGTAACTTAGAAAATTATAGCTAAGCTATTGAGGTGTTGTTTCCACAAAGACATCCAAACACTATCTAGGAAAAAATAATGGTTAACAAGAGGTTAAGCAAAAATGTCTAATGCTACTGTGGGCTGTACATTAAGAAATACTGTTGTTGGAGACAAGAAGAAAAATTCATCCATTCACAGTAGATTATGAGGGCACAAATACTGTATTCACAACAGTAGATCAAATCAATAATCCTCACATTTAATGAATCTCAACCTAAAATTAAAGACTGTCAGGAGAATTAATTACTCCTTAAGGAAAAAAATAATCAGTAACAGCCATATTGTGGAGGGTGAAGCATGAAATTAAGGCATGAAAAGAAGAAATGCTGACTATCAGATGTATAGGTTATTTCAGTAATTTGAAAGCTTCTAAAACTATACAGCTTTTTTTTTTTTAAATTTATTTTTTGGCTGTGTTGGATCTTTGTTGCTGCACGCGGACTTGCTCCGTGGCATGTGGGATCTTCCCGGACCAGGGATCAAACCCATGTCCCCTGCGTTGGCAGGCAGATTCTTAACCACTGCGCCACCAGGGAAGCCCCAACTATACAGCTCTGATGTCCCCAGTCCTGTACCCCCAAATCAAAATAAAAAAACAAAGCCAAGTCCCAAAACATGTCACATTTATAAGAAGCATTATCTACCCAATAATCCTGACTATTTGGACCAAATACCTCTTAATAGGTTACTTCTTGGTATATTTCATGAGTGTATACTATTAATAAGACAACCAATGAACTCTGTAAACTCTACTTCTCCCTCCCCAAAACAGGGTAGTTTTCTTTCTTAGCTATATTATCTTCTATATGTATGTTTAATAAGTGGTCAATGAACATCAATCCTACTGCAAAATACTACTGTCAATGACAGCCAGAAAAACCATGTGGGGAAAAAGCACTAAATTTTACATTATATTTGGTTCCTCATTCCAAGTGTTCTTATCAACAGAAATCACTCCAAAATAGTTGGCTAATTTGGGAAATATGTAACAATTAAGAAATTTTATATGAGTCATGACAGTTTTAAATTATCTTTGAATCAAACATCAAAAGTTTAACAAAAGGAATTAAAGAAGCCAAAAGTTGTAACATTAATGTACATGTGGAATAACACTGTTCTCCATCTCTATCTTCTATATAACATCTAAAAACAACCCCAATTATTCTTAAAAATAAATTTTTAAAAAATGAAAAATGGTCCCTAAAAACTCAGTAATTATTGCCTTCCTTCTGGTTTTTAGGGATGAAAATTACTATTCCAAAGAAGGAAACCATTATCAAAATCAAGGTGAAAAGTGTGCAAGATGAAAAAATCTAACTTTTTTCCAAGGAAACAAAAAATGTTAATTTGGAAACTAAACTGCTCAGAAGCTAAATCAAAACATTCTTTCTATAAAATATTTCAAAATGAACTAACAAACCATTCTGGATAATCTAACTCAAGTATCTCCTTTAGAGGGAAGAATCTTACAGAATACAATTGTCTTATAATATCCTGATTAAAAGTAGCAGTAGTACATATAATTCAGAAGTATTTACACTTGGCTCTGGAATACAGTTTTATACTTTGGTGTTTGTGTGTACTTAACAGAGTCTGGTATTCTGGAAATTTAGAATATTTCAAAGATGCTACCTTAATTTTTTAAAAGCCCCAAGGCTGCCTACATACCAATCTTGCCCTCTGTTCAATTCCTCTTTCTCACCACTTAACACAGGAAATTTCCAGCATCACCTTTCAAAATGCAGTCATGCTAAAGCATAATTGCCTTTTCTAATGGTCTGATTGGCTAATGCTTTCCCTCAAAACACAGTAAAAGTAGTTAAATATTTAAGGGACTAATTTAGATCTTTCCGGATATATCAATTAGGCAGAAAAAAGGAGGGGAAGGAAGTGAGTATATAGGACTGCTATTCCATGAAATCATTTCCCCCCGATTCTGATATGATACAGGTAGCATCTTGAATGAAGTAAGAGAGATATAACAACAGAAAAGAAGGCCTCCATGAGTTTCTTGCCTTTTTCCCCCTTTATTAACGTAGAGAAAATGAACTACAATTAGATTTCTAGCTAAAGAGGGAAAACAAGAGCCTGATAGGATGCACATATAAACTTCCTAAAATTAGTAAGTTTAGATGCACCATATCCAGTCTTATAATAGTTTAAAAATAAAAGAATAAAGAATAGGGGGAGAAGAGAGAAAAAGGAAAAAGAGGAAAATCCTATGATTTCTTATGCTTTAGATTTTTTATTTTCAGCGTAAACGCACACTTTAAATGATTCTATAAGGGAAGGTGTAAGGAATAGTATACGCATAAGAAACGAGACCTCTGGGTTTTCACTCCTCCACAGTTGGGTATATTCCTGGTCGAGTCATTTAACTTTGTGTTTCAGGACCTGATAAAACAGGGGTGATACAAATACCACCTATTTGAAGGCAGAAAGCTAGGCAAGATGACCTCAAGTTCCCTTCTAACTTTCAAGATTTAGGATGTAAACACCAACTTGCTATGATTTTTTAAAAGTCAAGATGTGATCCTGGTCCCAAGATACTCATGACGGTCATTTGGTTTTGTTAAGAGAATAACATTGATCACTTATAAGCATACGTTTCTAACTCTGACTGATCATCTCACAAATACATGCTTCTGAACAAGGTGAAAATCTAAAGAAGAGACCTTGAAGGGTTCAGAATAGTCACCACCATTCCTGGAAACACTTAAAACTCATGTTCTACTAATATTAAGTCAGTAGCACCACAGTTCTATAAGAAAGTCTGCTTTTACTTTCAGCAATACAACATGTTGTTTACTTAAGCAAAAGAGTAAACTTATTTATTACTCATGTAAAAACAAAACAAAAAGAAACAAGAAAACTCAATTTATTTCTTCAAGATTAAAGCTCTAAAGGCTATCCCTGACCCTCAACAGTTCCTTGGAAGATCCAATTGTGCATCATTTGATGAAAAGCATTCTTGAAGATTTATCTGTCAGATACAGACTCTGAAAGAGAATTTTAACTCCTCTAAGACAACCATGTACTGATTATCAACCTCCAATCCTTCAAATAGCATTTAAAGAAGTCTACTTCTAACATTCTGGATCCCCTAAGTACTAATTTCTGTATTAACATTGAACTATTTTTGATCTAAGAGAGTAAAATACAAAATATTCCCTGGACCTGCTGTACACAAACTATAATAAACAAATAATTTTAAAGTAGACTTAAGAGTTCAAAAGTGACAAACTCCATAAGTGATACCTATTCCAAGTCTATCAAAATGTATATATAAACTAGTTTTGAGCACTGGCACACACAATTGCATCCTTTAAGAGGTAAAGGATGAAATCCAGATATTCTACTTTGGATTCTTGGAACAAACTTTAACTGTTCCAGATAGGCCCCTATAAATCATTTAACCCTTTACTTTTTCCAAAAGTTAAAATCTCATAGTTTGGTCTGAAAAGAAACAGCACTTCAAGCAGAGTGTTTAACAAAGATTAATTTTCATGTGAGAAACAAAATGTTTAAACTGCAAAATGATTAACTATGTAATGTTAACTGAAAAAACTGTATCCAATACCACTTAACAACCATTTGCCCACATAGTTCCTCTGACTAATCCTAGAAGGCCTTTCCATCCTGTTTTTCAGCCTATGGCTTCCCCTCTGTGTATAAAGTTATTTTTCTTTGTAAAGGTCCCATGATTTCTAAGTCTATGTTTTATATCATGTTTACTTTTACTATAAAGGCTGCTGGGGAGAAAAGTACCCGCCATCTCCTCAAAAACATGAAGAAGAGTGGAGGGCTGAGATCGGCCTGAGGACTTCAAAAGGTTTTGCTTGCCTTTGTTCTGTCTACACTTTCTCCTATTATACTACTCTGTCCTGTGGGTTAAAGTTCCCCTGCGCTTCTGGCTAAAATGTGGGTACTACAGCCAAAAACACTTGCAAGCATCAAACCCTGACTTGGCGGCTCTTGCTAAGTGGCAAGCATCTAATGCCACCCTCACCTGATGCTTGGCCGTCTCCATACCCTCCAGAACTGTCGTCTTGAAGTCCTCCTGCTTGCCCTGTGGAAGGAAAGAGGAGAACTCAGGGACCTTACTCCATAAATTGAGATAATATCTGGACATAAAGGCCTAATAGTTGGCGACTCACGAATTCACCACCAACTAGTAAACGCATATTCAGAGAGCTCCTTCTTCTGGAATCAAGGCCCAGGGAGTCACATTATAGTCTTCCAAATTCTGGTCAGGAAACTTCAACTTTACATGCTGATTCTTGTTGAAAGGTAGGAGAACAAAGTACGCAGTATTTCTAATTGCTAAATCCTTGCTGTCAGTCTTAATAGTCAAGGTTGGATGGGGGAAAAGGGATTCCAAATGTCTTTTACTACTTGTTGCTAGACTGAGAGTGGGTGTGACATGGGCTCTAGGATCTGGAGTTGCAACAATTCAGCATCTGCTCAATGTCTCTTCAACTTTACCTTTCTATCTAAAAAGAATATATATAAGACAACAAGCAAGACATAATTTTAATGAAATATTCTCCCCTTGACTTCAAAGAAGGGATGATAACTAAGATTCAGTTCCAAAAGAAGTTTCATTCACTATACATACTAGACAGTGCCAGATCTGAACATGCCAGTGCTTCCTCAGTAACACTTTAATTAAAACACCATAAAACACCTCACAGTCATATGCCAAGTACTGTAGATAGACATAACACAAGGGGGAAGGCTGGAGCAGGCAAGATGATGGGGGAGCTTCTACCTCAAGCTTCACAATAAGCCCTCTAAGAAATTTTCCTCATTGATTAATGTACAGAAATAACTTTAAGAAAAGTATCACAGCTTGAAAGTTAAACTTGAGAAAGTTCGGATAGATCATCTTCCAGACTCTTCCAAAAATCAATCACCAAGACAGATGCAATGATCCTCTTAAGCCTCTCGCCACCTGATATACTAGGGAAAACTACTACCAGTGTGATCTTTGGAAGATATGAAACACCATCCCACAAAGATCTAAAACTGGACACTCTTCATTAAACAGTTTATTCTAAAAGAATCTCAACTAGAAAGCAGATTGATTATTCTACCATTTGAGTTAAAAGGCAGCAGGAAAGTAAAACTAACATAGCCCCCTTACTATAAGAATGATCCCAGGTCTGTGAGACTTAAAATGACATTTTCATCTTTAAGTATATGAAGGTATTCATATATAAATGATTTCTGACAATATTATAATATGTTGCTAGATGGTATATGGTCTGCTTTGAAAGTAGAATAGAATCCCATCCTAAAATTATTTCACATTGCTCTTGTATAAACGGTACTTTAGGTTCTAGAAGGTTATGCTTCTCAGACAAGGTACAAGGTATATGATTTGCTGTTTACAGCCTTTGGAAAGGGCATATAATTATGAAGAGATAACTCCAATTATGAAATCCAATCTGTAAACTTATCTTAAAAATGCAGGCTGTACATTTAAAATTTTACTTTTAAAGTTTAAATTAAAAAATGTTCATTCTTAATGAACTTATGGATTTATTCATTTAAAAGTCTTTCAGAGTTAAAAAGTTTCAGAGTTAAAATTGTTGTCATTATTTTCTTTGGTTCCAAATAGCACCAAACTACACCAGAAGATTAAGCTATTATTTTAGAAGGGGGGAAAGGGGCTGAAAACAATGAAAGAGTTTCCAAGAAGAACATTTAGGCGTTAGGAATAATACAGCTCTTCTTTCTCAAATTATGTTTCTGGCTTCTTTAAGAAAGAATGAAAACAACAGTCTCTTCTAATGATGGCATCTCACCACTTCTTAATAAGTAAAAACAAAACCAAAAAACACTTTCAAGCTTGCCATTAAGACTGAATTATTTTACCCTTTCTATTTCTATCATTTTCCTTCTTCTCCCACTACATGTCATACAATATGCTATTTACTGTACTGATTTTTTTTCCTGTCAATGTTTTTTCTTAATAGAAATATGGATTTCTTACCCCTGACTTATGTGCTCAAAAGGTCAACAAGGCTGCTCTTTTACAACAAGGTAAGGCAGTCTTTTTTGCTGTCTGCTTTTGAAAAGAGGTACTAACAAAATTCTTATAAAGACACTGTCCTTCGATAAAAATACGTAGGAGAAACATGGAAAATATTCAATACTCTGGAAGATTTTTTTTTTTTTTTTTTGTGGTATGTGGGCCTCTCACTGTCGTGGCCTCTCCTGTTGCGGAGCACAGGCTCCGGACGTGCAGGCTCAATGGCCATGGCTCACGGGCCTAGCTGCTCCGCGGCATGTGGGATCTTCCCGGACCGGGGCACAAACCCGTGTCCCCTGCATTGGCAGGCAGACTCTCAACCACTGCGCCACCAGGGAAGCCCACTCTGGAAGATTTTTAAAAGGTATCTCTCATAGCAACAGAAAGTCAAAAAAGAAATGAAACTCTAAAATACTACTTAAGCAGAGAAACAGGAGAAAACCAAGCAGAAGATGATATAAACATGAAAGAAATGATGGAAAACAAAAAGTGCTTAAAATTAAGTAAATGAACAATATATTTGTCTCTTGAATTGATGAATATTTATAACCTGCTTGAAAGTAAAGTTGCTATTTTCTCTCTAATCACAATATACTCATGAGTATTTTGAGGGTGCCTACTTCTCCAAAGACAGCAGAAAACAGCACCATTTTTATTAGTGGTATTCTAGACCAATTCTTCCTCTTTTTTTTTTTGCTTTACCAGCTCTCAGATCCTTTGTTTTGCCAGCATGCTATAATGTTCAAAGCACAGAATCATGCAATACAATTGGCATAAGAAACAGTCTTATAATTACGTATTAATTTCCTTTATTCTTTAAGAGAATATTCATTTTATTAAGAACAGCACAATTACAAATGTTTGCAGCTAACTTTCCATCCAGGTAGTGTCTCTGATTAGAACATATAAAATGCCATATTCATTTGCTCTTCGGGTCTTTCAGGCCTAGAACTCTGCTTCTGACAGTGGCACAAAGACATGGAACAGCAGGCAAATGTGGTTGTTATCTTCCATGAGCTCAAATTCAAAACAGAAGATGAAAATATACACAAGCAATTTTTTAATATCACCTTGATTTTGGCACTACTGAATGAGCAGACTTCCTTTTGTTTTCACACACCCCCGCCGACAACACACACACAAAATCCTCAAGTTTGAAGTAGAGACCCTAATACAGTTTATTTGTGCATATCTTCTCCAAGTTGAAAATAAAATCTTTTCAGTTTATCTTCCATAGCAGCCTTTCAGTTGTCCTCTAATAAATCTACAGATCTGTTAAGTTATTCTTGAAGAACAGTTAAGTATTTTAGTTATAGTCACACTACTGAATTGTTTTTTCATCTTGATTCAAACTCTCAAGAGACCACTCTTTCAACATCTTAAGAGGAAGTCTATTACATTCAAATACTTTTATCTGGCAGGCATGGAGGCGAGAATCATTGGTGTGTTGTTCCCAGGAACATACTGAACAACATATTCATCACATTTTGACTGTTTAGTTTCTTGGAATCACATTAACTGATAACTTTGTAAACATTTTGAGGAATTACTAAATCTTCTAGGAAGCAATGATCTTTAAACAGAAAATCAATTCATCAAAATTTATTTAATCAAAAATTTACCAAATTTACAGAATAAAAATAACTGCCAAGGATTGACTTCAATTGAACCTAAGAAACTAGCAAAGGAAAAAAAAATCTCAAAAGTTAAAACCATCTTTGAACACACAAGTTTGCACTATATTAACACACTAGTTGAGTTTCTTACTTAAAATAAGCTCACAAATTTAATGTTTACCGAATACCCATCCAAACTGCCAAGCACAAAATCAAAAGTAGAAAAGGCTGAGTCCCTATTTTCAAAGGGCTCATAATCTAATTGGGGAAAGATGAAAAATATCCAGAAAGAAACTTTTTTTTTTTTTTTTTTTTAAAAAGGAAACAAGAAACACACACTTGGGGGAATCAGGGAAGCTTTTCCGAACAAATCTAGAAATTTGGATAGACTGGGGTGGGGGGTGCGGGGTACGGTGATACCACAGCATGGTCCAGAACATTTACAAAAGCAAGGAGAAAACCACAGACATGGTATGTACGAAGAATCGCACACAGCACCCTGCTTAATGAAGGAGATGATCTCAAAGAGCAGTGGGAGACACAAAGGATAAGCAAAAATGGGCCACTTTCAGGGCCAAAACTTAAACTTGATCTTAATAGTAATGCAGGAGAATAGTATTTTTACAAGGAAAGCAACAAAACAAGTGATACTTTAATCAGTTTGTACTAGATGGATTAGAGGAGAAAGGTGATCTAGATAAAGGAGATCCAGTCGAAAGACTACTGAAATAATTTAGATGTGAAGTGAAATCCAGCAGAATAAAAAGGTGACAGTAGGGCTTCCCTGGTGGCGCAGTGGTTGAGAGTCCGCCTGCCGATGCAGGGGACACAGGTTCGTGCCCCGGTCCGGGAAGATCCCACATGCCGCAGAGCGGCTGGGCCCGTGAGCCATGGCCGCTGAGCCTGCACGTCCGGAGCCTGTGCTCCGCAACAGGAGAGGCCACAGCAGTAGAGGCCTGCGTACCGCAAAAAAAAAAAAAAAAGTTTAAAAGGTGGCAGTAAAAATGGACAAGGTGAAGAGGCTGTGCACAGGAAGACACATGACTTTACAAGAGACTTGATGAAAGAGATAAGGGGCTTTCAAGACTCCAAGCTTCCAAAGTTCAGGAGAATAGTAATACAATAGAAAAAATGGGAAATCTGGGAGACAGGTTAGTAAAATTAAATGGAAATACTCTAAAGATGGTTGGAAATTAAAGACTAGAACTCACAAGTGAGAATGGGTATAAGAAATTTTAAATCAACATAGAGGTAAAAAATTTTGAAGCAGCTGTATGATTAATCTCATTAAGGAAAGTCACAGTTTCAAAGAGGAATTGGTCAACATAAATGATAAAAAAAGTAAAAAAGAAAAAATTGAGAAAAATGAATTATTGGTGACCATCACCAAGTTGTGCTGCCTTCCTGTCCCTGCTGTAGTGAGAGGTGGCTTAAAAACACCTTCAAGTATACCACTCTTGCTTGATTCATCTCTTTCCTGCTAACTTTCTGACTATGATTTTTGGCAGAAGAATAAATCATCTACAGCAGCTCAAAGAAACGCAAAGCAAAGTAAACTGGGCTCAGAGAGGTAGACTAAACTATCCTGAAGGAAGAGCCTCGGGGGTTCCTCTGAAGCACATCAGAGGCATTTTAAAACACCTAACACTGATCAATACTCCCCAACAAAATTAACCAAAATGAAATCTCCAATTAGAGCAGCAATTCTAGGGTTACACTGTTGTTTAAAATAATGAACTGGGACTTCCCTGGTGGCACAGTGTTTAAGAATCCGCCTGTCAATGCAGGGGACATGGGTTCGAGTCCTGGTCCGGGAAGACCCTACATGCCGCAGAGCAACTAAGCCCGTGTGCCATAACCACTGAGCCTGCGTTCTAGAGCCCGCGAGCCACAACTACTGAGCCCACGTGCCACAACTACTGAAGCCCGCATGCCTAGAGCCCGTGCTTCGCAACAGAAGAAGCCACCGCAATGAGAAGCCCACGCGCAGCAACGAAGACCTAACACAGCAAGTAAAATAAAATAAAGAACTAAGTCTAGAAAGCAGGAAAACCATGCTTCCTGAGGTAGGAGCCTGCCTGGAATTTTCTCACTGTACCACTGGAGGAGCTGTAGCACTGCTTTGCTCCTGAACTTAACACTGGGGCAGAACTGAGAAGCTCAGTAGTAGGGATCCTATATAAAAGAATGTAAAAGCCCTACAAGCTAGGGAAGAAAGCAAAGGTTTTGTAAGCCAATTGAAAGAACTGACTTTCTCACATGCTATTTCCCTCCACATTCCATAGATTTTCCTTACTTATTTTGTTGCAAAATCTTGGTTTGTAGTTCACTTTTCAAAATGTTGCAAAGAAAGCCCACAATTCAGATGCTATGTTATGTTGCTCAACTACCAAGCTTAAGCTGTGTTTGAGTACAGGTAGTTTTTTAAAAACAAAGCTTATTTTTCTAGTTATTTACCTGTTTTTAAAAAGGCCAATATGGAACTTTATTCTGGAGCTGCTATTAAAAGAACCATTGTAACTTTTCACAACTGATAACCATGAATGTATTTCCCAATAAGAGAGTTCCCCTTTCCTGCTCATGTAACAGTTTTTCAGAACTCTGGCTATCTATATCTTCTCAGGCTATGATTAGAGGCTCCTTCCATCTTAAACATGATTTGAGTCTACAATGCTATGAAAAACATACAACTTCTTAGGCTTTAATTAATCATATGTATTCGTCTATCTTCAAATATCAGAAGATGCTAAAAAATAGCAAAATCAAAAATAATCCTATTTTCAAATGTTTAAAACCTCTGTGATCAGCAAATATGGCAAAATTTAATGTTATATCTCGACAGTTGATACATGGATTTACATTGTTATTCTCTGAGGAGAGAAAGTCTTTATTAGAAAGTATCAAGATTTGCCACTCCTCCTATGATTTAACATATAAAAGCTTAAAGAATTATCTATCTTGTAAAAAATGATCTATTCACATTATTGAAAATGGGCTACCACATACACTTTCCAGTTTCCAAAAGTGACAGAGTATGTATGTCAACCTAGTCCATTACCTAACCTGATTTTTTCCTGACGAGAACACTGATCTGATGCAACTAGAGATTACCATACTAAGTGAAGTCAGAAAGAGAAAGACAAATACCGTATGATATCACTTATATGTGGAATCTAAAATATGACACAAACGAACCTATCTAAGAAACAGGATCATGGACATAGAGAACAGACTGGTGGTTGCCAAGGGAAACGGGGTTGGGGGAAGGATGGAGTGGGAAGTTGGGGTTAGCAGATGTAAGCTTTTATATACAGAATGGATAAACAAGGTCCTACTGTACAGCACAGAGAACTATATTCAAAATCCTATGATAAACCATAATGGAAAAGAATATTTTAAAAAAGAATGTGTGTGTGTGTGTGTGTGTGTGTGTGTGTGTGTGTGTATATGTATAACTGAATCACTTTGCTGTGCAGCAGTGATTAACACAACACTGTAAATCACCTACACTTCAATAAAATAAATAAATTAAAAAAAAACAACTCCAGGCTTCCCTGGTGGCGCAGTGGTTGAGAGTCCGCCTGCTGATGCAGGGAACACGGGTTCGTGCCCCGGTCCAGGAAGATCCCACATGCCGCGGAGCGGCTAGGCCTGTGAGCCATGGCCGCTGAGCCTGTGCGTCCGGAGCCTGTGCTCCACAACGAGAGAGGCCACAACAGTGAGAGGCCCGCGTACCACAAAAAAAAACCAAAAACACCACCACCACCAACCCACCGTATTCCTGGTTCAACTGTGTTTAATAAATACAAAACATCTGTACACAAAAGTGGAGCCCATATCTTCTCATGTGATCCTCATATCAAGCCCCATTTTTCAGATGAGAAAATCCTCAAAGTATCCTGTTCTTCTATTATCCATGATCACACCAAATAAAGGATGGTAGCAAAAGAATACGAGGAGATTACAAAAATAAAGTTGCTCAGCTAAACAAATTACTATTTTGCCTTAATAAAAAATAAAGCAAAATTATCAATAAAATAAAATCATTCATTAAGAAAAGCAGGTCAACCTCTAAAGACCAAACATAACTTGGTAGCATCTGATTCAATGGTTCTTATCAGCCAAAAGCAGTAAACAGTTAAAAATCAGGGCTCTCAAACTGCTTCATAAAAGCCTAACTTCATTCCTTCATGTTTAAAGTAAAACGTCCAAAACCCAATTTTGGGAAAAACATCTGAAAACAATTTCTGCAGTCTCACCATACTTTGTATATACTTTTATCGTACTGTTTCTTCATTGTTGTCAATTAATATCTGTAACCCTAAACTGGACTGTGAATTCTTTGCAGGAGGACCTAGTCTTCAGCCTTGAACCCTCAGAATCCAGCACCATGCCTGGAACAAAGCACTATAGTTTTACAATTAATGTATGTAGAATAAAGTGAATGAGGAGCTGCACATTTGTGAAAATCTTATTTTATGTGGAAAATGTCTCTATAAAAATTTTCCCCTCCACACCACCAATCCCCTACCTTGTTGGGTTTCTTTTTTGTTTTTTTAACTCTTCCTGTAAGTAAAGAAGGATCTGAAGACTTCCTTCCTTTCCACCCTTTCTGCCTGTAAGTCTCTCTAAATTTTTACCCTGAAATGTAACATCTAAGAGTATTTTGCCTTCTATTATACATTTATGTATACATCTGTATCTCACACTAGGCTATAAATTATCTGAGAGTGGGGACCATGTGTTGGAGAGTAATATACATCTTGGTCCATTTTTAGTAATCTCTCAAAATACAAAAATTTTGTTGAATTGATCTAGGTTAACTTTTCGGCCTGTGACATTTTCCCCCAGCTCTCTAGTAAGTTATTCTGGAACATAGTTCCAAATCAGAACACTGAAATGATGCTATAACAAAAAAAAAAAAAAAAAAAAAAAGGTGGTGCAGTGGTTAAGAATCCGCTTGTCAATGCAGGGGACACAGGTTCAAGCCCTGGTCCGGGAAGATCCCACATGCCGCGAAGCAACTAGGCTCGTGTGCCACAACTACTGAACCTGTGCTCTAGAGCCTGCGAGCCACAACTACTGAGCCCGTGTGCCACAACTACTGAAGCCCACACACCTAGAGCTCGTGCCCCACAATGAGAAGCCACTGCGATGAGAAGCAAGCGCACTGCAACGAAGAGTAGCCCCTGTTCGCCGCAACTAGAGAAAGCCCGCAACGAAGACCCAACACAGCCAAAAATAAATAAATAAATAAATTTATTTTTAAAAAAAAGGCAAGAAAATTAATCCTAGGTCTGTTTTCTAAATGTATACACCATACTTCATATGATGAGAAAATCAAATGATTTCAGGCACTTAGTTGACACTAGCAGGCCAAAATGGCAACATAAACAACTCTTCAGGGATCAATTTCCTAGCAACTTCTACTAAACCTACAAAAAAGGGTCTCCTGCTGGGTATGGGGGCTGTGCACTTGTAGGCATGGAGAGAGAAAAGGCTGGGATGTGCCACTTGAGAGTACTTACAGCCTGATAAACGAAAGTATTCACCTGAACTCTGACCATAACTATCCATGCTGCCAAATCCAGCACTTTTACTGACTGCAATCAGTATGACTGACTCATAGGAGAGATGATCAGGGTACTTTATAAACAAAGAATTATGAAAATATAAGGACCACTGTACAAATATTGGGACCGACCATTGATTTTTTTCTTTTAAAGTAAGGTCCATCTTCAGCTCTTCTCTGGTCAAATTCTATTATATCGGGTTCTAAAGGATAGTCCAAAAGATTCTGCCTTTTAGATTTTTGCTACAGCAAATAAAGCAACTCATCAAGCTTTCGGTCAATCTCTTGTCAACAGTATTTGTGATCAAATTTCACTGAATTTTAAGCTAAATTCTTCTACCCATACATGTACATTTTGTATATTTTATATAAATTTAGTATTTTTACTAATTCAGGTTGCATCTCCTTTTGTGTGATTTTTAAAAATACTTTCAATCTACAGCATGACTATTACATGAACAAGGCCTCCAAATTATTAAAACCATACAGAATTTTTTGTCATAGCAATCTCTCACATCTCATTGTTTTGTATAATAGCCTACATATCTTTCAAACACATACACCAAACACATCCAAAATTACCATGCACAACAGAGAAGAGAGCAAACACTTTCCTTTGTTATATTCTCACCAGAATCCTTATTTTAAACAAGGAGATAAAGTGATTCTTCCCACAGTCATTCAATAAAATGGAATATAATAAAGTCGTCACCGACCAGCTAACAATATCTAACAAAATTGATTTGAAGAGTTAATCAATGGTTAATGGAAGCCTTTGAGTTTCATTAGAGTATTAGCACAGCACTGAGCCTGGAAAAATGGTACACATACAGACACGTGCACATACATACATACATTTTAAACATACTTCTGATGTCTCTATTGAGAAATCCATTAACGTGAAGAAGTCTTAAGAAAGGCATCTTAAAAACCCATTTCAAATTTCATTTTATTTATTATAGAATAAGTTTCCATACAAATCTTAAGCTATACACAACTAAGCTACTTCTAATCCCAAATGTTAGAGTTCCTAAACAGTAATCCCAAACCAGAGTTCCTAAACAGAATCCAATACAAAATTTAAATCCAGGAACTACTTAGTGAGATTTTTCTGGAAAATTTCAACTGCTGAAAGGCAGTGAGGGGAAAAAAACTATGTTTTGTATGAAAATAAAAAAGCTAAGTGCTAGCAAATTAGTTAACTTAGTAAAACCTCACTGAGGAATAATCTAAGGTATACAGGGTAACAACTGAGTCAAGAAGGCAAGAAAGCTTTTCTCCAATAGAAAGTTACTTTAACAGAGCAGCAATTATTCCAAACCAGTATGTAAACTCCAACCGAGATTTTACTCTATTTTATAGAAGCTCACTATTATGTAACACCACTAATAACCAAACACTCAATTCCAAAAACAACCTGTTCAGGCTCAGTTGCCACTTTTATCTTGATAGAAAAGGTACTGGAAAACCAAATAAAACCATCGTTTGTTAAAACAAATATATTCAGAAGTGTATAGTAAATATAAAAATACATGGAAATGTTTAAGAAAACAGGTGAATTTTAAACATAAGCAGTAATATTTAGTATGAAAAATACATTTACCTATGTGACTACCACAGAACTAAATGCCACATTGTTATAATTAAAAACTGACAAATCTACAAACAGTGTTTAACCCAGAACAGAGAACTTTTTCTCAATTAAAAAACCTCCTCTTTTTTTTGGCCACACCGTGCAGGCTTGCAGGATCTTAGTTCCCAGACCAGGGATCGAACCTGGGCCCAGGCAGTGAAAGCGCCGAGTCCTAACCACTGGACCACCAGGGAATTCCTGAAACTCAAACCTCGTTTCCCCAAAATTCAACTTTGATATTGAGAACATTTTTCCATTGATCAAAATCTAGTAAATTCAATTACCAAAATAGCCTAAATCACCTCTCCAATCCCAGTCTCTTTACTCCTTTACTTTGCCCTTATAGAGCACATAGATTGATTTTTCCAAAACACGTATTTTGGTATAGCACCTTCACTCAAAAAACCTCAGTGTTACCCATGGCCAGATCCTCCTAGTGCTTAAAGGACATCAAGTTCAAATTCCTTAGCCTGGTAACCAAGGCTCCAACCTTCCTTTTTGGCCTCCTCTTAGAAGTCTCCTAGAGGAATCTTCTCCAGTCAAATCATTTTACCCACTGACTTCAGAATACCTTGTGCTTTCATAATTAACAAAATATTTTATTCTTCTTAACACTGTGGAAAGCAAAGCAAAATTTTCTAAACATGTTTAAAAGCTGGTAAGAATGAAATGTATTCAAACCTTATATATTTTAAGAGAGTAAGTTAATGTCTAGTTATCACCTAAAATAACTGAAAAGATTTGGTAAAGAACCAGACCCACATCTTCTCTCAAGATATTAAATACGCATATGGCAAGGCTTCCATTCAATTTCTGAATGAAAACTTAAGTGAAAGAACTAGTTCGGATAAGACAAGAGATTTTGGAAACCCTGGACAGTTTCTACATACTTGAACTTCCCTGATAATATTTATTCACCATGAGGACCCAAACTATTTCTAAATTCTGCAGGCCAGTAAGTTACCACTACTTTTCCAGGGTAAGTATTCCCTAATTCACCCTACAAATGTTTAAAAAATTTTTTTTGAGTTGTTTTAGAGGAAAAATAACTTTATTTTCGTAACCACAAATAATTGTACGTTTTGGCTGTTATCAGCACACCTCTGAGCACTGAAGATATCCTAAACTTAAGAAACAAAACTTTAACTTTCTCCAAAATATTAAATAGTTTAAAACTTAAACTAAACCACTGGATTAAAATTAACTAGAACATAATGGCATAAAGACAGTTCCCCAGATCCTAAATCCCTTTGCTAAGATATTTACTTTTGGGGACTTCCCTGGTGGCGCAGTCGATAAGACTCCATGCTCCCAATGCAGGAGGCCCGGGTTTGATCCCTGGTCAGGGAACTAGATCCCACATGCATGCAACAACTAAGGAGCCCGCGAGCTGCAACTAAGGAGCCCGCCTGCCGCAACTAAGACCCAGCGCAACCAAATAAATAACTTTTAAAAAGATATTTACTCTTTGTAGGAACAATATCTGACATTTATGGAAGAAGGAAAACAAAATAAAAAACCTCTTTCACAAAAAAGAAAACACCAAGACTTGGTTTAAAATTCTCAGAGGACAAAGTGTATATCAACTTGATACTTTATGGTAAATCAGTTTCTTACTGGAGACACTGACAACTACACAAAAAAGAGGGTGAGGCAGTATCTGAGATATCAGATCATCTACTGAATAATAGAGTCCTTAAACTAAGAGATCAGCAGCCTCTGGAGCTATATAACAGCTATCAAAAGGATTATCCCCATGTATCTCATTAGCAAATCTACAGCAAAGGTAGAAAAAAAGAAAGGCAAGAATCAAAGAAGAATATAGAAGAAAGGAGTAGAGAGTCAAGGGAAGAGTTGGGAGTAAGGACAGAAAGAAGGGGAGAGAGCTAAATGTAAAAGACTAGGAAAAGGAGGGAAAAAAATCAACAAAAAGAGAGGTGTTGTTGAGGTACGTTTGCCTCAGGGACATTACTCCCAAAGGTAATATACCACTCCCAGTAAGTAACTCTCCGATAAGTTATTTTAAGAAAGTTTTAGGAAAACCATTCTTAGGAAATCTGAGTCCTGAGAAGATTTAAACCCAGAATCTATCTTTTTCTAAATGCTCTCAAACTGTATTCTTTTATCACATTTTATTACAATTACTGTAAATTATAAATTTTTATTTTTGAGTTTTAGCTAGAATCTGTTTGATAAGTTCTAAATCTAAGTTTAAATTAACACCTGATTTGTAATGCTCTCTAAAGAATTGGTGAGGTGAATGGGCCTGGAGCTACTGGAAATACAGAAAGTATTTTAATGAGAAGAACTTAGTAAAAATTCAAAGTCAAGAAGAGTTAAAGAGTAGCCATTAAAGGCAGAAGATATGAAATATTAATTAAGATTCTACTTTTGTTTGGTCTCTCCAAAACAAAAGGGTATTCCTAATTGGTCTGGGTATCCTCAGTAGGACTCACTGAGGTGATGTTAGTGAGAATTCTTTTAAAATGTTTGAACCTCTGAAAACAGTACTACAGGCTCCAATAATCTTTCAATGTCATAGGGAAGATTGTGTGACCTTAGAATCTCTTCACAGCCTTTTCTTATACCATTCTTTTGACTGGAGGCTCAATAACTAAACAATAACAGGCACTTAAGTCTTTTCTTTTTGACTTCAGAATGTATTTTTATCTTTGTTCACCAGGAAAAGACCCTTTTCAAAACTGATCCACACCACGAAGGTTTTACCTGAAAGTATCTAACCATGAAGTAAATGGCATAATTTAGCCAGAATAATTTCTTAATCATTCTATCTCTAAATTCTGAATCAGAGTTATCACTGAAAGGTTTGGTTCTTCGGGTTTGGCTTTCTGTGCACTTTCTCCAACTTTTCAGCTGCCTTACACAGCCATTATCCTTCTACCCTCATTCTTTACTTTCCTCCTATATGTACAGACACACACAAAAAGAATGTCAGTACCACTATGTATATATGCATGTATATTTATGTGTGTATACATGTATATGTGCATACACACAAAAATACACGTGGCCAATATAAGAGTATAAACCAAAGACATAAACAACATTGCAGAATAGGAATAAATTCATTTATTCTTATTTCTAAGATAAAACAAAACTGTGGTTAGTTACTACAACTCACCAGATGGTTCCTCAGGCTCACTTTCATTTTCTTCCTCAGGTGGGGCTTGAGGGGGTGGTGGGGGAAGCTTCTTTTCCTTCTCTGCTTTAGCATTTCTCTCTTCTTCTGAATAATACTCATCTTCTGAGAGGTTGGCCAAACTTTCATCCATCTCTCTGTACTCTACCTATATGGAGATTATACCAGGGAAAGCTAAATACAATGGACATCTAAAGTCAGAAACTCAGTTTGGAACCATCAGTAAATATGAATTGTTTTCTAACTTCAATTTTTAAGGAAAATAAGCAAATAACAAGGAACAAGCTAGCTCATAATAGGTAACCATTAAAAACAAAATCTCTCATGAAATAATCTTGTGTCAGTTCAGATTTAGCCCAAACTGTAACTTTTACATCATAGTACTGAAATTCAAATCAATGACTCTGAGGCTCTCTACAAATAAAAATTAATTGTGTGTTTGTGTGTGAATCTATACATATGTATATATCATGTTCACATACTGGAAGTTTCAACAAAAGACTAAACTAGCCCTCAGTCAGACAAAAATACAGTTAGCTAGAATAACAAGTCTGTCTAATGCCAATCTGTACTTCTAACTACTATTCCATAGGTAGATAGCAAAAGAATTCTAGAGGGCTTCCCTGGTGGCGCAGTGGTTGAGAGTCCGCCTGCAGATACAGGGGACATGGGTTCGTGCCCCGGTCGGGGAGGATCCCGCATGCCGCGGAGTGGCTAGGCCCGTGGGCCATGGCCGCTGGGCCTGCGCGTCCGGAGCCTGTGCTCCACAACGGGAGAGGCCACGGCAGTGAGAGGCCTGCGTACTGGGGAAAAAAAAAAAAAAAAAGAATTCTAGAAACCAAATTGAGGAGTGGGGAGGGTGGGCAGGGAATAAAAATTGCAAATGGCAATAGTCAAACTGAAACAATAAAACGGTACATTTGCTTAAAACAAAAACATAAACAAAACACTGGTGACCTAAGAGAGTTGAATGATGAGAGCAAAGAATCCTTATTACAACAAATTAAGGAGTAAGTCCTGTGGATATGGAGACTACAAGCCTTACTACTAATTCACACCCGTTACAAAGGGGAAAACCAGGTAATAAGTAGAAAGAGGAAGCAGTCTTAATGAATGTTTTATTGGGGGGTAAAGCAACTTAGGATAGGGAAGATTATTATGGACCGCTTTGTTAAAATGTGTAATGTGGTATTACAAATAGTCATCAACCTTGGAACACTGTCAAATCATCATTTTGACCCCTACCCTAACAAGGAAGCTACAGAAACAAGAGCTCTCTATTCTGGACTGAATGAAAAAATAAAACGAATAAAATAAAAAGTATTTATTGGAGGTGGAGACAGGGCAAAGACAACATGGCTTCCAAATATATTAGATTTCTGAAATGCATCGTCCTGTGGATTACAGTGAATGTAATCTATTTTAACTTTCGAAATATCTTTGAAATTGCTCCAGATGGCTGGCTGCTATTATCTGTCTTCTTTTTTTTTTTTTAAGTGACATGACCACAGGATTTGGGTGGTGGGGGAGTAGGTAGCTAGGGGAGGTAAGAGTTTTACTGAAAACAGGGATTGGGTTAGAAAATGGAAACAATTATGGATAAATTGAATAGTTTTGACCTGTGCTCTAAGAATTTTATTTAACACATGAATAACTGTATTTATCTATCAAATACTGAACTGAGAACATGGCACAATGGAGAAAATGATTATGAATGAGTATCTCTGCCCTTAATAAACTGAAATTCTAGTTGCAAACAAAAAAACCTGATCAGGTAAACATCTCAGAGACTTTACAATAAAATCTCCCAAAAATGCAGATAACAAACTTTATCCTACTTGACTGAGATTAAACTGTTAGGAACAGACCTCAGGATAATGGGTAAAGCAGCAAGGAGGGAAAAAAGTTTCAGAGGGAGCTGAGTTAGAAAATGTAATACATGTTTACAGTATGCAGCTTCCTTTCACCTTTTACCCCTCAACAGTGCTTGATCTCTCCCTGACCCAAAGATTCAGCCCTTTAATCCCCTGCCCATCAATCCTACCCATTCAATCAATAATCACTTAACAAGTGCCTACTGTGGAACTGGGCAATGTGCAAATTCTGAGACAAACACAAACAATAATATACGATCCTCTCTACTGAATTAGTTCAGCTTTTGCCTAAGACACCACGCCCTTTGAAGGAAAAATGAATCCAAGATTAAAGTTAGAGAAACACTGCATTTTTTATAGGCCCCCTCTAGGAGAGTCATAATACATGTTAAAAGTACTGAGAAGTTTCACAGCAAAAACAATCTTCTTAAATATTGTTTAATCCAATGTTTTGACGTAATAACTACTAACAAGGAATACACCTGGAAGAGGCTGGTCTAGAGTTCTTAGCTTTCAAGAAAAAAAGGAGATCAGAAAAATACCTAGAGATAGGAGTAAGAATATCTAAGGTAGTATTTAACAACAACAGAAAAAGAACTGTGTTCCACAGAACCCTTGGATTTTTGGAGGATTTCATTTACTAATTTTAAAATGTATTTTTAACATGAGTACTCATATGTTAAACCAAACCATAACCCTTTAGAGATCACCAACATATGAAGTTGTACTACTTAGGTAACTCAATTTTGGGTAGACTGAAGAATAAAATTTCTTCTGCCATCTCTGTTCAACTGAGAGAGTGTCCTGAGATGGCAAGACAAGCTAAAAACAAAGGAAACAACCTTTTGCACTACTACTACTTGTCAATCAGTACAATACTTCATAAACAAAATACAGAAATTATTGAGGCTGCAACTATTTATTATGCTTAACCTCCACTCCCAAATTTGGCTCTACCAAAATAGCCTCATTGTCTCAAAGACTGACAACTAAAATAAATGTTATAAATTTAAACTTCATATAAAACAGGCAAGTAGTATTTTATTTTGGGATTGTGCATAAAATTATATTTTGTAAAAAAGGATTTCCCCACTTACGAAAAAGTTTAAAAATCATCTGAAAGAATCATACAAACTCTAAAAAATAAAAATTATTCCCCTGACAAAAAGAATGGATGCTATGAACATAAAGGATTGGGAATCTTTTATCCCTAAGTAAAATCCTCTGAGACTTCAGAGGTTCTACAACTACTTATAACCAAGTACAAAAAGGTGTCCCAACAGGCAGATGAGTCAGTAGGGTACTTGTTCTTACCTGTACACCCGTGACTCTCAAATTTGTATCTCTAGTCTCTCCTATCTCTTCCACACCCTTGCTACAGTGATTCATTCACTTCCCAACCACCTTAAAGCTCCAGTCTTTTATCAGTGCTTCCTTGTAATTCACCTAGGGTACAAGTGCCAGATTAATTGTCCAAATACACTGTATTTTCAGATAGTTTAACAAATGAATGCCCAAACTGTCAAAACAGCATATAAACTCTCTAGCTCTAACTAGTCAAATTTACCTCTAATCATCTTCTAACACACTCGTCAAAATCATCCCTAAACTCCCTAAAAGCTACTCCCACCTTTTCTGTAAATCCAATGCCTAAAACTCAAGGTCCACCTCCTCTGCAAATTACTCCCTAAGTCTTCCAAACTTACAAATATATCTTTCCCTTCTCTAAATTCTCATAGCACTTATACTTCATAATCTAGTGCAATGCTGTCTGACAGAATTTTCTGAGATAATGGAAATGTTCTGTATCTGTGCGTCCAATAAGGTAGCACTAGCCACCTGTGGCTATTGAGCACTTACCATGTGGCTATTTAGGATTAAATTAAAATTAAAAATTCAGTTCCCTCAATCTACTAGCCACATGGTAAGTGCTCAATAGCCATAGGTGGCTAGTGGCTACCATCCTGAACAGCACATATTTAGTATTTGGCTCTCTACAACCTAGATACAACTCTGCAACATACTGGTCCCTCCAACTTATCTTGCTCCTAGAAGAACCTCATTTCCAATTAAATTCATTTGCTCATTGTTCCCAACATTCAGTTGTCCACTCTGGACTCCCTGTTGCTTCTCAAACCACTTTCTATTATATTCCAAGCATTTTTCACTTCCTTTTCTTCCCTAGTAGTACTTAATCACTGGGTACCTACTTACTTATGCCAGACACTGCAATAAGCATTTTATTTACATTATATCTAAACCTAATAATGTTACAAGGTAGGATTTATTTTTCTGAGGAAAAGGAATCACAGGAGGATGAGTTAACCCCAAAAGTCCATCCTTTTCCAGAACACTTTTAAAAATTCTGTCCTTTTTCAAGGCCCAGCTCAAGACCGCCATTCCTTAAGCTGTGTGGTGTTCCCAAAGTCTCAGACCAATTTAACAATTTCAAACCTTAAATAGTTTGCCATAATGTTAGCATAGACATTCAGAGGTGAATTTATGCTGAAACTAATGAAACTTAAGCCTCAGGGACCCTCAATTGCATGGACTCCTTCCAATACCCTGAACCTAATTTTGATTACATAATTATATATATATTTACTTATTTATATAATTATATACATGTTTATGCATATATAAATTTTTTTAAAAAGAGGGCTCCCCCCAGGGACTTCCCTGGCAGTCCAGTGGTTAAGACTTATTGCTTCCACTGCAGGGGGCATGAGTTCAATCCCTGGTCGGGGAACTAAGATACCATATGCTGCACGGTGTGGCCAAAAAAAAAGTGTCCCTCCCCAAAATGAATAAGCTCCCAGGCTATAAAATATAGATATATCCCCTGCACAAACTCTTGAGGCAAGGTCTTGAAGCAAGGTCTATCTACAGTGGACTCAGCTTCCATTTTACTCCTTTATGGATACTCTATCCCTTGAGGTCTGTTTCCTCTGGTTCCCAAGACTAGCTATGAATACGTAGGTCAGCTTCCCCAGTTCTTTACTTCCTAGTTGCTCACCAAATAAACACATAACCCATTTTTCTTTTGAGAGTTTCAGAGCTAATCACAAAGGAAAATTAAACACAGGAGAATTACAAAGAAATCTTACAGCAAGCCCCAAATTAATCTAGATTCAACACAATCCCAATCAGAATTTCAGCTGCCTTTTTGCAAAAATTGATAAACTGATCCTAAAATTTATATGGAAATGCACGAGATACAGAATAGCCAAAACAATCTTGAAAAAGAACAAAGCTGGAGAACTCACACTTCCTGATTTCAAAACATATTGCCAAGCTACAGTAATCAGGACAGTGTGGTACTGGCATAAGAACAGAAATATAGATCAATGGGATAGAATTGAGAGTGGAAAAATAAACCCTTACATTTATGGTCAATCAACAAGGGTGTCAATCATTCAAAGGGGAGAGAACAGCCTTCAACAAATTGTGTTGGGACAAGTGGATACACACATGCAAAAGAATGCCATGTACAAAAATTGACTCCAAAATGATCACAGACCTAAATGCAAGAGCTAAAACTCTTAGAAGAAAACATAGGAGTAAATCTTTATGACACTGGATTAGGCAATGGTTTCTTAGATGGAACACTAGAAGCAAAAGGGACAAAAGAAAAAATAAACTGGAAATCAAAATTTAAAACTTTTGTAATCACCGTATATACAGAACTCTAACTACTCAACAATAAAAAGACAACACAATTTAAAGATGAGCCAAGGCTATGAATAGACATTTCACCAAAAAAGATATATAAATGGCCAATAAGGACAAGAAAAGATACTCAATTCAACATTTTTAGCCTACATATTAAAACCACAATGAGATAGCACTTCACACCCATTAGGATGGCTATAATAAAAAGACATTATCAAGTGTCAATAAGATTGGAGAAATTGGAACTCTCAAATATTGCTGGTGGGAATGTAAAATGATGTGGCTGCTATGGAAAACTGTTTGGCAGCTCCTCTATAAGTTAAACAGAGATACCATACCACCCAGCAATTCCACTCCTAGGTATCATACCTAAGAGAACCAAAAACATGTTCACACAAAAAACTGTACACAAATGTTCACAGCAGCATTATTCACAACAGCCAAAAAGTGGAGATGTCTATAAAATGATGAATGGATAAACAAAATGTGGTATATTCGTACACTGGGATATTATTTGGCAAGTGAGCTATCAAGTACTGAATGGAAGTACTACAACATGGATGAACCTTGAAAACATGCTAAAGTCAGACACAAAAGGCCACATGCTATATGGTTCCATTTACATAAAATGTCCAAAAAAGGCAAATCCACAATGACACAAAGATTAGTGAATGCCAGGAGCTGGAGCCAAGGACGAATGGAGAGTGCCTGCTAATGGTACAGGTGTCTTTTGGGGGTGATGAAAATATCCTACAATTGACTGTAGGATATTGTGCTGATTGTACAACTTTGTGAATATGCTAATAATCACTGAATTACATACTCAAAAATGGTAAATTTTATGGTATGTGAATTATCTCAATAAACCTGTTTTTAAAAAAAATATCTGAGGGACTTCCCTGGTGGCTCAGTGGTTAAGACTCCGTGCTCCCAATGCAGGGGGCCTGGGTTGGATCCCTGCTCAGGGAATTAGATCCCACATGCATGCTGCAACTAAGAGTTCACATGCCACAACTAAGGAGCCTGTGTGCTGCAACTACGCAGCTGGCAAGCCACAACTAAGGAGCCCGTGTGCAGCAACTAAGAGACCCAGCATGCAGGTATGCATGCATAAATAAATAAGAGACACCTCGTTCTCTTAAAAAAAAAAAAATCTTATCATCTGGTTTCTGGCCAAATTTTCTATTGAAATAGTTAAATCAAAACCCAATTGGGGGAAAAAAAAAAAACCCAATTGGGCTTCTGTCCTCTATTTCATTTCAGAGAATTGGGAGTTGCCAACCTATGCGTTGGTTAAACCGCCCCCCCCCCTACAAAGACTTCCCTCCTTATACTTGGAGCAAGGTATTCTTGGAGAGAGATCTCTCAAAACTGGGCAATTCAATCTGAGGGCTCTCAATCTGGGCAATACTCAAGAAGCTCCTCATACACACTGACTTGGTATATCCACTTAAATTATATAGAGATAGAAAACTTGTAATATGCATAAATTACATAATTTTAAATATTTAGTTACTTAAAATTATATGTACATATACTTCCAGTGTTTTCAACTCTACCATGAAATCTCCAGAAAAGGGCCATGTCTAAAGTCTGTGCCCTACTACTGCCCCAGTGCCCTGCTCACTGTTGGTGTCACATGTGGTCCTTTGTTTCAGAGGCTGATGCTACCTTATCACATTGTAAGTGTAGGGCTTACATTCCAGTTCCACCACTTACTTAGTTTTGCGACTCTGGGCAAGCTGCTTAAACTGCATGCCTCAGCTTACTCATTCCTGAAATGGGGCTAGCAAAACCTGCCAGTTGGTGTTTAGCAAAAATAAAAAGTTGGTGATGCTTTGAACACAGCATCTGGCACCCAGAGATGTGAGTCTGTATATACTGTCCTGTGACAAAGCCTTTTCTTGCCTTATATTTACACCTTGACTAATTGATATTAACCCTCTTAATCAGCTTCCTCATTTGTAAAACTCTACATCAAAAGATCGTTGACAGGATAAAAGGACAAAGAGCAAAACTCTCTAGCACACAGCAAAGGGCTCAAAAAAAAAAAAAAAAAAGTTCCTTTTTTTCGGTCTTCAAGGCTAAGGCAATTTCTTTAGCATCACCCTACAGCCTCAATGTGCTCCCGGCCGAAACACATAAATACTGCTGAGCAGCTTCCAGACACATCTGTGGTCAAACAAATGATGTATGTCTCCAGCAAGGCCAACCATAACTCCATGTCAGGGAGCCATTTTTCCCAGTCAAGAAAATGAAAAGGTGTACGAGATGTAAATGAGTAAATACCCCTCCCCGAGATCCCCCTTTCCCAGGACGGCCCGGTCCCGGCATGAAGACGCATTCACCACACGCAAAGACCTTCCCTTCTTCCACCTCACCCAGCCAGCTAGTGGAGAGGTGGGTGGAGGTCGGTGACTGGGGAGGTCGGGGGGGCATGGGGCTCAAGACCCAAGACCGGGGCTCGCGCGGGTGGGGGGTAATGCGGGCTGGACAACCTCGGGGAAGCTTGGCATTGGGATTTGCGGTTCGAGGGCGGGGATCGGGACTCACCTTCGCCCGCTTGCGCCGACTGGTCCGTCGCCCCTCCGGAGTCTCTGCGATTCCCGTTTCCATGGGGGTCGCAGACCCAGGCACGACGGTAGGCCCAGCTTGAGGCCCGGCGGACCCCGGCGGCTCAGCCAGGCCCCCGGGGGGCGAGGACCGCGGGGGCTCCTTCTTGCGGGGAGTGCGCTCCCCGGCCGCCCCCGGCCCGGCTTCGGCAGGGCCGGACAGGCCCGCGGGCGGCGCGGCCACCTCAGAGCCGTTCTCCGAGCCGCCCGCTGCCCCGGCACCGGCCTCCGACCCGGCCGCCGCCGCCGCTGCCGCCGCCGCCGCCGCCGCCGCGGCTGCTGCCTTCTTCCCAGACAACATCTCGGGCCGCCTGGCTGCGGACGGCCGTAAGGGCCGCTCGGTCTGTCGGTCCGTGAGTCCGGAGTCGCCTCGCTTCACTTCACACAGTCCGCGCGCTGCCAACCGCCGCCGCGTATGCACGCGCTAAGCGCGCTCCGCGCGCTCCCGCCGCGCCAGAACAATAAAGCCCGAGACGCCCACGGCCCCGCCCTCCCCGCTGCCATAGAGCGGCGTCCTCGAGGCTAGAGCGGCGCCATGGCAAATTGCACGAAGCTTTCCTAGAGCGTCTCCTTAGCCGTCGGGGTCGGTCCCAGCACGGTCCCCATTCTAGGGCTTCTGGGCCAGACTGTACCTCCGAGAGCAACCATTTCCTCCAGGGACTTGCGTGTATTCATAAATTCATTCGTTCATTCACTCATTCATTCATTCACCTACTCATTCGTCAGTTCAACCAATATTTATTAATGCTTACTACGTGACAAAGGTTTAATTATGAAGTTCTTGCTCTCAAAGAGTTTACAGGGGAAAACACTGATATGTAACTGGTAGATCATCGTATTTACTATTCATAATTGTCCTGCTTCGACTGGGGAAATCTTGGAGAGCAAATGAGTTTCGAGGTAATAAAATGGACAAAAGTTAGGAAATCCAGATATGAGTCCAAACGGGATTGCCATTGCCTCCGGGGCTTTGTTCATGCTCTGTCTTCTGTCTGGACCCCCTCCCCGTTTGCACTTCCTCACTCGCACCTCTTCCCACTCCTATGCTCCCATCCCCACATACATGACGGCTTTCCACTCCAGGTTAATTCTTTCTAATGTCGCTGATGGTGGTGGCGGTTTATTCTTTTAATACCTCCAGGAATCCTTCACTGACCCAACACTGGAACAGGCCTTGTGTTCTTCAAGCTTATTTCCTCTAGGACACAGAGCTGTAATCGCTTTTTTACAAGTTTGTGTCTTCAAAGTATAATTCTCAAAAAATACTTCCATTTATACGTGAAGTTCAAGAACTGGTAAAACTAATCTCTAGTGATAGAATCCAATCAGTGGTTGCCTGGGATGAGGGTGGGGGTTAACTTCAAAAGAGCTGGAAAGGACTTGCTGGGCGTGATGGAAATGTTTTCTATCTTGACTGGGGCGTGTATACATTAGTCAAAACTCATTGAACTACACACGTAAAATAGGTGTATTTTATTTTATGTCGATTTTACATCAAAGAAGTTGAATTTTTTTTTTTAAACTAAGCTAACAGAAAAAAGACAATTAAGTTCAGGAAAACTAAAAGCTATGCCAGAAAGAAAGTGTAATCATAATACAATACATGGTTCAGCTGTGAACTACACTGACAGGTCTATAATAACATAAGCAATGAATATTGTTTTAACCAGAGGGATAGAATTATATGGGGAGAATGGAGGAAAGAGAAACTTTGTGGAGGAGAGGGGTGAGAGGGGTTTACAGAAGAGGGGACAAAGTGGGAATGGAGGCGGTTCTACATAGGAGCTAAATGCCCAGATTCCATCATGAAAAGATAGTATATAATTTCAAAATTGAGAAATTCAGAAATAGCAGTATAAGCATACTACTCAGATATATCAAGATAAACACCAGGAGAAATAGCTAAAAGAGTTGAAATTGGTTGTTTGAGTCGTAGAATGTGAGGGTGGGAAGGGATGAGATAAGAGATGGAAACTTGTTTGTTTTAAACCCTGTAGTTCTATCTGACTGGCTTGCATGTTTAGTAGTTTGATAAAATTTAAAATTAGATTTAAAAAATATGCATATCCTTTGACCCAACAATTCCACTTTCAGGAAAACATTCTAGGGAAATGTTTAAGTATGTGTAGAAAGATTTAACTTTAAAGTGTTGGGCTTCCCTGGTGGTGCAGTGGTTAAGAATCCACCTGCCAATGCAGGGGACATGGGTTCAAACCCTGGTCTGGGAAGATACCACATGCCGCAGAGCAACTAAGCCCGTGTGCCACAACTACTGAGCTTGCACTCTAGAACTCGCGAGCCACAACTACTGAGCCCATGTGCCACAACTACTGAAGCCTGCGCGCCTAGAGCCTGTGCTCTGCAACAAGAGAAGCCACCTTAAGGAGAGGCCTGTGCACTGCAACGAACAGTAGCCGCCTCCGCTCGCTACCACTAAAAAGAAGGCCCTCATGCAGCAATGAAGACTCAAGGCAGCCAAAAATAAATAGATAAATAAATTTATTTTTTTAAAAAAGTGTTTATCTCAGGTTCCTAAGACCCAACAAGTGACAACTAATTGAATATATTAGAATAACATAATCATTAAAATTTACATTTGAACATAAAGAACTCCATACAAAATAGTGAGCACATGTCAAAGATTTATTTAATTCATTCTTTGTTTTTTTAACTTTTTTAGAAAATTAATTTATTTATTTTTGGCTGCGTTGAGTGTTGTTGCTGCACACGGACTTTCTCTAGTTGTAGCGCAGGGGCTACTCTTCATTGCGGAGCACGGGCTCTAGGCACCCGGGCTTCAGCAGTTGTGGCACGTGGGCTCAGTAGTTGTGGCTTGTGGGCTCTAGAGTGCAGGCTCAGTAGTTGTGGCGCACGGGCTTAGTTGCTCCACGGCTTGTGGGATCTTCCTGGACCAGGGATCGAACCCGCGTCCCCTGCATTGGCAGGTGGATTCTTAACTACTGCACTATCAAGGAAGTCCCTTAACTCGTTTTTGAGAGAACAGCAGGAGGATAAAGATGGGTCAAAGGAAAATATGAGAAACATAATATAGTCACTGGTCAGTGGAACACAGAATGCTGGAATAAGACTGCAAAGTTGAAAAAGAAAAAAAATAATGTCCTACAAGGCCATAAAACTGTAAACTTTGAGGTTATCTTTTCTGTCAGACAGAATTCATTTGCACCTATTTGCAAACAAAAATCATTTGCAACTTATCCATTTTTTTCCCCAGAAGTAACTAATTCATTAAAAAATTTTAATTTAATTCACTTTAAATTAATTTTTTAAATTGTAGTAAAATACATATAGCATAAAATTTACCATCTTAACCATTTTTAAGTGTACAGTTCACTAGTGTTAAGTCCGTTCACATGGTTCTGCAAAGAATCCGCTCACATGGTTCTGCAAACAATCTGAAGAACGCTTTTCATCTTGTAAAACTCTGTACCCACTAGACGACAGCTCATCATTCCCCTCTGCTCCCAGCCCCTGCCAACCACCATTCAACTTTCTGTCTCTATAAATCTGACCGCACTAGGTAGCTCATATAAGTGAATCAAACAGCTTTTGCTTTTTGCTTATTTCACTTAGCATAATGTCGTCAAAGTTCATCCATGTTGTAACGTGTCAGAATTTCCTTCCTTTTTAAGGCTAATCCCACTGTATGTATATACAACATTTCGCTTATCCATTTATCTGCTGATGGATTTTGGGGTTGCTTCCACCTTTTGGCTATTGTGAATAATACTGCTATGAACGTGGGTGTACAAATATCTCTTCAAGACCCTGCTTTCAATTTTTGGGATATACTCAAGTGAAACTGGTGGAGCAACTTTTCCACCTGACTTTACAGAGTCAGGACCCTAATCAATATTAAATATTAAACCCAATAAAATTTCCTTCCCCTAAAGCATCATGTGACAAACAAGTGGGCCAGTTAGCCAATATCCTAATATGACTGTGAACGAGCTTGCAGAAATCTTCTTGCCTTATTTCCAAGTTTTGGATAATTTTTCTTTGCTGTCTCCCTCTCTACAAGGGTAGAGGCTCTGTACTGCTGGCCATTTGATCCCCAGCGACTAGGCCCAGAAGTACTGTTGAATGACTGAGGTATCATGAAAGCCTACATCATTTGACTGTTGTGAGGATGTCATGAGATGATGCTTGTGAGCTGCCTGTCAAAGTCTGGCACATAGTGGCTGCTTAAGACCTAGGAGTAGTCAGTATTATTGTTATGCGGCAGCTGGGGGTGGGGGCCGGTTATGACTCAGAGGAGGGGGCAGCCATGACTCCTGTCATGGAGGGCAACTGTCCTAGATGGGAGACAGGCAGGGCCTTGGGGCCTGGGTGCTTCCAAGCCATAATGCTGGGGGAGCTAATGTCTCTTTTTAGGAATCTCCACGGGACATTTGCTTCCTCAGGCACCATAGGAGCACCGATGGCTTGGCTGATCAGCTATAAGCCAGCCTTGTTTGGGTTCCTATTACTTCTGCTGTTGCTTAGCAACTGGCTGGTCAAGTACGAACTCAAGCCCACGCCCCCAGAGCCCCAGCAGGTGAGCAAGAGGGACCTTAGCTTCAGCTGAGAGTGATGGGATAGTCGCAGCTAGATTTGGGAGGGGGAAGACAGAGAAGGTGTCAGGACAATGCGGCAAGACTAAGGAATCCGACTCTGGTCTAAGACCTTGCTCTGCAGCTCCCTCTTGGGTGATAGAGGACAAAGCACTTCCTTCACAAAGTTTCAGTTGCCTCAGCTGAAGAATAGGGCCCATCCCAGACTCTTCTACTTCATGTTTGATGACAACATGCTTTGACAACAGTAACAACTGCTTTAAAGTGGGAAAAATTAAAATGGATAAATTTAAAAACATGTATAATGTAGATAAATCTCTAAAACTGAATAATGAAGACAGCAGAAATGTACCTAGATTATGACGTCTTTTATGTAAAGTTAAAAAACATGCAAAACAATATCCTGCCTAGTTTATGGATGCCTATGTATAGTGAAAGTACATTAAGGCAGGATTTCTCAGCCTCTGCACGATTGACATTTGGGGCTGGATAAATCTTTGTGATGAGAGACTGTCCTGTGCAATGCTGAATTTTTGGCAGCATCCCTAGCCTCTACCCACAAGATGCCAATAGCACTCCTCACCCCTCTTGTGGCAACCAAATATTTCTCCAGACATTGCCAAATGTCCCCAGGGGAGGGCAAAATAGCCTCCCACTGAGAACTGGTGTAAAGTGGTGTAAAGAAATGCATGGAAAAAATAAATACCACATTCAGGATTGCAGTTGAGATAAGGTTCAGGGAGGGAGGGGAACACCCTAGGAGCAGAATCCACAGAGGACTTCAGTTACCGTTGTGATATTTTAGGGATCATGGGTATTTGTTGTAATATTTACTTTTTTTGCATATCTGAAATATTTAATTCTTAAATGGTTTTAAAGACTAGGAATTTGTAGCTGAATCCTAAAAAAAAAAAATTGTGTCCTTACCAACTGCATGCAGTGGTGGGGGAGGGAGCAGATAAAGACGACAGAGATAAGAGCATTTCATGAGACCACTGAGACTTGGAGATTTTATGAGGCCTGACTAAACTCTCAAAGAGGCATGTTGAGAAAAGCACAAGCTCTGGAGACACATATTTTTGGGTTAAGGGTTTTAAGTCCTCGGTGGGTGCAGATTAGCCGGCCGTTTCACTTATTCCTGTGAACCAAAGGCAGCTCTGGATCCTGGGAGTTTGGGGGCTTTCATGCAGGCTGGGTGATGCTGAGAAAGGGACCTTCCCTCACTGGGCCCCATTCTCTCACCCACAAGATGTGGCAAAGAGGCTCTCCTTAGATGCTGGTCGTGAAATTGATTGAGATGATTGCAACTCAACTGGCATGGGAAAGGATTATCACTATTAACCAACTTTTCCTCTTTTCGTGGTGATGGGGAGTTTAGGAAGAGAAGACAAAGACTTGCGAGGCCAAACCCAAGAGCAACTGCCTGAACACAAAAGAAGTGGAGAGGCTGCACGCTTGCTTTGCCCTCCAGGACAAGATCCTTGAACGGCTTATGTTCAGTGAAATGAAGCTGAAGGTCTTAGAAAATCAGATGTTCATTGTATGGAATAGAATGAATCACCACAAGCAGTCAAGCCAACGGTGGACTTTTCCAGCGGGGAATCACAGAATGAGGAGACGGGAATCTACGTTCTCCATCATCTCTGACTGCACTTCCAATTCCCCCTAACGAGGTCCCAGAGACTGTGGTGGGCTAGCCTCTTCTGTTGTTACCTTTCCTCAGTAAAGCCCAGTCAGAGACTATTGAATTTTCTTAGTAAATCACACTGGAGAGGAGGATTAGAGGCTGAAATTCATCGCCTCTTGAAAAGAAGTTTGTACTCACCGGGTCAGCCACATAGCACCCTATGACACAACCTGATGGGAGCTCTTGAACCCAGCCCTTCCTCTCTTTCAGTTGGACCACCTTGACCCTGGTCCAGGGCCCTCTACCTGTTCACCTTGAGTCTTTCAACAGCCTCCCTAGTGCTGTCCCAGCCTCTAGTCTCCTCCTCCCCCTGCACTCAGAGGCCACAAACAAGCCCTGCCAAGCACAGCTCCGAGCATGATCATTGCCTATTCTTGAGCCAACGCCTTGCCGTGATTGACAGAATAAAAGCCTCACTCCTCACCATGGTGTTCAGGCCCCCCATGATCTGACTGTTCCCAACCTTTTTCCCCCATTATTCTCCCTCACATGCTTTTTACCCGATACCAGAGTATCCTGAACATCAGTCAGTAGTGTACCACCTTTGTGATTTTTGCCATAGCTGTGAACCACCTGAATGCGTAACTAGATATTGTCCCTTTAAATCAACTATATTTTCCTTAATAAATTTATCTGGAAAGGAAAATAATAATAAAAAATTTATCTGTAAGTTAAAAAAAAAACCAGTATCATTGTTTGAAATAGAACCTAACAGTCAAAATAAAGACAGTGAAAACAAAACAATGTTGTGAAGTTCCAACCAGAGCTTGGTTGCCCACTTGAAGATCTGAATCTGTAAAATGTGGGTTAAAAAGGGAGATTAGTGAGTGTTAGTGTTTGCAAGATATGCCAGCACTCAGCTGAGACTTTTCTCCATTAAGGAGAATTGAGAAGGAAGCCTCTGCCTCGCTGTGGGATCCAGTGTGGCTTAATGCCTTATTGGTGTCCCACTTAAAATCATCTCTCTTAGCAAAAGTCTCGTGCGCTCTCATCAAATTAGGTGATCAGCCATCCCCCAAATGCAGCCACATCTTTGCTCACGTGGTTTCTTCCCCTGGAATCCCTTATCTTCCCCTTTCTGCTGTTACAATTCTTTGCTTCTTTCAAAGCCACCACCTCCGGAAAGCTGCCCTCAGCCCAGCTGTAAAGTGTCTCTTTCCTTAGCGGTATCCCAGCATTTTATCTGTAATTCTACGATAGACTGTATGATGATCTGCTGGGATTTGGTTTGTAAATGTTTCTATACTCCCTCCCCACTCTCCAACTAGATTATAGACTCTTTGAGGGCAAGCACAGCATCTTTTTTTTTTTAATAAATAAATTTATTTATTTTATTTATTTATTTTTGGCTGCATTGGGTCTTTGTTGCTGCGTGCAGACTTTCTCTAGTTGTGGTGAGCGGGGGGCTGCTCTTTGTTGCAGTGCACGTGCTTCTCATTGCGGTGGCTTCTTTTGTTGTGCAGCACGGGCTCTATGGGCACGGGCTTCATTAGTTGTGGCACACAGGCTTAGTTGCTGTGGCGCATGCGGTTAGTTGCTCCGCGGCATGTGGGATCTTCCCAGACCAGGGCTCGAACCTGTGTCCCTTGCGTTGGCAGGTGGATTCTTAACCACTGTGCTACCAGGGAAACCCAAACACAGTATCTTGTTCATCTGTATATCCCCCTCATAGCACCTAACACAGTGGCTCGTATACAGTCAGTGCTCAATAAATAACATCTATGACTGTCAATCACAGTCTTATATGTCCTGACATTTTCTCTGCCCTTTCATTTTATGATTTTTCTATATCCTATTTTGTTTAGAGCAGGATACCTGGAGCTAAACTCCCTGGCTTTAGATCCCAACTCTATCAGCTCTTAGCTGTGTAATCTTGGATGATGAATAAACTGAGTGCTGTACCTCAGTTTCCTCAACTATAAAATGGCCTTATCAATTGCTGTGAGGATTCGATGAGTTACGACACTTCTTCAGGTCTTTGCTCAAATGATCCCTTCCTAGTGAGGACTCCTGTGACTGCCCTATCTAAAATCGCAACCCTCCCTTGTGTGTTGTATCTTCTACTTGCCCTCCAGGCCCACTCTCCATCCTTCTGCCTTTTCTGCCAGGGGGCCAACCTGCATCATCAGGTTCCTTTACCCTGTGGCTTCCAGTTGAGTTTGGCCGACAGGGATCCCTGGCAGAGGATGAGAGGGAAGGAGGAGGTTGGGATGTTTATGCCTCTTGTGGGGTTGCCTGGGGCTGGTTTGAGGCTGGCTGGGTCATCACAGAGGAGGCTCTCTCTACAAGACCTTCTTCCAGTTCCCTTCTGGCCCAAGGGCAGTAGCATCCCCCCAGTTACCAGTCCAGGGGTACTGCACCACACTTGTGTGTTCCCTATAGCCTGCCCACACCTTTGTAAATAGTCCCTTTTACACAGCTTCATGGGCCGTTGCTAATGGACTTGCTGTATGGCCAGGCCTTTGGACCACCCAAAACGGGACCATTAGGAGAATGTCCATATGGTAACCCCTGCTGTGGAGATGGATACAACAATTCAGCCACAAACTCGATCTATATGTGACATATGAATGAGCCCACAGTAAGGCACTGCATCTTGAAGAGAGCATCTGGAATAAAAAAGCTGATTAAGACTATGTGGCCATCATAACCACTTTAGTTCACTAGATGCACACCTGGACCTATCACAACAGTGAAACTACCACGGCGGTTTGAGGGAGTCCAGTGAGGACTCATTTGACTTATGAAGTCACTGGTGCTCACGGAATGTGTATTACTTGCAGGAACGTTGGCCTGTGGCTCAAGGTGGCTCAAAGTGGCACAATGACCTTTGGATCTGACTAGTTCACAATTGCCATGGATTCTGACTACCATGAACATGGTTTAGGTACATGGGGTGACTGTTCTTTTCCACCAAGCAGGTAGAACCTAGACTCTTAAGGCTCTGATGAGCATCTTTTTCATGTGCTGGAATTCCCAGGTATGATATAATATGATGATGGAATTATCTTTACGGCACTGCCCTCCATCTGTCCACGTGGAATTCACTTGCTCTTCCACACTTGCCACCTGCAGGTGGTGTGTACAAATGAGCCTTGGTATGGTTGGCTAAAGGAGCAATTACCTTAGCCACTCCCTCATCCTCTGTGGGCACCTAAGAGGGGAACAAGTCCCCCTGATGTGTCAGGAAGTATGGTGACTCCTGGGTTCCTATGGAGGTAAATGTTCTGAGAAAGGACAGATCAACTAGCTCATGCCAGGCACACGACAGATCCCAGCAAATCTAGCAAGAACATAGGCAAGCAATCTCAGGAAATAGACTGGGGTGGAGGGGTAAATAACCTCTCTCCTCTTCTTCCAGATCTGAACAGGCAATGCTAAACAGCCTTGAGCAGCTGCTCAGGCCGGGGCCCGTGGCATGAACCTGTCACAGTACTGAATATGCCATTCCTACCCCCTCCCACCATGCCCAGCTACGGGAGACCTTATTGGTATCTCACTCTCTGACAATGGCAAGGACATTTCTCCCAGCTGCTGTGCCTTGGGCCTTCACAATCATGTTCTCATCCTCTTCATGGATAATGTTGAGGCCAGCTGGAAGAATATTGAGCAGTGCGCTTTGTAACCCCAAAACTATTTTGTATTCTAGATATAGGTCCTTCGTTGCTTTCTCCTTGGACATAATGCCACCTGCATATCAACCTTCATAATAACCCAAGATGTGTGGGCAAGGCAACATTTCCAGCACCAGCCTCTGGTACCATTGACAAGACACTCCTGGGTATTAAGTACATGGGTTTCCCTATTTTATGCAGGTTTTCCTCCCCTAGATAGGTGGAACCATAGAAAGGAAATTACTATGGGGACAGCCAGGGTTCTCACTGTCAAGGTTATCATGAATCCTTAGCTCAGGATATAACCACATAGCTTTGGACTATTTGCTGGCCAACCAGGGGAATAACCATACTCACTGGCCAATACCTCCTGCTGCTTCTGGGTTAACACCTTCAGACAAGTCAAGAAGCTCATGCAGCTACCGTAAGAGCAAGTCCAATGCCTGCAGACCACTCCTCCATCTGAACCTGGGGCTCTCTCCCCAGGCTTGGCACAGACTCCATGGCCAGATGGCTTAGGCCTCCACAATGTGCTTTGCACTATTACTCCAGGCCTCCCTCTAGCATTAATGTCTCCTCCAGCATTGCCAACACCATTGGAAGTTCCTTATAAGCTCAGCTGATTTCTCCCCTTGTTGATTTCTATGCCCGTTTGGCAGGCTTATGTTTCAGGAGCCCCTAGGTCAGGGGGTGGACCTTGGAAAAACAATTTGGACTTTGCTGGAAAACTCTGGGTACTCACTCCGGGTTCCTAGCAGTGAGATAGCAGGTGGGCTCCAGAGGGGCCTCCCTTCCCAAAGCAGAAATGATTCCACATGGTCTCTACTTCCCCTGGGGTCTCCAGGGGCCCTCAGCACTGCAAACAATTCCCCTGGTACCTGAGCTCAGACCACATCTTCTTTACTTGCAAGACTGACCTCACATTTGCCAAAAAAAGTAGTGAAGGGAATGAGGGGTCCCTCTCCTGGAGCATATTCCAGGATGTTTCCAGCTATGCCCTGACCCCCATATCTCTCTCCACATGATGACAAGAGGTTGGATGGACAACCCAATGCCTCATTCAATGGCTGACCCTCTGCCTCCAAGTTTTCCCAGTAAAGCCCCATTTGCACCTGTGCTGCGTGACTTTGTGATATTCACCTTCACCCAGTACTCAGTACTTCACCCAGTACTCTCCTGGACCTCAGGGCTCAGTCCTCAGATCCCTTCTTTACTCCTTCTCACTCCCTTGGTAATGACTTTAAATATCATCTACTGTTACATGTCAATCATTTTCTAAATTGTGTCTTTGTTACAGACCTCTACATCCCAGACTCAAATGTGCAACTGCCTACTTTCACACCTTCACTCAGACATCTCAAAATCCATACAGTCAATCCTGAACTCTGCCCCTCCGCTCAAACCCCCTCCCACGTGCAGGTTTCCCCATCTCATAGTAAAAGTCAATTCCCAGCTTCCAGTTGCTCAGGCCAAAAAGTTTGGAGCTGATCCCCACTCCTCTCTTCTCTCATATCCAGCTCTAATTTATTGGCAAGTCCTATTGGCTCTTCCTTAGAAGCATATGCAGAGTCTGGATGTTCTCCCTGCCTGGGTGCACCAGGCCACCACCATCTCTCAGCTGAACAAGGCCCTGGTCTCCCTGCCCCCACCCTTGCCCTCTAGTCTGCTCTCAGCACTGAAGCCGGAGCGCTTCATGTCTTCCCTGGGTACAGTGGTTAAGAATCCGCTTGCCAATGCAGGGGACACAGGTTTGAGCCCTAGTCTGGGAAGATCCCGCATGCCGCAGAGCAACTAAGCCCGTGCGCCACAACTACTGAGCCTGTGCTCTAGAGCCCGCAAGCCACAACTACTGAGCCCGTGTGCCACAACTACTGAAGCCCATGTGCCCAGAGCCCATGCTCCACAACGAGAAGCCACCGTAATGAGAAGCCCGCACACCACAGCGAAGAGTAGCCCCCGCTCGCTGCAACTAGAGAAAGCCTGTGTGCAGCAACGAAGACCCAACACAGTCAAAAATAAATAAATAAATAAATTTATTAAAAAAAAAAAAGTCAGGTCATGCCACTCTGCTCCAGACTCTACAACAGCTCCCACCTCACTCAGAGTGAGAATTACAGTCCCTCCTGTGGCCTGGGAGGTTCTCCATGACCTGGCTCCCCAGCTACCTTTCCCACCTCGCCTCTACTCTGCCCCTCACTTAATCTGCTCAGCCACTGGCCTCTTCGCTTTTCTGTACACTCTCACCCTAAGGCCCTACCATGGACTCTCTTCCTCTGTTGTCCATATACCTACCTCCCTTACTTCCCTTAGGTGATCTGCTAAACATTTCTCTCTCAAGGAGGCCATCCTGACTGCCCAATTTAATACTATAATCTACCTCCCCTTACTTGGCTCTACTTATTTTCCCATAGCATGTATCGCTTTCTAATATACTATTTAACATGCTGTCCCTGCTAGAATAGGTGGAGAGGCAGGGGAGAGAGTAAAAGTAGAAAAAAAAGTGGGGAGAAGGAGAGATGGAGAAAAGGGAAGAGAGAAGGAGAGATTCATGGGATTGTGAGGGGGACCCTCCAAGTCTAATGGTAATCAGAGCGGTTACTGTGTGCACTTACTGTGTGCTTTAGGTGTCTTATCTCATGTAAACCTCACTCTCACCCCCAAGGGGGTAGGTTCTATTTCATTACCCTATTTTACAGATCAGCACATTGAGGTCCAAGAGAAGCCAAGAAATCTGACCAAGGTCACATAGATAATAAGTGGTGGAGCTGGGTTTTGAATCCCAGCAGTCTGACTCAAGGGTCCAGTGGGTAGGGTTAGACTATGCAGGTAAGAATTTGGATTTTTCCATAGAGCAGTGGGCAGCCTTGGAAGATTATTTAAGCAAATGATTAATATGATCTCTCATCTATAGAGAGAATGAATGCATGGGGCTGTTGCGGGGATTATCTTGGTGCATGGATGGAAAGCCCTTGGACAAATGCCTAGAGAGAGAGAAGCATTCAGTGATTAAATAAATGATCCTTTCCAGGAGGCTGGAAGATTTTACACGTGGACATCTGGTGCCACTGTGTGGCCATTGTCCTCTATGACAGGGTATGGATTCTGGTCTGGCTAAATTTGGTAGTGCAGGGGCTGGTCTGGGTGGAGAGAAATGGCTGCATTAGGGCTGGGGAAAGGGGCAAGGGAGGAACTCCAAGAGAGGAGCTAGTGTCCTGGGGGTGAGGGTCCTTGTCAGCAGAGATGCAGAACCCTGGAGTGGATTAACTGATTCAGATATTTAGCCCTGGCTTGGCAGCACAAACCAGAATGAGACGTGCTCTTTACCCTAGAAAACCTTATAGTCTGATGGGGAAAAAACATGGGAGATGCATTAGCGTCTGGGAAGCAGAGAGGACTCCTGGGTTGGAATCTCAGTCCTGCCACTTCTGGGGGACTTCACTTCTCAGAGCTTCAGTTTCCTCTTTGTCAAATGGGGACAGAATAAAACCTGCCTCATGGGATTGTTGTGAAGACCTCAGAGGGTAACACAGAAGGCACTAAGCATCTATATGGGGCACACTGTCTGCATTCAATCTGTGACCCAGAGGCAGGCTGCCCAGCCTACTTAGAGCCTCACTAAAGATGAACAAAGCAGCCAGCTACAATGGGAAAGAAAACCTGGGTCCCAGCTCCATTGCTGCCACTAAATTTTCTGTGTGACCTTGGCAATTCATCTCCCCTCTCACAGTCTGTTTCACCAGCCATACAATGTGGAGCTTGGACAAGATTACTCAGATCTCTTCTCTCTCTAACTTATCACACCCCTTTTCCGGGTCAGCCCAGATTTTTGGCCTTGGGGGATACAGAATAAGCTCCAGAAGGCTGGGCTTCCTTGGTGGCTCAGTGGTTAAGAATCCGCCTGCCAATGCAGGGGACACGGGTTCAAGCCCTGGTTAGGGAAGATCCCACATGCCGTGGAGCAACTAAGCTCGTGTGCCACAACTACTGAGCCTGTGCTCTAGAGCCCACGAGCCACAACTACTGAGCCCGCGTGCCACGACTTCTGAAGCCTGCGTTCCTAGAGCCCGTGCTCCGCAACAAGAGAAGCCACCGCAATGAGAAGCCCACGCACCGCAATGGAGAGTAGCCCCCACTCACCGCAACTAGAGAAGAAAAAAAAAAGCCCGCGTGCAGCAACGAAGACCCAACACAGCCAAAAATAAAATTAAAAAAAAAAAAAAAGATCCAAAAGGCTTGCCTCCACCATTCACATACTTGACCCTGAGCATAAGCAAAATAGAATAACTCAAGCCACGGGGTGGCTGGGAGGCAATTGTGATGTTCTATTGAGATAATGAAGTAGAAGCCGGCGCAATCCTTGAATTGCAGAGGAGCCTTGCTCCTCAAAGTGTGGTCCACAGACCAGAATGGAGTTTGTTTGAAATGGACTCTCAGGTCCCACCCTGACCCACTGATTCAGAACGTGCAGTTTAACTCGATCCCCAGGCTATTCCTACATTCATTTATAATGAGATGGAAACACAGTGGTCTGGGGCAATGATTCTCAACCTTAACCACACACTGAGGAGTTTTAAAAAAATCGTGATGCCCTGGGCTGCACCCCTGGGGACCTCTGGGGCGGTGGGATCCAGACTAGCGGTTTTTACAAGCTCGCCAGGTAATTCCAATGTGCAGCCATATCTGGTGCCAAGAAGGCAAATATATTTTCTCTTTTGTGCCAACTAAAATCAGTGGATAGTGACTTTCTAAAGTTGTGGTGTAAAACCCAAGTTATAAAAAGAAGCTAACCTTGGGACTTCCCTGGTGGCGCAGTGGTTAAGAATCCTCCTGCCAGGGCAGGGGACACGGGTTCGAGCCCTGGTATGGGAAGATCCCACATGCTGCGGAGCCACCAAGCCCGTGCGCCACAACTACTCAGCCTGTGCTCTAGAGCCCGCGAGCCACAACTACTGAGCCTGCATGCTGCAACTGCTGAAGCCCGTGCTCCTAGATTCCAGGTTCCGCAGCAAGAGAAGCCACTGCAATGAGAAGCCCGCACACCACAACGAAGAGTAGCCCCCGCTTGCCGCGACTAGAGAAAGCCCATGTGCAGCAACGAAGACCCAACGCAGTCAATAAATAAATAAAATAAAGAGAAGCTAACCTTAACAGAACCCTTACTAGGTGCCAGGTCCTGGGCTACCTGCTTTGCATACACATTGCAGTTTAATCCTCACAATAACATAGATATCATCCCAATTTTATAGATGAAAAATCAAAGAGGGCCTGACTTACCCAAGGCTACACAGGTAGTTACAGAACTGGGATTTGAACCGAGTTATCCAAATATGTAACAACTAGGCTGACCCCAGTGGTCTTCAAACTGTGTTCTTTGGAGCCCAGGGTTCCTCAGAGGTAGCTGAGGAGCTGGTGTGGGGGATGGCAGGTCTGGGAGGCCTGTGGGTCGGGCTGAGGCTGTTTCCTGGCAGTTCCCATCATCTCTCCTACGCACACTGGGCTTGGCAGACACTCCTTCTGGAGAGAGCATACATTTGCCCGCTAGCCTGGAGCATTTTGGGTCACGAGGCGCCACACAGTCCCCCTGACAGATGTGCCCCACTCCCGGCTGCTCGGGAACCCCAGGAACTAATCCCCATAGCGTAAGACACACAGAGGGATTAGCACTGGGAAATCAGGCGCCACATCTGCCAGCCCCTGGGGAGCCTGGGTGAAGCCTGCGCCTCAGAACCCAGGATGTCATTCCTGTCCCCTGGAACACGGGGGCTCCCGGAGGCACTGGCCAACCATGGCCGGGTCTGAATTGCCCCGTCCTTCCTGAGCCTTCCAGAAGAGGGTGAGTTGGGACCACGCACCCACGGGTCTGATAGGGTTGTTTCTGAGGCTTGAAGAAGGAGGAGGAGCTGGAAGCAGAGGCAATGGCAGGGAGGGTGACCAATTGTCCCAGTTTCCCCTGGACTGAGGGGTTTGGGACTTTCAGTGCTGAAATCAGGACAGACTGGGCAGACCTGGACAGTTGGGGTTTTTTTGAATTTGTTTCCCCTTGCCTTTGAGGTGGAGCTTCATGAAATGGAGACATGATCCCTACCCTAGAAAGCCTCAGTCTGATGGGGAAACAACATGGGAAGATGCATTAGTGTCTGGGAAACAGCGAGGACTTCTGGGTGCAAATCCCCCATCCTTGTCTTCTTGCATTTCTCCAGCCCCCTCCTCTCTTTTCCAGCCTCCAGGACCTCTCTTTGCCTTCTCTCCACTGACTCAGTTTCTTGTTCACAGGGTCTCCTGGGCTATAGAGCTGACTCCTCAAGGGGCTGGAATCTTCCACACCATGGAGAGAATGAAGACCCAGGTGAGGCATAGCTCCACAAAGGCTTGCTTCAAGCATTGACCTAAATCATAAATCACCCCTCTATCACCTTCATTGTCATCACTAACATTTCTAGAGTTTGTACCGCAGGCCAGGAACCATTTCAAGTGTTTGCTGTGTATTGACTCATCAAATTCTCAAAACAAACCAGAAACAGATCCTCTTCTTTTTCCTGTCTCAAGGGCCCTGACTGGAGTGCCCCCAACTCATCCCCAACTACCTGTTCTATGAAGCTTTCCTCCCCCTCCCACCCCGAGGCTGAGCTCATGGGTACCTCAGAGCCCCCAGAGCCCTCTGACATGATCTGTCTACATCTCTCTCCCAGAGAAATTATTATGACTCCACTAGCTACCAGTCTGTGAGCAGCTAGTTTCAAAGGGCTTTGCATGCATTTTCTCATTTACCCTCATCTAAATTCTATGAGGTGTAGGAATGATGGCCATTCCCATTATACAGACAAGGAAACGGAGACTCAAAGAGGGGAAGTCATTGGTCCACAGCTAATAAGGGCAGAGCCAGAATCAAGTCTCAGGCCCCAGAGCCCTTGTGTCTGACCTCTTCACCATCCTGCCGGCTCCATGAGGGACAGATGTTAGCCAAAGGGCGTAGCACTGTGCCCAGCACACAGCCAGCTCCTGGAGATTGTATTCTGAATGAATGACTGGACAAGGAGTGCTGTCCCAGAGTGGCAAGTCGGGAGAATAAAGGTGAAGGTTTCTGGGCTGCAGACCACCAGGGGAAGGAGCTGGGTGAACTGCGTTATGGGTGGGGTTTGGGAGAGCCTGGATCTCCCTGAGCAACCCCTCCGCCAGCGTTTTCCAGCTGGGAAGAGAGAGGGGAGAGATGCCAGGTGACATCTGCAAGTGTCAATGTGAGCAGCTGGTGAGCACCTTCGACATTAAATACTGACCCCACCTTTGTGTCTATTGGAATAAATTCTGAGACTGGAGACAGACATGAGATGAGCCTGGGCCCCAGAGGAGGGCTGCGCATTGGGGATGCAGAGAACCCAGTCACATGTTGTTGGGGGGGGATGCATAGACAGGGCTAGAATCCCAGCTCCATCATCCACTGCCAATGACCTCATCGAGTCATCGAATATCTGTGAATTTCATTCTGTTCCTGAAACTGAGAGGATGACGCTGTGTCATAGGTACTTGTTAAGTGAGATCAGGCTGCCCTCGACCAGGGCACCCTCACAGGGCTTGCCCCAGTGGTCCTTTGCTCATGCTCAAAGAGGGGCACCTTCCGACTCCCCTCCCACACAAACCCACGGCAATGCCAGAGAGCCTCCCCATTCACTCCTGTGGCTGAGGTGCAGACTTGTGTCTGGTGTCACTCCTCTGACACCCAGGTGGAGACAACCTAATGCTCTCGGGATTTTTAATGGCTTCATTTAAAAAAACCTGAAGTACAGTTTATATGCATTAAAATTCACTCTTTTAGGTGTACAGCTCCATGTGTTTTGACAGATACATATGGCCCTGTAACCACCATCACAATCAGGATAGAGAACAGTTTCATCACCTTCCCAAATTCCCTTCTGCCCTGTTGTAGTCTATACCATCCCTACTCCCAGGTGGCCATTGATTTGTTTTCTGTCCTTGCAGTTTTGCCTTGTCCAGAGTGTTATGAAAATGGAATTATATAGTCTGTAGCCTTTTTTTAAAAAAATGTTTTTAAAATTTATGTGTTTATCAATTTGGCTGCACTGGGTCTTAATTCCGGCACATGGGATCTTCGTTGCTGCGGGCCAGATCTTCGTAGTGGCGTGCCAGATATTCATTGCTGCATGCGGGATCTTTAGTTGAGGCCTGTGGGATCTTTAGTTGTGGCATGCGGGATCTTCAGTTTCGGTATGAGAATTCCTAGTTGTGGCAAGTGGGATCTAGTTCCCTAACCTGAGCCCCCTGCATTGGGAGTGCAGAGTCTTAGCCACTGGACCACCAGGGAAGTCCCTATAGTCTGTAGCCTTTTGAGTCTGGCTTCTTTCACTTAGCATAATGTAGTTAAGATTCATCCGCAAAAAAAAATAAAAAAAAAAAAAAAAAAAAAAAAAAAAAAGATTCATCCGCATGATTGCGTATATCAATAGTTTGTTCCTTTACATTGCTGAGTAGTATTCCATTGCATGGATGTACCATAGTTTGTCTATTCATTCACCAGTTGAGGGACTTTTCCGATCTTTAGAAATTATGAATAAAGAATGGCTTTAATGTGAACCCTAAATTCTAGAGCTGGAAGATACTTTTGAAGTCAAATGAGGTTTCCAGATGTAAAAGTAAACTCTTTGTAAATAACCCAGCCCTCTCCAACAGTTAAAGAAGTGGAGGTTCAGAGAGGGGAAGGGACTTGTCCAGAGTTATAACTGACTCAGGAAGGTAGGGCTGAGATTTGAACCCAAGTCTTTCCACTTGCAGGACAACATAAAGTTCAAAACTTACTTCCTGAGAACCTGCCAGAGCCAGGTGGAGTGCCGGGTGTTGCAGGCATCAAAGCCAAGGTCTTGGTGCTGGAGACACTCACCACCTTATCAGTAATCAAGAAAATGCAAACTAAAAGTAGCAATGAGAATCACAGGTGGTGAAAGTATAAATTGGAACAACTTTGGAGAGCAACTGGATAGTATCTGGTTAAGCTGAAGATGGCTATATCTTACCACCCAGATATTTCACTCCCAACTAAAATGTATAAAATGCTCACGTCTTTAAAGCAGCCTGGCCCCAGAGTCCATGCTCTGTTACACTATGAAGTATAGTCATACAGCAGCATACTCTATAGAAGTTAAAATGGATAATCCAGAACTACATGTATCAAATTGGAAAAAAAGTAAGTTGAAGGAGGATAATACAGTAGGATATCATTTATATAACTTTTAAAATCTGAAAAACAATACGATGTGCTGCTTATGGATCCATAAACACATAGTAAAGGAATAAAAACATGCCTGATAATGATAAACACCAAGATCAGAATGGGTGTCACATGTGGGGAGAGGGTGAGAAGATTGAGATCTGCAAAGGGGACAGAGGGCTTCAACTCTACCTAGAATGTTTTATCTTCATGCGTTCATTCATTTAACAAATATTTATTAGGGACTGCTATGTTCCAGGGACTGTTCTAGTCACTGGGAATACTACAGTGAACAAAACAAAAAAAGTCCCTGTTTTCTAATGGGATGGGATGAAGAGACAACAGACTAAATAAGTAACATAGTATTTTTTATTTTTTTAAAAAATTATTTATTTGGCTGCACCAGGTCTTTAGTTGTGGCACGCAGGATTTTTTTTTTCTTTTTTTGGTTGCAGCACACAGGATCTTTTGTTGCAGCATGTGGGATTTTTAGTTGCGGCATGCGGGATCTAGTTCCCTGACCAGGGATTGAACCCAGGCCCCCTGCATTGGGAGCACGGAGTCTTAATCATTGAACCACCAGTGAAGTCCCTAGTACTTTTTAAATATGAGGAAAATATTGTAAAATGTTAAGATTTAATCAAAGTTGGATGGTGGGTGCTCAAGTGTTCATTATATTCTCCATATATTCTTCTCTATGCTTGAAATATTTCATAAACTTAACAGGCCAGCAGGGCTTGGTGAATGGCTGGGGGTGGGGATTGAGGGGCAAGGAGGGGCCAGGGAAGACCCTGAAATTTCTAGCTTGTGTGACTTGGTGGAAGCAGGTGCCATGAAGTGATGTTGAAAATATTAGAGAAGGAGGAGGAGGGAAGATACGCAAGTTTTGCCCTGGATGTTGGGTTTCAGAGGTGTGGGGACTTCCAGGTGGAAATATTTGGTAGGCAGTTGAAAATGGTAGTCTCAAGTTCAGGGGAGAGAGCTGGGCAGAAGCTGTAGAATCAGTAATCATTAGCACATGGCTGGTATCCTTGTGCATGAGATCACCTGGGGAAATTAGGTCTTTCAAGAAATTTGTCCATGTCATTTAAATTATCAAATGGATTGGCATAACATTGTTCACAATACTTTCCTGTAGGATCTGTAGTGGTGGCCCTCTTCCACTTCTGATTAGGTAATTTGTCACCTAGGGATTGTGTGTGTACTGAGGAAAGAGGAGGAGGGGAGCCAGGTACACTATGTTTGTAGGACAGAGGTGAAGGAGGAGCCCTTGGAAACGGAGATAGGGAAAGAATAGTGAATGCAAGATTTGGTTAATACCCACCTCCTCTGAAAAGTGTAATCCCCAATAGGGTAGGAAACATTTTCTTCGCTGTTTATCAGTATATCTCTAATATCTGGCTCAGTGCCTAGCACATAGTAGGCATTCAATTATAGCTAATGCATTATATAGTGTTTACCATGTGCCCACCACTGTTCTAAGTGATTTATATATATATATATATATATATATATATATATATATATATATATTTTTTTTTTTGGCGGTACGTGGGCCTCTCACTGCTGTGGCCTCTCCCGTTGCGGAGCACAGGCTCCGGACGCGCAGGCTCAGCGGCCATGGCTCACAGACGCAGCCGCTCCGCGGCATGTGGGATCCTCCTGGACCGGGGCACGAATCCGTGTCCCCTGCAATGGCAGGCGGACTCTCAACCACTGCACCACAAGGGAAGCCCTAAGTGATTTATAAATATTAACTCATTCAATCCTTGCAACTGAATACAAATAGGTACTATTATAAAAAATCATTATTGTGATATAATTCACATACCATAACATTCACCAATTTTGTGTAGAATTCTGTGGTTTCTAGCATATTCACAATGTTGTATAACCAGCACCACAATCAGTTTTAGAATATTTGCATCACCCCCCAAAAGAAAACTACCCGTTCGCAGTCACTCCCCATCCCCCTGTACCTCCAGCCACTGGCAACCACTAGTCTACTTTCTGTCTCTGTGGATTTGCCTGTTCTGGACATTTAATATAAATGGAGTCATATAACACGTGGCCTTTTGTGGCTGATTTACCATGTTTTCAAGGTTCATCCATGTTGTACTACTTCATTCCTTCTTACGGCCAAATAATATTCCATTGGATGTACCACATTTTGATTACCCATTCATCATTTGATAGACATTTGGTTTGTTTCCACTTTTTTGCTATTATGATAATGTTGCTATGGACATTCAAGGACACATTTTTGTGTGAGCCTATGTCATCTCATTCACCAGAGTCAGTAGAGATAGCCTAGTGGTTAAGGATGCCAGATTCTGGAGCCACCCTGTATGGGTTCAAGGTCCAGTCCTGCCACATAATACTGTGTGGTTTTGGGTAAATGGCTTAGCATATGTGACACTCAGCTTCCTCACTTGTAAACTAGTGGTAATAATAATACTGTCTCATGGGATATTGTGAGAGTTAAATGATTTAATATGCATAATGTACATTAAAGTCCTTAGAATATTACCCCTCACATAGGTGCTGTTTTTTGTCTCAAAACAACTTTGCAAGGTTATTACCTTTCCTACTTTACAAATGAAGAAACTGGGAGTTGCCAAAGGTTTTATGGGTCTTAGGGTGGTGTATCCTGGATTTGAATGTGGGTTTTGCTTTGCAAGGGTATCTTCTGTGACTGAACATTTCAGAGGCCCGAGTTTGAGACCCAGCTCTCCAGCAGCTGGCTGATTCTCACTCTTCGATGATTTGTACTACTCTCACCCATTCACTCAGCAAATCCTCACCACGCCCTGAGCACAGGTCAGCCACTGAGCACAGCAGAGAGATTGTGCAGAGTTGGGCTGGCCAGGAGAGCTAGGCCTTAAACACCAGCATGCTAGCTCCCCAAGGGCAGGAATTCTGATACTGGTACACTGCTGAGCCCCCAGGGCCTGGAACAGTGCTTCTCACCTAGTAGGTGCTCAATACAGAGTTGTTGAAAGGATGAATAAATGAAACAGAGCCCTCAATCCTGGGACGACGGTCCTGAATTTTGAATTCCTTCCCAACTCTCTCATTCTGCAGGCCCTCTAGGAGGGACAGAGAAGGATTAGGGGAGACCAGGGAAGAGTCCTTTTGCATCACAGTTTAGGTTACAGCAGCAATGAAGATAGTTCAAAAGAGACGTAAGACACATTAAGACATAAAGGTGGAGAGTCAGGCAGATTGGGTCTGAATCCCAGCTTTGCCACTGCTGTGCCCTGTGACCTTGAGCAAGTCCCCTAACCTCTGTGAGCCTCATTTTATCACCTCTAAAATGAAAGTTCCCAAACCAACTTCATGAACAGACTAGGAAGTGAGGTAAGATAACACCTGTTAAGTGAATAGTGCAGGGCCAGGCTTAAAGCTGGCACTCAACATATGATGTTTATTATTTTTTAGACAAGTCCTTTCCTTCCTGTAACTTCAGTTTGCCAACCTGGAAATGAGAAAGTTCAACAAATGACTGTGAAGGCTCTTCCAGAACTTTGGTTGAGCAGGCCAGAGACAGAGATCAAATGCTAGCTCTGCAACTAGCTGTGTGACCCTGGGCAAGTCATTTAACTTCTCTGAGCCTCATCTGTAACATCAGGGCGCTGAGGGTGCCTACCTCACAGGGTGCCATGATACGCCTCTTAAAAGGCTTTTAGCACCGTGTCTGGGACACTAACTGGAGGTGGTACTGTGTTTCCAGGATTCTAAGTTGGCTGTGAGGGAATACATGGTTCTTCCTGGGGGCCAGGTCGCCACACACACTTTCTCTTTAGATTCCTTGCCACCTCCCCACGCGGCCTCTTCCTCCTCCCTCTCTTGGACTTCAGGCCTTGGTCTCATCGTCTTATGCTCCCTGCTTCCTGCCCTCGCCCACCTCCCAAGCCACACTTGCTCAGCCCCCGCACCTGTCTGAGGAAAAGGCCCCATTTCTCTGAGCTCCACCCTTTCTTGAGCTTTCCAGGCAGGTCCCTTTTCACTGCAACGGTTTTTATACTCACTTGGCAGAGAAACATGGGGGGCGTGGCGATGAGACCAGCCACAGCTGGGAGACACCAACCACACATTGGGAGCCTTACGCAGGCCTGCTGCAAGAACACACCATTGGTGGAGGCTTGGGAAAGCGGGTGTGTGGCGAGGCATGGGGCGAAGCGAGTCTCCTGGGAAGCCTTGTCCTGTGTTCTCAGGACCCACACATTCCCTCCACAACATGTACCGAGCAACCAGGATAAACCAGAGGCCGTGGAGGACAGAGGGTGAGGAAGTGGCCCCTCCCCTGGAGAACTCACACTCCGTGAGGTGGATCAGCTAACAGCTGTAGAACAACTGTATTAGAGAGAAAGCTGGATGTGCACCACAACGGAGGCTTGTGCCTAGTGCCCTGTTGGGGACTTGGGTGAGGAGAGTTGGGGAAGGCTTCATGGAGGAGGTGACATTTCAGCAGGTCTTTGATGTTTCACTAAGTACATAGGAGAGAGAGGGCACACCCAGCAGAGGGAACAGGCTATGCAAAGGCACAGAGGTGCAGAGGTACATATGGGGCAGAGCTGTTGAAGGGGCAATCCTGGGAGGGCCCTTGGTTTTACAGGTGTGAAACTTACCCCAAGCTGTGGGCTCTCCTGATGTCTGGGTGAACCTAAGGCATAGAAGGGGCCAGGGCAGGGGTCCCTCTCTCCTCCCTCTTGCTGACCCCCTTGGGGGTATGCCTTGTCCTTCCCCTTGCAGGCTGGCCGGCAGCTCAGCCTGCTGAAAGGGAAACAGAAGTGGCTCTTCCCGGTTTCCTGCAGCTTCTTCTTTGTGCTCTCTGTGCTCATGACTGGCTGCTTCCTGTGGCAGTATTACCTCCCCAAGCTGAAGACCGGTGAGTGCAGGAACACCCTTGAGTTTCCCCCACCTCCGGAGGTCCCCATGGGCTTTGAGCCGCCACTCCTGATCTGAGGCAGGAGGGAGGACCATTCTGACTCCAGCTCTCACTAACTGTGCATCTTCGGGCCAGTCATGTGATCCCTCTGCGCCTCGATGCCCTTCTGTAGTAACTGAGGATCTAATACCACTGGGGGTCCCTTAAGCCATTGACTCCAGGGGTAAAACTCAGGATCCCCCCAAAAGTGCAAACAGTGTTTCCCTTGCTCTTCCTTGGGTCCCCAAGATGGGATCTCCAGGCCCTACCTCCCTTTAAAGGCACTGCCCCAGCTACATATAAGACCCCGGGAGGAACATGTCCACGTGTCCATGGACAGCAGCTGCCATTTCTTGGTCTCTCCATCCTGGGCTGGTCAAGGCTCAGCAAGTGAACCACCACTGCTGGCAACGCCAGGCTTATGCCCTAGGGCCAGCCCTCCCAGCTGGCACAGCCTCACCACAAGATGCCAGCCATGGGCAGCCAGGGGCAAAGGGCAGAGCATGCCCAGGAGGAGACAGCACAGTCCTACACTCACTACCTGCTGCCTGGCCTTCGAGACACCAATCAGGCCACAGGCGCCTGTTGGTAGCCCTTCTCTCTTCGCATGACGAGCTTCCTCCCTCCATGTGGTCAGCAGACTTAGACAAGTTCCGGCTCTGTGGGGCAGGCTCAGCCACATCTCTACCGTCCCCCTTTCTCCAGTTCTGATTATATATTAGGGTGGAGAAGTGGACTCAGGGCCCCACTTAGGCTTCAGGCTTAAACCACCAGGAACAACTCATTTCATCCCCAGAGCTGTGTATCCGGGCATTAGGGTTTGAGTCCCATCCTACTTTTGTCCAGGTGTGTGGCTTTCTTGGAAACGCAGGGGGAAGGTGTGGACCTTGGCAGGGCAGGATTCAGGCTGTGAGACCATCACAACGGCCTCCAGACCTCCCTGCATCCTCTAAGGACAGTGTGGGGTGGTAAGGGTGTGAGAACCCCGCAAGAGTACAAGAACCACTCTTCTCTAAACCTTCCACTGCCTCCTGAGATCACCCAGAAGTGAGAGAAGACCCAGTGGGCAACGGCCCCTAGACTAGTAACCTGATCTCTGTCCTCCACTCACCATGTGATGTTCCCTCCAGGTTCCTTGGGACCAGAGGTGACTTCTGCCCCCATGAGGATGTGTCCCCAGCACCCTGAGCCTGTGCCCCTGGCCCACCCCCTCCCCGTGTTGAAGGAGGCCCTGAAAAAGGTCAGTGATGAGCCAGGAGAGAACTGGCTGTGTGGGCTAGGCCCGGTTGATGAAGGGGAGGGCATATCCTCTGAGCTGGTAGTGGCATTCATTCATTCATTCAACATATAATTCTTTTTTAAAAAAATTAATTAATTTATTTGGCTGCACTGGGTCTTAGTTGTGGCACACGGGATCTTCGCTGTGGCATGCATGTGGGATCTTTAGTTGCAGCATGTGGGATCTAGTTCCCTGACCAGTGATCGAACCCAGGCCCTCTGCGTTGGGAGTGCAGAGTCTTAGCCACTGGACCACCAGGCATGCCCCCCAACATATAATTCTTGAGCACTTACTCTGCGCTACACACCAGGGATATGGCAGAAGAAGATACTGTCCTGCTCTCAAGAAGCTACTAGTCTTGGAACAGTCAAGATAGTAAATATTTATAACACAGGGGTAAGAGTGAGGATAGAGAAAGTTTAGGGTACATGGTGACACAAAGGAGCTGGACTTGGGGTCAGGGAAGGCTTCTGGAGGAAGTGGTGTCTAAACTGAGAGGTGAACAAGGAGTAGATACTCAGAGTATATTGTATAATGAGGGAGCTTGGGGGTGTGAAAGGTGTGCTTTAGATAGAGGGAACAGCATGTGCAAAGGCCCAGAGACAGCAGGGTCAGTATGAGGCATATACAGAGAGGATATTCAGTCTGGTGGGGCCATTAAGTGGGGGTGGAGAAAGATGAGATAGGAGAGGATCACAGAGGCCATTGAAAGATGATCAAAGACCCCACAACACAACTTTTACCATTGCAGAATGGCTTAACACTAGAGGGGGCTGTCAGCCAGCTCTTGTCTGTGCCGTTCTGCCATTCAGACCCTACCCACTTGGGTCACTCACCTTAGGAGACACACAGATCAGAAGTGTATGTGCAGCAGCCTGGTGGTGGTGGTGGGAGATGGTTTGAAACTTCATCCGAGGAACAGTTGAAGGGAAGGAGGGTGATGTGTCCACATAAGAGCAGGCGTGGGCCAGTGCAGAGAGACACAATCACTGCCTGCAAATACACAAAAAGCTTTTGTGAAGGAGAGAGAGCAGAAGCACGCTATTTGGCTCCCAGGGATCAGAGTAATTAAAAAAAAAATAAAGCAACAATAATAACCATAGCAACCTTCTAGTGAGCACCTGGTACATGCCATGCACTGTGCTATCTTCTCTATGTTACCACCTCGTGAATCCCTAGCTAAAGAGGAGGAAACTGAGGCTCAGAGAGGCAAAGTTAGTGCAGGGGTGGAAACTACAGGTAGACTGAGTTCAATTCAGGGAATGTAAAATCTCTTGGCAAGGAGGTGCTGGAGTTAGCATAGGGTTCTAATCCTGATTCCACTAGCCATTAACCACCGGGGCAAGTCACTTCATATCTCAAATTTTCTCACCTGTAAAATGGGGAGAAATCAGCAATGACTTATGAGGATTAAGTGAGACAATGTATGAAAATCATTTTATACTGTGTCTGGCATGTTGTAAATGTCCAGTAAATGTTAGCTGTTAATCACCATCATTATACTACATGACTGAAAATAATGAGGTATTTTCAATAAATGTTCAAAGACAGCGTTAGGGGCCCTCTATAAATACTGAATTCTCCAACACTAGGGGGTCAGACTCAGCCTGTTGGAGGTTTTTTAGGGCATCAGACACAGGTTTGATTAGATCAGGGGTTTTAACGCCTCCCTCCTCTTACGTATTTCCAAGGAAATGTTTTTTGAACAAAGGTCTTATGAGGAAAACTTACATACAAAACAGTTTCCAGGGGATCTGCTCTGATTGCCGCTGGGTGGGGTCCCCACCCCATGGGACACGGTCTGAGAACCCGAGGTCTGGAGGCTCACTGGGCTCCCTTCCAGCCACTAGGGGGAGAGAATGGAGGGGAGTCAGGCAGGGGGTTCTGTGTACAAGGTGCAGTATGTGAATGGTACGGTGTACAGAACCACATGGGGCCTGTGGGTGGGGAGAGGGGCCTGTCTCTGCACCTGTACTCTGAGGCACCTGCTCTTCTCTTCCAAGGTGGACAGGATCCTGCGGCAGGCACTGTCTGCCCCAGGCCTGGCTGCTATGTCTGCAGTTGTCATCCACAACGACACTGTGCTCTGGACCGGGAACTTCGGGAGGAAGAATGGTTCAGACCCGGCTTCTGGGCCCCCCAATGAGTACACCATGTACCGGTCAGCTGGGGGACCACCAGGGTCTTGTGGAGGGGGCGAAGAGTGGTAGGACAAGGGGGACTTAGGAGGTAGGGGGACTCAAGAGAATCATGACTGGGGGTCTTAGCTGCCAGGGCCCTTTATTAAGTCTTGGCAATTTTATAGATGAGGAGACTGAGGTCCAGAGAGGACCAGTGAGTGTCTAACATCACACCACAGTGGTAACAAGTCAGGAAGGAATCCCTTCTGGAGAGCCCTTATCCTAATGCCTCCCAAACTAGAAAAGGCTCCCTTATGTCCCACCCCACACCCCTTCCACGTGACACTAAAGAACCGTAACCAGTTCCTGGGCCCTCGACCTGGGTCTCTGCCGGTTGGCAGCGGTGGCCCAGATGGAAGCAACTTGGGACAATCTGCTGCACACCCAGAGTCTCCCCTCCTGGGTGCTGCCTGTAGGATCCTCAAAGCTCACAGTGCCAAGTGAACACATTTGCTCCCTGAGATACTGTGAGGATTGCAGGGCTTCCATTCACACTGCACCTGCTATGTGCCAGGCACAGGGCAACAATTATATCTGTTATCACTTATTGAGCACTTACTACCTTCCAGGTGTGTTGCCAAGCACTTTGCAAGCACAATCTTGTTCGATCCTTTCTACAGCCCATAAAACAGACAATGAAACTGAATCTCAGAAAGGTCTAGCACTTGCCCAAGGCAACTCAGCTGGTGAGAGGCAGAGATAGGATCCCAACCCAGGTCTGTCCCAGGGAGCGAAGTGCCTGGTGAAGGGCCTGGCATGGGGGAGGTGCTCGAGAGTGTCCATCTGGTCCAGCCCCACTGCCCCTGGTAAGTTCTCAAGCATCCCAAAGGCATTCTACAGAGGTTGGTGGATTTCTGTCTGAGATGCTGAATAAGGGTGGACTCAGTGCTTTCCTAATTATGCTAGAAAGTTGGAGGCTGGGGGTGCAGGGTGGAGGTGGGTCGTGAAGCCAACAGGATGCCCTCTGCACCCTTGTGCCCCCCACATTGTCCAGGATCTCCAGCATCTCCAAGATCTTTCCCGTGCTGATGCTCTATCGTCTGTGGGAGGAGGGCGTCGTGGCCTCTCTAGATGACCCTCTGGAGCGGTACGCCAGCACCTTCACCATTAACAACCCACTGGGCATGGCATCAGCGTCTGAACAAAAGAGGCTGATGGATGGTCTGGAGGAGGTGGGCCCAGCCCCAAGGCCTTCACCTGTCACCCTCCGAAGGATGGCCAGCCAGCTCTCAGGTGAGTGGCTCTGAACTTAACGTAGCTCAGCCCAAACCATTTCAGGTAGGGGAACCAAGGAGCAGGTTCTCATCCAGCCAGGCTGGGCCCACTCTCTGCTCTGCTTCCTGAACTGGCCATAGCTCCCTCTCATCCTTCCTGGGTGGCGGGCCAGGGGTAGAAAGATTGGGTGAGTTAAAAGCTGAGGTGGGGCTTCCCTGGTGGCGCAGTGGTTGAGAGTCCGCCTGCCGATGCAGGGGACGTGGGTTCGTGCCCCGGTCCGGGAGGATCCCACATGCCACGGAGCGGCTGGGCCCGTGAGCCATGGCCGCTGAGCCTGCGCGTCCGGAGCCTGTGCTCCGCAACGGGAGAGGCCACGGCAGTGAGAGGTCCGTGTACTGCAAAAAAAAAAAAAAAAGCTGAGGTAAAACCTGGGAATTTAGGTCAAGTGGACAAATGAGGATCTGTTGGAAGGTCAAAAGCAAGCTGACAGGTCAAGATCTGCTTATTAGATCAAGAACAAGTCAACAAGTGAATATTTGTTGACAATTCTACAAATTATATATTTTATATATAATTTGAATATAATATATATTCTACAATTATACGTTAATTTCCCTTAGTATATAAACCATTACAAAGACCAAGAACCCAACAGAAAAATGGGTAAAGGATAGGAACAGAACAGACAGTTCACAGAAGAGGAATATAAATGGCTCTTAAGAATATTACAAAATATTAAAAGATGCTCGACCTCATTCATAACAAAATAAATGCAAATTAAATCTCCTGAGACACATTTTCCTCTTATCAGATTGGTAAAGGCCATAATGGTGGGTGTACTGAGTTGGTGAAGTTATGGTGAAATAGGCCCTCTTATACATCAGTGGTGGAAATTTAAATTGGTGCAACTTGGGACTTCCCTGGCAGTCCAGTGGCTAAGACGCTGTGCTTCCACTGCAGGGGGCACAGGTTTGATCCCTAGTAGGGGAACTAGGATCCCACGTGCTGCGCTGCACGGCCAAAATAAAGAAAAAAAAATTGGTGCAACCTGTGTGGAGGGCAATTGGTAATACCTGTCACAAAAATGTATATATCCTTTGACTCAGAAATTACACTTTTAGGAAAATCTCTTACAGATGTATTCACACATGTGCGGTATGAGGTATGTACACAGTTATTCACTACAGCACTGTTTGTGATAGTGAAAAAAAAGATTGAAACAACCTAAATATAAATAGGGGAGTAACTAAATAAACTATGACAGAGTTATACAATCAGATACTACTGTAGCCCTAAAAAAATGGGTAATAACGTTCCTTGTGTACTGAGATGCACGTACAATCTTAAGTGGGTAAAAAAGCTCGTAACAGCATATATTGTAGCTACCATATGAATAAATAATATATACACATATAATGTATATATGTATATGAATGTATATGTATAATCCATTTGTAATGTATCTGTTATATAACATATATATTTATATACACATATATTACATGTGTGTGTATATATACAGGTATATATATAAAAATGTGTACCACATATTTTTGTAAGGGAAAGGGATTGAATCACTGGGCTGCCTCCAGGGAGGGGAACTTGGTGGCTGTGGAGAAGAGTGGGAGGAAAATTTTTCATTGTTTACCCTTTGGTGTCTTTGGACTTTTGAATCATGTAAATGAATTACTTATTAAAAACAAATTATATAATAATAATGATGATAATAAAAGATGTGCTAACAGCCAAGATGAAATCTACATGGTGGAAGGGCAAGGGCAGGCTGGGATACTGGAAGACAAAGCCAGTGAACAGGAATTGGGCAGGAACGGGTGGGAGGGGGGCTGTGCTGCATGGTGACTGACCCAGCCAAGGAGGAGAAGGCAGGCACCAGCTGCACCACCCCAAAATGCCTTCTATTGTTCATATTTGCAGTCACCAACCCAACAACTCTAGATGGTAGGAATCCACCATAAGTGCCTACTATTTCATCATTTTACAAAGTGCGTTCAGGCCTGAGGTCTCAGTCTGTGGACATGGCTGGTTAGCACTCCCATTAGCAGATGGTGAACCTGAGGCTCTGCCAGATAGTGGAACCTCCTGAAGTCGTCCAGGCAGGACAGGATCAGAGCCTTGGGGGAGGGTGACCTAGTGGCTAAGGGCATGAGCACTGAAATTAATTCCAGCTGTGTGATCTTGGGTAAGTCACGTAACCTCTCTGAGCCTTGTCTTACTCCTCTGTAAAAGGACTGGTTCATGCTATTTTGCTGTATTAAATGTGCTAATGAATGTCAAGCACTTAGCAGAGTACCTGGCACACAGCAGGTACTTGTCAACATAGCTCTGGTTATTACAGCCAAGGGTAGACCTAGGTTTATGGAGGCCTGATGTAGATATAATTTGGGGGTCCTCTTTAAAAATACAATACTATAAATTCAAACTTGGATACAGGCCTTGGAAGGGGTCATACAGGTGAGAGGCTCTGAGGATTTTGCTCCATGAGTCTCCTATTAAATACACTCCTGTTTATAACCTGACCCCAGGGCTCCCTCTAAGGGTACACTGTGGATTCTTCTTCATCTGTACCCAAGGGACCCAGCACAGGGGTCTTGTGTTTGTGGTCAGTTTAAAAACACCCTACACGGGCTTCCCTGGTGGCGCAGTGGTTAAGAATCTGCTTGACGGTGCAGGGGACACAGGTTCGAGCCCTGGTCCGGGAAGATCCCACATGCTGCAGAGCAACTAAGCCCATGAGTCACAACTACTGAGCCCATGAGTCACAACTACTGAGCCCACGTGCCACAACTACTGAGCCTGTGCGCCGAGAGCCCATGCTCTGCAACAAGAGGAAGCTACCACCATGAGAAGCCCACAACTGCAACGAAGAGTAGCCCCCACTCGCCGCAACTAGAGAAAGCCTGCATGCAGCAACGAAGACCCAATGCAGCCAAAAATAAATAAAAATATTAATTAAGAAAAATGCAACCCCCCCAAACAAACAAAAAAGCCCACCCTACGTGTCCCAAAGCCCACCATTTGAGCATACAGCTGCCTGAATGACTCTGTTATACGTTCCCAGTATTTTTTTTAAAAAATAAATTTATTTATTTATTTTTGGCTGTGTTGGGTCTTCGTTTCTGTGCGAGGGCTTTCTCTGGTTGCAGAGAGCGGGGGCTACTCTTCATCGTGGTGCGCGGGCCTCTCACTGTCGCGGCCTCTCTTGTTGCGGAGCACAGGCTCCAGACACGCAGGCTCAGTAGTTGTGGCTCACGGGCTTAGTCACTCTGCGGCATGTGGGATCTTCCCGGACCAGGGCTCGAACCCATGTCCCCTGCATTGGCAGGCAGACTCTCAACCACTGCGCCACCAGGGAAGCCCCCCAGTATCTTTTATGATTGACCTTCACCCTAATCTAGAGCTTTCTCCCATCCTTGGAGCTTTTCATCCATTCTTAGTTAAGTTTTGTAACACCTCACAGGGAAACCACTGCAGGTGCTTCAGCCCACTTCAAGGTGAGCAAGTAGAGGCTCAGAGAGGTAAAGCATATGGTTTGGGCCACACAGCAAGAAGTGTTAGAGTCAGAATTTAAACCCAGGACTTGGGACTCCATCCCCCAGCTGCTCAGGCCAAGAGCCTGGAGTTAGTTATCCCTGATTTCTCTCACTCCCACACCCTCCACATCCCCTCCAGTAGCAAATTCTGTTGGCTCCATTATCAAAATATGTCCAGAATCCAACCACTCCTCACTCATCCAAACCACCAGCATTTAGACATGGATTTTTGCAAGTCTCCTTACAGGCTTCCCGGTGTCTGCCATTGCCCCCCAAAGTCTGTTTTCACATAGCAGCCAGAGCAACCCTGATATATGTCAGATCACATCGCTCCTCTGCTCAAAGCCCTACAGTGGCCCCATCCCAATCAGAGAAAAGGCCAAGTCCTTGCAGTAGCCTATAGCACCCTACAGGATCTGGTGCCTGCACCCCAATATCTCTCACCTCCAAAGTCTCCCCTTTTCTCAGTCCTTGCCAGCCACACTGGCTCTTTCCTGCTGATCCTCAAACATGCCCACAGATTCCTGCCTCAGGGCCTTTGCACCTGCTCTTTCCTCTGCTTGAGACATTCTTTCCTCACAGAGCTATGTGGCTCTCTCCCTCACCTCCTCGAGTTCTCACCTGCTCAAGGGTCACCTACCCTGTGAGGCCTTCCTCTGACCACTCTGTAAAAAATAACAATCCCTCCTTTCATACATGGAATTATTTCCCTCCACAGCATGCATATCTATTTGCTTCTTGTCTGCCTCCTCTGCTAGAATGCAGACTCCACACGGGCAGGGACTTTGTTTTGTTCACTACTGAGTTCCAGTACCCAGAACAGTCTTTGGCACGAAAGAGATGCTTGAACACTATTGTTGAGTGAATGGGTGGGAAGAATCCTAATCCTGTGATCCTGTCAATACTAGTCACATCCAATAAACAGAAAATTCCAAGTGGCCGGAGCAGCCACTTCCACAAAACCTATCTGGGCAGTGACCTCAAGAATTTTATGGAATCAAATATCTATGGTTGATGACAACAATTATTTTTTGAGCAATTACTATGACCAAGAACCACGCTAAGCATTTGATTTCACCAAATCCTCACACCAGCCATATGACATAGCAATTATTTCCCTCATGTTACAGATGAGGGGACTCTGGCTCAGAGAGGTTAAATGGCTTGCCCAATGAAACACAGGCAGGATTAGAATCTATGCCAGAGCTTTTATTTTTAAAGGTGATTTTGTTATCTCTCAACTCATGGAAGGTGGGGGAGGGGGTACAGCCAGGGGCCCATCATCCCACCATCAGCTGACCCAGCAGGTCTGACCACTGCTCCTCCCTAGGGCTGCCCCGAAGGCTCCGTTCCACTTCGCTGCTGTGGAGGGGCAGCACCCAGGAGGCCCTGAACCTGCTCAAGGATGATGTGCTGGTGGCAGACCCAGGAACCAGGTAAGGAGTGAGCCCTGATGCCCTACCAACGTTAGGAACCTCACAAGGTGACATACCTCTCCTGGGAGAGAACCTATGTCACCTCATCCTAGGTGGTCAGAGCCAGGAAAGACCTCGCAGATCACTGATGACAACCCCTGTTCCACAGCTGGGGGGACTGAGGACCATAGAGGGATGGCAGAGCAAGGCAGCAGGGAGCTGGGCCCAGATCCAGTCCTGTTTGAATCTCATGTTTTTCCCATTAATCAACTCAACATTTATTGAACACTTACTCTGTGCTTGGAATATGGTAAACTGAGATATAGGAGCAAACGAATCCAACCAGGTCCCTCCTCGTGGAGTTTGCATTCTTCTGAGTGAACAGTGAACGTTCTTATCAGTGAACAGATAAACAAGATAAATACAGACTTTGCCAAGTGCTGGAAATAAATGGGATGCTGATGAGATAGGGAGTGGATAGCTGGTGTAGCCAGCCACTGAACAGAGAAGCCATCAGAAACTCTGATGGCTTTGCAGACAGTCTGAGCAGGTGGGAAGGGTTTATTTAGGGCCTGGAGATGTCCATCCGAGGCTGCATCCTAGCTTCCACCCCTCCTCTTCCAGATGCCATTACAGCACGCTGGCCTTCTCGCTTCTGGCCCATGTCCTGGCAGCCCACACCGCCCAGGGTGACTACCAGCACTGGATCTTGGAGAACGTGCTGGAACCGCTGGGGATGGAAGACACAGGCTTCGATCTGACACCTCCTGTGCGTGCCCGCTTGGCAGCTGGCTTTTATGGCAGCAGGCGGCCGGCGCCGCTGTACGATCTCGGCTGGTACCGCCCGTCGGGCCAGATGTACTCCACCACCTCTGACCTGGCGAAGCTGGCCATGGTGCTCCTGGGCAGCAGGCCCCAGCGGCTTCTGCGGCCAGACGCGGCTAAGACGCTACTGGCGCCGCTGCTGGCCTGCCCGGGCGCCTACTTCGCCAACGAGACTGGCACACCGTGGGAGTTCCATGCGCAGCGGGGCTACCGCGTGGTGCGCAAGGACGGTGACCTGGACGGCTACGCCGCCACCTTCTCCCTGGTGCCGCCGCTGCGCCTGAGCCTCGTGCTGCTCCTGGCCGGGCCGAGGCCGCCAGGGCCTGACCTCGTGGCTCAGGTCTACGATGTGCTTCTGCCGGCTATGGAGAGTGCCCTTCGTGAGGCCGCGCTCAGCCCGGCTCCGCCGCCCAGCGCACGACCCTTCACTGGCTACTTCACTTTTGCCAATTTGACTTTCTACGAAGTGCGCGCCGGGCCGACGGGCGAGCTGCGCCTGCGCCAGTTCGGGCCCCGCGTGGAGGCGCTGGTGCCCCCTGCGTTCCGCACGTTGGCGCTCCGCCACCTGCGCGGCCGCGTCTTCCAGCTGTATGTGGCCCGCGAGTTTCCGTGCGCACTGCCGCTGGGTGACTCCTGGCTGTCCCTCGAGGCCCAGCACGGGCAGCTCGTCAACTTCTATCCCCTGGACCACCACGGGCTTTCCCCCGGCTTCGACGTGCCAGGCCTCAACACGTACCGGGTGATGCGGCTGTCTCACAAGCCAGTATTCAAGACCCAGTGACCCCTGTTCAGAGCCTCCCCTTCTCTCGCCTGGCAGCTTTCCATCCTAGTTCTGCAAGGTAAGGCTGCAGGGATGTCTATTAAAGAACTAAGGAGTTGGCAAAGTGGGATAGGGCCGTGCTACTCAAAGTGTGGTCTGTGAACTACAACCGGTGGAGAACTGTTTGTTATCCATGGGAGAGGAAGAGTTTACAGAAATTTAGTGAGCATTTAGAAACTTTAATAGCGAATTGACAGAGTACATTTATGTCTGTCGAATCTAAGAATATGGTCTAGCATTGTGTCTTTTAAAAATCAACCTTATATGTATGGAAACACAAAAGACCCCAAATAGCCAAAGCAATCTTGAGAAAGAAAAATGGAGCTGGAGGAATCAGGCTCCCTGACTTCAGACTATACTACAAAGCTACAGTAATTAAGACAGTATGGTACTGGCACAAAAACAGAAATATAGATCAATGGAACAGGATAGAAAGCCCAGAGATAAACCCATGCACATATGGTCACCTTATTTTTGATAAAGGAGGCAAGAATATACAATGGAGAAAAGACAGCCTCTTCAATGAGTGGTGCTGGGAAAACTGGACAGCTACATGTAAAAGAATGAAATTAGAACACCCCCTAACACCATACACAAAAATAAACTCAAAATGGATTAAAGACCTAAATATAAGGCCAGACACTATAAAACACTTAGAGGAAAACCTAGGCAGAACACTCTATGACATAAATCACAGCAAGATCCTTTTTGACCCACTTCCTAGAGAAATGGAAATAAAAACAAAAATAAACAAATGGGACCTAATGAAACTTAAAAGCTCTTGCACAGCAAAGGAAACCATAAACAGGATGAAAAGACAACCCTCAGAATAGGAGAAAATATTTGCAAATGAAGCAACTGACAAAGGATTAATCTCCAAAGTTTACAAGCAGCTCATGCAGCTCAATATCAAAAAAACCCAAACAATCCAATCCAAAAATGAGCAGAAGACCTAAATAGACATTTCTCCAAAGAAGATATACAGATTGCCAACAAACACATGAAAGGATGCTCAACATCACTAATCATTAGAGAAATGCAAATCAAAACTACAATGAGGTATCACCTCACACCAGTCAGAATGGCCAACATCAAAAAATCTGCAAACAAGTGCTGGAGAGGGTGTGGAGAAAAGGGAACCCTCTTGCACCGCTGGTGGGAATGTAAATTGATACAGCCACTATGGAGAACAGTATGGAGGTTCCTTAAAAAACTAAAAATAGAACTACCATACGACCCAGCAATCCCACTGCTGGGCATATACCCTGAGAAAACCATAATTCAAAAAGAGTTGGGCTTCCCTGGTGGCACAGTGGTTGAGAGTCCGCCTGCTGATGTGGGGAACATGGGTTCGTGTCCCGGTCCGGGAAGATCACACATGCTGTGGAGCGGCTGGGCCCGTGAGCCATGGCCACTGAGCCTGCACGTCTGGAGCCTGTGCTCCACAACGGGAGAGGCCACAACAGTGAGAGGCCCGCGTACCGAAAAAAAAAAAGAGTCATGTACCACAATGTTCACTGCAGCTCTATTTACAGTAGCCAGGTCATGAAAGCAATGTAAGTGTCCATCGACAAATGAATGGATAAAGAAGATGTGGCACGTATATACAATGGAATATTACTCAGCCATAAAAAGAAACAAGATTGAGTTATTTGTAGTGAGGTGGACGGACCTAGAGTCTGTCATACAGAGTGAAGTAAGTCAGAAAGAGAAAAACAAATACCGTATGCTAACACATATATATGGAATCTAAAAAACACCCCTAAAACCCCAAAAAACTGGTCATGAAGAACCTAGGGGCAGGACGGGAATAAAGGCACATACCTACTAGAGAATGGACTTGAGGACACGGGGAGGGGGCAGGGTAAGCTGGGCCAAAGTGAGAGTGGCATGGACTTATATATTCTATCAAATATAAAATCGATAGCTAGTGAGAAGCAGCCACATAGCACAGGGAGATCAGCTCGGTGCTTTGTGACCACCTAGAGGGGTGGTATAGGGAGGGTAGGAGGGAGGGAGATGCAAGAGGGAAGAGATATGGGGATATATGTATATGTATAGCTGATTCACTTTGTTGTAAAGCAGAAACTAACACACCATTGTAAAGCAATTATACTCCAATAAAGATGTTAAAAAAAAACAACCTTATAGAGTTATAATTTACATAAAAGGAAATGTACACATTATCGGGGTACATTTTGATGATTTTGACAAACATATACCCCTCACCACAATCAAGATATAGAAAATGTTCTTCATCCCCAGAACGGCCCTCCTACTGCTTTGCAGTCAGTCCCCTCCCCTGCTCTCAGGCCCGGGCAGCCACTGGTCTACTCTGTCACTTTAGATTAGAATTTCTTATAAATGGAATCATATAGTGCAGGCTTTTGTGTCTGCTTTCTTTTGCTTAGAAGGATGTTTCTGAGGTCCATTCATGTCCTTGTGTATATCAATATTTTGTTCCTTTTTATTGCTGAATAGTATTCAGTTGTATGGCTATGCCACCAAATTGTTTATCCATTCACCTTTTGATGGATATTTAGGTTGTTTCCAGATTGGGGCTTTATGAAAAAGCATTCCTGTATAAGTCTTTTTTTTGTGTGAATACATGCTTTCATTTCTCTTGGGTAAATATCTAGGTGTGACTGCCATGCAGTATTCCAAAGCACTGGTACCGTTTTATGTTCCAGCCAGCATATGCAGTGGTTCCGTGTCTCCACATCTTTCCTACCACTTAGCATTGCCAGTCTTTTCGATTTCAGTAACACTAGTGGTTATGAAGTCCTGTCTCACTGTAGTCCGGTGGTTGTTTTGTTTTGTTTTGTTTTGCCAAATCGCGTGCCTTGCGGGATCTTAGTTCCCTGACCGGGGTTGGAACCCGTGCCCCCTGCAGTGAAAGTGCTGAGTCTTAACCACTGGACTGCCAGGGAAGTCCCACTTTTTCCTTGTATTAATGGTGTCTTTTGAAGAGCAAAAGTTTTAAAATTTTGAGGAGTCTTATGCCTGATGAGTCTAATACAAAATTTGGGCTTGCATTTTGCATGTCCTTTTAAAAATTAAACATTTAATTTTGAGATAATTGTAGATTCACATACAGCTGTAAGAAATAATCAGTGTACCCTTTATCCACGTTCCTCTCATGGAAACTTCTTGCAAAACTATAGTACAGGGCCTTCCCTGGTGGTCCAGTGGTTAAGACTCTGTGCTTCCAATGCAGGGGCCTGGGTTTGATCCCTGGTCAGGGAACTAGATCCTGTGTGGCGCAACTAAAGATCCCGCATGTCCCGACGAAGATCCCTCGTGCTGCAACTAAGACCCGGAGCAGCCAAATAAATATATAAATAAATATTTAAAAAAACTATAGGACAATATCATAAGCTAGTTATTGATGTTGATACCGTCAAGATACAGAACATTTTCATCAGCACAAGAATCCCTCCTGTTGCCCTTTTCTAGCCACACCCACTTGTTTACCAACCCACCCTGTCCTTAAGCATTGGCAGCCACCAATCTGTTCTCCATTAATGTAATTTTCTCATTTCAAGAATATTATATCAATGGAGTGATGGAAGAAATTTTCACATATTGAGGTACGGGGAAGTCATTCTGGCTTACACATACATGGTTTAGCTTGACTTTGTGGCTTATCAAACATACACTGTTGCTTTCCTCTAACCATTAAAGAAAAGGGTGCATTGTCCAGAAGTAAAGAATTCCATTTTGAAGACAGAGATAAATGCCTCCCTTCCTGGGATGTCAATGCTACTACTTCTTTGATGATTAGTCTCCCTCCCCAGGCACCAAAGCCATACTGACTTCCTATGTATGTACAAATCTGTATTTTGGGAGAAACTTTGAAGGAATGTACCCCTGTCATGTTTGATGTTCTTTGTTCTGACAAGATATAAAATTGCACTGAAAAACATGCTCTCTGGAGCAGTTCCTCAGAGCTATCTGACAGTCTGTCTCCTGGGCTTTGGTCCTCAGTTTGGCTCAAATAAAACTCTCCTGTATTCTTTTTTTTTTAAATTAAATTTATTTATTTTATTTTTGACTGTGTTGGGTCTTCATTGCTGCGTGCAGGCTTTCTCTAGTTGTGGCGAGAGGGGACTACTCTTCCTTGTGGTGCGCGGGTGTCTCATTGTGGTGGCTTCTCTTGTTGCAGAGCACAGGCTCTAGGTGCGCGGGCTTCAGTAGTTGTGGCTCACAGGCTCCAGAGCGCAGGCTCAGTAGTTATGGTGTACGGGCTTAGATGCTCTGCCGCATGTGGGATCTTCCTGGACGAGGGATCGAACCTGTGTCCCCTGCATTGGCAGGCGGATTCTTAACCACTGCGCCACCAGGGAAGCCCCCTTTCCTTTATTCTTATTACAGATTGGTTATTGATTATTTCTGTTGACAGGAGTCACACAGTGTGTAATCTTTGGGTTTTTTTTCTCACTCAGCATAATTCTCTGGAGATCCATTCAAGTTGTTGCAAGTGTCAATAGTTTGTTTCTTTTTGTTGCAGAGTAGTGGTTGGTTGCATGGTACGGACGCACCACAGTTTATTCAACCATTCGCTTGGTAAAGGACATCTAGGTTGTCCAATTTTAGATTGTTACGAATAAAGCTGCTTTGAACATTTGTTTGCATGTATTTGTGTGAACATAAGTTTTTATTTCTCTGGGATAAATGCCCAGGAGGGCAACTGATGGTTGAATGATAGCTTTTTTAAAAAAGAAGCTGCCTAACTATTTTCCACAGTGGCTGTACCGTTTTATATTCCAACCAGCAATGTATGAGTGATCTAGTTTCTCCACATTTTGGCCAGCATTTGGTATTGTCACTATTTTTATTTCTGTAATTCTAATTTCCTGATGACTAATGATATCGAAAATCTTTTCATATGCTTTTTTGCCATCTGTATATCCTCTTCAGTGAAATATCTCTTTATGTCTTGTCCATTTTCTAATTGGATTTTAAAAATTGTTGAGTTTTGGGACTTCCCTGGTGGCCTAGTGGCTAAGACTCCTGGCTCCCAATGCAGGGGGCCTGGGTTTCATCCCTGGTCAGGGAACTAGATCCCACATGCCATAAGTAAAGATCCTGCGTGCTGCAACTAAGATCCGGCGCAGCCAAATAAATACATAAATAAATTAATTAAAGGAATATTTTTTAAAAATTGTTGAGTTTTGAGAATTCTTTACATATTCTAGGTGCTATTCCTTTGTTAGATATATAGTTTGCAAATATTTTCTAGTCTGTAGTTTGTCTTTTCATTGTCTTAACAGGGCCTTTCACAGAGCAAAAATTTTAAATTTTGATCAAGTTCAATTATGGTAGGCTGAATAATGACCCCCCCAGAAATGTACACATCCTAATCCTTGGAACCTGTGAATGTTAACATTATGTGATAAAAAAAGAACTTTATGGATGTGATTAAGTTAAGGATGTTGAGATGGGGACACTACCTTGGGTTATTGGTGAGACAGGCTGGGACCTGGGACACTTTGCTGGGACCTGGGACCCTTTGCTGCAGTGCTGCAATGCTTGCACCTGGATACACCTCTCCTTGAGCAACAAAATACGAAGAAACTGTATGGGACTAAAAATAACTGCATGCATGGGCAGTTGCGGCAAATTCTGGACCCAAAAGATACAAAGAGATCAAAAAACCAAACTGTCACTTTTGAAGAGCCTGGAGCAAAAACAGGGTGTTGGGAGCAAAAGCAGGGTACTGAACATGCCCCTTGCACACAACACCACTAGAGGGGTGGACAAAACACCTAAGCCACTCCTCTGGCCCGACCCCTGGACACATCCCTACCCTCACCCCATGTAAGGAACAAGCTCGCCCCTGCCTCAGGGAGCCAGCAAGCAAGGGAATCTCTTGTTTGTTCTCACCCCCTCCTGCTGCAGCAGGGTCCCCAATAAAGCCATGCCTGAATCTCTTGTCTTGCCTCTAGTCAATTTCTACTGATTGGGGAAGGCCAAGAACCCTGGTCCGTAACGTTGGTATTCAGTATTAAATGGAATCACAAGTATCCTTGTAAAAGAGAAGCAGAGGAAGATTCAACACAGATGGAAGAGGAGAAGGCTGCGTGACCATGGAGGCGGAGACTGGAATAATGCCACCATAAGGCAAGGGGTTCTATTAGCTGCCAGGGAGTGTAAGGAGCAAGGGATGAGTTCTCTCCTAGAGCCAAGGGAGAGAGAGCATGGCCCTCCCAACACCTTGATTTTGGCCCAGTGATACTGATTTCAGGCTTTTGGCCTCCAGAACTGTGAGAGAATAAATATCTGTTGTTTTAAACTACCAATTTTGTGGTCACTCGTCACAGCAGCTCGGGAAACTAATATACCAGTTTATCAATTTTTCCTTTTATGGATCACGCTTTTGTTGTCAAAGCTCAGAGCTCTTTGCCTAGCCCTAATGCTCAAAGATTGTCTCCTGTGGTGTTTTCCTAAAAATTATCATCTTATGTTATGCATTTAAGTTTGTGATCTGTTTTGAGTTGAATTTTGTAAGAAGTGTGAGATTTAGGTTGAAATTAATGTTTTGCACATGGATGTTCAATTATTCCAGCACCACCTGTCTTTACTCCATTGAAATGCTTTTTTGCACCTTTGTTAAAAATCAGTAGGGCATATTTGTGGGGCATGTTTCTGGGTTCTCCATCCTCTTTCATTGTTCTGTACGTCCTTTCACCAATACCATGCAGTCTTGATTGCTATAGCTATATGTAAGTCTTGAAATTGGGTAGACTGATTCCTCCCACTTTATTCTCCTTTTTCAAAGTTGTTTTAGCTATTCTTTGTCTTTCCATATAAATTTTATAGTAATCTATTCTATATATACAAAAAAGTCCTGCTGGGATTTTGATAGGAATTTTATTAAATCTGTATAACAATTTGAAGAGACTGGCATCTTTACTCTGTTGAGTCTTCCAATCTATGGATACACTAAATCTATTTATTTACATCTTTTTTGGTTTCATTTATCAACCTTCTGTTATTTTCAGCATAGAAGTCCTATATATGTTTTGTTAGATTTAAGCGTAAATATTTCATTTTAGAAGTGTTTGTAAATGGTATTATATTTTTAATTTTAGTGTCCACATGTTCATTGTTGGTATATAGAAAAACAATTGATTTTTTTGTTAATCTTGTATTCTGGGACTGTGCTGTACTCATTCATTCTAGAAGGTTTTTGTTTTTACTTTTGTTTTTGTTTTTTAGATTCCTTGGTTTTTTCTACGTAGACAGTTATGTCATCTGCAAATAGGGATAGTTTTGTTTCCTCCTTTCTAGTCTGTATGCCTTTTACTTCATTTCCCTTCCTTATTTTGCTGGCTGGAACCTCCAGTACTGTGTCAAATAAGAGTGATGAGAGTCAGTGTCCTTGCCTTGTTCCTCATCTTAGAAGGAAAGCATTCAGTCTTTGACCATGAAATATAATGTTAGCTGTAAGTTTTTTGAGAAAGATGCCCTTTCTCAAGTTGAGGAAATTCTCATCCTGTTCCTAATTTTCTGAGAGTATTTCTTTTCTTTTTTCTTTTTTTTTAAATTTTGGCCACACTGCGCGGCATGCGGGATCTTAGTTCCCCAGCCAGGGATCAAACCCGTGCCTCCTGCAGTGGAAGTGAGAAGTCCTAAGCACTGGACTGCCAGGGAAGTCCCTGCGAGTATTTTGAAAAATCATAAAAAGGTTTGAATTTTGTAAAATGTTTTTTCTGCATAAATTGATACGATCATGTAATTTTTATTCTTTAGTCTGTTATTCTGGTAAATTTCATTGACTGGTGTTTGAATATTGAGCCAGCCTTGTATCCCTGAAGTAAATAAATAAACTTGGTCATGATGTATAATTTTTTTAAATATATTGCTGAATTCTGTTTGCTAATATTTTGTTAAGGATTTTTGCATCTATATTCATGTGAGCTATTGGTCTGTAGTTTCTTTTTTTTTTTTGTATTTGTCTGGTTTTGGTATCAGGATAATACTAGCTTCATAAAATGAGTAGGGAGGTGTATTTTCCTCTCCTATTTCCTGGAAGAGATTGTATAGAATTGGTATTAATTCTTCTTAAAACATTTGGTAGTGTTCTTCCGTGAAACTATCTGGGCCTGGAGATTTTCTTTTTTGGGAATTAAAAAAAACTATTAACTCCATTTTTTAATGGTTATAGGGTTAGTCAAGCCATCCACTTCATGTAAGTGAGTTGCGGTAGTTTGTGCTTTTTCAAGAACTGATCATTTCATCAAAGTTGTCAAATTTATGCATGTAGAGTTGTTCATCCTTTTGACATCTGCAGGATCTGTAGTGATATCCCATTTCATCTCTGAGATGAGTCATTTATGTCTTCTCTCTTTTTCTTTGTTAGTCTTGCTAGAGGTTTGTCAATTATTAATCATTTCAAAGAACTACTTTTTGTTTCATTGATTTTCTTTATTTCTTTTCTGTTTTCAGTTTCACTGATTTCTTCTGTTATTATTTCTTTCCTCTGATTGCTTTGGATTTATTGTGCTTTTCTTTTTTCTAGAATTTTTTTCCCCTAGATTCTTGAGGTGGAACTTACTTTATGGACATGAAGATTTCCCTCTTCTCTGATGTAAGCATTTAGTGCTACAAATGTTTGTTTCAGCACTGCTTCAGCTATGTCCCACAAATTTTAATATGTTGTATTTTTATTTTCATTAAGATCAATGTATTTTTAAATTTGTTTTGAGATTTCCTCTTTGACCACATGGATTATTTAGAAGTATGTTGGTTGGTTTCCAAGTGTTTAGAGATTTCCCTGTGATCTTTCCATTGTTGATTTTTAATTTGATTCCACTGTGGTCAGAGAACACACTTTGTATGATTTCAATGCTTTTCAAATTTGTTGAGGGTTTTTTTTTTTTTGGTGGCTCAGGAAATAGTCTATTTTAGTAGATGTTCCATGTGCACTTGAAAAAGATGTGTATTCTGCTATTGTTGGGTGGAGTGCTATATAGAGGTCGATTAGACCTGTTGGTTGTCAGGTAGAGTTCTTCTCTACCCTTGCTGGTTTTCCATCTAGTTGTTCTGTCAATTGTTGAGAGAGGGAAATTGAAGTCTCCAATTATAACTGTGAATTTGTCTATTTCTCTTTTTTTTGTTGTTGTTGTTGTTGTTGCGGTACGCGGGCCTCTCACTGTTGTGGCCTCTCCCGTTGCGGAGCACAGGCTCCGGACGCGCAGGCTCAGCGGCCATGGCTCACGGACCCAGACGCTCCGTGGCATGTGGGATCTTCCCGGACCGGGGCACGAACCCGCGTCCCCTGCATCGGCAGGCGTACTCTCAACCACTGCACCACCAGGGAAGCCCAATTTCTCTTTTTGATTCTGTCATTTTTCACTTCACATATTTTGCAGCTTTGTGGTGTGTGCCTGTTAGCTTGAATGCTTGATATGGATTAGACCAGAGTTTTTACAACTTTTTTGACCTATACCTTCAATGGAAAATAGATTTTACACACATACACATTACTATAACTGAAATAATTTTAATGCAACAATGTTTACTCTTGTCACATACAGCTGGAGTTTGATCTTCTCAATTCTATTATTTTTTCTTAAGACAATTTTTAGAGCAGCTTTAGGTTCACAGCAAAATTGAGAGGAAGGTACAGAGATTTCCCATTGACTCCCTGCCCCTACTCACGTATAGCCTCTCCCATTATCAACATTCCCCCTGCCAGAGTGTTACATTTGTAAACAGTTGATAAACCTACATTGGCACATCATTATTGCCAAAAGTCCACAGTTTACATAGGGTTCCTTTTTGCCGTTGTACATTCTGTGGGTTTAGTTAGATGTGTAATGATATGTATCCATCGTAGCATCATACAGAGTATCTTCACTGCCCTAAAATTCCTCTGTGCTCCACCTTTTCGTTCCACCCCCGCCCTAAATCCTGGTAACCACTTATCTTTTTTTTTTTTAATTTTATTTTTATTTATTTATTTTTGGCCGCACTGGGTCTTCGTTGCTGCACGTGGGCTTTCTCTAGTTGCGGCGAGTGGGGGCTGCTATTCGTTGCAGCGCACAGGCTTCTCATTGTGGTGGCTTCTCATGTTGCAGAGCACGGGCTCAGTAGCTGTGGCTCGCGGGCTTAGTTGCTCCATGGCATGTGGGATCTTCCTGGACCAGGGATTGAACCCATGTCCCCTACGTTGGCAGGCGGATCCTTAACCACTGCGCCACCAGGGAAATCCCTTATCTTTTTATTGTCTCCATAGTTTTGCCTTTTCCTGAACATCATACAGTTGGAATCATATAGTCTGTAGCCTTTTCAGATTGGCTTCTTTCACTTAGTAATATCCAGTTAAGTCTCTTCCATGTCTTTTTGCAGCTCAATAACTTTTTTTAAAGCACTGAATAATATTCCATTGCTTGGATGTTCCACAGTTTATCCATTCACCTAATAAGGGCATCTTGGTTGCCTCCAAGTTTTTGGCAATTTTGAAAGAAGCGCCTATAAACATCTATGTGCATGTTTTTGTGTGGACATGTTTTTAACTCCTTTGGGTAAATACCAAAGAGCACAATTGCTGGATTGTATGGTAGGAGTATGTTTAGTTTTGTAAGAAACTGCTAAACTGTCTTCCAGAGTGGCTGTGCCATTTTGCATTCCCACCAGCAATGTATGAGAGCTCTTGAGGCTCCACATCCTTTCCAGCATTTGATGTTGTCAGTGTTCTAGATTTTGGCCATTCTAATAGGTATATAGTGCTATCTCATTGTTGTTTTAATTTGCATTTCTCTGATGACATATGATGTGGAGCATCTTTTCATATGCTTACTTGCTATATGTATACCTTCTTTGGTGAGGTGTCTGTTAAAGTCTTTATCCATTTTTTAATTGGGTTTTTGTTTTCTTTTTTTTTTAACATCTTTATTGGGGTATAATTGCTTTACAATGGTGTGTTAGTTTCTGCTTTATAACAAAGTGAATCAGTTATACATATACATATGTTCCCATATCTCTTCCCTCTTGAGTCTCCCTCCCTCCCATAAGTTAATGGTTGAGTAAATTAAAGGATGGATGGATGGTTCAATGGGGAGTTCAGTAGATAGATGGATGGACAGATGGGTGGATAAATTAAGGGATGAAAGGATAGAGATTTTTGCCAGACTCCATGCAAAGCATTTTACATACATTATTTTGTTTTAGCCACACAGAAATACCATAAAGAAAGGGACATTTCCTTTTTACACACAAAGTGCTTGAGCTTCAGAGGTAGGAAAAATCACTTTCCCAAGATTATACAACTAGAAAATGGCGGAGCAGGATTCAGGCAGTGTCTAGCTCACACAGGAATTTAATATGCATAGCTTCTATGGCTGTTTGAGGCACCTTAAGGAGAACTGGAGTGTACAGGAAGAATTATGAGTTGGGGGGACTGGATGGGGGGCACTGGCAAAATGATACCACTTAGGCCCTTCCCCAAGGGATACTGGTGTCTGGTCCCAGAAGGAGCATCAAAGGAGAGCCTGTTATTAAACAGGTTGGAGAATGCTCTGAGCATTGGAATGTTGGCTGTTAATGGCAATGTAACCCACTTTCTAAAGCAGAATACTGGCCCCCCAAAGATGTCCACGTCCTAATGTCCAGAATCTTTGAATGTGCGAGGGTACACGGCAAAGGGGAATTCGATTGCTAATCAGCTGATCTTTAAAATTGAGAGATTTTCTGGGTGGGCCCAGTGTAATCGCAAAGGTTCTTAAAAGTGTAAGAGGAAGGTAGAAGAAGGGAGTTAAAGGGGGATATGAGATATGGAAGAACAGTCAGAGAGGGATGCAACATTGCTGGCTTTGAAGGTGGAGGAGAGGGGGACAGAAGCCAAGGTGTGGGCAGCCTCTGGAAGGTGGGAAGGCAAGGGAGCAGATTTTCCCCGAGAGCCTTTAGGAAGGACACAGCTCTGCTGACACTTGATTTTTAGGCCAGTGGGCCCTGTGTTGGACTTCTAAACTCCACAACTGTAAGACAGTAAATGTGTGTAGTTTAAGCCGCTAAATTTATTTAGCAATTTTAGGTAATTTGTTACAGCAGCAACAGGAAACTTATACACCTGCAGGTCAAGGGGGTGGAAACTGAGATCCAGGAAGGTTTAGCAACCCACTCAAGGTTGCACAGCTAGGAGCTCTTTGGGTTCCAGAATCACTGCTCATGTAGCCATGGACGAGAGGTTTGCCTGCCCCGCCCCGTCCTTCCAAGGGCATTTGCAGACTTCTCACTCCCTCTTCTGTGAACCTAGCAGTCACCCTTTATGTCATGAATGCAGAGAGCCTAAGATTTAGACCTGGAAGAGTTCTTCGCCATCATCTCATCACGAGTGAGATGAGTTTCTAGTGGTTTCTGAATATCTTTCAGCTATATCATTTTTTGTTTCAGAAACATCCAAATCCAATCTTTAAAACAGTTAAAAGCAGAATTATTCTGGAGGAGGTGGAGTTGGAGGTAGAGGCGAAGCTCAGCTCACCAGGCCCTCCCTTTTCTCCTGTACAAGGTCTGCTGGGCACCTCCTTGGGACTCAGGGCTGCGAGTTGCAGCGTTTGAAGTCTCCTTCCATGGTGAGGAGTCGGGGGGCCTGTCGCATTTCTGTTTCCACTGCTTTTCACGTGGCTGCCTTCTCCTCATTGGTTAGCTGTCTACTCAAATTCTTCCTCGGGAAACCGTCCCTGCCGCTCTGTCTAAAGTCTGCTGCCCTCTCTGACTGGCATCATGAACACCTGCTGGTTTCCTTCCAAGGACTTGTGACAATTTGCCTTTATTCCATTTATTTGCTTAAATAAGGGCTGTCAAATTCACGAAGGCAGAGACCTTGTCTCTCCTGCTCCCGGGTGTAACCCAGTTCCCGGCACGGTGCCTGGTGTGAGAACACACTCAAAAAATGTCTGCTGGGCTTCCCTGGTGGTGCAGTGGTTGGGATTCCGCCTGCCGATGCAGGGGACACGGGTTTGAGCCCTGGTCCGGGAAGATCCCACATGGGAACGGCTGGGCCCGTGAGCCATGGCCGCTGAGCCTGCGCATCCGGAGCGTGTGCTCCGCAACGGAAGAGGTCACAGCAGTGAGAGGCCCACATACCGCAAAAAAAAAAAAAAAAATGTCTGCTGTTAGAAGAATGAAGCTCAGAGAGGGGAAGCAACTTGCTGCAATCACACAGGGATATAGTGGCAGAGCCAGAATGAAGGTCAAGTCATCCGGCATCTTCCATCAGTCAGTCTCTGGCCTATAGTTAGTGGTCACTGTGGGCAGCTGGGAGGGGTCAAGACTGGTCAATGACAGACACATTAAGGGCTGGTTGCAGTGAACCATGAGCCTTTCAGAATGACCTAGAAGGACTGCAGATAATATGGTGGGATTTCCCTTCTGGTAAGATTAAGACTCATGAAGGGAAGACCCAAGCCAGGGCCTCTGGTTGTGGGCCTCGTGCCAGGGAGGCCATGCCACAGCTTCCCCGCCTACAGGAGGAAGAGAGAGGGAAGAGGGGAAGAGCCCAGGGCCTCAGTCAGGGAAGAAGCCTGAACAGACTCCCTCTTGAGGGCACTCGGAATTGATCACCTGTTTCTCCAAGCATAATGCAATTAAAAAGACCAGTTGGAAGAAGGCAATGCTGAAAACCCAAGGTGCGACCCTTTATGATGGAATTCCAAGCCTCAGGGACAAGTGTGGGGCTCCCTGGCATCCACTCAATCACACCATTTAAGGAAACTGGGAAAGAAGTCAGGCAGTGTTTAGATAATTGTCATGGCAACCCTGAGGGTAGGGATTATAAGCCCCATTTTACTCCAGGAAGTGAAGTGACTTACCCAAGGTCACAAGTTTATCAGTGGGGTTCCACCACAGCTCTGCAGGGCCCCATAGCTCTTTCTACCACTTAGAAGTGTGAGCTAAGGGTGAGCTTTTTGGGGGCAGGTCACCCGAGCATGTGCCGGCTGGGCTGGGCATCTCTCACTCTCCCCTGGACCCAAGGGCTCCTTCTTTGGCCTCAGAGCCTCCAGGGTTTAGTGTCCCTGGAATAGTATGAGGGGAGGGTCCAGCCTCAGGACTGGTTTTGAAGAGGGAGGAGGAGGAAGACGAAATTCTGTATATTGTGTTGAAGTACCCTAGGAACGCAGAAAAGATGTGGAGAGAGAAGATGTCAGATCTTCCTGAGCAGGGAGTTTGAAAATCTAGGAAACAGCTGAAAGAACTCAGTTTTAGAGTAAAATATACCTGGGTGTTACCCCAACCAAGCCCCATTCATCTTGACCTTGAGCAGTTAAGACACCCCATCTCTGTGAGCCTCAGTTTCTACTGTTGTAAAACAGGATAAGGGCCCAGGGTAGTGCTGGAGCCAGTTCACACTGGCTGGTGAGAGCCAGTTGTTACATTTTCAGGAATTTTGTGAAGCAGTTATTAAACAATGCCATCATTAAAAATTATATAAATTTACAATAGCATAACGTGCATTAAAAACAAAGACAACACTCAAAACAAATCGCTTCCTAATTATTTTACTATGTATTACTGTTATTTGTATTCTTGAGGTTATTTACATCTATTGTATCTGAATTTTGGAAATATGTAACCATGTGTTGCTGAGCTCTGCTCTCTGCCACGTGAGGACACAATGAGAAGGATGAGAAGTTCGCCATCTGCAACCCAGAAGAGAGCCCTCCCCAGAACCAGGGCCATGCAGGTACCCTGATCTTGGACTTGCAAGCCTCTACACTGTGAGAAACACATTTCTGTTCATAAGCCCAAAATAAAAAAGATATGTTGGGCTTCTCTGGTGGCACAGTGGTTAAGAATCCGCCTGCCAATGCAGGAGACACGGATTTGAGCCCTGGTCCAGGAAGATCCCACGTGTCGCGCAGCAACTAAGCCCGTGCGCCACAACTACTGAGCCTGTGCCCTAGAGCCTTCGAGCCACAGCTACTGAAGCCCGCGCACCTAGAGCCCGTGCTCCGCAACAACAGAAGCCACTGCAGTGAGAAGCCCGTGCAAGAAACGAAGACCCAACGCAGCCATAAATAAGTTAATTAATAAATTTATTAAAAAAAAAAAAGATATGTTACTGAGCATCTCTTCCAAAGTCTGTTGTTCAGTGACTCACACCGGTAGTTTGAAATTGGCCTTGACGGCCACTTATACCGTAGAAAACGGCAGTTGCTACCCATCAGGGCTTGATTTATTTATCATTGTGTTGATTGTCCAGACCTAAGAAGGTAATGGATAACATGTTAATGCAGATTAAATCGAAAACTGTGACGTGGTGAATAGCACAAAAAAACTGAGGAAATATTCTTCCAGTATTTGAAAACTATTATCTGATTCAGCAAAGAAGTCACCCATGTCATTGTGGAGCGAGAAAAGTTCCAACATAAACCTTCATTGTTTCACTTAAAAACAAATTGAAGTATAGTTGATTTTCAGTGTTATTTTGGTTACAGGTGTGGAACACGGTGATTTGATGTTTTTATAGATTATACTCCATTTAAAGTTATTATAAAATATTGGTTATATTCTCTGGGCTGTATATTATATCCTTGTATCTTATGTATTTTATATCTGGTAGTTTGTATCTCTTAATCCCCTTCCCCTGTCTTGTCCCTCCCCACTCCTCCCTCCCCCATTGTTTCACTCTTATCTTACTCCTTGACTGAAATAGAGGTGTCAGCCAGCATTCCTGAAGTATGCTTGGCGAGTTGGTTGGTACACACTTACTAGCACACCCCTGGCAACATGCCTCTCTGGTGGCTGCGGGCACTCAGTGACACAGTGTGGATGGTGGTGCCGGGGGTGGCAGTCTCCATCAGCTGCCTCCTCCCCGAGCCATGCCCGATAAACTCGAGATCTGCGGATAAACAGCATGCTGGCCGAGTAACTACGACCTCAGGAGAAATTTCCTAGTTCCTCATCCCAACCAGATTGGCTGCTGCTGGGTTCTTACTGTAGAGAAATTCTGGGACCAACATCCTGGACCCAAGACACAGTATTAATATTAAGTCAGGAGTTGGGAGTTGGGAAGAGGCATCTAGGGCAGCTGGTAAGGGGATAACCTTTGCTTCAACGTCTCTGCTTTCTGCCCCATCACTGTGCCTCTAGGTCCCCACCCACTGGCCGGGACCTTCACTGGGGTGGGGAGCAGGGGGCAGAGAGTCAAGTAGTCACCACAACCCACCAGCCCAGGATGCCAAGCTTCCTCTGGGGCTCAGGTCTGGCCTGTTACCAGCCTCAGCCCCCAGGGGGCAGAGTGGCTCCATAGAAAGAAGGCCTAGCTCACCCTTCAGTCCATCTGGGGCCTTCCATCCCGACTGGTATGGCAGGGCTGCTCCTGGGGGCAGTAAGGGAGTAACTACTTTCTGAGCCCCTGCTATGTGCCAGGCTCTCTGCTGGGCACTGCGGCACCCATTAACTATCTAAGCTTCACAAAGGTCTTGCAAGGTAGAGTCTGTTATGCTCTCCCTGGTTGAATGTCAAGCCATCAGGTAGACCTCCCACTGCCCTCCCCTCTGACATCTACCCCCGCATGTTTATGGGCCCAGCTTCAGCCTCAGCACCGCTCTCCCTCTGAGCACCAGGGCAGTACCCAGACGCTGGTGAACTTCTCCAATTATACTTGCAGGGACACTGAGAGCTGCACCCTCCACAAGGGGAAACCTGCAAACGATAACACTTTTTAAGAGATTCACATTGTGCTTTTGGCATATTTAAGGCTCTGCAATATCCCGAAGTAAAGAAATCTGATGAACTTGCCCAAGCCCAGAATTTGCCTAACGTGTTTGACCATGCAACCCTCCCCCAAATCCCCTTTTTTGAATTTGACAAACGTTTATTGAGAGCCTGCTATGAGTCAGGCTTTGTCCTCGTTGTGGAGAACACAGCAGAGTGTATGAAAGATGTGGGCCCTGCTTCCTCCCGGCAAAATACTAAGAGCACGGTTGTGAGTGCTGAGCACTGACGCGCTTCATCTCATTTCATCCTCACCTCTACTCCAGGAGTTAGGCATTATTGCCCCATTTTACAGACGTGAAAATGAGGCTTTGAGCAATGATGTGTCCTGTCCAAGGATACATAGCTAACTAATGGCGGAGTTGGGATTCAAATCCTAGGACCCCTGACAGCAGAGCTCAAACTCTTAAACATGAATGAATGTTCACACTTAGGAATTACTGCTCGAGTTCAACACCCCAGGCCAAATCCCCACCCCAGCCCCAACCCTGGCTTCATCCTTAGCCCTGGAAAACTCCTAGTCACTCTTCAGAAACCTGCTGAGGACCTCTAGGAGCTCCTGTCTGTTCCCTGGTGAACCTCGGGGGGAAAAAATACTGTGAGTCCAAGTAATAATTTTTGCAATTCACATTTATTTTGGGGAAAAAAAATGTTCTGCTAAAAATACTCCTACAAAGGCATTGGAGTAACAGGCTCAGGGTTGCTCATGGAGCCAGTTGGTGAGATTTCCTTGGTCATAACAGTGGGGGTCCCGGGAGCCAGGGCTGACCCACAACCAACAGAGCCCCAGCTGCGTCCCTCCCTGACTCCCCAGCATTGTCAGGAAAACGCATATTTGTGACCAGAAGAAACAGAGTTCTGTGAAACCACAACAGACCCCACGGGCCCCAGTTGTGAACTCTGGCCTGCATGGCCTAGGTTAGAGTGAACCGCTCGGGGGCTGGGCAGTCCAGGTGCCCACACCCACTGCCCATGGCTCTGACAGCGGGTCCAGGAGGCCAAGGTCAGAGGGGGTGTCCGAGTGTCCCCAAACAGGGTGCTCCTTGGGGATCTGGATTTGATTGGCAAAGGGTTTGACAGTGGGGAAGGGCTGAGTGGGGACCACAGGTAGCGGCATAGCATAGTGATTACGAGGGCAGATACTGGGCCAGAGACCACTGGCCGACGGTGTGACCTGGGAAGGCCACCACACACGTCTCTGAGTTTCCTAGTTTGTGGAAGGGGAATAATAATTGTACCTGTTTCACAGAGCCGTGTGAGGGTTAAACAAGACACCGTGTATAAAAAGTTACGCACAGCACCTCGCACACTGTTGGCACTCAAGAAATAGCAGCTATGATTAGGGTTTGGGGCTGGGCATGGCCAACCAGGAATTGCTCTTCTGTGGAGTCGAAAGAGGCTGGCTGTGAGGGAGTGTCCCTGCCGGTCCTACCCCGGGCCAGCCTCAGGGGCTCAATTTCTTGCCTGCCCACCAGAGTCCCTATCCACGGAGGGGAAAGCAGCCAGACTGATTACCAGGCTCTGAGCAACCCAGAGGCACCTCTTTCAGCTGGTCTCCCAGATTCCATAGGCAGTGGTCTCAACTGGGAGGTGAGGCAGGGACTGTGTGGTCACGGAAGTTGCATCCTGACTGTCAGAGGGAAGGCACCTGACTCTGGGGTTTGCAGCAAGACCCTATGGCTTCCCAGTGTTAAGACTCGGGTTCTGAACAGGGAGGTGGTGTGCTTGGGAAAGATTCCTCAGCAAATCCCTGGCCCTGCAGCTTCCTCTCTAAGGGGGTGGGGGGTGTCCACCCCAGATGAGTTCCTCCCTAAACTGAGCCACTGGGGCCCCTACTAGGCTCCTGAACTGAGCTGTCTAGCCCACCAGCCAGTGGGCACTGTGGGCTGTGTGGGGCTTCTCTGCAGCCTGGGGTAGTCAGCTCCCCGGCCACTGGGAGGGCCAAGTGTGGGCAATTCTACCCTTGTACCGGGGAGGGAAAGCCACCATCACACTCAGAAGGAGGTGATTCAAAGGATGGAGTTGGTAGTATTTGTTTTTAGCTGTCTCCCTCCCCATCTCTTTCTCTCTTGCTCTCTCTTTGTGCTTTGTCACTGCTGGGACCCCCAGGTCTGGGGATCAGAGTTGAACAATGGGACTTGAAATTTCAAGATTGGCAGCATAGAATCATATGGTGCTGGAATCTTAAAAACATGGAATCCTTCTGTTGGAATCTTAGAATTATGAGGTTTTGCTGGAATCTTCACGCATGGAATATTAGAGTTTTGGACTCTTGCAGCGTCAGCAGGGCCCCAGAGTGTATGTGGTCCTGGCGCTGACCTCCTCCCTCTGCCATCTCCCTTTCCCCTCCTCCGGCAGGGGCCATTAGACCCTGAGTAGACACAGGACCTTCACTCCCTCTTCCTCCAGGGAAAGCCATGCCTTAGTCTGGGTAGCAGAGGCTGGTAGCGGGGAGTTATATGAAGCTCCAGGTCCAGCTGGAAGCCCCACCCTGCCTTTGCCCGGCCCACCTGACCAGGTGCTGAGTGAACAGGCCTGGATCATAGCCTTGAGGCATGTGGGGTCTCCAGAGGGTGGCCCTGGGAGGGCTGCTGGGCCCCTGTGAAGTATTAAGTTCCTGTTCCTTCTTGCTATATCAGCTTTCCTGAAGCAGCCTTCAAGCTGTGAAGCTAAACTCAGACAGACTCTGGGTCTGGGGAGGCGGGGGTCTAATTTTCCTGAAAGCTTAGCTCAATACATTCCAGAGGGTCAGCCCTTTCCCCCACTTCATGGGTCCTAATCCACGTCTGAGTTTGGGCATCTTATCTGACGATGTCCTGCTTTTTCCTAATCCCTGTCTAAGCCAGACCCTCTCCCTGCAGACATCAGGGCACAGTTCATCGTGGGGGAAGTGAAGAGAGAATTTTAGTGTCTGGAGGAATCTCCTGGAGGAGCTTGTTAGAAACGGGCCCCTAAGCCCAACCTTGGCTATTCTGATTTAGGGGGTCAGGGTGGGGCAGGCACGCGGCCTGGCTGGAGTCCTCTGGGAATCACCTCTGAGACTCTGGTTCCTCACTCGTAGAGTGGGGATGGTGACACCCATAGGGTCCCGCACGTGGGACTGGGGTAGGCTAAGTGTTCAGCGATTACTGCAGTTGCTGTGGCATCAGCCTCCTGAGACCAGCCTCTGATGGGGAGTCCCTGAGTCTTCCTGTGTCACAGAACAAAGGCCAAGTCACTTTCTTTGATTTCCCTGAAGGGGAATCTGGCCAGCTTCGAGGCCATAGTCCATGCTGCTTTATGGTAGGAGCCATTTCATGGGAGGCTGGGTCAAGGTGGGCAAGGTGGAGAGAGCATGTGTGCTGACTCCCTGACCTCCCTCTGGGTTCCCCAGCATAACACACTATTGAAAAGGGCAGGATCCCGCCCCTTCCAACAGCATGTCTGGGTGATCTCTCCAGGGCCAGGGCGACGGGGCAGAGATGGGCTTCCTGAGCAGTTTGCATACCACTTACCCCACCCCCAGCCCTGTTCGCTTATCACTCCGCTCTGGCCCCCCCCCCGCCGTGGGGCTCTGCCTGCCTTCCTGTGCCCTTACCACCACCCGCGTCTACTCCGCTCTGGCCATGAGTGGCAGCTCTCTCAGTGCCTGGCCTGGAGGAAACGGGGTGGGCATCTCAGTCGAATGTAGCTGAATTAAGAAGCAGGTAGCACAAAATCCAACCCTGCTGTTCCAAGCAGCTGAAATGACTCTTTGGATTATCTGCGTCAGTGAGGATGGAAAACGAAGCAGCAGGGCCTGGATTCTCCGGGAATAAATGAGGGCTTCTCCAGGGGGCTTTCTCCCCCGGGGGAGAGGGGGAGCTGTGAGGCATCCTGCTCCCATCTGATGGCCGAACTGACTGCTCCTTCTAGCACTTGATGCTGACTCTGCCACTCTTGTTCTCAAGAACCTGTTGTGGCTGGACTGAGCATCGTGTCCAAACTGCCTCAACCTCCCCTTAAACCAGCCCCCACCTTCCAGCACTGCTCCGGTCCATCCAGAAACGACTCCTCACTGCTAACCCTTCTGGCCTTTGCATCTTTGGTTACACTGCACCTCCCAGTTGGAGTGACCTTTCTCTCAACGTCTGTTATTGTCAAGACAGCCTCCTCTGTGAAGCCCTCCATGACAATCCCAGCCCATTTGCTCTTTCCCTTATCTTACCAACCAGCATCCAGACATCAGGTGCTTCATGTCGTCTGAGTGTGGCGGAGTGGGCTTTGGAAGCAGGTAGACACAGCCCTGCTCTGCCTCTTCCTGGCTATGGAATCCTGAGCAGGCTACTTCCTCTCTCTGAGCCCATTCTCCCCCAGCCCCCCAGCCCCATCTGTGGAAGGAAATAGTCCCTCCTCACAGGGCTGCAGTGTACAAAGTGTTTCGCATGCTTGGCTCACCCAGTCCAGTCCGCTCATTTTACAAACGTAAGAGTGAGGCTCAGGGGAGCTGGCTTGCCCAGATCTGTGTCTTAAGTTAGTGGTCAGAGCTGCCACTCTGGTGGCAGTGTGCTTTCCCCCTAGCATCATGCCTCATCCTGACCTTCGAATGCATTTACATGATTTCCTCGGACAAGTCATCCAACCTTTGGGACCATTTGGAACTTCAGGGGCTCAGGGGAGAGCCAGGAGTGGCTGAGGGCCCAGCACCGGGGTGGGCAGTGGTCTGGGGCCATGACTGCTGCCTGTGCTTCAGCCAGGGGTGAGGAGGGGCTGGCACGGGGCGGGGCCTCCTAGTCTTCTGGAGATGAGCCCCTGATCTGACGGGGGTGCAAAGCTAGTGAGTGCACATGAAGGGGTGGCAGAGAGCTCCCTGAGAGGGACCGACCAGAAATGATGGGGAAAGTCCAGCTGACGCCATCTGAGCAGGAGGCACCATTGGGTAGCCAACAGCCACCGCCCCAAGTATCCCCGACTGCCCCCGCCACCCCAGCCCCTACTCTGGGGCCTTTTGGTGTAGCGCTACGGCCATCATCTATTCTGATTGGTTTGCCCACATCTTACCGGTTGATAGATATTTACAGTATCATCCCCCAGGAAGAGGCCTGCTGATCATCAACAGTAACCCATCTGACCCATCTGGGGGCGCTTCTGGGGCAGTAGGAGCGGGGGCGACGGCACGGCTCTCTATTACCCAGCCTGGCGCTGTGCAGATCTGCCTGTCACACCCTCTCAGAGCAGCTGGTCCCCATTTCCATGGTGCCCTGGCCCATGTTTGCAAGGCAGCTTTCTTTCCTCAAGTACCAACTGTGTGCAGAGCGGCCGGAAACTCCTCTCACACTGCTGGGCAGGTGGGGGCTGGCACTTGGGGAGGTTGAGCCAGGAAAGGATTAGTAACCAGGCAGCGGGTGGCTCAGAGCCGTGTGCCCGGGCGAGCAGGCAGCCATCAGTGGAAGGCGCTTGGCAGCATGGCCCACCATCCCCACTGAGAAGCAGGCAAGAGGTGGTGGGGGGAGCTGCCCCAGCAGCGGGGAGAGATGAGCATCTGCCTGCACCCTGGACAGTCACAGCGACGTCTGTCTGTTACCCTGAAGTAGAGACAGAGGGTTTGGGTAGCACCCTAACTCTTGAGAAGCAGGCACGTGGAGGCCCAGGACCACGGAGGACTCAAGCCCTGAAGGGTGGATGGGCAGACGTGCTGGCTAGCAGACACCAGCCTAGCGGCTTAGGACAGGAAGCCATCTGACAGGAAGCACCGACTGCCAGCCCCCTATGGGGCCCCAGAGCAGTTGGGGGGACGGGCTGAGGAGACAGAGTTAATCTGAAGAGCATCAGGGCAGCTCCCTCCAGAAGGTGACCTTGTGTGTCGGGACAGCTGCCACCCGTGCTGGGCATCTTTGGGGCACAAAGGGCAGCTGGCTGGGCCAAGGCTGGCCAGTTCGTGGGAAACCAGCCAATGCCTTCCTTGTGGCTTGCTCTGCTGTTCCCCCTGGGGGGGCCCATGCTCCCCTCTAATCCCTTCCTTCCCCTTGCATCTCGGGCTCTGAGAACAGGTGAGTGACAGATGACAGGCTGGTCCGTGCTGGACGCTTGCTCTCACTGAGGGGCCTTTAGGTGACCACCTGCGGCATGAATCTTTCTCACTGGTCAGCCTCCCACGGACAAAGGGAAAGGTCCTGAGATGTGGCGTCCCTGGCTCCCGCTCCCCAGCCTCCTCCTTCCACACGAAGAATTTTGATTGTACGTGAGTAGAAATCCATCTGCTCAGAGGATATTAGAGTTGACCAGGATAAGGTGATAATACCTGTGGCTTTGACTGCGGATCCATGGGTTCTCCGGGACCCTCACACTGCCACCATCACAGCTCACTTAATACCAGGGCCCCCTTTCTCTGGCCCAAAAGAGCGAGTGCACTGCTGTCACCTCCCTGCTCCTAATGTGTCCTGCAGTGGTTCCCACTGATCTGCAGGGCATCAGACTCCAAGTTCTGAGCCACTTCCGACTCACTTCTTTCATTGCCTGTGCTTTTGACAAGCCAGAGCCAGAAAGGCCACATGGACCACTGGTGTCCTCCATGTGTTTTCTCAGCCCTGGGCCTTCGGGAACGCTGAGGTAGGAAAAGTCCCTTAGAAGAGCATCATGGGTCACTTGACATGTCCCAAAGGTGCCAGGGTCTCTGTGGGAACTGACAGAGAACAGGGGTCATTTTCTAACTAAAGTGTTTATTTCCATTCAGTTCACTAACCGATTGTTCTGCTCAGGTAGCTGCATTTACTCATAGTAGAGAGCCTGTGGCCAGACCACTTGGCTGATTATTTTCCCACGGCCAAGACTTTCAGACCTGGGCAAAGGTCTGGTGGAGGGAAGGAGGTGGGAGAGAAATCACATGCTTTCTTGCAAGGGGAGGAGAGGAGCACGCCTGCACGTGGTCTGACAGTGATGCTCTGGAGGGCTGGGATATCACAGTGAATGACCTGGGTCCTGGCCTGGTTTAGGCTCCCAGAGACAAAACTGGGTTCTGGCCACCCGAGGGCACTCAGGAACCTCGAAGGGGCCTGTTTGCCTGGGAAGTACTGGATAGACTGGGACAGAAGGAGATGGAGATGTGGGCAGAGGCTTCTGACCCTGCAGCCTCCTCCTCAATCCGTTGCTTTCAGAAACAGTCCTGGGGTGGGATGCTCCTCCACCTTGGCCCCCACCCTCCACCCAAATCTCACTCAGTCTCTGAATGGCCCAGATGGCCCCGTGGCAGTCGGCTTTGGTGAGGCCTGGCAGCAGGTGGGAACTCTATGCAGGGGGGAGGAGGGAAGGGTGTCAATGAAAACCATATAAAAAATCCAGAAATGTGCATATAAAATCTCGCCCTTGGTGTATTGCCTAAGTCAGGAAGCAGAAAGCACCTTCTTCCTGGAGAAGGATCAAGTCCTCAAAAGGTAGGAAATGTCAAAGTGTCACTTCATTGTCATAAAAAAAAAACCAACCAACAAACCCCAACCCCCCAAACCAAATCCACCCCTGACCAAAATACCCCCGAGTCCACAAATTGCTGTAAACAAACCCAGATGTAGGAGCAATCCTTCTCAGTGGCAGTCGTAGCTGATGGCAGTCATTGCAGCATCAGTCCTCCAGGTGTGGACCGGCAGGAGCGGGTGCCCAGCTGGGCCATGGCCACCGAGCCGTGCGCATGACGTGGACGTGAGCTGCAGACCGGGGGGAGGGGGATGGTCAACCTCAGGAAGGCTGACCTTTCTGGCGTCCCCCCGTTCTCCCTGACCCAGGAGGACAAAAGTCCCTTTTCAGCCCCGGGAGCTGACAGGAGAAACAAGTCTCTTTCATTGGAGTTTCTAGAATATTCTCCAGAGACAGAAAAATTCTTCTGTTTGCCCAGAGGCAGCGGGACTGGATTTTCCAAGAGCGGCTCCGGGGTTGGTTGCCCATCGCCTGCTCATCCGCCTGGCGCATGGCTGTTGAGTGAGGCCTGGAAGAGCAGCCCCGGGGACGGGAGAGAAGTGTGGCCCCTGTCTCTCCCCTTCACATGTGTGTTCCTGAAAGTGTTTCTTGGCTCCGGCCAGGTCACCTTCCCAGAGGGAGTTGGAGAGAAACTGCTTTTGATCTCTGATTGGACAAACTGCGTGAATCTCCCAAGCCCTTTTTCTCCTCCAAGAACAATGATCGCTTTCCTTATGAGAATCCTCTTTCAAAACTATTCCTCGTGTTTCCCGCCCCCTCCCGGGATCTATTTTCTTTTGTCCCCATTCCCTTTTTTCCATCATCTGAAGTTGCACGTGTTGTTCTTGGTGACGTCTCATGGCTGGAGCGCTGCTTGGTTCTTCCTGTTGCCCGTGGCCTCCTGGCAGGTGGCTGACCCTGCGGTGGACGAAGAACCGGGGGCCAGCATGTGGGGCGGAGGGGGCGGGGCCTGGAGGAAGAGGTGAGCTGAGGCAGGTGAACGTCAAACCTCCACAGACTGGATCTGGTTCATCTGTGCCCGCATCACCTGGATACTGTTCAGGATTTTTTTCTGGTGACCAGCCAAGGTGACCCCAACCCGGAGAATGTCCCTTGGGGAGAGAAGCACATGTGTTAGGGAAATGCGGGGGTGGAGGGACTCTTTCCAGGTAGAGCTGCCTGGGCTTTTCCAGGGGTTTTCTGCTGGAGAGGGGCAAGGGAGGGGGTGAAGGACCTGGGGGAATGGGTTGGCGTCTGGAGCTGGAGTGAGTGAATGTTGAGATGGGAGGAGCCCGTGATTAGGAATCAGGGTGCCTAGGTGCACGTGTCTCCTCTGCTTCGGGGGAGGAGAAGGGAACCTGCATTTACTAAGTACCCAGTCATTCACTTTATATCTCCTTTCATCTTCCTACCACTCCCCAGTTAACAGAAGAGAAAACTGGGGCTAAGAAGGGTTCTGTGATTTGCCCAAGGTCACAGACAGTGGGTGGCAGGAGACCTGGGTGTTGATATGAATGTGAGTCCGTGTTGGCCGTCTTGCCCCTTGGTCCCCCATATCCCTGCTGGGACACGGTCTATTCCTCACTTTCCAGAGCCCCCCCCGTGTGGCAGGATGGGTGGGGAGCGGGGCTAATGGCAGTGGGTGGAAGCGGCTGGGCACTTACTCCATCATCATCTGTGACACGACATCGAAGGAAGTGAAACCGGCATTGGCGAAGCTCTCCTTGTACTGCCCCATCTTGATGGCCTCCAGCCACTCGTCCACTGTGTTAAAGCTGGTGTAGTCGGGGATCGTGCGGTCCAGCAGCGGCAGGTTGATTCTGGGGGTGGGGTGGGCAATGGGGACGGTCAGGGCACATGCTGACCTGGGGGTGAAGGTAAGCACTACACTTGCAGGCTATGTGCATCCACGTGTGTGAACGCAGGTGAGTGTGTATGTATGTGAGCATTTCTGTGTGAGAGCAGGAGTTTGAACTCACGTAAATGTGCACACATATATGTGTGAGTAGGCGAGAGTGAGCGTGTGCAGGACTCAAAGCTGGGGTTACCTGGAAAGTCTAGGGAAGCCTCTACAGGGACTGCGGAGAGGCTGGACCACAGTGGAGAGGCGGGAGATGCTTCTTCTTTTGAGGAGGAGGGATTTCAGCTGGACTAACTGTGCTGATTATTTGCTGTTTCCTCCCCTGATGCCATTCTGTCCTTCTCTACCATGGTTGTGCTACAGGAAGCTGATCTTGTGGACTGCCTCTCCAAAGTCCAGACAGAGCTGGTGGGGCTAGTGGGAATGACTTCCTGGCAGGCGAGGTGTGAAGTGACCCTCAGGCTAAAAGCTCAGAGTGATTTTTATCCGAAGAATCAGGAATGGCTGATGCAGGGTCATGGTGAGGAGGGATGGGCAGAGGCAAACACGAAAATCTCTTGGCCCTAAGAACTCAGCAGGTGAAGGACTTGGGCCCAGAGAGTCTCTGGCCACAGCCAGCCCTGGACCCCGAGGATATCTAGCCGGATGCCCCTCAGAAACCTTGTGTGATCAAGAGTCCTGAAGTGTAAGAGTGTGCAGGGCCAGGGCTGGCCTGTTGAAGCTGCCCGGGCAAGGCAGTTGTGGCTGCAGACCTGATGGAGGGCACCCTGGGACCAGTGGGAGAAGGAAAGCTCCGGGATCACTGGAGCTAGTGCACCTCCTGAGCCAGTCTCTCTGATATAAGGATGGCAACCCGAGTGTGGGGCGTGCGTGCATGTGTTTGTGTGGTGAGTATGTACTTCTGAACGTGTGTGCTCAGGGACCTGTGGATGTGTGTAGGTGTGAGAGCCTACCTGTGTGAGAATGGGTGTCTCCATGTGTGTGAGACTGTGTGTGAGCACAAGCATGAGCGTTTGTGCCCAGCTGTACGTTCACGTACACGTACGGGACTATATTTGTATGTGTACATGCATGTGTGTGTGAGCCTGGCCATGTCGAGGAGGTTGCAAATGCGAGTCAGAGGGTCCAGGTTTAAGTGTGGAGGAGGAAACTGAGTGAGGAGTAAATCTATTCACCGAGATTCTGACGATTTCTCTTAAAAGCTGTCCTCTCCGACCATGCTTTAAAAGATGCTTCCTCTACCAGACTGGGCTTCCTTCTCCTTCTCAGGATAGTCTGTGTCCTGCACTCTGCACCCCAAGGTAGTCATCTTTCCAACAGACACTAGCGCTGTCCTTCCCCATCCCAATTCAGCTTTACCAGAGGGGGTGGGGCCAGGGCAGAACTGGGAAAAGGGGCGGGACAGGTGGGGCGGTACCCGGAAGAGAGGGGCGCCATGGCTTTGAGGCTGTTAGGGTTGCGGATCATCTTGTCCAGCGTGTTGACGATCTGGCCGAACTTGGGCCGGTGGTTGCGGTCCTTCTGCCAGCAGTCCAGCATGAGCTGGTGCAGCGCGCTTGGGCAGTCCATGGGCGGTGGCAGCCGATAGTCCTGCTCTATGGCATTGATTACCTGGGGACAACACAGGGGCCGGGTGGGGCTGGCTGGGTGAGGTCAGAGCATCTGCCCTCTGGCCTGGCCCGTCTTGCCCCCAGTACATGGCACGACAGACTTGCTTGGTTGCCATGGCAACTACCTCCACTTCCTGGAGGCAGCCCCAGTATGTGCCTCACCTGGGTTCCCACCATCTGTGGCCTCGGTCTGGCCTGGCAGCTGGGTGTTCTGCTCCCCTCACTCACCCACCCAGCACCCTGAGATACCCTCTGCCTCAGGGTCCACCGGGCTGACCCTCCTGTGGGCAACCCCACCTGGCTCTTCTGTCAGGGAAAAGAGCCCAAGCACCTCTCCAAACTCTCCTGCCCCCAGGGCCAAATTCACCTTCCCCAGCTTGACTGTGGGTACCTTCCCTGCTCAAGCATTCCCTGTTCTGGCGTTGCTGCAGATCAGAGCTCCTCGGATCGATTTTCAAACACCCCATCATTGAACCTCATAGACCTTTCGGATCAACTTTCCTCTCCATGCTCCCCGACATGACCCCTCATCATCCCACTTCTGGGCCTTTGCACAGGCTGTTCCTTCCACTGGAAGCCCTCGCGTCTCCAAGTCCCACTACTGTGTGAGTCCCACCTGTCTGTGAAGACTTCCTGGCTCATCTTGCCCATACTGGCCTTGCTCCAACACCTACAGGGCTGGACACCTGCCTCCTCCACTTTAGTACCTGATCATACGTAGCACCTGATAACTACATCTGGTTCCCAGAACAACTGTCTTGTCTCCCATACGGGTGGTAAACACCTGAGGGGCAGATATGGTCTCATTCAGGGCTGGCCACAGGTGACAGCATTCTGAAGATTTGCTGGTTTGTGGACGGGTAGGCCTTTCCTACTCCTGAGTCCCCTGGAGAGTCCAGGGTCCCGTGCAGACGTTTGAATCAACCAACATCGGGCTGGGATCTCAGAGACCTTGTTCCCACCCCCCTGAGAGACACGCAAAAGGCCAGAAGTTCTGGATCTTCCCCTCCTGTCTGGCTGGCCAGAGAGGCTCTGCCCATCCCCTTGGAGACTTACGTCCTGGTTGGTCATGTCCCAGTAGGGTCGCTCCCCATAGGACATCACCTCCCACATGACGATACCATAGCTCCAGACGTCACTGGCCGAGGTGAACTTCCGGTATTGGATGGCTTCTGGGGCCGTCCAGCGGATGGGGATCTTCCCACCCTGGGGAACAGAATGAGGAGGGTTAACGGGTGGGAGGCTTACCCTCATGCCCTCTGCTCGCAAAGCTCCCCAGCCTGTGCCCTGTGCTGCACAACCACACGAAGTATCTTACTGTCCCCAGACCCACCTCGCTGCTCTGGGCCTCCAGGCGTTTGCACATGCCTTCCCCTCCGCATGAAGTGCCTTTTCCCACTCTGCCATCTGGCAACCTCCTTCTCGTCCTTGAGGTCCCTCTGCAAATCTTTCCCTAAGTCCCATCTGAACCACCTCTGAGGCTAGGGATTGTGTCTTATTCCTTTCTGTTTAAAACCCTTCAACAACCCCAACAGCTTTCGGGAGAGAGTCCTGAGCTGGGGCAGTCAAGAGTCTCCGCGATCTGGCCCTGCCGACTTCTCCGGCATGGGTGCCCACCAATCTCCCCGACAGCCTGTGTTTCAGTCACAGCTCCCCATGAGAATACGGCATCTGACAAACTTTTCCTGGCCCCTGGCTTTCAGCTCAACTATCACTCCTTCTTGGCAAGCCTTCCTCTGCCTCCCAAGGCTGGTGTCTAACTCACAGCCCCGTCACTCTCTGGTGCTCTGCATATCTGTGTCCACCAGTCTGTGAGCTCCAAGAGGGCAGAAAACATGGTTTATGTCTCTACGTCTCCAGGGCCCAGCACAGCGCTCGGCATGAGCAAGTGTTGGTGAAAACGTATTGCGGGGAGAGACGGATATTCGTCCTCCTCCCTGGCCCTGTGACTCCACTGTTCCCTGCCTCCATCTTACCAGGGCGCTGGTGTAGGTGGGGTCTGAGGTATCGTCCTCCAGAAAGCGTGAGAGCCCAAAGTCAGACACCTTGCAGACCAGGTTGCTGTTGACGAGGATGTTGCGGGCAGCCAGGTCGCGGTGGACGTAGTTCATGTCTGCCAGGTACTTCATGCCGGCCGCGATGCCCCGCAGCATGCCCACCAGCTGGATGACTGTGAACTGCCCATCATTTTGCTTCGGGAGAAGTGGAGGAAACACAGAGTAAATGGAAGGGCATGAGTCAGATCTCTGGAGCATTCTCAGAATGGGAAACCGGAGCAGGACCCTGCTGCCCTGGCCTGGGCTCTCGGTGGGAAGGACTCAGATGCTCAGAGACCTCAGAGAAGCCAGTTTCAGGGTGGTGGAGAGAACATGGACTCTGGAGCTGGTTTGACTCTGGCTCTGCCCCTTGCTGGCTGTGCAACCTTGGACATGTGACCTAACCTCTCTGAGTCTCAGTTTCCTCATCTGCGTGTTAAATGGGGATAACTAACACCCACCTTCTAGGGCTGTCAAGAGTTCAACAAGAAGGTGCATGGAAGGTGCCTAGCACGTACTAGGTGCTTAATAAATATTTATTAAATAGCACCTAGTCTGATGGCATACTTCTGATTCCTAGTCAGTGCTCTTTGTCTAGCTGGTTGACTGTGATCTCTTGGGGGGCCTAGAAACTTTCCTCTGTTGGCCTTCTGCTCTGAACTCTCTCCCTGTACAGCTTTGGGAAAATCCAAATCTGGTAAAAACTCTGGACTCAGGGTCAAGAAACCTTGCTCCAGTCCTGGCTCTCATCTCGACACTCTGGGTGACACTGGGCAAACTCTACTTCTCTTAGAGCCTCAGTTTTCTCTTGTGCATAGTGAGAAGGCTGGTTAAGAGCTTGGAGGGAACAGATTTCAGGTTGTATGCCAACTCTGATCAACTCGCTGTGGTTTCCTGGATTGAGGAATTCCTGGATTGAGATGGACTCTGAGATTGCTTCTGGGTTTAGTGGGACAGAGTCTGAGATTTATTAGCAATGCCTGGCATGGGTAAAGGAATGGAAAGTGGCAGCAAGCAAGCCATTCTTGCCCTAGATCTTGCCAAGACCCTTTCAGCCTCTGACAGTATAAAGCTATGTCTACCACTCCTTTTCCTGCCCCACCATTCTTGGCTTCCCTTACCCGGAGGAAGGAGTCCAGGGAGCCATTCTCCATAAACTCGGTGATGATCATCACAGGTGTGCTCTTGGTGACAACACCCTCCAGGTGGATGACGTTGGGGTGGTCGAACTGGCCCATGATGGAGGCCTCGCTCAGGAAGTCCCGGCGCTGCTTCTCAGTATAGCCCGACTTGAGCGTCTTGATGGCTACAAAGATCTCTCTCTTGCCTGGAAGCTTCAGGTGGCCGCTGCATACCTCACCAAACTCCCCTGGGACAGACACACCAAAAGAGGCAGGATGTCACTTACCAGGTGGAAGTGCCCCCTCCCTCCCTGTTCCCTGTAACCTCTGCTCCTGGGACCTGCAGGAGCTTTTCCTCCTCAGTGGTCAGCTCATCCTCACAGACACACAACCCCTTTATAGAATGCAAGGGCCCAGAAGAGTCTCAGCCACCTTTGGGAGTAAGAGGAAACCTTTCATGGCCGTCCTGTGATAGTTGGCTGGGTGTGGGGTAAGGATGTAGGGGAACCTGGGGAGATGGAGCGAGGGACCTGGGATGAATGGTGGGAAGGACAAAGCACTAGACTAAGTCCAGAGACCTGGGTTCCAGACTTAGCTCAATCTCTGATGTGATGTGCAAGTTCCTTCCCAGTCCTGTTTCCTCATCTGGTGATGAAGTAGTTTTACTGGGCGAACTTTGAGGGCCCTTCCACCTTGGGTATTCTGAGCCTTCAGGCCTTGGAGGGTCCTCTGAGGCTCCTGCCCCACATCCTGCCCTCTATCCCTGGAGTACACACTGGGGTGGTCCCCCGACCCGTGGCTGAGGCCATGGTACCTGAGAGGGTACCAGTCACCTACCTGCTCCGATCACCTGCTCAATTTTGACACAGGAGATGTCAATTTCCTTGGCAAACTCCCGCACTGCCTCATTGGGGTCCTCGTAGGTGAAAGGGTCGATGTAGATCTTCATGCCTGGGGTCACTGGGACAGAAGACCAGGCTCAGTCATGTGCGCAGACACAAGATGCGGACAGATAGAAAAGTGAGAGCCAGTCCCTCGGTGGAGGGAAGTACACTCCCATGTGGCCCCTGTATGAATGGGGCAAGCCCCTGCCTTTCACTTGACCTCTCTGGGCCTCAGTGAGCAGATGGGCACTGAGCTGAGTAGAAGGGTGAGGGGAACAGAGAGGTCAGCAGGGATAGCAAATAGGTTCTAGTTTTTGTTCCAACTCTAATTGATTAATAATGGCTTCCTGGAGCAGCTAAAAGACTGTCAAGATTGATTAACAATGTCTGTTATGAGTGTGGGCATGGAAGGATAGATAGGCTTATCACTCTTGTGATAGACAATCAGGGGGTGCAAAGTAAAGGAAGAGGAAGTCAAGAAGGAAGAGAGAGAATTGGAACAAAAATATAGAAAGAGCAGGCAACAGACCATGTTCTTGGGCTTCTGCTAAGGAGATCTCCCTGCCTTTCAAGGCCTCATTCAAGCCTCCTCTCCCCTCAGGAGACTTCCCGGCTGCCTTAGCCCTCCCAGGCACTGGAATGGCTGCCTCACAAGGGTCTGAGTACCCATGGCTCCTGGGCCCACTTCCCAGGTACCCCGCTAGCCAAGTCTTAAACCTTTCTGGATCTCAAATTCCCTGGTGATCAGTGTGAGGCTGGCCATGGGGCATATGAAGTTGATTCCTGATCCGATGTGGATTTTTACTTTTTGATGCAGAAGGGAAGACTGTAACTTGGATGTTAAAGACCCAATTCTGACCCCAGCACTGAGTCAGCAAAATGCTTTGAAGGAAGGGAAAGATGATCTACCCCTCATTCCCCCTCCCAGATAACTAGTCTTCCACTTCCCAGACCATCTGGCCCTCACCCAGCCTGGGCCTCCCTCTGGCTCCCCAGCTCCCTGCCCACATTCTCCCACGGCTTCAGGAGTTGTGACTTTGGAGGCAGCAGCTCTGGGAGTTGGGAGGTGAAGTCCTGGGCCGTAGCAAGGCTTGGCTGGTTGGTGAGTGAGGCCACAGCCCTGCTCAGTTGCGTGATCTTGGACATGTTAGTTGAGCACTCTCAGCCTCTAATTCAGACATTCCAGTATTCCAAGAGCTGGAACCGCTAACACAGGGGTTGGCAAAATGGCCCACTGCCCATTTTGTAATAAAGTATCATAAATAAAGTTTTATTGGAACACAGCCACACACATTCCTTTGCCTGTGGCTGCTTTCACGCTACAGTGGCTGAATTGAGCCGTTACAACAGAGACCATAAGGCCTGCAGAGCCTAAAATATTTACTGTCTGACCCTTTACAGAAAAGCTTGCCAACCGCTGCTCTAATACATTATTCTTATTTTGGATTATTTGTGTGGGTGTCTGTCTAGCCCTTTAGGTCAGGGTTTTCTTAATTTGGGTCTGTGAACCACTTGGCAGTCCCAGGATGGGTTTGGTGGAGCTGCTGAAATGGAATGCATTTATTATTATTGTCTCTTTGAATTAGAAAAGTAATTTATGCTCCTTATAAATAGTTTAAAATTTACGTAAATATATATTGTTGAAAGTAAAAGTTCTCCAAAAATCTATCCCTGAGTATAGATTTTTTTTCTGGATTTTTCTGTCTTATGATTTTATATACACACATATGCATATTTGTGTTTCTCCGGCCATAGGATCCAAAACTTTTAGCAGACTCAGAGGAGTCTGAGACCCTAAAGAAGTTAAGAACCACCATCTTAGGCTGTGGGAGCCTGGGAAGAGGGGGATGGGTGCATGTTTTCTTCTCATTCCTTTCTCCCTGGCATACTGCATAACGCTCTGCACATAACAGACACTGAATGTCAGACGACAGAATCCAGATGATAGAGATAGAAGAAGAATAATACCAGCTTCCACTTTCTTAGCTGTTTGTCTGTGCCCGACACTGTGCCAGGCTCTTTACATGCATAATCTCATCTTCTGCACCCATCAACTCTTGGAGGAAGGGATCATTATTCTCATTTCACATGTGAGAAAACTGCAGCTAAGAGAGGCCAAGTAATCTGCCCGAGGCCACACAGCTAGCAAATGGCACAGCCAGGATTTGAACCCAGGTCTGTCAGAATTGAGCTGAGGGCCGGGGCTCTTAATCACCATGCTCACTGCCTCTGGAGGAAATCCACCCAGATCTGGTCCATGCGTCCTCCTCCTGGAGTACTCAGCTGTGACTCCTTCCCCAAGTCAGCCCTCCTCAGAGAGGGTGCATCAGCTCCCCGGAGATGCTCTCTTTTTTGCCCAGACTCGGTGTCTGGCCTGTGGTTCTTGGCGACTGACTTTCAGTCTCCCTCCCAATAGAACTGGGAGAAACCCTTCCTGCCGGGCCAGCTGGGGAGGAAGGACAGGAATGGGTCAGCTCAGGGAGCTAAGGAGAAGCACGGCAGGAGCTCAAAGCCTAGTTGGGCGCTGCCAACCAATCAGATGCCGTCCCAAGCCTTGGTCAGGAGTGCTAGTCAGGAGGGCTCTCTATCCCTTACAGGACAGAGGTGCATGCCTTCACCTGGCATTCCAAGTGCTCCGTGAGGGGCTCCACTTACAGCTCCCTTGTTCCTCTATATGCCAGCACAAGGAATTATTTGCCCAGAGGTCCCAGACACACCTCATAATTGCTTGCCTCCATGCTTTTGCTCATGTGGTTCTCTCAACCTGGAACACCCTTTTCCTCCTTTGTGTCCAGATCAAATGCCACCTCCCTTGTGAAGCCTGCCTGGATCCCTTCAGTGGAGGCCAATGCCTTCTCCTCAGGCTCCTGCTGCCCTGTCTCCACACCCACTCCCCCGGATGTCTGTATGGCTTTTCTACCTTGTATCAGGGCTCCCAGATTCACAGGCCCACAGCCTCCTGCCACCCCTTTCTGGAACACTCTCCTGCCTGCGCGAGTGCTTGCTTTACCCTCCCTCCCCCAGAGGGACAGAAGCCATGTCTATCTCGTTCTCGCTAAATCCCAGGGCCTGGCACATAGAGGGTGCTGGAAGAATAACAGCATTACTCATTGGTAATGCTGGTTTTCTCTCTCCACCTGTTTGGGGTCATGAGTGCCTGATGAAAGCTATGAATCTGCTTGTTGGCAAAGTATTCACGTGTATGTGCACATGCCCACAGTCAGCATATAATTCTGGAATGTTCACATGCCCTGGAAGCTCTAGGAGTCTGTGAACCCCAAGTTGTGAGCTCTTGCTCTAGAATGTTTCCTCTGGAGTATATGTGAAGGTGGTATAAAGTAGGTGCTTAATAAACGCTTTTGAATGCACGGCTCTGAGCACAGCCATCCCTGCTTTGGTGACCCTTTGGTTTCGCCTCACCAAAATTAATAACACTATTGGCTCACAGTTTAGCATGGATTTACCACACACGAGACCCTTTTCTAGGTACTTTATAGGCATCGACCCAATTAATCCTCCCTAACAATCTTCCCAGGTAAATAGTATTATTAAGCTGAGCTCTATGGAACTGTCAATATTTGACTGCTTCTGACCTGCAGAAATGGCAATTTCATTTGGTCCAACATAATATTATCCTTCCCATTTTTGATGAAGAAACTGTGGTATAAGAAATGTTAAATGACCTGTCCAAGGGGACATGGACACAGCTAATAAATGACAGAAGTGTTGTTTGAATCCAGGCTGCAAAATCTACACTTACAACTGCCAGGCTACCAGTTTATTCTGGGTGCTTCCCCAGCCTGTGTCTTGGGATAGAATGTGAGCTCCTTGTGGCCAGAGCCTTGCACAAGGCCTGGCTCCCGGGAGGGGCATCTGTTGAACTGAAGTTGAATGAGGACCCCTGCAGGCAAGAGTCTTCAGAAAATATTGGACTCTTGGATGATTTACGACTGTCAGGGTCACCAACTGCCATCCTGAACCCACATGGGAAATTCAGGATGAGGGAAGGAGGATCCAGGCATCCAGAGACCTGGATTTGAATTCTGGATCTGCCAGTAATAATGGTCACAAATAAGCTGCTTTATGGGTTTGAATTCAAGATCAACCACTGTATTGACCTGGCTGTGTGAACTTTGGCAAGTTACTTAACCTCTCTGTGCCTCACTTCTTTCATCTACAAAATGGAGATAATAAATAAACAAATCCCCTACCTTGTAAGGGGGCCGCAAAGATTAAATGAGAATCTTTTTAAAGGGCTTTGTACAGTATTTGGCAAATAGAAAGCACTGAATAATTGTTAACTGTTATCATGAAGAGTTGGCTATTGTTAAATATTATTATTACAAAGCGCTTTAATATCCATTTAATCCTCATAACTCTGTGAAAGTATCATTCCTACTGCTTCGCATATAAAGATGCCAAGGCTCAGAGAGGTTTGATGGCTTCCCCAAGGTCACCTAGCTGGCCAGTAGCAGAGTATGGCTGAGAAACCAGGTGAGTCCCCCTGGCTCCACATCCAGGCACCATAGCCCTCGGTACTCATTCAGCACCTGCTGAACGATGGATAACATGAGCCCGTGAGGGTGACTTGGAGCCATCACACACATACCCGGGCCTCAGCTTCCTCCTCTGTCCCAGCCACAGAGGGTTGCTGGTGGATATGCGATCACAGGGCTGGCAGGGCTTTGAGAAAAAAAACAAAAAACAAAATCCTGCTCAGATGCAGGGCGTAGGAGCTTGAGCTTGAGAATGTGTTGATCTGTGAACAACACGTTCTATTCTGGGGTCTATTTTGAAAACAAATCCCTGCTGTCACCTGTTTCCTTGTTACTGACTCACCCTCTAAATAGTGATGCTCCCAAATGGTTCCAGGTGACGGAGCATGTGAGCCTGTCTTATTCTAGCTCAGAAGGGTGTAGGTAGCACAGCGTGGCTAAGTGTGTGTGCTCTGGAGCCAGACACCCTGGGTTTGTACCCTGGTTTTTGCCTTGCACAGCTGTGGGACCTCTCTGTGTCCTGGTTTCCTCATACTCAAAGTGGGAAATTATCAGGATTAAATGAATACACACACGTTAAGCATTAAAAGAGTTCTTGGCACAAAGAACACAATACGTTTAAGCTACATCTATGATCATGATTTTATTACTTGGGGAGTAGGATGGGGTGATGGAATTTATGAATTTTATTTTATTTTATTATTATTATTATTTTTTGCGGTACGCGGGCCTCTCACTGTTGTGGCCTCTCCCGTTGCGGAGCACAGGCTCCGGATGCGCACGCTCAGTGGCCATGGCTCACGGGCCCAGCCGCTCTGCGGCATGTGGAATCTTCCCGTACCAGGGCACGAACCCGTGTCCCCTGCATCGGCAGGCGGACTCCCAACCACTGTGCCACCAGGGAAGCCCTTGAATTTTATTTTTAACATACAGGTGGATTTTTATTTCTGTGTAGTTAAATTTGTCCACCTTTGTCTTATGGTCCTTCCATTGCTTTTGTGCTTAGAAGGTGCTTCTCCATCCACATATCAGTTAAATAGTTATCTAAATTGTCTTCTGGAAATGTTACTGGTTTAATTATTTTTACATGTATGTCTAAAATGATTTTTAAGCCCAGGAACTTTTACTTCAAGTTAAGTCTTACCCAGAGGCTTAGTATCTAGAACTCCTTGGCGTTGCTCTTTCTTGCATACCCTGTATCCAATCCTGCAGCAAATCTGGTGGCTCTACTTTCAAAGTGTGTCAGAATCCAACCCCTTCCCACCACCTCCCCCGTTGCCACCCTGGTCCAGCCACCATCATATCTTCCCTGGATTATCCCAGCAGCCATCTCACGGCCCCTGTTCTGTCCTTGCCTGGCACAGCCCAGCCCCTTCAGTCCTTTCTCCACATGGCAGCCAGAGAAATCCTGTGAAAACTGTAACTCAGAGCACATCAGTCTTTTGCTCAGACCCTTCCAGAGGCTTCTCATTTCACTCAGAATGAAAACCAAGGTCCTTCAATGGTTGATAAGAATCTACATGTCATGGCCCCTCATACCTCCTGCTCCTGCCCCCTCACTCTGCTCCAGTCACACTAGCTTCCTGGCTGTTTCTGAACCTGCCAGACACGTTCCAGCCTCAGGGCCTTTGCACTGGCTATTCCCTCTGCCTGGGATGCTCTTCCCTCAGGTTCTACACAGTTCGCTCCCCCAGCTCCTCTGCACCTTTGTTCAGAGGAAGCCCTCTCGCTGAGGCCCACCCCTTCTCCCCTATTTAAAAATGAAGCGCTGACCCCTGCAGCTCCCAATCACCCTGTTCTACTTTGCTTTTTTTCCCAGGGCACTTTTCATCTTCTGATATACCATACGCTTTACTCGTTTATTGCATGTTTTTTTAAAAATCCCCTGTGCCTCCCACTAGGATATAAGTTCCACCAGGGCAGGGATATTTGGTTTGTTTACTTGTGTGTCCCCAGCACCTAGAGCAGGGCCTGACATACATCATGGGCCACAACAAATATGTGACAAATGAAGCGATGTGCTGATGACCCCCCTTACTTGGTGGCCAACTGAGGAGCCCTGCGGTACCCCACTGAGCCTATTTGGAATTCCTGTTTGCTGAGTGAACCGAAGCGAGGACCCACATGTCCCCTCCCTGCACAGGTTGTTGGTTCTGCCAGGGTCAGACGGAGAGGAATCTCTGCTCTGCTCTTCTCTCTGATCCGCTCCCCAGGAGGGGCATCTGCTCTGGGAGCGTGTGGCTCACGTGCCCCCAGACCTGGCTGAAGGTGGGGTGGGAGGGAGCAGGAAATGGAGGCACTGAGCAGGCACAGCAGGGGGCCTCCTGCCTCCCTTCTCTCCCCTCCCAGGCCAGAGCCTGGGCTTCTCACCATCTCACTCAACTCCTGTGTTTATTCTGCAAGGCTGTACCCAGTGCCTGCTGTGTGCGGGGCCGCCAGCTGGCGCTGGGGAAGCAGTGGTGAGTGTCAGACAATTTCAGGTCCCCACGTGCCCCCAGCGTAATGGCGGGGAGAAAGGAAGCGGTCGTCACCGCGCAGCCAGGTAGGGGGGCACGGTGTAAGCACAGACGAGGGCCCTAAATCCAGGGTGGGGTCAGGGAAGGCTTCTCAGAGGGGTCTGTATCTGATGAGGCCTGAGGGAGAGGGAGGGACCAGGTAAAGAGAAGGGGGAGTGCTTCAGGCAGAGGGAGTGGCATGTGCACGGTTCGTTCGGGGAACCGCTGGGCATCGGTCTGACCGCAGCAGGGGTGGAGGCAGTGATAGAAGGCTGGACAGGTTGCTGGGCACTGGCAGTGAGGGCCCGGGTGCTGGCCCCGCTGGGTATACATACTGTGGCCACTGGTGTAGTGCTGCAGCTTGTCCGTGTACTCCGAGTCAGCGCGCTCAAACCCCCGTCTTCTGGAACAAGAGCAAAGGGCTGGAGCCACCTGGAGGCACCCGGGGAGCTGGGAGCCACAGTAGGTGATAGGGAGAGGGTGGGCAGGCCCTTGAAACCACCCCCTTGCCAGAGGACGCCCTGCTGGCCCCTGGCCAAGCAGCCTCACCCACCCTGGTCCCACTCAGCTCTTGTCACCTCTCCTCCTTCAAGTCCAGGCTCACGATTTCCCCTGTCCCCTCACCAGCTGAGCCCCTTTCAAAGAGCAAAGTCATCTCTGGCCATGGCCCCTGGCCCCAGAAACTCAGGGGCTTCTGTCCATCTGACCTTATGACCTAGTCTGTTCTTAAGTGGGGAGCTCTAAGGAAGAAGGGAGAGTCTTTGCATTAAGCCCAGCAGAAGTCCAGGAACCGGTCCCATCGCCTGCCTTTGCCTGTGCTGTGCCAGCCACTTGGGATGCCCTTTCCTGCACCTCTTCCTGTCCGTGTCCTCTCCCCTTCCTTCCAGCCACCTCAGCCAGGGGGGCTTACCCGAGTTCCTCAGTCTGCTTATGGCCCTATTCATGAAGGGGCCTCTACTAGAGCAGAAAGTAGGGCGATTGGTACTCCCTCTCCACCATCCCTGGCTCCTGGCATCCTGCAGTCTTTCCCACCCACTGTTCTGAGACGTCCCTTCATGCTGGAGTATTAGTGTCTCAATGTGCCACCTCCTCGAATAGTGGACTTGTCCAGGGCAATGCTTGAATCAAAGGGATGGACTGCCAACGGTGGCCATTTAGGCAGTGGGAGGCCACTTGTGGGTCTCCAGGCCACCCGAGCCCCTCCTGTCCCCTCTGTTCACAGACACTGTTCAGGAATGGCAGAATGGGCGGACAGCCCTCTTGGACAGCCAGGCCTGGACCAGGCCGGGGGACACCACCCACCTGTTACACACGATGGCGATCACAACCACAGCGATGAGGAAGACCAGGCCAGCTGCCGAGGAGCCGATGATGAGGGGCAGCTTCTCCTGGATGCTTGTCTGGTACTCGGCTGGGGAGAAAGCACAGCACAGTGTTCTCAGCCTGGCTCTGGGGGTCATGACCCCCTGCATCCCCACCACACTGGGTCTCCTTGGATCCCCGGTCTGTTCCGCTCCTGGCAGAGCATCTGTCATGCTCGGGTGGAGAACTGGCCGTCACTCACTCACAAGTAACCTTGGACAAGTCCGTGAACTGCTCCAACTCTCAATTTCTCATCTATAAAATGGGCATAATAATGCCTGCATCTCAATTTGATATGAGAATCAATAATAATAATTATCTGACACATATACAGAGGCAGTTAAAAGCACAGACTCGGGCTTCCCTGGTGGCGCAGTGGTTGAGAGTCCGCCTGCCGATGCAGGGGACACGGGTTCGTGCCCCGGTCCGGGAAGATCCCACATGCCGCGGAGTGGCTGGGCCCGTGAGCCATGGCCGCTGAGCCTGCGTGTCCGGAGCCTGTGCTCCGCAACGGGAGAGGCCACAACAGTGAGAGGCCGGCGTATCGCAAAAAAAAAAAAAAAAAAAGCACAGACTCTGAAGCTGAACTCCTTGGGTTTGAGTCCCAATGGTGCCACTTACTATCTGTGTGATCTCTGGTAAAGTGACTTACCTCTCTATGGCTCAGTTTCCTCATACGTAAAGTGAGAAGAATAATTCCCATTTCATGGGATTTTTGTGTAAAGGACTTAGCATAACTTGTAGCACATAGTGAGCACTCAGTAAATATTAACTACTATTGTTCTTAAGTGTTTTAAGTGTCTGTCATGGTTAAGTATGTTATGCATCTTGTGTAATTCTCAGAATAGTCCTATGATGTACTGCCTATAATTATCCCATTTAACAGATCAGGAAACTAAGGCTTAGCAAAATTGTGATTTGCTTAAGGTCACACAGTTAGAAAGTGGCCAGCGCCAGCATCTGAACCCAGGTCTGTTTGATCCAAGGCCATGGGCTTAAGTGAGATAATGTGTAAAATGTGCCCAGCATTGGCCCTGGCTCTTGGAAACCATTCGGTGCATTCTCAATGTCATCAACATCTTCATTGTTTAAAATTTTATTATTACTACTTCTCATTGCCTCCATGACCGGACAGGAACTTATTGAAGTCAGGGACTAGGTCATTTGTGGGTCCTTAGAACCAACACATATTTGTTGAATTAATAAAGAAAGATCTTGAGACAGTTCCCCAATCCCCAGGTCAGTGACCCTCATCCAACATGCAAGAGGACCTAGAGAGGTGAAAAACGCTGGCCATGAGGAAGGGGGATTTTCCAGAGGAGGTGAATACTAGAAGAGATGGTGGAGCTATAAGGGAGGACTTTTGTGATAAGACTTTGTGATAAGAATTCAGGGGTCCAGGAGCCTCTGAAATGTTCAACCAGGCAAAGGCTGAGGCCCATGCCCAGTGGTTGAAGCAGATGCTAAGAAGGGATACTGAAGTCTGGTCATAAGTATTCTGCTCTGGAGTTTGGCTGGTTGGGGAAAGGGCCCCCAGACCCACAGCAATGACAACTATGACCTTAACTACTATCTGGTGAGCACTAAGTACGTGAGATGTAGTGCCAACCCTGTGCTACGGCCTGTACCTTTATCCCCCATCCTGAGCCTAGTTTGATGATGATGATGATAATGAGTTAGTTGTTATCATCCCCATTTATAGATCAGAAAATTGAGGCTCCGAGTGGTAAGGTGAGTTACTCAGGACACACAGCTAGAGCTGAATTAGCACTGTCAGGCATTAGAGTCTGCATTCTATAACTGTGCTGCTTCTCAAAGATTATTAGAGCAGGAAGGGTGCTTAGAGACCATGTGGTCCCAAACTTGGAGACACAAAGCACACGGGCTACAACCTTCCATTCTCTTGCCCAGGGAAGACATTACTAATCCATCCCTGCACTTCTTCCTGCTGAGCTCAGATGTGACTTCAGAATTCTTCTCAAACCAACCACAAGTCACTGGAGCAATGTATGGATAAAATGTTTGCTCTCTCAGATGGAATATGATACTTTCATTTCATTGATGAGAAGAAACTGGCCCAGGGAATGGAACTGGCTTGCTCAGAGTGGCTTTGCAAATTGGGGCTGAGCTCCCAACGGTCCTGGGAAAGGACATGATGGTAACGGAGGAGCTCATATCTTTTCCGGGCCACAGAAACAGTCCTCTATATGTGGCTGTGCAGTTTGTACAGTGCACAAAGGTTCTCACCCGGGAGGGAGGAAGAATTGACATCTAGAAGAGGGGGTGCCTTTTCTAATTTGCACAAAGGCACTTTGTAGGAGGTGGTCCTTGTTCTGTTTGTAGAGTCAACACCCTCCACCTGCCCTCTGCACCCTGCTTACCTTCTGTCATGGTCTGGAAGTACATCTTGCCACTGTAGCGCCCGTAACCCGCCACGGTGCGTGCCCGCACCTGGAAGACATAGATGGCGCCGGCTTTGAGGCCCTGCACAGTGACCGTGTTGGTGGGGCTTTTTATGGCTGTGGCGTTGTACTCACTCAGCTCCTGCCGAGGAACAGAGAAAACAGTTAGTGAGGTTGTAGCCCAGAGTCCACCATCCACTCCTGCCACTTGGGGCAGGTCTGGCTACTGGACAAACATCTGTGGTTCCAAATTCTTCACTCCTTTCCTGTAACAGAATCACATACCCAAACCTTTTGCGTATGATTTGCAACACTTCCCACAAAAGAAGGCAGAGCATATTTCTTTGCCTCACAGATGCTGAATTTGTTCATGTGACTTGGTTTGGCTGTTGGAATATTCTAAAGGACGTAATGCAAGTAGAGGCTTTACATGTGCTTGTTGATTTGACCTGGTCTCTTATGCTTCTGCCATCTGCCATGGTGAGGCTTAACCTGGGTAACAGCTGGTTCCAGAAGGAGAAACTTGTGAAGAAGACCTTGACCTAACTCCTAGGCTGAAACAGCACCACCTCAGTTGACCCACAGACAAAAACCTATGAGCAAGAAAAATAGCCACTTGTTGTAAGCCACTGGATTGTTGGAATTGTTTGTTCTGCAGCATCATCTCAATAACAGCTGACTAATACACATATGCTGAGTGGCCACTGTATGCAGACCCTGAAGACTAGACTGTGGGTTCTTAGAGACAGCAGGGAGAGGGCCCAACTTATTCACTTCTGCATCCCTCTTCCTGCCTCATGCCTCTATGGATTAAGTGGACGGACCCCCTTTCAGCCTCAGCACATTTGAGTGAGGCAGGAATTAAGGCCCAGAAAGGGAAAATGATGCTCAAGGTCACATACATCAGTTGGTGGCTGCTTTGGGACTCAAACTAAGTCTCCTGCATGAAGCCGCCTCTAATACCCATGCCTTTGGATACCCAGGACCTGATGTTCCCTCCTTTGAGAGAGGAGAATGCCAATTCTGACCTGATCACTGTCCAGGGTGACCTGAGGTGTCTGGGACAGGACAAAGATCCAGCTGCTGCAGTGGGAGTGGAAAAGTGCTTGAGTTGATGCAGATGTTTACCAGCCTACATGATGCTTGTTCAGGTGTCTGTCAGCTACCCAGCAAACCCTCCCCAAATACCCTCTTTGCACTAGGCCCTGGGTTGGGCACTAGGGACTCACAGGAGGTAAAGCAGAGACCCTGGCCTCCTTGGAGAGCTCAGTTCAGCAAAGCAAATGGTGGGGAGGTCTTAACCCTTTGAGGATCATGAACCCCTTTGAGAAACCGATGAAAAGCTATGAACCCTTATGTAGAAAAATGCACACCTGATTGTACATGTTAATCCTGTACGTGGCCGGGTACGCAGAGCCCTTGAAAACTCTCATGAAACAATTAAATTCAGTGTGAGCAATGTTATTACAGATAATAATTGTAACTACAATCCTATTATGTAATTACACAACTACACTGTAATAATGTAATTACAATGTTATTATAGTGTATAGGTTAAAGGGAACTGGAGCCAGACTTTCTCGGTTCAAATCCTGACTCTATTATTTACTACCTTTGTGACCTTGGGCAAGTTCCTTAACTTCTCTCTGCCTCCTTTTCCTCACCTGTAAAATGGGGATAATAATAATAATAGCTACCTCAAAGCGTTCAGAGAATGAAATGAATTAATATGTATGAAATGCTTACACGGGTAGGGTAAGCGCAGTGAGCCCAGGGGCATGTGACCTGGCCTGGCTGGGGGATATCAGATGATGTCAAGGAAATCTCCCTGGAGACTGGGGGCAACTGGAACGGAATCTTAAAGAACAAATAGAAGTCATGCAGGCAAAGAAGCGGGAGGGCGTTGCTGGGAAGGAGCAGCAGGTGCAAAGGCAAGGAGGTGAGAAAGAGATTGGGATGTGGGGGCAGTAGCGGATAGGCAGTCTCTTCTCCTGAGCCAGATCACCTGCCTACTCCTCCAGGAAGCCTCCTTGACTTCCTCACCAGATGTGCCTCCCCTCCTCTGAGCCCTGGAGTACTTGCTGTCTGGTTTCGGCTATGTCCCGTCACCTTAGGCCCATGCTCATCTCACTCCCTTGACTGTAAACTCCGGAGGGAAGGGGCTGTGTTTCGTTCCCCTGTACCAAGCACAGGGGCCTGCATGCAAAGTCCTTTGCCAACGGCCACAGGGCGAAGGCTGTACTCCTTAGCCTGGCATTCCAGACTCTCCATGACTTGCCTTTTGCCAGTCTCTCCTGCCACATCCCCAGGGTCCTCCAGGCTCCAGCTATATGCAACTACTTCCCCTTTCCCTAGTAGGACTGCCAGATTTAGAAAAAACAAAACAAAACAGAATGCTCAGCTAAATCTGAATTTCTGCTCAACAATGAATAATTTTTTAGTATAAGTATGTCCCGTGCACTCTTTGAGACATACTTATACTAAAAATATATTTAAAAAAATTCAAATATAACCTGGTGTCCTACATTTTATTTGGCAATCCGACCTTCCCTGGACACTCTGAGCCTTTGCAAGTGCTGTTGCCCCTGTCTGAAATACTCTTTACTCATTTGCCTGGCAGTTCCCTACTTATCATTCAAGACTCAGCACAAGTATCGCCTCGGCTGGGGAGACTTCCCAGATGTCCCAGCCAGAGACTGCAGGTCCATTGTCTCCTCTCCCACCCACTGTTCCGATATAAATGTGTCTTCTCTAAGCCTGTGGGTTCCCTGGGGCAGGGACCTTGTCTGGTTCATCTCTGGTACCCCCAGGCTGGGCACGTAGTATGTGCTCACTAACTACTGACATAATGAATGAATGAGTGAATGTTAAACTATTCATTCTATGAACCTGGGATGCAGTCCCATAGTTGGCCACTAGGTGCCGCTGTCCAGCACGGGATGGGCTCAGGCTTGAAAAGGGGGATTGGATTCTGCAGACGGTGGCTGCCCGCTTAGAGGCTGGAAGTTGAAAGTTTCTGATTGTAATGAGGAGATGGGAGGAAACTGTTGGTGGCATAGGTGCCTCGGGAAATTTAGGCACTAACCTGAGTGGATCCCTTCTCTAAAGCTAGGCACAGGACTGAGCATGGGATTGAAAGTCATTTCAAAGGCCAGTTCTTCCACTTCTTTGCACTGTGACCTTGGGAAAGACCCTTCACTTCCCTGAGCCCGTTTTCTATTCCGGAAAATGGAGCAATAAATGCCAACTTTTCAGGGTTGTTGTGAAGATAAAATTTGATCAGGTAGTGCCTGGCACATTGGAGGTGCTCAAGAGCCATCAATTCTCTTCCCTCTCCCCTCTCTTTGAAGTCCCATTATCTGCATAAAGGTTAAGCACCAACAGATTATGGGAAGAAATTTAGTACGAAATCCACTAGTGCTCAGTTTAGATCCTTACCCAATGGACCAATGAGGCACTGGCTGCATTTCTTAAGCCCTCTCAGCCTCGGTGCTCTCATCGCTAAAGTGGTATAACACCACTATGTACCATACAGGGTGATTGTGGAGATTTAATAGGAAAAAAAGGGGAAAGCTTCTTTTTTTTTTTTTGCGGTACGCGGGCCTCTCACTGCTGTGGCCTCTCCCGCTGCGGAGCACAGGCTCCGGATGCGCAGGCTCAGCAGCCATGGCTCACGGGCCCAGCCGCTCCGCGGCATGTGGGATCTTCCCAGACCGGGGCACGAACCCGCATCCCCTGCATCGGCAAGCAGACTCTCAACCACTGCGCCACCAGGGAAGCCCAAGGGGAAAGCTTTTACCATAGTCTCTAGGACACCTAAAAACTTAGTAAATGTAGGCTACCACCATCACTGTTATCATCAACACGTGATAGAGTAGGCCTTCACCAATGGTCATTAAATGAATGAGTGACTGCAAAAGTGAATGAATGAGTGACAAACCTCTCCGTGTAGATACAACTCCATGTACACTGGGCAACAACCTGAATGCAGCCTGGACTTTCATAGTTCACTCCTTGCTCCCCCAACCATTGTCTCTTCTGTCTGGAATATCCTTTCCCTACACTTCTGCCAAGTAGAAGTTTCTGTTGAATAAACACATAAATCGATGTGGCCTACGAGGGCCCATCCGCCTCACAAATGACTCTTCTTGAGCTCTTGGGGAGCCAAAGGGAGCGTGAACCTGTGTGCTTCAGGGCAGCTGCCAAAGGAGGCCACCTCCCCTGGGATGCCAGAACCAATGGAAACGGCCAACCATGGTCTGGCTAACACCATTCGTCAACGGCATCCAGAAACCTTCCAGCAACGTGGTTGTCAGCTCCGGGCTCCAGGCAGGCTGGGAAATCCCAGTGGAGCTGGGGAAAGGCCAAACGGAGAGGCTGCTCCAAAAGAGCCCTTTCTAAAGAAGGAAAGGAGGAGTGGGAAGGATGATGGGGGGTGGGGCCCACAGGGGACTGCAGGGCTCAGTTCCTAATTTCCCTACCTGGGAGGATCTGGAGCATTCATTAAAGAAATCAACTGCAGGCACCAGGAGGATGCTGGAGTGTTGGGTAAGAGCTGGCTGTGGACTTACCAGAAACAAATCTCACCACGAGCAGCCCGGCTCTGCCTCCCCAAGGGTGGGGCTGACTCAGAAAAGTAGAGGTGGTGGCTGGGATGTCAGAGATCAGGGATAGAAGCCACGTCTGGCTCTCCTGCTCACCCTCTGCTGGTGTCTTCCCCGACACTTTCATCAACAACTTTTTCTTTCTCTCCTTAAATCCTGCCTTTCTCCTGGATCCTATCCTTCCACTTCTGTGTTTCCTCTGCACCCTCTCTTGTCTGTTCCTGGCTACCATCTCCCTACCCCTGGCAAGCACTGCACCTACCTCTGCAAATCACAAACCCACATGTGCCCCCGGGAAAAGGCACCACCATCCACTGGGAGTCATCTTTCACATCTCCCTGGTCCCCTGAGTTCCAAAATATTGTCTGAATTTGTCAGCTTCTCACCATCTCTGCTGCCAGCCCTCCAACTCCATGTCACCATCATTTCTCTCTTGGCGTCCCATAAGAGCCCTGTGCTGGGTCTACCGTGTCCCTGGGACCCCCTTGCAGTCTATTCTCCACATGGCAAGTAGTAGGAATCTTAAAAGTAATAGGAGTCAGATCACATCCTTCCAGAATCTCCTGATGGCTTCCTATCATACTCCATTAAATTGAATCCAGACTCTAACGGCCTGGAAGTCCCACCACAACCCCACCCCGCCTCCCTCCCCAAACTCCTCCCCTACCAATCCCTCCCTTGTTCTGGTGGTTCCTGCCACTCTCGCCTTCTTTGTTCCCTGAATGCAGCTAGCACACTCCTGCCCCAGGGCCTTTGCACATGCTGTTCTTGCCATCTGGAATGACCCTGCTCTCATCACTTGTCTGTCTGGTTAACTCCTAGCATCTTTCAAGGCTCGGCTCAAATGTAACCTAAATGAAGATTTCCTCTCATCCATGCCAGGATTATGGTGGCCCCATGAAACCTTTGCTGGCCCTTCTGTGGCCTGTAGCACATCTTGTCTAAAGGCTATTTGTGTCTGAACCTGTCTTTTCCCTTGGACTGAAATCCCTGAGGCCTTCAGGCATGTCTGGTTACTCTGAGTATTCCTGGCATCCAGCAGCCCAGCCCAAAGCTGGTGACAGTGAATGTTGAACAAACCAGAGTCCATCTGCCCACTTGCAGAGCCAAGCTGTCTCTTTCTGCACCCAGGCCCTGGGAGGAGGGGTTGACAGAAGTAAGGCCACGTCTCATCAGAGCTGTACCTCATGTCTGCCCCTCTCTTGCCATTTGTGCCTACAATTCTCCATCAGGGCCTGTTCCTGTCCACCTCTTAACAGTCATCCCAGAATATCCCTGGGAGAAAACTGGGAGGCAGGAGGGTCAGGTGAAGTCTTCCACTTAGCAGCTGGGTGCTCTTGGACAAGTTACCCAACTTCCCTGTGCCTCAGTTTCCCCTCCTGTCCAGTGAGACGAATAGCACTGCTGCGAGGATGAATGAGGTAACAGAGGTGATGTGGGCACTCAGGAAATGTGAGCAGGTGATAACTATGGCTGCTGCAGGGCCTGCTGGTCCTGCCACCCCTGGCAGGGGCCTGGGGATGCCCAGGTAGCGGCGGAAAGTAGGACAGTGCTGCCTCCTGGTTCACACCTCCGACAGCCTCCCCAGCCCCTCCCTTCTCGGTAGGAAATGGGTCGTAGGCAGGACCCGCGCCGGGATTTCTCATTTCCGTTCCAATCTTTGGGGACAAATGCTTTCAGTTTCATTTAATCATAAAGCTTCTTAATTAGTTTTTTTTTTTTTTTTTTAATTCTGAGCTGCTAAACTGTCCCTGCCAGAGGGGGTGGAAATGTTCCGCAAAGGCTGGGGCTTCCTGGGCTTGGGAGCAGCTGGTCCAGCTACCCTGGGTGCCCAGCTACTTTAAGGTTCTCCAGGGCCCAGCGAGGGTGGGGTTGCTTCCCTCACCTCATCCCAGCTCAGGCTGTCCAACAACACCTCAAGCACCTACTGTGTGCCAGGCGAGGGACACAGCGGAGGTAAGGCAAGGTCTCCACTCTCTCCCAAGGCCACGGGAAGGGATCCACTCACTGATTTATTCAGCCAATGCTTAGCAAGTGTCTCCTTGGTGCCAGGCCCAGGGCGCTGGGAGCAGGTGGTGTGCTGGACAGATGTGGTTCCCGGTCTCTCGGAGTGCACTGCTTAGACGAGGGGATGAGCAAGGACGCAATCACAAACCAGCCGGGTGAGGCTGGACAGGTGTTTGCTGAACCTCTGAGACTCACCAGAGTTTGGCCGACCCAGGGGTTAATAGAGTGGGAGGGCTGGGCTGGGCCTCAGAACGCGGGCCCCAGCAGGGCTGGCTGCAAATGACTCCCCCTCTCTTCCTCTTGGTCGTTAGGGAAAGCTTTTCCATCCTTTTCTATTTCCCAGTGGGCTTACCCTCAACTAATGTACTTCCTGTAGTCATTTACAACCTAGTCTAAATGGGAGCCCAGTGATCCCTTTCCCAGGGACAGTCTCTGTGGCTATTGGGTGCCTCGGGGAGCAGTTAAAAACGTCATCATCCCAAAGAGAGAGTTTTCTGGGCCTCTGATGTCCAGCTGCTCTGTCCCTGCTGACTCTGTACTGTGCAGACCCCACATTCAGATGTGCTGAGCTCACCTGGCCTTACATCATGTAGCTCTTGCCCACCGAGAAGCAGGCAGCGCAGAAGAGGGAGGAAGGGAAGGCACACTTGTCTCTGCTGAGGGCCAGGCAATGCTGGGCACTACACCTGCCTTTTCTCCCTAACCTTCACAGCCGCCACACGAGAGAGGTGGTCTCATTTGTATTTGACACAGGGGGAAACTGAGGCTCAGAGAGAGAAAGATGCCCGCCCAAGGTCACACAGCTGGTTATGGATGGAGCTGGGATTTGAACCTACAGCTTCTCATTCCTCGTCCAATGCTCCTTCTTCTACACCAGTGGCTTCCAACCCTAGGTCCCTGAGGGAGTAATAAAGGTCTGATTTAAAAGCTCAAAGAGAAATCACTCTCTCCCCATACATACAAAGGGCACTCAGGCAAACAAAAACAAGTGTTTTAGCTGGAATCAGAGCAACATGGGGAGGAAGCTCCACCCTCTCACCCTGTCAGAAGCTCTCTTGAGCAGTTTCAAATCTCTGCTTCAGAATGGGTAAATGACTAATTATTACTTAAGAAATGCAGCTTTTGGGAAAACCAGTTTTTTTAGAACATCAGGCCCATCAAAGTCAAGATGAAAGGGGTCTTGGTGGGGAAAGGGCTGTGATCACTGCATTTCACTGAGATTGTGGCCTGATCCCCTAGACCAGAAAAGCAGGACTCAGAGAGGTCAAGGCAACTGCCTGAGGTCTCACAGCTGGGCAGGAGTGGAGCTGAGGCCAGTGCTCTTTCTGCTTCACCAGACTGCCTAGTCTTGCGGGATGGCAGAACCCCAGCACCAGCCTGGAAGGGGGCCCTGCGGGAGGTGGGAGTGGGGAGAGCGCCCAGGAGCACAGGTACCTTCTCATAGTACTGCAGCTCGTAATCCAGGATGACGCCATTGGGCTGGTCGGGCTGGGACCACGACAGGGTAATGCTGTCCACGGTGCGGCTCACCTGGTGCATGATGGACACGGCCGATGGAGCTGGAAGACAGGTCAGAGGTCAGGTGTCAGGGGTGGGCATGAGAGGGTGCAGTTTCTGGCCCAGCCTCAAAGGTGCCCAGACAGAGAGCTGTGGGACCACAGAGGGGAAGGCGTCTGGCTTAGGCCACACAGCCAGCCTGGGGAGCCGACAGGGTGCAGGGCCACAGGTGCTGCTCTCATGAGGCACCTTCAGATTACAGACACCGACAGCTCCAGCCATCCCTGGGGAAGCTCAGCCGCATCAACTCAAGACAGATGCATTGGGCCCCTTCTCTGGTCCGGCCCCAAGTGGGTTGGACGAAATGTTAATTCATTCTCTCTTGGAGGTTACAGTCTACTGAAGCAGGGGACATACAGACCCTAGACAAGGGGACGGGGCTCTGGGACAGGGAAGCAGAGACGGTGGGAGATTCATTCATTCCTTCAACAAATGTGCACTGAGTGCCTCCTATGTGCAGGGATACTGCAGTGAATAAAAAGGACTGCGAAAAATAAATATATAAAAATAAATCCATAGCTACCATGGAAGACAGTTTGGTGGTTCCTTAAAAAGTGAAACATAGAATTACCATATGATCCAGCCATTCCACCCCTAATCATATACCCCAAAGAACTGAAAACAGGTACTCAAGCAAATATTTGTGTATGAATATTTATAGCAGTACTATTCACAACAGCTAAAAGGTGGGAACAACCCAAATGTCTATCAACAGATGAATGGATAAACAAATTGTGGTATACATATATAACAAAATATTATTTAGGCATAAAAGAGAATGAAGTACTAATGAAGTACACTACAATGAGGATAAAGCTCAAATACATGCTAAGTGAAAGGCAGATGCAAACGGTATGGTCACATATGGTCTGGTCCCATTTATATGAAATATTCAGAATAGGTAAGGTGATAGAGACAGTAAGCAGATTGGTGGTTGCCAGGGGCTGGAGGAGGGAGCATGGGGAATGCTGGGTACGGGGTTTTCCTTGGGGTGATGAAAATGATTTGGCACTGGATAGAGGTGGTAATTGCCCAACACTGTGAATGTATGAAATGCCACGGAACTGTACACGTTAAAATGGTTAATTGCATGTTACGGAATTTCACCCATCCCTCCCAGCAGCGTTGCTAGTGCCCTCATGGAGGGTGGTTAGGTGTAGGAGACAAGATGTCAGAGGAGGGACTTCCCTGGTGGCGCAGTGGTTAAGAATCCACCTGCCAATGTAAGGGACACGGGTTCGAGCCCTGGTCTGGGAAGATCCCACGTGCCGAGGAGCAACTAAGCCCATGCGCCACAACTACCGACCCTGCGCTCTAGAGCCTGTGAGCCACAGCTACTGAGCCCACATGCCACAACTACTGAAGTCCGTGCGCCACAACTACTGAAGCCCGTGTGCCTAGATCTCGTGCTGTGCGACAAGAGAAGCCACTGCAATGAGAAGCCTGCACACCGCGTCGAAGAGTAGCGTCCGCTCACCGCAACTAGAGAAAGCCCGCACGCAGCAACGAAGACCCAACACAGCCAAAAATTAAAAAAAAAAAAAAAAAATGTCAGGGGAGGCTGTGTTTAGTGCTAGAAGGACCCTTAGAAATAATTTAGTCCCATCCCCTCATTTTACAGGTGTGGAAACTGAGGTCCAGAGGGGGTTGTGAGCTGCCCAAGGTCACAGTGAGTTCAAGCTTGCTGCCCCTTCCTTGATTCCTTCTTTCACAGAGCACCCATGCCTGTGCTTTTTGCCTGCGCAAAGCACAAAGCACCCACAACGTACTAGCCATGGCCCTGGGCCCTTCACACGTGTGTGTCCTGAGCTGACTGTCAGTGAGGGGGCAGTATTAGCCCCACCGACAGGTGCAGACCCCGAAGCTTAGAGAAGCACAAGGCTTCCTGAGATGACACAGCCTGTTGGTGGGGGAGCTGGCATTGGAACCCAGGTCTGCCACTCTCCAGAGAAGGGTTTGTCCATGAGTTCTGACCCGGTCCTTCACTGGTCCCAGGAGGGGCTGAGGACTCACCAGGGTGAGAGGGGCACCTCCTGCAGTCTCTCCTGGCTCCTGGGCAGGTCCGTGACAAGCGGATGCCCTGTCTTGACCATCACGGTGATTCCTGAAGGAGGCTGAGGCTGACCCTTCTCCTCCCACCCAAATCCTGCTTTCTAGGGGCTCTGACCACACTGACATGAGCATGGATCAGGGACCGGTAGGGGATCCTGGAGGATTAGTGCTTAGAGATCCTCATCTGTTTCCTGCTCTGTCTCTGTTCCTTTGTCCCCAGCGTGGAGGGAGCTGTCTACTGGTCAGAAGACCCAGGCCCTGCTCTCTGTCCTGCTACTAATTGCCCGGGCAACCTCGGGCAAGTGACCCCCCTCTCTGGACCTGGTTCCTCCTCTGCACCATGGGCACAGCTGGAAGATCCCTGTGATCTTGCAGCTCAAATGTTCCCTGCCTGTCCTTCCTGGTTAGCCCTTGTCCTGGAGTTGGATCAGCCCAGGGGCCAACATGGGCCGAAAGGGTCTAGGCTTCCCTCCAGCACCCCAAGGAGCTGTGGAAAATTGGCCCAAGACACCCCAGATGGGGTGGCAGCACCCAGAAGAAGGACTTGGACCCTGGCCTAGGTGTCCCTGAAGAGCCTCTGTTCTTTCTGCCACGCCCCCCCGCCCCCCCACCCCCAAGGGAGGGCTGCCTGTCCCTCAGTTTGGCTCCTTGCCCTGCCAGGGGCAGTGGGCCTCCTGGGAAGATCAGGGACCCGGCTCCCAGCAGTTTCCTCCTTAGTCAAACAAGGAGACTCTGTCTTCCTTGTTCCCTGCCACGGTATCAAGAAGACCCAATCCAAAGGAGGGGCCCCACCAACCACTGCCTATTGAGCACCTACTAATACTGGGCTATGTCCTCAATACACATGCACCCATTTAATCCTCACAACAACCTGTGAAGCAGACCTCCTTCAGCCCATTTTGCAGATGGGGAAACTGAGAATCACAGTAAAGGGACTTGCCTGAAGCTACATAGATAGTAAGTGGCTGGACAAAGCAACATATTCTCAAGCTTCATGAAGTCACTTGAAGAGCTTTCAGGGTTGTGTGTATGTGTATAATAATAACAAGGACAAAGCCACTGACCTAACACTTACTGAGCTCTTATTCTGTGCCAAGCCCTGTTCCAGGTACTCAACACCTATTAACACAGGTGTAACACAGAATTCTCACAACTGCCCTATGAGCTGACGCTATTAACATCCCCAGTTTATAGATGGAGACAGTGAGGCTTGGAGCTGTTCAGTGACCTGCTCAAGGCTCATGCGGCAAGGCAGTGGAGGGCTAGCCCTTGAACCTGGTGGCTCAGGCTCTACCAGCGCAGCCCTGGTTACCATGCGGTCAGCCCAGTTCCAAGTAAACGCTCACTGGAAATTAATGAGGAAATTGCTAGATCCCTGTGGAGGAGTGGTCAGAGCTCTCGGTGTCTTGGTTTCCTCATCTGTAAAGTGAGCCTAATGGTAATGTGCCTTGGGGGCTGTTGTGAGGACAGATGAATGAAAGCATTTCAGGTGCTCAGTGCGGTGCCTGGCACGTGGTCAGTGCTGTGAGTGTTCACGGGTATCACTAGGCACTGGCCACTGTGCACTGAGCAGCTGACCTGTGTCATTTTGTTTGATCCTCTCAACAACAGTGTGGGATGGGGGTAAATAGATGCAATTTGCAGAAGAGGAAACTGAGGCTCAGAGAGGTGTGGTGACTTCCCCAAGGTCACACAGCTAGTGAGGAGCTGAGCTATGCCTGAAGCTGAACTATCCTGCCCCAGCTCTTTTCCCTGTTGTCCCTCAGAGCTGGTCCTACTCTCTGTCCCCTCCCTCCTTGACCCTGTCTCCAGTCCCAGCCCCACCCCTCCCTCTGGCGCCACCATTGTGTAGAGCTTGTTCTCCTGGACTTCTGGCGGCCCTGGCTCCTCTGTGAGGCCCGGGCTGTCTGTCCCTCTCTCCAGCCTGTCGTAGTCAGCTCCCCGTTGAAAACAACAAAATTGGCCCCTTTTGGAGTTTCCCAGATCTGGGCTAATCTGGGGGATCCTGGCTGGGGGCTTACCCTTCCTGCTGGCCCAGGAAGCACCCTGCCCCCAGGCCTCCCCTAAGCGTCTCAGCCCCCCTCAGACAAAACACAGGGCAGTGTGACCACTCAGGGTGTGTGTGTATGTGTGTGTGTGTGCGCGTGCGTGCGCTCATGTGCGTGCATTCACATGCACTGGAAAATCAGTGAGGATGCTTTAAACTCAGCCACTAGGGATTCGAGGAGGGATATGCCCTGACCCTGCCTCCAAGGGTCTGAGGATAATTCTGGTGTGAGGGGCTGGATGAGGTCATCTTCAGGGCTCCTTGGAATGCTGGGATCTCTCACCAAGGTGGGAGGGGTATGTATGTCGTGGGGGGCGCGTGCTGCCACTGCATGTCTGTGGAGCATGCGACATGCACTGAGCCCGTAGGGATAGGTGAGGAGTGTTCTCATTACGCTGCTACTACGTGCATTTACCTAGTGCTTCCTGCTGAGAACTGTAGAATACTCAGCTAAGGAAATTCCAATCCAGCCCCCAGAAGGGCAGTCTAGGTTAGTGGCTGGGAGCCCAGAGGTGGAATCAGAGAGACTTGCGTGCAACTCCCTACTCCGCCACTCCCCAATACTGTGACCTTGACCAAGTTCTCTTAACCTCTCTGAGCCTCAGTTTCTATACCTGTCCAATGGGGACCCTTACCTGGCAAGGACGCTGTGAGGATGAAAGGAGAAATGCAGGCAAAGGTTTACGTGTGACGCCCAGCACCATCAGGAGGGAGATATTATTAAGACTATTTCAATAGAGTAGAATGCTACCCAGGGCTGGGGGTTGGAGGAAATGAGATGTTGGTCAAAGGGTAAAAACTCCCAGCTATAAGGTGAATAAGTTCTGGGGACCTATTTACAGCAGGGTGACTATAATTAACAATACTGTATTATATACTGGAAAGTTAAGAGAGTAGATCTTAAATATTATCAACACACACACACGCAGGTAATTATGTGAAGGGATGGAGGTGTTAACTAACCTCACTAAGGCAATCATTTTGCAATATACATGTGTATCGAAACATCACAGTGTACTCCTTAAACTTGCATATGATCTATGTCAATAATATCTCAAGAAAGCTGGAAAAAAATTTCAATTCAGAGTCACTGTGATGTTGGCACGATGCTGGGTGCTGGAGCTCAAGAGAGGAACCTTGCAGGGTGTCTGCCTTCCAGGGGGCACAGTCTAATGGAGAAGGCATATTTGTTTCAGCCCAATGAGTGCCTGCTCCAGGCTGGGCACCATACTAGGCAGTGGAGAAACCATGAGACTTGGACTTGGTGTGGAGCTCCTGGACCCAAGCCTCCATTTTGGAACTCGGCCAAGGTGATCCAGTCCCAAGCAGGGGCGAAGCTGCTCCTTCCACATCTCTCCCTGCAATTTCACCTCCCAATAATGGAGGTGAAAGTGGTAGCATGTGTCCCTATAGATTATTGGACTTTTCCGACTTGAGTGGAAGTAAGGAGATAACCAGGAGACCTTGTTAAAACTCGTATTACTGGGCCCCTCCTCCCGCCACCAGAGATTCTGGTTCAGCTGGTCTGGGATGGGGTCTGAGAATTTGTAGTTCTAACAATCTCCCAGGTGATACTGATGCTGCTGGCCTGTGGCCCCTATTTTGAGGAGTAGTGGATTCAGGGCCAGAGAAGGGAAGTAACTTGTCCAAGGTCACACAGCAGGTAGAGGTGGGCCTGGGACTAGAGCCTAGATCAGCTGAGTCCTGGTCTAGTATATTTTCCACCCACCATGCTGCTTCTCCCAGCCCAGCTTCTGCCCGAGACTGCCCCTCTCATCTGCCCAGGCTAGAGTATTCCTCCGGGGCCCATGGACTCAGAGTCTTGACGCAGTGGTACAAGTAGTTTCAGGAGAGGCACAGGGATGGGGCTGCCAAGGCAGGTGGGGGCCAGACCTCCAGGCCGAGGAGCTGCTTTGTCGCAAAGGCACTGGGGAGCCACAGAAGGACTGCGGTAGGGGTGGCAACTTGTTCCTTAACTAAAACGCAAGCCTGTCATCTGGACAACCTCTGGATGCCCCATGATGCCTTAAAAAATAAAAAAGAGAAGGCCCCACAGCTAACACCTAACAATTCCTTGTTCGCTCTACACCAGGCACTTTTCCAAATGCTTTACGTCAATTAACTCACTTAACATTCACAGCAACCCTGAGAGGCTGGTATTACTGTTATACTCATTTTTTAGGTGAGGAAACGGAGGCACTGAAGTATGAGGTAACTTGCCCAAAGTTACCAAGCAGTGGAGCTGGGATTTGAACCCAGGCCCACCAAAGTCCAGCATCTCCTCTCCCCTCCATTGTCTGCGGCCGATGCAGGCTGACCACAGAGGTCTTGAAACCAGTGGGCCTCAGAGGGCTGCTGCAAAGCTAACTCCATCCGGCTCTGGCTGACTCCCCTCACCCACCCGCTGCCCTGGCTCTGGGCGCTCAGCTGTTGGTGGAGGCAGGTCCCCCACAGCCATGGGGGTCTGGGCTCGGCGGGCTTAGCTGGCAGGCTTGGGTTACAGGCAGCTAACCCAGGCTCTGATCCCATAAGCCCCGTAACCCTGGGTGTGGCAAGGAGGAGGCATTTGCTGGGAAGATGATCAAGGCGGGCCAGTGAGGGCCAAGGAGGGCTGGCCTTTCTCCTGGAATCCAGGGGGATTAACGGCGGAGAAAAGGGAACAGCTGGATGTTCTCCCATCCCTCCTGCTGCCCGCCGCCCACCCTGAGGTGTCAGGTTTCCCTGTAAGTTGGTCTTTAGGGAATTCTGGTATTTTCAATTACCAGCCGGGCACACCGGCAGGGGGATGGGATCAGTGGCGCCCCGTGACCCCTGCCAGGAGATGGAGCCCCAGGGAGCAAGCACAAAAGAGGCTTGTGGTCCAGAGGTTAGGGGAGGCTGGCCAGGCAGGGCCTGCTCTGCGGCGGGAGCAGGTGGTCGGGGGCCCTGCTGCCCCCAGCGAGCCCTGGGGGAGCTTCCAATCTCTTCACCAGCTGAGACCTGGGGAAGTAGCCTTCCCTCTGTGTGCCTCGTTCCCCCTCAGGGCGTGGATCCCTACTGAGTCCATGGAGTGGCCCTAATTCCTGTCTTCTGACATCCTTTACACGTAAGAAAAATAAATCTCCATTTGGTCTAAGCGACTGTGGTAGACTGGTTGTATTACTTGCCTCTCTGTCTCTATATCCTTTGCCCTGTAATTTGTGTAATCAGCCTCTGACCCTGGCTCTGGGCTTGGCTGTGTGACGTGCTCTGGCCAATAGAATATAAGCAAATACGATATAAGCAGAAGCTTGAAAAAGCCCTCGCATGTATCTGCCAGCCATCTAGGTGCCCCGCCATGGCCACGAGAACACGCCCAGGCCGACCTGCTGGAGGATGAGATACATGGAGCGGAGCTGTTGCCCCAGTTGTCCCCACCAGGGCCATTCCTGACCAGCCCACCGCACTCAACCCCAAACATGCAATAGATCCCTGACAAAATCCAAAGAGAAGAGCTGCTGAGGAACCCAGAGTAGCTGGAGCGCAAACATATGAATGCTCCCCGCCAAGACCCATCCAACCAGGAGACTCACGAGCTAGATAAGTGCTTCTTGCTTTTACGCCATTGCTTTTGCGGTTGATTGCTAAACAGCATTACTGTGGCAGCGGCTATCTGTTATTTTTCTTCCTGTTACAGGCAAGCTGAACCAACCTTAGATGATAGTCTAGGCGGGCAGTGCCTCCCCTGCAGAACGCTTGGGAGGATGAAAGAGGACGACGCATTTAGAGCCCTCAGCCCAGGGAGGGACGCGCCCTCCCCCTCTCTCTTCCTTTCCCCAGGCATGGGCCTCACTGGGGGCCCTCTTGTCCTATCTCTCTCTGATCCTCTCCACCCCCAGGGAGAGAAGTAGGTGAGTACATGATCATGCCAGTTCTAGAGACCAGCCACTGTGTGCCCGCTCCACAGGAGGGCAAAAGGATCAGAGGAGAACATGGCTGGCAGAAAGGGCTTTGGAAAGTCGAAAATTTTTCCATGAGAAAGCCATGTGGAGTGGTGTCACAGACAGAGACTCTGACACCTGGCGAGGATGTTAGAGACCAGCTCCGCCAAGGGCCTGCTGTACGATCTTGGGCAGCCACTTAGGAACCTCTCTGGGCCTCAATTTTGCTCTCTATAAAAGGAGGTGTTTGCACTGGATGAATGCTGATGTACTCCGACTTACGTGTGCATGTGATAGGCAGAATAACGGCCCCCAAAGATGTCACGACCTAATCCCGGAATCTGTGAATACGTTATCTTACATGGCAAAAGAGACTTTGCAGATGTGATTAAGGTTATGGCCCTTGAGATGGGAGATTATCCCGGATTATCCAGGTAGACCCGCTCTAATCACTTGAGATCTTAAAAGAGGAGAATCCTTCCCAGATGAGAGTCAGACGAGAGAGCGGGAGCTTGAGGGGGACCCGACGCCCTGTTGTTGCTTCTGAGATGCAGGGGGGCCTCGTGCAAGGACCGGAGAGACGCCCCTGGGAGCTAGGGGACCTCCCAGCTGACAGCTGGCAAGGAATCGGAGACCTCAATCCTAAAAACACATGGAGTTGAATTCTGCAAACACCCCAGTGAGCGAGGAAACAGGTCATCCCTTAGAGCCACCAGCAGGGAACACAGCCCTGCTGACACTTGATTTTAGCCTGATGAGATCCAGACTAGACTTGCGACCCACGGAACTGTAAGGTAAGAACTTCGTGTCATTGTAAGTTGCTAAGTTTGTGGCATTTTGTTGTAGTGGCAACAGGAAACTAACATACCTTCTGATTTCATTTTTAAGTCTAGCTGCCATCGATTGTGCCCGGTGCTTTGTCCACCTTATTACTAACTTGGCAACCATCTTGCAAAGCTGGGACGATGGAAACACGCCCATTTTGAAGGCGAGGTCTCTAAGGCTCAGAGAAGTAAGGTTCCCTAGACAGCCTGGTCACATAGCTTGGAGAGGGGCGTGCTGGATGAGGGCGGAGTTTGTCAAGTTCAGCACTGATGCCTTTTTCTCCCACACGACCCCCTAGGACATGATGACGGGGGATCTTCCTAACTGGTCAGTCAGTATGGGTGGCCCCAAAGGCTGCATTTGCTCAGCCAGGCTGTGGTGTGGCAGGTCTAGGTACAGCTTGCCCTACCTGTGCAGAAGGCTTGGATCCAGCCAACACTGGGCCCTGAGTATGCAGTGATGTAATTATTCAGGCTCTGCCAGTGACTTGCCTGGTGGGCAAGTCATTTAACTCTTAACACCTTGCTTTCCTTACCTGTAAGATAGGAGAATAACAGAACCCACTGAGGTTGGGGAGATTCATCATTCAGGACTTGGTATCTGGCAAAAATAGTAAACCACTTGCCAAATGTGTGCTATTGTATGATTCGAGTGAATACAGAATGATCTCTGCTTTTTGAGTGCCTGCCATCCCAGGCAGCCTGTGAGGTACCTTGAGAACATGAGCTCAAAGCCTCACAGCGACCCGCAAAGAGGGGGTGGTAATGCCCATAAGGAGGATGCGATCGGACGCAGGCTAAGTGACTTGTCTGGGGCTAAGTGCCGGGGAGCAGCTAGGCTTGATTCAAAGCCAGGTTTGTTTGCCTGATTCCAAAGCCCAGACCCTTCCCTCCACCCCTGGGACCAGGCAGAGGTGCAGCTCTTCAGGGCTTGCTTGGGGTGAGAGTGTGTCCGCTGCAGTCCTGGAGGGAGGCCCGGAGTACTGAGGCCAGCCCCTAGCACAAGCCCCACGTGGCTGAAATGCTGCCTGCACCTAGGTCTGCATGGCTGCCGCCGCCTTGTCATTCGGATCTCAGCTCACACGCCACCTTCTCAGAGAGGCTCTCCTCTGACCCTCTGATGCTGCCAAGGCTCGCCCTCCCCCTCCCATCCACCTCTATGTTGTCTTGTTTGTTTGTGTCGGGGACCGTGGACTCTGCACAGCCAGACTGAACCCTGCGTCTGCCCCTTCCCAGCTGAGTGAGCCCAGGCATGTGCTTGACCTCTCCCAATCCTGTTTCCTTATCCTCCAAGTGGGGATACGCAGCCCAGCCTGGCCTCCTGTCTCTGGGGGGCCCTGAGAGGACTCGTGAACACGGACGGAAAGGCTTTCTGGAGTGGCGGAGTATAGTTCGAAGGCAGCCTGACGGCTTTATGAAGTCAGACGACAGCTCTGGCCCTGGTGAATGCCAAGGGATAGCGAACAAGGCCCAGTCACTTGCCCAAAAGAAATACTTTCTCCTTATAAGGGCATGAGCTAGATATTTATATATTGAATTTTAGGGTCCAATTAAAACCAAGCACTGAATACATTTGTCTGGAAATCAAGTCCCCAGTCTTGTTTTCCAGCCTCATCGTACTTCTCCACACCCCACCTCACTCCATGCTTCTCTGGACCCCTGGGCAACTGCTCACCAAGCGTACATTGTGGTGTGCCCCTGCCTAGGCTCCAGGAGAACCACAGCGAGGGAAAGGAGACTCACCGTGAACCAATGCGTGGTGGTGGTGGGGAGACAGGAATGAAATGATCAAAGACGTGAAGCTAAAATCTCAGCCACAGGAACTTGAGGGCCATGGTGCTGGGGGCATGTGACCAGGTCAGGAGGGTCAATGAAGATGAGCTAGGTCAAAAGGAAGGGGGAGGGTTTCCCTGGTGGCGCAGTGGTTGAGAGTCCGCCTGCCGATGCAGGGGACGCGGGTTCACGCCCCGGTCCGGGAGGATCCCACATGCCGTGGAGCGGCTGGGCCCGTGAGCCATGGCCGCTGGGCCTGCGCGTCCGGAGCCTGTGCTCCGCAACGGGAGAGGCCACAACAGTGAGAGGCCCATGCACCGCAAAAAAAAAAAAGGAAGGGGGAAAGGGGCAAAGCATTCCAAGCAGTGGGAACAGCATTTGCAAAAACCCTGTGGCAGAGAAGCTTGGTGCCTTGGAGGAAGAGAAAGGAGAACTCTCCCTCCAGTCTGCCTTTTGTACTTCCCTCTCCTAGGATACCTTCTTCTCCGCATGATTCCATCTCTGCTTATTAGAAGCTTCTCTATTCTTCAGAGCTAAGCTCAAATGCTTCCTCTTCAAGAAGTCTTCCATGGCATGCCTTTCTCCCATTCCCCAGGAGGAAATGATTTCTCCTGCCTGTGATCTCCCTCACCTCCCAGACCCCTCCTTGGGTCCTCATTTATGCCATCTAATATGTAAACTCTGTCCATGTCTTATCTTCCCAACCAGGGCATAAATCTCAATGGCAGGAAGTGTCTGTTCTACAGTGTAGACTTGGAGTTTCATGGTCCTGGGTTTAAATCCTAGTTGAGCCCACTGAGTAGCAGAACTTCGCGTAAATGACTCCGCTTCTCTGGGCCTCTGTTTCCTCCTCTGGCAAAGGGGGATAGTGCGGTGAGGGTGTGTGTGGCTGCACAGCCCCCAGCTGGGCTCTGGGCATCTATGAGAGAGGGGGGCTTGTTAAGGGGCTTGGAACAAAGAGGAGGGGGAAAGGGTGGTTATGACCCAGAAAGCCTCAGGGCTTTGAGGGCTTACAGGGGCTTGGACTCACTTAGACCTGACTTTCCCAAATTTGTCTGATGCTAAGAAACACTTGAGCCACTTGTTTAAAATGCTGATTCCCAGGTCTTATTCCTGGGGTTCTGATTCAGCAGGTCTGGGGTGGGGGCAGGGGACCTGTGTTCTGAAAAAGCTCTCATACAGTTCTGATGCACAATTTGGTGGGGAAATTGAGGCCCAGAGGGAGGAACTGATTTTTCTCAAGTGTGATAGGTTGGATGGGTGATCTCAGCTCTGCCTCTATTGTAACAGGATCACGCACCCACACTCTCTGCCAAAGAGCCCTGCAGGGTGCGTTCACTGTGGATGACTGCCACAGGCAATGGCATGGGTTTATGTGGCCTGGCTTGGCTCGGCCACTTGTGTTCACACCATTCACCACAAGAGAAATAAGCCTGGGGGGCTGCTAGTCCAAGGAGAATGAGCAGACATATGGAACAGACTGAATCCAGCCCACATTCTGGAGCTCTGCCCACTTCAGAGGACCTGGTGCCGATTAGCTAAACCCTAGCTGACCCAGAGACTAGTGAGTGAGAAAATAAATATTATTGTAAAATACTGGGTTTGGGGGTGGTTTTGTTATGCAGCATCATTGCAGCAGTAACTGACCAATACACTAAAGTCACAGAGCGAATGAATGACAAAACTGGGATTCAAACTCAGGTCCCCTGTTCCTAACCCGGGGCTTGTTCCTCACTGCTTCTGCCTTTTAATCCTGAGGGCTCCCCCTGCACCCTCCTCTCTGGGAGCCCTCACTTCCACTCTGCCCCATCTCTCTATTCTCTGGGAACTTCCAGCTCCAGACAGGAGGGGTCCATCCCAGAAGCCTTTGCTGCTAATAAGCTGAGCTGGTTAAGTAGGCAGTTAGACACTCAGGGCTCCCAAATGGATGCAGGGGAGGCCTCCACAGCTAGGGAAAGAACTCCAGGGGCTCTGGGGAATTCTAGCTCCTCCCAGGTGAAGAGAGTTCCCTCGCCTCCACCCCCACTGGGAGCCTGGCTTCCCTCCCTCAGAGCTTTGTCAAGCTGGAGAGACTCACAGCCAGGTGTGTTTGCCAACAGCTGCTGGCTTTGGAGAGTTCTCTCAGATTGCCCTCCTTGAGTCAGTGCCATCCCAACCCCAACCTGAGGGCGGCTTAAATGTACCCACAGGCCTGCAAGTGCTGCAGCACATGCTCGTAACCGCACCCTCTTGGCCCAGCAGCACCACGAACGCTGACAAACAAAACCACACTCCTTCCCACACACAAACACACGGACAGGCTGAGCCACCTTCAGATATACAAACTCAAGCCCCTCAGATTCAGACACACCCATGCTCACAAATACACGTATAAGTGAGAAGCCACATGGCCAGTCACGTGCAATCACAAACACATGGTCACTCGGACATATCCAACGACACACCACACATTCTCACAAATATGCACACTCACACATGCACGCTCCTCAGACCCACAGTCCATGGTTCCTTGGAGGCACCGTGGACTGTGCTGAGGACTGGAGTCTGTTAGACCTAGTCAATGCCTGCCTTGCACCTTGCCTAGCTTAGTGACTCAACTTCTCTGAGCGTCGTCTGTGAAACGAGGACACAGGTTCCTCCTACTCCAGGAGGCCGGAGGGTGGCAGTGAGGTCATGTGTGAAAGCACTCCTCAACCAGGCAGAGCTGGCTCCCCATCCCCCTCCGGGTCCTTAGGCATGCCCTTCCTCCTTCTCAAATTCCATTTATTTCTATCATTCCCTTCAAAATTCTGTTAGTCTTTCAAACTGCAGGTCAAATCCTGCCCCCTCCAGGAAGCCTTCCTGGACCTCCATCTCTGGATGCCCTGAGTGCTTACTGTGTGGGCCCCACCTGGCACCAGAAAGGTAAGCTGGGCAGCCCATTCACTTTCTGTCCTGGAGCCTGACCTCCCTTGGCTCTACTTAGATGGGGTCCAGACCACGCTTCACAGCAGGGGCTTGGCAAAGGTTGCTGAGTGAGGAACTGGGGGGCACACTCACAATGCCAACCACAGAGTCTTCTGCAGGAACCACAGGAACCAGAAGGTTCTTGAAAATCTCACATGGCCCTTGGGTGGGGATGAGGCTGGAAAGCGCCTCCTGGACCTGGCCATCTGGAGGTCCCAGGTGACCCTGAGGATAGTGGCTTTGGTGGAGAGGTAGGGCCGGAAGCCTGAGTACAGTGGAGTGAAGAGGGGACGGGGGGAGGTAGTGAGACGGCATTGTTTGGCAACTTTTTTTGTTGTAAAGGAAAGAGGGGCAGATGATGGGGGTGCTACATGGGGTCACAGAAAGGATTATTACAGATGAGCCTGGGGAGAGGAGTTTTGGTGGAGTTAGACTGGAGGGGGCTGAAGGTTCAGAGAAAGCACGTGTGGAAACTGCTAGGTGTCCACTGAAGTCTGTCTCCCCACCTTCTGCTGTGATGGAGGTCTGAGCTAGGCTGGGAGAGATTACATCTCCCAACCTCCTCTGTGGCTCGGTGAGGTCCCGTGACCACGTTTTTTCCAGTGGACCATGCCCAGGAGCGACGGGTGCCACTTCTGCCTACCTTGTTTAAAACATATTGCTGCCCTGGGTCTTCTGTCTCTCCCCTTCCTGCAGGCTAGAGCGCAGACAAAACTGCAACTCAGCTTCAACCAAGCAGACAAGGAGCATGGAGGCTGGTGAGACAAAACGGAAGGAACCGGGGTCCCTGAATCTCCAAGTGGATCAGAGCTACCCTGCTTACCTGGACTGCTCACCCCTGGACTCTTACACGAGAGAGAAATGCACTTCTGTGTTCTTTAAGCCACCGAACAGTGGGCCCTTTTGTTACAGCAGCTTTACTCTCACCTTCAATAACACATGCTCAACAAATGCTGCAATTATTATATATGCCACTACAGTGAAGAGGCAACACTTACTCTCCCAGGTGGCTGGATCACACGGACAGCCTTGGAAAAGAGGAAACCACTCCACAGATGTGAAGGAGTCTTTAACAAGGGCTGGCAGGATACCCATCTGGCTCAGCATGGCACGGAGCTGCCCCGGGCGCTTGCATTTGAAGTGCTTACCTGCCTGGTTGGTGGTGATGTTCACAGAGGCGAACTGCGGTGAGAAGGGGCTCTGGTCGGTGACGCCATTCACGGCCTGGATCTCAAAGGTGTACTGGGTGTGGGCCAGCAGGTCACTGATGTAAATGCGAGGCTCGGTCAGGCCCAGCTGGCGGGGTGCGTACTGTACGTTGTCCCCACAGCGGGTGCAGGCGCCCCGGCCCGAGCCACAGCTCTTGCAGATGATGTTGTAGACAAGATCCTCACGGCCTCCTGAGTCCCGGGGCGGGCTCCACTCTAGCATAAGTGAGGTCTCGTTGACACTGGAGATCACGGCCTGGGGTGCGGAGGGGATGGCTGGGGAGGTGGAGAGGTGTCGGTCAGTGAGGCCTCTGGGGGTACGTTCCCCAAGAGATCCCTCTGTGCCCACTGTCCTGGCTCCAGCTTAGGCCTCCCAAAAGGTTTCCTCCAAATCCTTTCTCCTCTCCACTCAACAGACAGGCTTCTAGAATATAACTCGCATCCTGGTACACACATCTGCTTAAACCTTTCTCCCTGGACTCCACCCTCCTTGGTGTTCCTCGCTAGGGACAGTCTTTTTGTGTTGGGGATTATATCCACTCAATATCTATTTCCCCCTTTTCCTTATAACCCAATTTTATTCAGGGTGGCAACTACCTCCAGCTAAAGACTATATTTCCCAGCCTCTTGTGATTAAGTGCTGGCCACTGATATACAGAAATTGCTGGTTAGGACTTTTTTTTTTTTTAAGAAAAGAGACAGCTGCAGCATGTCCTTTTGTCCCTTTCATTCTTTCTGCTGCTGAGAATGTGTGTGATGGCTGGAGCTTCAGCAGCAATGTTGGACTATGATGTGACCTGAAGGGTAGAAACCACATGCTATGGATGGAGGAGCAGAAGAAAGTGCTGGGTCTCAGGGAAGTTCATGGATTTACCACACTACCCCCAGGGCTGCCTATCTTTGGGTTTCTATTATGTGAGAGAATAAATCCTTATGGTTTAAGCCACTGGGGTCAGCTCTCTGCTACTTGCAGCTGACTGCCATTCCTGTCTGATACAGGGTTGTGACATTGCCCTCATAGTCACCCTGTTCTTGGAGAATCTTGGCTTGTGATTCAGGCAGCTGCTGCCAGGAAAGAACACTAGGAAGCCTTTTCTACCACAGACACCACCTGTGTTGGTTCTTCTTCTGCCAACTTCCCATTCTCTGTCCCTTTGTGAATCAAGACCTTGACTTCATACTCCACGTGACTTAGCAGAAGGGGATAAGGAGCCAGATGCCAGCTCTGTGGTGTCTGCAGGTTGGCAGCATGACTACCCCAGGATGGTCCTTTCCAGCCAGTTTTCCATTTCCCCTCCCACCAAGTAACTGGCTGCTCCTCACTTAGGAAACTATAGCCGGAGAGCCACCCAACCCTCGCTCTGAGCTTTTCAGCAGGGACTCGGTCAGGCGTCGCCCTTCTGGGGCCCTGGACGTACTTGTGCAGGGCATGTCCAGGGGGTCCAGGTCTGCTCTGTAGTAGCCATTGCGGCAGACGCAGTTGGTGGCCCCTTCTGAAGTGGTCCGGCTGTTGATGGGACAGTGGGTACAGGCCTCATCCCCTTGGTTGGCCTTGAAGGTTCCAGATGGGCAACCTGGAGAGAAGACAAGGAGAGTCACTGGGGAAACCATATGAGGACTCAGGCCACAGGCTTGGAAGGACGGTGCAGCATCACGGAGTGGCCACACAGGATCACAGAGCAGCCACACAGTGTCACTGATGGGGAGCCCCATCTCCTGAAGCTCGTGGGGGTCTCCAGGCCCCAACATGGCAGTCCTAGCTGCACCCAGAAGGTTTCAGGCTACCTGGTTTCTTGTCTCTGAAGCTATCTATGGGTTCAGCTGGTGCCCCTAGCAATCATCCTTTGTCTACTCCAGGTTGGCTGTGCTACAGCTTCTAGGACCAATCCTGACTTAGTCTGAAGGCTCTGCAGAGGTCTAGGGCAGTGCTCATGGCCCAGTCTTGTTTACTAATGGCTGGCTGGGCTCTGACTTAGTCTGAAGGCTCTGCAGAGGTCTAGGGTAGTGCTCATGGCCCAGTCTTGCTTACTAATGGCTGGCTGGGCTCTGATTCTTGTAACTAGATTCCTGGGTTCCAGATGATTGTGATGATTACAGTAAAAAAAAGTCCTAGCACAGCACGGGGCATGTAGAGAGGTGATGTGGTAGAGCAGGAAAGGACGCTGGCTTTGGAAGCACACAGACCTGGGTCTGCTGCTTTGGCCTTTTTCTAGTTGTGTGGCCCAGACAAGTGGCTTAACCATTCTGAGACTTGGTTTTTTATTAGGAAAACTATGATGTTAAGACCCATTTCTGCAGTCTATTGTGAGCACTTGGCATAAGTGTGTAAGGCACATGGCATGAGGTCTTGCAAGGTGCAGGTGCCCAGGGAATAGGAGCTGTTCATTAGAGCAGGTGTTTGATCAATTTACTGAGATAAAGAGGGCTTGCAGTACCAGGGACAGCCTGGGGAGGGCAGTATTTACACTTGGTGGGCATTCAGCAATCTGGGCTCTCCCATGGGCTTTGGCCTTCTTCCCTGCTCTGGGGGGATGCTCAGGATTTGGATTCAGGCTCTAAAGCTCAGGGCTTAGGGTGACCACTCCTGTGTGGGCCTATGTGCAAATCCACCCTTCCCTTCCTCCTGGCCCTGGGTTGGGAATCAGGAGGCCTGGGGTGTAGGCCCTGCCCCTTTCTTGGCCTTCTTCTGCTTACTGGGGTTCATAATCGCAGCTCTGTTGTGGTGCCTCAGGTGGGGGATCAAGCAAGGGGTAAGTGAGAGGTGGAGAGGGAAGAGCTTTCCAATGGACAAGTTCCTCCTTGGGATGAAATGTGGCTGAATTGTCCACAGGCCGGGGGCTCTCACCTGGATTGCATTCCATGTTCATGTGCTGTGTGACCTTTGGCAAGAAACTCCACCTCTCTAAGTGTTAGTTTCCTCATGTAAATGGCTCACACAGATTTCCCGAAATCATTTTTCCAGGCCCAGTCTTCAAGCTTATCTTGCAAGTCCAAGTCTTAGCAACTCACCCTCCTCCCAACTCCTCAACCAGCTCCAGCCTCAGAGATGCTGCCCTCCTCGGTCTTATATGACTTGCGTTCAGGGTACTTTACCTCCCTGCCATAATTATTCATCAAGGGGATCTCTTGGCCATGCCCTCGGCTCCCCCAGGATCGGAGCCTTGTCTGAACCACAGCTCCTTTCCCTGTGCCTAGCATAGACCTGGCACTGAGCAGGCGCTCCATAAATACTTCCTGAAGCCGCCTGCTGAGGTGGAAGGAGCTTGGGCTTTGGCGATCACATAAGTAGAAAGGCAGTGAGGAACGGTGGTTAGTGTGCAAGCTGCCTAGCAAATCCCATCCTAGCAATCTGTCCCTGCCATCTGGCCTTGAGCAAGTCACTTAAGTTGTTCCCTCATCTGTAAAATGGGGACAATAGTACCTACCTCCTAGCGTTGTTATGAGGATTACATTGGTTATTCAGGCAAAACTGCCTAAACAATTCCTGGCATTATTAAACTGTATCTGGTTCACGTACCAGTCTGCTGGGTGACCTCAGAAAGGTAGTTCAACCTCTCTGAGCTACAGTTTTCTCATCGGTAAGAGAGCATCTACCCCATAGAGTAGCCATGAGGATTGTATGTGATGAACAGGGCCTGGCCCAGGGTCAGGCAGGGGTTGCAGTTACAATCTCAGGGAAGTCCCAGTAAATAAGCCAAGGACAGTTCCCCCTAGGGTGCTAGAAAACAGAATCCCCCACCCCCCTGGGGCCCTACTTTGCCTGCTTTTTGGAGGGAGTTTCCAGAAGGTGGCACCCTTCCTAACCCTGCAGCCCTGGCTGATGCCACCCTGACCAGGCCCTGCCAGGATCTCAGAGAAGATCTCGGCTTCAGCCCAGTCCTTAAGGAGCTGCCAGACAAGGAAAAGACAGTACTTTGATGCAACCAACCAGGCTATGGTGACACCAAAGAGGAGGATGGCAGTGAGTGCCTCGGGCATCCATCGTACAGAAACCAGGGCTCAGAGTGTAAATATGGACTGGACAACATTTATTGAGTACTTATTAAATGCTGGCACTGTTCTAAGGACTTAACCCACAGTAACTCATCGATGCCTCACCCAGCCCTATGACAGAGGTAACGTTGTCACCCTCATTTTCTGATGGGGGAAAGAAAGCATAGAGGTGAAGCAACTTTCCGAGGATGTGGGCTTACGGTGGCAGAGCTGGGATTTGATCCCGGGTGGTCGGACTGCAGAGGCCACTTCCCTAACCACCACACTCTTCTGCCTTTAGGAGACTTGCATTGGGCCAACAGTCCATGAGTGCCGGGCAGGGACTGGCAGCTTCTGCTCCGGGCGCCTGTCCAGGGCTCTCTGCACTCTGCCGTGCTGGCCCTGGAACCCCGGAGTCCTCCTGCCTGCCCTCTCTCTTAGGCACCCACCTCTCCCTGCTGGCTGGACGAAGGGGCAGCCCACCATCTCGGCACTGTCTAGTTAAGACACACAGGCTGCAGCCCTGGCTCTAGTTGAGCGGTTGACCTCTCTGAGCCTCAGTTTCTTCTGCTGTAGAATGGGGACACAGGGATCCTGTGAGGGTCTAGGACTATCCTGATAGATGCCAGAAGCTTTTGGTCCCAAGACTGGGATCCTCCTGGCTCCCTCTCAGGCGAGAGCCTGCCCAGCTTAGCACGCCTCTTCCATCTGCTGGCGGTTCCGCAGGCCTGGCTGGTGGGTGGCTGCCCACTCTCCCCTCCACGCTGTTCCAGCCCCTCCATCTGGACCACCTTCCCGACTGTCCTCTCCCATCGCCATGTCTTGGCCCCTCTTTGACTCCCCAGGCTGCCTCTTTCCACTAGGTGTACTGCCCGGACACTACTCGGCCCTCCCACCGGGCATTCTACGCTTTCTGTATCTTTTGTATCTTTGTGCTTCATAAAACCCGCTCTTCTGTCTTGAGAAGTGGTGTCGCTTTCCACCCGGTCACCAGGAACCCTGGGTGCCTCGTCCTTCCCCTTACCCCCTGCAGCCCATCAATTACCAGGTCTTTCCTCCTCAGCAGGGCCCAGTCCTGGCTCTTCTTTGCGGCCCTCCCACCCCCGTGGGCATCCAGAAAGCTCCTCCCACCCACTCCTCAGCCTCTCACGGCCATCTGGCCTCCTCCTGCCCACGCTCCAGGGCCGGCTTTCTAAAGCACAAACCTTTCTGTGTCATTTAAAAATCCACAATGGTATACAATGGAATACTATTCGGTCATAAAAAGGAATGGAGTACTGATACATGCTACAACATGGATGAACCTTGAAAACACTCTGTGCTTCATGAAAAAAGCCAGACACTAAGGCCACATAGTGTACGCTTCCATTTACATGAAAATGTCGAGACTAGGCACATCTATAGAGACAGAAAGTAGATTAGTGGTTGCCAGGGGCTGGGGAGAGCAGGGAATGGGGACTGACTGCTAATGGGTACGGGGTTTCTTTCTGAGGTGATGAAAATGTTCTAAAGTTGACTGTGGTGATGGTTACACAATTCTGTGAAAACACTAAAAATCACTTAATTGTATAATTTAAATAGGTGAATTGTATGGTATGTGAGTTATACCACAATAAAACTGCTACTTAAGAAAAATCCACAAGAGCTCCCTAAATTCCTCCGGGTACTCAGGACCCCAAGGCTGGCACCTGCCCCCTCTCAGTGCCCACCACCCCAAGCCTTGTGCCTGATGCTCCACAGTCAACCACATATGGTGCCACCCAGGCTCACACACACACCTCCGGCCTGTGTCTCTCCTGCCCTGACTACCTGGAATGCCCTCCCTTTGTCATCAGGCAAACGTGTACACCCCTTTAAGACAGTGAAGGTACACCCCCTTCCAGGAAGTCTTCCCTCAGCCCCCACAAAGGGTTGAGGTTCCCATTTTAATTACTTACAAATCTGTAATTATCTGGCTGGACTGTAAACTGTGAATACGAGGTCAGGTACCTAGTGAGTGATGGATGGGTGTAGTGAGAGCTGGGAGTATCCAGCTCAGCTACCTTGTTTGACCTTTGAGGCAACTGAGGTCCAGAGACGAGCAGACACACATGGCTCTTTACCAGCAGAGGCAGATTCTGATCCCAGGTGTACTGAGTGACTAGGGTGTGCCAGGGACTCAGCTCCCATCAGCCACCTCTTCTCCCACAAAGAGGGGTCCGGGGCAGCTCCCCCTCCACGTTGCCCAGGGGCCCAGGGGTCACGCTGCTCTAGCTTCTCAGCTGGGAAGGCACCCCGTCCTGCCAACACCTGAGTCTCCTGTACAGAAGTGGTAAGAAAACAATGAGAGCTGCAGTCACAGACTTGGGTGGCTGCACCTCTGACAGGTGTGTGGGCTCAGACAGGTCTCCCGCCCTCTCTGAGACTCAGTCTCCTCCTCCGGAAAGGTCGCTGATGATACCTGCGTGGTGTAGATGCAGTGAGAGCCTCTGAATGGGTAGCCTGCTCCACCTCTGCCTCCCCGCCAATCCTCCGCAGTGGTTGGAGTGATCTGACGAGAATGAATCAGAGCTCAAACTCACCAGGGGCTCCCTGCATACTTAGAATGAATGCACACACCTAGCCCTGCAAGGGCGGCTCTGGGGTCTTCCTGACCCTTCCTGCCACTCCCCTCAGTCTTAGTCTCTGTTTCCTTCATTGAGCCTCATCACAATTTGTAATTGTATTAGAAAACAATTACGTCTGTCTTGTGTGCCATCTGTCTTCACCCTGCACTGGAAGTACCTGGAGAGGAAAAGAAGAACCGGGTTTGTCTGGTTCTCATTGGTTCCCTAGCTCCTGGCAGAGTAGTGGGAACATAGCAGGTGCTCAATATACATTTGCTGAGTGAACGAATATACCCCTTATAGGGTTTTGTGAGAATCAGATGAGAAAGTGGGGTAGAAAATACTTGGCCAAGTAAATGCCAGGTTGTTACCGCTGTTATCATGTCAATTTCACCAGGCTGCATTGATGCTCAGATCCCTCTCCACCTCTCAATGTTCTCCCCACAGGTCCTCCCGTCAGCCTGTCCACCAGGGTGACCAAGTTGTTCCCAGTTTTCAAGCTGGAAGTTCTGCATCCCAGAAATGCCCTCAGTCCCAGACAACCCTCCTGAATGCTTCTCAGCCCCATCTGTCACCTCTCTCTTCTGTTGGCAGTTCTCTGGATGCCCTGGCTGCACACACACTGTTCTCCGTGCCTGAATGTCCTTCTCTCCCATCCTCCTGCCCTGCTGGATTGGTGAATCTGACATGTGCACCTCTGGGAGGCCTGCCCTCCACTCTCTACAGCACACAACTCAGACTCCATGGACGGCTGTGTGCTGGTAAATGGCTGGGGAGGGGGGGAAAGCCCTGATTTGTTGTGTTTGCCAATTTCTATGGTGAAAATGCTCCCATCAGGGCAAATTTCATGCTACCAATCTAAGATAACTGAATACTGAGTTGGGAAGAAATGCCCAGAGTCAGTTCTTGTGATCCAAGCCACCAAAAAACAGCCCATCCCACCACTGGACCTCACCCATATGTAACCACCCACTAGTTGGTGAACCCTGGTTTAAGTAGGGGCTGGGGCTTTAATCTCTACACCCTGAGCACCTAGTACAGGGTATGGCACATAGTAGGTGCTCAGTTAATTCAGTCTGTCGAATGAAGGCAGGTCTGTCTTCCTAACTGGACAGTGAACAAATTGAGGGCAGGAGCTGTGGGTTTGATAAGTTAACATACATAAAGTGCTTAGAACATACAGCAAGCGCTATATAAATGTTAGGTATTATTACTCACCCAGCATGCAAGGACAATAAAAATTCCCACTTATTATGTGCTTTCCGGGTGCCAAGCCCAGTGCAAGTGATTTACATGGGTTCTCTCACTAAATCCACATGACCACCCACGGAAGTAGGTACCATTATCACCCCCATTTTACAGATGATGAAAGTGAGGCTCAGAGGGGGTGAAGTGAATGCCTCAAGGTCACGCAGCTACTAAGTGGCAGAATTGAGGTTTGACTCCAGGTCTTTGTGGTTCCAGGACACAAAATTATCAAGTTGCTGAGTGGAGACACAAGTGGAGACCATCTTGTCAGGGCTACTTAGGGGACAGGGCTTGCTGGGGTCACTCAGCAAGGTGGAGCCAAAGCCTGGGCCCCAAACCCAGGACCTGGAGCCAAAGCAGCCAACCAGCACCTGCCTTCTGCAGACGCCCAGAGCCCTCAGCCAGGCAACCGAAGGCAGGGATGGCAGTCGGCCGGGAGGAGGAGAGAGGATTACGGGGAAACAGATTTTCTCCTGGCCTTCCCCCTGGGCTCCGGGGATAGGTGATAATTGACCGAATGAGCCATGAGTCAGGCCGAGGCAGGGCTCCATCTGGCCCTGGCACGGCGGGGCTGCTAATTGGCACCGGGTGATCCTCGAAGCCTCCTTGGCTGGCCTGCGGCTGTGCTCCCCCTTCGCCTCCCAGAGACTCCGGATTAAGCCCCAGAATGCCTGGTGCCACAGTGGACTCAGATGTTGTCAGGCCCAGTGTGCCAGGCCTCCAGGGTGGGCAAGGAGTTTCTCTCTCTTCCTGGGGGGCCCTGTAGACCAGAGGGCTGTGTCTGTGGCTCTGAGCAGAGGCAGGCTCACCACAGTCTAGCTCCCACTCCCGAGAACCTGATGAAGTTGAACCTGGGTATGAACTGTGTAGCTGGCTGCCAGGGCGGAATCCCAAGCCTGCCTCTTGCTAACAGTGTGACTCTGGGTAAGTCACCTCACTCTCTGTGCCTTGGCTTCCTTGTCTATATAATGGGGGGAATGATGACACTGCTCTTATATTTGCTGGGAAGATTACATGAGTTAATTCACAGAAGGCACTTGCAATAGTGCCCGCCTGGTTCATATCAAGGGCTATGCAAGTGTTTGCTTTTATTATATACATTCTTTCTTGGCCCACCACTTGCTCTGTGCTAAGACCTGGGGATAGAGAGACAAAGAAGAAGTAGTCCCTGCCCTCGGGAGTGTGGGTCCAGTTGGGGAGATGGTGAGTTATGAATTTATTCAAGAGGTGCTTATTAAGCCCCTATTGTGTACTAGGCACTGAGTCATGCAGACAAAAGGCCCAGGCCCTGCCTGTTAGAGGCTACACCTGAGCAAGAGTCTGGGACGCCTGTCTTCAACCAGGGCTGACTGTTGGCCACTGTGGGCGGAGGGGCCAGGGAGTGGTCCTGGGCTCAGCAGTGCCAGGTTTGAAGGGCAGCTGGCTTACTTTCCTGCCTTGGGATCTCCAGGTAGCATTGGATGTGGGTCAGGGAGAGGAGTTCGGACAGAGAAGAGAGTCCTAGGCCCAGAGGGGGGAGGCCAGGGCTCGGCTGCCCCCTCAGCCCCTTGCTCTGTGAGTCCAGGCCACTTCCTGCCTCCTTTGGCTGTGGCTGGGACCATCTCTGTGGCCTCTTCCAGGCTCGGGACTCTGGCTGTGGACAGGCTCAGGCACCCAGCCCTGGGCCCCGCATTCTCCTTGAACTGTGGAAGAACTGATCTGTGTGTTTTTAGGGGCTTATGCTGAGCGTTTGTCAGGGCTGAGCTTGTGGTGCTCTTGTGGCTGAGTGGGTGGGGTTTTGGGGTCTCCCTCATGCAAAGTGTCTTTTGCATTTTGCACGCTTCCTGCTTTTGCTGCTGAAGTTAAGCCAGTGGAGTCAGTACCCCTGAGCTGGGCTGGGCAAGGGTGCTGCTCTGTGCCAGGGGCAAAGCCACACTGGAAGCAGGCGACAAGCTCCTGGGCTGGAAAGAGGAGCTTCTGATCACCGTGTGTCTACATGTGCCTGCTGGTGCTGGGCCAGGAGCTTCCGGAGCCCATAACCTCATCAGTCCTCATAATCACCCTGTGCAATGGGAGGTGTTATTCCCATTTTAGAGATTGGGAAACTGAGGCTCACAGAAAGGAAGTGCCTCGTCCAAAGTCACTCAGAGACATAGGGGCAGAGCCTGTGTCCCCACAGTCCACGCTCTCACATTGCTTCCGAGGCCCTCAGTGTTCCAGCTTGATGAAGGGGGCCCCTCCCTGACCAGCCCTTCCTCCCTCAAGGGGGCCCTGCCCTTCCAGGTTAAGTCCAGGAAGTGCCTCAGGGTCATCCCCTTGCTGTGGCAGCTCCTACTGGGACCACCCAGGGGATGTCAGTCATCCTGTCCCCCTCCCCCACATGCCCAGGCTCCCCCCACTTGCCCCTGCTGGGACCCGGGCTCTGTGGATCCCTGCCAGCAGCTGGCAGGACGACAGAAGTCAGGAGCTGTGTTAACACTTCTCCTCTTTGCCTGAGAGGGGAACCCAGGGCTTCCCCCAGGCCAGCCTCCACGCAGCCGGCTGCTAAGTCCTTTCCCTGCTCAAGACCCTTCGGTGGCTCCCTTGTGCCTGGGGCGCGTCCCGCCCGCTTCAGCCTCCCCGTCAGGGTTCACCTCGCCGGCCTCAGCTCCCACAGCCTCCCAGCCGAGCCTTGGGCTCGGGTCACAGGAGGCAGTTCCGGCTCCCCATCGGGCTGTGCTCGGTGTCACCTCTGCCTGCTACGCGGTCCCAGCTCCAGCCTGGCTGACTCCTCTTCGCCCTTCACATCTCAGCTCCAGCTCCTTTGGGTCCTTCTCCTGGGATGCCACCCTCTCCAGGGCCGGGTTTAGGGCCTCCCTTCCGTGCTCCTGAAGCCCCTCGCCTCTGCTCCTGCATGATTATACAGGTGTGACTGCCCCTGCACAAGGCCCTGAGCCCGGTGGCAGTGGGTGCCCATAGCGTCTGGCACCTCTCAGCCCCGGGGTCTGGCTGAGAGGTGATGGACAGGGGGTCTCAGGAAGTGTTTGTGGACTGACTGACTGAGTCTGAGAAAGGTGGAATCTTGTGCTTAAGGTCACCCAGCTTGTGTGCGGACTGGAGACTGTGTTCTAGGCCTCTGGACCATGTCAGAGACTCCAGGGCTCATCCGGGGCCCCCAGTAGCGGGCTCTCTTCTTGGCATTTGGTTAACGTCTGTCTCCCCGCCTCCCACTATCCCACCTGCCCAAGTGTGAGCTCCATGAGGGCAGCCCCCGTGCCTGCCCTGTTCACTGCCTGGTACAGAGCAGGCCCTCTGTAACACCTCACTCGACAGCAGGCTAGAAGGCCCCAAGGTGCGGAGGGGCGAGCTCACAGACGCCTGCGGGAGCCAGACCCTGAACCCCACGGCCGTGAAGGTGGGTTAAGGGCGATGTACTCCCGGCTCGCCAGCCCCTGGATACTACGTCAGGCCCCCAGTCCCGGCTCTGGCCCACCTCCCTTCCTGCCATCCTCACGGTGGGGGCTGAGGGCTCCCGCCTGCCCAGCAGGCAGCCCCATTCCTCCAATTTCCTCCCAATTAATCAAGCTCTGAACTTTTTAATTATCTGCCTGCAGGGTGACTCCCCACTACGGTGAAGCAATTAAGGACGTTTCTAAGTGTGGTGTGTCTGCCGGCAGGCAGCTTTGACCAGACCCTGATGGAGGAGGTGAGCGGAGAGGGGGACAGGAGTGCCCTCAGGTCATGGGGCTACTGGAGGCCGTCCTGGGTTCCTGACCAGGGCTATTCCAGGGATCTGGGGCCACACTGTCCAGGGTACGCCCACCCCCCTGCCGCCACCTCTGTTCACGCGACGGCTCTTTCTCTTCAGCTGGAATCTGGCTTCCCAGATTCCAGACAGTTACCACGTGCCAGGCGCTGGGTTACGTACACGCTTTGCAATTCTACTGCATCCTCACCTTGACCCTGGGAGTAGGAAGTATAATTATCAGAGGAAACAGAGGCTCAAAAACATTAGGCAACTCCAGAGATGCAGCTGGGATTTGAAGCCAGTTCCGAGTCTACATCCACTTCATCAACTGTCTCTCTCTTTTTTTTTTTTTTTGCAGTACACGGGCCTCTCACTGCCGTGGCCTCTCCCGTTGCGGAGCACAGGCTCCGGACGCGCAGGCTCAGCGGCCATGGCTCACGGCCCCAGCCGCTCCGCGGCATGTGGGATCCTCCCGGACCGGGGCACGAACCCGCGTCTCCTGCATCGGCAGGAGCCACCAGGGAAGCCCCTATCAACTGTCTCTTAAAGACCAGCATGGCCTGTGGAAGTGCCCTGGAACACTGAGGAAGCGGGGTGGGGTGAGGTGGGGGTGTGTGTGTCGGGGGTGGGTCAAGGAGAGGCTGTGCAGGAGATGCCAGCGAGCTTGAGAGCTGCTGAAGAACACAGGCTCTCCATAGTCCGGGTGGCCGGTGGGAGAGGGCACTGCAGGCAGAGGGGCAGCCAGTGCAAAGGCACGGAGGCCTGAAGTAGTATGGTGCGTGTGCGTGTGCGTGTGCGTGTGTGCGTGTAGCTGCAAATAGTTCAGGGTCGCTGAAGCATGAAGTTCAAGTCTGGGAGAGGTGGGAGATAAGCCTGGAGAAGCAGGTGGGGTCTGGGTCACTGGAAGTCAGAAGGACCTTCACGATCTTCTGGTCCAAGCTCCTCATTTTATGACTACAGAATACATGACCCAGACAGGGACAGTGACTTGCCTAAGGTCACACAGCAAGTTAGTGGCTGATGGAGCTGGGGCTGCAGCCCAGGAGTCCTGATACCCAGACTGGAAGGGAAGAAAGAGGGGCAGAGGAGCAGTAGCTGTCAGCTCACTGCAGTAGCCTCCCGACTGGTTTCCTGGCTTTCGCCCTTGCCCTCCGACCTCCCCACTCTCCCCTGGCTGCAGCCTGCTCTCAACACACCAGCCAGAGGGATCCTGGAGAACAGGAATCAGCGGTGTGTTGCTTCTCTGCTCCAAGCCCTTCCGCAGCTCCCACCTCACCTGGAGTCAAAAACGATAGCCTACAAAGCCCCCTTTACCTCTCTGGTTAAATCCATCCCTAGGCCTTTTATTCTTCTTGTTGTAATTGTGTCTCTTTTACCTCTCTGAACTCACTCCTAGAAGCCTCCCTGTCTACCCCACTGCAGCCACACTAGCTTCCTGGCTGTCCTGGAGTATATCAGGCCTCCTCTAGCCTCAGGGCCTTTGTACGTGAGGTTCCCTTGCCTGGTTCAAGTCCTAGCTGAGCTACTTCTTCACTACATCCCTCTCTGAGCCTCACATCTCTCATCTATAATTGGGGTTAATGTTGTACTCCCCACCTTCCTCCCCAGGCTAACATGGGATCCTCGTGAGAAAATGGGGAACAAATAAAGCTCCACAAAAGCCCTCCCTCCAGCTCGAGGCTGTCACTGCAACAGGGCTTGGAAAGGTCTTCACTGGGTCCTTGAGAAAACAGCCCCACAGACGAGCAGTGGGCTCCGGGCCCCCAGACCTTAAGCTGGATCAACATGGCGGAGCTTCCCAGCCTCAGGACTCACACAGGCTGGAGAAGCGAGTGTTAAATCATAATCACGATGTGCCCGAGGGGAAGCCGGATGTGCTCGGAGAGCTTGACACATCTGGCAGGGCAGGCCTGAGTCCCCCGGCACATCTGGCTGCTGTATTGACAGGTGGTGTAGTAGGTCACTGAGGAAGGGCCTGTCAGGCCGGGTCCTCATGCCATGAGTGGGGGTGATGGCCGGATGGAGCTGGGAGCATCTCCCAAGCTGCCTGCAGGCCATAGCCGCCCCCCCTTGTGGATCCCTGCTTCAGGCCATCCACTGGACTTTGGTGTTGTGTTCTGAGAGGCCGGCTTAGGACCTAGAACCTGGGCCGCCAGATTCCAAAATCCCTGCATCATCCTGTTGGCGCCAGCCGCCCCTACTGGGGCTTGGGGAGCCTGGGAAAGCCCCCTCTCCTCTCCAGCTGGGGGGGGGGGTGCATTTTCAGGGTCACCTCATGGAGCCCTTCCCCTTATATGGGATCCAGAAACGTGGTCATCAGCTCCACCTGAGGGAGCCCCCTGGGCTCCTACCTCCTCCCACCTGCCCCAATAAAGCCGTGGTCATTAATAAAGGACACAATTAGCTGTCAGTGGAGAACATGTCTGGAATTTTTTACCTGCTCTGCGAGCTCGGTTAAGGCAACAAACCCCAGGACCCCCCGGGAAGCAGCTGCCACACACCTTTCAGGGGCCCCCTTTGCCCGGGCCCAGGTCAGGAGGGGGCCTGTGACTTTTGCGGTGTGGGCTCCGCAGGCCTGGGCCTGTGCACGGCTGTGTTTTCCAGGCCAGTGGAGAAAGTGACAGAGTAAGAGAGATTTCCTGGCAGAAATTGTTTCTTTCAACCCAACAGGCAATACAATTCAATGTAATTTCCTCCCCCTTCCTGTGTCGACTTAAGAGTCTTTTAGAGCTTGAAGGACTTGAGAGAAAGGAGTTAGTTCAGTCTCTCATTTTACAGCTAGGGAAACTGAGGCCCCGGGAGGGGAAGTGACCTTGTTCGTGGCAGAGGGAAATGTATACGTGCTTCTCTTTTGGGTTCTGTACGCATCCCCTCGCTCGCTGAACACATCAGAGTCTGCAGCCAGGGTCCAAAGGAACATCTTTGAAGTCCCTGATGGTCACTGTTCACACTCCACCGTGTCCTGACCACGTGCTGGGGCCGGAGGGCACAGTGGTGAGCGAGGAAGATGCAGTCCCCGCCCTCATGGAGCTGAGGGTCTAGTGAGAGCAACAGAGGGAAAGAAGCAGTGGACAAACACAAATACTCTACTCGATTTGCGATGGCCACGAAGGAGACAGCGGGGGCTGAGGCAGGACCACAGCGGGTCACTTTAGGGAGTGTGGTCAGGAAAGGCCTTTCTGAAAGGTAGCATTTAAAAGGCAATCCCTGAGGAGAAGAATGAGCGGGAACAGTATTTGCAAAGATGGTACAAACTCAGGGCCTCGGTTCCTCTCCATGTAATGAGGTAAGAGCAGGACATCACCAAGTGCCTGACACCCATTTGCTTGGCCCCAGCTGTCTCTGACCCCAGACACCACTGTGTCTGCGAACACACTTGCTGCCTGGGCACTTCTGTCCTAAGAATGCCATGAGGTCAGGATTTGTCACCCCTGTTCTGCAGATGAGAAAATAAGGCTCAGAGCAATGAACTGCCTTCCCCAGGACACATGGACACCAAGTTCAGGAGCCTGGGCCTCCAACACCTGCCCCTTTCTCTCTCTGCCCTTCTGGGTGCTTTCCAGAACTACTGCTTCCCCTCAGTAACCCAGAAGACTGGTCTGCTCAAGCCCTGGCGGCCTGTGACTTGGATGCTAAAGAAAACCTCACTCAAGAGGTCCCAGCGTTTGGCGCCTCAAGGAGAAGGGATTAAGAAACACAAACAGGGAGAAGGGGAGCTTGCCCACATTCACACTGAGGCTCCTGGGTTGGGGAGCCTGCAGTCGCTCTCCCTCCTAGGGGTACAGAAATCGTTGCCCCTCTCCCGTCGGCTTCTGGGGAGCAGGAGTGAGCCTCAGCGAACCCAAGCCATAAATCAAATGCACAAGATGTGGCTTGGCAGCCATCCAGTGAAAAAGATCTGGGGGTTTGAGTTGACCACAAGCCAAAGCTGCTGAAAAAGCCAATGTGGTCTTAGGCTGTAAGAGCAGAAGGAGAGTGACAGCCCAGCATCCTCCCTGCTGCTCAGGCAGGGTCAGTTTTGAGCTCCACGTTTTAAGGAGGTCCGATGAGTGAGAGTGGACAGGATATCTGAGGCGTCCAGCTGGTTTTCTATCTGCAGTCCCTTTTGGATGGTGCTGGAGGGGCTGGGAGTAGAGTCCCAGGTTCAAACTCTCCAGGCAGCATTTTCTAGGCACCCAGCAGAGTTCTGGAGCCTGACTTGCCCTGGAGCATCCCCTTGCCTGGATCTCTGGGAAGTAATGCGTTCTCTCCTTAACCTTGCTCAGCTTCTACCTCCATGTCCTAGCCCTCCTGTATACTGGGGATTTGAAATCACGTGTGTGGTCTCACCATGGCCTGCCCTCAATTAAGGACAGACTTATTCAGTAAAAAAAGCCCAACATTCTAAGTAATGACCTTGTGCCCAGCCCTCTGTTGGGCACTGGGCACAGAGTGGAATAAGACAGTCCCTAGCCTTGACGATCACTGGCTAGAAGGGGGGAGTGATTATGATCAGTTAGGATATCAAAGCAGACTTTCCAGAGGAAGGGCCAGTTGAATTGCGTATTAAAGGATACGTAGGAGTCCGTCAGGGCCAGAAGAGATGAGGGACCTTCCAGGCAGATGAACAGTGTGTGCAAAGGCATGGAGGGGCGAGGAGGGCAGGGTGGCTGGAGCATGGGCTGCGTGGGAGAAAGGTGGGGACACAACACAAGAAAGGTGACAATGGCTGTATGTGGTCACTGACGGAGTCTGGGTTTTTATTCTCTAAAAGCAGGGAAGCCAGTGGTGGTCCTGTGCCAGTGCTCAAATGGTCGCCGTGTGCCCTCAGTCCTTCCCTCCCACCTTCCTGCCCGGGCCCTCGCCTCCTCGCACTGCAGCCCTCCTGCTCTGGCCTCAGCTGACCCACTCCCCTGTCTCCACTCTGACCCATCTCCTCTCTGTTTTCCTTAGTTCTCGAACCTTTCCTCCTTTGCTGAAACCAGTTCCACCTCTTCCATCATTAAAAATGAACTGAGCTATTAACAACAACCATTCATACCATCTATCGTGCAGCTATTATGTGGCAGGCTGACGGCTTCACGGAAGTTACGGGGGCGGGACTGTGCATCACTGTGGTTAGGGGCACAGGCTCTGGAGTCAGGGTCCAACTGGCCTTGAACCCTGGCTCTACCACTGACGTTGGGCAGGTTACCTAACTTTTCTTTGTGCCTCAGTGTCCTCATCTGGAAAATGGGTCTATCAATAGGACTTACCTTGTAGGGAAAATTCAGAGTTAATATTGTAGAGTGTGCATTCATCAACAATTCTTACAGCAATCCTACAAGGCAGGTACTAGTGACATTCCCATTTATAGAGAAGACAGTTAAGGTTTTGTGAGGATAATGAATCCACCCACAGCCAGTAACAGCGCTGGGAGGGGAGCAGTGGAGCACTACCTCTGAGTCCAAAGACGAGGTGTCTCATGGCCTCACCTCTTCCAGGCTGGGACCTGGGCTGGGCCCAGGAACCCAGGATTCAGTGGGCTCCCAGCCTGGTGGGGAAGATGTCCAAGTAAATAGGCAGTTTCCAAACAGCGTGACCAGTGCCAGGGGACGTGTGGGGTGGGGGGAGGAGTGCTGGGCCTGGGAGCCCAGAGGAGAGGACCTTAACACTGTTGTTTCCTGGAGGTGTAAACACTTGAGCTGTCTTGGAAGATAAAGAAGGACAAGGCAAAAGAATGAAAAGAGGGGCATGCTGGGCAGAGAGGGAATAGCCCATGCAGACAGAGGTGTGGAGATATGAGACCTGCAGCTGGAACCCGGAGCCTGTGAGTGCAGGGGTAAAGGATATGAAATTGGACAGGCAGGCAGGGGCGGACAGCAGTGAGCCTACCACCCATGCCCCGTGCCCACTGCCTGCAGATCTGCCTATGGCTTGACAGCCTGTGAACCCACAGAGAATCAGGAAGAAGCCTGCTCAGTCTCTGGACTGGAACATTCCTGGATCATAAAGTCCCCCATGGCAGAGCATGGACCTGGGGAGACTAGCCTGCTCACTAGGGCCCTTCAAGGCTAACTGATCCCAAACCTTCCCAAAGATAGATGGCTTCCTTAAGAGTTACTTTAACACACTCCTATCCCCAAAGCTTACAAAACTCCCACACCTTTTCAATTTTAACGGGTCAAAAGCTGAAAATTATGAGCCAACAGCAAGATTTGCAGAACAAGTGATCTTCGGCTGTAGCAGCCGGTACACTTCATGACAAACCGCCCAGACGCGGTCATTTCAGAGTGAACACCTTTAAGGGGCACTTCGACCTTCCTCTAAACGTCTCCTTTATTATTTGAACAGTGTGTTTACGGGGCCTGGAGCTGCTGTTCCCACCTTGTGCTTTGGTTTTGTAAAAGAGAAGGAAACTGAGAGAGACGGACATCAAAGCAGGGGATGATGACAACCCTCTAATCTCATAAACTCTCCTCTTATCTCAGTCCTTATAAAAATGGGGAGGCCTGGTTGTCACGAAAAGCAGCTCTGAAAACTCATAAACTTGACAAGCCCTTAGTTCTAGCACCCAGAGGGAAGGACTCTAATCCTTGAGAAAACTGGAGATGAAGAGAGGGGAGGCAACTTCTGGGGAAGCGCAGCCTGCGGAGAAGGCCCACGCTGTCACCAAGTGAGGGTTTGAGAGCACAGCTTCCTAACTTACTTTGACCTCAAGGCAACCCAGTTGGAGAGAGTCTCCTTGGTTACAAGAGAGGCCAGAACTACTATTTTAACATCTGTAATCTTCTGATAAATAACAGCTCACACTTAGCGCTTACTCTGGGCCAGGTACTATTTTAAGTACCTTATGTGGATTAATTTATATAATCTCAAGTTATACTATAATTATCCTCATTTACAGGGGATAAGGCAGAGGGGTAAGTCTCTTGCCAAACATCACTGATTCAGTGAGTGGCAGAGCAGGGATTTAAACTGAGATGGAAGCCATCTGCTTTCCCTCACCCACTGCTAGCTCATCAAGGGGTCGGACTCCAGGCTGGGTGGAGCCTGGCTCATGTCCGTCATCTCCTCTCCTCCCATTACAACATCCTGATCAACTCCTGGCCCTGTTTCACAGCTGAGGAAGGTGAGGCTCAGAGTGGTCCATTGTCCTGGCCAAGAGCACGCAGCAGGGGGATCACAGAGCTGGGATCCATCTCACCCCCGATGCCTGGCTCCAGGGCCTGGGCACCTTGCACCGAGGTTGGACTCAGCCTCCAGATCTGACCAGACTTAGAGTCCCGAGGGACTGGGATCAGTCAGGGTCCCGAGGATCAGAATCCGGTGGCCCCAGGCTGCAGGCTTCGTTTACTCTGCTGGGCTTGGAGCCCCTTCCTGAACCTGAGGGCTCTGAAGCCCTGTCTGGCTTTGTCTTCTCAGAGAGGCAGTACAGTGTAGTGGTTAGCTCCCGAGCTTAACCCAGATGGACCACTTCTAGCTGGGTGACCTCGGAAAAGTCACATAACATCTCTGCAGTTAGTTCTGTCATCTGCAAAATGGGTATAATAATGCTACCTCCCTCCTAAGGTTGTTGAAACGATGGTTAATATACATACAGCACTTAGAACACTGCCACACGTGCAGTAAGTGCTCAATAAATATTAGATATTATTATTACTGTGGTCTGCTCTCTCTGGGGATGTGCCCTGCACCCTGGACCCTGCTGCCAAACCAAACAGCCTCTGTCCATCCCTAAAGCCCCTTGCATTACAGACTGCTGCCTGGCCTGGCCAACCTCCCAGCTGCCCAGGCCTCCTGTCAGCCCTGTCTCTGTAGAGAAAGCAGCACTCTGGGTTCAAATCCCAGCCCCAACTCTTCCTGGCTGAGGTCTCTAGGCACAGAAGCACATCTCTCTGAGTCTTTGTTCTCTTGTATGTAAAACAAGGATTATAACCCCTGTTTTAATAACACAGACGTTACAGTGGGGACTTAGACAGACCTGGGTCTCTGCTTCCTGCTCTCTGCATGACCTTAGAAATGTTAACAATGACAGCTTTACTGATGCTATACATAGAGAATCCTAATGATGCTACCAGAAAACTACTAGAGCTAATCAATGAATTTGGTAAAGTAGCAGGATACAAAATTAATGCACAGAAATCTCTGGCATTCTTATACACTAATGATGAAAAATCTGAAAGTGAAATTAAGAAAACACTCCCATTTACCATTGCAACAAAAAGAATAAAATATCTAGGAATAAACCTACTTAAGGAGACAAAAGACCTGTATGCAGAAAATTATAAGCCACTGATGAAATAAATTAAAGATGATACAAATAGATGGAGAGATATACCACGTTCTTGGATTGGAAGAATCAACATTGTGAAAATGACTCTACTACCCAAAGCAATCTACAGATTCAATGCAATCCCTATCAAACTACCACTGGCATTTTTTACAGAACTAGAACAAAAAATTTCACAATTTGTATGGAAACACAGAAGACCCCGAATAGCCAAAGCAATCTTGAGAAAGAAAAATGGAGCTGGAGGAATCAGGCTCCCTGACTTCAGACTATACTACAAAGCTACAGTAATCAAGACAGTATGGTACTGGCATAAAAACAGAAATATAGATCAATGGAACAGGATAGAAAGCCCAGAGATAAACCCACGCACATATGGTCACCTTATCTTTGATAAAGGAGGCAAGAATACACAGTGGAGAAAAGACAGCCTCTTCAGTAAGTGGTGCTGGAAAAACTGGACAGGTACATGTAAAAGTATGAAATTAGAACACTCCCTAACACCATACACACAAATAAACTCAAAATGGATTAAAGACCTAAATGTAAGGCCAGACACTATCAAACTCTTAGAGGAAAACATAGGCAGAACACTCTATGACATAAATCACAGCAAGATCCTTTTTGACCCACCTCCTAGAGAAATGGAAATAAAAACAAAGATGAACAAATGGGACCTAATGAAACTTAAAAGCTTTTGCACAGCAAAGGAAACCATAAACAAGACGAAAAGACAACCCTCAGAATGGGAGAAAATATTTGCAAATGAAGCAACTGACAAAGGATTAATCTCCAAAATTTACAAGCAGCTCATGCAGCTCAACATCAAAAAAACAAACAACCCAATCCAAAAATGGGCAGAAGACCTAAGTAGACATTTCTTCAAAGAAGATATGCAGATTGCCAACAAACACATGAAAGAATGCTCAACATCATTAATCATTAGAGAAATGCAAATCAAAACTGCAATGAGATATCATCTCACACCAGTCAGAATGGCCATCATCAAAAAATCTAGAAACAATAAATGCTGGAGAGGGTGTGGAGAAAAGGGAACACTTGCACTGTTGGTGGGAATGTAAATTGATATAGCCACTATGGAGAACAGTATGGAGGTTCCTTAAAAACTACAAATAGAACTACCATATGACTCGGCAATCCCACTACTGGGCATATACCCTGAGAAAACCATAATTCAAACAGTCATGTACCAAAATGTTCATTGCAGCTCTATTTACAATAGCCAGGACATGGAAGCAACCTAAGTGTCCATCAACAGATGAATGGATAAAGAAGATGTGGCACATATATACAATGGAATATTACTCAGCCATAAAAAGAAATTGAGTTATTTGTAGTGAGGTGGATGGACCTGGAGTCTGTCATACAGAGTGAAGTAAGTCAGAAGGAGAAAAACAAATACTGTATGCTAACACATATATATGGAATCTAAGGAAAAAAAAATGTCATGAAAAGCCTAGGGGTAGGATGGGAATAAAGACACAGACCTACTAGAGCATGGACTTGAGGATATGGGGAGGGGGAAGGGTAAGCTGTGACGAAGTGAGAGAGTGGCATGGACATATATACACTGCCAAACGTAGGGTGGATAGCTAGTGGGAAGCAGCCGCATGGCACAGGGAGATCAGCTAGGTGGTTTGTGACCACCTAGAGGGGTGGGATAGGGAGGGTGGGAGGGACGGAGATGCAAGAGGAAAGAGATATTGGAACATATGTATATGTATAACTGATTCACTTTGTTGTAAAGCAGAAACTAACACACCATTGTAAAGCAATTATACTCCAATAAAGATGTTAAAAAAAAAAAAAGAAATGTTGCTTGCATTACAGATCCCTCCTAGTAGGGATCATTCATTCAACAGACATGAAGCCCTACTATGTGCCAGGCATTGTTCTAGCTGCTGGGTACACAGCAGCAAATTAGACAAGCTAGGTCCCTACTTGTAGAGCTTACAATCAGATGAGGAATATGAATAATAAACAAGTTATCAAATAAGTACAGGGTGATGTGCTGGAGGGTGCTGAGCTGGGGGACAACTCTAGCTGGGGTGGTCAGGGAGGGCTTCTCTGAGGAGGTGACATGTGAGCTGAGACCTGAAGGACATGAAGGAGTTGGTTATGGGGAGAGCACAGGGAAGGGGATTCCGGGCAGAGGGAACAGCATGTGCAAAAGCCCTTCCTCAGGAGTAAATAAAGAAGCCTAGTGTGTCTGAGGAGTGCAGAGGCCCTTGTGGCCGGAGAGGTGTGAACAAGGGGAAAAGAGTGGGAGACTGAGCCTCAGGCCCGTGGACACAGAAAGTAGATGGGAAACCCATGGAGGGTGTTTGGCAGGGCTGTGAAATGGCCTGTGATTTGAACAGGCAGACGTGATGGTGGCTGGACAGGGTGGTGACAGTGAGGGTGGAGAGAGGAGGTTGGATTTAATGAGGACCTGCCAGCAGTTTCTTCTGCCCCCCGTAGAGCTGTGCGTGAACATGAGGGGTGAGAGCCTTCTGCTTCTGCGAAGGAGTAACAGTGTTTCCTTCCGAGTATTTCACTGTTTCAGCAGCGCCTTCTCCCCAAGGACTCTCAATCAGCGAGCTGACTGCCCATCGAGAGCCCGTAATTATTAGGCTTTTGGGACAGGTGCCCGGTGGGCTGGCAGCACCTCCTCTGTGGGCCGTGTGGAGCCCATGGCCATGCTGCTCCTTGGCAGAAAGTTGAAAGGGAAAAAACCTGCTCCGGGCAGCTCCCTGCTCCATTTTTAGGGTCCTCCTGTTGCCCTCACCCAGCCCCAGGCATGTGGCTCCCCGAGCTGCCCCAAGGCCCCGTAGGACGCCTGCTCAGGGTCTCAGATTTTGCCCAGCTCCTGGCATCTGCCCTCTGCCCCAGCTGCGTCTCGTTCCCTCTGAACTCAGCTCATGCTGGGAGAGGCCAAGGATGCGTCTTTGCCAGGGAGTCAAAATGTACACTGCACCTGCGTGCACCAGAGCAGGCTCCCTCCTGGAAGACACGAGGCCTTCATCCCGGGAGTTCATCAAATGCGGACAGTTCAGGCAGCGTGTCCGGGAGGGGAGATGGACTGTGGGGCCGACAGGGCACCGGGCTGCTGTTCATACCTCCCATGGTCTCCTGCTGCTCCCGCCTTCAAGACTGACCCACCTGCTCCTGAAATCAGCCTGTAAGTTACAACTTTCCAGAACAACCTGCTTCTGTTTCCTAAGCGTGGCCACGGGTGCACCTCACGACAGCCCGTGATGGGGTGCGATTATTATACCCCTCGTGACGATGAGGAAAGCGAGGCTCAGAGAAGGATGTGACTGCCCAGGGCCAAACGGATGCCTGGGCCAAAGTCTCCACTTCCAGCTTTGAGTCGAGCATGGTCTCCTTGGCACCAGGCCCTCTCTGCCACCCGGATTCCCTCCTGCTCTACAAGGACAGAAGTGACAGCAGAGGGCTCTGGTTAAGATCGGAGGGATAACCGACAAGGCCATTAGTGGGTAGTGACAGACAGGAATGGACAGCAAAGCGCATGTCTTAGGTGAGCTTTAAAACGGACCATGACATCCACTGAGAAATGACATGGTCACTCAGGTGATTTAGGCACTAACCCCTGCCATTTGTCTACTAATACCATGATTAGAGCCTGGCACATTGCTCTAAGGTTCATTCATTCATTTGTTTGTTTATTCACCCATTCATTCCACAGACACTGACTGAGAACCTGCTATGTCGCAGGCACCCCGCCGGGACAGAAAGTTGTCAGATACAGTCCCTGCCCTTGGTAACTGCTACCCAGTAGTACAGCTCTGTCTCTTCCACTGGACTGGGAGCTTCTCAAGTGGTTAAGAGAGTGGCCTTGGGAGTCAGACCACATCCTGGCTGTGTGACCTTCGGCAACTTACTTCACCTCTCTGTAGCTCGGTTTCCCCAGATGACAAATGGGGGTAATAACAACGCCTACCACCAAAGTCACTGTCGGGGGTAAATGAGTTAATATGTATAAAGTGCTTAGAAAGGTGAGTCTACACAGAGTTAATGCTTAGCTCTGTCCTTCCACGTTCTTAAGAACGTGTAGGATTTCCCAAGCGAGTTCTTACTGTCCTGATGGGAACTGTTGGGTTTTGTTTCTAACAATCATGTCCCAGGCTCCCTTCTCTTTTAAGCATCCTGGCAGAGTATGCAAAATGCACTTGTCAGGAGCTATCTGTCGAGAGTGTCTTTGCACTTGTGCTTAAATAGTCATCATTATTCCTTCAATAAAGATTTTTTGAATGCCAGGCACTGTTCTAGGGCTTTTAGCCACATCATCTTATTTAGTTGCTACAACATCCTGATAAGGTTGGCACCATTTCCCCTGTTTTGCAGAGGAAAAAATAGGCTTAGAGAGGCTGCATGACCGACCATCCACCCACCCATCCACCCATCCATCCACCCATCCATCCATCCATCCATCCATCCATCCATCCAAGATTTTCTGAGTACCTACTATGAGCCAGGCAGTCACTGTGCCAGGACTAGGTTCAAGTTCCAGCTGGTAACAAAAGACACCCAGTCCTTGCCCTATCAGGGCTTCTGGTCTTGCTGGGGAAGACTGACTGCGTTAAGTAATGAGCAGCACGATGAGGTCCTGAGTGAAGGAGTGCAGGGTATGATGAGTGCATTCAATAGGGGCCTGCCAGTGCATGTAGTTGGAGGAAAGTAGCCTAGAAATTTCTCCTACCACCTCCTAAGCCACTCCTCCTAGTTCCATCTTTGCCCCTTCTCATCATTGCAAGCTACCATTCATCAGGGTCAATGGCCCCTCCTATGACACCTCACATCATCTCATAGGTCACAGATGTCATTCATCCCCAGAGAAGCCCAATGTATTTCGACCCTATACTGGAACTCACTGGTTGTCATTTGTTTGCTGGCTGAGTGCTGATCATAATTGTTTTCCCTTTGACTTTCTTCCCCACCAGTCTGTGAGCCTGTAAGCAGGGCTTACTCATCTTTAAATCTAGTACAAAGCTGAGCAGAGGGTGGTTACTCAACAAAAGCTGGTTTCGGGAATAAATGGAGAGGCAGAGTGGGTGAGAAAACCTGCATCTGAGTCCCAGCATTGCTAATTCTGGCCAAATGGCCTTGGACAAGCCCACGGTTAGAATTTAGGCTTGGTATACAAATAGCTTCGTCTCACCCTCCAACTTCAGTCAGTTGGTTGGTAGCTGCCTGGAGCATTGTGTTGAGAAGGATCCTGAAGTAGCATCGGGTTTAATGGAAAGCGTGCTGTGATTGATTTGCAATGCCTGCCATGGCTTCAGGAGGAGTGGCAACGGGTGCTCCTCATTTCTGATATCCTGGAAAAGGTTGTGGTCCTCTTTAAGGCTTTGTTTTTCCCATCTGTAAGACGAGGAGACTAGACTCAATGATATCTGACACTCTAGGATTCTGAGTCCCACATCCTCTTCTAGTATGATTTTTCTTTGGGGACAGGAGCCACATGCTAGCCTAGCCCAGAGCCTAGCGCACAGCAGGTGCTCAGTAAATGCTAGTTGGATGAATAATCTTCCTTGGTTATTGTGAGACCCCGTAGGGAGAAGAGGACTTATTATCCCAGTTCAATATGAGGAACTGAAGATTCGTGCCTGGAGCCACATAGTGCCCATACTGGTCCCGGGGTCGTCTGACCCCTGCACCCAGTCAGTTGCATGTACCTTTCTGAATCAACCAAATAATGGCGCCAACCAGCAGCCATATTGCATTTGACTCCACAGAGCATTTTCACATTCATTATTGCACTTGAGTTTCTCAAGGACTCTGGCAAGGGAGGGGCGACCATTGCCCTCAGTTGGCAGATTGGGACACTGATGCTCAGAGTGGGCACGTGATTTGCTAGGTCTCACAGAGCTGGGATGCACCAGGTCTTCTGGTTCTAAACCCCATGCTCCGGCCACCTGCCCCTTACTAACCAGCTCCTATGTTCCACTGCGCTTCCTCTTTCCTCACAGCCACCTCTGCTTTTTCAGGAAAGATGAAAGAGCAGAGACATGAAGGAGATGTAACAGGAGCCAAGCTCCCCTCTCCCAGGAGGCCAAGCCCCACCTTGGGCCACCTCTTGAAGGGGGACCTTGAAGGGGAGAGAAGGGGTCAGAAGACCTGAGCAGTGGGGCACCAGCTGGACGACAGGCCTCCCGGGTCTTCTCCATGACCCCAGCGTGGGCTCACACCAGCTGGGTAAACAGGCACCAGCCCCAACCAAGGGCGGGGGGCATTCCTGCCCCTCTCAGACTGCCTGTCTGTTGCTAAGGATTCTGGGAATGAGGCAGGGAAAGCTAAGGTGAGAAGCTGACCAGAAGCAGCCACCCAGAAGGACTGGTCTGGAACTGTCCTTAGGAAGACAGGGATGACCTGGGAACAGACGGGAAAATGGCTAGACCTGGTCTGGCATCCACCCTCTTCCCTCTCTCCTGCTCCACACAAGCCTTGTTTCATCTTATTCTGAATACTTTACAACCCTGGGTATTTAACTTGGTCTCTTGTGACTCAACTTTTCCACCTGTAAAATGGACCTAGGGACAAATACTTCTGGACTAGAGAAACTCTTTTTTTCCCCATCTGTACCCTTTTTCCGGAGACCCTGTCCCTCCGGGAGGAGCAGCTCCTATAAACTTGTGACACTGTAAACATCACATCATCTCCACCCCAAAGCACAGCTAACCAGAGCAGAGAAAGCCGGTGCCCGTGTGTGCAGGGGAGTCACCCCAGTGAGGCTCTCGCCCCTGACTGTGGAAATGGTCCCAGACAGGGACTTGGGGATCCCAAGGGCCCCTCTGACAATGGGAAATCCACCTCCTCTCTTTAGGCCTCGGTTGCTTTCTCCACAACACCTGGGAGATAGTCGATAATTAGCCCCTTCAGGTCGGGACATCTTTTGAATGACTCCACACTTTCCCACCTATATGCCTTTGCTTACCCAGCGTCCCCATGTCCTCATGTTCAAATCCAGCTCAGAGGCCCCCTCCTCTGTAACGCCTCCCCTGGTCTTGCCCCAGCCCTCCAGAACTACAAGCGTCTCTTCCCACCTCCGTACCCCCATTGACTTGGTCTGCTTCTCTGAGAACACGAAAAGCTTTCTGCCTTTCTTATTGGTGCCCTGGCACTGCTGGCTCTTTAAGGCAGGGCTCTGTTTTTGTTTTTTTTGTTTTGGCAGCACTGTGCAGCATGCAGGATCTTAGTTCCCTGACCAGAGGTCGAACCCGCACCCCCTGCAGTGGAAGTGTGGAGTCTTAACCACTGGACCGCCAGGGAAGTCCCTAGGCAGGGCTCTGTCTTATCCTTCTCAGCCGCCATAGTGCCCAGCACGGGGCCTACAGCACAGCAGGTACCCAACATGGGTTTGTTCACTAGACAGAAGAAATGAGCAAGAGAGCCGGTCACAGCCCTCCCTGGTCCTGGGTACAAGTTATAGAAGGCCACGGGGGCACCACAGCTCTGAAATCTATGCATTTTCTAGATGCACACGACGAAGTGAGACAAAATGCGAGCCCAGGCCGAGAGGGCTCAGGTTTTCAACTATCATGGAATCCAAGGCTGCAGGATGGCGCATAAGGGCCCCTAGAAGGCCACGTTCAACTAACGGCTGGCTATAAGACATTAGCCAGTTGATCCCTGACCCAGCAGCGGCCACCATGCACTCCCCAGCTGCTTGCAGGATAAAAACTTCCAATGCACAATATTCTAGGGATCAACATGCCAGTAAGGCACCTATCACAAAACCACAATAGCGGTCTTCCTCCACGGTCTTTTCAAATGATGGGAAAATGGGGACAATCAAGGGGCCTCGACTCCTTGTCTGCTTCATCTTTGCACCCCCGAGCGGCTGGTGCAGAGCAGGACTTAGCCGAGCCTGGGGAATGAGTGGCTGACCCCCCAACCCCAGCACACGAGCTGAGCTCTCAGCACGCCTCCCCTCGGACACACAGGTTCTGTGGAGTGTAGACGATCAGAAGGCTTCAGGGAAATCAAAAGCAGCTACTCAGGAAAGGCCAGGGCCCTGCTGGAGAGGCTGCTCTGCGGGGCTGCTGGGCCCCCAGGCCGGTGATTCATGTCTCGCTTGCCCAGGGTGGGAGCACAGGCCGAGTATGAGCTGAATTCATAAGACCTTCTCTGTTTTATCTCACAGATGTTTCTGGGATGGATGTGTCAAGAAAAAAAAAAAGGCTGAAGTTGAAAAACTCCAACTCAGCACATGTCCTCCAGCCCTTGGAGACGTGACAAGGGATTAAAACACCCTTTCTCCTCATATGTCCAACATCTCAGGAGAAAGCTAAATTGCATCCCCGTCAGAGCTGTTCTGGGCACCTGCTGGCTACGAAGACGACCTCCTCATTAGCCTGGCTTTCCTTTGGAAACAAGCGCACAAAAATTGCATTATGGGTACGTGTGTGAACGTGTGCGGTGTCATGCACCCCTCGCTGTCTCCAGAACCTGTTCCCATATATAATAAAAGCTAACTTCTGAGTGCCAGCCACGCGCCAGGCTGCACACCAAGCACCACCTCATTTTATCCTCACAACCCAGTGGGGTCTATGTTCCATTATCCCATTTTCTAGATGATTTGCCTACACGTGGATGTCTGTGTGTACACAAAATGTGCTCGTATGGACACCTCCGTCTTTCTCTATATATCCAGATGCAAACAGATCTTCAGGTCTGGGCCTTTGTACATACATGCACATATATGTGTGTCCATGCCCTTGTGTTATGTCCTTATTTCACAATAGAGACCATTCGTCGAGTTCATTCCGTGTAAGATGCTTTGTTTTAATTACCATTCTTTATGTCATCATTAATCCTGACAAGGCAAATGGTATTATCTACATCGGAGTTGACAAACTATAGTCCAGGGGCCAAATTTGACCTGCCACCTGTTTTTGAGAATAAAGTTTTATTGGAACACAGCCATCACCATTTTGTATGAATTGCCTGTGGCTGGTTTTACACTACAACAGCAGAGTTGAGTTCTATATGAATTCCCTAGATCTTTACAGTTTGCTGACTGCTAATTTGCTTTTTTTTCACATGAGGAAACTGAGACTCAAACAGGGTATCTAATTGTCCAAGGTCATGCACCAGGTAAATGTTTACTTAGCCAAACACTTGGCCACCAGACCCGCTCCTATTTCTGGGTGTCTTTGTGGATGTTAATTGCAGTTGTGCTTACATACTTGTCACTCTCTGTCCCTATGTGCTTATATGCCTGGGAGAAGTTCTGTGTGTCTGTATGACCCTCTCTGTGTGCATAATCAGAAAAAAAAAAGTGCAGTTTTTATTTGTTGGGAATAGGGTACTTATTAATTAGGTCATTTGAACCTAATAATTTGTGTCTACTTAGTCAATAAATTTCTGAGAAAGCTATCCTAAGACGTCTCACTAAGAATGTAGATTTGAGAAGTTAGAGAAAGACAACTATCATTATCACTATCCTAAGACGTCTCACTAAGAATGTAGATTTGAGAAGTTAGAGAAAGACAACTATCATTATCACTTATATGTGGAATCTAAAAAAATGATACAGATGAACTTATTTACAAAACAGAAAGACTCACAGACATAGAAAACAAACTTATGGTTACCAAAGGGGAAAGGGGGGGAGGGAGGGATAAATTAGAAGTTTGGAATTAATAGATACACATGACTATATATAAAATAGATAAACAGCAAGGACCTACTGTATAGCACAGGGGACTATATTCAATATCTTGTAATAAACTATAATGGAAAAGAATCCGAAAAAGAATATATATAGATTATAACTGAATCACTGTGCTGTACACCTGAAACTAACACAACATTGCAAATCAACTATACTTCGATTTAAAAGAGAATGTGGATTTGACAATTTCTTTTCGCAGATAATTGGCTTTGTTTAAAGTGCTTTGAGACTGTTGTAAGTGCATGCAAGTTCAGGATTATTATATCTTCTGGGTGAATTATTCATTTTGTCATTAAGTAATGACCTTCTCTGTCCTCAGTAATGCTTCTTGTCTTAAAGTCTTTTTACTCCCTGATATTTATCTTGCTACCGTTTTTTTTTTTTTAATTTTTGGCTGCATTGGGTCTTCGTTGAGGTGTGCGGGCTTCTCACTGCGGTGGCTTCTCTTGTTGTGGCGCACAGGCTCTAGGTGCACAGGCTTCAGTAGCTGTGGCTTGCAGGTTCTAGAGCGCAGGCTCAGTAGTTATGGCTCATGGGCTTAGTCGCTCCACGGCATGTGGGATCTTCCCGGACCAGGGCTCGAACCCATGTCCCCTGCATTGGCAGGTGGATTCTCAACCACTGCGCCACCAGGGAAGCCCTACCTGTTTTATTATACAGAATATTTGCTGATATATCATTAACATTTTCTATCCCTTTACTTAACCGTCTGTGCGTCATTGTCTTTTGGGTATGTCTCTTGTAAACAGAGCTGGACCTTTTCCCCCCATTTAAACTAAGAATCTCTGATTCTTAACAGTTGAGTTCAATCCATTTTCATTTACTGTGATTACTAATATATTTGAACTTATCGACACTACCTTACAGTATGGGTTTTATTTATCACCCATTTAAAACTTTCTTCTCCTTTCTTGCCTTCTGTGGAGTTGACTTGATTTTCTTTATGCCTGTTTACTTCCTCTACTGGCTCAGAGTTATGTAGTCTAGTCTTTTACGACCACCCTTACTTTTTTTTTTTTTTGGTGTGTTTTTCCAGCATCATGATTTAATTGAGGGAGCATATTCATTGTAGAGAATATATTGATGATTGTAAATGTGACTCCTCATTACAGCCTTAAATTTTTTGAAAAACACCAAAGCACAAAGATGTCAATTATATATTCAAACTACAGGTAGAAAACAAGTACATGTATTTTCCATGCTCCAAAATTGAGTACACACTGTACTGTCATAGGGAAGGGGTTTACCAATGAAGATCCGACAATAAAGTATTCAAGGTTGCACCCTTACATTTTTAACATGCACATTTGTCTCAACCAAGTCAAAAGTTAAATGACATCCCCATCGACCTTCAAACCATCTTAGCATGTGTTTTTTCCAATCTTATTCCTCCTATCTTCTATTTTATGTCTATTTTTGTTCTACCTATTATTATTATTATTATTTTTGTTTTTTTTGCGGTACACGGGCCTCTCACTGTTGTGGCCTCTCCCGTTGCGGAGCACAGGCTCCAGACGCGCAGGCTCAGCGGCCATGGCTCACGGGCCCAGCCGCTCCGCGGCATGTGGGATCTTCCCGGACCGGAGCACGAACCCGTGTCCCCTGCATCAGCAGGTGGACTCTCAACCACTGCACCACCAGGGAAGCCCGTTCTACCTATTATTTTTAAAAATCTAATAATTAAAAAAAAAAAAAATCACCCAAAGATTTTCCTTTCTTCCAAGCTATGTCTATATCATCTCTAATATTTTTTTGTGTACGTGTGGGGAGATGGGGGCATCCCATCTACTATGTGTCAGGCACAGTGTTGCTAGTCTGCCCAGCAACAGGAAGAGGTGGCATCGGTTTGCCCCTACTAGTGAGGAGGAATCTAAAGATCGGAGAGGTGACGTGACTTGTCCAAGGCCATGTGCGGGGGCGGGACAGGAACTGCAACTCAGGGCTCTGTGTTTTGATGGCCTGTGCCGTGCTCCCTAGCCTGGATTCCCTTGCCCCTACTTCCTGGCTCTCCATCCCTCTCCCCACTCCCTCCTCAAAAAGCCAGGGGCCTCGAAGGCCCTCCCGGACTGCAAGAAAGGAAACTGATGCCATTGGCTGCTCCACTGGGGGCCTGGGGAAGCCCAATTCTTCCCCTCCCCAGCGCCCCTCCCTCCCGGGGCTCCCTCTGCAGGTTTATGTGGGGCAGAGAATCAGGTTAATGGAACCCTGGCTGCCTCTGGCTAGTGTGGGGGTGGGGTGTAGCCCCATCTGGAGCCCACCACGGTCAGCCCTCTGTCTCCAGCTCAGCTTAACACAACCCCTCCTGAGCCTTTGAAGAGCCCAGGGGAGGCAACATTTCACACCTTCCTGAGGGAGGCCAGGTAAGCATCTCCCACCAATAGCTACCACGGGGATTTGATTTCAGTGTTCGTTTTGGACCTACCCTTTCCAACATCTCAGCCGGCAGCTCTGGATATCTATGCCAGCGTGGTGTGGTGCAGGGTTAAGGCTCTGGATTCTGAAAGCCCTGGATTCCCGCCCTGCTCTGTCTAACCTTAGGCAAAACACTTCCTGAGCCTCAGTTTCTTCGTCTCTAAAAAGGAAATAATAGTAGACTTGTTCATAAGGGTTGATGGGTTTAAATGAGATGATTCATGCAAAGGGCCTAGTAGGTTGCCTGGCACATAGTAGGAACTCAATAACTATTTCTTGCATCGACAACTGTTATTATTCTTAAGAAGGTGCGTAGTGTCTATAGCTGAGGCTTTGTGCAAAATGCTGCCACTCTGCAGGGTAGGGTTGGCAGGGGGCAGTCACTCCCATCCCAGCTTTGGTTTGTATCCAGCGCTCACACACCTTGAAGATCATCCCTCCCAGAGCCTGGACACCTGCTATGTGCAGGACACGCTGTGAGGAGCTTTACTGAAACCGCCTTGCTTAATACCCACCGCCAGCCCTGCAGCTGTCCCTCACCCTCAGTGGAGCTGCTGCCCTGCCCCTCGACAGGGTGTTGTGGTGAGGCCGCCAGTGTGGACCTTCAAAGCCGCAGTCAGCGCCTGCAGAGCTTATCCAGGGAGCCCTTGGGTTTGCAACCTAGCCTGTCATCCCAGTTTCAGACTTTGGGCTTCACACTTTACAGTCAACATTGAACTCACCTAGCTCCCCACCTCCAGGTGTACAAACGTCTGGCCGTTCTACCTGAGATGTCTGCTGTGGATTTTAGACTCAGTTTGTCTACCTGTAAAATAGGTGGTTGGACTAAATGCTTCTTGTTGAGCCTAAGACTGTTGGCATAAGGGGAACAAACATGAATTGCAAACCTACTGGGGACAGTCATCCGTTCCCTCCCAGGAATCCTGTTATCAGCCCCATATTACAGATGGGGAAACTGAGTCATTTGCTCAACTAACTCAGCAATATGAGGCCAGTCTGGGATTTGAGCACAGACCTGTCTGGCCCTTTTCCTGGTGCTCTGAGAAGCTTACTACAGACACTGCGAAGAACCAGAAGGAATTGTGTGGTCCCCGCGTGGGTCCCGCTCAGTGCCTGAGCACCTCCCCGGCCCCTGTCCTCAGAGTCTTGTCTGCTGCCAGTCTCCCTGGACAAAGGCTATGCAGCCAGCACCCCTTACACGGCCCTGGAATTCCCGCGAAAGCCTTTTCTCTGTGTTTTTGGAACCCAGCCCGGGGCTGGCCCACCAGTCCTGGGAAGGAATTTGCAGTTTCTCATTTCTAAAGGAGGGAAAGCAAGTTGTAAGCTCATCCCCCCTTCCTGCCAGTCAAACTCAAGCATCGTCATGAACTTGCCCGGCCATTTACCATTTACAAATCCCAACCTCCTTAGCCTGGCTCCCAAAGCCTTGGCCCAGTGCCTCAACCCACTTCTCCCGCCCCACGTCCATCATCTGGCACCTTTCACGCTGCCCGACTAAAGCTCTCTGATAATTCCTGAACACATCCCACACGCGGCTGCCTTCGGGCCTTTGCTCCTTCTGCTTCCTCTGTCCGGAATGGCCTTCCCACCATCCCTAACGCAGGTATCTCCTGCTTTTCAAAAGTGCGCTTTATGTCACTTTACTTTTACAAAAGACAAACATTAGTACTTATTTTTGCTAAAAGAAAGAAATCCGAGGAGGATTTTCACTTTTCTGATAAAGAAAAGTGCTTCTTTGCTTTATGCCGTTTCAGCTTATGAAAGGTTTCATAGGAACACTCTACTTTCAGATAGCAGGGGAAACCCGGATATACCAATTCTGCCTACTTCTAAGACCCAGCTCCTCCAGGAAGGCCTCCATGTTGCCCTGGCCATTTCTCCCTGCTGTGACCCCACAGCACTTTCTCTGTATCCACAAATAGCCCCACGATTCTGTTCCTTAGGGCAGGGGCCTTGTTTCATATCCATCTGCCCAGGGCTCAGAATAGGGCCTGGCTCTCAGAAGGTGATCTGAAAATGACGACTGCCAGAATGAATGAAGGGTGTTTGGTGAAAATCAGCATGGTCACCCGTGCACCAGACAAGCAGGTGAGGGTCAGGGCAGGTGGGGGAAGGCTTCTGGGAATCATGCACCCACGGCCCCTCACACCCTGGCTAGGAATCTGGGTGGGGCCTGCAGAGCTGACCCCATGAGGCTGCAGGCTTTCTTCCCACACCCAGGAAGCTGATCCAGCAGGCCCCTAAGACGTGAGTTAACAAAAGGAGAAACACTGCCCTGTGCTTCTCTCCTCTGGGTTTGTGCTGGGGGTGCGGAAGGGCCCAGCACAGGCCCAGGCAACTGCTCCCACCTTTCCTGCCGAGACTCCAGGACCTGGGGGGCTGGCATGTGGCTTCTGCCTCCCAGCCCTCCCTGCCCATCTTGGAGCGGCCCAGTTCATGGGACGTCGTGGGGAGTAATGAGTTGGTTGACGTCACAGGCTTTGCATAGGCTCTGGCACAATCTATCTGGAAGAAATGTTCTTCCAGCTCTCACATTCTCTGATTCTTGAGTATGACATTATAACACCTGAAGACTGAAATATTCTACAGTTCTTGACTGTGACATTCTGCTACTGTACTACAGCATTCTACAGTTCCTGCCTCTATGTCTACAAGTGCCTATTCTGTACGTGTGTGTGAGTTCACTGTAACAGGCCACAGTTCCGTGGCTGTAACATTGAAAACTCCTGCTTGTAAAGCTAAAATTTTAATATTCTACAGTTATAAAATTTTATAATTCTAGGATTATGATCTTTTCACGCCTGCAACATTCTCAAACTCTAGCTTCTTAGTCTTCTATGTGCTTATTCCTCTTGGTGCTACTATAATTGCATGACTGTAGCATTCTATAATTCTATGATTATAACCTTTCTAGGCCTGAATCATTCGAAAATTCTTGCTTGACTGTGATTTTAACACTGCACAATTCTGTGGCCGTAACAGGTGGTGACTGTAACATCCTGGGAGCCCGTGAGCCTGGGTTGTCTGACCTCGTGACATTCCCCCACAGCCAGCCCCTGGCTGTTGGCGGTTCTAGCAAGACACACAGTTCCTTCAGAAGAGTCCTTCTGTTTTCTTTAGAGTCTGGACTCTCTGGCCTCGTCCTGCGAGAGCACAGATTGGGGCAACTAAATATTCATCAGCGCCGATGCAGAAGGGGCCCCAGGAGCTCTGGGGTGGGGGTGGCAGGCAGGGGGCTTCTGGAGGCCTCCCGGATGCCTCGGCTGCTTCCCTGCCCCTATGGTTGGAAGGGCTGTGGTGCAGCCCAGGCTCTGCTGCTGCATCTCACACGGTGCACAGAGGGGCATGTGCACCCCTTCATGAGCCCCAAAGCAGAAATAGTCAAACCACCGTGCAGTCCCTCCAAATCCCCACAGAGCTGAGACCAGGGGTCTGGTCACCCTTCAGCCGGTCATCCCTGCGGTAGCTTGAGCCCTGCCTGGCCTAGCTGTTTCCTGGTGGGAGTGAGAGAGGGAAAAGGAGGGTCAGCAGTTCTCATACAGGACCGACCCCTAAACTGAGAACTAGGCTTCTTTCAACTCCACGCTGTGTCTGTGTGAGCCGCTCTGCCCCAGATGCGGGGGGTGCAGGGGCTCTGGCGTAAGGCTCTGGCACTTCATCACCGCCATCACTGGCGTCAGCTCATTTTACTGAGCACTTACTATGTCCCAGGCACTTTACATGGATTCCCTCACTTAAGTCCTCACAGAGCCCCCATGGGTTAAGTGCTATCATTACCCGTTTTCCAGATGAGAAAAGAAAGACAAGAGATGCAGCCCAAAGTCACCAGTGGATCAGGGGTGGGGCTGCAGTTGAAACCTAGGCTTGATGGACAGCAAAGCCACTGCCACGACTACCATGCTAGAGGCCAGGCTGGCGGCCACTGGCCCTTCTGCAGAGAATACAGGTCAGGGACCATGTCTATCCACCAGCCTGGGGGTGAGGGGTAAGTCTCTTCTGCAGGCCCTTGCTATGAGCCAGGCACTGGGTGGGTGGGAGTAAGGGACACAGACACTGTGTGCCAGCAGTGCAGTTCCTGGCTGTGATTATGAACACAAGGCAAGAGAAGACCTGGGCCCAGGGTGGGGCATGTGCTCCAGGGGCTCCAAGGTCTGACTGACATATTCATCTGGGGAAATCACGGAGGGCTCTCTGGCAGTGGCACGGTCTGAACTGGATCTGGGGAACTGTGCAGGGTTGCCATGGAGCGGGGGACAGGAGTAGAGAAATGTGAGGTTTTTCCTCCTTTCATAGGAGTTTTGTGCACCAGTGTGTGGGTGGAGGTGTGTGTTGGGGGGGGCGGGGGGGGTGGTCTGGAGCTCTGAATTCCACACTAATTAACTGAGAATTTCAGGAAAAACTGGTTTGGCTCCTCTGGACTGAAAACAAAGATCAACTGAAGGTCAAAGGCAGGGGGAGGGGGCCTGTGGGGCATCCAGAGAGAGAATTCACCTCAATTCACAAAACTTCCCTGGGTTCAGTCGGGCAGTGGGGATGCTGAGATGATCCAAAAATGGATCCAATATTGGAAGAGCTCGCCGTCCTGGCTCGGGTCTGACAGCATTTCTCAGGCTCGGGTCCTTTGGAGAGAGAAACGTCCTTTTGTGGACCTTGGAGACTCTCTCCAGACCTCAGATATCAGGCTGGGAAATAAGGATGCTCCCCTTTGTGAAACCACTGAGAAATCAGTGTTGCTTTAGAGGTGGTCAAAATTTTGTTTTGTTTTTTTCCTTTTTTTTGGAATCAGCATTAAAATCTAAATACAGAAATTGTAGATTCTTTTAGAATTCCTGGAGCCCTGAAAATACACCTGGGAAACACCCCCCCCACCCCCCCCACCCCGCTAAATCCTGGGTTTGCAGACCCAGTTTGAGAAAGCGTGAGATACAGCCTTGGAGCTGGTGTCACAAAGAAACTCCAAACATATTCATTAAGCCCAAGGCCATAGGGAGAGGGAGGTGCACCCCACCTCCCTTTTCTAAAGAGCACACATTTTACATACATTAGCTCACTGCCTCTGGAAGTCTCGCTGAGCCTGTTCAACCTCTGCGAGACTGTACCACCTTGAGTAAGACAGCAGCCCCCTCACAGCCCTTCCTTCCTTCTGTCTCCTCACTTCACCTCACTCACCGCCTGCCAGCTGCCAATCACCAGATCAGGCCGCACTCCTCCTCAAAACCCTGCCATGGCTCCCCAGTGCCCTCAGGGCTGCAGCTAAACTCCTTAGCTGGCATCCATGCCTCAGAGAGGGCCTTTTTACTCCTTGAGCCTCAGGCCTCACCCCTGCCCTATACTCTTAGCTCCCTGCACTCTTGGACACGGGGTCCTGACTCAGCTTCTGGGCTCTCCTCTCCCCACCTTCTGCCACCAGCCCGCTTCCCCTCCGACGATCCTCATCTGTCTAACTATCTTGACAACTGTTTCTCTGGCTCCCACCTTGGAGCGGGCATGTGGATTTGTTTCCCACCTGCAGCAGGACCCTGTAACCAAGGCAGCTGTATCCTTCCTGGTAACGCCTACTTTACCTTGCAGAATGCAGAGGCCTCACCTGACCCCCAGACTGGCCCCAGTGCCCAGTTCCCACTTAGACCTCGTGTTCCAGATTTGGGTTCTCTGAGCCACCTGCACATCCACTCCTCAGTCCCCACTGGAGCATGGGCGGGGGCGGCCCTCAGACAGTATCGTGCTCGCCCCTCACCTTCCTCTTCCACCTTACGCGTGGGAATGGGACAGAAGCCCAGACTGGTTGAGAGACTTAGAGATAGTAGCAGAGCTGGAACTGGGACCTGGGTATCCTGACTCCCGGTCCCGTGCCCTTTTCACTCCCTGATACAGGCTCCCCCTGCAACCCACCGCTCTCCCGCAGCCCTCTCCACTCCTGACTGAAGGGTGGCCGTCACAGTGTTTGCTCTGCCCCGACCATGAGGGAATTGGGCGTGTGGATCAACTCTGAACTCACCGCATCCTTGGCCGGGGCAGGGTGCCACACCTAGATGATCAGCCCCATTTCACAGGGCCTCAGGGAGAGCAAGTGCTCTTCCTAAGGCCACACAGCTAGAAAGTACCAGAACTAGGACATGAATCCATCTGAACCCAGAGCCCATGGCCAGAAAGTGTGGTCAGTTTATGGGGCTGTTTGAGTCCAAGGGGCAGTCATAGACTTTTCTCCTGACTCGTGAATGTTCTGGGAACAACTGGTGGCCTGAGAATGTTCCCTTGAGATGGGGAGGAAAGTGTCCTGTCCCCAAGTTTTCTGCCCCCAGGGCCAGGGAGGAGGCAAGATTTCTGTTACCGGCTCTGCCCAACCTGGGGCTGCCTGGCAGTGCCCCTGGGAACCCGGCTTCGGCCAGCCCACCCTGCCCTGGCCACGGGTGCCCTGGGACAGAATGCTCACAGGGCTGCCATCCTGGGCTGGAGCTGAAAATTAAATTAAAACCACGACAGGGACAGTTAATTAAAGCAGATTAGCGCAAGACTAATTAGGGACACTGACACTGGAACCATCGCACTCCAAGATGTTAATTAGCTGTTCATTAATGTCAGCTCCCTGTTCAAGAGAGAAATATGAACAGCCTTTCTCCGGGGCTTCATTCCGGAGCTGAGTAAACAGGGGCGGCTGCCCAATGGCAGCCCCAGCCCCCGCCCATCTTCCCTCCCTCCTTCCCTCTGGCCCTGGTACCTGCCCACTCCCTTTGTCTCCCTCCTACATCAGTTTCTGAGCACCGGCACTGCCAGCAAGACCCTGGACTCATGGGAAGGAAGAGCTCAGCTGGGGCCCCACACACAGAGGCTTTGGAGGAAAGGTGGCTTATCTGCTCTGCAAGCCCGCCTCATGCACAGGAAACCCTCTGTCCCTGCCTCATCGCTCTCCGGCCTGGGTCCTTATGCACAGGAAGCCCTCTGTCCCTGCCTCATCGCTCTCCAGCCTGGGTTAGATGGAGACCATTGTCCTTCCCTCCCTTCCTTCCTTCCATTCATCTGTCCACACATCTATCCACCCTTTAGTCCCTCCATCCACACATTCTATACCTCCTATATGCACAAACACACACATATTTTGTGTACAATTTTCATCCATCCATCCCTTAGTTCATCCAATCATCAGTCTAGCCATCCAACTGTCCATCAGTTCATCCATCCAAACATCCCATAATCCCTTATGTGCACACATAAAAATTTGGTGTACAATTTCCATCCATCCATCCACCCATCCACCCTCCCATCCATCCATCCACCTACCCATTCACACACAAATACATCTATGATCCATCTAGTCACGTATTCATCATTTTCATCTATCTACTGATTCTTTCATCAAAAACTCACCTGCTTGTCTACCTCCTCCCAAATATCAATCCTTCCTTTGCTGATTCATTCATCTAGACATTCATCCATCTGTTCACTCTATTCACCCACCCATCAACCAATCTTCCTATCCACTGAGTCATCCATCTGTCCAACGAACCTACCAATACGTCTGCTGAATCTCAGCATACAGCAGCCATTCACCCATTCACTCACTCACCACCACTCATTCATAAAAACAACGATTCTTCCGTTTACCTACCAAATCACCCATCTGTCCATTCCTCGCATACCCATCTACCGAACACCTACTGTGCCAGCAGCCACTGTGCTGGGAACTAGGGTAGAGGAGAAATACAGAAATGAGGAAAAGCTTAGAGAGCAGAATCTCTACTCTAACCCCATTTTACAGATGAGAAAACCAGGATCAAAAAAGGTGAAGTTACTTTCCTAAGGTCATCCATCAAATTGCTCGCCCAACATTCATTCAATTAATATTTATTGTATCGCCTGCTGATTACATAACACTCAAGGATACAGTGCCAGACACAGTGTTTAACTATAAAAGCACCACAGTCTAGAGCAGTGATCCTCAAGAGAGTGTGATGGAAGTTATCATTGTTATTCCCCCAAATTCACACATGCACACACAGAAAACATTTTGCGGATAATCTTAGTGAATTTACAAAACTCCTTAAAGTCCATCCACGCTCCTCAGGTCAAATCCATGATGATGGCTGGAGAGTCTCACAAGAAAATGGAATGCCAGACCTGGTGTTTCTATACAGTCTAATAGGGAAGTGAGGAGGGGCAGTGAGGGCTTCCTGGAGGAGGTAATACCCAAGTTGAGTTGTGAAGGATGGGCAGGGTTAGCTGCGTGGAGGCCAGCTAACCTCTGCTTGCGTGTTCTGTTGCGTGCACAAAGCTTAGAGGAGAGAGACGGATGAAGGTGCTTCCTGGGGACTGTGTGCATGCGGCTGGCTGATACATGTCTGGATCCTGCTGTGTTCAGTGGATGTGATGGAATTAAGACTTGGATCCAGGTCCTCTGCTCTGTGCTTCCTATGAAACAACGAGGACCTGCCTCTGGGACTGGCTGGGATACAGCAGGCCTCAGGGACTTTCAGCTTGGGGCTGGGCCCTGACTGTTGCCAGACTGTCTCCTGAGGGCCCTGGGCTTGCTGTCCTCTGCCAGGCAGAGGGAGCTCCCTTCCAGGCATGAACCTCAGCCACGTGGCTCTGTGGGAGAGATCCTCCCTCATCCTAGCCGCTATCTGAGGCTGGGAAGTGGGAAGGAGGGGCAGAAGCCTCTGTGGGCTCTAGGCCTGGAGCTATGCTGGAACCAGCTGAGATCAGGCCAGAGAGGGCACAGCAGGCAGGAGTCAGGCTCTGGCGCAGAGGCTGTGCGTGCCTTGCCCAGTGCTAGTAACTACGGGCCAACTCGGCCTTCCTTTTACTCTCACCTGCTGCAGGTTTGTTCTATGACGGTGGGTACCCGGCTGCATGTCAGTACCCCATCAGGTCAAGGTTACCCCACTGGTTGGCTTCACTGGAGGCAACTAGACATTCCTAGAGGAGCAACAAATTTAGGAGAGAGAAAGACCTGGGTTCAAATCACACCTCTGTCTTTTTAGGGGCAACATGGCCTTAAGTGAGTCACCTTACTAATCTGAGCCTCAGCTGTGAAATAGGGATGATAATAGTATTGCCACTCCTGCTTTCATTCCCTGCCTTTATTTTATAATTTACTTTTAGCCTTGCTTGGTAGGCCTTTCCCCATGCCTTTATTTTTAATCCTCCATCATTTTGCTTTAGATGTGCCTCTTTTAAAGAGCAGGAAGCTGGCTTTATTCTAATTTTTAACCTCATCTAAGAGTCACTGCGTTTAATAAGAAGATATAACCTATTCACATTTATTTTAGTACTGTAATTGGTGCAGAGTAAATGCCTAACAAAGATTATTCTTTTCTGGGACTTCCCTGGTTGTCCAGTAGTTAAGAGTCTGTGCTTCCACTGCACAGGGCACCAGTTTGATCCCTGGTCTGGGAACTAAGATCCCACATGCTGTGTGGCACAGCCAAAAAAAAAAATTATTCTTTCCTCCTAGCATCATCCAACGACCTTATCCATTGCCTCTCATCCCTTGTCCATCGCCCCTTCCACAAGTGCCCAGTCCTCCCACAAGTGTCACCTCTGAGCCTCACATGCCAAGGAACATACGGCTCTACTGGCACTAGGGTTACATTTGCTAAGCAAAAGCCACCCTTAGCTTCCGAGTATCTCATAAACTGTCAGAGCAAGAAAGACCTTCAAGGTCTTCAGATGAGAATACAAACAACCAAGGTCAGACTTTAGTATAGATGTTGGGAACGGAATCAGATCCTCTGTTACTCAATCCATGGGTTAAAATAAGCCCCAAAGTGCCACTAACGTGAGGCCCAGAAAAGGGAGAGGGCAAAATGAGAAAGTGAGAAGAAAAATCCACGAACCAGAATAAAGGTCTCAGAATGTTGGTGGGACAGAGGTGTGCCAAGAGCGTGAGTTCTGTTACTAAGACAGGCTTCTAAACCTCGCTCTGCTCCAGGTTTTGTTCATCTCCCCTCCCTGGACCTCAGGCTCCTCCTCTGAGATACCAGGAAGCCAGGCTGGTGACTTACTAGACGGCACTAGAAAATTCTTTCTATATACCTAGGAGGGCAGCTTACAGTGATGCGAATGGAAGCCACTGACGACCGTCCCAATAGCTGGTCTCCTCTCATTCCTGAATAATAGTCCCTGAGTTTTAGTTGGGCACACAGCCTCCTAGAATTAAGTCTACATTTCCTGCCTGTCTTGAAGATGGATTTCGTCATGTGATTTAGTTCTGGCCAATGAGATGTTAGCAAGAATGGTAGGTACTGTTTCTAGGAAGTGTCCTTAAAAGAAATGTGCATGTCGGTTTACCCTTTCCTTTTTCCAATCGGCTGGAATGTGGATGTGATGGCTAGAGCTCTGGAAGCCAAATTAGATCATGAGATCAAGAGAGAAGGAGCCTAGGACCTTTGTGATCATGGAGCTGCCACAGAATCCTTGGACTACTTACCTCTGGACTTCATTTAGTTGAGAGAGGAATAAACTCCTATCGTGGTTAAGTCACTCTTATTTGGTTTTGTGTAACTTCCAATCCAAACTGAAACAGTTGGTGAAACATGCATGCTGTGGATTCAAACACACCTAGTTTGAATCCTAGTTCTACCACTAACAATCTGAGTGATCTCATGTTAAGTCACTTGACCTCTGAGTCTCGGCGTCCCTACCTATGAAATGGTTATAATAATATGATCTTCTCAGCACACTTCTAAGGAGGAAATGAAATACAGATGTTAAAACTATTGGCATAGTCTCTGTTTCATAATTAAGGGCTGAGTAAATAATAGCTACTTTTGTTGTTGCCGTTATTATTGTCATCAGCTAATCCCTTCCCTAGGAGTTCCATGAAAGCTGTAACTCCTGTAGCTCTGTAGCTTTGAAGGGAACCACCATCACTTTATATGTGACTCTTTAGAAGGTACATGTAAGAATAGGAAAACCAAGGCTTCGATGCCAGAAAGAGCTGGGTTCAAATCTCCACTTCACCATTCATTAGCTTTGTGAGTTTAGCCGAGCCGTGTTACCTTTTTGAGCCTGCCTCAACATTTCTCACCTTTTCCTGGAGATGGTGATACTAATCACATGAGGGTTATCGTGAGGCTTCAACCTGGTAACCTTGGGAAGGACGTGGGGTGGGGTTACCACCAGGGAAATGGGAGCCGTGGCTGTGGCTTCAGGAAGTGTCTGTTGAATGGAAGATACATGAATGATGCGGGTATGACCAGCTCTGGTCTCAGTTCTTCCGGGGAGTAAAGTCATACCATCACTCATCTTTCGGCCTAAGGGGCCTTGAGGGGGTAGTTAGGATGCAAGGGAAAAAACCAAAGCTCCATTAAAAAAAAAAACCCAATCAATTTGCAACAATCCAAATAAAAGCCATTAGAGGCGGCTTCCCCACCAGAGACACCCAGGGGCCTTTTCCCCACCAGGATCCCAGGAAATTGATTGGCAGTTACTGACACTAATGGGGGCCGGAGAGGCCTGGTGATTTCCCCATCACTCTCTGGGGACAGTGATGACACGTCAAGATCTGTCAGGCTGAGTCCGTCCGGGGGCAGTTGAGACCCCAGACCTGGCCAGAGATGGGGCAGCCAGCTGGGGTTGAGCCCCCCTGAGACCCTCGTCCCTTTACTTATTTATAGCTTCATTTGACTCATGGTTAGTTAATGGCCCTACTGGGGCTGTGCAGATGGCGGGTCCCATGACAGGAGGATGGGTAAGGGACTGGGGCGGCTTCCAGGCCTGCCCTTCGACCTGGATCTGGAGTTGCGTAAAGGAGGTCTCAGTCCTCACAGGAAGTCTGGGGGCAGAGAGGGAGAGAAATGTTGCGGAGAGGCCAAAACAGAGCTTGTGAGAAGCGGTGGTTGGAGACGAAGTTTTGAGACAGAATGAAAAGGCACAAAGATCAGCAGAGAGGGGCCTCTGCTGGGAGACCAAGCTGTGGAGTGGTCGAGCTGGCAGAGCCCTGAGAAGCCATCTAGTTCAGACTCGCCTTTTATAGATCCTTGGCAGCTAAGGCACAGAGAGGGGAAGGCACTGGCCTGAAAGCTCCCAGTGCAGCCCTGGGGAAGCTGGGACTAGACCTTGCCTAGCTGTCCAGTGAGCTGAGGCGTGAGGTTACCTGGGACGGGAGGGCCTGGGGTGGGGGGCCCCTTACTCTCACTTACTGGGGCCAACTCTGAGTCTGGAAATGGGGACCCCCAACTAGTGGACTGGGAGACATGTAAATAGATGATGAGAATTCAGAGGGAAAGCTGCTATGACGGGGGTGTGGGCACTCAGGGTGGCCAACCGTCCCAGTCCTGGGGAGCGGTAGCGAAGGAAGGATTCATGGACGAGGTGCTGTCAAAACTGAGACCTGAAGGATAGATGGTGTCAGACAAACGGTGAGGGGGAGGGTGAAGACAGAGGGGACTCCAGGCCAAGAGAAGAGCGTGTGCAAAGCCTCAGAGGTCGGCCGGAGCTCGTGCATCAAGTATGACTGGAGGTGCAGGGCTGCTTAGGCAAGAGGTGGTAGGGCCAGCTGGCGACAGGCCTGCCTCCTAGGACGGGAAGGAGTTGAAGGTTCATCCTGTGTGCACTCAGGCTGCGTCTTAGGTACTCACAACATGACCAGACTTCCATTCCAGAAAGATGGTTCTGGAACTGCCGTAGGGGAATGGGTTGATAGAGGAGGGGAAGGCAGGGGGCAGTTAAGAGGCTGCTGCATAAATTCAGGAGAAAGAAGGCCTAGACCAGGGCGGGGAGGCAGTGAGGCCAGAAGGTGAAGTGACTACTCTGATATCTAGAGGGAAAATGGGCAGGATCTGGTGTCTGATTGTCTGGAAGGCACAAGGGTGAGGGAGGGCTGGAGGATGACTTGGGGGCAGGCTGGAGGGAGGCCAGCGGGGGACTGGCCATGTGTACTGGGCTTCAGGGATAGAAGGGATGAGCACAATGATCCTGAATGCAGGTGGACCACGTGGTTCGGAGAAAAGTGAAAGAGAGGTGATAGACTGAGGCTCAGAGAGGTTAAGTGTCTTATCTAATGTCACACAGCTAGGAGGCATCCAGCAGGATTTACCAAGGCCCACACATTTCCTACCAGTCAAGCTGCCCTTTAGGGAGAAGATCATAGGCCTGGGCCCACTTTGCAGCTCCACATCTTGTGCCCTGAACACCTGTCCCACCTTCCAGCCTAACCCCACCTGAGGCTGGGGTTTCTCCTGCTTTGCCTGTAAGGTGTGGAGCTGGCCAAACCTCGGGCCAGCCCATGCTTGGCTACGGGTATGTCATCTTTGGCCGACAGGCGGTGAGGCCGGGACCACGCCAGGCCAAGGGTTTAGGCCCCCTGAGGATTCATGCAAGCCAGGGGGTCTCCCATGGCCAGAGTGACCGTGGGGGCCAGGCCCACCTTAGACCTGCCTGCTCTGAGCTCTGGCAGGATGAAGCTGAGCATGGGTACCTGCTGGGTAGGCGCTTCCCCCAACCTGTCAAGGAGCTCCTGGCCAAAGCACATGCCAAGCCCTGAAAATGCAGCTCAGGAGCCAAAGCCCCAGTGCCCAGAGCACAGAGGGGCCCGGGGACGAGGCCCCAAGTGGGCATTCTGAGAGGGAAGGAGCGTGTGGTTGTGTGGGCCACAGAGCGTTCTGTACGACTAAAAAAGCAGCAGTATATTCTTGCCAACAGCATGGGCTTTGAGGCAGGAAGGTGTGGGTTCTGATCCTGGTGGGATACTTTCTAGCTCTGTGACCCTGGGCAAGTCACTAAACCTCTCTGGGTCACATTTCATCTGTAAAATGGGGATACTATCAGCACCTGCCTTACAGGGTGGTTGGGATGACCCAGTGAGTTCATATGCTAAAAATACTTAGAGCGCAGCACATGTATATGGCTTGGTATGACGATGGTGCCACAGGTGGCCACATCAAACCCACGTCGTGCCCGTCTGGCCTGGACTGACCCTGTGGAGGGAGCAGGCCTGGTTATATTTATTCCTGGCCCATTCTCACCCTTGGGGGCTGACTGTGGCATCGAGCGAAGCTGTCGGTCCACAGCGGTATCGATCTTCCTGTCTCTCAGGAAGGCGTGATGCATTTAGCGCATCAGTTGGCTGCCGGTAGATGGTCCCAGCTGGGAGCCAGCCTGCCCGCCTGCAGCTCTGCAAGTGGGTCAGGGAGTTGCAGGAAAGTAAAACTTCTCAGAGGGGCCCCCTGGATGGTCTGGGGTTCCGGTGGGAGGAAGCCCTCAACGATACCCTGGTAGGAGCCTTGGATTAAGATTAAGGTCCTATTTGGCCCCCGACTCCACAGGATGACCTGAGGCAAATCACTCAGCCACCATCAGCCCCCTTACTTTAGAGTTTCTATACCTTGTTCCTGTGCATCAGCTCATTTGACCCTCACAACAACCCTGGGAGTCAGGCAGAGCAGGATTTATCACTCCCACTTCATGGAGGGGGAAACTGAGGCTCAGAGGGCTCAGCCACAAGCCTGCCCCAGGTCACAGTATGGGGCAGAGGCCTAGCCGAGCCTGGGGTCTGACTCCTCACCCCAGGCCAACCCCATACAGGTGCCATGGGGAGTCACTGGGTGGCAAGAGTTTTAGCCCAGGAGGTGACAGACCCGGACTGTACCACTCTGGTCAGCGATGTGAAAAAGGCAGTGGGGGCTAGAAAGGATCCAGGAGGGCCATGGTGTGTGTGTGTGTGTGTGTGTGTGTGTGTCAGACATTCCAGGCAGAGGGAATAGCAAATTGAGACAAAAGGTACAAGTGGGTGGGTGGGGATAGGGTAGTTGGGCCAATGATAAAGACTAGAGGGAAAAATGCCAGGGGTGGCAATGATGTATGGAAAGGGCAAAGGCAGGACTGGACTTCGACCAGAGAGAACTTCCCATGGGGGCCTAGGCAGGTATGGTCAGCCCATGGCCCCTCCCCCACGACCGGACACGGCAGCGCTGGGCCTCAGGGTCAGGATGGCCTGGTTTGAGGAGGGCTGGCAGGCCAATTACTGCAGGTCAGGTTTCCACCCAGATAGAGACCCCCAAATCCACACCCAGGAGCAGCAGGGAAAGTATTAACCAGCCCTAGAGGGGGGTGTTCTCTGACTAATCCCGAGACGAGATGGGAGGGGGACAATCGGGCCTGCAGAAGATGGCAGAAAAGGAGGCCCAGGGAGGTTAAGCAGTTGGTCTCAGGTCACACAGCCTGTGAGTGGTGAAGCTGGGTTCTAAACTCCGTCCCCCTGCTGCCAGCACCCACACACCTTCTGCTCCTCAGAACAGCAGATGTCCTGAGGGGCTTGGCGGCTTCCCAGGCTGAGTCCTTGGAGAGCAAGCTGGGAGCTCACGCTGCCAGGAGCTCCACCTCCAGTGCTACCCAGGGCTCTCAGCATGCTTCCGCCCCAGGCCCCAACACTGCCTCGGGGACATCAGCCGGGACCTCAAACCACTCTGGAAATCTGTCTTTGCAAATGCAACAGATTCTGGAACCTTTAAATAGTTTTTGGAGCTTCCAAACAGCTTCCAGGACTGACAAATTGCTTCCAAAATGTTCAAATGCCTTTGGAATCTTTAAACAGCCCTTGAGACTTGGACCAAAATTGAGAGCCAAGGAGGGCCTGGGGCCAAGGCAGGGCTCAGGCCGCCTTCCCAGCCCGCAAGCTCTCCTCCAAATGCGGGCTGGCTGCACCCAGCCTTGGCCTGAAGTGGGGCCCAGCCACACCTTGGGTCTGCCTCCTGGTGGCCCATAGGCACTGGGCTCAGAGTAGGGGGCGATCAGGCTTCACCTGGCCTCTACCTGGTTCGGTGACCTCGGGCAAATCACCTTTCGCCGGGCCTTGGGCCATTTACAAAATGGGACTTCTGTGTGAGAGTTTTAGGGCTGTGGGTGTGCAACCAATCTTTGGGATGCAAATCCAGCCCTCCCACCACCCGGCTTTAGCTGTCTAGATTCCAAGGGTGGTGGGCTGGGGAAAAGCACTGCTTCATCGGGACAGTGGTGGGGCGGGGGTGGGGGGGTGGGAAGCAGGCACATGGGGGGCTGAGAGAGGAGCCCCCAGCCCACAGAGCTCTGCCGCCAATGAAGTGGATTCGACCTCTTCACTTTCCATGGGAGGTGGATTTAAACCCCTGACTCCTTGCCCTCAACAAGCATCTATCTCCTCAGGAAAGGCCTCTGTGGGTGCCCCACCCAGCGTGGCGCCGGCCCCAGCACCTGGCAGCCTTCACGCGTGGCCACAGAGGGCGGCCGCTTTCAGCCACCCAGAGCCGTCTCCATGGTGACGGGCACAGAGCCGAGCTGGGCTTTTGAAGAACGCTCATAAAGGCGCAAACTTACCCCAGATGAGCCGGCGTGCATTTGTGAAGCAAAACATCTCAGGCCAGCCCCATGCCTTGTAAACCACAGCTGCCAGTGGCCTCAGCTGGGCTGGGGAACACGGTTTCTGGGCTGCTGCGCTTGGTGTTCCTGCTTCCTCCCAGTATCCTGGGGTCCTACTCAGGCCCATCTACCCTACCATGGTAACTCTGGAAATAGATGCACCTTCGCTGGATTCGGCTTCTTGGCTGTGTGACTTTGAGCAAGTGCATTCACCTCTCTGAGCCTCAGTGTCCTCACCCTTAAAGTGGGCATGAGGAGGCTACAAAGACGCGCTGCAAGGAGGACTGACTGAGATGGACAGAAAGGGCATAGCATGGTACAAAGTAGGTGCTGGTTTCCCTGCACTTGCCCCCCATCCCCGCCTTTCAGCATCACCCCTGCATAGGTGCATAGGACCACCTCCTCCTGGCAGCGTCAGGGGCCCCTTCCTCCTGCTCCCATGGCACCCTCTAATGTCCACCTGCATTACAGGACTCAGCGCACTGAACTGCAACAGTCTGTTTACCTATTTCCCAGGTAAGCCTGAATAACTGACACTGTGCTCTACTATCTTCACTGAGCCATGTTCACGGTTGGCACTCAACAGGCCCTCAATGAATAAATAAGAACAAACGAATAAACGTGGTGATGATCCCTTCTGAAACTCAGGTCTAGGGGTGTGGTCTAGGGAGTGACAGGGGGCATATTTCAGGGTCGGGGGTGGAGGTGGTGTGGGTAGAGTAGAAGACTGGTAACTGACAGAAGACCAGCCATGGTGCCCTGTGTGCTTCTCTGCGGACGGTTCTGGACGTGAAGGCTCCCTGACTTCTCCCATTGAACCTTCCATTTTGCAGGGGAGGAAATCAAGTTCTAGGGGGGTGAATTCACTTGCTGGGGTCACATGGCCAGGGGACAGGGATGCCGGCACTCACGCACTTCATCTGGGAAAATCTGGGCATACCCACCCATCCCCCAAGGCCTATGATGCCTTGCTTCCGGCTGGCGCTCCCATCTCTCCCCCTCTTCTTCCCTTCACCAGCACGCACCTCAAACGCAGCGTGGAGGTCACCCTCCTGTGGCACAGGCCCCTCAGGCCCTCACGAGGAGCCAGACCGCACCCTGGAACCAGCACCGAGCTGTCCCTACCCCCAGTCTCTGATCTTTGATGCCCGACTTCAACCCATTTTTCTTGATGCCACCCCTGACGCCTCCTTTAAACCTTCATCCCAGGCTCCAAATGATCTGAAATGCCCCACCCAGAATGACCTAATTCACCAGGCAGTGCCCCTGAAGACAAAAGACCCAGGGTTTGAATTCTGGTCCTGCCACTTACGAGATGTATGTCAGTAACTTCGACAAGCTACTGAATCTCTCTGAGCCTGGATTTCCTCTCCTGGAAAAGAGGACCTGCCTGACAGGTTATTGTGAGGATGAGGCGGCGAGCTGATGAGCGTGGATGTGCTTTGTAACAGAAAAGCACTGGGTAGTGATGGACTTGAATTAAAGAGCTATAATGGATTATAGTGCTGAACCATAACTTAAGTACATAACATATATGCCTAATTATCATAAATTACAAACAATCAAACAAAAGGGTACTAGATGTCAGCAGCTGACTGGGGGCTTTTGGGTGACAGAAGAAAAACATGTAATGTAGATTTCAGCGCCTGTGCCCAGTGAGTGTGGTCTGCGGTCATTCACTCATCCCTTTGTCCATCAAGTCTGTCCATCCACCAATCCATCAATCTGGCCATTCTACCAACACTCGTCAAACTCCTGCTGGGTGCAGGGTGCTTGCAAAGTCTCAGATGGGGTGAGGAGAACATTACTCCCACCTACGACTGGAAATCGATATCAGCTTCTGTTCATGGAGCCCCAAGGATGCCAGGCTTGTTCCCAGTCCTCCTTTAATCCTCACACCCACTCATTTTATGGGTGAGCACACTGAGGCTCAGGGGGGATGAGACCAAGATCCAGGGACTCGGAAGACCTTTCTCACCTCAGTGCCACATCCCTCTCTCCTGCTGGCTGGCCCTGAAGTCCCCTCCTGCTTTCACTGGCAACACCATCTCACGTGTTTTATGATCACTTCACTCTCCACAGCCCCTGCTCCCAACTTCCTTGATTCTGAAAGACAACCCCCCCCACCGCCCCAGCAACTCAGTCGGGTGGGTCTGGCACCTCTGAGTACCAACCATGCATCTCCCCACCTCCCCAGCTTCCAAGGGCTCACAATTTCCATCTCCAACCGCTCCTTATTAATTTTCTTACAAAATGTGTTCCATGATTTCACCGACATCACTGCTGCCACTACGAGTGGAAGCCTTGCAGAAAATCCCCAGGTGGGCCTGAAGGCCCCCCAGTAGCTCTGTGTGCCCATCTCACCCCCACCCCCACCGGCAGGGCTGAAGTTTCATTGCTCCCTCAAGGCTGTCTTCTCTCCCTCGCTAGGCAGGACATCTGGGGCAAGGTGGCGCTGAACTGGTGGTGCCTAAATTTGCCATTATTTCATACTCCTCTCAATATCCAGAGAGGTAGGTGCCACGCCTGCATTTTACAATGTCCAGGGGTGCAGAGAAGTGGACTGACTTGCCCTGGGCCACACAGCTAAGCAGGGCTAGGCCTGGGATGTTAAGCCTGGACCTGACCCACAGGCTCATTCCCCTCGCCCTCCTGTACATGGTTTTTACCCTCCACTCCCAGTGCCCAGGCTGGGTTATTTTTAGCTTCTATCTCACCCAGGCCACCCACAAGGACAGACTGGCTTGGGGACAGGGATGCTGAGAGTGAAACTGAGGGGAAAAGATGACATTATGGCCTGGACATCCCAAGTGTGGCAGGGCTAATGGGGCTGACACTGCCTTGCTCTGTGGTCCTGGTCATCCGGGCGCGAGGGGTCAGACGTGGGGCAAATAGAAAAGCAGAGTTCACAAGTGTTGGAGCTGAACTTGGCCCTCAGGGATCTCCTAGGCTGGGCCCTTCCTTAGACCAACAGCATCAGAAATGGGACTGGGGGCCCGGGTGATTCTCATATACTCATATACTCTTGGGGCTAAGAAGCATTCATCTACTCCCACACCCCACCGCTGTACAGATGAGAAAACGGAGGCTCAGAGAGGCCAAAGAACTCACCCAGGGTCACACAGCAAGTGCGTTTTCAAGCTATGGCCAGACCCTGTTTCTTCTGACTCCCTAATTTAGGCCCTGTCACCTCACCCCAAAGGCAGGGAATAGGGCATTTTAATAAAAGGCCACTCGGGGGCTGTCAGTGGTCTGAGTGGGTTTGGGGAGGGGAACTTGGGGCTGCCAGAACCCCTGCCCAAATATATACCCTCTTTGGTGTGTCAGGATGTCTGAACGTCCCCCATTTGAGGTTTCCCAGCTTTGAGGTGGGATGACAGGGACTAAGTGACACATCAGGGGAGATAGGGTGACAAGGAATAAGAAGGGGCCTGGATGGGGATGGGACAGGAGGCAGAGAGGCTGGAAGATAAATTTCCTGCCTTGACAGCTCTGCTGGGGACGGTCATCATGGGAAGTCCCCAAACTTCCTGCCCCCATCCCCATCCACTGGGAAATATCCATGAGGCAGAGCTTCCTCACTCATTCTCTCAGGGAACTCTGGGATGCAGAGGTTAAGGGCCACTGGAGACCTCTGGTTTAGTTCCATCTTAGACTTCTGGGGAGACTGAGGGCCAGAGAGAAGTGACTTGCCCCAGGTTGCAGAGTGAGTGAGTAATTGCCTGACTTGAGGGTTGGGAGAGGACAGGTGGATCTGTAGCTCCTGGAAGACAGCAAGGAGGAGGTGACTCAGTGGACAAGCAACCAGCTTGGCCCCCGCTGCTGCTCCCCCCGCCAGCCACCATGAGATCAAAATGAGGCCCAGGGAACAGGAGAAAGGGCCGGAGGAATGGGGAACTCCTACCGTGTGGTACTGGGTGAGGGGTGTCCTAGGATGGCATCGGCAATCAGGCTCCCTTTCCCATCTCCTGTGCCTCTTCTCTTTGGCTAGTACCCAGGTCCCCACAAGAGCTGCCCAGTCCAACCTGCTTGGCCAGACCTTCAAGGTCCTTTGTCATTTGTCCCCAACTGTCTTCTCTGCCTCCTGCCTCACCCAACGATCTTACCAAACACCAGACTGAACTCTGAACACTTCCCTAGCACACAAAGCACTGTAGTATCCATGCTGGATTCTCCCCCAGGAATGCTCTTTGGCTCATCTTCACCTGGCAGACTCCTATTCAGCCTTCAAAGCCCAAAACAAGGTTTGTTTCCTCCATGAAGCCTTGCCCCATCATCAGAACCAATCTGAGCTGGCCAGATCTTCTTGGGTCCATGCACTGTACAGCACATACCTCTAACATGATGCTTCCCAAGGCAGGAAAGGGGTCTCAGGTTCTTATTCTTCTCTGTGCCTGACATGGAGTAGGTACACAGCACATACTGGATCTGCTCTTGCCCCTGGCTCTTCCTTGGTGCCTAATACAGCACTACGTACATTCAAAGACCAGGAAAGAGACCTATTCTATGGCAAGAAGCAGAAGTTTGGAGTCAGACCTGAATTCAAATCCCAGCTCCCCTGTGTGACCTGTGAGATGTCCCCTAACCTTGCTGGGCTTCAGTCTCTTCATCTGTAAAACGACAATAACCATGTCTACCTTGCAGAGAAAAGGTGAGGATTCAACATGGTAACCCAGGTAAGGACAAAAATGAATGACTATACATATATGTTATATATATACATATTACTATATAATACACTAATAAGAATGAATAAAGACCCAGGTTCCCTGGAAACTCATTCTCAGGCACTGATCCCTTGGAAAAACATCTTAGGAGGGTTTCCGTCTGATCTGTGCTCATCTCTGCACCCCAGCCTAAGCTCCACTTAATTGTCTCGCTCTGAGGGTGCCGAGTATTTACTCCAGGCCACCTGGTGCCTGGAAACCACCAATTGCTGGGGAGCAGCTCGTTAATTTTCCCGACTCTGCACACAGACCCTGCAGCTTCTGCAACTCATCTTGGGAAACTGAGTGGAGCGGGTCAGGCCAGGGCCAGGGGTCGCAGGAAGTGGGGCTGGGGGTGCCAGGGGACTTGAAAGGGTCTGCAGAGGCACCACTGGGAAGCTGTCCAGGCTGAAGGAAGTGGGCCCAGAGCTGCCGAAAGGCAGATGGATCCCAGGCCCAGCCCGGCCCTGCTGGCTCTAAGCTATTGGGTCTCCACTGTTGGGGGGGAAGCCAGGGCCTCATAGCGAGGCTGGATGCACACAAGCCCTCGGGGTGGGCAGCTCTGGGGGCCAGGAGGTCCCTCGCCAGTGGAGGAGAGGGAGTGCGGCACAGCAACTGAGGGCGTGACTCTGGGGCAAGGTTCCTTGGGTTTGGATTCTGGCCCCGAAAATTAGTGATGTGTGCTCTAGGGTCAGTTACTTAACTTCTCTGTGCCTCAACTTCCCCCTCTGGAAAATGAGAAGAAGAATACCCATGTCATGGGGTGTTGTGGGACTTACATATTAAGAGCTTAGAACTGTGCCTAGTAGGTGAATATCACTCAGTAAATGTTAAGCTATTTTTTAAAAATTAATTAATTAATTACTTTTGGCTGTGTTGGGTCTTCGTTTCTGTGCGTGGGCTTTCTCTAGTTGTGGCAAGTGGGGGCCACTCTTCATCGCGGTGCATGGGCCTCTCACTATCGCGGCTTCTCTTGTTGCAGAGCACAGGCTCCAGACGCGCAGGCTCAGTAGTTGTGGCTCACGGGCCTAGTTGCTATGCGGCACGTGGGATCCTCCCAGACCAGGGCTCGAACCCATGTCCCCTGCATTGGCAGGCAGATTCTCAACGACTGCGCCACCAGGGAAGCCCCTAAGCTATTATTATTATAACTTCCTCCCCATTTGGAAGCATCTTACTTGGAAATTCTCATCTGCAATTGTGAGCCTGGACTTGACTCTTCAGTGACATACATTTCATCACACATGCCAGCTCCAAGGAGTCTGCCTGGAGTCCTTCTGGACTGAGTGGAAAAGTGTGGTGAAGGATTTATGATGTCTGTCCTGGGCCTGGGAAGGGAGAGTGGTGGCCAGTAAGCCTCTCACCTGCCTTTGCTGGGACATTTCATTTGCTCAGCAGATATTTATTAAGCTCCTGCCTGGGTCAGGACTGGGCAAGGCCCCAGACTACAAAGGTGAGCAAAAACAGACATGGTTTCCCACTAGAGTCAAGAGTCCAGTGGGGGGCTTCCCTGGTGGCGCAGTGGTTGAGAGTCCGCCTGCCGATGCGGGGGGCGCGGGTTCGTGCCCCGGTCCGGGAAGATCCCACATGCCGCGGAGCGGCTGGGCCCGTGAGCCATGGCCGCTGAGCCTGCGCGTCCGGAGCCTGTGCTCCGCAACGGGAGAGGCCACAACAGTGAGAGGCCCGCGTACAGCAAAAAAAAAAAAAAAAAAAGAGTCCAGTGGGGAAGACCTTCATTGGCTGATTGCAGTACTGCATTCAGAGGGCGGTCAGGCTCTCTTTCCAGCACTATTTTGCTGTGTGACCTTAGACTAGTCACTCGGCCCACCTGGGCTCCTGTTCCCCTTAACCACAGGGGGCACAGTGATCCCTTTCCTGCCTGAACTAGTCACCTTTCTTGAAATTGGCTTTTCTCTTACGCCTTGACTTTGCCTAGAATGCTCTTGTCCACTGTCCTCTTTTTTGAGAACAACTATTCATCCCTGAGCACCAGCTCAAATGTTTCCACCTCTCCCTGCAAACAGCCACTCCCACCTCTGCGCTGCCAGAGAAGTCTGCAAAGCCCTCTGCTATCACAGGGCACTGCCACTGTGCACGGGTCTGTTCACGGCAGCTGCCTTTCGACTAGGAGCTCCTGGAGGGCATGGCTGTGTCTGTGCCCTTTTCGACACCCAGAGGGGTCCAAGATTGCCTGGCACGTGGCACAGGCTCAGTCCATGGGGGCCAAGGCAGGTGGAGAGCTGGACCAGATGACCTTTTGAACTCTGAGAGGCTGGGCTCCTAGTATACTTAGATCCAACCAGTATGCTCAGCTCAGAAGGCCTCGTCTTGAATGCTGCTTCTGCTGCTTCCTAGTCGTGCTTGGCCAAGTGACTGAGCCATTCTGAGCCTTGGCATCTCCGTATAACAGAATTATGCTGTGCAGTCAGAGTCTAGCTAGGGTCCCAGCAAATAGCAGGTGCTCAGTAAAAGCCATTTCTCCCTTTTCCTTCCTTCTTAGGGAGCACTTCAGGCCAGCGTCTGTGCCCTCCGGTGCCCAAGTCAGACACAAAGTTCTGGGAGAAAACACATGGATGGCTCGAATTCTAAGAAGCAGAGGGGGAGAAAAGGAGGCGGCAAGTCCCTCCAAGGTGCCCCAGCTGAACTTGGCACCCACAGGCTGTTCCTCAAAAAGTGAGACCCACGGCCCACGTGCGCCAGGCCACCCCAGGGTCCTCAGCTTTCCTCGCTCCCCCGCCTTGCTGGGAAGCGCTCCCATCCTTTCCTTGAGCAGAGGCGCCTGCCTCTTGGTGCTGCAGCCTGAGTGCTGATAATAAAGGCACCTCTGTGTGCCTCTGGGGAAGCAGGGCTGGGGGTGGCGGTGAGGGGGGCCCACAAAGCTCCCGCAGCTGTGTGTTTGCAAACAGGGGAGCTGAGCTGTGCAGAGGGGCTGAAAGCACTAATTGTCTTTAATTAAAGGAGGTTGGAGGCAGCACAGGCTTTGACAAAAGAGATTTCCAGCCTGTTAGCAGCTTCAGCCTGAGCTGGGGCTGGGCCGCCCAGGCGCGCCCCCGGCTTTGTCCCCGCGGGGCCTGGTCCTAAGGAGGGCACAGCCAACACCTGCCTGGTGGGGGTGGGGGCAGGGGCCACGCACACGCAGTAGGACCGTGCTGAGGGAGCTGGGCTCCTGGGGCCTGGGAAGATGTCTTCGTGGTGAAGCCCCTCACACTCATTCACTCTCTCAGTAAGCATCACTGAGCACTTGCTACGTGTCGGGACAGCACTCAGAACCGGAGGTACAGAGACGTAACAGTCCCTGTGTTTCAAGAACTTCACGTTCAAAGAGGCTGCATGGTACAGTGACTGCAAGCATGGACTCTGATACCAGCTGGCCTGTTATTGAACCCTGGCTCTGCTGCTTACTAGCTGTAGGATCTGGAGCAAGTTACTTTACCTTTCTGTGCCTCAGTCTTCCCATCTGTAAAATGGGGATGATAAAAGCAGCACATACTTTAGAGGTTGTGTGAGGATCACTGAGTTATCATAAAATGTTTGCTCAGTGCACTTGACAAATATCAACGGTCATTACTCCTTCCTTCATGCATCCAACTCTGTACCTAGCTGCAGCCCCCAGAGGCACTCAATGGATGGGAAGAACCCTGGTCTGGGAGGCTGGCTGGGTTCCAGTCCCAGCTGTGCCATTCACTTGCCATTTGGCTCCCCAGCCTCAGTTCCCCCACCTGAACAATTAGGGCTGGGCAGGATGGTGTGTGAGGGAGGGTTCTGCAGTGCTCCCTCCAGCATCCTGGGAATTGAGGTTCTTCTGAAGAGCCGGCCTTGCTGGGCTCCCGCTGCATACAAACAGGCTCCGCCTCCCACCCAGGGGCAGCTTCCTCGGCTCACGCCATTCTTTTGTCTTCTCTCCCCAGGCTCACCCTCCGGGGTCCTCAGACACATCTGCAGCCCCCCTAGAAGGCACATATGCACTGGCAATCCCTCTCTCTCTCACACACACACACAAAGTCACACACACACACACACATATGCATGCACACACACACACACATATGCATGCACACACACACACACACCTGCCTTATTCTCACCCTCACCCCCACCCCATAGAATCTCAGTCTCTGTCCCCCTCCCACGCTCAAAGGCTTACTGACCCTGGGTCCAGTGGGTGGGAGGGAGGTTGCTACTCACAGCCTCTGATCCCCTCCTGCCCAGCTGGCTGGGCTGGGTGGTCGAGGGGAGGTGAAGGGAGCGGGCAGAGGGTGAGAGCGTCCTGGGGCCAGACTTCTCAGGCTGTGGGAGGGGAGGTCAGCTCCTGAAAGGGAGGGCCCAAGTTGGGCCATAAGGGGAGGGGGAGGTCTGGAATTTCCACCACAGGGAGCACTGCGGGAGGCTGGGAGATGGTACCCCGAGCCCACTCTGGGCCCGCAGCCCCTTGTTTAAGCTATTCAAAGGCCCTGATGAGGAAACTGAGGCTCAGAGAGGATGGGTGTGGCTCAAGGACACACAAATGGGATCATGCTAAACCGGGACACCACTGAAGTCCCTTCAGAATCGACAGGCCAGGCCCCCTGTGGCCAGCACGGGACAGAGATGATGGGTGGATGATGTGGGCTCCGGAGGTGGGTGGCTTATCCCAAGCCTGCAGGATTCCAGCCTTGGCGAGGAGAGGGGCCAACCACGGGCGCTCGAGGACCCCTAGACTGACTGACAAACTCGAAGCTGACCAGGCCTTAGGCTGAATCCCCAGCAGTGGCTCCCACTAAGGTCTGGCCCCAGAGTCACTCAGGACTGAGGCTGACCTCTTCCCTGTGACCCTTGACCCTGGCCCCTCCGTCTGCCCTCATGTACTGACCTCAGGGGTAAATGGACTCTGATCATGGCTCTACCAGCTCCCCAGAGCCTGACGGGGTGACTTCTCCCAGCCACCTGCCTTCCAGTGGGCCGTGAGTCCTCTGAGGGTAGAGCCTGCTCTTCTCTTTTGTCTTCCACGGCCATTCCCAAGCACCTACTGTGTGGGGCAGAACACCCGAGCCTCACACAGCCCTTCCAGGCCAAGTCTCCTGTCCCCTTTTACAGATGAGAAAACTGAGACTCAGAGGTGGAGGCACCTGCTCAGGGCATGGAGTGAATGTGACCCACGGCTGCGTGAACCTGTAGCCTTCCCCCGACCTCACCTGGGCGGGGGGTGGGCGTGCGGGTGGGCAGTCAGGGTGTGTGGGCAGCAAACAAACGGCCTGGCCAGGTGACTCCACGGGTCGGCAGGTGAGCAGACCACGGTAGCCACCCTGGGTATGTGCACCACGCCCCTCTCTACGGGGGAAGGTTGGGGGGCTGCTTCTGGACCCCAGCTTGACCCCTGTGTCTGGGTTGAGAAGGGCTTCACTTTTCCAGCCCACAGCTCACCGAGGCTCCAGGTGAGTCCAAGATGGGCAAGGGATCTCCTTAGGGTCGGAGAGAAAAAGGTGAGGAAGGGTGAGGGGGAGGGGGAGACACAGAGGAAGTGGGAGGAGAGACCCAGAGGACAGACAGTCAGATGGAGGATGAGACAGAGACCTGGAGCCCCATTAAGGTAGAGAAACCAAGAGATGGAAGAAGAAAGAAAACACAGGAGGAGGGGGAGAGGGAGACAGAAGGAGGGAGGGGGGAGGGAGACAGAAGGCGGGAGGAGGGAGGGACTGGGAGATGTGGGCACATACATGCAGGCAGGGCCAGGGCTGAGCCCAGAGAGGCCTCCACCTGCAAGTGGAAAGATGGGGAGTGGGGAGGGGGGAGGTCCCTGGGGGGGGGGGGTCATCAGCTGTGAGGGAGGGAGTGGGTGAGAAGATGTGAGTGGGTCTGTGTGACTGAGCGAGTCTTCAGGCCCAGGTAGGTGTGGGAAGCAGATCAGGGTGTCTTTCCTTGGTCTCTTAGGTCTACACACCCTTCTCATTTTGTATTCACAAGGACTGAGCTGAAAGATTACTTCATAATTAACATGGTCTTCAGTGGCAGGATGGGGATGAGTGCCAATTTGTTATTTTTTAAAAAGGCAACACGTAAGGAAGAACTGGTCAATTGATTGATTGGTTTTCTCCAGCCAGCCTGCCATCCATCCATCCATCCACCCACCCACCCACCACTCAGGCACTGTGCTGGGACAGGAGAACCAAAAACATAAACCCAACAAACTCCTATCTGCACTGGCTGTGGCAGCCCAGAGTGGTGGGAAAGGTCCACGGGGGTCCTGAGTTTAAATGCTGGTCCCATAAATTAACATACTCTCTGAGTCTGGGCAACCCCTTTGCCTCTCTGAACCATTTTCTCACTTGTAAAATAGGGTGGTGGTGCCTGCTCCCCGGGTTGATGTGGGATCCCAGGAGACAGTGTATGTAAGAGGCCCGGTTCTCTAATGTGTGCTCTTAGGCACTGTGGCCTCCCTTGGCTCTCCCGTCCCACCTCCGTGATGATTCCTACTGAAGATGCTGAGTACCACAAGCTGCCAACCCTGCCGGGCCCGGGAGGTGGTCACAGCTGTGCAGCCCCGCTGGGGCTCTGGGGTAGGAGGTGGGTCAGCCCTGCCCAGCCCAGGCAGCTGTGGAACGAGGATGGGGATGAGGGTGGGCAGGGGCCTCTCCCCGGGAAGCCCCACACCTGCCCTGCCTCTCATGCCTAGAATATCCGGCGCCTCCTCAAGCTATTTCTGCTCGTCCTCCAGGTCTCAGCTCAGGTGCAGCTTCCTCTAAGAAGCCCGCTGGGACGCCCGGGCTGAGTGTGGTCCCATCCCCGCCTCCCCGTGTCCCTTGCGGGTCCTCACGGTCCTGAGCTTCCCCTTTACATATGCCATCGCTGTGAGTTCCTGGAGGCGGAAGCCACGTTGGATGCAAATCCCTCTCTGTGCTTGGGCCTAGGACAAGGCCCAGTGCACTGCAGGCTCCAGCCATTTCTGGAGAGGCTGGGGCATTTGTTGGCCCGTATTCTGCCTGGTGCTCCTGGGGCTGGGGATGAGGCTGCTGCTTTCCCTGAGGTCCAGAAATCCATTTCTTCAGCCACCAAATCCCTCCTTGGGGAGGGGGCACCGGGGACTCTCCCAACTTAGGAGTTGGGGGTGGGGTCAGGGCGACCCCAGGGTAGGAGGGGGTTAGAGAAGTCCTAGCTCTGCCTCAGACCGGCCCTCTGTCCTTGGGACCCTCATTTTCCTTGGCAGTAAACCAAGAGGATAACTTCATGGTGGTGGGTGTGGGAGGGCAGGGTCTTGGCCTTAACCTGGCAGCCAGGCCAGGGAGCAGTTGTCGTGGGTGATTCTTCAGACGCCACCATGCAGTGGCCGCCCCGCTTTCCATTCCTCGGGGTTTCCCCTCCCAATCACAGGTAAAGTATTTTGCAAATGAAGCATCAATATCCCGCCCCTGCAAGCACACGAACCCCTGCGGCCCCTCCCAGGCGGAGATTCAGGTGTCTCCCCGACAGCAGGTGGACCCGAGCTTGGCTGCCAGCTCTGCTTGAGTCTAGCTTTGCAACCACATAACCCGACTGGGCTGGGCCATCACTTCCCCAGGCAACCCCTACAGGCCAAGGTAGCCCACTCCAGGCCAAGGCCACCCTGCCTCCTGGCACCTTCCCCCCTCTTCCCCATGCTGGGTTCCACACAGAGCAGAGTGGCCCCCTCCACTCTCACCGGGACGTGACACTCACCAGCATCACTTCTGGTCCCATCTGGGGAGAGCCCCCCACCCCACCCCCCACCCCCGCCCCCGGCAGCTAATCCCCACAAAGCCCAGCGCTGGGCCTGGCATGACAAGCAGGCCCCGCGCTGCCTGCAGCTCCGCTGGGCGTGCTCGGAGGGACCGAGGCGGGATTCGGTGCGGCTGTCACTCTCTCTGTCCGTTCCTCTAATTGGATTCCCAACACGCAGAGGTTGGCAGAAACGCTGGGGAGAGGAGAATCAAAGGGAAGGGGCGTCTGGGAGATAAAGAGAGGCATTCTTCCCGGGCCACAAAGACTGCAGCGCGAGGGGCGGGAAGGGACCTCAGCGAGGGGCTGCCCATCTGGAGGGCGCCGGGGCGGGGAGAGGGCGGGGAGAGCCAGAGCAGGCTCCTGGGAGGCGGAGGCTGAAGGGCCTGCTTTCCTCCGCCTCGTGCTTCCCCACTTCTACTCATGCAGAGCCTTGGGCTTGTATGCCATCCAGCCCGCTTTGGGGAATGGGCATCCTTCGAGGCCTAACCTCTTGCTCCCATCTGCTCTAGGAAGTGTTCTCCGAATGCTCGGGAAGGCCTAGGAGTCGGCTGGACCTGGGTCCCAATGCTGGCTTGCCCCCTGCTGCCCCCTGGGAGGTTCGCGCAGGCCCTTGCAGCTCTCTGGCCTGTTTCCTCCTCTGTGGAGTGGGGATAACACAGAGAGGGTGCACGGGGTTGGGGCGACACAGTTCAAATGTGCCCCTTCCCTTCCTCCTAGAAGCACCATGGCTCCTCTGCTGGCCTGTCCCCCACTGGCCCTGCTTTGGTGTCTCGTGTAGACACAGCCTTTCTCCCCAGGAAGAAGGCAAAAGTGCTGCATAAACCAAACACCTCAGACAGATATGAGAGGAATGACGATCCCAGCCTGGGCAGGGCCTTGCGGTCATGTCTTTACCACCGTCTGGACCTCTTTGGCAGATGAGAAACCGGAGGTTCTGGGAAGTGAGGGCAATGCCCAAGGCCACCGACCAGAAAACATCGGAGCCTGGTGAAGAACTGACCCGGGCCAGCACCATCACCGCACCCCTCCAGGGCCCCCCCATGCTTTCCTGTACAGCATAAGCACATTTTGCATGGACGTGTTGTGCACACAACCAGCAGGGAAGGCGGGCAGGCCAAGGATAGAGGCTTGCTGCAAAATGGGCCCGATTTGCTTTAAGGATGTTGGAGCCACTGACTTTGGTTCATGAAAGAGACATGAAGAGGACCTCAAAGAGAATTTCTAAGAGACAGAAAATCAATGGCCCTGACATTCTGGCCCCCAGAAAGTGTGTGTGTGTGAGTGTGTGTATGTGTGTATCCCCCCCACCCTCCCCTGCCGCCAACACACATATTTCACTGGTGGGTCCAGTGCACCACAGACACGCATGCTCACAAGTACTCATTTCCAAGTGCATGTGCATCTGGTTTGATACAATGTATACATGAACACATACACTCTGGCTTGATCTCCTTGTGGTTGGATATGCACAAACATACACACACCTACTTGACCCAGGACACAGACACCCAAGGACAGGGGTCCCCTCATACAATGATGGGTGCACACACTCATTCTGTGGCACCTATGCTCCTTGACGGGCACTAGTCCAAGTGATCCTGCACACACATGTGCTGGGACAGGTCAGACAGACACAGGAACATACAAACACAAAGGCAGTAATGACTCCCAGTGGGCTCCAGGGTGAACTGCGCGGGCAAGTGCACGTACAGGCCCCACCCCTGAAATGTACGCACATGCTCTTATGTCCAGAGGTGTTCCAACCACACACGTGGATGGATGTTGGGTCAGTGGGCACACTGCTACACATACAGGCACACAGACTCCCAGCAGGCCCAGCACACACTCTCCCACGTCTAACGGGGCCAGTGCACACACACAGGCAGGTGTGTCGCGGATGCACTGACCCAGCACATGTGTGTGTGTACATCCCTCCCAGGCCTCCAGGGAGCTCCCACAGACAGACAGCTCTGACAGCAGGGTGTGGGGGGAGGGCAGCCCAGGGCTGCAGTTGCCAGGGATACGGATGTGGGGCTCCCAAAGCTTCGTGGCCCGCCCAGCCGGCGCAAAGAGGCCAGTGACCACTCTCAGGTCTTTAAAATGTTGCTCATCAGATGGTGACGCCTTTAAGGGAAGAAGCTTGAGTCTGGTTCCCTGGAAGAAGCCAACATAACATGAGGCTTTGGGCCCAGCATTTGCCGGGGACACAGGGGTCAGAGGCGGGAAATAGCTCTGACTGGCCCCCAAGTCCCACCTGGCCCTTTGCCCATGCTCCACTGGACAACAGGGGTTAAGGGGTCTTACTTGCTGAGTGGCCTGGAGCAAAGGAAGTCACCTGCTCTCTCCGAACCTCGGTCTCCTCATCTGCAAAAGGGGATGGTAACAACCCTGAGCTTAGATAGCAAGTTCCAGGCTATGATCGGCACTGACCACGTGCCACACGCCGGGTGCTGCGTTCAGTGCTTTACTTTGGTTATTGCGCTGAGTCCTCACGACTCACCTGGAACATTCCATTTATTATTACACCCATTATTTCGATGAGGAGGTTGAGGCTTTGGGAAGTGAGTCACCTGCCCAGAGTCACACAGCTAGTAAATGTCAGAGCCAGTATTAGAACCTACGCAGCTGGCTCTTACCTACATCTCTAAACCTTCCTGCTTGAGGGCGCTAGAGTGTGGCAGGTAACCTGGGGTCACTATCCTGGTGTCGCAGATGGTCACAGCTGCCCTGCTGGCCTCTCCAGGGGCATGTGAGGACCAGGAAGAACAGAATCAGAGGGTGTTAGTGCAGAAGAGTCATTCTGTAGCTGGTGACAATGAGCCCCAGAGACGGGGTGGGGTGGGGAGGTGCTCTGCCAGGGTCCCAGGGTGAGTGGGAGAGCCCATATTCGGACCCAGGCACCCTGACTCTGGGAGCTGCTTCTGTGCCGCTCAATAAAAGCACCCTGTCTAGTTAAAACAACGCCAAGCCACAAGTATGTATTAGGCACCTGCTGTGTACCCAGGCTTGCTTGTAACCGAGAGGGGATTACCAACCAAGCCCCGGCCCCCTTAATCATGTACACACGCTCTGCTCTCCAGGTGCACTGCCTGCTGACCCCCTGCCCCCAAGGAACATTCTTTCCTGAAGCAGGAGCACCCCCTCCACTCCCCATCGCTTTCCTATCTTCTGAGCTCGCATGACTCCTCTGGGCCTCTTCTAAACCCTGTGAGGCTGGGACTACAGGCCTCATTTAACAGTGAGGAAACTGAGGCTCAGAGCAAAGGCCTCCTCAAGTCAGTCAGGCAATGGGGCTGGGGTCTGAACCTGAGATCGGAGACTCCGCGGGCTGGGCGTCTCCTCCTGCTCCGCGTCTGCACAGACCCGGGCCTGTGGTGGGCTCCCCCAGGCTCCTACTGAGAGGTGGGCCAGCAGGCCCCGGTCTAGGATGACCATGCAGGGAGTCCAAACACCGTTGGGCCAGCGCAGGCAAGGGAGCAAGAGCTGGAATTAATGTTTGTTGATGTGAAAATACAAGGAAGACTGAAGGATGCTCCCTGAGGTCCCCAGTCCCTGGATTTAAGATTTTTACAGGAAATGCTGAGTCCCAAGAAAAAGAACCCTCAATCCATGCCTGGAAACACCTGTTCCAACCACAGACAGACCTGCTATGCATCCTGGCTAAGTTGGTCCCTCTGGAGCCGGAAGAGCTCTCGGCTTCTCCCAGGGCCTCTGTTAGCATCATCGCTCACATCAGGGTTGGGAGGGTACAGGGCGTGAAACTGGGGTGAGTGGGTCTCTGCAGCTAACATTTATGGAGTAGTTTCTATGAGCTAAACATCAGTCTAGAAACTGGACACAGTGGTGGACAAAACAGAAACATCTGCCCTCATGGAGCCTGCATTTCAGCTGGGGAGACAAGTAGGTAAGGAACAAAGAAACAGTATGTCAGATGGCAGCAAGGGCAACGGAGAGAAGTAAAGCAGGGAAGGGGGATGGGCTGCGTGCATGCGTGTGTATGTGCATGTGTGCATGTGAATATATATGCACCCTTTGGAAAACTAGGGCAATGGGGGACCTTGGTGAAAAGGTGACGTTCGGGCAGAGACCTGAAGAAGGTGAGAGGGCAGTGTAGATACTTGAGGAAAGAACATTCCAGGCAGAAGAAACCACCATGGAGGTCAGCGGGTCTGGAGTGGAGGAGGCAAGGAGGAAATGGGAAAAGATGGGTCCGAGAGAGGGGAGGGACGGATCACGGAGGGATTTGTGGGAACTTTCAGCTTTTGCATTATGTAAGACGCGGGGCTTCGGGGGATTCTGAACAGAGGTGGGACGTGACTACTTTTTTTTTTTGGCCACACTGCACAGCTTGTGGGATCTTAGTTCCCCGACCAGGGATCGAACCCAGGCCCCAGCAGTGAAAGCGTTGAGTTCTAACCACTGGACAGCCAGGGGAATTCCCATGATCTACATTTTAGAGGGACCTCTGGCTGCAGGGCAGGGAACAGGGAGGAAGCATGGTGGAGATGTCCACTAGGTAGTTAGGTATGTGAATCTGGACTTTAGAGAAGAGGTCCAGGCTGGAGATTGACCAGAGAGGGCCTGCATGGAACCACCCAGGGAGGGAGAGGGAAGAGGAGGCCACGGACTCAGCACCGGGGCCTCCGAGGTAGAGAGGTGGGAGTTGAGTGGGAACTGGCCACGAAGCACCCGGCAAGGCACAAGGGACGCCAGGAGACAGTGGTCACTCTGATATACGCTCCTCAGGGAAGCCAAGGCCTGGAAACTGACCGCTGAATTGGCGACATGGGTGTCACTCATGGCCCTGATTAGGAGCAGATTTAGTGGAATGATGGGGCAGAGGTCTGATATAAACGGGTGCAAGAGAGGTCTCGGAACAGGAATCAGCAGCAAGGGGGCTGGGAGGGTCACAGCCTGGGTGTCAGAGTCAAACCGACCCAATGACCCAGCTCTAGTCTTAGCTCTGACCCTTTCTAGCGGTGAGCCTTGGGCAGCGCACCTCACCTCACTGAGCCTTAATTTCCTTGTCGGAAGAACGGGGATAGGGACTTTCCTGGTGGTCCAGTGGTTAAGAATCCACCTTCCAGTGCAGGGGACGTGGTTTTGATCCCTGGTCGGGGAACTAAGATCCCACATGCCGCGGAGCAACTAAGTCCGCCCGCCACAACTACTGAGCTCGCGTGCTGTGGAGCCCGTGCTCCACAACTAGAGAGAAGCCCGCGTGCTGCAAAGAAGAGTCCGTGAGCCGCAGTGAAAGATCCCGCATGCTCCAACTAAGACCTGACGCAGCCAAAGATAAATAAATAAATAAACATTTAAAAAAAAAAAAAAAGAACAGGGATGATATCTCTCTTACTTCCTAGGGTTGTCTGAGAGACAAATGAGATAAGGATTGTGAAAAAATTTTATTCACAATGAGACGTACAAACATTCCAGTGAGAAGATGGCAGGTTTTGGATTTCACTGCTGGCTCTACCATTCATTAGCTGTGTGATCTTGAGCTGGTTGTTTAACCTCCTTAAGCCTCCACTTGCTCCTCTATAAAATGACAATAACAACTGTACCCAACTTCTGGGGACTACAGGGACCCAGTATTCTACACCAAGCCTAGGGCATAAGGCCGGGCGCACAGTGGGCACTCAACCAACGCGCGTCCCTACCTCGCTGGGCTCTGGTCTCTGTTACTTATAACCGGAGTCCAGCGGGAGGTACAGGGAGTGGGGTACAGGGACCCTGAGTTTAATTGCTGGGTCTCTGGATAAGCCATTTCATCTAACGTCTTTGGGCCTCAGTTTTTATGAGTGTGAAGTTGGTGATCAGTGGCCTTGGCCCCTTTGTTTGGGGTGGGGTGGGGAGCAGAGGACAAGAGATAAAGTTCACGTGCTGCGTCTGGATGCCAGTGACGTGGGAGTGCTTGCGCGTTTGTGACCCTCTCCTGGGTTCGCGGATGGGTTGGGCAGATGGGTTACCGTGACCAGGAAACAAATCCCTGTGACGAAAACAACAGCTTCATCCAACCTCCATGGATGGGGCTCCATGGAAAAAGACTGGGAAGGCCTGGTGAAGGAGCAGAGAGCCCGAGGAACCAGAGAGGACAGGAGTCCGAAGGGCAGCCCAGCCCTCAGGGTGACCCCTGGGCCGCCAACCACGGGCTCCTTTACCCGTATGGCTGTCGGGGGCTGATTCACATCCTGCCGATCCCACCCACACCTTCCTCCTCACACAAACTGTGTGTCCTCGGGGCCACCAGGAACTCTTCCAGGCCACCTCTCCCCACCTAGGATGGAGACTAAGGCGTTTCAGGGAACGCTGGGGTCTTGTCCCTGAGGAGGTGGAGGCAAAGGATGGGGGCTATCTGACTGAACATCAGGAGGGGCCCCAGCGAGACCCTGGGCCTAGGAGGCCGGAGCACTGGGTTCAAGTCCCAGCTCTGCCACCAAAGTACACTGTGACCATGGGAGAGTCTGGTCCCCTCTCGGCTTCAGTTTTCCTTGCCTCTAAAATAGCGCTAATAACCTTCGCCTTGCTTCTCTCATGTGGGTATCATTCAGATCAAAGTATCTCACGGGGTGAGACCAAATGCTACACAAAAGCAGCCTCTAATCTTTTCTGGAATGAGGCAGAGTGTAAGTAAATAAATACTGTACATGTGTAAGACATTATAATTACAAATGGCACCCCCCCACCCCCCGCCAGGCTATGGAAAAAAAAAAAACCCTGTTTGGTATAGTGTGAAGAATTCTCATTAGGACTTCGGGAGGCCTGAGTTCTGATTCCAGCTCTGTACCTGACAGGGTGAGTGAATCTGGGCAAGTGACCCCACCCCCGGCCTGTTGCAAAGCCTTGGTAGAGGTCAGATGCTGGTTTTAGAGGGGTTTTATAAGTTCTTCCAGAGCAGAATTAACAACGTAATGTCCTACCACCCCCCTGACCCAAGGAAGGCAGTCTAGGGTGTGGGAAGGGACTCGAGCTTTGCCAGGCAGGTTTCAGTTCAAGCCTCTTACCTGCTGTGTGGCCTTGGGCAGCCCCCTTTCCCTCTCTGGGCCTCGGTTCCCCTCTGAGGTCCAAGCTCATACCTAGACACTAGGAGTAGGGGGAGCAGGGAGAAGCAGCAGGATGGGGGCAGAGGACAAAGGGTCCTAGGGAGGAGGTGCCCAGCAGGGCGGGGTGGAGGCCAGAACAAGGCCTGTGGGGCCTGAGCCAGCTGCCGCAGAGCAATGAAAATCTCTTAACCACACAGAATTGTTAACAGCTCCCAAATCCTGTTGTACCACAGGCTTAGAAAGGCTTAAACTGTTAAATGCATAAACTTCCTCAATAAACGGGCTTCTCTCGCCAGATCCCGAAGCCCAGCCAGATGAAAAGGCAGCCGCTGGAGGGAGGGAACTTCCCCAGCTGTTTATGGCCCTGCCAGAGTGTTCTGGAGGCAGCCTGCGGCCAAACCCATCAACCTGATGCCTTCAGGGTCCGAGGCCAGTCTGGGGCTGAGAGGGGGCAGCGCTGGGGCTCCAGGGTCAGACGACCTGAGTTCAAATCCTGTCCCTTCCTAATTGGGTCACCTTGGACAAACAAGCTGCTTCACCTCTCAGAGCCTCAGTTTCCTCTTCTGTAAAATAGGGATGAGGATACCTAACCCCGAGGGTGACTGGGAGTCAGTGAGACCCTGAGTGGGGAGCTGCCTGGTCCACAGGAATGAGCACGGGGGCCCTGCCACCAAGCCTTTCTGACACCTCCAAGAAGCAGAGGAGATGAGAAGTAGGAGGCCCGAGAGTACACCCCTGCCTCTGCCAACTATGAGGGGTGTGACGGTTGGCCCTCAGTCTCAGTTTTCTAATTAGATGGGGGGATTCCAGAAGGTAACCGGGCAGGAAGGGAGCATGACGTGAGCACTTGGTAAATGTTGCATGGGGGCCGGGGGGACACTTCTCTCTGGCCGGAGGTTAGCCAGGGGTGGGTGGGCCTCCTTCCCCGAGGCCATCTCACGGCTTGGCACGAGGAGAGGAGGCCTACGGGGGGCTTCCCCACCCCTGAGCCTTTGCCCTGGGACTGTGCTCCATCCTGCCCTACATCTCTCTTTTTTTTTTTTTTTTAACATCTTTATTGGGGTATAATTGCTTTACAATGGTGTGTTATGCCCTACATCTCTTGATATGAAAGCAACGTGTCCTCCGAGGCACAGCCGTGAGCCTCCCTCCTCCCCTCGGAAGCCCTTCTGGTTGCCCCCTCCTTTCTTTGAGGTCTCACAGACTCACACGTGAGCCCCTCAGCTGGTTATTTGTCAAACTCTTCTTACATCTCAGGGGCTCCTGGGTAATGGGGAGGTGGGCAGGGCAGAGTACATTCAGATATCCACTCACTCCCGGGTAATCACTTGTCCCAGCAAGCTGGAGAAAGCTGGGTTCATATTCTGCCTCGGCTACTTACTGGCTGTGTGGCCTTGGAAAACTCACTGATCCTCTCTGGACTTCAGTCTCATCATCTGTAAATGGACCTAATCGTATCAACGGAAGATTCAATAAGATAGTGGAGCAGAGCATATAACACAGAGCTGGGCACACAGGAGGTACCTTTCACCCTTTGCCCTGGCCTTCTCCAATCCTCTCAGGACTCCTTTCAGCCTCTGCCTCATTCAGCCCTTTGAGAGTGCTGGCAGCCCCTCTGCCCTTCTCCCTTGGCTAAGAATACTTCTCCTGTACCCCCACTCCCCCAGATGGCTGGGGGTCAGCAAGAGGCCAGGGTTAAAAAAAAATCAGTATCATTTCTGACTATCTTTTTCCTGCCTCCACCTCCTCCCATTCTCCAAAGCCCTGGGAAAATGGCTCCTCCTCCAGGAAGCCTCCCCAGCTCTCTCCTGACTCCCTCCTAAGTGCCCCAAGGTTACAGTTACAGATGGAGCCAACTCCTCTATACCAGACTGGAAGCTCCATGAGGGCAAGAAGGACTTTCCTCATGTCTGCAGTCCCCACACCTGTTTCAGGGACTGGCGCACAGCAGGTGCCTGAGGAGTGTTATTCACTGTGTGTTAGCTTCTTGGTCCTCTATGAAGACATCACCTGATCTCCCCACGAAGCAAAAAAATCAGAAACTGGAATTCAGTGAATGGCTGATGGCTGGCTGGCCAGCTGGCTGGATAGATGGACAAACAGATGGATTAATGGATGGAGAGATGGATAGATATTTGTGAACAAAAATAGATGCTTTGAGAGCATATAGAAAAGGGGAAGTGGGGAGGGGGTACTTCTAATTTTTAAGAGCAAAGACTTGAATAGCCTGTACTGGCCAGGGTCCCCATCCAATCCCCTTCTCGAAAGGCTGGCCTGTGTGGTCTCAGCCCTGGCCTGAGCCTGGGGGTCTGGAGGGGTTATCTATCACCCTTCCCCCTCCCCAAGCTGGGCGTCTCCACCCTGCCCTTGAAGAGAAGCAGCAGAACTTTCTGTGTGGGGGTCTGGGCCGTTCCTCCCACCCAGCACTCCAACCCTCACCCCCCTTTCCCCAGCCAGCACAGGCCTTGCCAGCTGGATGCCTCCCTCCTCCTCACCCCGAGACTGACCGCACCCACCCCCAGAGGCTTGCCAGATACATCTGGGCCACTGGTTCGGCCTCTGTGGGAAGGGCTGGAGCTGAGAGCAGGGTGGGAAGGAGGCCACCCTGAGGGTGGCCCAGGATCCAACCCTGAGGGCCCAGAGAGGACCCCTGGCCCCTCCTTACCTTGGCTGGGGAGGCACAGGATTCTGGGAGTGAAATAGAAAATAAAGCCACAGGCATAATATCCCATGCTGGTGAGTATGTGGGGAAACAGACACTCTCGAAGACTGCTGCCAGGAGGGTAATTCAGCCCAGCCTTTCTGGATGGTAATCTGGCAATGTGCATCAAAAGCTCAAAAAAAGTATATACCCTTTGACCCTACAATTCCATGCCTGGAGACATGTCCTACACAGATGCCAGCAGCAGTGCAAAAAGGCAGAGGGACAATGAAGTCCATGCCAGCATTTAAGATAGTGAAAAACTGCAAGCAATCTACACGCGGATCACTAGAGAACTGGTAAATAAACTATGGTACGTCTATCTATTATGGAATTCTAAGAGCCTTCCCAAATGATGATCCAACATGACATGGAAAAATGCCCACAAAATATTAATAAGTCAAAAATCCTCATGTATTCTCAGAAGGAATCTATTTTTTCTTTTTAAAAAAATCAATATGTTTAAATCCATCTAAATACACCTAGAAGGATCCACACCCGTCTGTTAACAGTGGTTACTCTCCGTGTGATTTTAATTTTCTCCTTTTGGCTTATCAGTAATTTCTAAAGATTCTACAAATAACCTGTATTGCTTTTGTGATAAGGAAAAGTTATTTTTTCCTCAAAATAAAAAAAGCTCATTAGGAGAAAAAAAAAAGTCCACAGGCAAGACAGTGTTTGTAAAAGTCCTTATTTTTCTAACACTTTTCTAGGTATTTTCTCATTTACTCTGCACAGCAGTGCATCTGTTTACTCTGCTCTGCAGATGGGAAAACAAAGACCAGGAGAAGGTCCACTGCTTGCCCAAGGTCACACAGCTAGCAAGAGGCAGGGCTGGGGTTTGAAGAAACAGGTCTCCATGGCCAAGGTCAAGGAGAGGCCATGGGTGGGGGAGAGAGCAGGGCTAGGGGCTGCCAAGCAGGGCAGGGGGAGGAGAGGGAGAGGCTGGGAGGAGAAGCCCGGCAGCTGGGAACTGGGAAGTCTGAGTTGGAGCCAGGGGCTCAACATGTGTGTGCAAGCACCTCCCACCCCCTCACCCCCCTAACCCGCTGGCTCGCAGTCCCTCTCCCTGTCCAAGCTAAACATGAAAAATCCCATTACACCCCAATAGCATCACGGCAATCACGCTCACTGTGGAACTGCCTCTGGATCCGTTAGAGACGCACGTCTGCCGTGGGGAGAGAGGAGGTCCGGGTCCCCAGTGGTTGCTGGGCTGGGGGCTCCCTCTGATGGGCAGGGAGTAGCAAGTAGGGGCTTCATTAGGGAAGGAGAGACCAAGGGGCACAGGGATATGGAGACAAACTTGGAGAAACTGAGGCAGGGACACATTCACAGTAAATCCCATAAACATCTGGAAAGAGTCAGGCAAACAGACTCAGGGCTTGGGTGGGAGCAGCTGCTGCAGAGGAGGAATTCCAAGGCCACTCCCCTGCCCCCCCCCGCCCCCCCCCCCAGCAAATCAGCTGGTGGCAAGCCCCAGTGGGAACTGTGATCCTGAGGAGGCTGGGGACTGGGGTAGGGGAAGGGGGCAGAGTTCTTCTGAAGGAAGTCCCAGGAGTCTCCCACCTGGTGTCTGTGTGGCCAGTGCAGGCCCAGATTAGGCACTCAATGAACCATGAATAGATGAATGAAGAGGAGAAAGTCGTACCCCAGCTCTGCACCCACTAGGGCCTTGGACACCCACCAAACATGCCCTATACTGTCACACCTTGGGTCTTTATTCATGCAGTTTCTCGACCTACAATTCCTCCCCTCCCTTCACCCATCCACATCCCACTCACTCTTCAAGACCTAATTCAAATGTCACCTCCTCCTTGAAGCCCTCCCAGATGCCCAGTCGGTAAAGCTGCCTTCTTCCTCATATTCTCAAAGTACTTTGCCTGGATAGACTTCATTTCTGGAAGGACCATGCTCTGCCTTATTCCCTTGTGTCTGCATGCTCTGCTTGCCCACGAGCCACTTGAAGCCAAACCGTGACTCTCAGGAGCTCTCCTCCAGCCATCCCAGGACAGCCTCAGTCAGCTCAAATGACACCTCTTCCAGGAAGCCTTCCTTGAACCACCTGGCTAGAGCAGATCCTCCTTTTGATCTCTTTTGTTGTACCCTATATTTTTCTTTTCACTCCTCACAGTTTATAACTATTTTATTTATTTGTTTATTAACTTTATTTCCTCCATCTTCCCCCATCCACCCACCCAGACCAAAACTCTGGGAGGGCAGTGAATGTGTCCCTCTTGGTCACATCTGTGTTCCCTAGCACTGGCATGTGCCTAGCTCAGAGAAGGAACTCAATCAGTATCTGTTAGAGGGCTAAATGCACACAGGGGGTACCCAATACATGCTTGTTGAGGGGCTAATTGGCTTTTCCGAGCCCCTCCCCTCCCCACTGTGCCCTGCACACAGCAAACAGGCACTAGAGGAAGTTGGTCTGAATGAGTCAGTTTAGTCCATAGTTTCATGAACCACTCAGTGCACTGGGAACACCCAGTCCATCATTAGCCACCACTGCCCACCCCTGGGATCGCTGCCATTCCCCACGAGGACTCACCTACTCCCCCCCGCCCCCCACCCCCCACCGTCAAGTTTTCTCTAATTTGTATTTCTCTCAGAAAGCAATGGATTCTTTCCCCATCATGTTATGTTTCAATATTAAACGGATCTTTCCAAACCACACCCTCCCAGAGATTCTGCTAATGTCCCCTCCCACCCTTTAGGGTGGATGCTCCCTGGGGTGGTGGTGGGGCTGGCCTTGAGTCCTGCTTGGTCTGGCCAAGGATGTGTTAACACGTTGTGTGTCTGCGCTAATAGTCCTGGTATAGGAGTATCAGTGCTGCTTGTTTAAAAATGCTGATTCTTGGCCCTACCTCAGAGGCACAGAACCAGACCCGGGGAAGAGGTCTGCACCAGACCCAGGAATCTGTATTTTAATAAACTTCCCAGCAGATCCTGAGGCACAGTAAAGGCTGAGAATCCCTGAGCTGGAGATGGGGAAAGCACTTTGCCAACCCCCAGATGTGAACAATAATCATCATTCCTACACGTCCTGGGCTGGCGGGGCCAGTGCCTGTGGGACTTTGGCTGAAGCAGCCCCACATCTGGGTGGCTGCACACATGCCACAGCGGCAGCTGGTGTCCTTCTGGCTCCCTGAGCTCATTAATCACACCTTGACTGGCCTCCACTTACATCCAGTAGCCAGCTGGGCTGGGCTGGGCCTCGTCCGGGGGCTGGGGGGGAGGGGGGAAGCCAGCGCTGGACACACTCTGCCCCAGCATTACCTCGAACTCCCACCCCTTGCAAGAAGCAGCTCAGACTCTGATTCTGTGACAGGCCACCTCTGCCATGGCCCCAGGGGCCCCACCTCCTGGCATTTACACCCTGTGTAATTCCCTCCCCTGGAGCATGGACTGAATTTGGTGACTCACTTTTAATGAAGACAATACAGCAGAAGTAATGAGATGTCACTTCTGAGATGAGATTAGAAAAAGATGTGGCTTCTGTCTTGAGTGCTCTCTCTTTTACGCTCCCTCTCTCGGATCATGTGCTCAGGGGAAGCCACTGCACGTGTGAGAGGCCCACGTGGGAGGGACTGAGGCCTGCAAACAACCACATGAGGGAATGTGGAAGCAGATCCCTCCCTGGTCAAGCCTTCAGATGAAACTGCAGCCCCAGCCTACAGCCTGCTTGCAACCTCAGGAGAGACCTTGAGCCAAAGGCACCCATCTAAGCCGTGCCTGGTTCCTGACTCTAAGAAACTGAGATAATAAATGCTTGTTGTTCACTACTGAAGCCCGTGCTCCACAAGAGAAGCCACCGCAATGAGAAGCCCGTGCACCGCAACGAAGAGTAGCCCCTGCTCGCCACAACTAGAGAAAGCCCTCGTGCAGCAACGAAGACTCAACACAGCCATAAATAAATAAATGAATAAATAAATACATGCTTGTTGTTCTAAGCTGCTAAATTTTGGGCTAACTTGTTATGCAGCAATAGATAACTAATACACCTCTTCATCTGGGCACCACTCCAGCCACAGTTCTTCTTACATCTCTCCTTGCACCCTTAGCCACAGCCACACCAAACAATTGACCAGTCCCCCTAATGAGGCACACTGATTCACGTTCCCAGGTCTCTGCTGATGCTGAGCCAGCCTCCAGAAGGACTGGGCCACCTGATTAATGTACACCTCTCCCAAGACTCAGCTCCAATGTCACCTCCTCTCTGAAGCCTTCCCTTTTTCTGTGCCCACCTCAGCCTGAGCAGTTCCTATTAAAACAAGTCTAACACATTCCCACCCTTGTTCATTTACAGTCGGTTTCCTCTGCTTGACTGTGAGCTCCTAGAAGGCAAGGCCATAGTTGGATTCTCTTCTATCTTACCTGGTGCTTAGCACAAGGTCTGACACAGAGGAGGTACAGGGTTGATGAGTGAATAACCAATAAGCAATGAGTGACTGATTCTGTTCCCCATGGCCTGTCTCACCCCTGCCATGTCCCAGGGCTGTGCACTTTCACACTCAAGTAAAGGAAACCAGATTTGTTGTCTTCCCTAAGAAACCAGTCTTTTCTCCCAATGCCCCCATTTCTTTTCCAAGACAATCACAGCCCTGCAAGCTGGAATTCCTGGTTCCCTCTGATTCCTCTCCCTCCTCCCTTTCCAATCTCCACATCTCATCTGACTCACTGCCAAAACGTCCCTTGACTGCACCCCTCCTCTTCCCCAGCACTGTGGACGCCCAGTCCATGCAGCCATCATCACCTGAGATCACTGCAGCAGCTCCCCCACAGGCCACTGCTCTTGTCTCTTATACACCCACTTATCCTCCCAGGACCCTTAAAATGCTGCCTCAGAGGGCTGGAGGGAGGAGCCATGGGGATGGTGGATGCGACAGAATTTCATAAAGGTGAGGATCGTTGCAATTACCCTGGGCTGAGCTTTAACTGGCTCTTCGAGGCCCCTGGAAAAGGTCCAAACTCATAGCCTGGCATCTGGAACACCCCAGGACCCAATTCCAATTGGGAAGGCAAGAGGAAGTGGCACAAGCAGGCTTCAAGTCTCCTGTGTCACCACCATCACCACCATAGCTGCAGAGAACCTGTGCCACGCTGGGCTGTATATGTGGCATCTCATTTAGTTAACATTTATTAACCTCTTACTGTATATTAGAAGCCATCAAAAGTGCTTTACGTGTCTTAAGGTCTTGAATCCTCACAACTACCCTATGAAAGAGGGTTTCACAACTCGGATCAGGACGTCCAACTAGTAACCGGCAGGGCTGGAATGTGAACCCAGGTCTGTCTACCTTCACGGCCTTCTCACCACCATGCAGTACCTCGTACAAACTTCTTATGTTTACACACCACTTTGGTGACTCTTGGCCATAATCAAATACTACCTGTACTATTGTTTACTTAATATTTTTCTTTAAATTAACTTAAGGGGCACAGTGGTTAAGAGGGCAGTTTGGAATTACATTGCCTGGGTAAGATTCTGTGCTACCTCCACTTATTCACTGTATGAACTGTGCATGAGCTGTGATTTCTTCCTATAAAATGGTACTTTCCTTCATAGGGTTCTCGTGAGGATTAAATGAGTTAGACATGTAAAGTGCTCAGCACACAGTAAGAATGATAATCAGGAGGGCTGGCTCACAGCAGAGCTGCACTTCCCCATCTCTTTGAATTGGAAGTAACCACATCACTTGCCTTGGCCACTGAAACGTGCATAGGAGTGACGTCTAAGCCATTCCGGGGGGGAAGATTTAGATCCCATATACAATCTGTCACACTTGCTCCTTCCTTCTGCCCTGGTGATCACAACATTCCAAATGGGGGCGTCTCCATCTGCTTGGCTCCCAGAGGGAGGAATCCCAAGCTGACTCACAATGTACAGGTAGCATTAAGTGAGAAATAAACTTTTACTGTTTTGTCACTTCGGCGTGGCCTGGCCTATACTGACTGATACAGCAAAAGCTCAATGAAGGTTCTCTTATAAGTGTTATTTACTATGACTTACACATTTTCTTAAAAAGGAAACCACATCACTTTTGTAAATGAAGAAATGAAGTGTCACCTGGCATCATTACGTAATAATTAAAAGGAGAACCATTTATCCTCAGCTAAAATCAGCCTGCATACCCCCTGTAGTACGTACACACACCACCGTTCAAGAAGTGCTGTTTAATGCCTCCCTCTAAGAAGCTGAGCGACGGCTGTAGATTTGGAAACCCTGGCCACAGAGGGCCTCATGGTCAGCTCCAGGCCTCTGTGCTCACCAGCCTCCCCTCCCAGCTGCCAGGTTCAAGTCTGCAGCCAACACCAACTCCACACGCTTGCAGGGGCACCTGCCCCGCCGTGGCCCTTACCTCGGCAAACAGTGCCATTCTCCACGGCCTCGAAGCCCGCTTTGCACATGCAGCGCCCGATGGGCACCAGCCACTCGCCGTCCCCGTTACAGTAGAGCTTGATGGGCACGTCCACCTCCTCCGCGTTGGCGATGCAGCTACCCCGGGCAGCCACCAGCGATGTGCTCTCAGCCCCGGACAGAGTCTCCTGGAAGATGGCGCCGTTCTGGATGATGCGGGGGCACTTGCGGTAGAAGACGCGCACGGCGATGAGAGACATGCAGCCGCCATAGTCCTGGAAGGCCAGGTAGAAGCCACTGCGGGACACGGGCCCGAAGCTCCGCACCTCGGTGTTGATCTTCATGACCCGGCCACCGAGGTCCACCTGGGAGAAGCTCTCGTCGGCGGCAATGGTGTCCACCTTCACCCACGGGTTCTCCATCCAGTTGGGGAAGGTCTTGGTGGCCGAGTCGAAATCGGCCTCATAGTAATAGAGATTGAAGGTCTCTTTGCAGGAGCCAGGCACGCTGGGGATGCTGCTGCAGTCACGCACTGAGAACTTCATCTCTACGTGGATGCGGTGGGCGCCGCGGCGCCGGATGAACTTGGTCCGTAGCCAGTTGTTCTGGCTCGATTCAAACACATTGCACACCTGGTACGTGCGGATCGTGTTCATGTTCTCATCGTAGCCACTCACCTCTTCCCACTGCGGGTGAAATGCTAGTCAGGTGGGGGAGGTAGGGGCTTAGCCCCAGGGAACACCCTGTCTAAGAGGGGAGGCACAGACTCTTCCCTAGGGAATCCTCCAGTCTGATGGGGGTAGACAGGACACCTACCATCAGGGGCCTCCTAGTCTAATGGGGGAGGCACAGACCCTAGCTAAGGGAGCGTCCAGTCTGATGATTACCATCAGAGAACTCTGAGCTGAGCGGGAGACATAGCCTTGGCTCTGAGGAATCCCCCAGTCTATGAGGGAGACAGGCCAATCTGATGGGAAGGGCACACACCCTGCTCTTGGTATTGCCCTAGTCAACGTGGGAGATGTGACCCTTACCCCCAGGGGTAACTAATCTGATAAAGAAGACGTGGCCCCTGTTCCTGGGAAGCTCCCACCTGGAAGGGAAACCAGGGAGAGGCCCACCCTGTCTGAAAGCAGACAGAGCTTGCGCTTGGGGAGCTACCAGTCTGATGGGGGACACAGGAATTCTGCCTGCCGGGAGCTCCCTGTCTGATCAGGGAGACACAGTCCTTGCCCTCGGGGATTCCCAGTCCAATGGAAGAAGAGCCCTCACCCCCATAACAGGAAGACAAGGCCTTCCCCCATGAGAGCAGCTCTGCTCTGGGGCCTTAAGTGGCTAAGACGGTGCCTGGAGGGACACCTTCCTGCCTTCCCGCCTGGGGTCCGCACTTCGGCGCTTCACTGGGCCCCGGCCTGGGCTCTCACCCAGCTGCGAGTTCCCAAGCCCCCCGGCTGGAAGGGGCTGGGCAGGGCCATGGAAAGTTGGAAATGGAAGGGCACAGGCCATGTTCCCTCCACAGACGCTCACAGGCCAAGCTCGCTCATAGGCTGCGCCTTTGTTCACACTTTTGTGACCCCTCGAGCACCTTTCGTCTCTCTGTCCATCCTCTGGAACCTCTTGCCACGGGCTCTCCCTCCAGCTGCAGTGTTCGCATTCACCGACCCTCCCTTGGGCCCTCGGGGACAACCTGCCTGGACAAGTGCCGGGCACCCCCGGCCCTCTTGGTCTGGTCTCCACAGCGGGACTGAGAGCTTGTTGGGCTCAGCCACCCATCCCCTCCTTCTCCTGTGCCCCCCTTGGTGTTGGGCTGGCTGCATCTGGGGTAGACCCAACAGCAGAGTGAACCCCACTCACCTATGCTGGGCCAAGGGTGGGTGCTGTAACAGGATCTCATTTCTTTGTCATGATTATCACATGTGGTAAGTAGGGTTAGTTCTATTTTAGATGAGGGAGTAGAGACCAGAGAAGCGAGGTCACCTGACCCAGGTCACACAGACCCAGACCCAGACCCAGACCCATGCTTGTCCGCACTGTCTTGAAACATGAGGACCCAACAGCGGCCCAGGAGTCCTGGGTTTTGTCCCAGCTCTGCTAACTTGATGTGTGGCCTTAGGCAAGTCACTGCCCCTCTCTGGGGCTCTATTTCCCCAACTGCCAAATGTGACTTTGAGGGGGGACGGGGGCAAGTGGTGGGAGAGGTGTCACCCTCTTTGTCCTTTTGCCTCCCTCAGATTCTCCAGGCCAAGTCTGCACAGGGCGGGGTGGTGTCTGCCAGCCCAGGGAGGGCTGATGCTGTGAAGGGCAAGCGTGCGTGGGGAAGGCTGAGCTGGCCCAGCCGCTCCTTCAGTGGTGGCTCTGAAGCTCCCTACGTTGCATTTAATTTTTTTTTTTTGTGGCACCATGTGACAAAGTCAGCCCCTTGTTTCAATCACTGCTCTTCTTCGGAACTTAATTAGAGCACTTAATTAGAGCAGTCTGCCTTTCTCCCCTCTCTCTAATTAACATGCAGAGGCCCTGCAGCCTAAACACCCCAAATAATTGCGTCCGGGGGCCCTGCAGCCCAGCCTGGCCTCATTACTGGCAGGGTGGGGATGTGCGCCCAGTCGCCTTCACAGATGGAAAATTGGTGACAAGAAAGAGCCACAGAAAGAGGCCTGACCCTGGGGCCCTGCCTATTGAGAGCACAGACCTGAGGGGGGTGGGGGGATGCAGCTCCTTGGGGTAGCAGCTGAGTCCCGGCGGAGGAGCTGGGATGGGGGGAAGGGAAGGGATGGGCTGTGGGAGCCCAGAGCCCTCCCCAGAGACCAGGGGGATGAGGAGGGAATGATACTAGAACTGACAATGATGACGGTGACAGTTACTATAGCTACCTGTCACTTGGAGCCCACTCTACATCAGGCACCGTGCTAGACACGTTGCAGGAGAACCTCACAACAGTCCTATGAGGAAGACATGATTATCACCATTTTATAGATGAGGAAACTAAAGCTCAGACAGGTTAAGGAACTGGCCCAACATTACACAGCTGGTGAGTGGCAGAACTGGGACAGAATTTCAGGAGTGTCTGACCCCACAGTCTCTATGTAACTGCTGGGCTGGTTGTTATGGGAAGAAAGAGGAATCTCAAATTGTGCCTGGTCTTGCTCTCGGGAAGCTCGCAGCCTCCATGGGCTCAGACCACTGGACCCAAGGCAGTGGGATGATAAGAGCTCAGGAAGGGGGAGCCTAGTGTTACGGGGACCCAGAAAAGGGACCCAGAAGACTCGGTCACAGCCCTGGATGCAAACCTGAGCCCTCATCACTTACTAGCCATAGGGTCCCTGGCAGGTGGCTACAGCTCTCCAAGCCTCAGTTTCCGCACCTGTAAAATGGAGGGGATTCCTCCCCATAGGACTGGAGATGATGTAAAGGTGCTTTGATATAGTACGACACACAGTAGGTGCTCAGGAAATGACAATTCACCTTCCTCATCTATAAAATGGGGGTACTGCGTGTACCACTTCTCAGCCTCGCTTTTATTTATTTATTTATTTGTTATTTTTTGGCCACGCTCTGTGGCTTGTGGGATCTTTGTTTCCCAACCAGGGATCAAACCCAGGCCCTCGGCAGTGGAAGCGCAGAGTCCTAACCACTGGACCGCCAGGGAATTCCCTCAGCCTCCCGTTTAGAATTCTATGGGATAAAGTCTGAAAGCATCCAGCATGTTGTCATGGTAACTAGCACTCCATCAATGGTAGGGGACCAGCAGGGTGGGGCAATGAGAGGCCACGTCCTGGGACCTGAAGGAGGAGAAGGGGTTGGAATTCGGCGGGGTGGGGGAGGCGGGGCATCTGGGCCCTGCAGCAGAACCCGAGGTATCCTGGGAGACCAGGCAGGGTTTGAGGACCACTGACTCACCCCTGATGGAGGATGCACAATCCAGCCCAGCTCCGCCGTCGCTGTGGTTGAGTCCATCAGCGTTTCTGTGGAGACAGCAAAGAGTCATCACTGAGCTGCCTATGAAGCACCGTCAATCACCAAGAACCTACCTCCTGAGGGCCTGCTCTACAGAGCGCTACTTCCATTGCTCCGAACAATCATCTGGATCTAACCCTATAGACTACCCTCCCTTTAGGTCCTGCCTGTCACTCCATAATCCCGCCCACTCACACACTCCAGCCAATCATCTGATTCTATTCCTCTAGACTCCACCCCTTAAGGTCCAACTCCAGCCCTTTCACACAGGGTTATGCCCCACCCTCTTAGCTAATCACATCCCTCCAACCTAGGTATTGCCCCTTTGCTCCTTTACTGGTAGGGAAGGGTCTTAGTCTGGGGTCTCCTGGATGGGTTTCAGAGAGTCCTCAGGAAATCTCAAATTTTAACTTCAGACTTAGGGTTCTGTTAGCTTTTCCACTTGCATCAAATTCTCAGAACTGGAATGTTGGCCTTACAGGGGCCTCCCTTGGGTCCCAGCCAAGCCGCATCAGTTATCCCACATTGGCCCTCTGGCCCACACCTCCTGTGAGGGATACCTTTCCCCCTTCTCCAGGAACTTGGGGTTCTCCACTGTGTCCTCAACCCTGGGCCCCCTCCCCTAGGGTTCAGCCAACTCTGCCCCTAGGATAGGGCCCTGGGGATGGAGGGGTGTTAAGGGGTGAGCACTGTGTCCAGTGGGGCCAGACCATCACCTGCCCTCTGGGGGTTCAGGAAACTCAGATCAGCTTCTGAACCAGCCAGGCCCCACTTGCCTCCCCTTATTCCAGCAGCTGGAGGAAAAGAACCATACAGCCAATGACAAAGGAGACCCACAGGGCCAGAGAGATCCCCAATCACGCCCAGATCAGGCTCAGCACCCCTCCCTCTACCCCTTTCCTGCCACAGGGGATTCAAAATACTTTTTGAACTGAACTACAGTGCACTGAGAAGATTTAAATTGCTCAAGTATTCAATCACCAGCTATATCCTGATGCCCATTATGTACCAAGCACTGTACTGGATACCCTGAGGGAAAAAATGGTGACTAGCAAAGCCCTACCATGGAGCAGTTCACAGTCTGCTAGTGGAGATGGGGTAGGAATACAAATAGTTGTGAGAGGGTAGGCGGAGAGACCCAGAGCATCACAGCTGGACCTTCCACACCACCTAGATCAGCGAGACTGAGTGAGAGGCATGCTTGCAGCTATGCTCCAATTCTGTGCCCAGGACACATCACTAATCAATCCACACACTCTGCGGCTACACAATGCTTCTCACCACAGTGCTCCAGGAGACTAACACCCACCATTTGAGATGCTATCCCTGGTCTAGCCTAACTGCCTCATTTTAGAAATAGGGCAACTGAGGCACAGAGAGGGGAAGAGACTTCCTAAAGGTCACACAGGAGTTGGTGGCAGAGTGGGAGGTGAGGGTCTCCTGCTTCCTACCCTATAAACTTCTAGACACTTAGTTTGATGGCCTGGGCTGGATGAACTAGGGCAGAGAGAGTGGGGGCAGGGTACACAGTGTCCAGGTCTCTGTGAAGGTCGACATGGGAGTAACAAGGTCTTGAACTAGGGTAGGGGAGGTATGGATGGGAGGGTGGGAGAGAAGGAAGCATTTAGCCAGAGGTGACCCCAGTCAGACCTGTGAGCTGACAAGGGAGGATGTGGCAGTGTCCTCATGACCGCCTGTGGCTTGTGTCTGCGGTCACTGTGTCCCTTTGCACTGGGGGCTGGCGAGGGGGGAGGACGGTGCCAGGGACGGTGGAGTCCAGTGCCAAGGGCATCTTTCTGATGGCAAATTGGAGGGAAGTTGTATTGTGCTGCTTTGGAGCTGAAAAAAAGGGTTCTTTTTCACACTCCGAATGCTACAGATTTTTCCTCCTGGAGAGAACAAGGGCTGAACTTTTAACCTGTTTTCTCTCATCGGCCTCAGCCAGAGACGCGCCAAGCCGGGCTCTCTGCCTGGGACCGAGGAACAGCTGCTGGGAGCCGTGGGGAACAAGGGAGAGAGGAGACTCTGCTTGGGACCAGAAAGGGGTCGGGCGGGGGAGGCGAGCTGCCAAGCAGGTGGCCCCACCCCTTGGCTGGATTCTTGGGCTGACCCAGAGGCCAAGCACTAGAGGATTCCACAGCCCAGAGAAGGGCCTGTGAACTGACATCCCCATCGCCTGGGTGGAAACTCAGGCCCAGAGTGGGCAAATGACTTGCCGAAAGTCACGCACTAAAGGCTGGTCCTCAAACTCTGGGCTCCCGGGGAGCTCAGGCTTGGGGGTTCCACTGCCCTCCCCCCCTCAGCCTCCCACCGCATCTGGAACCAGCAAGGGGAGGATCTCAGAAGGACAGGAAGTCCATGGGCAGGCTGGTTCACAGCAAGAAGGGGCGAAAAGGAGGGTCCAGCTTGCATGTCCCCTGGGAAGGACACAGAAGGCCGGCACCTCCTGGGCTCCCTTCTCACCAAGCTGATCCTGGGCTCTGCCTTGAAGGCTGTCTCTGGGAAAGCTGTTGCCCCTGGGGCCGTGGCAGGAGGGAACCCCGGGGTGTTCTCCCTACAACTTCCCCTTGGCCTTCTGCCTTTCCATGTCGACACCTCCCTCCACCCTCTGCAAAAGAGGCAGCTAAGCAGAGCAGATCAACTGGGGTCGGGAGGTCAGACTTCAATTCCAATACCCGCTCTGCCACCCACTTGCCTTGTAACCCTGGACAGGCAACCTTTGTAAGCCTCAGTTTCCTCACCTGGAGAATGGCCATTATACCCTCCGAGGGTGGACAGGAGGACGCAAGGAGACGGAAGGTCTGTTAGCTTGCAGCCCAGCGCAAAGCAGATCGTCAATAAGCGGCAGCTATTCTCTCTTAGACCGAGTGTGGTGCTTTGTGGCCGACCCAGCGCCTGCACACACCCAGCGTTTCCTCTGGGCTCGTTAGGTGGCCCTGCAAGTGAAGGCGAGTCCAAGCAGCTCCCGCCACACCCCAGACCACGCTTGCCAACATCTGACAAACATCAGCCTCTCGCTCAAGGGCCGCGGCCTCTGGGGAGCCCCTCCTGGCCCATCTGGTGCTGCTTTCCTGGGATGCCCTGGTTTCCTCTTTGTTCCTCTCAAACCAAGCCCCAAAGTCAAACTCAGTTTCCCGGGGAATCTGCGGTCAGTAGTTCTTGCCTCAGGAACCTGGGTGGGTTTAAAAAGCCAAGCCCTGTTTCCATCACCAGCACTTCCCTCCTCCCTGTAACACCCCAGACTTTGCTCCTCTGATCTCAAAAACCTACAGAGGGAGAGAACTCACGTTCACTGAGACAGAGACCCTGTCCATTAGGAGCCAGAAACCCTTACCAACATTCTCACAATGATGCCAAGGGATAGTTGATACTGTCCCATTTCACAGATGGGAAAACTGAGGCTTAAAAAGGCTTAGGAACTTGCCCAAGGTCACACAACTATTCCATTCACACGCGGTGCTCCAGCTGCAGATTGTTTGGTACTCTCTCACACACACTGTTCTTTCTGATCTTCTCCCCTTCTACACCTTCTTTACCTGCCCCAAGACCCAGCACAGGGCTTCACACTTAGTAGGTCTTCAGCTGAAGGCTGAAATCCCCTTCCCTCCCCTAAAACTGTACGGCTTGAACACATGCTCCATCAGGACACCATCCATGACTTCAGCTGTTTCCACCTACAGCCTGCACTGTTATTTAATTACAAAATTTCTTCTCTTTTTTTTCTCTTAAGTGCATTTTAAAGAGGAAAAAGGTTATCATTATTACAAATGGTAAACCAATATCACTTGCCATAAAAGGAAAGAAAATAAACATAAGACCATTACAATTAAAAATGTTCGTCTGCAAACTAGCTAACATCATCTCACTTCCTACAGTTTGGGGACCACTAGGCTCCACCAAGCTGCCTGTGAACTGCTGGAAATGTCCCCATCCCCATCCCCACTGTGACAAAGACAATCCTGTGTGCAGGGGAAGCCACTTTTGTTGTACACAGATGATTGATTAATCACCACATGATGTGACAAAGACCGCAACGGGAACGTGTATGGGGTACTGTGTGTGATGGGAATCGGGTACAGAAGGCGAAGAAAACAAACAATGCAAGACAGCTTCTTGGAGGAAGTGACATGGATAAAGGCTTGAAGAATGAATTAGAAGGGAGTTAGGAGAGGCTGAGTGGGAAGGTTATGCAAGGCAGAAGGGACAACAGAGGCAAAGGTACGGAGGAGACAACAGCATGGTTTGTGGGAATAGATGTGTGGGGGGCAGGGAGTGGTGGGAGCTGAGGACTGAGCTGGAGAGTTGGAGCAGGAACTGCCCAGTAAAGGTCAGCGGCTCTCGGAGGCCCCCTTGCTGGACCACACCCACCTGCCCACATCTTTCCCAGCCCCCCTGGTGCCGTCCACACCCCCCATCCTGCCTGACACTGCCCTTCCACTCACCTCTGGGCACTCCCACCCCAGCTAGCCCTGCGAATGTCCAGTTCCCAAGCCCTGGATGCTCTAAGTGACCATTAAAAAATCCCAGTAGGAAGATGAGGAAACTGAGGCTCTGTGGACAAGATGCTTAGCATCCAGCTGAAAGCTGGAACCAGGGCCTCCAGCCACCAGCCCAGAGTGGGAAAACAGGGTGGGAAAACAGGGTCTGGGCCCTGGGAGAGGCTTTGGCCCTTGCCCCACTGCTCCCGCACCCCCTCTGCTTCCTGGAGACTGCACAGAAGGAAGCAATCAGGAGGCCCCAATTGCACAGGCCGGGGAGGCCCAAAGACCCCTCTGGCTATGTGTGAATGAGCAGTGCACATTTCAGAAATGTTTGAGCTAAAAGGGGAGACACAATGAAGTCGTTAGCGTTGGGCCAACAGGAGGGTGGCTTCGCGGGGCTCTGTTTTCAGGCTGGGGTAGGTGGTCGTCCTCTGCTCCCCGACCCACCCCTGGTCAGCTCTGTCTGACCTCCCTCTTGGGTCATACTTCTCTAGGGCCACAGATACTGTTCATCTGCACTAATGACAGTAGGTGAGAGTTCCAAACACACGAGGAGGAACATTCATTAAACGCCTACCATGTACTAGGCAATGAGCTGGGCACTCAGGCTCATGGCAACCAGAGGGGTACACACTATTAGCCCCATTTTTCAGATGCGGAAACTGACATCAGAGAAGTGAAGCGGCCTACACAAAGGCTCACAGGCAGGGCTGGGATTTGAACCCACGTGTGTCTCATTCTTCCTCTGTGTTATTTTTAGGAGGCTGCAGCTACAGCCTTAAAACACACACACACACACACACACACACACACACACAAGCGCGCGCGCGTGCACGCACCAGGACTTTTTGTATGCTCTCCCTGTATATGGCCCTGTGTAAGGACAGGAGGGGAAAGAGGCGGGAGGGCAGCAGGGGAGTGGGGCAGACTGTCTATGCTAGAACCTTGGTTCTGACAAGTGCTAGTGTGTGACTGCAGGCAAGATCGTCCTCCTCTCTGGGCCTCAGTTTCCCCCATCTGTAAAATGGGTCACGTGAGAATTAAGTGACATCATGCAGGTGAGTCCTGTTGATCTCCAGTCTCCCAGGGCCCTCATTCTGGGGGAGCACTGTGTCTGTTTCCCTCACCACTGTAACCTTAGCACTGAGAACTGGTTCTGATACACAGTAGATATATTCGATCTGCACATGGAAGCTGGGTGAGGTTTCTAAAGGCCATGTCTGATCATGTCGTAACTGAGCTTAATGCCCTTCAGAGCTCCCACTGTCAGCGAGATAAAGTGCTAGCTCTTCAACAATGCATTCAAGGCCCCTGCTGGCTGGGCCAGCTAATTAACTTCCAGCAGTGTCCAGCCATCCTGAATTTCCTTCTGCTTGCAGAAGCTACTATGTTTCCTTGGGCCTTGGTGACTTGACTGTTCCCAATTTTCCTGCTTGGAATGTCTGGCCCTTCCAGCTTTACAGCCTGGCTAACTTCTCTTCCAAAACTTAACTCAAAGGCTCTTTCTTCCTGGCAGCTGTCCCTGAGTTCTCCTGGGTTAAGTAACAAGATCATGGTCATTCAACACACATCTACTCTACCTCCTGTGAGCCAGGCCCTGTGCTGAGCACTGGGGACACAGAAACAGGTGAGCAGGTCCTTCCCTCAAGGAGCTTCCAGACTAGTGCCTGATGCGTGAACTTTCTACAGGGAGAGGCAGAGTGAAACAGCTGGTCCGGGCCGCGAGCCAGGGGACCCAAGGGAAGAAAGGATTAGCTTTGACCAGGGAATCAGCGAAGGCATCTCAAAGGAGGTGGCATTTGAGCTGGGAGAAGAGGGGAAGGGCATGCCATGTAAAGGGAGTGACAGAATCAAAGGCACGGAGGTATGAAACTTGACGGGCAGTTTGGGCAACAGTAAAACCTGAGGACGGGGTCTCAATGCAGGGCTCTGGGCTAAGGGTTTGCCATTCATTATCTCATGGCATCGTAACTATTGATAAAGTAGGTACTTTATTGAATCTCCCTTTACAGATGGGAAAACTAAAGTTAGGAGAGATTGTTCAAGGTTTTCATGGCCGGGCAGTGGCAGAGCTGCATCTGCCTTGCACCAAAGCCCATATTCTTAACCACTGCATCATGCTGGGGTGTCTGTCCCATGGGATGGGAGCAAAACGCTATGTAGATGGATCTGTTAGCTTGGAATGGGGCCAGACCTGTAGGGCTTCAAATGTGGAGCTAAGGAGTTTGAATCTTGTCCCAAAGATCCAAAATGGGGCAATGGGGAGCTATAGAGGGTCCCTGAGGAGAGTAGTGACATGGTCTGTCCTGAGAACATGGTCGATCCTGAAGATGGACAGACACCTCGTAGCTATTCCCTGGGGTCTTTGTCCCAGACTGGCCAGCAGCCCACAGCCCAGGCAGCCCTTCAGCCTGGCACATGACCCAAGCCTCAGATGCTGCTCTGAACCCTTCCCAGCAGCTCTGGCTGCTCCCTGGTGGGGCCAATGAGGCTGAGGTGATTCAAACACAAGCCCGTCTACCCCACCACAGCCTGGTGAGATGCTAGCCACAGCCTGGAGGCCAGACCTGGGCTATCAGTGGCTGGGAGTTGGAGCCTTCTTTCCACAACCCATATTAGAATTCTGAGAGGAGGCCACAGTCAGGAATCAGCAGATAAAGTTCAAGGCCATTGATAAGCTAGGTAATTGGGCGAAGTCACTTCACCCTTCCGAGCCTCAGTCTCTTCCTCTATTAAATGGGGATCACAACATCCTCACTCTGTGTACCTCACAGAGTTGCTCAGAGGATCCAAGGAGGAACTGGCTGCAAAGGTCTTTATAAAATGCAAAGGCTGGGCCATACGAAGGCAACAGTGAAAATCACTAACACTCACACAGGAAGACAGTGGGCTTCACTGACCCTGTCTCATCGACCTCCCAGAGGAAGTAATGGAGAAACCAAGGCTTGGAGAGATCAAGGACTCCCCCAAGGCCACACAGCCAGTAAGGGGCAGGGCAGGATGGGACCTGTTCGGTCTGAGCCCAGAAACTACCAGGTTATGATGCCTCGCAAATGGGAGAGGAAAAAATCAGAGCATTTGTGTACCATGCCCTCAATGCCAGGTCTTGAGCACTCTGCACACCCCGCAAGGCTTGTGCTGTTATCCTCATTGTACAGATGAGAAAACTGAGTTCAGAAAGGCTAAGAGACCTGCCTAAAGACACACAGCCAAAAAGCAGCAAAGCTGGATTTGAACCATCAGCCCAACTGGGTTTCCCGTGGTCTCTCCGCTGAAAACCAGGTGAGGAACAGCGGCTAAGAGGGTCTTGGGGTCACTGGTCCAAAGCAACCAAGTAGGGGGTGGTGATGCCAGAGCAGCCCTGAGAAGGCTATGGGTCTTATAAGGTGAAACCTGCCAAGAGGCAGCCTGGTATTTTTCCGGCGCGGCCCCCCTGCTCCGCCCCCAGGCTCACGGAAAGGGGACCCAGCTAATGTAAAATCCTTCTGCCCAACGACTCTCCCAGCACATACCCCTACTTGTCCTCCTGCCGCTCGGAGGCCCTTCTCTGCCTCGGTTGCCTGCCTGGAGCCTGTTCTTGTTTTCTCAGGCCTGGCCGGAGGAGTCCCCACGACGCCGGCTCCTCCACTCTGTCCCCCGCCTGCCCACTGCTGGCCTGGGCATCCGCCAGCGCCGGCCGCCTGGCTGAAACCCAATCCTCCGGGCCAGCCGGGGTGCTCGCTAACAGCAGGCCGCATTGTGCGGCCGGGGCTTTGGGAGAGTTTGGATTCGCTGCTTGGGGACCCACTTAACCTCCGCAAAGGACAGGATGATGGATGGGGGTCTGGGAAGGGGTTGCTTGGGGGGCGGGGGGGGGGGCGGTAAATGAACACCAGGGCTTTCTGGGGAAGGGAAAGAGGGGAAGCGGGGACGGGAATGGCCCTGCACACAGAAGAGCTGTCAGTCCTCACGACAACCCTGAGGGATGTCTGTTACTCTTACTGGTCCCATTTTATACAGAAGGAAAATGAAGCTCTGAGAGGTTAGGTGACTTGGCCAAGGTCACACAGCAAGTCAGAAATTGAACTCACTTCTATTGCCCTTGAGTCTTCCTGATACACCAGGCTGCCTTTCACAGCCAGCATTTGTCCAATGCTTTTTAATTTTTTTATAAATTTATTTATTTATTTGTATTCATTTTTGGCTGCGTTCGGTCTTCGTTGCGGTGCGCGGGTTTCTCATTGCAGTGGCTTCTCTTGTTGTGGAGCACAGGCTCTAGGCGTGCAGGCTTCAGTAGTTGTGGCACGCAGGCTCAGTAGTTGTGGCTCGCCGGCTCTAGAGTGCAGGCTCAGTAGTTGTGGTGCACGGGCTTAGCTGCTCCGCGGCATGTGGGATCTTCCCGGACCAGGGAGCAAACCCGTGTCCCCTGCATTGGCAAACCACTGTGCCACCAGGGAAGTCCCCCTTGCCATAGCCATTTTAAAGAAGAGGAGACACACTCAGGTAGGCAGTTACTTCCGGGACCCGCCTCGGGCTGGCTAAGCGAGGCAGGAGCCCAGGCACCCCAGGTGTTTACAGTAGGCACCCCTTCTGAGCGGTTGCTAAATATTGTGCATCTCTCCTCTGCCCCTTGGACAGACCTCCCACTCTGCAGTCCAGCACTCAAGGCGCTCCTCTCCCTGCAACATTCCTCGCCCTTCTGACCTGCCCAGGACACTCATACACATCCTTCAAGACCCATCTCAAATGTCACCCCCTCCTAGAAGCCCTTCCTGATGACCCCAGCACTGGGGTTTCCACAGTCCTGTGTGTACCTCTCATTGTCACCCTTGTCACCCTGCCCTGAGACTTTTACTCATCAGCCCAACTGGATTGTGAGTACAACATGGGCAGGGCAGAGTCTGGATCACTGTGATAGCCCCAGCCTCTGTTAAAGCCACGTACCCCCCACCTCGCCCCGACCCCCCCACAGCCTACCCAGACATCAAATGCTCTTTTCTGCTTACACCCTCTGGGTGTCTGGGTTTTTCCTCCAGGAAATACGGTTACTGTTATCAAGATGGCTCCATATATTATATAATACAAAGCACTTACTTAGTGCTAATGACTGTGCTGTCACTCCTTCGATGCTCGTAACACCCTATGAGATAGAATTATTATTGTCCCCATTTACCTATCCACCCATCATCCGTCCAACTAGCCATTCATCCATCCACCCTCTCACTTACACCATCCCTCTACCATTCCACTCGCCCTATAACCTACCACCCATTCATCTACCTGCCCATATACCAAGCTTCCCACTTAAGTATCCAATCATCAGGCATACATTTCCCCATTAAACCAACTTCTTTTCCTTCCATCATCTCTTGCTCCTTTTCTTCCTATAGAGGGGGGAAAATGAGCTTCAGAGAGGTTAAGCAACTTGCCCAACATCACATAGCTAGTAAGCAGCAGATCCAGGAGTTGAACCAGGTACACTTCTTTTTTTTTGCGGTACGCGGGCCTCTCACTGCTGTGGCCTCTCCCGTTGCGGAGCACAGGCTCTGGACGTGCAGGCTTAGCGGCCATGGCTCACGGGCCCAGCCGCTCCGCGGCGTGTGGGATCTTCCCGGACCGGGGCACAAACCCGTGTCCCCTGCATTGGCAGGCGGACTCTCAACCACTGCACCACCAGGGAAGCCCTCATTTCACTTTAAACTGTCCTGTTGCATGCAGGTTTAATATTATAAGTCACCTCAAATCCTTTTGGATGTGTGTGAAGTATAAATTACAAATCAATAAGACACAGGCCACTCTAAGTCCAAGCTGGGGACTTCCTAATTGGAGTCAATTAGGAAGATTGCTGCAAGACCTGCTGGGACTAGATCTCTTTGCCTCATTGGCACTGGTTTCTCCCAGTGAAGGACAATTAACTCAAATCCCAGAACCCAAACCATACCTCTGCTTCTGGGCAAGATGTGGGGCATTTAGCCACGTGTAATTTTACTGTTCATTCATTCACCCACTGACCCACACACCTACTCATCTATCTATCTATCTTTCCAACCATGCAGTCCTTATAACCCTCCATAAACTATCCTGCCATCTACCCACCCAGCCATCTACCTATTTACCCATTTGCATGCCTATCTACTCATTTATCCATCCATCCATCCATCCATCCATCCATCCATCCATCCATCCATCCATCCATCTTCTCTCTGAGCCAACCTCCCACCTGTCCTTTCCCTCTTTTCATTCATCTATCCACCTGACCATTCATTTACCTGACCATTCACATCACTCGCTCATGTCTAAAAATCTGCCACCTATCTATCTCCTCCCATCTAACCAGACTGCATTTATTGAACACCTACTATGTGCCAGGGCTGTGCTAAGTATTGAAAATCAAAAACAGACTGACCTCTAAATGTGCTGCTTTGGGATAAACTCTAAATCCTTAATGGTTCCCACCCCCAATTCCCAAGGGCTTCCCAAGTTCCACATTCTACCCCTGGATTTGGCCCCTTGCTCAGGCTGACATCCTGGGTTCTGTCCTGCTGCCTCTGAATCTGGTTTCCCTCTGCCTCCAGATAACGCCCTTCACTTGGGCACCCCCCCTGGCCTGTAGACCTGGCTTCCCCCATCATATCAGGCATGGATGTGGCTGAGGCCCATCGCACCCCACAGAGGACCCAATGAATGAGACCTTGGGCCCAGAACCAGCCTCACCTCCAACTGTGAACCCCTGTTGCACAGTGTGGAAGGGGGATCCCGAGCATAAACAGACGTAACTGCATAGCAGAGCAGGGACCCTAACCCTGCCTGGGAGTCAATGGAGACTTCTCAAGTGTGTGACACCTGGCCTGAACCCCAAGGTACTGAGCAGGAGACAGCCAGGCTGGAAGGAGGGAAAGGGAGAACTGAGAGGAGGAAGGGTGTTCTGGGCACAAGGAACAGCTTGTGCAAAGGCTGGGAGGAGAGGACAAGCGTGGCCCCTGCAGGGAGCTGCACGAGGGAGGAGGAAGTCCTGGGAGAAAGAGAACTACGGACACCACAGAGCCTCGAATGCCAGGCCGAACGGCCAAGACCAGCCTGAGGGCAGCAGGGAGCCATCGAAGGCAGGTGGCCTGATTCAGTCGTCACTGCATTCTCTGGTGTAACCAATCCATTTTATAGATGAGGAAATTGCACCCGTGGGATCAGAGAGGTGCAGAGGGCTGGCCCAGGTCACACAGTTGGTCAGGGGCAGAGCAAAGATTCCATCCCACGTCTGATGGCTCCAAAGCCCTCGCTCATCCTGAAAGCAGCTGCTGTCTCAGAGGAGCTGTTTCCAGAACGCCTGCATCCCTCCTATGCTAATACTCCCCCTCCAGCCGTGCCCCTGTGGCCCTCGGTGGCCGCGTCAGTACGGTGATAGAACTCCCAGGGCGCCATCTCTGCTCAGCGAGACTTCGCCTGCTCCCTCTGCCTGGGCTCACTTGCCGGCTGCACCTGGCCCCTCGGGTGATTAAGCAGACACAGCTCTGCTGGGGCGTTTTCTCATGTGCCCCTGTTCCCCATCGTCATCTTCACGATCAGAGTCTCCACATCTTCCTCATCAGTTACCGTTCATTCCTTACTGTCCCCGACTTCCTGAGGGGCGATGCCAGACAAAGAGCCAGGCGGGCCCAAGAGCTTTTCACTACTGGGGCTCACGACATGACGGCACAGAAGGTTCATGACAGTGGAAGGGCCTGAGAAGGGACAGGACTTGAAATGAAGGGTCCTTAGGGTGGAGAATACACTAAGGAAAGGGATCTCTGAGTCAGAGGCAGGGAGGAGTCTGGCCAGGAGGTGAGGGAATATGACCCCCACCAGCAGCATCTCCATCACCATGGAGACTGTTTATTGAGCACCTACTCTACGCCAGGCACTGTGCCATGCAAGGGACATCCAGGAGGGCATCTGAGTTCATCTGAGCCTCCCCTGCCCCTTCCAGGGGCATGCAGTCTCCATTTTGCAGACCAGTAAACAGGCTCAGTGAGGACAAGTTGTGGGCCAAGATCCCCCGCAAGTTGGTGAGGAAGGTAGAGTTTGATTTCTGGGTTGTGTGACCCAACTCCTTTCATGACCCTAAGAAGCCTTTTGGGAGTCCACAGTCTCAGGTGAGGGTTGAAGCAGGTGGTGGGGTTGGGAAGTGGGGGCTTCCATGGCAGCATGGAATCAGGGAGCAGGCAAGGTCTGCTCCGGAAGCGGGAGGCTGTCCCCAGGGAGGGGGAGTGGACAGGGCACAAGGCCACCTGACACCCAGTCCTGTGCTCTTCCCACCACAACCTGTGGGTGCCTTTGCAGCCTGAGAAGTGTCAGGAGGAGGGCATGGCCGGCCCCAGGAAGTGGGTTGTGACAGTCACATGAACTGCAGTGGGCTTTTCTGGGCTTCCGTGTTGGGAAGGGTGCAGGGGGTGGCAGAGGAGACTTCTTGCCTGTGCGAGAGATCATTCCATGGAGTCGCAGAAGGCTTCCAGGGGGCGTCAGCCACAGTCCTGGGAGGGCTGAGCCCTGCTTTCTCACCTGTGATTTTATAGGCCTCCAGGCCAGTGCTGCCCTGGGAAGCTGACCAGGTGCTGATGGGCCGGGCAGCTTCTTCCATCACCTGCCCTGAGGGGACGACCCAGACTGGCCTGACTTGCAAGGCCTTCTGTGGGCTGCCCTGGCCTCTGACTCCCTCCATGCCACGGGGCCAGTCTGTTCACTGTCAGAGCCCATGTCTTCTTGTCTCCACTGTCGAGCCTTTGCTCTTGCCTATACCCCTGCCTGGAACACCTTCTCTGAAAAGACAGGGCCATGGCAGGCAGGCAGAGCAGCAGAAGCGAGGCCCAGGGCAGGAAAGAAGAGTCCCTTAAACATTCCAGACCTCCTTTTGCCTCCTCTACCGGCCCAAGCCTCTTCCGCTGCCCACCTTCTTCACCTAGAAAAGCCCTCTTTACCCTTAAGACTTAGATCAGGCATCTCTTCTTCCAAGAAGCCTTCCCTGACCAACACCACGCCTCCGCTTTCCCAGCCGGGGTTAGATGCCCCTTCTCTGGGCAACAATTTTCCAGAGTGTATCTGATGCCCTTTCCTAACCTGGTGTTTAGATGGGGGCAGGAGTCCTGCACTGTTGGCTGCTGGGTGGAACGTGGTGGCCCCTGGTGTCCAGTGTGTCCAGGAGACAGCACCCCGCAAACGCAAGGAGAGGCCACGTCAGATGACAAGCAGGTGGTCTGTACCAAGACCACAAACACAACGGGCCAGCCCTGCCTCAGAACTGAGCCCAGGAGCAGTCCTCAAGCTGCTGGCTGGGCCACTCAGCCGGTCCACCTGCGAGCTGGAGCCCACAGGACCACTGGCCACAGTCAGGCCCAGCTCCCTGCCCTGATCAGCCCTCAGCGCTCCAGGCCCACACTGGGGGTCCTGTTCACTAGGAATTCCATGGTACCGGTGGTGGCGGCGGCGGCCTGGGGTAGCCCCGGCAGACACGCTGGCGCTGGGAGCCGGCTCAGGAATTCCTGCTCTGATTAAGATATTGGATCTGGAACCTCAAGCGTCTCGCCGCGCTGGGATAGGATGCTTCTCTGATGGGGTTAAGGTGTGTGGTGGGTGGTCCTGCTGTACCCGCATGCTGGCTGGCGCTCCCACTCCCTTCCCCGCTGGCCCTATCCTCCCCATACCCACTCCAGGTCTGCAGCCTCAGTGAACTCATCTGGGGAATGGGAGCAGTAAGCAAGGCTTACTCACAGGTATGGATACAAAGCTCCTAGCACAGGCCTGGCACGGTCAGCTTAGCCCAGGAGAGGTTAGTACCACAATTTTTTATCACCCTTCATTACCCAGAGGCGAGTGGGACTGAGAACAACTCCCAGAGAAACCTCTGGGGTGGGGTGGGATGGGCAGCTGCATCCTGACTTCTAGCTGAGTACCTACTACTACATGTGCCAGGCACTGTGCTAGCTCATTTTCATGGGTGATGCCATTTGGTCCCCATTTCACAGATGAGGAAACTGAGGCTCAGAGAAGGGCAGTGACTCGCCTGGGGTCACCAGGGAGTTAGTGGCAGCACTGGGATTCTCAGCATCATCTAGGGCTTCCTGCTGCCTCCTATTAAAGCTCAGAAAGTCCCCCATGCTGGGCCTGGTAGGGAGCGTTAACTTGGCCTTATTTAAAGTTGCAATTATCTGTCCCATTTCCCTCTGGTTACAACTGAGCTCTCCAGGGAGGTGGGAAGACCCTGACGGAGGATGCCAAGAACAGCGACTTTCTAAGGAATCCTCCCTGAGCCTGGGACTGAATGAGCATGGAGGACACGTGGCTTCCTGTTCCTGGGCCTCTCTCCCCTTTGCCCCTGCCCCAGGGAACTGACCAGGCCAGCATGGGGGACTGCGAGGGGCTGTCCCAGGGTGGGCAGGCTCCTTGTCCTGCAGAGGCTGTGAAAGGATCACACCAAGGGCTGAGCCACAAAGATAGCACCAGATATAGAGATGGAAAGACTGAGTCAGCCTGGGGATTGGCCTGAGATCCCACGGCAAGGCAGCAGTGTGTGGGTGAGACAGATCTAGAGAAGGGCCCCTGAAAGCTCGTTGAGAGGGAGAAAAATAGAACTGGGGAAGGGCCCCGGGGATGCGCAGAGAGTAACGGTGCTCACAGGCGTGGATGTGAGGTTTTCAGTGGGCCGGTGCCTTCTGAAGGCCTTGTGGGGGACAGGATGCAACAGATGAAAAGCCTCAGAAAGGAAGGTCTGGGCCCAGCCTGTGCATCGGCCACTCAATGGCGTGGCCAGAACTGGTGCCCAGATTGTTTGGCTCCCAGTCTCCCACCTCTCACTGAGACGCAGGATTATTCAGGCATACGCACCCACTCTGCTCTCCCACATGCGGTCTTCAACACCCCTGCCCATGTCCTCTGCTCTGATTTCAGCACACTCGCTCACAGAACACCTACAGCCACAGTCCCTGCCGGGGGAACCACAGACTGGCCAGGGTGACACTGAGCAAGCAGTTCTGGTACCCGCCACCAGAGCAGGGAGCAGACGCTGGGCGGTGGGACGAGATGGGCAGGAGAGCGGGAGCCTGGTGGTGGGAGCCGGTGGTGGAACCCAGGTGTTGCTGGGTCCAAATGGCAGGGAAGCAGCATAGGCTGTGGTGTTTGCCGGGAATGCAGAGTGTACGTTCAGAAGTTAGATCTTGATTGGAACCCCACTTCCTAATCCAGGGACCTCAGGCCAGATACTTCCTTTCCTGTGACGGTTCACAGGTCCGTGAGCTGTGGAATGGGAATCACATTGGTACCTGCCTTGCAGGTGGTCGTGACAATAAATAAGATCGTGCCCAGAAAGCGCTCTGTCCAGGGCATGGGCTCAGCAAAATACAGTGCTCAGTAAAATATTGCCTATCGTTAATATAACTCAAATTTCTACACAAATTGGCACAAAGCAGTCACGTAATAAATGGAGGTTACGGACTTCCCTGGTGGCGCAGTGGTTAAGAATCCGCCTGCCAAGGCACGGGACACGGGCTCGAGCCCTGGTCTGGAAAGATCCCACATGCCGCCGAGCAACTAAGCTCGTGTGCCACAACTACTGAGCCTGTGCTCTAGAGCCCACGAGCCACAACTACTGAGCCTGCGCGCCTAGAGCCTGTGCTCCACAACAAGAGAAGCCACCGCAATGAGAAGCCCGCGCACCGCAATGAAGAGTAGCCCCCGCTCGCCGCAACTGGAGAAAGCCTGTGCGCAGCAACGAAGACCCAACAACGAAGACTCAACACAGCCGAAAATAAATAAATAAATAAATAAATTTAAAAAAATAATAAATGGAGGTTACGATATCATTATTATCAACGTTAGCCAGGCCCCTCTGGTCGAGGCTAAGGCAGATGGCAGCTTTTCCACCCGTGGTAGACAGACTAATGGTCCCTGTGAAAATGTCTACATTCTAATCTCCAGAACCTGTGAATGTTACCTTACATAGCAAAAGGGACTGCAAATGAGATTAAACTAAGGATCTTGAGATGGGGAGATTATCCTGGATTACCCAGGTGGGCCCAGTTAATCACAAGGATCCTTTTAAGAGAGGCAGGAGGGTCAGAGTAAGAGCCGAGATGTGAGGATGGGGGTGGAAGTGGCAGTGATGCACTATGAAGATGGAGGGAGGGGCTCCAAGCCAAGGAATGCAGGCAGCTTGTAGAAGCTGGAAAAGGCAAGGAAAGAGACTCTCCTAGAGCCTCTGGAGAGAGTGCAGCCTGCTCGTCCCCCACCATCTTGATTTCAACCAGTGAAATCCATTTCAGACTTCTGACCTCCAGAACTATAACGTAACCATAAATCTGTGCTGTTTTAAGCCAGCAGGGTCACCTCCCGCATCCCAGCAATTGCTCCACCCTCAAGAATGCCAAATGCTCACTCCCCGACACTGAGAAAAAGCCCAGCCCCTTGCTGAGAAAGGGCGGTGGTGGGAGATTGGGGGGTTCATGGCTGTGGTTGAGGAGAGCCCTCTCCTCTGGCACCTCCTGTCCTGCTGGCCCATGTGCCCATCTGGGAGAGGCCTGGGGCTCTGGAAGGGCAGATGCTGGGCCCAGGTAACTGGGCACCCATAGGCCCAGCAACAGTCTCTGTTCAGGATGGATGGGAGAGAGGGATGGGGGTGGGCTACTCTTGGGGCTACCATCTATCTAGTGCCTACCATGTGCCAAGCTCTGCCCAGGACCCAATCTTCCCAAAGCACGGGAACTATTATCAGCCCCATTTTGCAGATGAAAAAACTGAGGCTCAGAGCAAGTTGCCCAAAGCCGTCCAGCATGATGTGGTCTGACTTCTGCTTGCACAGGCCCAGCATGGGCAGCTCTGGCCCTCCCTGAGTGCCCTGTCCAACCCCAGGCCACTCAGATCTGACAGACCTACCAGGCAGTGGACCTCAGCTGCTGGCCGAGCTGAGGGACCTGGGGTGACCCCCCTGCTCCAGCACTCTCTGGGCCTTGCGGGTGAGAATCGGGCCCCTTTGTCTGACTCACAGAGGTCTCAGCATGGTAAGCATAGCTAAGGTCACAGTTGCCCTGGAGATAGCTGGACCCTTCAGAGAAGGAAGAGCCGCTCTGGGAATCACGGAACCAGCACTCCTGGATGGATGCCAGGCCTTCCTCAAGGTGAGCAGCTGCAGCTGGTGCAAAGCAAGCCCTCTCCCATCCGTATGACCTCTCTCGGGCTTCCTACAGCTCGTCATCACATCCCCATTTCCCTGAAAGTAACAGTGAGAACAGTTATCATCATGGCCGTTCACGGAGACTCCTCTGTGCCGGGCACAGAGCTACGAGCTTGCTGTCCTCTCACACATCCCCAGGAGGAAACTCCTAAATCTTCCTCATTTGCAACTAGCCACGGGGCTTCAGAAGCCCACTTACACGCCACCCCTTCGGCCTGTCGAGATCCTCACTGGGCCAAGGAGGAAACGAGCCCTCAGAGGCCCTGGCTTTTGCTCAAGGCCCAGGGAGTCAGTGCAGGGGTAGTGTGTGTGTGTGTGTGTGTGTGTTGCGGGGGGCGGGGGCGGGCGGGCGGTGAACCCAGGTCTCCAGGCCCCAGAGCCTACCTTCCTCTCGGCCACAGGGTGTCCCTCCTGTGACCTTCTCAGGAGGCAGGGGCCCCAGCTGAGGTCCCTGGGGACCTAGGTCCAGAGTCTGCCCAGTAGGATGATATATGGCTCTAGATCCATCTTCTGTGGCCTCCAATAGGACCCCAAGACCCTGGACACCAGCAGCTAGGAGCCAGGAAGCCAGAACTGGGGGGCCCCAAAGACCCTTGGTGCTCTGAAGATGCTGCCTGCACCCCGGCCCCTCCCAGGAGACGTTCGCCTCAGATGACTTCCTGGTGGCATCGTTGCCAGCCTGGGAGGTGTGGGAGGGGGCAGGATGGGCGTCTCTGCCACAGCAGGCCTCAGAGCCCTGCTCGGAATCCCAATTGAGCTATTTTTAATGTGCTTCAATTTTCATTTTCTTTTATTGGAAAACACAGATGGTGACTTGCTGCCCCTCACACACACTGAGCAAGGCGCCTACAGGGACAGAGATGTGCAGTGAGCACGTGTACGCCCCTCCCACAGCCGGTGAGCTGGAGCAGCAGCCAAGCCCCGAGGATGCTCTGAGCCTCAGTTTCCCCAGCTGTAAAATGGACCGGCTGAGGTGGCCCCCAGAGCTTCTGCCAGCCCCACCGTTTATGAGGGTCTAGACCAGACTAGGGGATGCGGCTCCAACTGGACATGGCAGCAGAAGGCGTCCCATGTAAGGGGCGTCGCTGCCAGGGAAAGAGAGGTGAAAGAGAGGGAGGGAGGAAGGACAACTGTTGGCCGCGAGGGACTATCTTATTGAACACTTCCAGCCACACTTTGAGGTTTTCCCACTCCCATTTTACAAATGAGGAAACGGAGGCTCAGCAGATCCTGTGCCCGGCCCGAGAGTGCAGTAGCTGGGAAGGGGCGGGGCTGGGCCACTGACCCAGGTCTGTGTGAGCACATCTCCCATTCTCTTTCTCACCTCTTTCCAAACTGCTCCTGTCTAGATGCTCTGTTATTTACTTTTCTCATTATAGAAGCCATACATGCTCATTAAAGACAATTTGGAAAATGTGGGGAAGTCAGAAGGAAATGTAAAGTACAAAACAATCATCATCTCCCCCCCATCGTCCCACCACCCCTACACAACCACTGCTAATGTCCTGGCGTGTTCTTTCAGCTCTTTGTTTTTTTCTTCGCATAATTTGTGATGCTTTTAATACCGCTTGGTGGTGGCACAGGGTAGCAGCTGGCTGTGCATTACAATGGACTCAAGTGCCTTTTAAAAACGCCAGTCCTGGCTACCCCTTCCCCCATAAGATGGAAAGAATCAGAATCTTGGGAGCGGGCTGGCAAGTGGCAGCTGGGAATCTATATTTTCAACAAGCTTTCCGGGTGACATCGAGGCAGCCAGCCTGGATCAGCCCACAGACCTGCACTTGGCAAGACCACAGGCTCCAGAGACAGTAGGCGCCACCTGGCTTGACCACAGGCTGAGCTGTGTGGCCTTGGGTGAGTGAATTTACCTCTCTGAGTTGCAGCTTCCTCATCTGGAAAAAACGGATGCTCTTTTGCAGGGTTGTGAAGAGAATGAGAGAAAAAGGCCAAAAATAGCATCTTCCATTCACCTGAGACATTGCTACCCTCCCAAGGCTGTCATAACTGTCCCAAAGCCACTATCGTAAGGGTCCTAAGGCCAATTTCCTGGGGTGCAGCTGGTACAGTGGAGAGGCCCCCAGAAGAGAGAAACATGGATTCTAAAGTGGGGAGTGACCACCACAGACCCTCAGGTGTGCTCAGCTGGCCTGGCCTCCATCTCATCTCCCCCAGTCCTATCGGCCCTCTGGGACAGTGGGCATGTGTGAACCACAGGCACATGCTGGCGAGGCAGATTCCTGGGGGCTCAGGCTTTGGAAAGGGTGAGAAGCTGCCCCCTGAGGACAGGGGGGAGCCACCTGGAGCCAGGGAAGAGGGGCACAGGTGGGGCAGGAGGATCTTTGAGAAGCAAAACCATAACGTTTGTTGAATAAGACCCTGCCTCTGCCCGCCCCGAGCATCCTTTCCACAGTACAAGTCACTCAAGGATTGTCTCACAGGTGAAGTTCCCAATGAGACCGGTGGTCGTTTCCACGAACACTTACTGAGAACCTACTATGTGCCAGGCTTCGGGGATGAATCTCCTGCCTTTCCCCTCCCAGCTCCTGCCTGCCCCGCCTACTCCATACACCAGCCACTCCTGTCCTTACAAACCAGGCCCCCACTGCCAGGCCCAGAACTGACCTCAGCCCAAAGCCTCCCCCAGCCCATCCTACCTGCCAAAATTCTGCTCAGCCTTCAGGGCCTGGCTCAAAGGTCACCTCCTGGGCTCCCTCAGTCCCCCTTTCTGTGTACCCCCCCTCCACCCACACTGAGATATAACTGTTTCTGAGTGCCCCACCTCCACCAAACTGTGGGGTCTAGGAGGGCAGGGCTGGGTCAGATTACGCTCTGTCTGAATAAGTATGAATGTCTTTAAGCCTCAGTTTTCCTAGCTGTAAAATGGGATAGTCGTGTCATCTGTCTCACCTGCCTCAAAGGTTTGGCATCTCTAGCAAATTAGAGGATGCGGCTGCATTTTGAAAACTGTAAAGTGCATAAGCCTTTGGCTGCCGGGGAGAGAGAGTGTTGCATGGGTGGGATTTGGGGCAGGTCCTTGAGGCCCCCTTCCTACACACAGCCCCAGGCCTGCTGTCAGCTGGGCCCAAAGTCACCTCTGCAGGAGCCATCAGCCTAGTGTGGCTTGGTGAGGGGGCCGCTCCAGAGGGTGCAGCTGTCACCAAGGAAGGTGGACTGCTAATCCCCCCTTGTGAGAACACTCCTCACACCCCCTCTCAAGTGTGTCACAGAACACACTGCGGGGGGGGGGCACTGCTTTGAATCCTCTGCCCAAAGGCTCAGGGACACATAGAAGGGTAACCGAGACAGAGCCATGGAGGGTGTGACTGGTGTGGCCATGGGCCCCATGGGCCAAGGTTCCTTGAAGATGACAGCACAGTGCTTCACAGTTTGCACGTCACTTTCTCCTTCGTCGTCTCATGCTTTTCTTACAACAGTCCTGCAACGTGGGCATTCATCCATTCATCAGGCCTTCACTGAGCCCGTGCTATATGCTGTATGCGGCCTCACTCTAGAGGAAGGAGTTCCAGCCCCCAGGGCAATGCAGATAATGAGGGGGGTGGGGACAGGAAGGACAATGGCAGACAGACCACCATTAGCTGCAATAAAGGGTAACAGGTACCACAACCAAGAGGTACGGGGGTACGGGGCGCGCCAGGGACACACAGCAAACAGGCAAGCGTCAGTGTCATCTCACAGGTGACATAACTGTGGTTCAGTGAGGCCGAGGGTTTTGCTCAAGGTCCGTGGTGATTAGTGGCTGTGCTGTGTCCTTCAGGGTGCCTTGTGGCAGGTGAGGAAGTGAGCCAGGCAAAGAACCTGGGGAAAAAATGTCCCACACAGAAGAGCGAGCACGTGCAAAGGCCCTGAGGAGGGGCGAGCACGTGCAAAGGCCCTGAGGAGGGAGCATTCATTGTCTGATTCCATTTCCTGGTGTGTTTATAAGCCAATTAGTGGACGGGCACCATGCTGTCCTGCTTTGTGGATGTCCCTGAGCCCCACTCAGGAGGCAGTGCCCATGCAAAGGAGCACCAGCTGCCCCTGGACACCCACACCTGGGGGTCCTCAATCCAAGGGCTGCCTGGTGCCCTTACGAGGGGCCGCCGTCTCCCTGCCCTTGTCCAGCCGCCTAGGAAGCCCCCTCCTAGGAGAAATCATCTCCCCTCCGTGTTGCTTCACACAATCCTCCCTGACCCTCTGCCTGACCAGGCTGGGGTCCTGGACATCAAGCTCTCGGGGGCCATCCCCCAGCTTTTGGGATCCCCATACCTTAAAAATAATAGCTTACCTATAGTGAGCGCTGTCCGGTTTTTAATAACACTAAGATCACCATTACATAGATGAGAAAACTCAGGCTCAGCTTTCTTTCCCAGCTAGTCAAATCTTAACATACTTCAAGGGCCACTGCCTTTGGGAGACCCTCCGTGACTGGCCCAACTCACCTCCATGCTCCCTAGAGCATGTCTTCATGTGGGTCAGCACGGTCTCCCCACTGAAGCTGGGGTCTCCGGAGGGGGGCGGGGCAGGGCTCTCAGCAGAGAGAGAATGACCCAAGCTCTGAGCGCCCTCAGGCCCTGGCGACGAGCATGGAAAAGCCCATCCACCACCCACCAGCATGGAGAAGACCCTCCCTTCTCTCCCTGACATCGCCCCCTTGCCATTACTCTGAATTTTAAAAACACAGTTTTTAAGTGGGAAAAAACAAAAAAAAAGGTATATGCTTATTATAAGACAGTGAAACATCGTAGAAGAGTAGAAAGTGAAAAGTCACAGCTCTTTCTCCGGAGGCAGTCACAATTAGATATCATTTAGACGTTTCACTGTGCGTAAAATGTACACAGAGAGGCATAAATGCATATTTATGCCTGTGAAAGTCACAAACGGAATCATACTGTTTATAACCTACATACTGTTTATAACCTACTCTTCACGTTTCAAAGACATCTTCCGACCTGGTACAGAAGCTGCCGGCGCATTCTTTCTCCTGGCGGCTTGGGAATTGAGTTGGGACAGCCTCTTCATGTCGAAGATTCTCATTCGTGGCCTCTCTCTACTCCCCCAGCCCAGGGTGTCTGCGATGGGAAACTGAGGCAGCAGGTGCCAGCGCCCGGCCCGGCCCAGGGCAGGCTCTCAGCAATGGTGACGGAGTGACGGGGTGGAAGTGGGGTCAGAGCACGTCCGAGGCCGGAGACCATCCATCCTCCCCTCTCCCTCCAGGCCTGTCTCCTGTGCTGCCACCCCCTCCTGCTTCCCCCACACCTCATAAATCTGCAAGCGGCCGGGACGCCCTTCGGAGGCTCCCAGATAAAGCCAAAAACTGGCAAAGGGAAGGAGTGTTGGGTCTCTGGGGCCCAGTCAGCATCTCAGGCTCTGGGTCCTGATCCGGCTGGACCTTCTCCGGGGTCCCGGGGGTCCAACTGACTGAGGGGCCCCGTGCGTGTCTCCAGGACCTTTCCCGTCCTGCCGCGGGGCTGAGCTTCCTGCCTCTTCTCCGGACCCTTCTGCTGTCCATCCATCCTGAAACCGCAGCTGCGCAGACCCTTCCCAAACACCCCTTTTATCATGTCACTCCCTGCCTGTGGCCTGCTGGTGGCTCCCCAGTGCCTGTGGGAGAGAGTGCAACCTTCTTCCCCCAGAATTCCTGAGCCAGCCCTGCCGTCCCTTCCAGCCTGTCTCCCATCCCCACCCTGGAGCCCTCTGCTGCGCTGGTTCAGCCCTTCTTACTGCATGTCCGCACCCCACCCCCGCACTTTGCCTAAGTTCATGCAGTGAATATCCAGGTATCCAGACAGAACTGGGCTGCAGCCCCACAGAGGTGTGACCCCAGGCATCACTTATGCTCTCGGAGCCCTAACTGCTCACCTGACAGGTGTCCTGAGGACTGCATAGAATGAACTATGCAAACTGCAGGCACAGTGCTTGGCCCTTCAGAAGTACTAAAGAAATGTTAGTCTCCTTCCTTCCCTTCTTCTCGTGCCTAATAATAACAACAATAATATCAGCAAACACACGCACTGCTGTGCCAGGACAGCTGGAAGCATTTACATGGATCGCCTTATTTAATCTTCTTAACACTCTTAGGAGATAGGCACTGTATTATTCTCCCCTCTCCCCCCATTCTACAGATGAGGAAACGGAGGCACAGAGCAGAGAAGTAATTGTCCAAGGTCACGGGACCAGTCGGGGGCAGAAGGAAGATTTGAACCCAATGCATCTAGCTTTCCCAGGAAGCCCTCTCAAAGCCAGAGAGGTAGCTCTCCTCTCTGTCCTGTGTCATTCCTCTAATAACAAGAATTCAGAGGTTCAACCTGCGGGCACTGGGCGGCTTGGAGAGGATAGGAGACCATTGGGACAGATGGGCCTTTCTGAGGCTCTGGTTCTTTCCACAGTCCATAGCTTGGCTGAAGGTAGCCTCCTGCCCATTCAATTTTGGGGATCCCCTCTCCTGTATCCATCTAAAAATATTTCCTGGTCTTTGCTTTTAAAAAACTGTAAGGGTGGGCTTCCCTGGTGGCGCAGTGGTTGAGAGTCCGCCTGCCAATGCAGGGGACACGGGTTCGTGCCCCGGTCCAGGAAGATCCCACATGCCGCAGAGCGCCTGGGCTGGTGAGCCATGGCCGCTGAGCCTGCGCGTCTGGAGCCTGTGCTCCGCAACGGGAGAGGCCACAACAGTGGGAGGCCCGCGTACCGCAAAAAAAAAAAACTGTAAGGGTGAGTGAAAATGAATTTGGGGAAGGCAGGTCAGTGCAGTGAAAGGAGAACCAAGCTTTCTAGCACCCACGTGCCTTGGACAAGTCCCTTTCTCTTCTTGGAACCTGTTCTCTCGTGGGGGCAAGTCTGAGAGGAGTTAGCGGGACCTGATGCTGAATCCTAGAACGTTGTACATCGAGAATGTCTCCATCTTTTCAGCTCTCTTCAATCCCTTGATCCCTCAAAGAGAAAGTCTCCACTGGGGGCTGCTGAGACTTCAACACCTCTCTGAAATGCACCTGTCTTTTCAACAGAGAGTGGCAAGCGGGCCTCAGCTCAGGGTCTGTGCAGAGCTGCCCCTGGGGCTCACGATCCTCGCCTCACCCGCTGGCCCTGCCGCTTCCACCCTAGTGTCTGCAGGGCCCTCTTCCTCTCGCAAACCGCAAACAGGGATGTGCAAGGAAATACCTCCCCAGGAGTAACGTTGACCGGTGAGGGCGGTGGCAATGCTGAGGTCAATCTCCCGAGCCCCACGCCAGGGCCTGGTGAGACGGAGTCCCAGCTGCCCACAGCAGTGACAGCCCCGAAACTCGCCCTTGCATCCTTTTTGACTGCTTCCCTGTGCCCCTCTGGTCCCCTAAAACCCATCTCAGGCTCCCCTCCCTTCTGCGGGAGCCCAGCTAACAGAGCAAGCGTCAGGCTCGAGCTGGACCATGATCACCCCGTCCTGTTTCTGCTGTATTTATAGTTACAGTTACCTTCTGTTTGTGTCAGTAGATACTGGTGTTTTATTTATGGCAGGGATATGGGCTTTCCCTCTTCATACATTCACTCCAGTAAGTAGAAAAGTGAGTCATTTCAAGAACAGCGAGAACATGGCTCGAGACGGCAGAAATTGGGACTGACAACTGGGAACCACAGGACAAAAGGTTTCCGAGCCCCTTCAAGCCTGAACACTCTGGTTTGGTTTAGGGACCTTTCTGGTCTCTTTGTGGGTTGAAAGAGCTTCCTAGCTGCCCCATCTCTATCCTGGAGTGGATACCCCTTGAGGACCCCATAGATGCCCTGGCATGCAGAGCACTCAGGCCCAGGACTTGGGGTCCCGCAGCAGCCCGGAACCCCTAGGGGCCCGGCGCCCACCCTAATCCACGCCTTAGGCCCATGTTAAGAATGAAGCCAGGGTTGGGGAGCAGGCCCTAAGTCCTTCCCCTCGGCCCCCCAATCCCGGCACCCTCCGGGCTTGAGGTAGAGGTTTCGGGAAGGCCCCCTCACCACATCTGGAGCTCATTACTCCGCGAAGCTGGAGAGGCTGAGGATATAAATGGGTCCAGCAAGGGTTTAGATAAATACAGGGATGATAGATCCGCACCGGGTTATTGAGAGGAAGTGAAAGGATGTTCGGGGAAGATCCTTAACCTTGTCAAGCTCCCCGACAAACTGTCCCCAGGGGGCCCGTCTACTCAGCAGCCTCATCTCCTGCCTCTCCCCCCCACACAGGCAGAGCGTGGCCCCTCTCAGGACGCCGAGCTCTTGCCTGTGCTGATCCCTCTGCCTGATGTGTCCTCTCCTTCCCCTGCACCCGGTGCAGGGAAGCCTTCCCTGACCACCCAGGCTGGGCGTGGTACCTGGGCCTCCTCCACCAGGATGGGGACTGACCAGCTGACCTGGATATCTGCCGAACCTGCCCGACTCGGCCGCGAGAGCCTGGTGGGAGGGCCCTGTGTGTAGTAATTATATGACAACAAGAATAGCGACTATCACGTGTCCACCATGGGCCAGGATGTGTGCCAAGCATTCCACATACATCGACTCGTCTAATCCCCATGACAACCTGGAGAGGCAGGTCCTATGATCACTCCCATTTTACAGACGAGGAACCTGAGGCTCAGAGACATAAAGCGACTTGTCCAGGGTCACACAGCCAGGATGCAAACCCAGGGCTGCCCCACATTGGAGCTCATGCAATCTCCTCCATACCTAGTAGCGAGCAAAAAATGATTGTTGGCTGGAAGAATGAAGGGGATCCAGCTCCTCCAGGCCCCTTTCAGAGGCTCTTACTATAAAGGGGATTTTATTTCCCGTGTATGTCCTGTCTACATGGTAGGAGTGTCACACCGTGATTTTCCTGTCTACACAAGGAATAAAGACAGTCATAAATAACATCTGTAGAGTGCCTCAGACATTACTGAGAACATCCATCACATTTAAGTCTCATGTTAACCCTGCGTGGTAGGTTTCATTTGACAGATGAGGAAACTGAGGCCGAGAGAGGAGAAACGACCCACCCAAGGCCACGGGAGCCGGCGGTCAGCCAGGGTCTAAAGCCTGGGAGTGGGGCCACGGCCCACAGGGTGGAATTCCAGACCAGCACCTGATTTTGGAAGAAGCTGGTGCCCCACTTGGGGGTCTCGGTTTTTTCATCTCTATGATGGGGACGATAACCCCAACTCATTCTCTTCAACGGGGCCTTATTCCCTCCAGGACAAAGAGGTGGCCCTGCAGCTTGGTGACTCCAAAAGGAGCCGAGCGGTGACATCTGCTCCTGCCTTCCTGTGCAGAAGACACACCACCCCTCAGGCATCCTTCAGCCAATGTCCTTGATCTTGTTCGGCCTTGCTTTACATATGGGGACAGCAAAGCTCAGAGGAGCTAAGCATCCTGCGGAAGGTGGATATGTGGCAGAGCCAGAATTTGAGGTCAGCTCATGTCTCTGCAAGGCAGAGGTGTGGAACCTTCTGAAAAGGTATGAAGGTGACGAGCAGGATGAGGACAGCTCCCTGCCCAGGCTGCAATGAGAGCTGGGAGAGAAGGTAGGGAATGTAACGGGAGTCAGCTCAGCCATGGCCTAAATGCTGATGTGGGCTTGGGCCTCAGGGTGAGGGCCTACCTGTGTCGGGAACAGCAGAGATAATGGGGATCCTGTTACAGCACCGGACACCTCTGGGCAGGTGAGCACACCTCAGGACTCCTGCCGTCTGGTGCCCATCAGCCCTGAGTGCAGGAAGGAGATGGGTCTGGGCTGCAGGTGACAGCTCAGCCCCGACTGCCAAGGCAGCTTACAGACTCACTTGCTGTGTGACGTTGGGCAGGTCCCATCCTTCTCCGGGCTTCACCTTTCTATTTGGCGTATAAAGAGCTTAGACTGGACCAGAAACTCTCAAACTTCCATTATTCTTAAAGTATTTTTAGGACTTTGGCTGTATGCATGTAACCACTTGAACTGCACTTCACTTTTAAATCGACTCACCTATTTTTACTGAAATAAATTCATTAGTAAAGGAAAACTCAAACTGCTACTGTAACTAGAAGAAAGCCAGCTCCGACTCCTGTACCAGAAGTAGTTTGGCAAGGTGGTTAGACACACAGGCTGTGGAGCCGGCTGCCTGGGTTCATAATCCTTGTTCTGAAACTGTGTGACCTCGGGCAAGTTACTTAACCTCTCTGTGCCTCAGCTTACTCATCAGTAAGATGAAGATAATAATGGTGCCTATCTCATAAAGTTATTATGCGGATGAAAGAAGTTCATATTTGCAAAGCACTGGCACTCCGTAAGTGCTATATGTGTGTTTGTTAAATAAAAACACATAAGCAAACTATGCACAATGAAAGTGAGATGGTGCCCTGGCATTCCAGCTCCCTAGTCGGGGCTAAGCCTGAGGCTTGCTTTTTCCTATTGAAAAGGGAGATTAGGGGCTGTCAGAAAGGTGTTAGAGACATGTTGGCAGGAAACAGAGACTTTCACTGTGAGTAATCAGCAGGCGTGGAGGAGGAGGGAAGGGGAACCTTCTTACCGTATGATTCAGTGTTATTTAATGTCATTTCTGTGTTCCTCCCAGAGTCTGCTCTGTCGGACACCCCGGTAAATACGGGACTAAAGCACGTCCGAAAGTCTGGCTCTGATGACCTTGGACTCCCGGAAGAGAGTGGAGCTCTGATGCCATGGAAGGGTCGGTCCACGGCACCCCTTCTGCCCTCGTCCTTTTGTTCTCCTGCCCCTTACCTGCTGAGAACCCTCCTACTGCTTCAGCCACCACCTGGCCTGGATTTGCTCGGTTGGCTCCAATTTAAACTATCCCACTCCATTTCTTTGTATAGGGAAGTGGTAAACGGTCAATGTTAAGAGTCAGGATTCTGAACTTTAAATTCCATTTCTGACCTGCCTTGTGCAACTCACATCCCTGCTCTGTTCCATTTCTTCATCTGCCAAGTGAGGAGAAAACTACCTACCACGGGTGGGGGCGGGTCAACATGATAATTCAGGTTAAGGGCTTAGCACAGCTCTGGGCACATAGCTAGCACTTAATAAAGGATAGTTGTTATTATAAATAAATTCAAAATTTGAGGGAAAGTCCTCTGTCAAACCATGTGTCTTGCTTACAGTAATTAGAGCACTTCATGCATTCTCGCCTTATCCCATCCTTCTATCTGTCTTTCTTGGTGTTCATGAGGGCAGGGACCCACGGACTCCGGTCAGTACCCTCAGCCCGCAGTGCAGGGCTGGAGCCCCATGGAGGCCCAGCTGAAAAAGTGTTTGTTGAATGAATGAATGAATGCAGAAATGGCTCAGGGGAACCTAAGCCACCTGAGACAGGGAGGAGGCAGTGTCCCTTCCCCTCTCCATCTGGGGCCCCAAACCCTCAGCTTCCTCTCCCCTTCCCTCCAAGAGGAACCAGGAGGGACAACTTTCCTCAGTGGGAGTTGATGCCAGCCTGGATCTGTGACGTCAGACAACCAAAAAACACCTTCTGTGGTTACCCGTGGAATTGATTGAACACCTTGTATCCCTCTGTTCACTAGCAGGTCTCTGCTGGATGTCTAAGATGTGCCCAGCCCTGGGCTAGGCAGTGTGAGGGAGGAAGATTCCAAAGAAAACACACATGTCCAGTACCTGCACTCCATTCCTTTTCTCTAGGGTACCAGTATATGCTGATATCCAGCAAAGTCAGAGGTACAAAGGAATGGGACACGCCCTGAAGGCAGGAGCTCACAGACAAGAGGCTCCATGACATGTGTAGCCTACCCTGGTTTTCATAAAAGACTATATACTCTGCTATTTCCAGAAAGAATTGGAGGGAAGTTTATAATTTAAAATATATATGACATTTGAATCACATTTATGTAAAAAGAGCATCCAGAAAGCCATCAGAGGTGAGGGAAAGAGAACCGTCCCCTGAATCTGGGATAAGATAATGACTGTAATCAGGAAACCACGTTTGCTTTGAGCTTCCCAGCAGCCTAAGTGAGAAAGGAAGCAGGTTGAGAGGGGAAGATGAAGGAAAAGAAGAGGAGGCAAAACTTACTGAGTGCTTACTCTGGGCCAGGCATTAAATTTTTATGTATGGAAACACACTGAACGTTCATAGTAAGTAACCCAGTGAAATACATAAGATTATCTGCCCTGTTTTACACGAGGGAACTGAGACACGAGAGGATAAGTCTCTTGCTCAAGTGGCCAGCAAACAGTGGAGTCAGGAGTCACACCAGCACTTAGCCACCGTGCCATTCTGCCAGGCCCTTTATGCGTGCTTTCTCGTTGGCTTTGCACAGCTCTACCACGTGGAATTATTACCTTCATTTGCCAAGTGACATAACAGAGGCACAGAGAGGTGGACTGACTTGCCCAGAGTTACACAGAGCATCTGTAGCAGACAGGGGCCTGCCCAACCTCCCTGTGCTTCCCCTCTGGCAGACGGGTTCAGCTCCACAGCACATTCCACTGACAAAAGGAAGCAAAGAGTTCATTCCGGGGGACGAGACAGGCCACACCGAGTCCCCTGAAAGCAGGGGAATCCTGACGGCTCACCTGCCCACTCTGCCGCAGGCCGCCCCTGCTGGCACAGGTCCCCGATGACTGGGGGTCTAGCAATGCCAGCTCACAAGCCACATGCCACTCTGTGGTGTTTGCTTTGCTCCCGAGTGGGTGAGTCATCCAGAGCCCCCACCCCTTGGCTGGGCCCGCGTGAAGGTGTGGACAGATGGGATTTGCAGGATCCCAAGCCCCTCTCGCTTTGCCCTGCCAGGATAACAAAGAGTTCCTGGAAGAGTCTGGCTGGTCCAGAGTCAACAGACCTTGATTGAGTTTGATCTTGGGCAACTCACTTCATCAGCAGGAGGGCAATGTCAAGGACTAAATAATATCACGCAATAAAAGCTTTTAGCGCAGTGTCTGGTGCATAGAACGTGCTTAATAAACTAGGTATTAGTAATACAATTAACCTGGTCTGGGCCTATCTGTGGGCCACAGCCACTCTGACCAGGATGGACAGACACGAGCCTGCCTTATGGGGGCTCCGGCCCAGTGACTGAGGTCATAGCAAAAAGGCAGTTCTGCCTGATCCACTGCTCCACCTGGGTTCCTGGTGTGCGGCAGCTGGTGCAGAAACCCAAGCTGCAATCCCAGCCCTACCTCTAATGGCTGTGTGAGCTGGGGCCAGCCAGTCCTCCTCTCTGGGCCTCAGTTTCCCCTTTCATAAGAGGCTTGAACTGAGGAGCTTGCCCACTCTGACCACGTGTCACTTCATCCTTTATTTCATCTGACTTGGCAACGCCCCCTAGGAAGGACGCAGGGCTGGTCCTAACCCCTTTCCAGAAATGAGGAAAGCAAGGCTGAGAAGGGAAGGGCTTTACACCCGGAGGCTGTTGTAGATCAGAAGGACGCAGTGGGAAGCAGGTGGACTCGGCCTCAGACAGAGCTGGGTCTGGATCCCAGCTCCTCCGCTCCCAGCTGGAAGGGCATGAAGAAAACACTTAACACCTTCCTGACCTGCTTTCTCCATCTTGAAAGGTGGGAGCAGACCCCTGCAGGAGGCGCCAGGATCAGGAGTGCGGCCGGAGGGCCTAGCGCGGACCGTGGCCCACGGTAGGTGGTCAACCAGGTCGTTTTGCTATTCTTCACAAAAGGCCAATTTCATCATCTCATCTTCCCCCTGCAGAAAACTCTGGAAGGGCGGGCTTCCTGTTGCTCCAAGTATGAGGCGATACAGGGTGGGGCTTGACCCACAGGCCTTTCTGGCCTCAGCCACCCCTCTCCCTCCCCACCTCTCAGTTCCAGCCACTCTATGTCCTTTCAGCCACCAGGAGTCCACACTCCTGCTGGGTCTTTGCTCTCGCTGTGCCCTCTGCTTGGTGCACCCTCCCTTCTCTCTGAGCCAGGTCAGCTCCCAACTCACCTTTCAGGCTATACTGTGTGTCATTTCCTCCAGGAAGCCTTCCCTGGCCTCCTTACCAGATCCAATCCTCCCTTACAACTTCTGCTGGAGTAGCTGTCTAAGATGCGGTGGTCCCATGTCTGTGACGCTCTTTGATGACTGTCTGCCCTGCCACCAGGTTCTAAGTTCCTTGAGGGCAGGCATCTTGCACGGTCTTCCCACGGCTATACCCTGGCCCCTGGCTCAGCCCACAGCAGGCACTTGGTCATTGCTAGATTTTGAGCAGAGTGGATGAGTACAGGACTAGAGGTCTCTCTCACCAAGCCTTGGTAACATACAGAGAAGTTAAACTGACCCTGCTCTGTCCCCACTTTGCAGGCTGCTTGCAGGGGTATAGAAGGGGAGACATGCTTTGGAAGATAAGCTGGAGATTGTCACAGAAACCAGACGAGTGCCAGCCAGACACCCCAGTCACATCCGTGCGCACAGACACCAGGCTCCTCCTATGCTCACAGCTGCTGACCCGTCTGAGACCCAGCCTGGGCCCCACTGGACAACATCAACAGAGGCCCCCACTGCCCAGCCCCCGATGTCTGCCAGGCGCTGCACAGGCTGTAGTTACTCATTAAATTCTCACAACCCCATAACGTGGGGATTGTCACCCTCTTCTAGAGATGAAGGAAACTGAGGCTCAGAGAGGTGAAGTCAGTCACTCAAGGCCGCACTATTACGAAGTGGATGGGGGTGTGGCTCGGATTCTTGACTTTGAAACTGAACTGTGATGTACATACCGTCAAGTGGACAGAATCGTCAATGTTCAGCTCGATGAATTTCTCAGCTGGATGTACCCAAGTAACTACCACCCAGAAAGTTCCTCGTGTCCTTCCCTCATCACGAACCCCCTTCACCACATGCAATCACTACCCTGATTTCCATCACCATTGACGAGTTCTGCCTGGTTTTGAAGTTCTGAAAAGGAACCATTCAGCATGTACTCGCTGGTGCCTGGCCTCTTTCACTCAGCGTCATGATTTTGAGATTGAGCCATGGTGCTTCATGTTATCAGCAGTTTGTGCTTTTTTTACTGCAGCGTGGTATTCCACGGTGTGAATCCACCACAATGTATGTGCCTGGTCTTTGTTGATGGGCATCTGGGCCTTTTCCAGTTCGGGAATATTGAGAGCAGAGCTTCTATAAACGTTCTAGTCTGGGAAGAGCCTTGATGAACATGGGTACTCGCTTCATTTAAGTACATACTTAACAGGGAGTGGAACTGCTGGGCCATGGGATAGGCATATGTTTAGCTGTAGCAGAAACTGCAAAACTGTTTTCCAAAGGGGTTATGTGACTGCTTTTGTTCACATCACTGCCCCAGTCTTTTCTTAGGGAAATCATGACGTGGGGTGATTTTAATATTTTGGATAGAGGTGACTTATTGTGTTAATAATGAAATGTGATTTGATTCGTTTTAATACTACTGGGTGATTTCTATTAGAAACAAACTCACACATCAATTATAAACCCTTTGTCAGACCTCCTATGGGCAATCTGGGGGTTCAGATAAATGTGGCTCTGTTAATAACTGACCCGGACTCCAGGCTCCCAGTCCAGAAACAGATGTAATTACCATTTGTGGAGGTGTAGGAAGAGGCCTACTACGTGCCAGGCACTGTACTCAGAGCTTTTTTTTTTTCCATCTCCTTTAATCCTCCCAAATGTATTGTGAAGCAGTAATGACTTTCCCATTTTACAGAAGAGGAAACTGAGGCTCAGAGGGGAAGGCGCTTTGGCCTGGGTCTCACAGGAAGTAAGTGTATGGAAAGAGTGGTCTCCTGGTATTGGAGGTCAGTAGCCTATCAGGGCAGAGGGATGGGTTAGTGAGCTGTGGGTTATGTGACCATTAATAGCCAATGCATCCCCAAGAGTATGATGCCTAGCACAGGGTCCGTGCTCAATCAAGGCTTGTTGGCAACTGAACAGCCAAGTGAGTGTAGCTAAAGTCAAAGCAGGAATGGAACAAGAACCACCCGCCCCGCCCCCGGGAGGACTCGATGCTTTCACTGCCAAGGGCGCGGGTTCAATCCTTGGCTGGGGAACTAAGATCTCACAAGCCATGTAGCGTAGCCAGGAAAAAAAAAAAAAAAAAAGAACAAGGACCCTGGGGCAAACCTGGGGGCTGATTCTCTCTGCCCGGAAAGACAACCTCAAAGCACTTGGAATAGAGAGTCAATAAACCCCATTCCCCTTCAGATCTGAGTGAGGCCCAGGGGCTGGGAACGGCATGTGGAGCTCCAGCTCCCAGCGTCACTTCTCCGACCCTTTCCACCAACATTCCCTCCATTACTCCTGACCTGTCCTATGCCCACCCTGAATGCAGAAACGTTGTCTGACTCCAGCCTGTCTCCTGGGCATCCTCCTAGATCAGCTGGGCAGCCTCGATGTCAGCGACTCTGTGACTTGCCCACACCATGAGCTGAGCTTTTGTTGCAAGACGATTATGGCTCCTGGGCTCACACGAGCCTTCAGGAGGATGATGTGCACGGACCCCAGAAGGAGGGGCCCCGGCTCTGGCCCTGGCTTGACCCCTGCCCTCCCACTCACCCGGAGGCTTTGGGCAAGTCCTTCTCTCTGATCCTCAGTTTGCCTACCTGTAATAGGACGAGTTTACAAGGAAAATAAAATGTGCAGAGAAGGTGTGGGATGGTGATGATGTGCGTGGGCCTTGAAGGCCCAGACTAGGTTTGAATCCCAAGTCTACCTCTCCCCCCTGCCCCCCACAAAGTGGGACAGGTGCCTCAACCAACAAAGAGCTTCAGGGAGAAAAACGGAGCCCACCTGAGATGGGCGTGGAAGGCGTGGTACATTTTAAGCTCTCATGCAGGTTAACCATTCTTGTTTCTCTTGTAGTTACTGTTACTACGCTGAGCCACAGAGGGACGTGAGAAATTGATTGGGTTTTCTTGCTGGGAAGAAAACCAGGCTCTCAGAGCGAATACATCCTGCCTTCCCTGAGGCTTTTAGATTTAATTCTGAATCTCCAAAACGGAGGACCAGATGGGCCACACAGTCCATTCACCTACTCAACAAGTATTCAGGTGCCTACTAGGCGCCAGGAGTTACTCTAAGTGTCAGGCCAGGAGCGCCTCGCGTGTAACTATGGTATCTGCAGTGGTGGGGGCGGGGGCGGGGTGCAGAGAGGGAATCCCCTTATCTCCCAAGGAGAGACAAGCCGGCTTGGGATTTAGATAAGAGGGAGACTGGGGTGCGCGGGCTGGGGGGAGAGCAGCCAGGTGTCAGGAGGGAGGGAAAGCAGACGGCTCCAGGAACGCGGTTTTAAGGGGTTTTACTTAGAAGGAGGATAAAGTGGAGGGGACGTCGAGGTGTCAGGTTAGGAAGACAAGTCCCAGCGGTCCCAGGGTAAGAGAGGAGATGTCTCCCAAGGCTGCCGCTGGAGGAAGATCCCCAGGAGGCATCAGATGGAGTAACAGGATGGCGCGGAGAGGGGGGTCTCCCACGCCAGAGCCAGCCCCACTGGCCACCTTTAGTCGGCACCCCGTGGTCCACGGAGCACCCTCCTCAGCACTGTAACCAGGCCACTGTTGCTGAGTAGGAGGCCCACGGAGGATGGGACTGCCCCCTCCCCCCGCTGGGGGGGGGCAGGGGCATGGGGAGCAGAGCTGGGTGCAAAGCAGCTGGGTGCACAACTGGGGAAGGCTTGGCCACGGTGGGGGCGGCTCACACTTGACCCAGCGCCAAGTTAAGAGCTTTGCACGAACCACCCCACAATGAGGGGAGGAAAGTTTTGCTCTGTGCTTCATCTTACTGATGAGGAAAATGAGGCTCAGAGAGCCGCAGGAACAGTCCCAGGCCACACAGCAGCAAGAGCAGAGGAGCCAGCAGAGTGCTGCCTGCTCTTGACAGAGGGCTTCCTGGGTAAGAAGAGGGGGGGGTCTCTGGACGAGAATGGAGGGGTGAGCAAGGGCACTCCAGGCCGGGGAACAGCAGGCGGTAAGAAGAAGCAGGGTGAGTGCAAGGAACAGCAAGATATTGAGGGTGGAAGACACAGGCTGTGGTGAGAGCAGTGGGTCTCAGCTGGGCACCGTGCCCCCAAGTGGGCATTTAGAAACGTGTAGAGGCGGTTTTGGTTGTTTTAATGACAACAGAGACTCACGGGCACACTTTCCCTGCTGACACCACAGCAGTGCCACCGGAAACCCGCTAGACTGGACCACGGGTCCAACCATCTGAGAACTGTGGAGGCACAACGACCATGGGGGAAAGGGATGCTGTTGGCATTTCACGTGCTGGAGACCGGGGTGCTAAATGTACCGCAGTGGGCAGGAGAGTCCCACAAAAGGAAGAATTATCCTGAGAAAAATAGGGAGAGAAACCTTGTCTAAAAAAATAAAGGTAGATTAGACTAATCATGACACCCACCCTCAAAAGAACCATACACATTCCAGTGACCCTAGTTAAAGGGAATTCCAATGAGGCCAGATGACTGGGGACATCACCCAGATGGAAAGGACCTGGCTGCACTGGTACCACTGAAAAAGATCTCAGGGTCACTGGGGACCACAGGCTGAGTACAAGGAAGCAACAAGAGGCTCAGGCAAATCATTTGGGCCTGAAGCTTCAAAAACAGGGTTTATTTAGATAATCCCTCCCCAGGCCTCCCTGCCTCAGCGCCTGGTTTCTCTAAGGATTTATTTTGTGAAAATGTTTCTCTCAACAAGTAAGTTATCCTACCCTGAGACGGCGAGGGAATTCTTCCCTGCGTTCAAAACCACAAACCCTGGGCAGCCCTTCTGCGGCCCGGCACAACTTTCTGCAGCGTCAGGTTATGAATCACTCATCAAATCCGAGTCTGATTCCCGGCCAGGCTGGGCGCGGGGGGGGAGGGTGGCCTGCGTTCCTCTCCCAGCTCTGGGCGCTGGGCTGCTGTGCCAGGTGGGCTCGGACCAGTTTCTCCTGACTCTGCCTCAAGGATCATCGATATGTGACACTAGAAATGCCCAGACTAGGTTACGTCCGATCGATCGCGTTCCTTGAGGCCTCGGAATAAGCAGCTGGGCTAGGGCCGCTCAGCCCACTTCAGAAATGAGGCTCTGGGAGGGGTGATGTGGTGGAAAGGAAAACGTGGCAGCTAAGACAAGCAGCTCTAGGGGCCGGCTCCAAAACCCTGAGCGTACCTCGGTATTCCAGCCAAGACCCCCGAGCGTGCTGGCTCACTGCCGATGCCCCCACGGCACTCTCCCCAGCCTGGCAAACGGCAGGACCTCGAGGCCGTAGGTCCAACCTTTCCAGGACTGTGGGGGCACCTCAGCCCTAGGGCTTCCTCCATCACAGCTTGAGAACACCTCTCCTCCTCTCTACCAACCTCAAGTCTCTTCTCCCTTGGAAACCTCTACAGCAGAGCGCTGGCACACAGGACGCCCTCAATAGACATTTATTGAATGCTGGGAATGAATAAATGATCAAAATGACTCATAATAGTATATGCACTCCATAAATGGCTACTGAATGAATAAACGAGTGGATGGATGGGGGCAGTGTGGTCCTAGAACAGGAAAGCACAAGGCACTCGCATGGAGATTTGAATCCTGGCTCTGCCACTTACTAGCTGGGTGACTTCAGGGAAATTCCTTAGCTTTTGGGAGCCCGTGGTTTTCTCACGTGCAATATGGCATAACGGCAGTACCCACCACAAGGAGCTGTTAGGGAGATGCAACGGAGTAAGGTGCCAGGAGAGCTTGGCACAGCACCTGGCACCCGGGCAGGCTCAGAGATGGAAACTGTTACTCTCATGACCATGGTCGTTATTTACAATTGATGCTTGAGGGCTTGGGACCAAAAACATTTGAGGTTTCCTGGCTTTGGAAAGATCATCAACACAGACATGGACAGAGCCAGGCATATTTAGGAAAAAGAAAATGATAAGGGAAAGAGGAAAGGAAGCTAAGACCAGACTCCCAAGTGAATAAAGCCATCCGTGTAAATCGTTCACAAAGAAGGGGCTGAGCCAGGCTGGGCCCCCACGAATCCTTCCAGCCCCAAAGTGGGGATTCCTCATCTCTGAGATGAGTTGGTGTTTTTCACCTGTAAATGGTTTCGTTAGGTCCTGCCCCAAGGCAGGGCATGAACTCAAAGACCTCTTCAAGGCTGGGCCAATGACAGAGCCACCTTGTTCTGGCCCGAGACCCAACTCCCATCTCTCTCCAGTTTCTACCTAGTTTTAGAAGCATCGGAACAGCCTGTGTATTACGATCACTTCCTCCCACTTCCAAGGTCTTGAGAGGGTGTCGCGCTGAGTTGTAAAAGCTTCTAGGATAGAGGAGGAAGTTATTTTTATGGGCAGGCGGTGCATTCATTCATTCTCTCATTCATTAAACATCGGTTTGAGAGCCCGCTGGTAACAGGCTCTGAGCTAGGCCCCAGCGGCCCAACGATAAATAAGATCAGAAAGTCCACGTTCCAGTCTAGCGAGGGAAGCTGATGTGAACAAGATTAGCCATAACCGGTGTTCTAAAGTCATCTATAAAAGAATTGTGGCTGATGGGGACTTCCCTGGCAGTCCAGTGGTTAGGACGCGGCGCTTCCACTGCGGGGGCCCGGGTTTGATCCCTGGTTGGGGAGCTAAGACCCCAAAAGCTGAGTGGCACAGCCAAATTAAAAAAAGAAAAAAATTGTGGCTAAAGGGCTGAGGGTGGCTACTAGGGATATACTAGGAGCAGGATATACTAGGGAGGGGATATCTGAGTTGGGCCTTGAAGAATGACCAAGAGTTCACTAGGCAGAAAAGTGAGAGAAGGGCATTCATCATAGGCAACTAGGGCCTGAACAAAAGTCTGGAGGCCCAGGCGTTTATGACATATATGTATGAAACCTAAGAGCTTATGGATGAGAATGACAAGGGCAGGCAGGGAGGTCAACAGGGGCCAGGGCCACCAAGCAGGTGGGTTAGTAAGCCAGGGGAAGGGGTCTGACTTTGAATTTTTAGATGACAAGGAGCCCAAGGTCTGAGCAGGGGAGTAATATGATCTGAGCTGCAGTTTTGAAGACTCAGTGGTGAGGCTCTGTGGGGTCCAGAGGTCACTGAGATGGTCCAGGAGAGGAAGGGTAAGGCCTTGAGGTCAGGTGCAGGCTGTAGAAATAGAGAGTCAGGGAGCAACAGGAATGGTCAGGGAGAAAGGGAAGCACAGATGAAAAGGACTCTGCTGCCTCTGGTCGGGATACTCTCTCCCCACATCCACAAGGCAGCCAGACTAGGAACCTGAAGCACGGAATGACTGGCCCAGGATTCCTCGTCAGGCTAATGGCTGGATTCACAGATACCCGGAGGCCTCTGGGGGGAGTCCCAAGTTCTCGGTTGTGTCTCCTCTTCAGAATCCGCCCAGAGAGCCATTGCCAAGGTGGCAGCCAGGATTTCTGAGCCAACCAGCCTCCCCAACCTCCCCTCCCCCCAGCTCTGATGGGGGGTGGGGACGGTGAGCAGGCTGGACCCTGTGTCTCCATCAGCGAAGTTCCATTATCCTCCAAGGCCGGGTGACCCCCTGCCGCCGCCCCACAGTGCACTGGGAAGAAAAGCTCCTCTCTGACAAGAAAGCCCCTTTCCAGGCTGGGCCCGGGGTCTGGGCAGCGCCTTTATGCACGGTGACCCTGCCACAGTGTCAGCCGCAAAGACACTTGGGGCTGCAGAGGTTGCCCCTCCCCCGAAGGGCCTCGTGCTGAAGCTGTGAAGGGGCCTCCTCCGGGGGCCTATGGGAACCAGACTGCGGCCTGCAGGCCTCACTGATGCTCCCAGGCGCCTTCCCACCCCCCCGAGGAATCATGCTCTGGCCAGCATCGTGACCTAGGTGGGTTTGGACCAAGGTGGGGGGCAGCTAAACAGAGCCCCTGCTTAGGTACTGGGAAGGGGCCCCAAGGAACTCTTTGTTCAGCCTCCAGAATTATTTGAGAGGAAAGTTGAAGGGGAGAGGCTTTTGTGCCTCCGGGCCCAGCCCCTGGGCCTCATTCCCCATACCAACCAAGCAAGAGGGGCCTCCCTGTCTCCAGCCTCCCCCAACCCACCACCACCTCCACCAGCTTGCTCGTTCCTCACCCAACCCCGCTCCAGGTACAGTCTTGCCAAGGAGGAAATGGAGGCCTAACACTGGCCAGCCTCCTGCAGACCCCTCTACGCACACCTTTGGAGGTTGTGCAATGTGTTCCCTTAAACACACACACACACACACACACACACACACACACACACACACACACCCTGCTAATGGTAATAGTAATTATGACCAACTATCGCTGTCCTTATCAAGCACTTCCTCTGTGCCAGGCATCGTGCAATGTGCCTCTTTGGACAATCTTATCATCTTCACTTTACTGATGGGGAACTGAGGCTCAGAGAGGGAAAGCAGCCTAAGGTCACAGAGCATGTAAGTGGCTAAACCAGGATTCAAACCCAAGTCCAGCAGACCCCAGAGCCCATACTCTTAACCACACACAAGGCTGTTAATGAAGGGCAAACAGGCCTAGAGGCTCTGCTCCAAGTTCAGTGACCTCATCAACCCCCAGCCCTCAGGGCAGACTGATTTCCAAAGAGTTCTGAGTTCCCTACGACAATTATGAGGCTATCCAGGGGTGGGAGTGGCAGTTTCAGGGAAGATAAACTCCCATAATTTAAGCCAAATGAGTCCAGTTTAAACTGAAGATTTTTTCAGTCCTACAGAACCAAGAGAGGGGCTCCCCGCAAGGTCCTCCAATCAAACCCCTAGGAAGTGGAAGAAGGGCAACCCAGTGGGAGCTCCTGGGGGGGCTAAAAAAGCTGGTCTTGGTGCCTCTCCCTGCTCTCAGGCCCTGGGGGTGAGCCAGCACTCCTTTCCCAGAGGCAGAAATTAACTAGGGACTTTGAACTTCCTCAGAGCCCCTGGTTCTGGGTAATAGCCTCTGAAGGATGCTGCAACACCATGCCCCCAGGCCAGAGCACAACCTTCAGGGTTGGGCCGAAATGGTTCAGATCCCTGCTGGGCAGGCTTAGGGAGCGCTACCCTCTCTGAGCCTCAGTTTCCCTACCTTGCAGGGATGCTATGAGGATTCAATGGAAGTAACGTATGTGAAGCATCGAATATCCGGCCTGCCACAAAGTAGCATGTCACCATCATCGGCATCCCAGAGCAAAACCACAGACGCTTTTAAACTGTGAGCCCCCTGAAATTAGATACAAGAGTATGCGGAGGTGTGTCTCCAATTTCCTGGGAGGGTGGGGAGTTCATAGGCTTTGTCAGCTTCTCCAGGCTCTTCACCGCCCCCAAAAAGTTAAGAACCACAGCCAAAGAACACTGACGTTCCTGTAGCACTCTCCTGGGGTGTACATTTCTCTGGGACTCGGTTTCTCCGTTCCTGTAGCACTCTCTTGGGGTGTACATTTCTCTGGGACTCGGTTTCTCAAACTGAAGTTTCTCCCTGCCTTGCCTGTCTCACGAGGATGTTTCAGGGCTCAGTCGGGACTGTGGAGGTGAAAGGTGACAGTGTACAGGGGCTGTGTGAGAAGGGAGGGGTACCTTACCCTGCTAAAGAGGCAGCAGGGCTGGCTCCCTATGCACCAGGCCACAGCAGCGGCTGCCTCCTGCCCCTACACAGAGAGCCCTGAGAGAGACACCAGCCCCCTGCCCCACCCTAAGCTGGCCTCTGATTCGGGGGGTCCAGGGCAGGAGCTCCCCACGGGGATGGCTTCTTGGCTATAATTTTGTTTTTGGAGGCCAAGAGGCCAGGAGTCTAGAGTCCTGGGTTCCTGGCACTATCCCCACCAAGTCCAGCCAGCCTGATGTAGTAGCCTTGAGCATGGGTTTTAGTCAGAAGATGCTGGATTCAAATCCCAGTTCTGCCACTTACTGGCTGTGTGGCCTTGGGCAAGTTACTAAACCTCTCAGAGGTTCTCTTATCTCGAAAACAGAGACAATAAGTATTGCCTTGCAGTGATAGATTCAACAAGGCAATGTAATTAGCACAGAGTGAGGCTGCAGGTATGCTAATTACTAGGATGTGAACCTACTTTGTAAAGTCAACGCTGTGTTAACATTTTTGTGGGTCACGTGATCCCCGTGTGACCCAGCACAGGTCCTCTGTCCTCTTTGGCGCTTAGTCTCCCAGTCTCAAAATGAAGGGGCTGACTAGAAAGACAGCTGAGGAGGGGAACACACAGAGAATCTGGATAGTCCTGCGTTTGAATCTGAAGAAAAATCCACCTGGGCAAATCCTTTCACCTCTCTGAGCCTCAGTTTCCTCCTTTGTACTATGAGCCTCATTCTTTATCTGTATTCAACTGACATCAACTGAGTTTGAATGTGGAACATGCCTCTTCCTGGGCCACACGATGCTGATAAAAAGATAAAGTTGGCATGGTCCTACCTTCAAGTGGTGGATCATGGGGACATCCACTCCCTCCTTAGGACCACTGAGATAGTGCCTGAGAACACACCTTGTAAATTGCAAAGAGCTGTGATGTCAGCTATTGTCAAAGGCCCCCAACTACAAATCAGAACATAAAGGGGTGGGGGGTTCCTAAATAGTTACCTGTTACACAAAAATAAGGACCCTTTAGCAGAGGCACTAAAGGCAGCTTTAAAATCTAGTCGTGTGTGTGTGTGTGTGTGTGTGTGTGTGTGTTTGCGTGGGGGGCATGGAATGAAATGAGGTCATATGGAAATGGGCTATTTTTGTTTCAACACAGCATTTAAAAAATACTCTTAATTATATGAGGATAGGGGAAAGGTTTTCTCAAAAATTCAAGAGAACTGTTAGAGCTGCCCTCTCCCCCCAACCGCAGGCCCTCCTCCAAATCCTTCTCCCTCCCACCTCCAGGCGCCTGCCCACCACCTTATCCACACCCCCGTCCCTCACCTTCCCTAGGCCCCTGCAGCTCTTGGCTCGCACACCTGGGAGGCAACTGGCATCTGGGCAGAAGGAAGCCAGAACTCGCTGAGCCCCACCCTCTGAGCCCTTTCCAAATGGGCTCTTGTTTCATCCCTAAGCAACCCTGGGAGGCACAGATGGGGACACTTATCACCCCTGGGGCTCAGAGAGGCTGTGTCGCCAGCCTGAGGTCACACAGCCTGCGAATGCTCTATTGCACCCTGGAGCTGAGTCCTTTCCTTTAGAGGACACTGTCTCCCGGGGTCACTGCTGCCCAGCTCTGTAGGTCCTGAGACCCAGGGGTGAACCCTAGGACTGCTGGAACCGAGGATCAGGCAATCTCCTTGGGTGTGGACTGGGTCAGGGGCACAGTCTGGACAAAGGCATTCCCAGCTCTGCCTTCTGTGCCTACCCTCTACACAATGATGATCATTTATTGAGCACTTACTATGTGTCACAACCTCAATAGGTAAGGACTATTATTATCCCCATTTTATGGATACAGAAACTGGGGCTCCAGGGCAGTCACATCTAGTAAGAGCTGACACCAGGACTTGAACCCAACTAGTGTGTTTGCAGAGCCCCCTGGTTGGCTGCCCCTGGCTGTGCATTATTCAATCGTCCTGGGCCCAACATGTGGCTTTTGTTTAACCCAGTCTTCTCACTTTGACTCTGACCTCCTTGAGGATGGCAAAAAGGCATAGTCCCCTCTGTATTGCTCTAAGGAGCCCAGCACACAGTAGGTGCTTAATATATGTAGCTCCAAGGATGCTGGCCATGAGGTTATGGTGGCCAGGGCAGAAGGGGCCAAGTCTCCTCCTCCCGTTTTACAGATGGACGAACCATCGCCCCAGGAGGTGAAGGGACTTGAGCAAAGTCACCCAGAGGGTCCTGACAAAGGCTGGACCTGGACCCAGGCCAGGCCCTCCCCCTCCCCCCTTGCCTTCCAGCCCCAGCCAGAACCATCCAGCACATGCCTCAGTTGCCAACACAGCTGCCAGGAGATTGAGTTGTCAATAACTTATTAATTTATGTTAGAAACAAAAAGACAGATGCTTCCACATCACAAACACCAACAGAGCCTCCTGCGGTGGGAGGTGGGGGTGAAGGGCCAGGACGAGGAGAGATGCAGGGTGCTTCCTCAGCTCTGCACCTTCCCACAAACCAGCAAAGCCAGGGCCATCTACTGACGGGTTCCCACTCCCACCACCTCAGTCCGAGCACTACCACCTACCTGGCCTGTGCACAGGCTCCTCCTTGTCCCCTGCTTTTGCTCGTGCCCCCGCAGTCTCTTCCCTTCACCACAGCCGGAGCAACACTTTCTAAACACAAGTCAGATCCTGTCACCTCCTCAAAACCCTCCGCTGCTGGAATCTTGCTCAGGGTAGAAGCCAAGTCCTGACCGTGGCTCCCCTTCCCTTCATTTTTCTCCTTAGCATCGCCAACACCTAACCTGCTCACTAGATATTATCTCCAGTCTTTCCCACTAGAAGGAAAGCTCCATGGAGCAGGGCAGTCTGCATGGCCCACTGTAATTCATCCACAGTCACACAGCTGGTTAGAGGCTTGGATGTCAAGGCACCAGGCTGCAGGCCCCCAGAGGCCAGGGACCCCTTGGTACCACCCATCTGAGTGCCAGAGAGAAGAGGCGAAGGGTCAGTAGACTTGACGTCCACCAGATGAGTGTACATCTGTCCCCACTTACCCACTGAGTGAGTGGCCCCACCAAGCTACTTCCCCCTTTCTGAGTAGCAGAAGCCTCATCCGTCCATCTAGAAGAACAATCCCAGTGGGCCTTCCTCCCAGGGGGCTGTGCACATCCAGTGTGCGAGCTCCGAGGGCAAGACCCATGATGTCTGATTCACTTCAGATCCCCACCCCCACCCTGGGGCTTGGCCCCGTGCCAAGCCCCTGCGGACTTCAATACCAGTCTCTTCAATTAAAGGGAGATGATGGATGTCACAGCACTTTGCCAACTGTCACCCAAAAGAACAAACAGAAGCGTATCCTCCTTTCACTTATCCCGAGAACCCACCCACCCTCCCTTCCTTCCTTCCTTCCTTCAGTCTTTCAGTCAATACATAGCTATTGAGCACCTACTATGGGCCAGGCTCTATGGCAGGCCTGGGAATCTAGCGATGAAGCAATTGAATCATGGTTCCTCCTCTTATGGAATGTATTATTGGGTAGGAGAGAAAGAGAGACGATCCAAGAAACATTAATTATTTTACAATTATGACTTTGACAAATGTTGTAAAACAGCGGTCCCCAACCTTTTTGGCACCAGGGACCGGTTTCGTGAAAGACAATTTTTCCATGGCCAGGGGTTGGGGACCCCTGCTGTAAAAGGTCCCCCTGTGGAACTATTGAGAGCTTACGGAAAATTTCTCTGAAAAAGTGGAGGATGGGTGAGAGCTGTCCAAGTGACGAGCAGAGCAATCAGCCTGGAGGAATCAGCCAGTGCAAAGGCCCTGTGGTGGGAAGAAGCCTAGGGAGCGTAAGGAATTGAAAGGCCGGAGTGGGTAGAACTGCTGGACCAAGGTGGGTGATGGAGATAAGCCAGAAAATGGGCAGGAGCCAGACGAAGCAGGGCCTCTGGGTTATGGGGAGGGTGGGTCTGTATTCTGAAAGCAATAGGAAGTCATGAAATGTTTTAGAGAAAGAGCATGGTTAGATTCAAAATCCAATCCCAGGTCATGTTCTCCTAAAATAGGTCTGTGTGTCTCTTTGTCCCAGGGTGGCCAGGGTTTGGGGGGGTGGGGGTGGGGGGCGGGTCAGGCTCAAGTCTCCCAATTTGGAGATGTCAAGGCAAAAGGTCCTCTCCTCCCAGCATCTCATGCCCAGGTGAGAATGCCGACCATCCTCAAGACAGAACATTCCAAAGGTGTCTAGGTGCCCGCTGGCTGAGGTCTACCCGCTGGCCAAGGTCGGCCCAACAGCACAGTTGTCACAGAGAATTAAAATCGGCCCAGAAATTCAGGAAACGCGGCATGGCTCCCCCTGTGATCCTAACTGGGAGGCATTATCCCGAGTGAGCAGATTATCAGGATGTGTAATTTCTGGAATAAACACAGCTGTGTTTGTTTCTCTGAGCACTGCTCCAGACAGAGCGGCAGCCTGGCCTGCCGCGTGCAGCTGGAGCCTCGCACCTTGGGACGGACGCCGCCAGGCAGCGGGGAACACACCCCTCCCAAAAGGCCTCCGGGTGCTGCCATCCGGGCGGATCTGTCTGGCCTCCAGTTTGGAGCCCCTCGGGAAGCTAGTGAAGAGACCAGGGAGGTGCTGCGGTCCCAGGAGGGGGAGGGGATGTGGAGAAACCTCCAGGTCTTTTCCCTTTGGGATGGGGGTTGGTCACAATCGCCTGGACAATCTAGAGTTATTAGCTGTGGGAGCATCCTCCCTAGTGTGGGAGGTCCATGTGCAAGCACCCTGAGAAGGTAAGAGTCCATCCCTGGAGCTTTCCAGATGGGAAAACTGAGGTCCAGGGAAGGGGACGAGGGAGAACGGGGCAAGGGACACCGTACATCCAGCCTCTGCTTTGGGCCAGGCTCTGAAATAGGGATCAGAAACACCACGGCGTTCACTCAACTCTGCAGCAGCTGTGCAGCCCTGTAGCCTGCAGGGCCACACAGAGCAGGGCTTTAATCTCAGCTCCATCGCCCAGGAACCCTGTGACCATGGGCAAGTCATATGAGTCTCAGTTTCCCCATCTGTAAAGTGGGGATAATCATACCTACTCCATGGGGTTGTTGTGAGGATTAAGCAGGATTCGACATGTAAAGGGCTGTGTGCCTGGCGCACTGTAGGGAGCCCATACATGATGGCTAGTCCTCCTTCATTCATTCATTCATTCATGGATTACTGAGCACCTACTAGGTCCCAAGCACCATGCCGGACACTTGTAAACAAGAGACTAAAATCCCTGCCTTCATGAAGCTTACATTCTTACAGGGAGGACAATGACTAAATGATGTTTTGTTTTTGTCGTTACTATTATTGCCTTTTTTTTTTTTTTTTTTGCGGTATGCGGGCCTCTCACTGCTGTGGCCTCTCCCGTTGCGGAGCACAGGTTCCAGACGCGCAGGCTCAGCGGCCATGGCTCACAGGCCCAGCTGCTCCGCGGCATGTGGGATCTTCCCGGACCGGGGCACGAACCCGTGTCCCCTGCATCGGCAGGCGGACTCTCAACCACTGCGCCACCAGGGAAGCCCTATTATTGCCATTTTACAGAAAGGCAAGCTGAAAGTCAGAATGGTTAAGTCATTTTTTAGATGCTCATTATTTATTTTGATCCCATCTTATTCTCAAAAGGGCTAGAGGCAGATGTTAAATAATTTATCCAAGTCTCTACAGCTACAAAAGGGAGCCACTGGTTTTAAAGGTTTTATCCCCCCTGGAAAGATTTTTAGCGGGTGCAGACCTAGTCCCAGGCCTGCAACCGGCCCTGTGTGACCTCAGGCAGGTGCTGTCCCCTTCTGGTCTCAGTTTCCCCACATGTCCAGCTCTAGTATTTTGCATTCTGGGATCGTTCCTGGTGTGCTGCCTGGGTTGGCTAGGCTCTGTGGAATTGCTGAGCCCCAGCAAGGTGTCCACAACCTTTCCCTGGCACCAAGGGGTGAAGTGGGTGGGGTCGGACAGGCTCCCAGGAGCTCTCTGGAGAAGCTGGAGGGCTTCCAGGAGGGGAGGCAAGGGGCCAGGCAGCTGCCCTCCCTGACATGTTCACTCTGCCATGGTTCCCACCATTCTGGCCCCCCTCCCAGTATGTTCCCTACATCCTGGCCCCTCCCGTGACCAGAGGAGCTGGCTGGGCAGGCTTAGCCTGCACCCAGGGTCTGGTTTAATCTGGGCCAGACCACACACACCCCTCCCAGCCTGCCCCTCCCCGCTCTGGATCCTCCCCCCACACCAGCCCCCACGGCCATCTTCGTGAACCCTTCCCTGCTTCTGATTTCCTTCCATGGCTCCCTACTGCCTCCAGCATCAAGTCCAAACACAAGAGAGGCCTTGTTACTCAAGGCCTCTCTTACCTGGCTCAAACCTTCTCCCCAGCCTCATCTCCCTTTTCTTTCTTTCACACAGTTTCATTCACTGTGGCTTCTACAAACCCGCCCCTCTCGGCCTTCGCTCAAGCTGTCCCCTCTGCTAAGAATGCCCTCCATTCCACTTACCACGGGTCAAAAATCCTACTGGGCTAAATATAAATATGCCTTCCACCAGCCCAGGCTGGAAGACATTTCCCCTCTGCACTCAACAAATTCCATTACACCCAAGTATTTATCACTTCACCAAACATCTCTGAACCTGCTTTTTTATTGGCAAAATCAGTGATAATAACTGTGATGCAGGGTTATTGAGGGGAATAAATGAGAAAGTGTCAGAAAAGCAGCTAGTATGGTACCTAGCACTTAATAGGGACTCAATGGTGAGAGGCTGCTATGATGATGATGATGGAAGAGAAATAGGAGAAAGAGAAGGAGAAGGGAAAGAGATGGAAAAGGAGGAAGAGGAGGGAGACATTGCCCATCCCTCTGCTGGGATATAACTCTTTAACACGAGAAAGTCAATTCTGATTCATTCCCCTCTATGTCCCCCAGCATCCTGGAGGCTTTCATAAATGATGGTTGAATGGATAGACAGAATAAAAGGATGGATGAATGGAGAGAAGGAAGGAAGCTAGGACTATGGGAAAGAAGGAAGGATGTATGGACAGATGAATGGAAACCGATAAGCCTGGGGGAGACTGAGTGTGCTACCCCAGAAGCCTAGCAGCATAGCATCCTACTGGAAGCTGGGGCTTCTGGGACCAGATGCCAAATCTGTTCCCCTGGCTCCAAGCTCCTGTGCTCCTGGCCAGCATCAGGCTGCTCTCAAGGTTGAGTGAGTGGAAGCTCAGAGCAGCTGATGCCCCCGGGAGTTCAAGCTCTTCCCCCACCTGCCACCAGCCTCTGAGAGTACCAGCTCCTGACAGCAGGCACACAGCTCCAAAACTGTGAGACAAGTCAATGGGAAAATAGGATTTACTTTACAGAAATTCACTTTGGGGGCCAACGTTTCTGGAACTCCCCAGTGCAGCAACTTTGGCAAAACCACAGTCAGTGGCTCAGAAGGTTTCTCCAAACCTGGGGAGTGTGCTGTTGACCAGCTCTTTCTAAGTCCAGAAAGTGGAGAATAAGGAAATATCACAGTCTAGATGCCAAAGGGAATCTGAGGGGGAGAAATGTACTCTGGTTTTTTGTGTTTGTTCGTTCTTCCATCCATTTATCCAACCAACTATCTAAAACATGCAACCATTTTGCCATTATCCATCCATCCATCCATCCATCATCCCTCCACCCATTCAACCATCCAACCATCCCTCCATCCATCCAATCCATGCAATCTCCATCAAGCCATCCTTTCCTCTATCTATCTATCTATCTATCTATCTCTATCCATTTATCCACCTATCAACCTGCCCATCATTCATCCATCCATCCAATCCATGCCCTCATTCTCTATCCATCCAACCATCAATCACTCAAGCTCCCATCCAACTGCTCAGCTATTTAGTTCTCCAACTGTACTCTACTCAACCAGTATGACTGAGGATCTCCCAGTATGGTTGGGGGTAAACCAGACACGTTGACACAGTATCCAGTATGATCTACCTAGGCAATATAAAACAGGTACATACAAAGTGCCACTGAGAACACAGAAGTCACAAGGACAGTCCAACACTACACACAGAAGCGGGAGGGATCAGAGAGGTCAGGGCAGGCTTCAAATAGGAGACACTCAAACTTGGTCTTAATACGCAGCAAGAATTAGCCAGAGGAAGAAGGTGAGAAGGGTACCCAGGCAAGGGGGCAACATAAAACAGCATGGTGTATTCTAGAAGTCCCAAGGCCTGAGTCCTCATGACCACTTGATTAACTGTGAACCCTGGGCCAGTCCCCAACTTTTCCAAGTCCATCTGCCTCTATAATTTCCCCTTGATTCCCAGAGAGAAAGGGCCATGTCCAACTACAGCTGGGAGCAAAGTTGCCACATGCTGCCCTGGCTTGTGCTCTGGTGGCTACAATAGAGCTAAACCTGATGGGGAGAAAAGTGGGCCCCCAAAGTTTTGTGGGAGAGCCTTTGCTGTCAAGTAGACACAGGTGTAAATCACAACCTCACATTTTGCTCTAAGTTACTTAACCTTCGAGTCTTTCTTCCTTCTTCTGAAAATGAAGACACCGCTAACAGTTCCCACCTAGGCCACATCGAGCACTGAATAAGGTAGAACAGGGGGATCCCTTGGTCGGCCGTAGGTATTCTATTCTTCCTAACTGCTGCCAATATTCAAGTCCTCCTGTATGCCAGGCAAAGTGATCTCAGACATACATGGATCACTTCTCAGTCAACATTAGTGCTTTGTCCATGTCAGCAATTTATGTTCAAATGGTTCAGCAAAAAATATACACATACATACACATACACCCATACAAAGAGGGATGCAAATGTGGCAAAATGGTCACAATTGTTGAATCTAGGTGAAGGATATATGGGTGTTTACTTTACTTAAAATTTTTCTGTATGTTTGAAATACCAAAAAGAAGAAAAGAGGGACTTCTCTGGTGGCACAGTGGTTAAGAATCTGCCTGCCAATGCAGGGGACACGGGTTCGATCCCTGGTCGGGGAAGATCCCGCATGCAGCGGAGCAACTGAGCCCATGCTCCACAACTACTGAGCCTGTGCTCTAGAGCCCGTGAGCCACAACTACTGAAGCCCACCAGTCACAACTACTGAAGTCTGCGTGCCTACAGCCCGTGCTCCACAATAAGAGAAGCCACTGCAATGAGAAGCCCGCGCACCGCAACAAAGAGTAGCCCCCACTCGCCGCAACTAGAGAAAAGCCTGCGCGCAGCAAGGAAGACCCAGCACAGCCAAAAAAAAAAAAAAAAAAAAGGAGAAGGAAAGAAAAGAAATCAGCTCTTTGTCAATCTATCTTGACGTCAGGCTGCCTGAATTTATTTATTTATTATTATCATTTTTTAACTTATTTATTTTATTTATTTTTGGTCTTCGTTGCTGTACGCGGGCTTTCTCTAGTTGCGGCAAGCGGGGGCTACTCTTCGTAGCGGTGCGCGGGCTTCTCATTGCGGTGGCTTCTCTTGTTGTGGAGCACGGGCTCTAGGCGCGCGGGCTTCAGTAGTTGTGGCTGGTGGGCTTTAGAGAGCAGGCTCAGTAGTTGTGGCGCACGGGCTTAGTTGCTCCGTGGCATGTGGGATCTTCCCGGACCAGGGCTCGAACCCATGTCCCCTGCATTGGCGGGCGGATTCTTAACCACTGCGCCACCAGGGAAGCCCAGGCTGCCTGAATTTAGAGTCCAGCTCCACCATTACTGGCTGAATGACGGTGGGCAAATTATTTATTTTCTCTAAGCCTTAATTTTTTCATCTATAGGATGCAGGCAATAATAACACTAAACCCAGTTCCTGGTCTCTAGCAAGCCCTCAATAAGTGCTTGTTGCTACTGTTAGTATTACCACTACTCTTATAAATCACTACACCGCTGAGAAACTGAGGCTAGGAGAGGTTGGGTAAACACCTGCTTTTCGTACATTATCTCTTTTATCGGTGATATTATCCTCATTTGCCAGATGAAACTAAGGCCAAGGAGGAAATGACCTACCCAAGGCGACACAGCTGGTGCGTGGAGAAGCCAGGATTTAAACAGTCTGACTGTCTCCGAAGTCCAGGATCTTGCCCCAGCCGTCTCCTGCCTCGTCTATGTCCCTGGACCCAGGCCAAGGGGCCCGGCCTCATCGGAACCCTTTCAACTCCAGAAGGGGCCAGTCAGAAGGGAGTCCTGAACTTTGCTGGCGCGGCTGGGCTTCCGGGCGGCTCGGGGACACCCAGCATCAGGGCCTCCTTGGCATCTCAGGAGCGCTTTCGACTGTTTTCCCGAGAGCCGCAGGAACTGCCATCTGAGGCTGTGGGGAGTGACAGCTGACACTGACGAGGACAGGCGAGAGGACGTACCAGCCGGGGTCCCAACTCGAACAGATTCCCTGGGCCACAGCCTTTCGTGGGTTCCAGAAAGGCCCCACGGGTTCTGGCCGGGGCTGTTCCCAGGCTCTGCCTCCCCGTGAGAGGTGGAGAAGCCCCATTCAGGCGGACGCATCCCACTGTGCGCTAAGCCGCTTTCTCCCCACTTACACGTTTCAGATGCTTTTTGTCCTTCCGGCTTCCCATGGACTCAGGCCAAGTGACAAGTTGGTGCTGTGGACATATGTCGTCGCCATAATGGGAATGTTGACCCCACACTCTCTCCCTGCTGGGGCCAGGCAGCTTGTGCCCCGCCCCGATGCTTGGCATGCCCTGTTCTCAGCCACAGGACCCTTTCCAGCTCCCCAAATACATCACACACTCATGGGCCTCCCATTCGGATCTCTGTTGATGTCCCATTGCCTGGAATGCCTGCCTTGCCACTTCTTCACCTGGCTCTTCCTTACTAAGCATCTTAGAAGTCACCTCTTCTAGGAAGCTTTCCTAACCCCATTTTACCATGGAAGAAACTGAGGTGCAAAGAGGTAAGTTAAAAGGGCCAAGGTCAGGCTGTTTGTAAGTATCAGAGCCAGAGGTCCAACCTGGCATGGTTCTACTCCAAGACCACGAGCCTTCCATTCCACCAACTCTGCCCTCAAAGAAGAAACTGAAGGAAGACATGCTCTCTGCCTTCAAACATGGCAGATGCCTGCAAGAAGGGGCTTCTGCACCCGGATTGTTCTGGAAGGTGGGAAACAGAAACCATGGAGGGAAATTCCAGGAAAAAAGACTCCCCAGTCCAAGGTTATGAGGCATTTCCGACACCTTCACTGCCTACCAGCATATCTGACACCTTCACTGACCTTAGCAAGTCACTTCAGCTCTCTGAGCCTCAAATTCTCCATCTGTAAAATGGAGGTAACAACACCCTTGCTACTTCTCCCCGCAACACCTCAGCTAGAGCTTGTAAACTGTCAGCCAGGGAGCCAAATCCAGCCAGCAAACACGAAGTGGTTTGGCCAGGACTATATTTTAGAATAAACTGAGCAAACATTTAAAACCCAGTTTTTCCATAAACATCAGAATTTTGCAAACCAGGGCTTCCCTGGTGGCACAGTGGTTAAGAACCGCCTGCCAATGCAGGGGACACGGGTTCGAGCCCTGGTCCGGGAAGATCCCACATGCCGCAGAGCAACTAAGCCCATGCGCCAAAACTACTGAGCCTGTGCTCTAGAGCCCACGAGCCACAACTACTGAGCCCATGAACCACAACTACTGAAGCCTGTGCAACTAGAGCCTGGCTCCGCAACAAGAGAAGCCACTGCAATGAGAAGCCCACACACCGCAACAAAGAGTAGCCCCCGCTCGCCGCAACTAGAGAAAAGCCTGCGCGCAGCAACGAAGACCCAACACAGCCAAAAAAATAAAATAAAATAAATTAATTAATTAAAAAAAAAAAAAGAGAGTTTTGCAAACCAGAAGATCTGGCAAAACTGAGCCCCAATCCCGGCACAGCAACACGGTCAAGAGTGGGTAGCACCTGCCTTCTTTAGACAAGACGTGCTCTCCCAGGGGCACTGCTGTTTGTTGAACGCCCAGCTCACCTCACTCATTCACAACCCGGACAGCCTGTGAGTCTGAGGTCTCAGGCCAGGACTCTTGGGATTTATTTATTTATTTGTTTGTTTATTTATTTTAATATAACTGTTTAATATGTTTAAGAAGGAAAAGGCTGAATCTGTTCAGTAGAGACAAGAAAGATACAAAAAAGACACAAATGGAAATTCTAGAGAGAAGGAACACACTGGATGCTACAAGAGCAGGTTAGACACTGCAGAAGAAAGAAGGCATAAGTACAAAGGTTACCACCAGAACAAAACCAAAAACCTTCCTAAATACCAAACATATTTAAATAAACCAGAGTAAAGAATTCACATCCGGTAGAAAAAGAAGCACAGCCAATAAAATACACAATATTATAAAATATCACAACAGAGTTGAGACCAAACATATCAGTTACATCAATAAACATGAGCAGGGGCTTCCCTGGTGGCGCAGCGGTTAAGAATCCGCCTGCCAGTGCAGGGGACACGGGTTTGAGCCCTGGTCCAGGAAGATCCCGCATGCCGCGGAGCAACTAAGCTCGTGCGCCACAACTACTGAGCCTGTGCCCTAGAGCCCACGAGCCACAGCTACTGAGCCCGCGTGCCTAGAGCCCATGGTCCACAACAAGAGAAGCCACCGCAATGAGAAGCCTGTGCACCACAATGAAGAGTAGCCCCCGCTCGCTGCAACTAGAGAAAAGCCCATGCACAGCAACAAAGACCCAACACAGCCAAAATTAAAATAAATAAATTTATATAAAAAAAACAAAAAACATGAGCAGGCTTAACTCACTTACTAAAAGAATAAGACTTAGACTTTGGGTAACAAAACTAGACCCCAAATAATAATTCAGCTCCCCTTGTGCAAATAAGAAACATACCCAAACATATTTTTAGTGTTTCTAAAAATAAAAGATAGACTAAGGTGTATCAGAAGGACTCTTATGATTTATTATGTGCTTATATTATCTGTGTAGGGACTTCCCTGGTGGTCCAGTGGGTAAGACTCCACGCTCCCAATGCAGGGGGCCCAGGTTCGATCCTTGGTCAGGGAACTAGTTCCCGCGTGCATGCCGCAACTAAGAGTCCGCATGCCGCACCTAAAGATTCCGTGTGCTGCAACTAAAGATCCCGCATGCTGCAACTAAGATGTGGCGCAGCCAAAATAAATATTTAAAAAACTAAAATAAAATAAAATGACCCTTCCCCACATATACTTAAGAAGAAAAGTAAACAAAATATATTGTCGGTGTAGGCTTGATTCCTGTTCAGTCAGCAAACAGAAGCCCTGTTTCCTGCTTAATGGTTTGACAATAAAATTTGTCTACGTGTTGCCCATGGTCTTCAACACATCTTTGAAGGCACTGCTCAGAGCTGTGTCCCCACCCACTTCACCATGTGCACACATCTCCACGTGCTCTCAGCCAACCTGTAGTCCAGACTTACGTTTAACAGCAACTGGTCAACCAATGCCTTTAGACATTCAGGTTTCCCCCAGTGCTTCCCTGCTCCTACAGTGGCCCCTGGCCAAGGCAGGACTGACAAACCACAGTCACGTCATTACAGGTTCTTTTACGGTTGAATGAAGAACACAGCTGCTCCCTGGCACAGCCTTCTCAGGTGGTTAAACCATGATCCCCTATTTACCAAGGAGAAAACTGAGGCCCAGAGGGGTGATGTGACCTGCTCCAAGCCACAGGGGCGCCTTGGTCCCATCCTCCAAATTCAATCCCACCAGCCCAGGGCCTCTTCCTCATGCCTGGTCTTGAATAGCTATGACCTGGGTTATTATTTGTAATTAATTTGTAGGTTCCTTTACTGCACAAACATCTCTTTAGCGCCTACCATGCACCAGGCCTTGGGCAGAGCAGGGGACGAGGTGAAGTGGAGAGTCCCTGCCCTGTCGGTCCCGGTGGTAGACTGTCTCCCACGTGGCCACCAACTATACCTGCCGTCGCTAAACACAAAGCCGTCTCCCGTGAAGGGGGCCTACAGCTAAGTCTGGACCACAGGTTGGCCCAGAGCACAAGGAGATGCGTGCACATGGTGGAGTGGGTGGGTGGGGGGGGCGATGAGCATCACCTCCAAAGACGCGCTGAAGACTACGCTGGGCAACGCACGGGCAGACGCTGTGTGTTAAACTGTCGGCAGGAAACGGCGCTTCCCTTTAACGACGGAACAGAAAATCAAGCCCAGTGTATTTCCCCTCTCCCTGAACCGGATGAGGAAGCCTGGGATGAATCTGAGATGGCTTTGTGACCTGCTTTGGCTGCAGGGGTGATGTTCTGTGACATTACAGCCCAGGCCTCGAGAAGTCTTACGGTTTCTGCTTTACCCTCTTGGGAGCCAGCCGCCAGGGAAAGCTCAGTGTAGAATACTGACCAGTGAGAGATCGTGAGGAATGAGAGAGCGGGCCCGGTCTTCCAGCCTTCCCTACCAGGGCCTCAGAGATGTGGGTGAGGCCACGGCAGACCTTCCGGCACAGCCTCGCCGAGGGCAAGCTCAGGAGTGCTCCCAGCCGACACCACGTGGAGCAGAATAAATGCCCAGCCTCATCCAGCCACTCCACTGAACCAGGAGAAACGCTAAATCACTGTTGTTTTGAGACAGTACATTTTGCGGTGGCTTATTAGGCGGCAGTGGATAACTGATACACTTCCCAGGGGCAGAGCCCTGTCCTTTTTCCAGCTCTCTCCTCCCTTGCTTGGAGCCTGGTACTGGGCATTGAATCCCGGAGCTGGAAGGCGCCTCCAAAACCACTGAGTCCCACTTCCTCATTTTAGAGAGGAGGTAGCTGAGGCCCGGGGAGGAGAAGCAATTTACTCCAGATCACAAGACAGACAGGGGCAGAGCTAGGAGGCAAACTTGAACCCTACAGGAGCCAGACAAGTAACACAAATGTGTGACGCAAGGTGGTGGTGAGCTACCCCCGTGTTCACGTGTTCTATCTGAAGAGGCAGCCACTATTCGGCTCCAGCCAACTGTGGCCATGTGGGAATGTGGGCCCAGGGAAGCCAGATTGTCTGACTTCTCACAAAGCCAGAAACGGGATTGCTCTGTAAACGCTCTTGATTTTTAAATGTTGGCTGAGAATTCAAATTGGATTGACGATCTCTGGGCCTTGAGACTGGCCTTGGGCTTCAAGCTTGCTCTGGCCACTGACCTTGTGCAAGTCCCATTATCCCCCCAGGCCTTAGTTTCCTAATCTCTAAAATGGGCCCCATGGCTCCCGCCCACTTACCGGGTTGCTGTGAAAACCCGACGAGCTAACGGATTTAGAAATACAAGCTACGAATGGCCCCGTGACTGCTCCACAGCCTCAGTTCTCTGTGGAGGTACCCCTTACAATGCAATGAGTTAACACCCGATTTGTCTAAGTTAGAACAACATTATTCTGACCATTATGACAGAGATTGCATTTTTATGGCAGGTTTGTGAGTTCCAGAACCCTCCCGCTTGCATTATCTCAGGATGTTGATGGAGTCAGAGCTGGATGGCTGCCTTGGAGACCCTCGCCAGAGCCAAGCATTTCCTCTGAGCCAGGAGATACATTCCAGAGGCCACTTGAAGGGCGGTGAAGAGCATGAGCTTCAGAGTCCTCCAGACCTGGGTTCAGATCCCTGCTTCCCACTCCCTAGTTATGTGTCCTTGGGCTAGTCACTTTCTGAGCTGCAGTTTCCACATCTGTAAAATGGGCGTAATAATCAAAGCACTGGGTAGGCTGTGGGGGCAGCTGCATGAGATGACATATACAACGCCCTTAGCAGAGCTGAGAGCTGTTACCATGATCATGTATGGAAGTTGGTGCCTGGCAGGCATAGACAGGGCCAAGAAGGAGGGCACAGCTATAGAAGATCTTGTCCCTTTCCTGGGATTAGGGAGGCTGAATTGGGGTGGGGATGGACCCTTGAGAAAAACCTGGATGGGAACCAGAGAGGCAGGCTAGAGGGGCCTTTCAACTACTCAGCAAAAGTTAGATAGACTCAGAACTTAACTCTGAACCTTTGGCTTTTTCCTGGGGTTAAGTGAAGAGGGCAAGAGCTGGAGAGACAGCCCCCTAGTAAAACGGCACCCACGTCCCCGTACTCTGACTCCGGTTTCCCACTGGTTTCGAAAAATAACAGCCACAGTTAATATTTACTGCGTGCTCATCACACATGAGGTACACATTCAGTCTGTCAGCTTCATCTTTCATGGATTAACCCCTTCGTTCCTCACAACCACCTCAAGAACTATTATTATCCACATTTTAGAAGTGATGGAACCAGGGCTCAGAGAGGTTAAGTAACTGACCAGAGGACACATAGTAAAGGACAGTCTGACTCCAGACATCCTTGTAACCCCCAGGCTATGCTGTTTATGGAACAAGGGAGAGAGTGGTCAGGGCTTGCCTAAAGGGCTCTGGGATTTCAGAGAAAGGAGCAAGTACTCCGGCAAGGAGTAAGGGTGCTGACATTTCATAGTAATGACAACTGATGAATACTGGCACAGCCGCGGGTCAGGCTGCTCTGCTGGCCACTGTATACAGGACCTCATTTAACCCTCACCACGAGCCTCTGACAGGCAGTATCTCCCATTTACAGATCAGGAAACTGAGGCTCAGAGAGTACATCACTTGCTCGAGGCCACAGAGCAGACAAGGTCTCTTCCCTGAGGATACCCCTACCCCCAGGGGGCGGCAGCGGGGCTGCAGATGGCTCCAGGAAGCTCACGGCCCAGGCTAAGGGGGTCTAGGCAAGGCCCCCAGGTGACACAGGAGCACCGAGGAGACAGGTGTCCCCTCTCCACCCTCCGGAAGGCACCTGCTTTAGAAGGCCCTAAAACCCTAAAATGCTTTCAAGGCAGCCTTATCAGACAGCCGATCCCAATCAGGAAGCTTCCAGGTGCTGTCACGATCAACCGCCCACTCCACCCCTGAGAGGTGTGCAAACACTCTGCCCTGCCCTGCCCTCCCCCAGCCAAGCCTCCCTCCGCTCACCAGCAGGCAGGCAGCCTGGGCCGGGGGCACTAACTGATTGATTTCACTTCATTTCAGTCCTTTCCAGCTTCCTGCTGAGGCTTCTCTTCCTCTTTCCCGGGAGTCCTGTGTTTTATCTTAGGGCACTGGGTGGGAGGGGGGGCAAATCTGCCTGCCCAATGGAAAGACCTGGGGAGTGAGTTAAAAATACAGATCCCTGGCCTCGATCCGGATCTACCAAATCTCCAGCTAAGTCAGGCAAGCAGGCCAGGCCACGAGATGGGACAGGGCCTCGGTCAGAGGTGCAGGCCAGGTCCACCTCTGCCAGGAGGCCATCCTGGTCTCACCCCTCCACCCTCTGAGGGAGCACAGCCCCTCTGCCTTGTCCAGCCCAGGCCTGTCACCAGCCAGCTCCATCTGCCCCTTCCTTTAGGGGTCTCTCTGCCTGCAGGGGTTTGACCTCCAGCCTAAGCTCACAGGTGAGCTCTGGGCAGGCAGAGATGACAAGCTGGTACCCTGGGCCTTGCTGAGTACCCAGCATAGCTGACCAGAGAACCTGCCCCCATCCTGGCTTTGGGGCTGATGCAAAACCTTGATGAAGTGGCGGTGGCCAAAAGCACCAGGAAGGACAACCCCCTAGGAGGGGCTGGGGCCACAGCAGGGCAGGGGGGCTGGCAGTAGGGCCACGGGGCCAACCTAGGACTCAAGCCCTCCACTGTGAGTCTGGGTATAGGCTTGTGTTTTCACAACTGTTTTGAGAATCTTCTGAAAGCTAAGGCCCCTCTTCCTTGGAAAATCACATTAACATCCAACATTCTATTATAATTTCAGGGTGATCCCAGAGCCCCACAACTAAGAAGGCCTGTGGACTCCAGTTGAGAGACCCCCCACCCTCAGTTCCCTGCCATTGTAAGAACCAAGTCTTTGCCCCCAACAGGGCCCTGAAGACGGAGGCAGAGATGGGGCTCCAGGCCTGCCCACAATTGTGGGGTCACCATCCCAAGGCTGAGGGACAGTTAGGAACCTGTGCGATGGGCTGGGGGAGACACAGAGGGCTGATTCGTTGCCTGAACAATCTAAATGCCAAAAAGCCGGGGCGGGGGGGGGGGCAAATTAGGACACAGCCAACACTGACCACACCCATAGGCACTCCAAGGAAGAGGGCCCTGGTGGGGCTGAGAACAGCCTCTACTGTACATAGCCACGTGCCCGACATTTTATGTGGGTGTCCACAAGAACCCCTGAGGACACGGTGTCCAGCTCCTTGCCCAGGGCACACAGTGTGCAGTGTTGGGATTTGAACCCAGGTCTGATTGCTCAGAAGGCTGTGCCTTTTCTCTACTCTACAGTCAGTGAAGTTGGCCAGCCTTGTTTCCCACCAAAGCTGGAATCCCTTCTCCCACCCAGCACCTGACAGGAAGGAGGTGCCTGGTGACTCTTTTAAAATATATAGATGGATGGAGGAATGAATAAGTCAACTTGCTTTTGAATTCGGGCTTTAAATCTAAGCCCTGATTTCCTGGCTAAGACGAATACATGAAAGCAGCCTCCTTTAAAAATGAGAAGCAGGAGAAATAAACATAAAAGAGAAACCAATTCTAAATTAATCCCACTGAAGGTCGCTGGGTCTTAGATAGGTAATGCCCAAGCAGAGGGCTGGGCTGGGAGTGGGAGAGACAAGAGGTGTATGGCAGGGGGAGGGGCAGGCAGGCTCCCTCAACCCCTGTAAGAAGGGGGACTTGCCTAGCACACAGCTGCTGCTGGCCCATTTGAATCCTGAGCTCTGGCTGAACTGATCTCTGCATTATCCCCATTGGCCTGCATTCTGGATCCCTGTTCACATCATCCCTATGCTTCTCCCTCCTGGAAGATCTCCTTCATCTCCCCAGCCGGATGACTCTCTCCTCCATCTCTGTATCATTCTCCAGATACTTACTGTATAACACAGTATAATATATTTGTTCATTTGTTCACTCAACATTCATTCATTCAACATTCCTTAGCTGATTATGTCTTTCAGTTACTGGGCACCATGTGACTGGGCTCAGATCAAGGCACTGGGCTGCCGTAGCAAACATGGCAGACAAAAACCTCTTCCCTCCTGGAGTTTACAGTCTAGTGGCCAAGATGGACACTAAACAAGGAAACCAACAAATCTCTGATACCGTTTCAGATGGCAGTGGGTATTTTGAAGTAAAACAAAGCAGGAGGGATAGAAAGTGTCTGAACTGAGCCTGTTTTAGATGAGGTAATCAGGGAAGGCCTCTGGGAGGTGGCATTTGAACGGAGCTCTTTTTACCACAACTGTGGACACAAAAATGAGCCAGATGAGCTCCCTCAGGGAGCTCAGAGTCTAGCAAGGAAGAGACAAGCTGGCCTTCTCTTGACTGGGTAGAAGGGGGTCTGGCTCACCTGGATATCCCACACACTGAAGCCAGTGATCTTTCTAAAAACAAATCTGGCCAGGTCCCAATGTCTCAAGAACATTCAATGGCTCCCCACTGCCCTCAGCATCAAGTTCAAACTCCTCAGCCTTCCATCCGAGCCCTGCTCTCCATTCTCAGCCTCATCCCCCTTTGCTGCCCTCAACACCCATCTCCCTCAGATACACCCAAGTAAGTACCCAATCATCATGCCTCTGTGTCTCTACACACGCTGTTTCCAGGCAAAGAATTTGCCTCCTCTTAGTCCCAAAGTTAACCTCCTTAACTTTTGGGAACACAGTTCATTAATGTGGCAGGTGGCTGACAAAGTTTTGCTGCAGAAAGAATGGGAAGTAAGAAAATGAGGCAAAGAATAAAGCCATAAATGACAAAGTGACCGGCTTTCCATCCTGAACGGCTTCTGCTGCCCCAGGTGGTTCACAACTTCCTCCTGGCAGTACTTGGGATACACTTACCACATTATATCTTGCCAACTGTTTCCCCATCAGTTTGTCCCCTATCTCCCTGCCCGCCCCAGGAGCCAGCACCACACCAGCTAGATAACAAGCTCCATAAATATTTGGAAACCAAAAGAACAAATGTACAGAGGAGACCGGTTTTCTCTAGACTTCAACTTTTGGATTCCATCTAGCGGCTGGTCTTCTGTTGGACACGTCCCTAGCGCACTTCCATCCTCTCCAAGTGCCCACGCCGGATGCTCCAGACTTGCGTTGCCTTTGGAGGGTCTCCTGGTTTGGGGGAGATACTAAGATACTAAACTCACCATCCTGACACAGGGACCCTCCCCCGCCTGAAAAAAATCTACACACACCCTCTCTCCTCTCTCAGAGGCTGGGGATTTCCTAGACCTTAACACTCAGGACAGCCTTGTTACTACAGGGCACGAGGAGGGGGAAGGGCCAGGAGTGGTGGCCACACGTCTCTGGGTACTGGGAGCCCCAGGGGCTGCCCTCCCATCACTCCAAGTTTCAGACCTGTTTTTACAGACTGTGCTACTCCCGGGAGGATCCTGTCTCTTCTGGTTGTGTCACTGAACAGCACTGCCCATCCCCATCTTCCATCCCCCAGAGGCCACACAGTTCTTCAAGGTGACTTTTTGCCATCCATTATCTGGTCTGAATCTCACACACACGCCTAATCATTGGCATGATTACCTTCACTTGACAGATGAGAAAACTGAAGCTCAGGGAAGGGAGGCAGGGTGCATATGATGGAATCCTAGGAGACTAGGTTGAACATTTTAGACCCAGACAAGCTGAGCCCCTTATAGGGAAGGGAGCTGGCCCAGGGTCCCATAGTAAATGAGAAGTGGGGCCTCTGACCTCCACCTCGCACCACCTCCCCCTCCATTAGGCCAGCTCCTTCTTAACCCCTAATGGACTAGACTCCTTAGTGTCCAGGGGGCAAAGGAAGAGCCTGAAGCAAGGTCTGGGGTGCCGACCACAGCCCTCCTCCCAGCCTGCCCCCCAAGTGGCAGCCCAAGCAGCCATGCCCTCCTGTGACGTCAGCAGCCGATCAGCCCTGTGTCCAGGGTCCAGGGCCCTGGGTCGAGTCTGGCCAGAGCCCACCAGATTCTGACCGCCGCCTCCCAGGGACACGGCCGGACAGACGTGGCCCTTCCATCCACCCCACGGTAATTAAAAACACACCCAGGCCTTTTCCAACACGAGAGGGGCCAATTTTCTTCCCCTCCAGCACCGCTGACTACAATCCGAATAGCAATATTTATGCCAAGCTCCCCATAATACTGTAAACATCCCAATGTATAGCGGGCCAACGCATGAGTCATTTCCCCAAAGCCAGAGCTAATAAGTGGTACCTCAGCCATATTCCAGGGAGCTCCCATCAGCACCCGGCCTCAGGGCTGCGCTCCACACCCAGGGCCCGTGGCACCCTTGGTGCCCCAGTGGCCCCACTCCGGGAAACCTCAGGCGGCCGCCAAATCCTCCAGGAGCCGGAGGACAGCTGCCTCTGTGCCAGAAACTATGGCTGCCATCCAGGGACACCCCTCCACCCCCTGAACTGCGGTCACTAAAGCACTCATTACTGAGAAACTAAAGTTATAGCACGGGATCCCCCATTGCGCCTTTCGCAGAGGCTGCAGCCTCCATGCCTGGTCCGATCGGGTTTTTTTGTTTTGGTATTTTTGGGGTTTTTGAGCTGCAAGAAGGAAAGGGGCTTCACATCATCCCCAAATGGCCCGAGATGAAGGTACCCCTCGGTCCTTTGGTGGCAGAATCCTGGAAGAGGTCACCCTGTTTAGGGACAAGAAGACCCAGCAAAATGAACAGAGCACAAGCTTCAGAGACTTGAGATCCCCATTCTATTTTTATCACCCAGTGACCACAGGGTGAGACACTGACTTTTCTGAGCCTTAGTTTCCCTTTCTACTAGAAGGAAGTAAGATTCATACCCACCTGACTTTCGTGGAAGACTTATTTTGGGGAATCCAACAAAATTGTGGGTGGGAAAGCACTTTGTAAAGCTTAAAGTATCTTGTCAACTGTGCAGCACGTTGTAAACCACAGTACTTTGCATATAGTGCAAAGTACTTCATAAACTGTAAAGCGGTTTGAAAACTGTAAAGAGCTGTACACATGAGAACCATTATCCATATTCCTTTCTTGCCCTACAGGCTCGTCCATTTCTGGTGGACACACCCAGACCCCACTAACTTTCCCTCCAGAGCAAGCTGGCTCAGGAGACTTGGCAGCCACCCTGACCCCTTGAGGGTCGGGTGGGACCAACACACGAGGCTATGGAGAGACGGCCCAGAGACCCTGGCCAAGGCCAACACATGGCAAGAGCATCTGGTCCGGCCCTGGCGGCAGCTGGAGAGTTCCCGGGGCTCCAGCGGCCACTCTGAGCTCTGCCGCCAGCGGGGCGGTGGCCGGCAGGGGTGCCCGGAGACCCCGCGCAGCTAAGAGATGCCCACGGACCCATCCCCCCCGTAGTCCTCCAGGGGAGGGGACCCCATTGTAAGCCGCGGGCGATGGGCAAGCACCAGAGCGGGGGTGCTGGCGCGCTCACTTCCACTCTGCCAGTCCCCGCTCTTCGGGGCTCCGACCCCATCCCGGGGGCGCGGACCGGGAGCCCCCACCCCAGCCAGTCGCGGTGCCTTCCTCCCTCCGCTCCCTGCCAAACTTTCCAGCCCCAACTGCGCGCCGGGCCCCGCGGCCGGCGCCCCTCCACCCCGTGCCGAGCAAGGCCAGGCCCGCGCGCAGGGGGTGGCCGGGCCGGGGGCGGCGAGCGCGCGTGGGCAGCCCCCGGCCCTGGGCGGCGCTCGCCGGGCTGGCTACAAAGCCTCCGCAAGATGGTCCCTTCGCCTCCTCCTGGCACAGTCAATCAGCGCCCGCCGTTCCCGGGCGCCCGTGGGGCCCGCGCCTCCCGGCGCGGCCGGACACACCTCCCCACGGCCACCTGCGCCCGGCGCGAGCCCCGGGGCAAACTTTGCGGGCCGCCGGGCGGAGGTGGGCGCCGGTGGCCGCACATGCCCGGCCGCTCCCCGCCCCCATCACCCGCCCGCCCGCTCACCTTCCACGGCGGCGAGCAGCGGCAACAGCAGCAGCGCGGCCCCCAGCCTCCGCAGGGCCATGGCTGCGCTTCCCGGGGCCTCGGGCCGCGGCGCCGCGGGGCCCGGGCGGCCCGGGCGGGAGCGCGCGCCCCGGGCTCGGGGGGCCGGGGGGAGCGGCGAGGCGCGGCGCACAGACAGCCGCCGCCACCGCGCAGCCAGCAGAATGAGCCATCCAGCCCGGGCAGAACGGGGACCCGGGCTCCGCCAGCGCTGGGCGCGGCCCACCTGAGCCGCGGGCGCGGGGGGATCCCGGCCGGGCCGCCGCTCCCCGCGCGCGCCCGGGACCCCAGCTGGCCGCGCGCTCTCCTGGAGCCCCAGCCCCCCGCGTCCTCGGGGCCACCCGGGGGCCTTGCGGGCTCTGGAGCGCGGAGCTGTCGCGCGCTCCGGCGACTGAGACGCCGGGCTCCCCCCGCGCAGCAGTGGTCTCTCCCGGCGCTGTGGCTCCTCCAGATAAAGCAGCGATTTCAGCCCAAATGTTTCTGAATTTTTATTGAATGCTGCAAAGCCGGAGAGCGTCTGGCGCGGCTGACAGGGGCAGGGAAAGGGGACCCTGGGGGAGGGCGGGGGAAGGGGCTGCCCAAAGCGGGGCGGGCCCTACCTGTCAGGGCCGGGAGTGCCACCCCCCTCGCCTCAGCCCTGCCACCCGGGTCCCTGCAGCTCCGAAAGGGACCGAACTAAAATGAATGAAAAAAAAAGGGGGGGGGGAATGGAGATGGGAACAAAACAGGCGTCTTTCCCAGGCGCTGGGGCTGGGCTGAGGCCTCCGCCTGGGAGAGTGGGCCTTGGCGCTAACACTGGGGCCTGGGGTTGGGGGGTCACTCTGGCAGGGGCGGGCCGGGCCCTGGCAGGCAGACCCCAGGCCTACCCTCCCTGCCTTGTTCTGAGCGAACCCACCAGCCCCTCCCTGTAGCCCCTTCTGTCTGTACACTGGATTTCTCTCTCTCTGTTCATCTTGTTCCCAATGCAGTTTGGGGGTGGTGCAGATGGGGGGGTGTCTCGGGAAGCCACCCCCGCCCCCATGGAATGGACCTGTCTGTGCAGCTATGGTTTTGTGCTGTGGTTGTCCCTTCAGGGAGGACACAACCCCTTGTTCCATCCCTGCTCTGACAGTCTTCATCACCATCATCATTAAGGGCTTTGCTGAGGCTGATGGTGGCCGAGCTGCAGGGGGGCTACAGGAATCACCCAGTCAGGGCCTCTGGCCTTTGGTAGCCACACTCCTGACAAACAAGACTTAACCAGGAGCTTCCTGCCCTGTGGAGTGGGTGTAAGTGCCCAGTGGAGGAACAGACGGTTGAAATTCAATCGATGCCACCCGGACCTCTCCCATCCCTTTGTCCCACAATCTATCAAAACGTCCCAGCAATCCCCTCCCTTCAGGCCCACCCTACAGTTCACACCAAGAAAAGGATACCACAGACTCTGAGACCCCATTTAAGGTTTGGAAAAGTGGGTCATCTTTAGAAGCTTCAAGGGTCCAACTGAAATGGGCATCATCCTGGAAGGCCCCCAGGAGGAAGTGGGCCAGGAAGGCTGGGAGAGACTGCCTGGGAAGCAGACAGAGCAGAAGTGAGCAGAGATAGGAAATGAGGTGGGGGGTTGCCCCCTGTTAAGCTTCAGACTCCTCCTTGGCCAGGGTCAAAATCCACTGGGGTGTGGCTGGCCTTTATTTTTAGTCCCTGCTTCTCAGACCTTTCAGGGAACCCAGGGTTTGAGAGACCCTGAGCTTGACCCATCCTGGGACAAGACTCCCTCTCCTGGGCAGAGAGGCTCCAAGCTATTGCACTCATCAGTGCCAACATCCAGGTGCCCCACCCCTTCCGAATTCAAGATATATTTTGTGAGCACCTGTTATGTGCTGGGAGGATTCAGCACTTCTGTTGCGTTTCTATCCCCTAGGGCCCTTGTCCCCATTTCCCCACCCCATTGGTATTTCCCTCTGATTCCAAATAAGAACAGCAGTGGCATTTGTTAAGGACCTCGTACCAGGCACTAGGCTAAGCTTTGTTTATACAGTGTTCCCCTTAATCTTTCAACCCTATGAGGTAAGTGCTCACCTTTTCAGTTGATGAAATTGAGGACCAATTTGTCCAAGGTCACACAGCAAGTCAGAGCTGGGATTTAACCCCAGGCCTGTCTGACCCCAACACTGATTCCCCCCTTGTGCCTTTCACGGACACAAAGAGCTCAGCTAGTCATTTGTCGATTTCCCACATCCCCTTTTCACAGGTAAGGAAGCTGAGGCCTAAAGAGGGAAGTGACTCATTCAACGTTGTATAATTAAGTGGACATCAGTCCAGGGCATTTACCTGGCTAAAAAGAAAAATAACGATAATAATCAAATAAAGCCCCCTTTTCTCCCATCTTTTTCTCCCTACACATTATTTTATTCCCCATTTGGGAGCCCAGAGTGTGGCTGGGTTTTGCAGTCTGGCGAGGCCCCTCCTCACTGGTCTCTGTGGCAACTGCCTTCAGCTGTGCCTTTGTCCCAGCTGTGCCCTCCCCCTGGTTGTCCTTTCCACGCTAACGGCTTGGATTTGCCCCCCCAGCCACCACCAAGAGCTTTAATTGACATTGGCCTCACCCCCCTCAGACTGTTTGCACTTGTTATCTGTTTCCTGAGAGATGGTTAGCCCCATGCACAGCAGCCCATTCATTGCTGGTGTCTCAGATTGTTTGTTTCTAATTTGCATCTTATCTCTACCACCCCCTTCAGACTGGGAGCTGCCTGCAGGCAGTGCAGGGACTCTGAACAATATACTCCCGGGGCGGGAGGCCCCAGAGAGCATCTGACCCGATCCCCTCCTCAGCAGAGGAAGAGGCGGCTTAAGCTTCATTTGTCTAATGACAACAGCTACTCGCATTTGCAATCACGCTTTAACAGTTTACAAAGCAGTGTTCACACCCATCAACTCGACTGATGCTAATTCAACCAGCCTATCCTGCCAGCCAGCCTGGCAGCAGTGGGAGCTCCACTTTTCAGAAGGGGAAACTGGGGCTCAGAGAGGGAAAAGAGTACTTGCCCAAGGACGTATGGCAAATTTGGGGTGCAGCTGGAACTAGGCCTTCAGTGACCTGACAGCGTTAAATCAAATTTGATGAATAAACATTAATGGGGCACTTCCTACAGGCCAGTTACTGGAGAGGCAGGGACACAGCTGTGGACCTGCCTGACAAGGCCCTGCTCTTTTAGAACCTACATTCTGCTGTGTAAGACCTATATATGGACAAGATAATTAAGATAAGGATAAGTGCTAGGAAGACAAGACAACAGGCGATGGGACAGTTGGTGACTGAGAGGAGGGGGCTATTCTAGCCAGGGAGATCAGAGAAGGCCTCTCTGAAGAGGGAACATGAGAGCTGAAAGCTGGATGACAGGGACTCCACCATGTAAAAGTGCGGAAAAAGAGTTCCAGGTGGAAGGAACTGCAAATGCAAAGGCCCTGGGGTGGGAATATACAGGGTACCTTCTAGGAATAGCAGCTGAAGCATGGCAAGCAATGGGAGTGTGGAGGAGATTAGGTGGTGGAGGAGGAATATGATTGTATTTTAAGCACAATGGGGAGACATAGAGGATTATAAGTAGAGAATGAACTGATCTGAGGTAGAGGAAGCAGTATGAGCGTGGTTCAGCAGGGCCTGCGGGCAGCCTGGGTGCTAATCCGTGCCACCATCCTCCTGGTCTGGGGGGCTGGCTGGGCCTCTGTACCCCTAGACTGAGACTCCAGGGTATGTCCATGCCCTTCTCTAACTTGCTGTGTGAGCTTGGGCAGGGCACTCACCCTCTCTGGGCCCCACTTGCTACAAATGAAAATGCGGGCATTGGCCAAGGTGGTTTCTCGGAGGCCACTTTCAGTCCTGACTCCCTCAGTGTTGTAGATTCAATGGGGACAGCAGGACCTGTGTCCTCATCTCAGCCATACCAGGGGATGCTAATGTGTTCTGGGTCCCCTCAGCTTTCCCTGAGACCTTCATCCAGAGGGGCAAGGTGGAGGGGCTTCTGAAAGGGAAGTGCATTATGCTGAGTGACAGCCTGGAGAGAACATAGAGGTCACCTTTCAGTGCACCTAGGTCTCTGACTCCTGTCCCAATGCTCCTTCCCTGCCCAGGTGCGGGACTGATGCAGGCACATGGCCAGTTGTGGGTCAGACCCACCTGGAGCCAGTGCCAGGCCAGGGGGAGTTTCTTAGTAGAGACTTGGCTCAAGTTCTAGTTCTGCCACTAGTTTGCTGTATGACTTCAGACAGGGCCCTTCCCCTCTCTGGACCTGTGCTGGCAGTCACAGATCTACCCTCATGAAGCTCAGGGCCCAGCACTGTCCAATAGAATACAATAAAAGCCCCATATGTAATTTTTAATTTTCTAGCAGCCACATTAAAAACATAAAAAGAAACAGGTGAAGTTAATTTTAATATATTTATTTAACCCAATATATCCACAATATTATTGTTTCAACATGTAATTAATGAACTATTTTATTTTTTTTCTTCATACTAAGTCTTTGAAGTCTGGCGTGTATTTTATATTTCTGCATCTCTCAGTTTACCCCCTCCACATTTCAAATGCTCAATAGTCACATGTGGCAAGTGGCTAGTGGGTACCATATTGAATAGCATAGATTTAGACATTGACATCAATAATTACCCAACGGAGTGAAAAGTGCTCTTTTATAAAGACTGTTCAAACCTTTCAGGGGCGCGGAGAAGGGAATCACTACCTCCGCCTGGAGAAAGACGGGATGCTTCCTGGAGGAGATGACAGTTGAAAGACAAAAAAATCTTATTGACAGCTAATATCTTTCCTCTCCATTTTGAGAAAAGTTTTTCTACCTCGTGATAAAGGTAGCCCATGCTCATTGGTAAAAGGAAAGAAGATATAGAAGAGTTAAGAAGGGAAACAAAAACGACCATAATTTCCCCAGCCTGAGAGGCATTGTTAATGTTTCAATCCATTTCCTTTCAGGCATTTTTTTAGGCACAAGTATTTTGCATATAACTATAATCTTGCTGTATGCACAGTGCTGTGTCCTATTTTTTTTCCCCACCTAGCACTGTAGAGCGAGCATCTCCCTGGGTTGTTAAAAACTCTCATGCAACACTATTGCTATTGGCTATGTACTATTCCAGGGAAGGACTGGCCATAAAACCTTTGTGCCTTCCTGCTTCACCTAAGGGTGCCTGCAATCCCAGCTCTGCTTTGGATGCCCCTCTGAGAACAGAGGATGCAGGGATTGGTGCAAGGAGCAACCAGGAGGGTCAGGTGCCCTGAAAGCCATGCTGTGCTTCATGCCTCACTGCCAGTCCTGGGCTTTTGTGGCTTGGAGCTGGAGAAGGCTGGGCTGGGCTGCAGCTCCGAGCAGCCAGTCTCCCCACTGCCACCTGGCGGTCCTGGAAGTGAATGCACCCTCCAGGAGCGCAGCACCACCCAGGTGGCCTGTGTCAGGAGGTGCTGGGGTCCTGGGTTTCCACTTTTTTTAAAAAATAAATTTATTTTATTTATTTATTTTGGCTGCTTTGGGTGTTCATTGCTGCGCGCGGGCTACTCTTCGTTGCGGTGCGTGGGCTTCTCATTGCGGTGGCTTCTGTTGTTACGGAGCATGGGCTCTAGGCACGCGGACTTCATTAGCTGTGGCACTCGGGCTCAGTAGTTGTGGCTCACCGGCTTAGTTGCTCCGCGAGCATGTGGGATCTTCCCGGACCAGGGCTCGAACCCGTGTCCCCTGCATTGGCAGGCAGATTCTTAACCACTGTGCCACCAGGGAAGTCCCCTGGGTTTCCACTTTTGACCCCTGGTCTCTGCACCACTTTGTGAACAGCCTTCCGCAGTGGAGGGCATCTGAGTTTTTATTCTGGAGTAGGGCTTCCTTCCTGCTCTCATTCTGAAGGGTTGTAGCTTTGGAGAAAGACTGCCCAGGTTCAAATCCAGCTCTACTTTTTAGGAGCCTTGTGACCTTGGGTAGCTACTTCATTTTTCTGTGCCTCAGTTTCCTTATCTGTAACATGGGATAATAATAGTCTATCCACCACTGTAAGTGCTCGATGTTTTAATTATTTGATGTCAGAGGGAAACTAAGTGCAAAGTATAGAGGGTGGATCTTATTTAGTCTCATCCCTTTTCTCTAGATCTCTGCTACTAACCTTCCAACCCCTGGAAGGTTTTCCTGAAACTCGAAATCTCCAATTGAGCTACTTTCCTGCTCAAAAGTCTTCAGTAGCTTCACGCTGCTCCCTGCAATAAATACAAATGCCCTAGCCTGGCATTCAAGGTCCTCGGGAACAGGACCCAGCTCAACTTCCCAGTCTTGTCTCCCAATTTTTACCTTCAGGTCCCCTTTGCTCCAGCCAAACCGTTGTCCTCAAGACTCCAGGGGCATCCTCCATTTTCCCACCTCCACGCTCCTGTCGTACTCAGCTTCACTTTGGACCACATTTTCCCCGTCCTCCAAAGACCTCATCACATACCACCTCCTCCAGGAAGCCTGCCATAGATCTACTCCCCGACTCCAAATCTCCACAGCAGGCTGATGGCACACGTCGATTTCCTTCATCTTGTATTCTTGTAAATCGCCTCATGGGATGGAGAGAATCTGGGCTTTGGGGTTAAGGGAGGTACTTGTTCAAATCCTGTGTGATCTTGAGCAGGGAGGATACTTAACCTCTTGGAGCCTCAGTTTCTTTCTATGTAAATGGTCCTAATCCTTACAGGTTTGTTATGAGTGTAGAAGGAGAGGACACAAACAAGACACCTGCCACCTGCAGATATCTGTGAGACGTTAGCTCCATTCCCTGCTAACTTATGGCCCCTCTAGACGGGAAGCCCCTTTGGGGCAGGCTGCATCCTGTTCACCTCAGAATCCCAGAGGGCCTGGCACATGTGTCCTGTGTAAGTGCTCGCTATAGTGAATTGAAACTTCTCTCCCACCAATACAAACAACCTTCTTGGCATTGGAAACAGGTGGTGAAATGCTATTCAGTATCCGTGAGCCATGGGAATTACCACTCAGAACCACAGTCACTTCCTCCTGGGAGCTGGGAGGGCCCGGATTATCCAGCTCATAGCCGAGGGTCCTAGAAGGGGTGTTGTTCTGGCTTGCAATGGGCAGCCTGTCTCCACAGCCTGTTCCCACCCATCATCGCTTTGATCCTTACAACAGTCTAGTGAGCCGGGAAGCCCTCCCCATATTATGGTGGAGGAAACAGCAGCCAAGAGAGGATGTGACTTAGCTAAGGTCACTCAACAGACTAGTGAATGTTGGGCGTGGTGCCAGGTGTCCTGACCCCCAGATAAAGACCCTTTTGAGGCTGTTGCTATGGTGTGCCACCAGATTAAACGTTAGGAGGCCTGAGTTCAAGTCCCGATGCCCCATTTACTTTCTTCATGGCTTTGGGTAGCTGTGTCACTTCCTGAGCCTCCGTTTCCTTGTGGCAAGGGGCCCTGTTGGGAGCTGAAAGGAATCGGGAGATAGGAATTGCTTCTGGAAACTGTGGAGTGTCGTATCCAGGTAAAAGGTTGTTACAGTTGACCACCAAGCCTGATACAGGATGCTTTGATCTTTGCACCACAATGGGAGTACACAGGGCTTTTATGGCTGCTCGCCTGGTCAGCTCTTTCCCAATTTGCCTCTCTCTTGGAGTTTGAAAGAGCTGTTTTGATAGGTGCCTGGCAACAGGGGTGCAGTAGGGTGCGGCTGCTGGACAGGCAAGCTGGGTGTGGCCAGGAGAAGGCATTGAAGGCCAGGAGAGCTGCCCCCTTCCAGAAAAGGCTCAGAGTGGGATGGGCACTGGGGTTGGGGAAACCCACAGAAGGGTAAATCATTCTTTAAGGACACTTGTACGTGAAAAGAAGAAGTCATAGAACCAGGTGTAGCTGAGCTCTCCAGTATAATATTGAAGTCCCATTAGGACAAAGATTACAGCTGGTGCATATTTAAATAGGACCAGGCACAAGGAAGTGTTCTAGAAGCTTTTACCAGATGGATGAGTGGATGGATGGATGGATGGATGGATGGATAGATGGATGAAGAGGAGGAAGGATGATGACAAGCAGGCAGGCTTCCAGGAGGTGGTGACATATGAGCTGGGAAGATTCTCTGGATTACAAGAAATTTACTCAGGAGTTTTTGGAAGGACACATCTGGCAATCAAAAAATAGGAATCTCTAGTCTATGATCACGTGTTAATGGAACGCGGCAAAAGACTCAGGAGGCCTGAATGTGACCTGTGATTATTCAGAATCTAAGGCATCTCTAACCATTGAGATAATGGTAGTAATAACAATAGCTGCAAGGGGCTGTGCTGAGCATATTATCAATGTTGTCTCATTCAGCCCTTGAAAGAGTCCCTCAGCATGCTTGCTTGAGGCATTGGTCCCCTTTCTTCTCTCTGCAGCGTATTCCTCTCTGTGTGCACCTTGACTGCCTGACTGTGCTTCTCGGGAGAAACTGGGATGGGTCCAGCCAGCAGCTCAGCCCAGGGTGGGCACAGCATTTATGTCACCCCATGGGTCCCTGGTCAGTCCAAAGTCCTCTGCCATTGGGTATCATGGGAGAGGGAACAGTGCTGCCCAGGGTCTCAGGTGGGTTGGGGCAATGTCAGGATGAGAACTCAGATCTCCTGGTGATTTTCTATCTCTGGGCTGGGGTGAGAAAAGACATCTGGGGTCCAGGAGAGGTTCTGAGAAGAGGGAAGGAGAAGGGGATTGAAGCAGTGGGCCTGAACTTCCCAGCCTTCCCAGACTTCTCTTGGACACACTCTGTTCCTGGGAAGAGGGCCTCAAAGTGCTGTGCCTCAGGACAAGTGTTTGATATTGGTGATGACAGAACCCTAGAATTTTTAAACTCGGAAGAGCCTGACATCAGCTTCTGCACCCCTCTCATTTTATAAATGAAGAAACTGAGTCCCAGAGAAGGAAAGTGACTAACTCAAGGTCACACAGCAAGTTAGTGGGTGACAGTGGTGAGGTGTTCTCTGGGCTATGGAGCCGACTTGGCAATTGGCCTCAGACTTCCAACCACGGAGCTGGGACGAGAAGCTCAAGGCGAGTCCAAGGAGACCAGGAAGGTGGTTTTCATCTTTCTAGCACCATCTCGAATGCTGTGCAGAGCTCAGCACTGTAACTGCCTGAGTTGGCATTGGAAAGTAGCCAGTTTGTCAATTCTACACATTAACTAATAGTCTATTTCCTCTGGGATTAATGTTTAAATACAAATAGCATGTTTTATCACACAGTTGAACACTTAACATCCACCGATGGCTGATCTCTGAGCAGGGGCCAGGCCTTCCGTCCTCCAGTGGTTCAAGGGGCTCAGGCAGCCCCATGGGAAGGCAGGCATGGGGGTACACATAGGAGCAGGTTTACACCTCTTGTTCCAAAGTTCCAATTCTGCACCTTACTCATGATATATTTGAGAAGGGCAAGCAGGAGGGTTGGCATGAGGGGACAATGGTTGAAAATCAGGAGCCAGTTCTCCTTGCCCAGGACATTTTCCTCCACTTAATTAATATCACAAAGGGAAACTGGGTCTGCATTGGATTGTGGGGATTATGCAAATGAAGCCATGGAAAGGGAGATTTCTGAGCTCCTGGTTGTTCTGGCTGTGTAAAGGCCTGTCCAGAAAACACCCACAGAGGCCAGGGCTGGGACTAGGGCCATGGGGGAGGCATTTGGAGGGACCCTGACCTAACAGGGCCCAGGCTGGGGCCAGAACTTCTAGAGGGAGTCTGGGAATAGGTTTTCCTAGCCGAGAGGAGCTTGGACTGGTCACCCTACAGGAACTCAGCCATAGAACCCAGAGCTTAGTTCTTCCTCTCCAAGAAGACAGAAAGGGTGAGGACTTTGGAGTCAGAACTGGGTTCAAATCCCTGCTCTGCTACTTACTGGCTGTGTGACGCTGGGTGAGTCATTTCACCCCTAAGCCTTGGTCTCCTCATCTGTGAAATGGGGGCAATGATAGCACCCTCATAGAGTTACACAGAGTTGATGTAAGGACTGCATGAGATAAAGTCCATTAACTGCCTGGGATGGCTCAATAGTGCCAACTCTGCCTCCTCCTCCACCTGCTTCATGTGGGATGACTGTAACAATAGTTCATGTAATATAATAGCATCAGTAATATAAATAATATAATAGTATAACATCAAGCTATATGTTATACACACACATATATATTTAATATAACAGTGAAAAATAATGTAACAGTGAACACTTGAAGAGCACCTACAAGAAGTGGGGACTGTTCTGAGCTCTTTATACACATCAGCTCATTTAAGGCTCACAACAACCCTATGAGGTAAGTAGTCATACACCCATTTTATGGATGAGGAAACTGAGGTAAGTTAAGAAACTTACTAAAGGTCACACAGTTTGTGAGTGGCCAAGCCAGGATGACAGGCTGGCTCCTGATTATGGGCTGTGCCATCTCTTACCTTCCTCAGTGGAGGGAGAAGGATGGCAGGTGCCTCAGGGTCAGGAGACCTGGGGTCCAGGCCTGGCTTTCCCTCAGAGTGCAGGGACTGGGCATTCTGATCTGGGGTCCCCAGGAGTGTGTGTGTCAGGAGGGACGCATTTGTTGTGCTCCTGCCTCTGAGCAGAGACTGACTGGTCAGGGGCCCTCATTACCAGCTGTATAGCTGCCATGGGAGGGCCCTGACATTCATCAGGTTTGACCTGCCCATTTTACAGTTGGGAAACTGCGGCCAGAGAGGGAAAGGCACCCACCCAAGGTAGCAGATGGAGTTATCAGCAGGTCTCCTGTCTCCCAGCCCAGAGCGTTCTTGCCCCCCCACTGCCCCCTCACCACAGGAGAATTGATTTCTGAACCACCAACTGCCTCACGGGCTGAAAATGTTTGCTGAACCTGAGTCATGAGCTCTGAGCTAGGCCCCGTGGGTGGGGGCCAGCCCGAAAGCTGAAAAGCTTTCCTACCTGTCTGACCACAGAGCGAGGCCCAGACAGAGGGGAGCTCTGGGTCAGGTGCAGAGGAATGGGGAAGGGTATGGAGGGAGGGGGCAGAGAAATGAACAGACCCTGGTCTCTGCCCTCCAGGAACTCACAGTCTGCTGGAGAGGTCAGACCCGTAATAGTGATATCAGCCCCACCACAAGTGGCATTTATCAGGAGCTTACCCTGTAGCATGCGTTGTGCTACAGGCTTATATTCAGTCTGTTCGTTAATCTTCACAAGGGTCACTGGCTGTTATAATCATAAGGTATAAGATAATGATATAATAGTATAATAATCACATATAGAATATGATAGTGTCACGTCCATAATAATATCACATATAGAGAATCATAGACATTTTACAGATAAGGGCATTGAGGCTCAGAGAGGCTAAATAACTTGCCCAAGTTCACACAGCCCTACAGCAGGTGAAGGAGGAAGCATTCACCCCAGCTCTGCAGGTCCCTGAGCCTGTGCTCTCCTACTACTCTGTCCAATACACTAGCCACTGGCCATAGGTGGCTACTGGGTACTTGAAATTTGCCCAGTGGGACTCGAGATGTGCCATTAATGTGAAACACACACTGGACTTCAAAGGCCTGGAAGAAAAAAAGAAGAATGGACGACATCTCATTAATATTTTTAAATTGGTGACATGTCAAAATAATATTCAGGATATATTGGGTTGAATGAAATAGGTTATTAGAATTACTGTCATCTATTTATTTTTACTTTCTTTAACGTGGCTGCCAGAAAATTTTAAGTGACACACGTGGCTTGCATGATGTTTCTACTGGACCCGCTGCTCTAAACCAGTGCTGTCCAATAGAATTTTCGGCCACGATGCAAGCGTTCTATTCTGCCTGGTCCTGTATGGTAGCCACTAAGTCCTATGGGGCTATTGAGAACTTGTAATATGGCTATTGTGACTGAGAAAGTGAATTTTTAATTGGATTTTATTTAAATTAATTTATATTTGAATTTAAGTAGCCACACCTGGCTAGTGACTACTGCATTGGACCAGCACAGCTCCAGAGAGTTAGGCTTTTCTGCCTCGTGAAGACAGTTAAGCACCATAGTGTGTTACAGGCGTCCTGAGAGCTGTGTCTATACCAGGTATGGGGGTGTACAAAGAGAAGTTCAGTGGTTATTAGTCTCCAATGTAGTTGTGGAAACAGAGACTCAGAGAGGTATAGAGATTACACAACGGCACACAGCTTGGAGGTGTTAGAGTCGAGTCAAGGTTTGGCCTCAGGAGAACCTTACTCCAAGGCCCAGGCTTGTCCTCGAGATTTGCTGTCTGCTCTGCTGGGGGAACTGTCACCTAGGAGCCCCTCCAAGGCTAACACTGGCCTGCACCATCCCACCCCAAAGCCCTTCCTGCCTCCCATTCCCTTGCCAGAAAACCCCAGACGTGGTCACTTGCATCAGTCTGTCCTCAGGTACTGCCAACACCTGCCCCAGGTCTCTCTCCATCACCCCTTCCCCGCTCTCATCCCTCAGCACTTCATGCTCAAATGCCAGCCTCACCCTGTCTCGTCCCATCTCTCTTGCACGCTCACCAGACCCTTTCCATCCCATCCCACCCCCTCCTCCAGGAAGAGTTGCTGCCCTTGCCGGTGGCCTGCTAGATTTCTATGGCTTCTAAGACTTCCCAGTACTTCAGAATACAGAACTTGAGCTCCCGTCTTGTGTGGAAGCAATACAAGAAGTAGCTGGGCTTGCTGCTCTCCTACCAGTGGGCTGGCTTCCCGCCCTGCTCTGCCACCCCTGTCTGTTTGACTCTAGGTAACTCACTTCTCTCTGAGCCTGTGTCCTCATCTGTAAAATGGAAATAATGACACCACAGGGTTCTTATGAACATTAAATGTAGCAAAGGATGGAAAAAACCCTGTTAACTGTAAAACGAAATACAAACGTGGGAAATAATCATGGCACTCACGATGAACGCTTACTTACCAGATCCTCTGCTAAGCATTTTCATGCTGTTTGAAAATATGTCCCCAAATTCTGAGCTCCTCCCCGCTTCAGGAGATGGAGGCTAATTCCCTCCCCTTGAAGGTGGTCTGGACTTAGTGACATGCTTCTAACTAATAGAATACAGCAGAAATGATGATCTGTGTCTTTGGAGACTTGGTCGTAAAAAGGCACTGTGGCTTTCTCCTCTAGCTTGGATCACTCACTTTGGGGGAAGTTAGCTGCCATGTCTTGAAGACACTTAGGTACATGTTGGGAGGGCCAGGTGGTAAAGAATGAAGGCCTCCTGCAAGCAGCCAGCAAGGAGAGCCACGTGAGGGAGTCAGCTCAGAAGTGGATTCTCCCGTCCCAGTCAAATCTTCAGATGAGTGCAGCCCCTGCCGACATTCTGACTGCGACCCGGTGAGAGGCCCGGAACCAGAACCACCCCACAAAGCCACTCATGAATTCCTGACCCACAGACACAGTGAAGTTATAACTGTTTTTTAAGCCATGAAGTTTGGGGAATAATTTGTTGCACAGCAATAGATAACTAAAACACACACATAATCTAGTTTAACTCTCATAACATTAGGATGCAGGCATTGTTATTATCCCCATTTTACAGATGAGAAAACCAAGGCTCAGAGAGGAGCTGACACTTGCCTAAGGCCACTCAGTAATGACGGGGTGGACTCAAGACCTCAGCCCTTGTCCATTTGAATTAAAAGCTGGTCTGTGTGGAACCACATGCGAGACATCTCTTAGAGATGCTCCAGTGACTGAATACGGGTCTTTCTGAGCTCCACAAGGAGCCGGTGCACTTACAAGAACAGGGGCTGTAAACTACACTCTTTGGCCTAATTCCCATGCCTAGCAACCAGTAGGTGCTCATTAAATGCATGTTTGAATGGGAGGCAAGTCATTTGGATCATGTGTGGCCCTGGGCAGGTCCCTCGACCAAACCCATCCAAACATTTGTGGGGTTCAGGGCAAGATACAAATGGAGATTTACATACCATAAATCTGAATATTTTAAAGCTGCAAGTCAAACTAATTAATAATAAATGAGTTATGACACCTATACGTTCATTACAACAAAATGCAAAATATGTGCAAAGCTGTGGTTTCTATGAGTGAAAGTCAGCCAAGTAGCAAAGACGACTACACGTGCCTGGGTTGTCTCTTGATGGGCTGATGATGCTTGAGTGAGTGATAAAATAAAAACAGACAGGATTCATAAGTTATTACACATTTAGTCTGTCAATTTTGTTTTTCCTGCTTTTATTTCAGCAAAATCAGTAATTGTGTTGTTATAATCAAGATTTTCACATAATTTCTGTTCTGTTGCTAATAATGTGAAATTAGACCACCTTTCTCAAGTCACTGTATTTCTCAGATAGTTTTATTTATTTAGTTAGTTATTTATGGCTGCGTTCGGTCTTCATTGCTGCGCGGGCTTTCTCTAGTTGTGACGAGTGGGGGCTACTCTTCGTTGCGGTGTGTGGGCTTCTCACTGCGGTGGCTTCTCTTGTTGCGGAGCACAGGCTCTAGGTGCACAGGCTTCAGTAGTTGTGGCTCACGGGTTCTAGAGCGTGGGCTCAGTAGTTGTGGCGCGTGGGCTTAGTTGTTTTGCGAGCTGTGGGATTTTCCTGGACCAGGGCTCAAACCCGCGTCCCCTGCATTGGCAGGGAGATTCCTGACCACTGCGCCACCAGGGAAGACCCTCTCAGATAGTTTTAAATTAATTTCAGTTGGGAAACACTTGCTCTGTTGAGACGTAAGAAGAAATTGTCAATAATATTCGAAAAGCAATGTTTAGGTTAGGAAATGAGCCATGAGTATCACATAGCAAGCTTAAATGTTGTAATGGGATTGCATCTGATAAATTATGATTATTGTGGAAAATATTACAAACTCTTTGAGTTCCTCATATAAATCCTATCATGTATATCTTGAGTTTTACTATCTCTCAAAGCAATATCTAGATCCAACACTCATGTGAGTGATTGGTGTCATGTGTCGTTTGTTACATCTGGACCTTCATATATACCAATTCAAGGACAATATGAATTATTTAATACTGCAAAATGTTCCCCAGCCGCCCTGTGCGTTTTGGATACCATGCCCTTTTTTGTGTACCTCTGGAACCACAAATTGGAACAGGAAAAGAAGCAAGGAAATGGACACTCAGTACCATTGGGAATTTACTGCGATTGTGCTAAGAGGAAGGATCTAAGAAGTCAATGCGTCTTCTCTCTTACCGAAGAGCAAAGGCTTTTCTTACTGCTCAAAGCCTCCCTGTGCTCCAAAGCAGGGAGCATCGGTAATGTCAACAGCCATACAACGCACAAGTGTTGGTGGCATTTGAATGCAGCCATCTTTTGTGTTGAGGACACAGCGAGGGATGAACAGAAGCATTCCCCTTTCCTCCTTGGGACCTGAACAGCGTCAGGCACGAGAGTGTGCTGTGCCAGGTGACCGAGGCTCCAGGATTCCTTAATAAATTGTTTGCACTGTGACATGCAGGTCTCTGGACGACTCATGTGGGGTCTGGGGGACCATGGCTGGCGCAGGAGCTGTGCAGGAACCGAGGGTGTTTCAAAACTTTCACAGCCATTGCTGCTACGCCCAAGCTCATGTTCGCTTTCCTAGTCATTCATCTTCTTGTAATCATTTTATAAAATGTTCTAAGACAAATACAATGTGTTTCTCTCATTTCCTGAACAAGTTTAGTACCGTTGCTTTATGAAGCATTGACTGTCATTTCAAAATAGAATTTCATGTATTGGCATCTATATCATTGTAAGTTATGAAACTTTTTTTTATTGTGGTAAAAAAAACATAACAAAATTTACCATCTTAACCATTTTTAAATGAACATTTCAGTAGTGTTAAGCATATTCACAGGGTTGTGAAACAAATCTCTTGTACTTTTTCATCTTGCAAAATGGAAACTCTATGCTATTTAAACTCCCCATCCCCCCCCCCCCACTCCCCGAAGGCCCTGGGAACCACCCTTCTACTTCTGTTTCTATGAATTAGACTATTTTAGATGCCTTATTAGTAGTAATTCATTTTTATTGTCTTTATAAAACGTTCAGTCTGTCACAGATTGGAAATTTTAAAAGCCAAACGGTCCTTTGCAACAGATAGTTTGCAAGCACTGCTTACAAAACACAGGGCCTAGGGACAGGGCTTCTCTTGCCCAGGTAGGTCTAAAGACATTGCTGATCCACTTGACTGGATCTCAGTTTCCTTGAGTGTAAAAAGGGGTGACGGAGTAGCAAATGCTCTGAAGGCCTTGCAGCCAAATCGCTCTGGGATGCTCTGGTCGCTGGAATTCCCCGTGTCAGGACTGGCTGTCCTGCTGGACAGCCGCCCTCTGTCCCCTCCCGGTGGGCCCTACTCCAAGTCCCATTTCACGCCCTGAGGAATTTTTTTTGTCTGCACTGACACCTGGTTTCCTGCCTCTGCAGTCACAGAGAAGCCTTCTCATGGATGACAACTTCCACTGCTCATGTCCTGGCCAAAGGTTCACGGCATTTCCCCACCAAATCCACATTCCTCTAAAGTTGACTGTTGCTCCTGTTTTCCATGATTCACACTAAGGCTGAGAGGGACAAGATGATATTAATGAGGACACAGCCAGGGAAGAGCCCCACAGTCTAGAATTTCAGAGCTGAAAGGGACTTGATTCTATTTGTTGTCTTACTTTATAAATAATATACAATCACTGCAAAACAACCCCAAAAGGATATATTTTTTAATCACCCATAATCCCAGCACCCAATGATAACATCTTTAACATTTTAGTGAATCTTTTGCTTGTTTTTTTAACATACATTTTGAAACAACAACATTAATAGGAATGTGCTACCTATATTGTTTATCATCTGCTTTTCCTAGTCAATATTTTTCTACATCTGTATATGCACTGCTATGTCATCAGTTTTAGTGGTTACAGAATTATTCCATTGAGTGGTTGCAGAATTATTCCATCAGTTTGAGTGGTTGCAATTGCCAGGACCAGTGTCCTTTGATTGGACACTTCTCTCTGCCTGTCTGTCTCGCTCTCTTGTATAAACAATGAACAACATTCAATGTTTTCATTATTTCCTTACAGAAAGATCCTAGAAGTGAAGTGTTCTAGGCCAAAGGATATGCATACCATATTTAAAAGACTTTGGCTATAGGATTTGACAATTTTGACTAATCGCTGTCATCAAAAGTATCAAGAGTGCTGGGGCTTCCCTGGTGGTGCAGTGGATAAGAATCTGCCGGCCAATGCAGGGGACACAGGTTCGATCCCTGGTCCGGGAAGATCCCACATGCCGCGGAGCAACTAAGCCCGTGCGCCACAACTACTGAGCCTGTGCTGTAGAGCCCGTGAACCACAACTACTGAGCCCGCATGCCATAACTACTGAAGCCTGCACGCCTAGAGCCTGTGCTCTGCAACAAGAGAAGCCACTGCAATGAGCAGCCCACGCACCGCAACAAAGAGGTAGCCCCCTGCTCGCCACAACTAGAGAAAGCCTGCATGCAGCAACGAAGACCCAACACAGCCAAAAATAAATAAATAATTTAATTAATTAAAAAAATCATACTGAAACGTATTTTGGAGCTTATCCATCCAGCCCTTTACTTTGACAGATGTGAAAACAGCCACAGAGGGGAAGAGCTTCTTCCGCAAGCAAGTTAGGACAGACCAGAATGGTAACCAAGTAGTCGATGCCCAGGTGAGGATACCAGTTTCTGGGGTCCCTTGAGTTGACAGAGGAAGATACAGGGTTAGGAATGGAGAATGGAAAATGGCCCTCCTGTGGTCCAGACACTGTGTGACATTATATAAGTAACTCCTCCCACCCAAGGCTCAGTCTTCTCACCTGTAGTTGAGGAGGTTTGATGAGTCAGTTGCTCAGATCTTTCTCAACTCTAAGATTAAGGCTATCCTGTCATCTCCAAGTTCCTTTCCATTTTTAATAGTTATAATGAAAATCTTGCATGTGCACAGCCCTTTATGGTTCACAAAACATTTCTGTGAGGTAGAGAGGAGAGGTATTGTCATTAATGCCATCTCCTAGATAAGCAAATGAAGGCTCAGAGAGTTCAAATGGCTCACTCTGTAAGAACCACTGTAACTTCAGACAGATGCCCTAGTCCCCCTCGGAAATGCCTTTTAACAAAACAGTGACCTCGAAGCTTTTCCTACATAGGAACCCTGGACCCACCAATAATATCTATCCACCTGTCACAGACTTTTCATTCAGCTCCAAAATTCACTGAGCACTTACTGAGTGCCAGGCTCTGTGCCAGCGGTGGGGCATACAGAGGTGAGAGAGAAGCTTGCAATCTGATGGGGGAGACACACCAAAACAGAGATGCTAGACGCTCTGAAAGAGGGCAGTGTGAGAGTGGTAGGAGCACAGGGGAGACGAGAGGCATCAGGGCAGGCTTCCTGGAGGAAGTGCTGTCTGACTCTCATCTTAAAGAGGGAATAGGTGAAGGAAGCCAGGTGAAGGAAAATGAAGAGGGTATTTGAGGTAGAGGGAAGAGTGTGGGCAGAGATCTGGAGACAAAAGAGGGAACAGCACCTTCAGGGAACTTTAAAAGGCCATGGGGCTTGGATTCAATCCAGTAGACTGAGAAAACTTTAAAATACTTACTTGTTCATTTCAAAGTAACAATAATAAACCCATTACATTTAAAAATAAATAATACCTTTTTATGAAAGATAACTGTATTTTCCAAAATAAAAGTATAGACTGGGCAGAGTGGCATCGTCTTACATTTTTGCAGATCTCTCTCTCTCTTTTTTAAATAAATTTATTTATTTAATTAATTTATTTTTTTGGCTGTGTTGGGTCTTGAACATTGCTGTGCGCGGGCTTCTCCAGTTGCGGCGAGCAGGGGCTACTCTTCATTGCGGTGAGCGGGCTTCTCATTGCGGTGGCTTCTCTTGTTGCAGAGTATGGGCTCTAGGTGTGTGGGCTTCAGTAGTTGTGTCACATGGGCTTCAGTAGTTGTGGCTCGCAGGCTCTAGAGCGCAGGCTCGGTAGTTGTGGCGCACGGGTTTAGTTGCTCCACAGCTTGTGGGATCTTTCCAGACCAGGGATCGAACCCTTGTGCCCTGCATTGGCAGGTGGATTCTTAACCACTGTACCGCCAGGGAAGTCCCTGCAGATCTCTTTTATGTCTGGTTTATTATCATGAAAAACATTTGACCTCACCAACTCCCTGAATGGGGATCCCTGGAGCACACCGTGAGGAGGATGAATGGGAGGAGGGGATCTTGGAGGCAGAGAGGCAGGTTTTGCATCCCATCCCTCGGAGCTGAGGCAGAGCCCTGCCTGAGGGCCTGGAGAGGAGGGGCAGGGTTGAGAGGTGTTAGTGGGGCTGAGAGGCGGGGCCTGGGGTTATGGTTTTGGCTGCAGGGCTGGGAAGCAGGCTCCAGCTCCAGCCCCAGCTCAGGTGCCTGAGTGCTGGCTGCCTAGTCAGGGCTGTGGTCGAGGAAGGTTTGGGGAGCAGATGGTGAATCGTGTGGGGAACTACTTGAGTTCGAACCCCACAGGCAGGACCCAGAGACTGGCACCTGGGTAATGGAGGAGATGAGCTTGTTTGGGAGGGAGACTGTCACTGAGGACAGAGCTGCCAGGACGGGGGGAAGGTCCCCAAGCTGGGTGCACCCACCACTGCTGTGAGACCAGCAGGGAGATGGGAAAGGGTGTGTGGCCTGGAGGCTGCACACCAGCCGGCCAGGAGCCAATAGATGGAGGTGGGGGTCTGTCTCCTCCCAGCCTTGCTGAGCAAACACTGTGTTAATCCAAGCCAGCTCCAAGGAGCAGCCCAGGAGAGGCTCAGCGAGGGCTCAGCCCAGAGGAGAACTGGGGACGTGGGAGGAGTAGGTGGCTGAGCGGGTGGCTGGAGACCCAGGAGCTGGGTACGCAAGGTGCTCAAATGGGGGTGGGGGAGATTCAGGGGAGCAGCGTGTTCAGTGCATCACTGAGAAAGGCCCCAAAAGCCGTTCTGCTGTGTTTTGAGAATGTGGACACCCTGCCAAGTAGAGGCAGGTGCTGGGCCAGGTGAACGCGATGTGGGTCCTTCCACATCAAGCCATGGGCCTGACCTCTAATACAGAGCACATCGGTCCTGTGCTCTGATACGCTTCTGGGAGGTCCCTTACGGCTGACCTGGGCTGTAAGAATGCTAATTCCAGGCTGCCCTGGTCCTTCCTCGGGCAACTGGGTGAGCTCTGCCCATGTGCTAGCCCCACTCTGGCATGGCTGGATCCAGGACTTCCAGCGATGTCATCAGCCACCCGTCTCTTACCTCTGTTTTCCTCCTCAAGCGCTTTATCCCCAAGCATCATCTGCCCACATGTTGGCAAGATGGCTTCCTGCATAGCAAGCTCAGTAAAAAGAGGGCTCCTGGGCTTCCCTGGTGGCGCAGTGGTTGAGAGTCCGCCTGCCGATGCAGGGGACACGGGTTCGTGCCCCGGTCCGCGAAGATCCCACATGCCACGGAGCGGCTGGGCCCGTGAGCCATGGCCGCTGAGCCTGCGCGTCCGGAGCCTGTGCTCCGCAACGGGAGAGGCCACAACAGTGAGAGGCCCGCGTTCCGCAAAAAAAAAAAAGAAAAAAAAAGAGGGCTCCTTTTTCCCAATATTTGTCCACAGAATTCCTGGGTGGCCTGACGTGTGTCACGTGCCCATTTTTGAACCAGTCACCGCTGCCATAGGAGAATGGCCTATGCTGATTGGCCAGGCCTGGGAGGTGTGCCCACTCTTGGAGCAGGAGGTGGGATGGGTGGGGGCAGCAGGATCAGCCCCTCCCAAATTGCATAGACAGAGAATGAGGATGGCGGGTCGCCAAAGGAAAGCCACGGGGCTGCTGCCAGGGGAAGGGCCTGGACCTTACAGAGGTGAGAGCCATTCCCCCAGGGTGGACGCCCTTGGAGCTGAGAGCCTTCCTCCCATAGAAGTAATGAGTGTCCAGCCCCCCTACATGTAGTATAGCATTGGGGTCCCCACATAACCCTTGGGGATCAGTTGGACTTGGCTCCCCAGCCCCTGGCTGTGTGACCCCCAGTGAGTCATTTCTCTTCTCTGAGCCTCAGTTTCCTCCTTTGTAAAATGGAATGAGTCTTTATAAGAAGAGGAGAGGACACAGAGAAGAGGTCATGTGAAGACAGAGGCAGAGATTGGAGGGATGCTGCCACAAGCCAAGAAATGCCAGGAGCCATCAGAAGCTAGAAGAGGCAAGGAAGGATTCTTCCCTAGTCTTCAGAGGACTCAGGGCCCTGCGACACTTTGATTTCAGACTTCTGGCCTCCAGAACTGTGAGATGATAAACCTCTGTTGTTTTAAGTCACCCAAGTTGCAGCAGCCCTAGGAGACTAATATACCATCTGAAATGATTTTATTTAGTTATGTGTTTATTCTCCATCCTTCCCCCCAAGGGATCAGCTCCATGAGACCATGTACTATCTGTTTTTTCACTGCTGGGTCCCTAGTGTTTGGAAAAGTATCTGTTGCATAGTACACGCTCATGAAATATTTGGTCAAATCAAAGAATGGGTGATTGCATGGACACTTCAACTGGCACTTTTTGTTTTTGTTTTTTTTTTTTGTGGTACGCGGGCCTCTCACTGTTGTGGCCTCTCCCGTTGCGGAGCACAGGCTCCGGACGCGCAGGCTCAGAGGCCATGGCTCACGGGCCTAGCCGCTCCGCGGCATGTGGGATCTTCCCAGACTGGGGCATGAACCCGTGTCCCCTGCATTGGCAGGCAGACTCCCAACCACTGCGCCACCAGGGAAGCCCCCAACTGACACTTTTGAAGCACCTTTTCTCAGACTGCCCCCAACCTGCTGTTCTAGCCAGACCCTTCTCAGGCCCTTCCACTGCACTTCCCAGACCCTTTGCTTTTGACAAATTGGTGACAGACCATGACCTCATCCTCTTCTCATGCTCAGAGACACACATGCACACATACTATTCCTACATGGGCAGCACAGCCCAGCGGTGACAAGCTTGGAGGTATGGGGACCCCAAACTGGTTTAAATTCTGGCCCAGGCTTGCCCTATGGCATCAATCCGGTCCCTTACCTCTCAGTTTTCTCCTCTGGAAAATGAGAATAGGCTCCCCATCCTTTCAGTGCCTGGAACACAGTAGGTCCTCAATGAATAGTAGCTGTAGTCAACTCTCCTTGGACATCCTATCTCCCCCACAAGGCTGGCCTGAGTCCCTTCCTCCTGCAGGAAGCCCTCCCAGACCACCCCTGCCCTGGCCCCAGCTCTCCCCAGCTCAGACTCTCTGAATGGCTCCCTCGCCGCTCGGCACAGTCTGCCTGGGATCATTAATTCTCTTTTTGTGCATACGTGGCCCGTCTCCCTGGCTGCCTCAGCCGTTGGCCATGTTTTAATGAGGATTTCTCTTTGTGAATAAAGAAGCAGGCCTTTGATCTCCCTTCTGGAATCGGCTGTCTTTGATAATCTGCACCGAGTAACTGCTGAGAGCCAGGCCAGAATTCAAGTCTGGGCGCAGCTGCCTCTTGCTGTCAGACCCTTAGCAGGTGGGCCTCCCTTCTCCCAGCCTCAGTTTCCCTGTAAGTATAAAGGGCCCATGCAGAGCAGACATTTTGTTGTATGTAAATTAGCCAACCCATTAATTCAGCAACATGTCACCCTAGCCCCAGTTTCTTTTGTAACATCTCTTTCTTAAATTTCAGCTACAAATCAGTAATTATCCCCACCTCACTGATGAAGAAAAATAAGGCCAAGAGAGTTAACTTGCCTAACACCCTCAGCCAGTTATGGACAGAGGCGGGATTTGAACCCAGGTTGCCTGACTCCTGGTGACCTCAAGGCCAAAGTTAACTAAGAATGCCGTGGTCCTTTGGTGACACCTTGGGGGTGAATCAGAATCAAGACCCACAGGCCCACTCTGCTCTGGGAGGCGGCAGTCTGAGAGCTCTGGGCAGGCGGTCAGGACAGGGGGTTGAGATGGGGGTCCCTGGGGGACACAAGGCATGGGAGGTTTGCGGGGGGAGGGGTAGAAGAGACAAGATTTGGAGGAAGGACCCTTTTCAAAGGTGAATAAAGTTCTTACATAGCTCCTCAAATCACTCCATGACTCTGGTTCTTGGGGACGGGAACGTTTGTGGGACCACGCCTATCATGTGTCTTGGCCATGTGCACAGAGGGAGACAGAGGCCCTGTCCAAAACTGGCCCCGGACGATGACCTTGCACTGACCATCACCCCATGCTGCAGAGGGTGACACCATCAGTGGGGGAAGCTCCCAGGAGAGCCCCTGGTACACAGAGAGGAACACACAGCCAGGTTCCCTGGGGAAAGTGTGTCAAGGGCCAGAGTGGGGGCAGGGAGAGCAACAGAGAGAGACAGTGTGAGCGAGAGAAACAGAGAGAAACAGAGAGCAAGCAGGGAAAAGATAGGAAGGAGGGAGTGGGGTGTGGGGGGGGAGAGAGGGGAAAGAACCGTGGGTTCACTTCCATCTTCTGAGCAGAGTCCACCTCCAGATCTGGGGAATGAGAGGGGCGGATGGCTCCCTCAGGCCACCCTGTTCACTGTGTGGCTCCTCGCTGGGCAGGGCCTGGAGGAAGGCTGGTGGGATGCAGGGACAGAGCCCCTCAAGGGAGGGGAGAGGGTGGCTGGAGACAGGGCTATGCTCATTAGCTGGGTGATCTTTAGAAAGTTCACAGCCTCCTTCCTGAGCCTCACTTTAGGAATCTGTAAAATGGTCAGAGTTGGGCTGTGTGTGTGTGTGTGTGTGTGTGTGTGTGTGTGTGTGTGCGCGCGCGCTCGCGCAGAGACAGCATCTGGGCTCTGATATTCTGAATTCCACTACTCCCGGGCTCTGGGCCTCATGTGGCGGGGTGAGGGCCAGGGGCAGCTTGTCCACCGTCCCCTCCCTGGAAGGGGTTCAGCCTGGGCTCCAGCTGCTGCCTCCCTCCCCCTCACTCCAGCTCCTTCCTCACTCTGTCAGACAAACCCCATCCATGGAAAAAATGAGTGTTTGGGGCCATCCATTAATGGGCGGAAACTCACTGTTTCCTTCTCTTCCGGTTCTGGGATCCATCCTGCTCTGGGCCAGTTGATACTATTATTGGCCACCTACTGTGTGCCGGGCCTGAGTTACAGTCTTAACTGATGATCTTATCAAACCCTCAGAACCACCCTCTTCACAGATGCCCATTTACAGATGAGGAAAGCGAGGCTCCGAAGGGTGATGTGACCAGCCCAAGGCTGTAAGCCAGAAGATGGGAGAGCTGGGCCTGGGACCTGAGTCCAGCTGAGTCTAAAGACTCAGTCTTCTCCAGCACCACCCCAACTCTGGACTACCAGATGAGCAGTCAGAGAGGTGAATTCAGGTCCGCATTCTACTATTACCCTTAAGTCAGTCACCTCTCCACGCTGAACCTGTTTCTTCAGCAACAAAATGGGACAAATATTATCCGTCCACTCTTCAAAACTCTCGTGAAGAGTTCTACAACTGATAGTGGTTAACATTTTGGAGCACTTAAACGTGAACTAGGCACCATTCTAAGCGACTATAACGAATGATTTCATCAGTTGAATTCTCACAACAACCCTATGAGATGGTTAATCTTACGCCCATTTTACAGGTGAAGATCTTGAGCCTCATAGATGCTAACTTGTCCAAGGCTGCACATAGATTTATGAGGGCTGGGACCAGAATGCAGAGTCGAGCTAGGACTTTTATCTGGTCTGTGACCTTGGGCAAATCACCTTCTGCATCTGGGCCTCAGTTTCCCCATGTGTCCAAGGGTTGCAGGAAGAAATGGAGATGGTTTAGAGCCCTGGCATAGAGAGGCTCAGCAAACTTCAGACTCACCCCAGTGAATGAATTTAGATTCAGCTCAGAGCTGAGACCCCAGCTCTGCCATGAAGCAGCTGGGTGACCTTGGACAAGTGACCTAGGCTTTCTGAGCCCATTCATAAAATGGGGTGTGGCAAGGAAAAGGTAAGGGGTGCATATAAAGGGGTGCACTGGGGGTCTGGCACTCGAGAGAGGACCTTGGATCCCACCCCTCCCCCACTCCCATCCCTTGCCCCAGCCAGGCGCAGCGGTGTGGGAAGGGAAGGCGCAGGGCAGGAGGGGATTAGCCCAGGGTCCCCCTCCCAGGGCGGCCCTTTTAAGTGTGTTCTCCCCAGGGCTCAGCCGTGCCCCCTCCCAGGCCCCAGGCCAGGCCTGTGTTTGCTGTGGGGATCGGGGGCTGGCCAGGCTGGCCTTTCATTCCTGGGCAGCTTTTGCTTGCTTTCCGCTGTGGGGCCAGGCGCCAGCTCTGCCGGGCTCCCCAGGAGCAGATGGGCCTCAGTGGGAAAGCGCCCGGCTGGTCCTAAGAGGATTGGCGCCTTTCTTCCCACCCTTTGTGCTGCTACCCACGGCTGCCTGCGCCCAGCCCACAAAGGCCGCTTGTTTGGCCGCCTCTGGGGGTGCAGGGGTCACAGCTGACGGTGGCGCCCCTGGAGACGGCGGCACCCCGTGTGAGCCAGAGAGCCGGGGGCACCCAGGCTCCAGGGAGGGCAGGAAGTCCTGGGCTACAGGCTACACCCCAGGGTTCACTGGAAGCAGGGGGGATGCCTCAGGCAGTCTGTTGGGGGACAGGCCCCGATTTTGTCTTATTCCCGTCACCTGGCAAGTTGATGGCCAAGCGAGACTTGCTCCCAGGGCCCACAGTGCCCAGCAAAGCTCCCTGCCTTCTTGAAAATGTGGTCGCCCTTTCCTGCTGGCTTGTTCCACGTAGCTGTGTGGGCCAGGAGGACCTGAGAAAAGGAAGGTTGAGGCCAGGAGAAACTGGAGGGACTTGGCAAACTGAAGCCTGGAGACCCAGGAGGAGCCCCGTTTGAGGCCAAGCTCAAGTGAGAGGTGGTAGCTGGGCAGAGAAAAGGACAGCAATTATCTCACCTATGAATTCATTTTAAAAAATAATTGTTGATTGAGTGCCTGCTCTCTGGTGGGTGTTGAGCAAACAGAGAAATAAGCTGAGGGTCCACTCTGAGGGTCCTCAGTGTGCTGGGGGGACAGATTTGTACGTAATAAGCTCTAGACCATGGTTTCCTAGCTTCGGCACTACTGACATTTGGGGACATATAATTCCTTCATGTGGGGGCTATCCTGAGAGTGGTAGGATGTCTAACCATTTTCTTGGCTTCTCCCCACCAGATCTCAGTAGCACCCCTCCCCACTGCTGTGACAACCAAAAATGTCTCCAGACATTGCCAAAAGTCCTCTAGGGGTGAAATCACTTCGGTTGAGAACCATTGATCTAGACTGTAATCCTGGTCATTTGTCTATTCCTTCATTCAACACATGTTTCTTGAGCTCTGAGTGTGTGCCAGGCGCTGTTCTAGGGCCTTGGGGATACAGCCATAGAGTTATAGGTGTCGAGTTCATTCCCACTGGGATTGCCTGTCGGAGGACGGAGTAAAATATTTCATGCAGGGATGAAATGGGGGCCAGGGTTACCCAAGGCTCTTGGAGGAGGTGACATTTAGCCAGGCCTGGAAGGATGAATAGAAGGTACTGGAACAGAGAAGGTGGGAAAGAGGACATTCCAGACCGAATAGGACAGAGTGGTCATCCTGCATTTGTTCCGCAGAGGTTCACAGAGGACCTGCTGCATGCAGGGCATCTTCTGGGGATACAGATAGTCTACAACAGGGCCTGTCCGGCATGCAGAGGATTCAGGGCATCCAAAGAAGGGTCTCCATCTTGTCTGGAGGCTGCAGAGGCATCAGGAAGGGCTTCCCAGAGCAGAGACAGCAGCCAAATCTTGAGGCTGAGCAGGCTGGAGCTAGGCAGGCGGGGGTGGGGAGGTGGAGGGGGTGCGGGGAGGCGGAGACGGGGGAAGAGGGAACAGCTCCTGCACGGGCCATAGTGCCTGAGAGAGCCTGAGGCTTTGGGGGGGGGGCAAGGAGGCTGCTAGGGTAGGAGCACAGCATTCTGACAGCAGGGGGAGGGAGATGAGCCTGGAGAGAAAGGTCGGGGAGAAGGACTCAGTTAAAGAGCTGGACTTTATCCTGGAGGTGCCGGGGAGCCATGGAGGGCATTTGAGCAGGGCTGATTTATTTTAGAAAAATCACATGGCTGCCGTGAGATCGGCTGTTCGGGGAGCAGAACGAGAGGCAGGGGACAGTCGTAGAGGTTCAGGAGTGAAATCAAGGTGGCAGGAGTCTGGAGTGGAGGGGACAGACGCCACAGACACTTAGGAGGTAAAGCATTAGGATGCGGGCTTGAATGTATGGCTGAGGGAGCTGGAGGCGGCATCAGGGCAGATTATAAGCACTATAAGCAGTGCAGCCCTGAGACGAATCAGCAGATAAAAGACCAAGCAGAGAAGGATATGCCTGTGAATCTCAGGATGCAAATTATTTTTGAAACTTTGCTCTCATGCATCATCTTTAAATATGAATAACCAACATTTTTTTAGAGCTTAATGCTGTGCCAGGCACTGTTCTAAGCACTTCATGTGCATTAACTCGTTAAGTCCTTGCAATAGCCCTATGAGGGAGATAATTCTTACCATCTTCATTTTGCTGAGAAAGAACTGAGGTACAGAGAGAGTAAGTCACTTGCCTAAGGTTATACAGCAAGCCAGCGGCTGAGCCAGGATTTTAACTCAGGTAGTCTGGTTCTTCCAGAGACTGTGCTGCTACTATACTGCCAAAATGTAGAGTTTGTTTAAAGCCTGCTTAACTTCAGCTATTGATAAAGCCCTGTAACCTTAATATAAAAGTAAAAAAAAAAAACAAGCAATGGGATTACATTTTATAGGTTGTGGTAGAGGATGTAAACTGGAAAATCACCTTCTGGAATCTCAGTGAAACCCTATACCTTGGCACTGACTGCCGCCACCTGGTGGCAGTGTACCCCAAATGGAGGCGCTATGACAAAGGCCACACCCAGTTCCTTTGGGTGTTGAATTTATGAAACCCCAGGCCTGGATGATGAGAGCCTGCTAAAACAGGCATTACTATTATGAAAACGTGTCCTCTGTTAGACAGGAAGAAAGAGGCGAGGCCCACAAAGCCCAGGCTGCAGGGTGTGTCCCTGAGGATTGTGACTGTGGGCACTTGGGATAGGGTTGCCAGACCTCAGCCACACTCCTTCACCAGTTCCCTAGACGACCAGCTCTAGGCATTTCTGAAACAGCTGGTGGGAGCTAGGGGTGGGGTGGGGTGATACTCTGCAAACACGGGCTGTACCCATGACCCCGACCTTCTAATCCCAGGGCTTAACTGACCTTATTAACTCCACGGGGCTCCAGAGAGACCCCCCAAATCATTCTCTGTCGAACCACATTCATAAAAATCCTGGTCCTGAGGACTGTGCAGGAAAACCTCCTGCCTGAAGACTGGGGACTGGAGGTGGTGACCCTTGGATGTGAACCCTCTGCAGGGTGGTGACAGGGCAGAACTGGCCCCACCCCCCTGCCTGCTGAAGGGCAGCGAGGGAGAAAACTGGGTGAAAGCAGAGCATACTGGGTAGCCTGGCCAGGAGCTGAGCGGTCCAGTCTCCCTCCCCCCCCACCCCCCACCCCCCCACCCTGCCCCGTAGTTGACATGACAACTGAATGGGGGAGGGACGAGCAGAGGAGAGACCACTTGCCCCTCAGACAATGGCAACCTATTCCAGGTCACACTTGGCCTTGTCCTGAGGGCATTGGGGTGGTCAGAAGTTCTGGGTTCTTCATACCTTGCAGTATTGGGATTTGGGGGAGCAGTTCTTAGCTCAGGCCAAGCTTGGGAACCCAGAATGGGGGTCACAGACAGGATCCCTTCTCCCGGAAAATCCCAACCCTACCAGAGCCTCCTTCCCGGGCTCTCCGACACCCCATCGTAGGCTAATTCCAGATGAAGTTCGGTTCATATTCTGAGTGCTGTGCCCCTCCACTGAAGAACTTGACCTTGTAGTGGGAGGTGAGCGGCGCTCGCAGGGAGGAGGCGGCAGTCGCTTTGGGGACAGGCCAAACATTTTATGAGTAATTTAATATCTGGAGTGCGAACCACTGAACAGAGAACCCGTCAGCTGCCCGGAGCAAGGAGTGGGTCTGGTCCTCATAATGCAGGGGAGAAGATGGGAGACTGACAGGGACGACCAGGGGCCTCAGGGAAGTTAACCCATTAAGTGCCCTGGGAGGGAGCTAGGAGGGCGCAGGGCGGGCTTCCACTCTGGGTGTGCCTGCTGTGCACCAGATACCGTGCTGCCGTGCACTTAACAGGGGTTTGAACACTTGAACTTGGATGGGAAAGTGTGCCCTGTGGAAGAGGCACTGGCTTTGAGACCCACAGACCTGAGCTTGGCTCCTGCTAAGTATGTGACACTGGACTAGTGACTCCAATCGTCTGTGCCTTAGTTTCCTTATCCATAAAATGGGGATGATGACCAATGGTACCTACATCACAGGTAAGAACTTATTGTCTAGTGACAATAAATACAAAGAATTCAGTGTGGTGCCTGGGACACAGCAGGTGCTCAATAAAGAGACCTGCTTCCACAACCCTGATGAAGTCACAACAGCTCTCTGAAGCTCCCAAACTTTCTTTGTGGGGTTGTCCCTGCCACCTAGCTACACCCTGGCCCCCTCCTCTCTGGCCCCAGAGAGGGGCCTGAAGGGCTTTTGTCACGTTCCACACAGCCATGGTTGTGTCTCCTCCTGACACCTGCTTTAGAACCCTCTCAGGGTTTCTGGGGAGGAGTCCTGTCCAGCTTGGTGACAGGTCCTGGACACAGATCTGGGTCAGATTCCCAGTTCAGCCACATTCTGGGGAGCACTTCGTCTCTCTAGGCCTTCATTTCCTCATCTGCAAAATATGATTAATGAAACACCTTCCTCGTAAAGAGGCTGTCACAATTAATGAAGATCATGCTGTACAGAAGCTAGCAGAGAGCCTGGTACACAGTAGGTGCACATTAAATGCTTTATCATCATCATTACTTCGCGGGTGCAGCTCAGGAGACACACTCTCTTAGTCCATGTCCCAGCTCTGCCTTAGCCAAGTTATGTAGCCTCCCTGTACCTCAGTTTCCATATCTGCAAAATGGGAGTAATAATAATACCTGCCTCAATTCATAATAATACCTGCCTTTAATTCATGGGAATTAAATGAGTTAAGATATAGGAAGTGTTTAGAACAGAGCCTGGAACAAAGGAGGAGCACAGTCAATGCCAGCTGCTATTACTCTCTTATTCTGATGTTAAGAAGCAATAAGAAGCTCAACTCCCCTCCCCTGCCCTCATTCCACCATTCCTAGGTCTGGGACGCAGGTCTCCCAGTGCCACCTTTATCTGGGGCTTGGGGCTGCAGCCTGGTGAGCTCACTCCCTGCTCTGGGTTTATCTTTCAGCCTGGCTCCGGGACTCCGAGAGAGTCCAGGGGTTTCTCCCCGGATGCAGCTCTACCCTTTGGTTAATCATTAAACTGCCCTTTTCCCTCAGCCCAGTCCCAACCATTGTTTCCTTTCCTGAAAGAAATTCAATGTCCCTGAGTTGAGGTGGCCCAGAGATCACCAGGTCCAGCCTCCTCATGTTACAGATGGGAAACTGAGGCTCAAGAGGGAAAGCCACACGCCAAGTGGATGTTCAGGCCGGAACTTGAACCCAGGTCTCTAGCTCCCAGTCCAGTGCCCTTTCTCTGCATCAAGTTGTCTCTGAGAGTCTGGCCATAACTTGTGCCCAATGCTACTGATGGGCACATGGAGGCCCAGAGATATGACGGGACTGGCCTGAAGTCCCACAGCCCATGGCCTGGGTGAGGTAGGGGGCCAGGATTGAAATCCAGGCCTAGGGAGCATCAGAATCTCAGTAGCTCTATGCCCTGCCCACCAGGGCCAGCAAGGACATGGGCAGGCCAGCCTTCAGCCTCCTCACAGTGCTCCCGAAGGAAGAGCCTGGACAGACCAGGGATCAGCCCCCCATTTAAAAAAAAAATAAATTTATTTATTTGTTTATTTATTTATGGCTGGGTTGGGTCTTTGTTTCTGTGCGAGGGCTTTCTCTAGTTGCGGCGAGTGGGGGCCACTCTTCATCGCGGTGTGCGGGCCTCTCACTGTCGCGGCCTCTCCCGTTGCGGAGCACAGGCTTCAGACGTGCAGGCTCAGTAGTTGTGGCTCACGGGCTTAGTTGCTCCGCGGCACGTGGGATCTTCCCAGACCAGGGCTCGAACCCGTGTCCCCTGCATTGGCAGGCAGATTCCCAACCACTGCGCCACCAGGGAAGCCCTGCCCCCCATTTTATAGTCCCAGAGAGCAGAGTCACTTATCCGAGGTCACAGTGAGTCAATGACTCTGGAACCAGTGCACCTGCATCTTACTCTGCTCCCATTATCTATTTTTTTTTTTTTTTTTTTTGCGGTACGTGGGCCTCTCACTGTTGTGGCCTCTCCCATTGCGGAGCACAGGCTCCGGACACGCAGGCTCAGCGGCCATGGCTCGCGGGCCCAGCCGCTCCGCGGCATGTGGGATCCTCCCGGACCAGGGCACGAACCCATGTCCCCTGCATCAGCAGGCGGACTCTCAACCACTGCGCCACCAGGGAAGCCCTCATTATCTATGTTTAATGTCCTTTCACTAAGGATCTCAAAGTCCCTACCAGCTTGGATCCAGCTAAAGGGACATTCTCTGAGCATCTCTGCAGACAAAGTGTGCAGCTCAATTCCCCAGTGTCCACGTCTCTACTTTCCTGGTTGCCATGAACACCTGCTCTGTGCAAGGCACTATCCTGGGTACCTTACAAAAGTTATCCTTTACCTTCTTAACAGCCCGTGGCACATAGATTATTGTTCTTATTTTATAGATGAGAAGAAGGCTCAAAGGGCATAGGTGACTCCAGGTCACACAATTGTGGTTGGGCCTGGTTGGGGGCAGACTGTCCCACTCGCCACCCCTCGCAGGCCCTGGACAGGTTTCCAGCACTGAGAAACAGGAGGAATGAAGACATGTTTTTCAGGTCTCCTTCCCTGGAAACCAGCTGGGGCGGGTCCCTGCAAGGCTGACATTTATGTCCTGTCTTTAATCACATTAGCTGACATGTTCTAAACAAGGTCTGCAGACGACTTTTTAACAAGGGCCCAGCTGTCTCTCCCAAGGAAACCTGTGCCTGTGGGGAGAGCTGCCCCGAGGGGTGCGAACTCAGGAACCAGAGCCTGCAGACAGCACACACCGCGGTGCCGCCCACGTGCCCGCTGCAAACCCAGGCTGGGGGGAGAAAGGGAAGTTTGTCCCAAGGTGGGCACCGGACTTTTCCGCGTGCGAAGCTTGTTCACCACTTGCAGCTTCTCCGAACCCTACAGCAAGCAATAGTCTCATTTTTCAGATGAAGATGCCAACGTTTGTTGAGGATCTGCTGTGTGTCAGGTGTGGAGTGTGGTTCTTTATAAAGAACACTCTTGCTTGTGTGCCTACTACAGACCAGTCAGGTGCTTGACACGCACCAGCGCACTTAGCGTTCATGCCAATATTAGCCAATACAGCTCCAACTTACAGCCAAGGAAACAAAAGCTCAGGGTTGAGCTGACTTCCTTTCCCAAGGTCACCCAGCGAGAACGCGGCAAAGCTGGATTTGAACGAGGTGGGGCTCTCGTGAGAAGCCAATGCGGGAATGCACGCAAAGCATCGGGCTAGGTGCCTGATGCACAGTAGGTGCCCCGTGTACTGTATTTTGCTTCTTCTGCCCTCTTTCTGCCGACGGCTTGTTTACATTCTCCCTGCTCCCCTGGATGCTGTAAGGGCTTATAGGGACAAATACGTGACAAGAGGCACAGATGAGAAGAATCTGCAAAAGACAACGTGAAAATGAGGTAGGGGAGGCAGGAAGATCTGGAACAGAAGTGAGGAAGGAGGCTTCCAAGAAAATATGTTCCATCAGATGTGCCCACTCGCTGCTGGTGCGTCTGTTTGGAGACGCGAGGGGCTCAGTTCTCTTTGCATCATTGGGGAATAAGCCCAAGTCTCCTTGCCTGCAAATGGGGGTGACAATGCCCACATCAGGGAGGGGGCAGGGGGGATTGTCATGAGGATTAAATGGGTTAATGTCTGTATGATATTCATGATCTCAGTTAAGTTTCTCCTGTTGGCCTGTCTTTGTTTCCCCTGGAAATGTCAAGTCTTCCCAAGGAAATTGTCCCAAGGGTCTAGGAAACATGACTGCATTCCCTCTCATTCTGGGCAGGACATGATTTTGGCATTCCTTCCATCTTGCCTTTCTTCCTTCCATTCAACAACTATTTATTGAGCCTATATCATGTATATCTGTCTCCAGACCTTGTACTCTCTGGAGTAAGAACTATTCATCAATCAATTAGTTAACTAACACACATATGCTTTCATTCATTCATTTGATAAACATAAATCTGCTGGGCTCTCTGAGCTGTGACGTGTCTGTTTCTGGCCTCTTTTGTTTCCTTCTGGGTCCTGCCTATGGTCTGTATAGGTGAGGATGCTGGAAAATTGAGGTGTGTTGGGGGACTTGGCCACTGTGTCCTCCCTGGTCAGTAACCCGGTAATAACTCTTCTCCCTATTCCTATGGGTGTCACAAGCCCTCCTAAGCTTCCTAATCCGTAGGCTTGGGGCGGGCCTGACAATCTCTGTCACAGGTGGGTCTAATGCAGCTGATCTAGTTCAAGCCCCTCCTTCTGTGGGGAAGTCTGAGGCTCAGAGAGGGGTAGCAACTTGTCTGAGGTCACACACTAAGTCAAATTCCGAGGCCAGCCTGGAACTGGGAGCTCTCGGCTTCCCATCCAGGGCACTTCCTGCTCTGCCAGGTCCCCTCACTGTGGGTGTCCCTCCCTGGGTGGGCCCTGCTGGATTTCTCGAACAACACCCTTTTCTCTTACATCTGGCCAACAGGGTTGTCTATGAGAATGCCTCCTGGCTACGTGCAAAAATAAACGCAGCTCGAGGCCTGCTCTGAAAGGAGGGTGTGTGTTTGTGTGCGTGTTGGGTAGTGGGGGGAAAGGCAGGGCACCTGGTGCCCGTTGTCAGCAGGAGACCAGAAAGGCAAAGATGTGGGGGAGAAACAGGAGCTAGACCCGCAGTGATCAGAGCAAGGGGTGCTCAGCAATGGGGAGATGGACCCTCCGCTCTTCATCCTATCCTGTGTCTGCCTGCGTACTTGCTCACCTTCCCCAGCAGAACATAATCACATGACCACAGTGGCAACAATAACAGTAAGAGGTTCTTCATTGAGTGCTTGCCAGATACCACCAGCTCCTGTGCTAACCGCTGCCCGCGGTTGAGAGAAATCCAGTTCACGGCAGGTCAACAGACTGAACCAGGGCCCCTAACCCTGCCGCTTAAAGTGTGGTCCCTGGTCCAGCAGCATAAACTTCCCCGGGGAGCTTGTTAGAAAAGCAAATTCTCAGGCCCCACCCCAAGCCTGCTGCATTAGAAAATGCATTTTACCAAGACCCTGGGTGGGTTTTGTGCACATTAGAGTTTGAGGAGCCCTGCACCATCACAGCACCCCAGTTCCAATGACAGCCCACCATTGATAACTATAACTAATACTTGTGGAGAACTTTCTGCATGGCAGGGTCTCTGCCCATAGAATCCCACTTAACCCTCATCAGATTTCTGGCATGTATATGATTATCACCCTCATATTACAGATGAGGAAACTGTAACTCAGAGAGGTTAAGTAATTAGCCTGAGAACACACAGCCTATAAGCGGCAGAGGTGGGAATTGAATACAGCCTCTCTGTCCTTCCGGTTCCTGAGCCCCCAGGCTTTCCTCCCTCACTGCGTTTCTCATTTTGTATAGGTCCCAACAGACAAGAAATTTGTTTTCCCTTCTTCCCTCAACCCCGTGTGGCCCACTGACTCCTGTGAGCCGAGGCTGGGCTACTACTGGTCGCCGCTTTCATGTCTAGCAGCTCAGCCTTCTCACTTGGAGCAAAGGTCCACCTGTACTAGAATCGCCAGGGGTGTTTGAGAAAAGTGCAGATTCCTGGGGCTTCCAGGTCCTACGGAATCAGAACCTCTGGGATGGGGCCTAGACACCAGCAAGTGTCCAGGGGATTTCGTTGCCCAGCAGAATTGGAGGCCCAGTGCCTCTGGTCACTCAGGGTAGGAATTGCAATGCCTAATTTACAGTCAAAGACAATGAGGCCCAGAGAGTTTTTCTCTCAATGTCCCAAGGTTGGAACCTGGCAGACTAACCTAATGGAAGGTGAACTGGCTTGGGAATCAGGCAGTTCTGGGTTCAAGTTCCTGCTCTTCCCTTTCCAAGCCTGGAGCCGTACCTGGGTCTAGAGCAGAATGGCAAATCCAGCCCACAGACTGTGTGCAACTTGCTAGCTAAGAATGGTTTTTACATTTCTAAATGGTTGGAAAAAAATCAAAAGAAAAATATTTTGTGACTTGAAAATTATGTAAAATTCAAATTCCAGTGTGCTTAAAGATTGATTGGAACAGAGCCATGCTCATTTATTTATACATTGTCTGTGGCTGTCTTCATGCTACAGAGCAGGGTTGAGTAGTTGCAACAGAGCCTGTATGGCCACCAAACCTAAAATAATTCCTATCGGGCACTTTACAGAAAAAGTTTGGCAGCCCCTGGTGTACAACAGTGATTCTCAAACTTTAGCTGCATCAAAATCACCTGGAGGGCTTGTTTTAAAACACAGAATGTGGGGCCCCATCACCAGATTTTCGGATTCACCCAGTCTGGGGTGGGGACAGAGAACCTGTATTTCTAACAGGCTCCCAGGTGATGCTGATGCTGGAGACACACTTTGAAGACCCTGGTTTAGAGGAACTTGGGTCTTCAAAGCTGATGCTCAGCCCCACCCCAGAAGCTTGTAGCCCACCCAGGGAGTGAGATAGGCTTGGGGAGAAGGGACGGAGGAGGCAGCAGCTCCAGGTCCCATCTCAGCGGCCCGTCCACCAGCTCCTCTTCCAGGCTGTCCTTCTCCTGGTGTCTGCTCCCCCCTGGTGGCAGCAAGCCTGGAGCCGGCCTGGCGAGTCCAGCCTTGACAGATAATCCTTTCACATTTCAAAGCCTTCAAAGTTTACACATCCTTTCCCCTAGGGAATCCACTTCGAGGAATTTAATCCAAGAGAAGAATCACCGATACATACCAGGTGCGCACCGCATCGTTTGTTCGTAAGCAGGTAACATAGAAGACCAGGGCAGCCACTTGACGTGGTCGCACAGCTGGTAAAGAGTTCAGGCAGGATTTGATCTTAAGTCTGTCTGACTCAAGAGGCAGTGCCCTCGCCTGCCACACCACACAGCCCCTCAGGGACCTCCTGCCTGCTGTGGGGAGCAGTGACTTCGAAGCCAAACTGCCTTGTGTTGAATGCTCATTGTATTACTTACTAGTTGTGTAACATCAGGCAAAAGCCACTTAACTGCTCTGTGCCTTGATGTTCCCCTCTGTGAAAGGGGGACATGATTGTAAAGGTCACCAAGCATCAGGTACTCTGTGAGCTGTTATTAGTATTACTTATCAAGCCCCCACCTTCCTTCTTTGCTTTCACCCTCCTTTCCTCTTCTTCTGTTTTTTGGTTTTTTGTTTGTTTGTTTTTTGGCTGCATGGCATGTGGGATCTTAGTTCCCTGACCAGGGATTGAACCGGTATCCCCAGCCTTGGAAGCGCAGAGCCTTAACAATTGGACCGCCAGGAAAGTCCCTCCTTTTCTCTTCTTAATTGGCTCAAAGCTTGTGGGTCACTGGGAGGGGCACGCCCATCTGGATGGACCAGGGTGGAGGTGGAGAATCAAGGATAGAGCACTGTAGCCAGGAGGTGGCAGACAAGGGGGAGCCGCCCACACTGCTCTGGGAACCGCCCAGCCAACCCTGCAGTCTGGGCAGAAGGGCACAGAGTTTAACACACGGATCCCCGGGTTACGTAGGCCTGGATCTACGTTCTATTTTTTTTTTAAAGATTTATTTATTTATTTATTATTTGTTTATTTTTGGCTGCATCGGGTCTTAGTTGCAGCACGCGGGATCTTCGTTTAGGCAGGCGGGATCTTTCCTTGCAGTGCGCGGACTCATTGTTGTGGCGCACGGGCTTCTCTCTAGTTGTGATGTGTGCGTTTTCTCTCTCTAGTTGTGGAGCGCACTGGCTCCAGGGCGCGTGGGCTCTGTAGTTGTGGCATGTGGGCTCCAGAGCGCGTGGGCCCTATAGTTTTGCCGCATGCAGTCTCTCTAGTTGAGGCACGCGAGCTCAGTAGTGTGGCGTGCAGGCTTATTTTCCCCACGGCATGTGGGATCTTAGTTCCCTGACCAGGGATTGAACCCATGTCCCCTGCATTGGAAGGCGCCTGCATTGGAAGGCGGATTCTTTACCATTGGACCACTAGGGAAGTCCCTGGGTCTAAATTCTGAATCTTCTGTGTGACATGGGCAAGTAACATCTCCTCCTTGAGCCTCAACATTCTTATCTGTAGAATGGGAGCAATAAAATTAGAGCAGTGGTTCCTAAAGTGTGGTCCCTCAGGCAGCAGCACCAGCAGCATGTGGGGACTCTTAGGAAATGCAAACTTTTTTTTTTTTGGCCACACCTTGTGGCTTGTGGGATCTTAGTTCCCTGACCAGGGATCGAACCTGCGCCCTCGGCAGTGAAAACACAGAGTCCTAACCACTGGACCACCAGGGAATTCCCAGGAAATGCAAATTCTATCAAGCCCTCGTGGTGACTGTGATGCCTGCTGAAGTCTGACAACCACAGGATTAGAAGATTTGCTCCTTAGGCTTGTTGTGACTAGTACAGGAGAGAACACTCACTGGGCGTTTAGGTCAATAACCATGAGCTGCTATTATTATAGGCCTGCTCCTTCTTGGCCTCAGCTGATTGGGCCAGGAGTATTCTTGCTCCAAGCTGGGCCAATCAGATCCCCTCTCCTGGGAACTGGGAATAGGAGACGTTAGTCTGTGTAACTTCCTTGAGGGGTAGGGGATGGCTTGGTGGTCCAGGCTGTTGTTGGGGGCATACATGTATCTCCACTTGCCTTTAACAGTTAAGAGGGCCAATCTGCAGAGAGAGGCTCAGAGCCGAGAGGTCCCAGCGCGAGACACAGCAGCCCCGGTCTGGCACCCATGTCCACTGAGACTGAGCTGTCCCACCTGCTCCTGGGTCCTGTAGGTCCTCTGGCCTCTCCTGGTAAGTTCCTCCTTTTCTGGAAGGTTATTATTTCTAGGAGGTTTCTTGGAAGTCTGGAAACTAAAAGGACTCTGGCATGTTGAGGGTTATGAGTCCGAGTCAAGGTGGGTGCATGAAGGTCAAGGGTCACAGGCCTGAGAAGACCACTTCCCTTCCTTCCCCTGCTCAACTAGCTAGCCCAGCCAGGAGATCTGAGTTTCAACCCCATCCACTCTGAGAAGGGGCAAAGGGGAAAAGGCAGGTCTGGACAGTGATGGAATAGGCAAAATCCCGAGACCCACCTATGGTCACCTCCAGGCTCCCCCCATCATTCTTGGTCCTGGTTCCTGTGATGAAACCTCAATCGTCTCTCCAGAGAGCTGACAAGGTGAACCCTCCTCACAAGGTGGGAAAGAGCAATAACAAAGGTAAAGGGTATGTTTGATTGCAGTGGGCATGGCTGAACACGCAGTGAGAGCCCTGGATTTCTGGCAGATCTGGAAGCTGGGAGGGGAGGCACAAAAGGGGCACAGTTCAGAGTGCTGTCAGGGTAGGGGTCTGACGGAGGAAAGGCGGCAGGGTCAGGGTCTACGGGTCAGGAGTCAGAGGAGGGCAGGTCCTGAAGGAAAGCCAGCCGGCTTGAGGCAGCACTAGAGACGAGCTCTGATGTCTTGGCCGTGGCCGGCTTTGCCTGGGTCCTTGCAGCGACTTGGGGTGCCCTGCACGTGCTCACCACCAGCAAGCAGATCTGCCCTTGGGGTGGAGTGTAGCCCTGTGAAGACAGACCCAACGGTAGAGGCTCGGGAATGTGGACTCCTGAGGTCGGATGGGTTCAGGTGAGAGGCTGGGGGACTGCAGAGGGGATTCCAACAGGAGAGGGTGGCAAGGAGTGGTATGTCTATAGATTTAGCAAGAGCTTTGAGGCAAACAGAAGCAGGCCTCAATCCTGGCTGTATACTTGCATCTGTGTGACCCTGGGCAAATCCCTTGCCCTCTCTGAGCCTCAGATTCTTATTTTTTAAATGAGGATAATAGTATGTGCCTCCCAGGGTTTGTGGTGGGGGTTGAATGAGCTAATGCACACAAAACACTAAGTACACAGTAACTTAACTCAGTCGTGGTGTGGTTGTTATTATTATAACAATTCTTACAAGACACAAAGACCAGGCAGACAGTTGGTACTGAAAGGGTTGAGTAGCAGAAAGAAGGCCCAGCCCCTGGTGAAAAGGCTCAATCCAGGCCCCCTTTGAAGAGTCTGAGGTTGGGGGCAGGCCTGAAGCCCAGGAGATAGGGCAGAAGCTGCACCCAATGAACGGAATCCTGAGAAACAGGCTAGCCAAGCAGGAGGCTGGACTGGTGTTATAACGCTATGTGATAGGCTGAAGTGCTTTAAATCCCTTCTACCTCTGGTCAGGATTGGTTGAGAGTCTTGGTGGGTGGGACTAGTAGGAGGGGCTGCAGAGAGCAGGTGCAGGGCTGGGAGGGGTTCAGAGATGAGCAGGGTAAGGGGCTCACAGCTTAGCTGGGGAGACGGGGTGAGCATGAGAGAAATGCTAGATGCAGGCAGTGTGTGCTCAGACTTGAACAATTGAGAAATGGGGTTAGAGGAGGTTGGAGGGGTAAGAGCTATGAGGGCTGGCATGGTCTGCTTTTAGGGAGAGGGTGTGGCTTGAATGAGGTTTTAAAGGATGGTTAGATAGGCAGAGTGGAAGGGGAACAGTGAGAGTAAGGGCATCGAGGCAGGAAAGCATGTGTCTTGCCTAGAAGACAGAAAGGGCCCAGCTGGTCTGGAGTGGAGATATTCTTTGTCCGGGAGAGGAAGGATTGAGACTGGAAGGTCAATCCATAGAGAGCCTTGAATGCCAGCTCGTGGGCAGGGACTATGTCCAGTTGGCAGTGGGGAGCCACTGAAGATTATTGAGCAGGGGAGTGACGTGTGTTCTAACTGGATGGCTGAGCTTGAGCCAGGCTGGGAAGGCATTGGGAGGGAGAGCATGTGGTGAGAATCAACAGAGGAAGGGTCTTGATTCCAAGGTCACTTAAGACTGAAGAAAGGCTCCTTGATCCCTTGGGTGGAGGTGTGTGACGTTACACAGAGAATACCCCTTCAGGCGCCTAGATGCCTTTCCTTGAAAGAGGTCTCAGTGATCAGTGGGCAGACCTGCCCTCCCAGCTCTTCTGTGGGATCGAGGGCAATCCCTTCATCCCTCTGATCCTCAGTTTTCTCATCTGTGAATTGGGCATGATTTAACCTATCTCCAAGGATGAGTGCGAGGATTAATGAGAGAAGGGGGAAAGGGTCTAGCCCAGTGTTTTGAGCATATACGTGCTCAACAGATGGTGTTCCCTCCCCATCTCCCATTGTGCGTCTGGCACAGAACTGGACACAAAGTCTGGCCCTCCAGTCACCACCAACTAGATAGAGCTTCTGCTTTAAGAGCTCATTCATTCATTCATTGTTCAGTCATTCAAGCAGCGTTCAAGCAATATTTCTGAGCACCTACTATGTGCCAGTCGCTGGGACACAGATTTGAATTAGACCACTGTCCCTTGGCCTTGAAAAGTTTATTTACTCATTCATTCAGCAATATCCGTGGAGCCCTACTGTGTGTTTTGGCCAGGTGGGGGCTGGTGTTGGGGGTAAAGAGAGCGTGGCTGGCAGGGGAGGGGGTGAATTGGACCCACAGGTCACACCTCTGCATCTGGGAAGAGCAGGAACCCGGTGAAAATGCTGTTGGCCCCATCGATGCCTACCAGGGCATTCTTGTCGGTGGCCTGCAGGAAGACGGTCTCCCCCAGCCCCAGCTTGAGCACGACGCTGCCCATGGTGACCTGGAAGGTGTTGTAGACATAGTCGCAGAAGGTGAGCACCTTCTGTGTCTCCTCCCGGCCCCGCATGAGGTTTACGCACAGGTTCCCTCGAGAGCTGGCATGGTAGGTGAAGTAGTAGAGGCCAGGCACCCTGCACGTGAACTTGCCGTTTCGATACTCATAGTTGTTGTTGGTGTTGGTGATCACGTGGTCGAAGCGGATGACCTGGTCCCGCCTCAGGGGGCTGTTGATGGTGCGTGTGGCCGAGAAGGCGATTTTCTGCGTGGCCTTGTAGTCTCCTGAGTCGCCCTTGGGACCATGGGCTCCGGGAGGCCCTGGGGCACCTTTGGGGCCAACGGGGCCCTTGGGGCCGACTTTTCCTGGAATCCCAGGAAACCCTGGGTCCCCCTTCTCTCCAAGCTCACCGTGGTCTCCAGCTAGCCCCGGCAGCCCTGGAAGGCAGAGACAAGAGATATGAGGGGGGCCAGAGATCGCTGAGAACCCGGAAGGAGCTGGGCTGGGAGGCAGGGAGCCTGGCTGCGTAACCTCAGACAGGTCCCCGCTTTTCTCTGGGCCTCAGCTCCCCATCTGTGAACAAGAGGACGGGATGTCGGGGAGGGGCCCCGAGTCTCCTTCCAGCTCAGCTTTCTGAGTCTGAGACGTGCTTGACAGTAATGGGGACCGATGCCCGTGGGTTGGGGAGCGGCGTCTCCCTCAGGAAGGTGCTGGACCTGCCCTCCTCGCCAGCTCATACAGGCTTAAGCCTGGAGCAGGGATCAGGAATTCTGGGCACATGTGCTATCCCTCTCCACCCCCTCCCTGACGGCACATATCCCTCATCAATCATGCATTCTTTCTTGCTGAAGCTGGGAGTATTAGAATCCTTCTCACTCCACCACTCCAAACAGCTACTCCTCCTTGGTTTGGCAGAACACAAGATAAAACCTTTTCCAGTAGAGTGGCAGAGTATAGTGGCTGTGGACATGGGCTCAGGGGACAGGCAGATGTGTTTCTCATGTCACGTCTGTCATTATTAGTTGGGTCACCTTGACTGAGTCACATTCTCCAAGGCTCAGCTTCCTCATCTGTAAAATGGGGATATTTTGTGGGATTGTGAGATTATGGGAAGAGAGCGGAAGGCTATGGTTAAATGAACACATGAACTACATCTTACAGGAGGGTTTTATGGCAGGAAGTCTCATTTGAACCCTGTGACAACTCTGACAAAGAATCATTATCCACATTTTACAGGTGAGGAAATAGCAATTCAGAGAGGCGAAGCCACCTACCCTGGAGGTAACAACCCAGGACTGTGTGACTGCAGTGGATTTAGTGGTAAGAGAGCCACGGTTTGGCCTCAGCCTCAACATTTACTGGGTTCCCTTGAGCAAGTCAGTAGCCTTTCGGACATCAGTCTTCCCATCTGTAAAATGGGAATCAGAATTCCTTCCTTGCAAAGTTGTTGTGGAGGGCTCAGCAAGCTGATGGATTTGCAAGTGTTTTGCAATCCCTAAGGTGGGCAACTGGGACTTGGGAGGTAGGAGATGGGGCCTTGGTCAGTGACACTAGTCTGTTCCCAAAGTCCACAGTACCTTTCTCTCCCTTTATCCCTGGAGTCCCTGGTTTGCCGTCGGAGCCCGGTGCCCCGGGGATGCCCGGGATGCCAGGGATGGCCGGGTGCCCAATGCAGCCACTCTGGGCCCGGGAGACGTGCAGCAGACTCAGGAGCACCAGCGGCAGCAGCACTGGGACGCTGCCCCGCGGGGTCTTCATCATGGTCCTGCTCAGCTGCTTCCTGTGTGTGTGGCGGCGGGGGACAAGAAGATGCGGTAGGTTACGGCCACGGTTTGTTCATTCATTCCTTCACTTGTTCCTGTGTTCACTGAGTGCCTTATCCCCCGGACCCTGTTCTGGGTGCTGGAGATTTGCTGATGAACAAGACAGATGTGGTCCCTGCCCTCATGGAGCTGACAGTCTGGGAGACGATAAACAGGTCAACATACAAGTCAATAGAACTAGTTATAGGCCGTGGTGAGTGCCCTGGCTGAAATGAAAGGCTCCCTGGAGGGCTGGTTTTGTGAGGGAAGTCCTCCCACCAGGAAAGTCTATAGACATTCCCACCAGGAAAGGTTTTTTTTTTTTTTTTTTTTTTTTGTGGTATGCGGGCCTCTCACTGTTGCGGCCTCTCCCGTTGTGGAGCACAGGCTCCGGACGCGCAGGCTCAGCGGCCATGGCTCACGGGCCTAGCCGCTCCACGGCACGTGGGATCCTCCCAGACCGGGGCACGAACCCGTGTCCCCTGCATCGGCAGGCGGACTCTCAACCACTGTGCCACCAGGGAAGCCCGAACCAAGAAAGTTTTTTTATACAAGGGAGGCATCTCTGAGACGTGATGTTTAGGCCGAGACCTGAAGGTTCAGACAGAGCTGGGGCAAGAATGTTCCAGGAGGAAAGGACAGGGAGGGCAAAGGGCCAGAGGCAGCACAGAGTCAGAAATGTTGAGGACCAGCAGGGAGGCCAGTGTAGCCAGAGGGGAGTCAGGGGTCAGAGGACCGGACGTCAGGGTCTTGATAGCTGTGGTTTGGGATTTTATTCCAAGTGTTCTCAGTCATTAGAACTTCTGAATTCGGGCTGCCTATGCTGCTTCCACAGCGGGCCACGTTACATCCTCAGAGCAGCCCTGCATGGAAGAACCAATTTTTCTACACCGAAGAGGAGACTGAGGTTCAGGGAGGCCAAGTCACTTGCTCAGGGTAACACAGGAAGGACTGCAGCCAGGACTCAAACCCAGGCCTGTGTGGCATGGAAGCCAGTGTCCCTGCCAGTGCACCAGGCCACCTCTTCTGGCAGAATATTCTCAGGTCCCTCCAAAGGCTGTGGGCCCCGGTGAGAGGACGATGCTTGCCCCTTCCTAATCTGGGGAACGAGGAAGAAGCCCTGGGCTGTCTTGAGCTGGTCAGCATGGCCAGTGCCCATGGCATCGATTCTCAGGACAGAAGGGACCTTAAAATTCATCTAGTCCAGCCCTTAGCTTCTTCTTTTTTTCTTTTTTAAATCGAGGTGACATTCACATAGCATAAGCATCACCATTTTAAAGTGAACATTTCAGTGACCTTTAGCACATTCACGATGCTGTACAACCGCCACTTCTCTCTAGTTCCAAACTATTTCCATCACTTCAATAACACCCCAATAATATTCTGCACTCATTAAGTAGTTACCCCCAAATCCCACTTCCCCACTCAGCCCCTGACAACCACCAATCAGCTTTATGACTCTACGGATTTACCTGTTCGGGATATTTCGTAGAAGTGGAATTACATACACTGTGTGAACTTCTGTGTCTGGCTGATTTCATTGCACAATGTTTCTGAGGTTCATCTACATTGTAGCATGGATCAGTACTTCATTCCTCCTTGTGGCTTAATAATATTCCATTGTATGGACATATCACAATTTGTTTATCCATTCATTATTATTATTTTTTTTTGCGGTACGTGGGCCTCTCACTGTTGTGGCCTCTCCCGTTGCGGAGCACAGGCTCCGGACGCGCAGGCTCAGCGGCCATGGCTCACGGGCCCAGCCGCTCCGCGGCACGTGGGATCTTCCCGGACCCGGGCACGAACCCGCGTCCCCTGCATCGGCAGGCGGACTCTCAACCACTGCGCCACCAGGGAAGCCCTATCCATTCATCATTGATGGGCATTTGGGAAGTTTCCACCTTTTGCCGACTGTGACTAGTGCTAACGTGAACATTCATGTACAAGGATTTGTTTGAAACTTGTTTTCGGTTCTTGAGTATACACTCAGGAGTGGAATTACTGGGTCTTATGGTAATTCTGTGTTTAACTTCTTGAGGGAGCCTCAGCCTACTGTTAAGTCTCCTCAATAACATCTCTGCCAAGGCCCCTTCCGTCCATGACTTGTACCATCTCAGTGATGGGAAGCTCATTACCTTCTGAGCCAGCCCATTCCACCTCTGCCCAGATGCAAATTCTCTCCATCTTTCCAGGCCCAGGTCAAAGCGTTTTTCCTCCAGGAAGCCTTCCCTCATAACCCCTCAGCCCACAAAGTCTGAGCAGTTTCCTGCTCTTAAAATAGAAGAGCATAGGGGTCCCTGCTCATCTCCAAGATAACCGTGGGGAGCCAGCTGAGGCCGTGGCTGGGGAAGAACCATAGGGCTTTGGGCTCTAGCTCAGACCCATAGCTGGGGTCGTCTGATCCTCACAGCACTCCAGGGAAGTGGGTTGTGATTATTTTCCCACCTTGCCGATGAGGAAACTGAGATGCAAACATTAGAAAACAGCCCTCCCCAGATCACCCAGTGAGCTGGCTGATGGTGGGGCTGTGGCCAGACCCCTGCCCCCTCTGCCTCGTGAGGCCTGTGCCAGCCCAGAAAAACCTGCTGATGTGGGGCTCATGTGCTCAGAAAGTCAGCCCCAGCCCCCTTGGTCTCCTAATCAGTTCATGGCTCAGACCAGGAGCTGAATTCGACCAGGGGCTGTACTGGGTAACAAGGAAAGGGGGGCTGCAAATGTGGGGGCGACCAGGGCCATGAGTGACAGGCTTAGGCTCTGTCACGCTCCCAAGAGAGGGTGGCTCTGGGGACGATCCTGCTTATCTGGCTGGAGGTTTTGCACAACGACAATTTGACACCCTGAATAATCAATGCGTTGGGCACTTAGCAGGTGCCAGGCTCTGTGCCAAACACTTCACGGGCCACATTCTCTCATTTAATTTGGTCCTTACAGCAGCCCCCTGGGAAAGCACCCCTGCTTTCTCATTTCACAGACGAAGAAACTGGGCAGTGGAGAGGGCGGGAACCTCGATCAAGGTCACGCAGCCCCGCTGTGGCTGAGATTCAAACCCGCTCCCCATTCAAACCCATCCAAACACCACGGGGTGTTACATTAAGAGACCTCCCTACCTGCTGGTTAAAACATGGGCTTTGGAGCCAGACAGCCTGACAGAAGGAGCTACAGCCTGGGTTGTACTTAGAGCAGTGCTGGTTGGGGGCCGGTGCTTGGTGATGGCTTGGTGATGGCTTTTATCATTACTATTATTGTTGCTGTTGTTTGGCAGCAAACATTCACCAAAGGTGAGAGGCCTGGAGTGTCATAAGGAAAGGGACACTGCCAGGGTCCAAACCAGGCCTGTGCCCCTTCTTAGCTATGGGCCTTAGGCCAGTTGCTTCTCTCCGACCACAGCTTCCCCTTCTGTAAAAGGGAGATAATAGTAATCTCTACCTCACAGCGTTGGCAGCAGGACGGATGCATTAGGGCTCACGACAGCCCGACATGTTGGAAGTGCTTAGTGAATATTAGCTAGTTTTTTTATTATCACTATCATCTGAGAGTCCCCAGGTTTCAGGACACAACGGAGGATGCTTGGAAAAGTAAAAAAGAATCTGGTCCCTTTGGGAGATTGGGCTCAGGGAGAGGAGGTCTCTCAGGTGCAGGCAGCGCAGGGGTGGGGAGCCCTGGCCACCTGCCGGGGGGTGGGGGGTTGAGGGGAGCAGGGTCCTGACCCATGATGAGACTTGGGCTTTTTCGGGGGAGCCGGAGGTGGGGGGGGGGCTAGTGGGGAGATCTGGGTTCTGGCCCATTTCAGGGGCCAGCGAGTCTCAGACTTGGGCGAGGACTCAAAGCTCATCCGGTGACAACCCCCTGCCTTTACCGCCTGTCACCGCCGTCAGCCTGGCTCCTCACACGTTCCCCATATCAGCCGCCCTTCCATCTCCTTCCAGCCCCAAGAGCCCCTTTCCCCCTGACTTGGAGTCAGGCCAACTTGACCTTGAACTCCCGCTCTGCTGCTGCCTCGCTGCAGGACTTCAGGCCAGTGCCTTAACCTCTCTCTGAGCCTTTGGCAAAGTTAATTTCAACCCGACAGAGCTGCCAGAGGATTACACGCGAGGGAACCTAGAAGGAGCCAGGTCCCTAGTGCAGTGCCCGACCCCACACCCTCCTTCACAAGCCTTACTGAGCGGTATCAGTACTGACTAACAACTCATCACAACTCCGCCTGCAAGTCAAATCATTTCCTTGAAAGAGTCAAGCTGAGCTTTCTCATCTGACTGTGAGGAAATAAGAGAAGGCGGGTGCTGGAGAAATGCTGGGCTGAGCAGAGGGGAACCTGGGTTCTAATTTCATCCCTGCCTCTGACATATCTTGCACCAGGTAGTGTGCTAAGCGCTGGCTGAGCTGGTATATCCTTTAGGGCTCACAGCAGCCCTGAAAGGTTCTGATATCCCCGGAGAGGGTCCAGGCTGAGAGGGGTCATGTGGCTTGGCCCAGATCACCAGCACCTGAGAGGCAGAAGCAGGGCTCAGCTCCAGTCTTGGTGACCCCAAAGCCTTTATCCTGGTGCCTCCCCATTACCTGGGACCCCAAGTAGCAGCAGACTCCCAAGCTGACCCCCAGAGAGTTTGACTCCCGAGGTCTGAGATTGGGCCCAGGAATCCTCACTGTCAGACGCTCCAGGTGGCTCTGAGGCAGGGGATGCAGGGCCTATACTTTGGGAATCACCACCCTCTGCCATATTGGTCCTGCCCGCCAGTCCCCCCAGGTGCCAAGCCCCATCCTCACCTGGGAACCTGGCGTCCTCTGATGCCGCTGGGCTGGGCAGCAGTGGAACAGGCAGCTGGGAGCCTCCTGTTCTCAGTCCAAAGCGGAAGTTCCATTCTCCAGCGAGAATAAGGGCCTTCCCCTGACGGTCCCCTCCCAGGGGCCCAGCAGGCCGGCCCCCCTCCCTGTCACCCCGCTCTCACTCTGTTCTGCTGTCCTCAGGCAGTTTCAGGTCCCGTTTCCGCAATCTGGAGGGATTTACCGTAAATAGAATGGGTGGGTGGCCAGTTTGGTTTTGCCAGTTCAGCAGCTGTGGGGGAACCGGGCTGTTCCGGGAGAACGTCCACAACTGGGGGCTTGCCTGCCAAGGCCCCTGACCTCATGAATGTCTTCAGGAACATGGGTGTTCCTCAATGAAATGGAAACATGGCTGCCCTGGCGCCCGAGGGCTGGATTTGGAGTCAGGAACCTTGATTCGTATGCTGGCTCTGCCACTTACCAGCTAAACATTCTCAGCTAAGGGAACCCAAGGGAGCCCCCATTTCCTCTGCCATATGGTGGGACCATAATTGCACTTGCTCTACAGATTGCGCTGGGGGGCTCAGATGGGATAGTGGAGAAAGAGGAGGGTAAACTGTAAAGTGCAGTGCACATGTTAATTGTTAATATCATACCATGTCCCAGGCCTCCCCTTTCTGGGCTCATCTTCTGCTTTCTTTCCCTTCTACACCCCGGCTCTTTCCCTGTTCTCAGAAAATAATCTAATAATGAAAAATGAATTTTAAATGTGGTCATTATTTGCTTATACCCCTTCCTCTGCTTCCAGCAGACCTGTGGCTGATGACTGTAATTGGCACAGCCAGGAGCCTGTTGCTTGTTGATCCTGGCATCACAGCAAGTTAGGACAGGAGAGGGGCTTGCAGGTCACCCAGCCCGTGCCACTCATCTTATATATGGGGAAACCAAGGCCCAGAGGGGAGAGAGCACTGTTCAGCAAATATCTATCGTGAGCCTCTATGTACTCCGGCGATAGAGCCACAAGCCAATCAGCCCTGGGTCCTGCCCCGTGGGGTGTCTCTTCTCCTGGGGGAGACTGGTATTACACATCAAGTGACACAATGGTTTCATTGCTCCTGTGATGAATGTCACAAGAAGTAGCTGCTGGAGCCCACACCTCTCACTAGTGGCAGATGCAGGACTTGGAGTCAGGCATCCCTGGCACCGGGATAGCAGCCCTCTTACCGAGGTTGCGTCTGAAGCAACGTGATGCCCCTCTCAGGGATGGCTGCCCAGCAAGTCCCAGGAGCTGCCATAGGTCAGGAGGGCTCTCTTGATATCTGTGCTTAGAGAGAGAAAATCGTTGGGCTTGTGGATGCTTCTTGGCAGAAATTAAGTGTTTACAGCCGAGGGTGATAGGGAAAGAAGAGACTCGTGTGATAAAACCCAAGGGTCTCTGGGTTCAGCCAACTATAGACCCTCCAGTGATTTGGTGGCTGGTAAAAATGGGAAAAGATGGGCTTGAATTTGGGGTAGAAATAGGATGAGCCTAAGAACAGGAAGCAGCAGGGTGTGGGGGGGTCAGGGCATGGGCTTTGGAATCAGCCCCTCCTAAGTTTTTTGTTTTTTGTTTTTTGTTTTGCGGTACACGGGCCTCTCACTGTTGTGGCCTCTCCTGTTGCGGAGCACAGGCTCCGGATGCACAGGCTCAGCGGCCATGGCTCACGGGCCCAGCCGCTCCGCGGCATGTGGGATCTTCCCGGACCAGGGTACGAAGCCGCGCCCCCTGCATCGGCAGGCGGACTCTCAACCACTGTGCCACCAGGGAAGCCCCCCTCCTAAGTTTGAATCCCAGGCCTACCTCTTTCTAGCTATGTGGCCTCAGGTGTGTTTATTGACCTCAGTTTCCCCGTATATAAGTCAGGGGCATGGGCACCCCTTCCTGGGGTGATTGTGGGGTCAGTGAGGTAACCCCGCATGTCCAGGGCCTAGCTGAGTGCCCAGCCCTCAGTAGGCACCCAAGGCAAACCTGGGAGTCGTGTGATTTCTCTGAAGAGAAGACAGAAATCTTGGAGCCTGGAGGCACAGGAGCCATGCCTGGATTAGGGATCAGGAGCTAGGGAGACCCTTGGCCCCTGAGTGAGAGCCAGCTGGTCTCTGTACCCTTAAAATGCTGGCTTGCAACCCTGATAGAGAGGGGACAATCCCTACAGAGGATGGAAGAGAAGCCTAAGACCCTTGCACATCCCGTGGTCTGAAAGAGGCCCCCCGGTCCTTGGGGTGCCTTGTACTAGCTCCTGTCCCACCCTTGCTACCCCCCTTAAAAGCCCTCCCCCAGCTCCCCTCGGCCAAGCAGACAAGCTGGCATTTTCAAAGGCCTGTCTCTCCTGGCAAAGAGAGAACAACAAGGAAATGATTATGGAAAATAAAGATGGTCGTTTCCGAAATACAGGTTTCTGATCTGACACCGTGGCCTACATAAACGGTGCATTGATTTTTTAAACAAAAGAGAAATGAGAAGAAAGATGTATCACTTGCGGCATTGCCGGGTGGGCTGCTAAGTAGCTGCTGGAGGTGAGCTGTGAGTGGAGCGGCCCCGTGACCCCCGCCTTGTCCCTGCCAGAGGCTCTCAGACTCTGTGGACCAGGCCGAGTTCCTAGGCCCTGGCCTCTGTTATTGCTCTGTGTGTGTGTGTGTGTGTGTGTGTGTGTGTGTGTGTGTGTATGTCTTCATCTCTCCTTCCTTCTCATCTGACACATTTCCCAGGCCCCTACTATGCGCCTGGCCTGTATCAAAGGGGCCCCGCCCTCAAGGATGCTCACAGTCCAGTGAGGGATGCAGACCTGTAAGGAAATAAGTGCAGAAAAGCCAGATGGTGGACCTTGTGCATTGACTTCACCTGGCAGACCATCCACCCACCCATGTCTCTGTCCTCCCCAAACCCTTCTTTTTTTGTATGATCATATTTATTTGTGAAATCCCGAAAAAAATGATTAAACTCACAGAAAAAGAATCATGCATCATGCTTGTGGCTCCCAGCAGCAGAAAATTGGTGGGAGGAAATACAGGATAAAGGTTGTTCAAAGGTACAAACTTCCAGTTATAAGGTAAATAAATACAAAACAGGTAATGTACAACAAAAACTCATACGCCACAATAGCAAATAATCAAACTATAATATAGACTAAGGAACTGAATCGACATTTATCCAAAGAAGATATACAAATGACCAATAGATACATGACAAGTTCCTCACCATTACAAAAGATGGAATGTACAAGAAGACCAAAATTAGCACAGCGGTAGGATACTATCAAAGTTGTTTAGGCAGTAAATCCTATTCATCACAAGAAGAAAAAGGTTTTTTTGGTAACCATTTCATAATATAGGTAAGTCATATCATTACACTTCAAAATTTAATATCATAAAACAAGAAAAACATTTAAAAGGTAAAAACTAAAAGTGCAAAATTATCAAAGAGGACAAACTACTACTGTTTTACCTTTAGAATTATTTTATTAAATCTTAAATGTACAACAGCTTCTTAACTCTACACACGAAATCGATTTTTTAAGAAGAATGATGTTATGTCTTATTACACCATGATTCTGGCTAATAGTCTTTCAAAACTTTGAGAAAAATCTTGAAAAAGGTTTCACATGTCACCCAAAACTTTGAAATTTGACATTATCAAAGAAAGGATTCTTCCACACTTTTATAGAGACCACTGGAAAGACACAACAATTCAAAAGCTAAGAAACTGTTTCAAAAGCATTTTTTATAGTCTTTCCTCCACAGGAAGGTAATGTTCTTACATAATTGAGTCCACTCACAAAATGGCTCTGTGTACCTGCTCTGGTGTCTTCTCCCATATCCCTGCATGACTGAGATAAGAGTTTCCTGAACACTGTTATTTCGATAACCTAAAGCTCTTCTGTTACCTCTGGGCTCTAATTCTCTATTTATACAGTCAAGCCCATGGCAAATAAGAAGCTCAGTATCATCTTGTCTGTCCATAACCCCCACTTCCTCCATTGCCTCTTGGACCATAGCTTCCTCCACTGTATGATCCCCCCATGTTCCTGCTACCACTCAGTTTTCCACTCTTCAGTAATTCGTACTTAGAAGTTTCTGCTTATAATCCTCCAAATCACTGTAATTTTTCTTTTAATTTTATTTATTTATTTTTGGCTGTGTTGGGTCTTCGTTGCTGCGTGCAGGCTTTCTCTAGTTGCGGCGAGCAGGGGCTACTCTCCATTGCGGAGCATGGGCTCTAGGCATATAGGCTTCGGTAGTTGTGGTTTGCGGGCTCTAGAGCGCAGGCTCAGCAGTTGTGACACAAGGACTCAGTTGCTCCGCAGCATGTGGGATCCTCCCAGACCAGGGCTTGAACCCATGTCCCCTGCATTGGCAGCTGGATTCTTAACCACTGTGCCACCAGGGAAGCCCCAATCACTGTAATTTTGACTTCCATAATTCCTCCTTCTATAGTTGTCATAACCAGCTCTGGAGCTCCCATCCTGGTAGCCATATCCACCACCATATCCTCCTCGCCCTCCTCCATGCCCAGGGCTACCCCCCAAATTGCCACCTCCAGGTCCTCCTCCAGACCCATGATAGCCATCCCCAAATGTATGTCCTCTTCCATATCCGTCAGATCCTCCTGTAAAGTTCCTTCCTCCAAAGTTTCCTGCTCCAAACTTTCCACCACCACCATGAAAATATACAAAACCAGCGTTTCTTCCTCTTCCACTTCTAGAACATGGGCCTTCTTGCATTTCTTGTCTAGACAAGGCCTTTCTTACTTCTGCATGATGACCATTGACGGTATGATTTTTCTGCAACACAACCTTATCCACGGGATCATGGTCATCAAAAGCAACAAACCCAAAACCTCTTTTCTTGCCTGACTGCCCATCAGTAATTATTTCAATGGCATTGATTTTTCCATATTTCTCAAAGTAATCTCTAAGATGACGTTCCTCAGTATCTTCTGCAATTCCACCGACAAACAGCTTCTTCACAGTGACAAGAGCCCCCGGCTTTCCATAGTCCTCTCTTGGGACAGCACGTTTGGGAGTAACCGTTTTCCCATCAGTGGAATGAGGTCTGGCAGCCATGACAGCATCAACCTCAGCCATGGATGAAAACATGACAAAACCAAATCTTCTTGCTTTTTGGCTTACAGGGTCCCGTACTAACACACAGTCTGTGAGATATCCCCATTGCTGGTAGTGGTTCCACAGACGTTCTTCTGTGGTTTCAGAGCTCAAGCCACCAATAAAGAGTTTACGGAATTGTTCCTTTTCTCTCTTATTCCTCTCCAAAGGAACAGATTTTGAAGTTTTCTTCATCATGGGCTTACTAGCTTCAGCCATTTCTCCGAAACTCAGGGGGATGAGGGAGATCTCAGGGCACTAACAGGAACCGAACTGGCCCCTGCGCTATGGTGAGAACACAAACCTGGTCGGTCCTGACCCTGCGGTCAGAACTTCCACTGCTCCAGGAAAACTCTAGGAGCACCTCCACGGGGACCCGGCGCTGCTGCCTCTGGAGCCGCTGCCGCCCTTGAATCAACCTTGAGCAACTTTCAATTTTTCAGAATAGGTTGATTGGTGAAACAGGTCAATGCAGGTTCCCCCAGTCCCAAGAGCTGTCCTGTGACCCACTCCTGAGACGTAGACAGCCTGTAGCTGGAAATAGCAGTCCTCCCCAAACCTTTGTATAACAGGCTTGGGTCCAGAAATCTGTTTTTTATTTTATAAATAAGTCTGCAGGTAATTTTTTGCACCCCCAGATTTGGGAACCTGGGCTCTAACAAGTCATGAGTCTGTGGTTCATGTCGGTGGAGGACGCTGTGGGGACACGAAGGGGAGAATCAGAGAAGGCTTCATGGAGGAGGTGATCTTTGTGTTGATTCCTGACAGCTGAGTGTGTATTACCTAAGTGGACGGAGGATTTGTATGAGTGGGGTGGGGGCTCTACAAAATGAAGGAACATCATGGGCAAAGCTATGGGGGTGTGAAACAGCTTCCTTCAGGAACAAAGGAGCCAAAGTGGATGGCAGTGGCTGGAGAGCTGAGCTCCAACCTCTGCTGTTACAGCCCATCTCATGCCTTTGTGAGCTCTGTGGGGCCTTGTGGAACCAAGCTGAGAGCCCAATCAGGCAGGGGTGATTTTCCCTGGCCTGAGTGAGCCTTGGGTTTCACTGGGCTCTGAGGCCAGACCCTCAATCTTCACAGGAAAGTTACACTTTTTATCTTTTTGAACCTGAACTGTCAACCCCTTTTCGTGGTGAGCGCAGCGAAAGGGCAGCAGCTTACGGCCGACTTCCTGGTCCTCCAACAAGGATCGAGGCAGCTGGGCCCAACTGTCAGGAGTCTCACAGTGAAACCCTGATGGCTTGTGGGCAGTAGTGGTTTGGATGGTCTCCTGGGGGCCCCCAGAGTCTCAGTTATTTGGGGAAAATCAGACATCCGGGAGTCAGATTCTCACTCTCTCCCTCACCCATCCATGCCCACCTAGAGCATAATTACGAATATTAAATCATTTAATAGGTGGGTTAGCGTAATGCCTGGTGTATAGTGAGTGCTCAATAAATGTTAGCTATTATGATTGTTTTACTCATTCATTCGCTCTGCTTTTAGTCATTCATTTACCCACTATTCATTCATTCATTCATTCACCCCAATTCACTCATTAATTCAGCACAAATTCATTGCACATCTTGCCTTCATCTGTGCTGGGCCTGCCTTAGCCCAAACCCCTCCTGTGATGGACGCTCCCATAACTCAACATCGGTCAACATAGGTCTGGGAATTCAAACACACTCCCGTTTACCTGTGAGCACGAATACCTTTAATGACAGCAGTGCCTCTCACCCAAACAAGTGACAACAGATGGCCCCTTGCGGACCCCTTGCAGCCTTCAGCCACATTTGACCATCTCTCTCCCAAATGGCCAAATGGTGCTGAGTGTCTCTACCTTGGCACCAAGCTTTACTGAACACCAGCTAGATGCCTGAATCTGGAGCCCACACATGGCTGTGGCAGGGGCAAAGTGGAAGATGAAGGGAACTACTTCTTAGGGAATTGGCAGTGAGGATTCGGAGCCGTGCATAGCCTTTGATTTAATTATTTATTCATGTATCTCTCTGTCTCTTCCAAGACTTGGAAAACACTAATGACAGTATCAGAAGGTGTTGGTTACGTGTCAAAGCAGTGACTCCTGAAGGAGCTTGGAGGAGGGAGAGAACTCAGGGCAGGAGGGCAGAGTGGGCTTCCTGGAGGAGGAGTCCATCCAGTGGCGAGAATGACCTGAGCAAGGATGTGTGGCCCAGTGGGTTCTTGCAGGGAAGCTGAGGGAGATGGGGTGGCCCCGGGGAGTGGAGCAGGCCTGCCTGCCCTAGTCAGGGAAAAGCAGGAAGCCGGAGAAGACACTGTCGGAGCCCTCGGTGCCCACCATGCCGTTGTAGTCGTTGACCGCCAGCCACACCTGCTCGCCCACCTTCAACTGCAGCAGCACACTGCCTGAGCTGACCTGCTTGGTGTTGGTCATGTGGTCACAGAAGGTGGTCACCTTGACACCGTTGCGGTACAGCTGCACACACAGGTTGGCCGTGTGTGACGTGTAGTAGACAAAGTAGTAGAGGCCGGGAACTTTGCAGGTGAACTTGCCAGTGTTCGTGTTGTAATCCCCCTGTGGGTTTGTGATGACTGAGTTGAACTTGACCAGGCTGTTGGGCGCTGGGAACTGGACTGTCTGCCGTGTGACAGTGAATACTGACTGGTGATTCTGCTTGTACCTGCCCTCATCGCCCGGGTCCCCAGGGGGTCCCATGTTGCCGGGATCCCCTGGAATCCCAGGGGTTCCCATGGGACCATTTTTCCCAGGATAGCCAGGTGTGCCAGGATCTCCCTTCTGACCCTTTGGTCCTCGTGTCCCAGGGATAGCTGGGATTCCTGGGGAGAGAGCAGGTGGGAAGGAAGTGATGGGGCAGGGGACAAGGAAGAGGGACAGGGCTATGCTCCAGGGGACATGCCACCAGGGTTTGGTATCTGGACTCTCTTTCCCCCTGAGGGTGGCCTACTCACCTGGGCACAGTGGGCAGGGAGAAGAGGGGAGAGAGACCCTGGTTCAAATCCTGCCTCCCCATGGTCTTGCCCTCTGACCTTGGCTGCAGCACGGCCCCGTCTCTTGGCCTCAGTTTCCATGTTTGTGATGGAGGGGAGGGTAGGACCAGCCAGCTCAGGAGGTGGTAGAGCTGGGCTGCATCTCAGAGAGCATGCCAGAGGCCACGACTGTCAGCCCACGGACAGCATGCGGCCTCAGATAACTCTTCACCTAAAAGTCTAGGTTCTTAGTTTTTCTTGACAAAAATCAGAAGATCGGTCAGAGGCAGATCTCCTGGAAAGGTCCTAAAACTTAAGCTCTGGGCCCCATTTACTTGCACTGGCCCTTTCAAGGCCCTTTGCATAATTTTACATTTATAATTTTTTCAACTTTTTATGTTGAAATAATTACAGATTCACAGGATGTTGCAAAAAAATAAAAGGACAAGGGGGCTTCCCTGGTGGTGCAGTGGTTGAGAGTCCGCCTGCCGATGCAGGGGACACGGGTTTATGCCCCAGTCCGGGAAGATCCCACATGCCGTGGAGCGGCTGGGCCCGTGAGCCATGGCCTCTGAGCCTGCGCGTCCGGAGCCTGTGCTCCACAAAGGGAGAGGCCACAGCAGTGAGAGGCCCCTGTATCGCAAAAAAAAAAAAAAAAAGGACGAGGAAGTCTCATGTACCCTTTACCTAGTCGACCCCAATCTTACATAACTAAAGTACGAAATCAAAACCAAGAAATTAACCTTTGTAGGACCCACAGAGCTCCACTTTTACATGCATTATTTGTGTGGTTATAGTTGTAAAACAATTTTGTAGCACGTGTAGTTTTGTGAAACCTCCCCCCGCCCCCCCATCAAATTCTGTACTACTTTTCTTAAAGAGGGTCCTCAACATTTTATAAGATTCAGAGCCCCACAAAACCTGTTTCCATTTCTGAGCCGGAACCACCCAGGCCCAGGCCAGCTTAGCACATGGGATCCACCGGATGGAGCCATAGAGGCTGCCTTTCCCCAGCTGCCCCAGCCCCACTCAGCCCAATTCAGCCCCTCTGACAACTGGCCTGTTTCGACTTACTTCATGTTACATATGAGGAAACTGAGGCCAGAAACTTGCCCAAGGCCACGCAGCTGGTAGGAGGTGGAGTCAGGACTCACAGCTAAGTCTGGCTAGTCCCAGTCAGTGTCTGACTCTTGTTACCGCCTTAGTTATCTGAGCCCCTATGAGCTTCTTCTTCCCTTGTCCAAACCATACTCATCTTTTAGGGCCTGGCTCCAGTCTCCTCTTCCAGGAAGCCCTCTCTGACCACCCCTGCTGGCCCTCGTGGCTGCTTCCTCCTCCGACTTCCTTTGGGGTGGGTGTCTGTGCAGACCTACCGTGACGGATCTTCTGCGGCTTGTGAGCCTTTTAGATCCCAGGGTTAGGAGTGGGGAATCAGAACCCAGCAGACCTAAGCGTCAGGCCACGTGATCCCGGGCAGGTGATCTCCCCTCCCAGAGCCTCTGTTTGCCCAGTTGAGATAAGGGCATAATAGAACGGATCCCACAGAGCTGCTGGCAGAGTGGGGTGGGAGAATGCCCGTGCCAGGCACCTCACAGGCAGTGCTCAGTAATGTCAGGTCTCGGTGACGGCTGTCAGCTATGATAAGCAGGACTGTGTCTCATGCTTCAGGTTGACTTCCAGCAACCAACTGGGAGGGGGGGACACGGCAGTGGGGAGGGGGCCTGAGAGGCAGTGCAGGGTAGCGGTTAAGGGCATGGCCTTGAAGTTGGACAGGATTCCAGTGTGTGACTGGGGGCAAGTTGCTCAATCTCTCTGAACCTCAGCTTTGACATTTGTAAAATGGGAGTAAATCGTTTCTTCAAAGGATTTTGGCCTCAGTTTTCTCATTTGTAAAATAGAGTTAATTTTATCTACCTCATGAGATGAATATACGTAGAGCACTTAGAACCATGCCTGGCACAAATTAGGAGCTAAAAATTGGTGTCCGGGACTTCCCTAGTGGCGCAGTGGTGGGGAATCCACCTGCCAGTGCAGGGGACACGAGTTGGATCCCTGGTCCGGGAAGATCCCACATGCTGTGGAGCAACTAAGCCCATGTGTCACAACTACTAAAGCCCGCGTACCACAACTACTGAAGCCTATGCACCTAAAGCCCGTGCTCCGCAACAAGAGAAGCCACTGCAATGAGAAGCCCGTGCACCTCAACAAAGAGTAGCCCCTGCTCTCTGCAGCTAGAGAAAGCCCGCGCACAGCAACGAAGACCCAAAGCAGCCAAAAATAAGTAAATAAAAAATAAATTTATATAAAAAAAAATTGGTGTCTATCAGCCATCCCACACAGTGAGATGGCCAGAGGCAGCTGTGAAGTACAGGGTCCTGGAAAAATGGCAGACCTGGGGGCTTCATTTGACTCACACTGAATTGGAGAATTCCTTCTGGAATGTTGGTACAATTCCACTCTATTGCCAGGAGGGAAGATGACAGTGGGAAATTCCTAAGGACATTCCCCTCCGCTGGCTTCCCTTGCCCAGTGCCTCTGCCACCCCTGTCACCTCTGCCCAGCCGCACCCCAGCCTCCCCCATGGCCACTCTGGACACATTCCACCCCCAGATGTGCACCTACTCTCAGACAAGTCACCAGCAGACTGCAGTTCTCACCCAACACCAGTGCCTGTTCATGTCCTCAGCCCTTTTCACTCGTGCTAGGGCTTGCCCATGAATCTCCAACAGAAGATTCTGTGGCTGTGATCCTGACTCCTTACTCCCTACCCCTCCAACTACCCAGAATCCTAGGGAGTGAAGGGAGCACACATCTCTGATAAAAACAAAGATGACAACAGCAGTAACAACCATAGCCCACACTTACTGATACCTACCACGTGCTAGTACTGTTTTATATTTAATTTTATTAATAATCACAGCACCCCTGTGCAGTAGGTACTACCATCTCCCCATTTTACAGATGAGGAAACTGAGGCACTGGGAGGTTCTATAATTTGTGCAAGTTCACACAGTGGAAAGTGATGGGGCTGGGACTTGGACCCTGGCCACCTGGCCGTTGTGTACAGTCACTGGGGTCCATGTTGCAGGGCAAGTCGTGGAGGGGTTGGAATAAAATAGTAGCAGAGCGTTTTAGAGTTTGCCAAAGGCTTTCACCTGGATCATCTTCCGTGATCCTCCCTGCCACCTTCTAGGGCAGGTGCTCTTGTTCTCTCCCTGTTATCAGATGGGGAAACTGGGGAGGCCGGAGGCCTGGGCTCTGAGGGGGAGAGGGGCTAGACCTGACACAAGAGATAAGACTCTGCCCTGGGAGCAGGCATGGCCGGAAGGACCACACTCCTCGCCATCAAGAAGCTGTCCACCTTCCCCAGAGTCAGCCTCAGATGGACACTTCCGACTCCTGCCCCCAGGCCCTAGGTGACCCCTCCCCAGCAGGCCAGCAGACTCACCTGGTTCACCCTTGGGCCCTGGCAATCCGTCATGCCCATCCTTCCCTGGAGCCCCGGGCAGGCCTGGTATCCCGGCGATCCCATAGCAGTCTGTGCCAGCTTGGCCCCCAGGCAGCAGTGCCAGCAAAAGCAGCAGCAGGTTTGGTACAAGGGGGGGCCAGGAGCTGGGCCCCATGTCCATTTGGGAAGGAGCTGGATGGGGAGAGAGCTGAGTTGTCCCCCAGCCCCTGGCATGCCCTCCTCACCCTCTCTCTCCCCAGGGGCCGTCCTTCTCAGCCCTCAGGAGCTGACCTCCTTTCCCCGGCTCCTCGCCCCTTGGGACTGCACAATGGATGGGGAATGGGGCCTTTTCTTCAAGCTCAGTCCCCGGCTGAGCGGAGATGGGGACCCTCCTTCCTCTCACAAATCAGGCTGTCCCTGGGGCCACGTTTCAGGAAGTGGCAGCGGGGAAAAGCTGCCATTTGCCCTCACCTGGACAGGTGGGAGGTTTCTGGTCTGGTCACAGAGATGTCCTCAGATCTGCTTCCCCTCTCCAAGGCAGGAGGACACCGTGTCAGTGTGGACACAGCAAGAAGGGCCTGGGCAGGCTGTGCTGTCCCCTCCCCTCCTCTCCCCAAGACCACATCCCCTTTCCCATAATTTTTCCTGACTCAGTACTTTCTCCTGGGTGCTGAGCCAGGCTGACCGCACTGATGTCCCTGTGTCCCTCCACCTCCAGGTCATGAGTGTCTGAAATGAGGAAATGTCCGCTGCCCCGGGTCTGCTGAAGGGTGCCTATCTGTGTGTGTGCGCATAAACATCAGCCGGGCAGACTTCCCCTAGAGTCAAGTTCAGCCCGGCTAATGCCCGTCCCTGTTTGTTGCCATTTACTGTGCCTGTGACCCCGTTGTTTCACAAGATCCCTAGGGGGAAGTTATAATTCCCCCTGTACAGATGAGGAAACTGAGGCTGAGGAAAGTGAAAACCCTTGCCCAAAGTCACTTAGTGAATGGTTTCTTGGGTCCAAAGCCTTGTTCTGACCCCTCTGCTTAGCCGCCCTAAGAAACAAGCCTCACATGCACCTGTGAAGTGACAGGTCTTATTCTAGAGACTTCCACATGCCCCCTCCCATTTGCCTTACTTGGGGGTGGACATCCAGGGCAAACTTTGACAGCAGGCAGCCTGCTGTGGCCGACAGATTCCTCTGGCTACAAAGTCAGCAGCCTTGGGTTCTCCTTCCAGCCCTGCCACTCCCTGGCCCCGAGGCCTTCAGCAAACCACTGGCCCCTAGGTCTCAGTCATCCCATCTGTATACTGGGTGGTAGGGGAGGACCAGGCTTTGCATGTTGGTGCCTGTTCCTTTGCTGGGGCCCCTGATGATCCCACCTTCCCTGTCAGCACCCCCTCCCTCACCTCCATCCCTGGCCTCTCGTCTCAGAGCCTATTATGGCTAGTGAGGGGTTGCCAGTCGAGGCTAGGCTGGCAGAGCTGAGAGAGGCCCCTCCTCTCTTTCTTCTCCTCACATGAGATTCCAGAGAGGAAGGAGGTGATGGGCAGTGGAGGGTTCCAACCCTGATTCCACTCCTGCCACCCATGTGAGTGAGTGGTTTGATCTCCCCGAGCACTGATTTCTCCTCTGTAAATGAGGGTTTCCAGTAGCTTCCATGCAGGGCAGTGCTAATGCATACACAGTGCATAGCCCTGTGCCAGCCATGAGCAGAGTTCCAAGCCCTGCCCCTGCTTTGCTGGGTGACCCTCAGGGCCTCAGTCTTCCCAGCTGGCTCTCCGCCCTCTGGCACGGGGCTGCAGAGTATGCAACAAGAGCAACAACGTGAATGTACTTGTCCCTGGAATTCCCAGGTGGGTGGAAGGCTGGAGAGAGCAGAAATGATGGACACAGCATTATGGGGGGTGGGGGACCCGGCCGATGGCACCCAGGCCTGTCTCCCATCTTCAGTCCTCACCTCCTTCCTGCCTGGGTCCGGCTTCTCCAGCAGGTGGCAGCCTCAGCCCGCGCTCAGCCCGCCCCTGCCCCGCCCACCTGGGTTGCGGCTGGGTCCCCTCCTTCCAGAGGGGCGAGTGATTTGCCTCTGCGAAGAGGGGTGGGTATGGGTGGAATTTAGGGTAAGAAGCAGCGGGGCACTCCCTGCACCCGCCATTTCTATAGCCTGGCCTTTCCAGCTTCTTACGGGCCCTCTGCCCCTGACATTGTCTTTGAGCCCCGTTGCAATGAAAGAAGCCCTTCACTTTGGGGTCAGGCAGACCTGGTTCAAATTCAGGCCCTGCCACTTTCTGGCAGTGTGACCTTGGGTAGATGTCTCCTTTCTGTGAGCCTCAAGGTCCTCACCGATTTTGCTGGGATTAAATGCATCCATGCTTGTAAAATGGCCAGCGCACAGTAGGTGCTCACAGATCTGTTTCTCTTCCCAGTCCGTGGGTGTGTGTGTTCTGGGTGGGCAGGGGGCTGAGGAGTCAAGAACTGCTCCGGGGCTGCAGAGCCTTACTCTCTTCCTCCTGAGCCCCGAAGTCTGTTGATGGGCCTGGGCCCCCCTCCAAGTGGGTCTTGAGTGTGCGGCGAAGGCGGGCGTGGAGGTTGTGGGTACGTGAGGACCTGGAGATCACAGGCGTTTCTAAGGCACACGCATGTCAGAGGGGGAGGAGGGTGTGTGCACCTTCGTGTCAGGGGTGTGTCTGGAACACGTGTGTGTGTGAGAGCACTTCTGATGGTTGATGGGGGCACGTGGGTGTACGAGGTGGGTGTGCACGGGTGTGACGCATGTGTATCCTTGAGTGCGTCTGTGGGTCTGGAGGCGTAAGGAGTGCGTCCAGGGGTGCAGCCGGTGGGTCGCAGGGAGTGGGTATCTGGGTGAGGAGTAGACGAGTCTTGGTCCAGGAATGCAGGTCCACGTGCACCTCGGGAGGTGTGTGTGCAAGTGTGATGTGTATTCTTGTGCATACATGAACGTGTGCAGCACAAAGGTAAAATCGGCTTCCTTTGGGAAAAAGCACAGGACGCTGGACATTTTCAGGACTGAACTTCTGGTCGCCTTACTTTTCTCACATATGAAGGGCATAGTGGGGCTTTTTGCTTCTGAGCAGCACCCAGACAGGCTAAGTGGGACCCTGGGAATGCACCACAAACATTCCAGACCCTCCCAGTCCCCAGCCCAGCCTCTGTGCCTGCGGGGGTCGAAGTCCAGCGCTGGCCTCGGGCAACCTGGCTTCAGGAAGACTTCTGGATGCCCTTGGATGTGCCTTTCTGGTTGAGCGTTGGAAATGACATGTGTCAGTTGTCAGGCGTGTGTCTGTGGAGGCTGGCTAGGGTAGTAGGTAGACACACAGGCTTGGGCGTCAGTAAGACTTGGAGTCAAACCCCAGCTTCTCCCCTTACACACTAACCTTGGGCTTTAAGTTTGTCCCAGCCCCCTAGCCTCAGTTTCATTATCTGTAAAATAAGGTCATAATACCCACCTCAGAGCTCCACTGTAAAGATTAAACAAACTATAATTAAGGCTAACACGTATGTGTAACCCTTACTGTGCACGAGGCACTCCTCTGTAATTTTCATATATTAAGTCATTTAATCCTCCCAACAGCCCTCTGAGGAAGGTGCCATCAGTATTCCCACTTTACAGATAAGGAAACTGAGAGTCACTGAAGTAACACAAAATGCACGTAATTGGACACCTGGTAAGTGAAATGGTGGCCCAGGATTTGAGGCCAGGCCGATGAGGCTCCCAGGACCTGCTAAATATTTATTGTAAAATATTGAATGCAGGCCTGGCCTGCAAGCACTCAGTAATTGTTGTCATTCTTAAGCCTCCCTCCCAATGGCCAGGGTAGCAACTGAACTTCAAGCTCAGCAGACATGGACTCAGGTATTTATTCCAGGGAGAGTTCCAAGAAACGATCTTCCTTCAGGCAGCTAAAGCAACAGCACCCCGACTTTACAGAGCAGGGCATAGACACCAGAAAGGTGGAGTGAGTGGGCCAGGGTCACACAGCAGGAAGCGGAGGCCATGGTGGGGAGGGGCTCAGGTGGATGGGAAGATGAGGAAGCCGCTAAATACGCTGTCGGCCTCTGAACCCTGGTAAATGCGGCCCTTATTGGGGTCTTTTTCAATCCAGACCTGGTCTCCCTGCTGGAGCTGGAACACCGTACCCCCGGACACCACCTGGAAGAGTCCTTTGCTGTTGGCGTCACAGAAGCCCAAGGAACGCTGGACTTGGCCCCTCCCAAAGGACACGATAGACAGGCAAATGTCCCACTTGGACACCACCTGGAAGGTGAAGTAGTAGTAACCCGGCACAGAGCAGATGAACCGGCCCGAGTGGCTCTGGTATGGGCTCTCCTGGTTGGTGATGACCGTGTCAAAGATGACCACGTTGCCGCCCATTGGAGGGTTCCGTCTCACGGCCGAGAAGGCCGGCTGCGGCTGGTTCTGGATGTTTCCTGGGTTGCCTTTGATGCCCTTCAACCCTGGGAGGCCAGGGGGCCCCAGTGGGCCGCTGGGTCCTGGGTAGCCCATTCTGCCAGGTTTTCCAGGGGGCCCAGGCTCTCCCTGGTCTCCTTTAAGGCCACGGACGCCTGTCTGGATACCAGCGGCCCCTGTGGGGAGAAAGGCCAGATTGGGAGTGAGAGTCCCAATTGGTTTAGTGTCCTCCAGACCTCAGGGAGGTGGCTGGGACCCCGGACGGCTGTGGGATAGAGGATAGGGCGAGTGTCTGGGCCTTCAAGACATTGATTCTGACTGGCTGCGCGTGACCTTGGGCACGTGTCTCAACCTCTCTGAGCCTCAGCTTCTTTATCTGTAAAATGGAGAGAAACGTGAACAGGCACTTGGGAGTGTCACGTTCTGGGAAAAGCAGTCCACTGGCTTCACTGTACTCCTGCCCACAGCCGTGCCCTCCACACTCTCCCCAGGGCACTGACCTTGACTTCTTCAGATTCACGGACTACATGTAGGCTGCCTGTGTGCAGACTATTTGCAAATGCCTATGCAGATCTTTGTGGTCTGCTATGGACTGGGAGGCTCAGGGCGATTACATGAGACTTTCCTTTCCTGCTCTGGTCGTGCCCTCCTCCCTTTCCCTTCACCCTTAGCCTTTTTTCTAGAACATGAGAGTTTCTGAAGCTTGAAGGGGCAGGGAAGGGGGAAGCAGGGACAGAGTTGTGGGGAAGCTGGAAGCAAAAGAGATAGTTGCCATGAATTGATCCCTCTCAATGTGCTAGGTGGGGTTATTTCTCCATTTTACAGATGAGGAAACTGAGTCTCAGAGAGGATCAGTAAGTCGCTCAAGGTCACACAGCAAGACAAGGGCTCCTGAGTCTAAAGCCAAGGGCATTAATCTTTCTGGTAACTGAACAAAGACCAAGGACTGAGCACAGCTTTGGGACCTTTCATATTCATTGCTTGCAGTGACCCACTGTCCAGAGGAGGAAGGTGAGGCCAAAGAAGGAGGACCTGGGCAGTAAAGGGGATACAGAGAGGCCACTGGGGCCTGTGGACATGGCTTTGGAAGAAGGCTAGGCCCCCCTCGGCCCCTGGGACCAAGTGCAGACTGGAGAGCCTTCGTGTGTGGGCCCAGGTGGACTCCTGTTTCTCAGTGCCAACCCAAGCCTCCACCCTGGTGGCCAGGCGAAGCCCAGGGATGAGGGACTGGGGTTCAGAGGGAGGGCTTACCCTGCTCCCCTCGCTCCCCCTTGAGGCCTGGCCGTCCGGGTCGGCCGGGTATTCCTGCGGCCCCGTTCCTCCCATCCTGTGCTCGGCAAACGTCCTGGGTCACCGAAGAGGCCAGGGATATGGCCAGCACACCGATCACCAGCCAGCCCCGGGGGGCTTCCATGGTGTCACTGTGGAGACATGGGCAGGGCCTGGGCAGGCTGGACATCACACACTCATGCACATCCAACACCCACACTTGAACCCCCAACCCCGCCCAATTCTATCTGTCTATATATATCATCTCCCCGACCATTGCACACACACCCCCTCGAGGGCCTTCAAGGTCCACCCTCCATCCAGCTCCAGGGACCCCAAACATACACAAAAAACCACAAACTCACACAGATACACACATGCAACTGAACATACCCATATAGTTACACACTCAGACACACAAACACAGCTTTTCGCTCACGCACCTATGTAACACAATAAGCAAACTCAAAAGTCCACCACACACTCCTGGACACACAAACTGACACCCAAACTGACGTGTTCCCCCCCACTCACCTGGACACACACAGTCGTACACTCCTACAGGTGACTGAACAAATATTTATTGAGTGCCTGCTCCCTGTTTAATTTACACCCTCTCACCCAGATGGCAGAGCTGTGCATACACACCAGAATTCACAAACACCTGACACACACATCTGCTCTCTCCTCCACACACTCGGCCCCTTTCAGCACCCACTGGAAGACAGAGGGCTGACTGGCACTCTCTGCCATCCCTTCGTGGGACCCCTCTGCTGGACTCTGACACCCCCAGCCTTTTCCCAGCTTCTTGTGTTTTGTGGTGGGGGTCAGAACCCAGGAACTTTGGTTACAGCTCATGGGTCTGTCACTACCTCCCCCCTCCCCCAAGCCCCTGGAGTTAAGGTCCCCCCACTCACTCATTCTGGGTCCTAGATCAGGGTCCCCCCAGCCCCCCCACCCCACAACACTGTCCTGGCATAGAACCAGCCAGCAGAGCTCTCCCTCCCTCCCTGCCCGGTCCAGCCTCCTGGGCCACACCTCCTGGTTCCCTGAACTTTACAGCTCCCTCCCTGTCAAGCGCTGGCCTCACCTGCGTCTGGTCGTCGATGCAATGGATACTCCCGTCCTTCGCCCAGGGACCCCTGTGGGACACCAAGCAGGGCGGTGCTGGCCTGTGGCCAACTTTCACATCCCTTCCCACTTCCCCTTCTCCTTCCCTGAAACTACCCCCAGTGTTGCCCTAGGGCCACAGGCCTGCAAGGGACATTTTGAGCTGACCTCAGCAAGACTGAGACATGGGACATCCTACCCCAGCCACAGATGGTGTGGGGACAGGGACAGCAAGGCGGGAGTCTGCCGGGGGGGCCGTGGTAGGGATACTGGGTAGGGCTGTGAGACCCATAGAGGCCTAGAACATCAGGGCAGAAGGAACCTTTACAAAATCAGTAACTTGTAAGACTTTCGTGATTATGAAAGCAGCATGTATTCATTGCCAAAGCTTGGAAATACAGAAATACAGAAGAAAGAAGAACAGTGCAGTAGTAATGGGAAGCTCAGTAATCAGCTTCCTAGACCTGCCACTTCCTAGCTGCATGTCCTTGGAAAGATACTTAACCCCCTGGGGTCTCAGTTTGTTTGTTCATAAATTGAAAACAACAGATTCTACCTTGTCGAATATTATAAAGTTTTAATGACATAATACATATACAAAACAGTGGACGCACGGTGACCACTTAATAATTAGCTTTTATCAACATTTAAAAATCAGTGACAAAACCCCATCTAGAGAATTGCTGTTAACATTTGGATGGATCATCTAGCCTTACTCACTCTCACTGACGGGGTGCTCACTACCTGTCAGCACAGCTCACTTTGTCATTGACACCTTGGACCTGGAGAATGTTTTTCTTTAGATTGAGTGATTCTGTCTCCTCCAGACTGGAGACCAATGTGTTCAGGCCTGGGCTGACCATGTCTTTCTGTTTCTTCCCATGATCATGTTTTTTGTTGTTGTTGTTGTTTTGTTTTGCTTTCCAGAGGGAGGAGGAGAGGAAGAGGAGGAGGAGAAGAGGGAGGGCTATTGTACCTGGGCAGGTGAAGACAGTCTAGGGCCAGGGTTTTCAAGCCTTTGGGACTCCTTTTTCATTTGCAATCTTGTGTGACATACAATATATATACAACAAATCTAGATGGGGATGCTCTGGTTTAAGGGTGGGGACCCAGAGCTCCTCCTGCCAGCCCCTCTACTGCTCCTCAGGATTCAGGGGCTTAGGGGAACTAGAATTTCTCTATGACCTTGGGCAAGCCACATCACTTTTCCAGACCTCAGTTTCTTTATCTGTAAAATGGGGATACAGTCCCCTCGGTGAGCTGCCGAGGGATTATATGAATATATGAGGAAGTTTATACTGTCAAACACCACATTAAAATAAGTCATCATTATGAATAATATCTATGTGACCTTGGGCAAGTTACCTAACCTCTCTGAGCCTCACTTTCTCAAGATGAGAGAGTGGTGGGAAGCAGAGAACGGCAGAGGCGGCATGAGGGAAAAACAAATACTGTGAAAGGCTTCTCAAAATACAGTTTTCAAAATATTAAATACACAATTCATATAGAAATACATAGTGAGCTCATGTGAATTTTCTTTGTAGCTTATAATGAAGGAACAAAGCTAGTGCAATGAAGGATATGAGAAAAAAATTTATATATACTTATATATGGTAAAAAAGATTCAGTAAAAACAAAAACAACAATAACCAAAAAACCAAGAATTCTGGAATATTCATAAGGTTGCTAAGTTACATACAAAACTGGTTAATGTTCTATAGGGCAATAAAACCCTAACGTTGGGGCTATCTTCTGTATTGAAAAGAAATCATTTGCATCCCTACCAGACAAAAATAATTGGCAACTTATCAGTTTTGTACCAGCTAACAGCTATCTTTATAGAGCCTGGGCCCTAATCAATAGTAAATAATAAGTCAAGCAAAGTGACATTCCCCTGGAGTGTCAGATGATCCTTAGGAAGGCTTGTGAGACACTACTCGAATTTGACTTTGAAAGGACACCAGTTATCTATTTGCCTTATTTCCAAGTGTTGGATGATTTCACTTATCAGGCTGTTACAAGAGTATAAACACTTCCCAAGAAATAAAAGACATCGATAGTAATAAGCATATCATTAGTGTGAAAAGTAATGGGTTGGCAATAGCCCTGTGAATGTCACAGCTGGGACACCTTCAATCAGAGGGATGGCGTTCTCTTCCTTTTCTCCAGAGCTCAGGCTCTTGGAGGGGAGGTAGGAGATATAGGGATGAGAGGAAACCCCTTGTCATGCTTGTGAGGATCCAGGAGCTCCATCCCACAGTATAGCCAAGGGTCTAAGGAATAACCAGAAAAATAATTTCTAAGTTACTCAAATTCCTTATGGTGGAGTCACATCTCACTCAAGGGCTGCGTTCCAAAATCAGCATATAAGGCAATAATTGCAAATGGTCAGTATTACCCTTGGAAGAAATTCTTAGGAAAGGGCCATGTTGGAGACTGTATTACCATTTCGGGATACTTCTATGCTGTCACTTTTAGCTTTGACATCAGAACAGATTTCTTGTTCTTTACTTGCCTATCAGTTGGCTCATATATACTCCCTTTTTCAAAAAAAAAAAAAAAAGAAATTCAATCTTTAAAGTTTAGAGTTGTACTCAGTGGTGAGGCATTTAGACCACGAGAGGCTCTGGATTTGAGGCAGACCTGGGGACGCAGGAAAACGTTCCAGAATAGGCTCCTTGAGGGTCTGGAGCGATGGGCAGCATCCCTTACCTTATTTTCATTGGCATCATTAGCTCTTTCTCACTCTGAATTTTACTAGGCAAAATACAGATAGTCAGATGTGCATATAATGTAACTCTGAAGTTCTTGTATTCCTTTTTTTTAATTAAAAAACATTGAGGTATAATTTACATACGGTAAAATGCACACATCTTAAGTGCCCTGTTCAATGGCTTCTCATGTAAATGAAGATATCCTTTACCGCCACCCAGATCAAAATACAGAACATTTCCATCACCCCAGCAAGTTTTCTGGTGCCCCTTGTCATACAGTCAGCCCTCAGCGTCCGAGGGTTCCGCGTCCACAGATTCCACCAACCGGGGATCAAAAATATTTGTAAAAAATTCCAGAGTTCCCAAAAAGGAAAACTTGAATTTGCCTTGCGCTGGCAACTATCATCTACATGGCATTTACATTGTATTTACAACTATCTACATAGCATTTACATTGTATTAGGTATTATAAGTAATCTAGAAAGGATGTATAGTATAGGGGAGGATGTGGGTAGGTTATATGCAAATACTTCTCCATTTTATAGAAGGGACTTGAACATCCTCGGATTTGGGTCTCCGAGGGGATACAGGGGTGTCCTGGAACCAATCCCCTGCCGATACTGAGGGACAACTGTACCCCCCCTCCCCGCAATGTGACCAGCGTTTCCACTTCTCTCACCATGGGTTATTTCTGCCTGTTCTTGAACTTCACGTAAATAGGGTTGTTCAGTGTGTGTCTTTTGTGTCTGGCTCCTTTCATTTCACATGCTTGTGAGAGTCAGCTGTGTTATTGCTGAGTAGTACTCCATGGCATGCGTGCAGCGCACTTCATGCAGCCCTTCTCCTGTTCGTGGATATTTTCGGTTATGATGAAGAGAGCTGCTGAGAACATTCTCGTACAATCCTCCTCCTTGTGCCACCCTGTGAACGGATGTGCTCAAATCCCTGTGGTACTGTTTGAACACCAAGAAGGGGACATGGAGTTGACGTGGATACTCCTTCCTCTCCCATCCACTGCCCCACACTTCCCTCTTGCACTCCCTCTCCCTCAAAAACACAAACCTCCTGGACCCTCTAACCTATCTGCTTGTTCTCCTTTTCCCAGCTTTTTATTATGGAGATTGTCTTAATCTTGGCTGTCTTGTGAAATCCTTCCCCTCCTCTGGGGCCTTCTGAATCTCTCCTTCCATTCTCCTTCTCTCCACCCAAAAGATCAGGGTTTGTTTTTTGGGGGGTTGTTTGGGAATTGGGAAGGGAGCTGTCAGAAACTGCTACATGTTTTCAGGGCATGCTCTTTCTTCTTTGCCTCTCTCGGCAGATAAGAGCTTTGGGGGATTGTTTTATGAAAAACGGAGGGCATTGTAGAACAAGAAATGATTTATTGTGGAGACGGAGGCAGCATGGGTTCAAATCCAGCATCTGCCTCTCTTTTGCTCTTGCACGAGAGAACTCCTGTGTCTGGGGAATGGCAGTGACCCCTCGGACTGGGCCAAGGTTTCTGATCAGTGTGGCTTGAACCTGGCATGTGGCAGGCACTTAGCAAAATTCCCACCTGCTGCTCAGGGGGCCATGCACGGAGACCAGTTGAGAAGTTTGCGGGAAAAATGTAAAAAGAAGACCAAACACAGCACAGATGATTTTGTGGGAAGAGTAAGAAAAATACGAAGAAGACAAACTCCCCTAACAGCTGGCCACAGCTGGAGACCAGCATCCTGGCTGCCCAGGAGGAAGCAGCCAAGCCTGCAAGGGGCCAGGTGGAGCCGCTCTGGGAGAAGCTCCCAACCACAGATCACAGGTCGAACTGGAAAGGCGCTAATGGAAGCCATCAGGCATGCAGGCAGATGAGATGTAAAAAGATTAAGAGGATTAGGAGAGAGTTTGGAAAACAGTGCAGGCTGTGAGAGCCAGCAAGGAGGACAGGCCTCTGCCTGGTGGGGGATGGGCCCCGGGTCCCGAGGGCTGCCTGGACTCCACAGCCAGGAAATGCGGCACCAGGAAGGCCTGGATAATTCGAGCGTCAAAGGAGCTCACATAGATGCAAGGGGAGTAGCCAGGGGGAAGCCCCACCCTACCCCCACCTTTAAATCCCCCGCCACCCTTCTTCCCCCCATCCTCCTCCACCAGCGCCCCCAACTTGCCGTGCAGAAATGACCTCCCTCATTTGCCCATCGCTTGGCCTGCAGTTCCACTTCTACTCATTCTTTCCGTGGGGTAAGCTTTGCCTTCTCTGGGATGTTTTACAATTAAAGTTGTGTCTTAGTGCATTTGCAAGACGTTAATGGGCTCTACTTAGTGAGCCCTACTGCCAGGCTGAGTACTGGTGGTTAATACACTATCTAAAAATTTCATCATCACAGCCCCAGGGAGGTAGTACTATGACAAGCCATTTTTACAGATGAGGATCAGAGAGGGTAAACAAGCCCCACAGGTCACACAGCCAGTAAGTGGTAATGTCGTTTCCACCACAGCAGGTACCTTTCTGAAGATGTTCACTGGCATCCTGCAGATCGGGGGTCTAAAACAGGAACTCTGAAAGGGAGAGAGGAATGGAGGAGATAAAAGTATTGGGTATGGGGACTCTGAAGGCAAGATTTGCCAGCTTCACAAGTTTAGCTCCCCTGTGCCAAGCATTTTACATATATCATCTCACTTAATTTACACAGTATCCTTACAGGGTAGTATTTTGGTTCATTTTTAAAGAGGAAGAAACTAAGGCTCAGGTAAAGTGACTTGCTCATGGGTCTAGAGCCGCCAGATTTAACAAATAAAAATCCAGGATGCCCAGTTCAATTTGAATCTTAGATAAACAACACTATGCATAGGATATACTTATACTAAAAACATTATTCATCCTGTATTTTATCTGGCAGCCTTACAGAGGTCACACAGCCTGTGGGTGACCATTCTCCCCACTCTTCCTGGCTCGCTGGGAAGCCTATCTTGGTAGGAAAATGTGGGCTGAAGGGGATACTTGTCTCTGCCTCCCAGAGGAAAGGGGAATAGGTGCCTTCACCTCCGTCTGGGGGCCAAGATCACTGCTCTTGTGGGCGAGCCAAGACCCCCAGCCAGGTTCTCCCACTGTGACCCCCCATATCATTGCCAACTCTCTCCCTGCCCCAGACTTTCATCAGGAGAGGCCACTATGGGCGGAGGCAGGGGACTTGGGTTCTACTCCCAGCTCTGCAGGGTGTCCATGGGCAGATCACTCCTCCGGGCCTCAGTCTCCCTATTTGTAAAAAGGAGGGAGGAGTTGAACCAAAGCAGTAGTTCCCTGGGTCAGGGTCACCTGGGGGAGCTGGGCAAGGATACCGTTGCCTGAGCTGCATCCCTACGTACCGCATTAGAATCTGTGAGGTGGGGCTTCTGCCGTTTTCATAGGCGCCCTGAGCGAGCTGAGGCAGGCAGCCCAGCATCTTTCTGGAGCTCTGACAGCACCTGAGGGGCTCTCCAATCTTGTCAGGTGGGCTGGCCCTGCCTTTTTTATCAGACAAGTGGGGAGCAGGTGCTGAAGTGCCTCGAAATGCCTTGATGAAGTAGGAGAAGTGGGGGAAAGGCCAGGTTTGTTGGGTTGGGTGGGGGTGGGAGGGAGGGAAGGTCACTAAATCTCCCTGGGGCTGAGACCATTTCCATCCTGGGAATTCAGAAATATTTCTTACATCCGAGTAGAGATGTATGTTTTACACAGCCCCTGCCTGCCTCACGTGATTCCCCGCCAGGGGGCTGGTGAGACTACTGTTGTCAGCCCCGGTGAACTGATGGGAAGACCGAGGCTCAGAGAGGGCAATCCGTTTCCGGTGTTACACAGCAGAGCTGGTCCAGTCTCCTGTCTCTGGGGCCGGGACTCCGCCACCAGCCCCACCCTAAGGCGGTCCTGGAAGAAGCTGCTTTCTTCAGTGTGACGTTCTGAGCCTCCGCCTCTGTCCTGCCAGCCACTCACAGCGGGCAATTGTCCTACACTTCCCTACCTCAGGTCCAGTCTCCTTTCTCCTTTCCCTGAACGGGGGCAAGCCCAGCGGCAGAGCCAGGATTTGGGCGCAGGTCTGCGGTGATCAGCTCCTACTCATTTTTCCACCCACAGGGCGGCTTCGGAATTTGGGCTAATGACAGCTGCTTCAGCCTGTTTCCTCCCCCTCTTCCCAGCCCTCTGCTGATTACAAATAAACACCAGTCTACCCGGGAGAGTAATTAACTCTCCAACGTGGGGAGAACTAATCAGCCTGGAGTTTGCTGCAGGTGGAAAAAATGAAGGCTTTTCCTAAGTATATGCAAATGACACCCCTAGTATGCAAACCACCCTCTCAGGCTCCCAGGAAAGGCTGTCAGAGCTGCCGGCGCCGGCTGCTGAGAAGGGAGAGACTCTGGGAAACGGTGGCCCCAGCTGCAGGGGTCCTGGGCCGTCAAGTTTAGGGAGGTTGGAGGGGTCAGCGTAGGAGTAGGGGGCTCACCTTCGGGGCTCCCCCGCACACCTGCCGTCCTTGTGTCTAGAGCTCTGCGGGAAGGCAGAGGGAGAAAGAGGCTCAGGGCTCAGAGAGGACTGGCTTTGAATCACAGCACTGGTCCTTGCTTATGTGACCCTGGTCAAGTCACTCCCACCTTCCTGAGCCTCCGTTTTCTCATTGAAAGATGGGGATACAAAGACACACTTTTCAGGCTTGTACTGAGAGTTGGACAGCACACAAAGTGTCTAACATGGCCCGGCATTTCAGCATTCCGTAAATGGAAACTCTTACCAGAAAGCATCAAAATATGCCCGTGGCATCACTGTGGGCCACGGACTCCTGAGTCAAGGCTCCACCCCCTTGGGGGCTCATCCTCTCCCAGTCTGCCTTTCAGGGCTGCAGTCAGTCTTGTGACATGTGACTTGAAAGGCTTCAGGAATGGCCCTTCTATTCCCAGGTATGTTATTTCTCCTGCCTTGCCTGTAATTCTGGACCAGGACTAGGGTAAGGAGCGTAAGACTCCCAGGGAGGAAAATTTAAGGAGGCGTTCACTCAGGACGCTGTGAGTGCAGAACTGATACCGAGAGTGAACACCTCCTTAAAATGTGTGCCCTGGGCACCTCACTCACCTCATCCTGGTCTGGGCTCTGCTGAAAGCCCACATTTGTCAAATCATCTCTCAGAGTTCAGCGTTGTCCTTTAAAGTGCAGGGATGGGAGAGGGGAGCAGGGAGAGGGACACGAGGAAATTTTTTGGGTGATGGAAATATTTTATATCTACGCTGGGGTATCAGGTACATGGGTGTACACATTTGTCAAAACTTACCAAATGGTACATTTATGTGTATTTCACTGTATATATATTTTACTTCTGTAAAACATAATTTTAAAATAAATAAAATGTAGGTGTCTTCTGGGAGACATCACACATTAATGTATAATGATGACGATGACCAAGGTGGTCATCCAGCCTCTGCTTGTATACCTCCGGTGACAGGGAGCTCACTACCAATGGAGCCAGGACATCACTTGTTTGGCAGTAGAACTAGGATTTGAAGCCAGATCTGACCCCAGAGCCCAAAGCCTTGGCCTCTACTCTACTGACTGTCCCAGGATTGTCTGTGCTCAGGAATCATCATGAGGGTTAAGTGAGGTGCGATATGTGGAATGTTTGTCACATATTGTGAGATATTAAGAGCTTCTGCACATCTGGAAACACAGGGGGATTGCACTTCCCCACCTCATCCTAGCAGTTAGGCGGGGTCTGGGACCAGTTCTGTGCAATGACATGTGAGCATAAGTGACATTGCTGGTGCAAATCCTCTAACACACTCTTGTTCTGCTGCTGCTGTTGTGGAGTCCTCATGTTGCGATGGTTAGAGCTACAGAATCCGAGTGGCCTGGCTCGCTGAGTGTCTGCATGGAGGACAACTGCCCTGCAGAGTCATCTGGACCACAACAGGCTTTGCAGGAGCGATGGGTAAATCTTGGTGGTGTCAAACCACTGAGGTATGGGTTGTTTCTACAGCATAACTTCCTTCTCCTGAGCCATACAGCACAGGATGGGCCTGACGCAGAATGATAATGACATTGATATTGTTGCTGGCCTCATAGTCTGAACCACCCTCCTCCTCTTCATTTTCAGGCTGTCGTTGTCATTGACAACACCCTCAAAGAACCCTTCAGGCTGCACCCTCCCCAGCTGATCCCCGTTGAGCTCCAGGGTCCTGTCCTCAGCCTGAGCTCTCCAGCACTGCCCAGACTTTCATCAGTTCTGTGTTGTCTAGGCTGGGCTCCCAGGATTCTAATATGAAAAATACCCAGATTCACCTTTGGAGAGCTTAAATTCTGCGGCAGGGAGGCAGATACGGAAATAACTCCCAAAGTGGAAGGCTTATCGGGTGCCAGACAGTGTAGAAACCCAAGGAGGGAGCTCCCAGTTGGTAAGACAAGAGTTACCCCAGTGCAGGAATCTTGGGAGACTTCTTAGAGGAGGAGGAAGAAGGTGGCCACTGCAACTCCCCTCTGGGTACTCATAGGCTCTCATCATGACTCAAGTCTGAGTCCCAGTTCCTTTACTTCCCACTGCGTAATGCAGAGCAGGCATCTTCCCTCCTAAAGTCTCGGTTGTCTCATCTGTAAAATGGGGACGATAAAAATACATCTTTATAGAGCTGTTCTGAGAATTGAACAAGTTAATATGTGTAAAGAGCTTTACTCAGTGCCTGGCATGTGGTAATTGCTCAATGAAGAGCTTTTTTATTGACCACATTTGACCTTTGCAACAACCCTGCAAGAGAATAGAAATAACTAGTATTGTCTCTGTTTCGCAGACGAGAAAAATGAAGCTCAGAAAGGACAAGTGACTTGCCTAAAAACACACAGCTAAGAAGCGGCTGAGCGTGGCCTGGGAGCTGTGCCTGCCTTTCACCAGAGCCTGTTTGGTGTTAGGATTTGTGTCCTCACTGCTTCTTCTGACTTGACTACTCTTTCCATGCCTGACCTTTGAGATTCCACTCTTTTTTTTCTAATTGGGGCAAAATATACATAACAAAAATTTTTACCATTGTAACCATTTTAAAGTGTGCAGTTCAGTGGCATTAAATACATTTACCTTGTTGTGCAGCCGTCACCACCATCCATTTCCAGAACTCTTTTCATCTTCCCAAAGTGAAACTCTGTTCACATTAAACAAAAACTCTCCGTTCCTCCTCCCTCCAGCCCTTGGCAATCATGTTCTTTTTTCTGTCTCTGTGAATCTGACTACTCTGTGTACCTCACATAAGTGGCATCATACAGTATTTATTCTTTCATGACTGGCCTATTTCACTTAGCAGAATGTCCTCAAAATTCCTCTGTGTTGTAGCATGTGTCAAAATCTCCTTCCTTTTGAAAGCTGAATAATATTTCATTGTATGTATTGTCCACATTTTATTTGTTAATATCTATTCATCTATTGATGGAACTTGGGTTGCTTCCATCTTCTGGTTATAGTGTGATTAATGCTGCCTTGAACATGGATGTACAAATATCTATTAGAGTCCCTGCTTTCATGAGACCCTACTATTGCCACCATCTTGGGAGGCCATTCCAAGGTCTTTGCCAGGAGCCCCAGTTCTCAATGGTCCAGGAACCAGACCCCTACCCAGCTCACGGCCCACTGGCCATTCTGCTACCTGTTCAGCTCCATGCCTTTGCCGTCACAGTTCCCCTCCACCTGGCATGCCCTGCTGTACCATCTCCATAGTCCAAATCCACATGTTCCCCAAGGCTCATCTTGAATGCACCCCGAATCCAGGAAGCCATCTCTACCCTCCAGGGTTCTCTCCTGCCCCTATAGCGCCCAACCCTCCATCTGTCCCTTGCTTAAGTCTCTGATTACTTTAAACCTTAGATTACTATTATCTGTGCCTGGTGCCTCACCGACACCCTCCCTTTCATGATAGGGAATTTCCTTCAGAATATTGTTGAGATAATCTCCCTTTGAAGAAAAGCAAAAATGAGAGTCCTCCTCCCACCCCCCAGAATGTGTCCAGCTTGGGTGACCAAAGACTCTTTGGTTTAAAGCACTAGAGGGATGAATTAGAGGTAACGTGGCTTCCTGAGTCTTGTCACGCTCTGACTTTTCAAGCTGGAAAAGGCAGCAGAGTCAGTAACTAAATACTCCTTTTCTGAGTGGGTCTTAGAACCGAACAAGCCCTGGGGGGGGCAAAGATAGGAAGCCCCCCGGAAACCAGACCCAGCTTGAAGGCTGTAGCGAAGGGAGGTGGGTGGGGAGGGATCATAGCAAGAGGGCTGAGCGCCGTGGCCTCTTCTTGCTCTACTGGGTGGGGATTTGAGACCTGGCCCGGCGCAGAAGCTTCTCCATGAGAACACACAGTTGAAGACGGGAGCCCAGGCATAACCAGTTCCACCCACGAGAGACTGTGGACCATGTCCTCCTCAAGAGAGAAAATGGGGGAAGGCAGGGGTGGGGGACAGGGGCCATGGACTCCCCCAATTTCCCTGGCGCGGGCCCTGAATTCCAGGTAAGAGGGCTTTCGTCCGTTCTGAGATGCCTGGCGTGGAGGCTCCTTGTGCGTGGACCCTGTGGTGGGTCAAGAAGGGTCACAATGGACTTTGAATTGTTTGAGCCACATAGAAGCCCCAGCAGACTGTTAGTCCTGGGGGACAGGGGCAGGGGCAGGAGAGTCACCTGTTCCCAGCTTAACACAGTACCTGGCCCATGAACGGAAACTCCTCCACCATTTCCTCCCTCTCATCCACCCAGCCCCCTCACCCACCACCCTTGCTCACTTGCTAGAGAAGCAGCCTAGAGAGCCTGGGTTCAAATCCTGACCCTGCATCTCCCCAGCTGTGTGACATTAGGGAAGTCACTTTATTCCTCACTTCTCTGCACCTCAGTGTGTCCAGCTGTAAAATGCGGATAGTAATAGAAGCCACTGCACGTGACTGGGCTGGGGCTGAGTGGGGTCAAGACAGTAATGTCTTCAGAACAGTGCCAAGCACATAACAAGTGCTTACAAACTAGTAGATGTTATTTATTCCAGAAACACATAGTGCTTGCTCAGGGAAACTTGGCCAGGTTAATGGGAAGGAGCATGGAGAAGGAACTTGGGCTCAAAATCAGCAGGTGCCTGGTTGCCTCGAGGCAACTTAAGCAAGGAGAGCTGCTTAGCCTCTGGCTCCTCCTTGTCTCCACGAAGTAAAGAAGTAAAGGATGCGCCTGCTGCCTACACTGCCAGGCTGCTGTGGGTGTTAGTGGGGGGCTTGGGGTGAAGGCACGGGGTTGGGAGGGAGAGCAGTGCAAACGGCCTCGGCTCAGCTATTTTCTCCCCTGGGAAGTGGACTTCAAAGCAGCCCTCTCTGGGCACCCCCCGCCCCGCTCGATTTCTCCAGCCTCTTGGCTCCCAGCAGACAGCAGTCGCTGGGAGACCCTGGTGGGAGTTGGCACACACTGGGGTAGGGGCTGGTGGAATCAGCACCCTTCCCTTGGTTCCCACCATCTCCCACAGGAACCGAGGCTGCTGGGGGGTTTTCCGGAGGCCGGCTTGACCTGGCGGGGAAGAGACAAAGCAAAAACTCCTGGGTTGGCCTCTGGGGCCAGCCTGGGTATGGGTTCCAGGCTGCTGTTAGCGTCAGGCTGGGGCACTAGTTCTGCCCAGGCACCTAGAGGGGGCCCTGGCTTGGGCGCTGGAGACTGGGTGCTCGGCCAGGCTCTGTCTATGCTGCCTCAGCCCCTCCCTTCTTTCTCGGGGTGTATCTTCACCTCTAACAAGCACCATCCTGCCTGCCTCGTGGGGCTGGGGGCAGACTCCATGGGGTGATGGTCAAGGAAAAGCATCCCCAAAGCCAGGCAGATCTAAGGGTGTCCAAGTTCTGCTCGCGGGTGACTTGCTCAGGGTCCCCCACAGACATCCCACAATAGGCAGAGCTGGGTCTGAACTTAGACACGTTTCTGGAACAGAAAGAGTGCTGGCTGGGTAGCCTCTGCTCCCTCTGCAGCCTGCGTGCTGGCCTTGAGTCCGTGACACCATCTCGGGGCCTCAGCTTCCCTGTTGCCAAAGGCGATGGCAGTTAGCCACCCTGTAGGGCAGGCAGGCATATTTAAAAAAAAAAAAATCTCAATGTTCACAACTTCCCTGCCTGGGACATATATCATTCCTAGTTTACAAATAAGAAAATGGGGGCTCTGAGAGGTGATGTCATTTGCCCCAGGCCAAACACTAAGAGAATAAGAGAGCAGAGGTGTAAACTGGGTTTTACTGTATACAGCTCTGTGGCCTTGAGTGAGCACCTTTGCCTCTCTGAGCCTCAGTTTCCACATCTGTAAAATGGGAGTGGCAGTCTCTTCCGTGCAGGCACTAAATAACGGCAGGCAGTATAAGTCCTAGGAGGCCTGGCTGAGGTTTGAACCAGGGCTGTGTGACCTCTTGGACCTGCTCCCACGCCAGGGTGCCTCTGTCACCTGAGGGGTGGGGCTGGGTGACTTCCAAGAGCCTTTGCAGCTCGGCTTGAATGTTCCCTGCCTTTAGCTAAGCCTCTGGATTCCTGGAAGGCCTCTGCCTGATTTCATTTGCTCCGCTGCCTGATTTTACTCAGAACTCAGGCTTCAGACCCCCGGGGCTGGTTCTGGCCCCACCTCCCGGCTCTGTTTCCCAGAACCCAGGTGTGTGCAGGGTCTTCTGTGGCAATGAGGTGTCGTGACTTCCTAGGGCCTTCAGCCTCTGTGAAGGGCTAACTGGGGGTGCCACCCCAGCGCACTCCCCCTTGGCTTCTCAGCAGGAGGGGGTGGCCAGGTTATTTTTGTGATAAAAGTTTAATAAATTGAAAGGCACGGTTTTCATTCTGTGGGTAATTAGCTGCCGCCGCTGCGCTCCCTCTTAATTGTCTCTCTTACTCCAGACGGGTGTAGATCAATAGGAAGCGGCTACTGCACGGTGAAAGTCACAATTAATTAATTGTCGAGCACGTGTGTGTCTCCGTCTCTGTCACATCAGAGACCCGCGGGCGGCAGCTGCCCACATTTCTGGCTCTGTTGGCCCAGCCCAGGCCAGAACCCCCAGATGCATGTGACCACAAGCCATACCGTGCACACTTCCTGCCTCTCCCTCAGGCAGCAGGGTTCTGGAGAAGGGGTCCCCTGAGACCCCAGGCTCGAGAGCTTTCTCTGACAGCCAGCATTTTCCTGGTACCCCACTCCAAATGCAATCACCACTAGATCTCTGCCCAGATGCCTGTGCCCTGGTCCCCTGCCTCGTCCTCCTATCCATTCTCCTCCCTGCAGTCTAAACCCGCAGCTTTTTCTAGGTTAAACCTTTGGCTGTATCCTAAATAGTGGTTGGTTACCTCCGCTACTGGTCGGGGGAGGTACTGACTGGAAGAGAGAACATTCTGGGCTGCTGGGAATGGTCTCCAGTTTTATTTGGGTGGTGGTTTCATGGGTGTATACCTATGTACTAAGCCATTTTTCTATACACTTAAGATCAGTGCAAACGGTTAAACACGCGAGACCAATGTCCCTCCCTCGTTCAGTACTAACAACTTACATTTATGGGCCAGGCACTGAGACAGGATGACGAGAACACGGCCAGAGAGTGATGGAACCACTGCTTAAACATATCTTTCCTAATCTTCACCACCAACCTTGGAGAGAGACAGCGTTATCCCTGTTTTACAGATGGAGAAACAGAGGCACAGAGAGGGGAGAGGGGAGAAGAGGATGGGGGTTGGAGAGGAAGGACCTGTGTACGCTGGGGGCTTGTGTGCACCAGACACAAGCTCGGGGCTTCACACATCTCCACCGCTCCAAGAAGGCAGAGCGATATGTCCCATTTTACAGACAGGGAAGATGAGGCTCGGAGAGGCGGTGCGCCTAGTCTGAGGTCACACAGCCTGGGGTTGCTGAACTGGGTCTGGAACCTGGGTTGTCTCACTCCAACGTCTCTCTGAGCAGCAGATGTGGAGGAGGGGGAGGGAAGACAGAGAGAAGTGAAAGGGTAGTGGGGGCCTGAGGCGGGATGAGCCCGTCGGGAATACGCCCAGCAGGTGTGAGTGTGAAAGAGGTGGTGCTGAGGACACACACATGGGTGCACCCACACATATGCACACTTATGCACACTCGCCACTACTTCTGCTTCACTCTAACCTTTCTAGTGGGGCTTCCTGCTGCTTCTCTGCGGCCAGTGGGTCCAGCCCTCTCTCCTCTGTAAAGGCGGACAGGAACCGCGTGGCCTGAGGTTTGCGGTGGCCGCACACTGCCCGGCACCCCGAGGGGCCTGGGTGAGGGAGCTGGGCCCTTCCTCTTCCTCCATCTCAGCCCGGCTCCCAGCCCCATGGCCACCCTCCCCTGCTCCTTCCCCAGCGGCTCGAGGCCTCAGCTCTGCAGGTGATGCTTGGCTCTGGGAGGGGTTAGGCCCTGGACCCCAGGGCCAGTGTTCCGTTCTACTCCCACCCCTTTCCGCTTCCTCAAGCAGGACCATCCACCCACCCTGGAGCTCAGGGTTTGACAAATATTATAAGAACTTCCTCGCTGGTGGGGCAAGGTGGTGCCCGTCCTTCTGTCGGCTGTTTCTTGGTGAGAGCACAGCAGTGAGTCCAGCCTCCCCTTCACAGCTGGTCGTCAGGGGAGGCCACCTCTGTGCTCCCACCACCGTTGCCGACTGTCATTGAGCCTTTGAAGTGATGCCTGATTTTCCAGTCTGTCTGAAGTCACCGGCTGTTTATGCAGCAGCTGGTCCAGCAAGTTCCCCCCCTACCCCCCGCCGGGCCTTTCCATGACGGTGCCAGCCGCCAGGGACTCGGGGAGACAGCCACTGGGTCTTCAGGGGGCAGCGAGAGGAAGCCGAGATGCCATTTCTGTCCTCAGGGTCTTCTAGACTGAATTTGCTTATTTTTTGTTTAAAAGGACAAAAAAAAAAAAAGTTTCCAAGAACCCTAATGTGCTGTTCTTTTCAAAGAGAAAGAATAAGGATTAAAAATAATAATAATGGGGCTTCCCTAGTGGCACAGTGGTTGAGAGTCCGCCTGCCGATGCAGGGGACACGGGTTCGTGTCCCGGTCTGGGAAGATCCCACATGCCGCGGAGCGGCTGGGCCCGTGAGCCATGGCCGCTGAGCCTGTGCTCCGCAATGGGAGAGGCCACAACAGTGACAGGCCCGCGTTCCGCAAAAAAAGAAAAAAAAAAAAAAAAAAGGGCCAAAGGTAAAGCCTTAAATTTCTTTGAACATTTTAACTGCTGTGGCAGCTGCACAGGGGAAGGTGCTGGACTGGGAATCCTTTCATGATGCTAATGTGCCGTGGGACCTTGGGCAAGTCACTGCTCTCTGCTCATCAGATCCCTGATGAGGGCTGGACCGATTCTGCCCCACTCCACATTTTGGGAGCCTTCTTACAGGCTGTGCTGTTTGTTTTTCTCCCAGACTGACTGCCACAGGCCACCTCCTCCTTCTCAATACTAAAGTCTTCTTCAGCCCAAGAAATCAGAGAGTGAGAGGGTGGAGGGGATTTTAGGGATCAGACAGGCAGGATGGTCCCTCTCAGACGTGGGTGCATAAAAGTCTCCATTCTGAGGATGTCACAGCTGGGGATCAGAGGGGTTAAGTAACTTGCCCAAGGTCACACAGAGAGGGAATCTGTAGTAGCAGGATTGAATCTGTGTCTTCTAGCTCCCCAGCCAGGGGCTTTTTCTCCTACCTCATTAAATAGTAGGAGGAAGTTCCCAGAGAACAGGGGCCACATTTATGTGACTTACTTTTTTCAGCTGAGGCCTCTGAGAGGGGAGTTTAAGGGTGAGGACTCTGGGGTTGAACAGAATTTGGCCCTGCATCCACCGCTCCGTTTGTGTGACCTTAGGCAATCAATTTCATGTCTCCGAGACTCAGTCTCTGTAACTGTAAAATGGGGCTATTCCGTGTGCCTCCTTTGTGCACAGCTGTAAGAATAAAGGGTAAGATGTGGTTCCTGGCACACAGGAGCCCTCCCTAAACACCGGCAGCTCCTCTTGCAAGTCCTTAGCTTGGGGCTAGAGCTACATCTCTTTCTTCGTCAAGCACTTGGAAAAGGAGGGCACCCGGGGCCAGTCTCCAGGGCCTGGCTGTCACATCTGACTTTCACGCCACACCCCTCCCACCAGAGCCCCTTCCTGGGAGAGACAGGCAGCCCATGGCAGACTGTGCAGGAAATGTCAACCTCATCTCGCTAAGAGGTCTCTGCTGACACTGATGAGACCCCTCCGGCAGGCAGAGTGGGCAGGTAGCGGCCCAGGGCCTGGCCTTGCTCCCCCTGGACCTAGACTTTCTTGGTCTCCCTGTCACAGCACTGGCTCCAGCCCCTGGAAGGTGGCCCTGAATGTTGCCTGGGGCTGGGGGGCCGTCAGTCCGGGGGCTGGCCTTAAATGTAGCTGGTGGGTGGGCAGCTGGGTGGGCTCAGCCTCAAGCAAGGGGTGCACAGGGCAGGTGCCCAGTGGGTGTGGGCTCAGGGCTGGGAGACAGAATAAACTGACCCTGACTCAGCCACTCACTAGCTAGGTGACCTTGGGCAGGTCTCTAAACTCAGGTTCTTCAACTGAAAGTGGGGACAGGGTTAATGCGCGCCCCACAGGACTGTTGGGAAGACTGCAACAATCTTCTAGTGCCAGCACCCGACACATGCACTAGGAACACAATAGGTGGAAGATGCTATGAATACTGTCATGCTCTTGCCCTCACCGCTGGGCATGGGATTCATCCATCCATTCATTCATTTACTATTCAATAAGGACTTATTGTGCACTTAATATAGTTTGCCAGCCCAGTTCCAGGTACTGGGGAGACATCAGTGAACATAGAAAAGGTCCCTGACCTCATGGAGTTGACATTCTAGTAAGAGTGGTCCAGAGGGGACAAAGGATGGAGCTGCGCAGCAGCAAGAAGTAGAAGAAAGGACACAGAAGACCTGTGTTCAAATCCTGGCTCAGCCACGAACTTGCTGTGTGACTTTGGACAAAGAGCTTCCCCTCTCTGGGTTTCATTTTCCACATTTGCAAAAAAGAAGTAATTGCCCAGCCTTGCATCACCAAGAGACGCGTCTCCGGTGAGGCACTAGGAGAATCCTCTTCCTGATCAGCTTCCTTACCCTGAAAAAGAGGGCTGAGAAACTAGCAGAGGACCGGTTGGTGCTGCCTGCCGCACTTCTACGCAACTTGGACGCCCCGCCCAGCATACCCCAAAGCTACAGACCTGGAAGTGGCTGCCCCTCCTGTTAAAGTCTGGCCCTAAGGTGGGGGCAGGAGCTCTGTATGTCTCCTCTGGCCCTAGAGCCTCCAGACTAGGACCTTGAGATCGTGTTTCTTCTAGTCACCCTCAGGGCGGGATGCTGGGGATCTAGGCAGCCTTGTTGCTGGAGAAGACCAGTGATATTCACTCATTCATTTATTTGTTTGTTAGCAGTCACCCAACACACACTCATCCAGCATTTACCATGTGGCAACCCCATGTTAGGTACAGGAGATCAAGGGTGTGTCAATTTCTTTAAGCCTCTGTGCCTGGCACTGGGGACAAAGTGATTAGTTGATTTATTCGATGTTTAGAGACACCTACCATGTTCCCTGTGCAGAGTGTTAAATAAATACTGAGCTCCTACTCTGTGCCAAGCACTATGACTGGTGCAGGAGACATAGACCCACAGGCTCTCTGAGCACCAGCTCTGAGTCAGGCACCACATGCGTGGGAGAACGGCAGCCTGCATTTTGTATGCGGACATGAAACTCAGAGTCTCCCTGTGGCTAATGAATCGTTGGGCTTCACGAGAGAAGTGCGAGCAGACCCCCTTGTCCATGAATTTGCTAATTGAGCTCCTCCAACTCAGACATTAACCTGCATTACCATAAATACTGCAGAGAACAGCCATCCACAATTGATGCTCAGTGCTAATGGAGAAAATCAGTCGAGGAATAAAACTGAAATGGAATCATAAAACCTTATTTTCACCATTAATTTGAACCTAGTCTCCCTTAAATACCTTTTGCTAAATCTTTCTATAACACTCCAGGGCTGGAGAGAGGGGGTGGATGCCGACAGAAGGGAGAGGCTCTGCGGTGGAGGTGGGGTGGGGGGGAACTGGAGCTGGAGGACTGGAGGGGCTCCTGGGCTGGCCGGCCAGTCTGCTCTGCTTCGCCGGGGGCAGCCAGCCCTGGTCCATGGCAGACAGAGGTGGGTTTTGGTGATGAGTGAACCCAGCTCCACACACGGAGAAAAATGAGGCGTGGGAAGAGAAAGGTGGATGGACGGGCAGACAGAAAGGCAGGACTGATGGACCCCCAGGTAGACAGAGGAAAGCACACAGACACTGAGAGACAGATAGGCAGCCGGCCTGACCAATAAGGGAGTTAATGCACAGACAGACTGACAGACGATTGTGATGACAGACTACAGGTGGACTGAGAGGTGGGAGGTCAGTCTGACCATTGGGAGGACAGGTAGATAGACCTAGTGGGAAAACAGAGGGGAAGACCAGTGGATAGACAGACTGACAGACAGATGGACAGCCAGACTGACCTACAAGAAGCCTGACAACCAACAGGCAGACTGACAGAATCACAGGCCGACAGACGGGCACAGTGACAGTCCAAGAAGCAGATCAGGGAGAGGCAGGTGGCCAGTCTGCCCATTGAGAGGACAGATGGACAGAAGGACTGACGGGCCACAGGGAGTGGAGGCTGGAGTTGGGGCAGAGGCTGGGGTTGCTAACCCTCCCTAGATGTGCTTGGGGGGAGGGGAGGGGAGGAGGAGGCCTGGTGGATGCCTTCCTCTCGCGTGTCAAGGACTTGCGTGAGGGAGACAGGCGTGCCGGGTGCTCCCCTGGGCCCCAGGCTTCCCGGCCTCTTCCCCTCCTTCTCTTCACAGCCACATGCAGTGTCTGTCACTCAAGGCAGGAGGCTCGGAGCTACCGCTGAGACCTACTCCATGGTTGGGGGCTGCGGACAGTGACTGGACCCCTCCCTGGGTCACCTGGGCCCAGGTGTCTGTAGGGGGCTCAGATCCAGTGAAAGGTCCTAGCCCTGGGGACATGGGGCGTTTTAAAGCCCCGGAGGGAGCCTTCTGGTCCGCTGCCCCTCTGCCTCATTTATACCCTCTAACCCTGGCCACACCTCTGTGTGGAAGATTCTGTTGTTACCCCCATTTAACAGAGCAGCAAACTGGGGCTCAGATAGGGGAAGCACCCAGGCCAAGGGCTCAGCTTGAGTGCCGGGAGCCAGGCTGCGCACAGGAAGCCCACGTACACGCTGCTCCTTGGCGGTTGAGGCTGCTTCTGGGTCCAGGGCCCTTGTGGCTGGGCAGTGTGTCTGTCAGCCCCTGGGGTCGCCATAGGAAACCTCCCAGCCCTCAGACAGAGGCCACTTCCTCCAGTATCAGCTTTTCCAGTGATCAAGATGCTTTTGGGCTCCATCTGAGGGCCTCCCATCTGCCTCTCAGTTGGTTGCAGAGTTAGGTGGGGCAAACACCCAATAATCAGGGCCCTGGTCAGTCTGACTCTGTTGCTTGTTCCCTGCTCTGTAAACATGGCTGCTGGGGAGAAATTTGGGGCTTCCCTGAGGAGCTCCCTGCTCCTCCATGAATGGAGCCTCAACTCCCACTTCCTTGATTTTCATCCATTTCTCGTTTTGGTCATCAAGCACTCAGGACAAGAAATGCTTCCATTCATCAATATAATGATAGTAGCAGCAGCAGCAGTAGTAACAGTAACAGCCTTCGATGGAGGGTTCACTAAGAGAAGATAAACTATATTCCAAGCTCTAGATAGGTTAACTCACACCTCATAGTGAGTCTGTGAGGAGGCGTCCTCCCCATTTTACTGGAGAGAAAGCCAAACTTACGTGGCTTCTCTAAAGTCTCGTAGTAAGAGGCAGAGTCAGGATCTAGCTTCTGGTCTAATCTAAAGCCTGGGCTCATTCTGCTGCTCCAGGCAGGATTGGAGATGCAGCCAGAGCTTGGTGGGGCCTCTGAGAGCCATGGCTGGATCACAGGGAGCGCGGGAGGAGGGGAAGGGGGTGGCAGATGGTAGGGCAGGGCGGGTCCGAGAACCTGCAGAGCTGGGAGGCAGGCGGCCTTGGTGACTTACAGACACCCTGGGCTGCTGCAGGTGAGAATCACTGTCCCATCCCTCATGAAAGAAACATCAGTGTTAATCGGATCAGGCCCCACACCCTGTGCCGGGCGCCTCATCCATTTTTAATTTATTTCTTCCTTAAAACTTAACCCATGAGGAGGAGGTGGGGAGGGAGCTGAGAGAAGGCTGTGGAGGGATGTCGATGAGAAGGTAGTAATTCCACACCTTCTGGATTGGTTCAGGGAGAATTTGTAGCACAGAGGTTAATAGCACAGTTTGGAATCACATGCGTCGTCATGATTTCAGCTCAATTACCTACTAGTCATGTGACCTTGAACAAGTCACTTCCCCTCTCTGAGCCTCAGTTTCTTCTTCTGTAACATGAGGCTAATGAATACATGCCCATAGGTCATGGCAGGCACATAATAGGTGTTTAATAAATTGCAGCCATTGTGCCTAAGGGCTGGTCTGCTCTCATGAGGACCCTAGAAAAATGGGATGTTTTGTCTTTCTCACTGTCTGGAAGCTCATTTCTTCCTGAGGCAAAATTATCCTTCACTGGGGGGACTCTGACCGTAAGAAGGGTTTCTTAAGTAGAGTTGAAATCTGCCTTTCTGAAGCCTCAAGCTTCCGATTGTGGGAGGAAATATCCCAAATCCCTTTCCCAGGACAGCCCCTCCAGGATCTGAAGACAATGATAGGGGATGCTCCCCTGTCCTTACTAGGGTCTTGACACAATCTCCTGTTTCCATGGCTCCCAGATCCCCCTTTCAGCATGGTATCCTCCCCTTGACACACCCAAGGCTCTGTTTACCTCCTTCAGCACAGTCTAGCAAATATTACTCAACCAGGACCTAGGCTGCATCAGCCTCACCCAGTCCCTGAGAAACTCCAAAAGAAGTATTTAGGCAAGAAGAAAGGCAAGGCTCTAGACGTGCCAAGCCAGCACGGAGCATGGCAGGAAAGTCACTTCCCCTGACTATGACCCAATACCTCCAATAATCCAGCCTCAGCTCCTCTCAAAGTCCAGAGGTGGCCCCAGCCCAGGCCCTGGAGTCAGGCGCCTGCAGATGCAGAATCAGCACCAAGGACAGCTCCATAGTGTTTGGCTGCAAGAGTGTCCTGCTGGGTTTGAGGCTCAGTGCAGTCCACGGAAGGTGATGGCTCCAGTCCTTAGACCACTGGCTAAAGACTGGCAGGCCAGGTTATCTGGTCACAGGATGGAAGTGCTGAATAAATGTTGAATAAATAATTTACTAAGTGTTGGTTTCAGGCAGGACAAGAATTAGGAGAAATTATGGAGCATAAGTTCAGAAATTGGGGACCTTGGGGGAAAGCAATTTGGCCTGACGTTGGAGGCAAGAGTCTTAACTTGTATGAGCCTCAGTTTCCCCAGCTGTGAAAGGATGGGAAGAATGATGGAGATATATATAAAGGGCCTGGGACATAATCCCTCCGAGACTTGGCCTTTCTTGAGGATAGTACCAGGAGTGTCTGCCTGGCCTGTGAGTGATGCTGGGAGGATCTCAGAGGAGGGGCCAAATGCATGTGTTAAACTGGATTCTGGGGCTCTGCTGTGCATCTGAACTTGGACATTACGTGCCCACGATGTTCCTGTGAGGATCCGTACACTGAGGCAGAGTGATTCCTATTCTGAGCATCTTGACAAACATGCAGTTCTGTCACTGGAGGAGAGATTAGGGGAGGGAGGGAATCAGAGGTGACCACCCGAGCTTGGCATCCCTGCATGCACAGACACACACACACACACACACACACACACGCACACACACACACGCACACATGCTCCTACTACCCTCTACATAGTGACACACCACTCATACACTCAGTCATGCACTGATTCATGTCACAGTCATGGAAATGCATATATCACACACACACACATACAATTGCATATACAATAGTACACCAACACCAATAACACACACTTGTGTGTTTTATGTATTTTACTCGCTGGGTTCTACATACAAAGACACATCCATTAACCACAGCCGCCTTTACCTTCATGGCATATACTTACTCATCAGAGCCATACTCGCAGAGACACATGCACATACACTCCTACACCAACAGTCATATATACCCTTGGAGATAATGTCATACATACCCTTTTGCACAGTTACTTGCTACCGCATGCACAAAAATATTTGCACGATCTCTCAGAGTCATCAAAACACAAATCCATAACCGTGTCTCCCTCCCCCCCCCCCCCCCGCCCCGCCGCCGCTCTGCCCCATCACTCATCCTCTTGGTCCAGTGAGACTGGGAGGGTTTTCCAGGTGTGATCTGCTGACTGACTGGGTGATTCCTGAGCTTAGGACAGGGCCCACAACCCTAACCACTCCCTCCAGCACACCTCACCACTGCTCTTCCCCAAGGAGTCAGGTTGACCTGGTTTGAATCCTGGTTCACCACTCACCAGCTCTGAGCAAGTTACATAATTTCCCGGTGCCTTGGTTTCCTTACTGGTAAAAATGGAATAGTAATAGTAACACTCTCATAAGCCTGCTGTGAGGACTGGAAAGCATGCATGGAAAGCACTTGTCACTGTGTCTGGCACATGATAAAATTGTGGTAAATAGTGATTCATTAGTATTAATAAGAACAATAAGCCACCCATATAGGTTCCCAATAGATGCCATACAGACAGCCTTCTTTTCATGGCCTCTTTCACACAAGTGTGTGGCCGGGGAGCGGGGGAGGAATAATTACTTTTTAGCATCCAAAGATGATGTCAGCATTGGGAGGGAGGGGACTGCAGCTGGGCTCCCCTCCCCTCACCGCCTTGGCCCCAGCCCTTGTGTCACCTTGGCCATGCCTTCACTTGAACCTTCCCTTGATGGTTCCTGGCTTCCTTCACCTGAATCTGCATCACCTCTACCCCTGCCCTCTGCCCAGCCAAGACCCTGGGCCCCCTTCTTCTTCCCTTGGGCTCCTGCCACCTCAAAGCAGGAAAGTGGCTTTCTGGTTTATTTTGGTTTATTTTATTTGATGCTGGACCCCTCATCTTTGGTATTCAGAGAGGAGCTCTTGTGATAATCTCTCCACTCTAAATGCTCATCACATTTCTCTTAAAGCCACAGGCGCTCCCCCCATTCCCATCTTTTATTCATCATCTTCCACCAGCCCCAACACAGGAGACATGGAAATGCAAGCCCTCCAAGGACTGCGAATTTCACGCCAGTAGCTGACCCTTCCCCAGCCACCGAGGGTGGGAGAGATGGAGGTGTCCTAATGAGGTGCCCGGGGAATTGGGAATGGAGTTTGAGAGGTGGTGGTCCACGGGCCTAGGCCATCATCCCCTAGGTGAAATGAGAGATAGAGGAAAAATGGTGAGGGGCCTTCCGTGGGGATAGGATGTTAGCCTACCCCTTCCTGCTTCCAAAACCGCACCCATGCTCACCGACAGCCTCACCCTTGCACAATCCCAGAGATACCCAGCCACCTTCCTTCAGCTATAGTGACCAACACCAGACACGATCCCTTGTATCTTACCCTCATATCATCTTCTAATCCTCATGACAAGCCTGTGTGGTGTGTATAGTATTTGACCCCACGTAATGGGCTCAGGGTCACATGGAAGGGAAGGATGAAGAAACTGACCCCAAGATAGGGCACTTACCCAGGGCTCCAGTAAGGGGTATTTGTCTGTGTCTCTCTCATTCACTGAATTCTGACCACGATCTAGCCCTGGGCTGAGCACTGGGGTTCTCTGGCTAAATAGGAACAGCTCTGGCCTTAATCAGTCTACAGGGAGTGGAGGGGATCTATCACAGTGCAATATAAGTGTTTTAATGGGAGGTCTGGGGGCCTGTGGGAGCTCAGAGAAGGGAGGCATCCATCCCTAAGTTAGGGAGAGGGGTACCAGAGGTTGGGATCTTCAGTAGGGGAGGAATTAACCAGAGGGGGAAGGAGAGGAAGGACATTTCTCTAGTGGAAAACATACATGTTCCACAGCCATGGGAGAGGGCCGAGCATGTTTATGGACCTGCAGGTGTTTTCTTGTGGCTGTAGGGTCCTCTGTGGGTTTTCTGGGGAGTGGGCACAAGGGATGAGACAAGATACATGGGTATATCCAGATTAGAAACGTTTGCTTGGTGCCTTGGGTCACCTCTTCCTACACCTCCTCTAACTCCCAGTCGTGCCATCTGTTTTCCTCTCCCCATAAGCTCCCTCAGAGGGCTGGGAGGGTTTGGCCAGCTTTGCCCACACTCAGGGCCCAGAGGGTTATCCTTCCAGGGGGCTTCTGTGTTTCCTCAGGGGAGTCCAAGTAGAGCAAGGCTTGCTCCAAAGAGATGAGATACTAATGGTGAAAATTCAGGCATTGTATCTGATTAAAGTGTAAGGTGTTCATATGTCTGAGGATTTCCTTTTGATCATCAAACTGCTCCTCTGGGGAATTTTTTTCCCTTCTGCAGGTGGTCCTAGAATGGCGATACCAAGATCCAGGAGGTAGAAGACAGTCCAAAGCTGCTTTGGGAAGCCTTCCTTTAATGCACGTTATGAAAAGTTAGGTGACCTGGGTTCAGACCCAGACTGTGCCTCTGATGCTGTGGGAACTTGGGTGAATCCTTTTCTCTCTCTGGGAAGGGCTGGGTTTCTTTATTTAAGAAACCTAGAGGGTGTGGAGAATGAACAATCTGGTTCCTCAAAGCCCTCTAATTCTATAATAAAACAAAGGAACTTATTCCAACATTCTATGATCCTATGATTTGGCTTCTATGTTTTCTCTAGCCTGTGAGCATCTTGAGGGCAAAAATTATCTTATATACTCCAGAATTCACAGATTCAAGGCAGGACCTATCACAGAAGAAGTGCTCAGTAAATATACATTCATTCATTCATTCATTCATTCATTCAACAAACACCTGTTACACACAAATGAGGGCCACAAATGTGCTGTGTGCTAGGGTTAAAGCATTGAGTAAATTAGATGCCATACTTGCTTTTTAGAATGTATTGAATGATGGGGGCAGAAAATAAGTAAATAGACCATGTATAACCTCAACAGGTTTTAAGGGCTATAAAAAAATAACATTGGGTAACATGGTAGAAAGTGACCCAGGAAGAAGCAGTCACTGTCGGGCTGAACATTTTGAAGACATGGAAGAGCGTCCCATGAAGGAGGAAGAGCTAATGCCAAGGCCTGGCACGTTCAAGAAGTAAAAAGAAGGGCGTGAGTGAGGGGAGGATGAGTGGAGGGAGGTGGGAGAGGCCAGCTGGAGCAGGTTGTGTTGGGTGTTTTAGGCCAGGTGAGGGTTTTAGATGTCATTATCAACTTGATAGAAAGCTTTTGGAGGGTTTTATAACTAGGGAGGTGGCATGATCTCTTTAAAATTTTTAAGATCCCTCTGGCCATCCATGGAGAATGGATTATGGGGGCGAGAGAGGAAGCAGGTGGACCCATGAGGAGGCTCCCGCAGACCGCCAGGGGAGGGGAGTAGTGGTGGCTCAGACTTGGGGGCAAGTGGAGATACATGGTTAGATTTAGAGTGCAGTTCGGAGAGAGCTGACAGGACCTGCTGATCTGTTGCTGCACAGCCAGCCCCCAGCCATTGGAGTCCAGCACCCTGGACAGCGCACTCCACTTCTCCGAAGGGCTGGTTCCGGTTTCTCCCGAGACGCTGAGATCCCTGAAAGCAGCCCTCATTACTTTCTAATTATAAAACATTTCAACATTCAGAAAAAATCAGAAAATAATGTGACAGACGGGTATGTGTCCACCAAGATTAAATGGGTTTTTAACATTTTACCATATTTGTTTCAGAGCCCTCTCTTTTTAAAAAAAGAAAATAACTGAAACCTATCAATACAGTTCAATACCCCCTCCTCCTTGCCTTTATTCCCCAGATGTAACTGAGCTGAAGCTTGTGTTTATCTGTTCCAGACGTGTACTGTCTTCATCTAGTTTTGCATGCAAAACCTGTAATTCTACTGTTACATAAAGTTTAAAAGTTTATATAAATGGTATAGTACCGTACACATTCCTTCATCATTTATTTTTTCACTCCATGTTTATGTTCTTGAGATTTACCTATACTGGGACATGTTGATCTAGTTTGTTCATTTTAACTGTGATAGATGATTTCACTATATTTATAAAGCAGCTTATTTTCCTGTTCTCCTGCTGAGAGGCAGTTAGGCTGCTCCTCATTTTTCTATCACATACTAAGTTGCAATGAATATCCTTGTCCATGTATCCTTTTTCATATGAGTTTCTCTAGGATGCATAGGAAACACTCTGGGTTCTCCACCCAGGTTCTTTGAACTGCAGGTGCACTCATCCTCCAGCTGCTGTGAGTGTTGGCTGCTAAGGGCTCACAGCTGCTCACAGCTTCTTGGGAATGTCCTCATCCAGGAAGTTATAAGTTGCCCCCCTGCATTGGGCAGCCCATAGCCAATGACTGATGGATATGGGGGGTGCAAAATTCTGGCCCCGTTGCCTTAAGGCAGATTCGCTCTGCAATGTTATTAATCCTCCAGACCTCCCCACAGGATCAGATTGAAGCTAATCTCCAACTGAGAACCCACCATTACTTAACATTTCCTCCGACCTTATCTGCCTGCCTCTCTCTCTTCACATGAGAGCCCTCCCTCAATAAATCACCTGCACAAGAATCTCAGGCACTGCTTAGGGGACCTAACCTAGGACAGGCACACACTAAGGCAGAGCTGCTGGGTCTCATCTTAAAATTTACTCTTTCCAAATTTCTCTCCAAAGTAGTTGTACCAATTTACATTCCCACCAGCAGTTTATAAATATTGCTATTCCCCCCCACCACATTCATCATACTAGTGTTATAGATTAATTTTGCCAATCAGATTGGTGTAATATGCTATCTAATTTTTGTTTTAATTTTCATTTCCATTTTTACTAGTGATGTTGAGAATCTTTTTAATATCTTTATTGGCCATTCAAATTTCTTCCTTTGTTATTTGTCTGTTCATACCTTTTGTCCATTTTCCTATTGCTTTGGAATGTTTTGGTAAATTGATTCTTTGAAGTTGGAAAAAATTTTTTTTTAAATTTTGGAAACTAATTCTCTCTTGGTTGGTTGCACAGTTTACCAATATCTTCTCCCAGCCACGGCTTTAACAAATTTATTTTTTGTCATGTAGAAGTTTTTGATTTTAATGAAATAAGATTTATCATCATTTCCCTTTATCATTTGTGCTTGTTGTGTCTTATTTTCTACTCTAAGATCGTAAAGTTATTTTCCTGTTTTCTTGTAAAAGCTTTATAGTCTGCTTTTTCACATTTAGGACTTTGATCAACCTGGAACTTACTTTGTGAGTGGTGTGAGCAGGAATCTACTTTTATCTTTTTCCATGGGGGTATTTAATTGTCCTAACATCACTCACTGACTACCCCTTGCCATGTTTCAAACATTCATATATATTTGGATCTGTTCCTAGACATTATTCTGTTCTTTTTATCTGTTTCTCTATTCCTGGGACTAAGTCAAATGATTTTAATTATTAAAGCTTTAGAGTAATTATTGAGATCTGGCAGGGTGCAGTTCCCTTCCTCTTCCTCTTATTTCTTCTTCAAAACTGTCTTAGCTATTCTCGGTTCTTTATTATTCCATCTACATTTTGGGATGACCTTGTCGAGTTGCAGAGAAAACCTCATTGCAAGTGTTACTGGGAATAAAATGTATAGATTAAATTGGAAGCTACTAGTCAACTTTATAGCAGGGAGGCTTCCCATCCACCAGCATGATTTGTTTCTCCTGTGGCTGTTATTCTTTATCTCCTCTGCATTCCATCCTTGCACAGGGCGCTGCCTAGGAAATGAATCTCCAAACCCTTCTCATCCTCCAGTGCCCAGCTGAATTCTCTCTCCTCCAAGAAGTCCTTGCCCTCCAGGCTCAATGTCCCCCACACGCCTCCTCTAACCTCCTTTAACCCCTCTGCATGTACCATTTTCTGGACACTTAGCCCCCTGGATCCAATTGAGGGAACCATTTTTGTGTGCTCTGTACCTCCGCCTAGAGTTCCGCTTTGTATCCCCAGTGGCACACACTACATAGTAGGTGCTCTGTAGGTCCTACCGAGATGGTTGGTCCTTAGGGAAGAGAAGTTATGTAATAACAGGTTCTTCCTCATAGGAGACAGCTGGTTCCGAAGCGTGGTGCCTAGATCGGAGTTTAGAGTTCCAGGGGGAAACACATCTGGCTTGACCTCAGGCAGATCTAGCTTACATGATGGTTCTGCCACGTGGGACATTGGCCTGAGCATGATTATTAGTGAGATTGTAGGAAACACATTAAATGTGTTTTCTCCATGGTCCCCCTTTCCCAAATTGAGGGAGAGGCAGGAACGAAGACACTTCCCTCAGCTGGAGGGGCTACTGGAGATCATTTACTTGTTCATCAGCAAGGCCCCCGGGGGTATCTTCCCCAAATGTCTGAGCCATTGACCCAAATGGACACAGTTGGGCTCTGCTGCCACCACCCTCTCCTGCTGCTGTCCCCTTTCTCTGGGAGCAGAATTGGGTCTTCTGCCTCTTGATGTAACTATGGAAGCTGCTTGCATCCTGTCTTCCCTTCCCTGCCCCATAGGACCCAGGTCTCTCAATGGGCCCCTTGTTCCCAGGGAAGCTGTCCCATGAGACGCTCTTTTCTCATGCATTCCTCCTCCAGGGCTGTCCTTCTTCCCCAAGAGAACGCGAGGCAAGGGCGATGCCCAGCTACAAGGGATTGAGCTCCAGTGTTAAGCACCATCTGTACCTCACAGAAGAAAGAACTGGGGTCCCATGGGGGTGCTTCCTAGCAGAGCATGAGCTTTGGAGTTGGACAAAACCTGGGTTCCGATTCAGACCCCCCCAAACTGACTTTAGGCAAGTTACAAGACTCAGCCTCCTCTTACACAAAATGGGCACATGAATCCTACCTCCTAGGATAGATGAGAAGACCAGAGAGGGGAAAAAAAATGTATGGGATGCATACAGTAGGTGCACAGCATAAGGTTGGTCCTTCCTTACCAGGAGAGGTCAAGGTTGTAGGAATGGGAAAAAATGGGGGACACAGGCAAAGATGAGGCAGAATTTATTCTCAATGTGGGTAAGTACAAGATTCAGGATGGAGACCACAGCGAGGCAGATCCCTGGGACTGTGAGGGGCACCTCACACTGGGGGCAGGGGCCACACTTTCCCAAGTGCCAGGCCCACTCTGTTCCCCCTGGCTGTGAGGATACAGAGCCCAGGAACTGGGTGAGAGTGGGGTGGGGGTGGGAGGAAGACAGGGTCCTCCCCGGATCGTGTCCTGACCATGTTTCCGACTTCCATAGGAAGGAAGAACAGCTCGGCTATATAGTAATATAATATATAGAGGTGTAGAGAGCTGGCTGCGGCACCTGGGCGGGGCTGAGACTCCCCGAATTATTGCAGGAGGGAGAGGGGGCTCAGTGCTGGTGTCTCCGTGGAACAGCTGTGCTGGCTACTGGGAGGGCTGGGCAGGGGGCGGGGCTGAGCTTGCTCCTCCCTCGGGGCCGGCAGGGGTAACCCGGCATCCTGCTCAGTGGGGTCCCTTGGGCCCCCGCCAGCTTCCCCTGGGATGGGGATTTCTCACCCTGGGTGCTTCTTATGTGCTTTGAAGACCATTTTTGCATTGTCAGGAGTGAGGAAAAAATATTCTGACATGGTAGAAAAAGATATTTACATACCCTGGTGGGCCGTTAGAGGGAGGGTCAACTCTGAGTGGGGGGCGACTTCCTCCTCTGTGCGGGAGGACGTGGGGAAAAAGCCCCGGGAGGGGGCTCAGCTCTGAAACTTTGCTGCCATGTGACCTTGGACAAGGCACACTCCCTTGGTCTGCCCGGAAGGTGCAGGAGGGGTGGACTTGGGACTGGAAAACCAGGATGTTATGGTCCTTGTTCCTAGGTGTGGGTCTGGGGGGCAGGCCAGGGCTGAGCAGTGAGGTTGGCAGAGGGACTTGCAAGTGAGGAGCCCTAGGCTGTGCAGGGGCATCAGAGACTAGAAGGAAGTTGGTGGGCCCTGGCCCCTGGTCAGGTAGCCAAGTTCAGCTGAGGGCATCTCACATACCCTGTGTTGATGCCTACACAGAAGGTGGCCAGAGGGGCTGGCCGGGAACCCTGTTTTCCTGTTGAAGCAGTGGTGGGAGCCAGGTGGAGGATGCAGGTGGCCCCCCACCAGCTAGAGGGAGGGCTCAGACCTGAGATAGAGCGGGGGGTGGGCTCACCTGGGCGGAGACAAGGGTGGGCCTGGTGCTGGTGTGGTTTGGAAGTAGCCCCTGGCTCCAGCCTCCAGGCTTGGGGGAGGGGGGTGAGCTTCTCCCCAGTCCCTGTGGGTGCTGGGACCTGGGCCCACAGCTGATGGGCAGTGTCACACCGAGTTCCCTGCTCACGCATCCTCACGCTGTGACACGCATCCTCATTCATGACATGCCATCCACAGTCACACACACGTGCCCCCAGCATTAACGAATAAGCACACTCACCATAACTGGCACACATCCACGGGGGACCTCATGGGTGGACACACACACACATGATCACACGTGTTCACAAGGGCTCCTGTGACCTCGTGAGAACACACCCCTACAGCACGTGAGTGCGTGCACACAGGCACCCTCACGCACACGCGCACACACACAGAGGCAGGTGAGCGACATCGCCGTTGGGCTCAGTGGCATTGAGGCCCCAGCCTCTGGGAAAGAGAAGGCCCTCTGCCCTGGGGGCAGCTGTCCCCTCCCTCCTGGGCACCAAAGGTCCCTTCCCAGGTGGCCTGACCCCAGATAACTCCAGGTCTTGTGGTGGAGTCCTCGGCCTCCCTGGCACCTGAGGGGAAGGCAGCCAAGGAGGAGGGACAGAGGCCTGGGGTGGCCAACCCTGCGAGTCCTCTGACGGCTGGCATGACCCGGGCCTGGCTTGGTTTGGTCAGAGGTGCCGGTGGGGCCCCTGCGTGCTGGTCAGCTGGGCCCTCATGGTCTCGATGCTGCCCAGGATCTTCTTCTGGTGGCCCATGAGGGTGATGCCCAGGGCATGCACATCCCTGTAAAGGAAGGCGGTGCTGACCTGGGAGTCTGGGAGCTGTGGAGACGGGGACACACCCATCCCTGGAGCTGCCATCCTCAGCGGCTCCACCTCTGGCCTCTCCCCCTGCTCCCGTCCCCAGGAGCCCACCACTTACTGAGCATTCATACGTAGCACCATGCCCAGAGAGGAGTAACCCCCAGCAGCGAAGTGGTCCCGGTAGCGGCCCATGCGGATGGAGTCCAGCCAGTCCCCCACGGTGAGGCCCCCGCCGCCACCCCCGCCCCCGCGGAGGTCAAAGCAGCTCCGGGCAAAGGCGGGGGGCGGGCACCTGAGGCACAGGGGCCCTTGGTAAGTGGTCTGCCAGGAGACACTGGCGCCAGCCACTCAGCCTCCATCTAGGCTTGGCAGTGGCAAGGAGGGTCTGAAGGGTTAGACCGCAGGCTTGGAAGTAGAGCTCTGAACAGGGCTCAGAGGCCCAGGCTGGGTCTGGTCCAGGGGTCAGGGCAGAGCCATCCCAAGGCCTGGACTAAGTCTGGGCCTTGTCTAGGGCAAGCGGGGAGGGCAGCTGGGGCGGGCGGAGCTGGGGTGGGCAGAGCTGGGGTGGGCGCCAGGCACCTGTTGACAGTGGCCGTGGCCCTGAGACTCTCAGGGCTGCGGATCAGCGTGTCCAGGACGCTGACGATCTGGGAGAAGCGAGGCCGCTGGGCCCGGTCCTTGTGCCAGCAGTCAAGCATGAGCTGGTGCAGGGCGCGGGGGCAGCCCATGGGCGCGGGCAGGCGGTACCCCTCCTCCACGGAGCTGATGACCTGTGGGGGGAACACGGCAATGGGCTGGAGCGGCCCTTCCCTCCGAGGCCCCGGCCGCCTCTGCCCAGCCAGGCTCCGGCACTCACATCCCGGTTGGTCATGTTCCAGTAGGGCCGCTCCCCGTAGGCAAGCACCTCCCACATGACCACCCCAAAACTCCACACGTCGCTGGCCGAGGAGAAGGTCCGGAAGGCGATGGCCTCGGGGGCTGTCCAGCGGATCGGGATCTTCCCTCCCTGCGACGGACACACGAGTGTTGAGAGCTTCTCCCCAGCTCGTCAGGGAGCTGAAGGCAGGGATCTGGGCTGGGAAACTCGAAGGCTGGCTGGAGAGACACGGCCTCCACCTTCCAAGAGCACCTGTTCTGATGGGGGAGACCTGCACATGGAGCTGGTGTGGAGACTGAACAAAAGACAGTGGGTGGAGGGCCTGGCACCCAGTAGATGCTCAGTAAGTATCAGTCAACAGGTTGATGCCTGAACAAGTGACGAAGCTCGGAGAACGTGGTCTAGTAATTTTCTAGCTCCCCTGGAGGGGTTTTTTTTGGTCACAAAATCCTTTCTCTAAGTGAAACCTTATTTGGGGTCTCAGTGGGCGAGATCCTAAGGGAAGGTCCTGACAGAGGCAGGGGTGGAGGCCCTCCACCCTTAAGGCAGCCCCTAAAGCACTGCTAGAGAAGCCCAAATCCCCCCAGAACACATTTTGAAAATGCTGGGTTTTAGTCAAACGTTAGAGACAGACGTGGAGTGGAGGCGATTCAGAGAGATGCCAACTCTCCCCAAAAATCCTAGTGAGTGAGTGATGGGGGGACCGGCCCTGGTATCTCCGCAAGCCAGTTAGTGACGGAACAGAGGTGGGAAAGCTTTGGTGCAAACTGAGGTGCAGAGAAGAGGTAGGACTCGCCCCAGGTTGAAGGCAACCCTGAAACGTCCAACTTCCCTAACGACATGTGGGGGGCTCCATCCCAGGGCCTGCTGGAAAGGGGGTGCGGGCTACGCACCGTGGTGGTGTAGGCGGCGTCGGGGTCATCCTCCAGCACCCGCGAGAGCCCGAAGTCAGACACCTTGCAGACCAGGTTGCCATCAACCAGGACGTTGCGGGCAGCCAGGTCGCGGTGGACATAGCCCAGGTCCGAGAGGTAGCGCATGCCGGCGCCCACTCCTCTGAGCATGCCCACCAGCTGCATGATGGTGAACTGCCCATCGTGAGTCTGCAGGGGGACGTGGCTTGGGCTTCAGGAAGGCTCTTTGCAGTTTACAAAGTGCCTCACTGCTTAGGAAGCATATTGCTGTTTAAGGTTTGTTCTCACGTCTCATTTACACTCACAGCAACCCTGAGAGGTAGGTAGGGTGGCAGTGACTGGTCATCCACTTTGCAGAAGGAGAAATGGAGGCCCAGAGAGGTTTCGCCCTGTGCCTAAGAGCACCCAGCAGATGAACGGCACGGCGAGGGCTGGGCATCTAGGGATTTCCACCACTACCCGCCATGCCTCCCAGCTGACTGGGGCCCTGGGTCCCCACAGAGGCACCCCTCTTAGCCTGTCTGCAGGACAGGGCAGCAGGACCCGTGCCCAGAGGGACTTCCACGTGATGGGGGGCTGAAAGGCAGTTTGATGGACTGACCTTTAAGACCCCTCCCCACACCTGGCTCGCCTTCCCCAGGTCTGTTGGGTCCAAGCTCTGGGGAGGAGGGGGTATCTGGAGGTCTCACATTATCTCCCACCACCCAGACTGAACTTCCCTCCCCCGGCCCAGGTGAAAGGAGTGGCGGGGCACGCACCCTCAGGAAGGTGTCCAGAGAGCCGTTCTCCATGTACTCGGTCACGATCATTGCCAGCTGGCCTGGGGACGGCGCCGGGGAGGAGGTGGCTCTTGGTGGGGGGATCAGGAACATGCCCCCCCGCCCCCGCTATGAGCTGCCAGGAGCTGGGCCAGCACCCAGGGCCCCAGGGAACGTAGGGTTTCCACTGGGGTTCCAGGCTCTGGGCCCCCTTCCATGCCAAGTCATCTGGGGACCTGAGCCAGGGGGATGGGGCAGGGCAGGGTGGTCTGGGGATGCAGCAGAAGGGGCCCTGCAGGGTGAGGCTGCTGTCGCCTGGCACCTACCACGGGTGACGACACCTTCAAGGCGGATGATATTGGGGTGGTCAAACTGGCCCATGATGGATGCCTCGCTCAGAAAGTCCCGCCGCTGCCTCTCCGTGTAGCCGGCTTTGAGGGCCTTGATGGCCACGGGCATGTCCCGCTGCCCCGGCACCTGCAGATGCCCGTAGCAGACTTCCCCGGACTCTCCTGTGAACCCAGGTGGGGCAGGCAGGGGGTGGGCGGTGGGACCTTCCTCCCCTCACCCCAGACTCTGCACTCTCCCAGCCCCACACACCCGAGTGTCTGGCCATGCCGGGCACCTTGGTTCCCCCGTCCCTCTGCACTGGGTGTCCCTCCCCTGGGCACCCCCTGTGATGTCCCCACACTCACAATCCCTGAAGCTCACCGGAGCCAATGATCTTCTCAATGTGGATTCTAGAGGCCTCGATCTCGCGGGTGAAACCGTGGCCCGCCCGGCCCGGCTCCTCGTAGGTGTGGGGTTCTGCATAGAACTGGGGCTCTGGGATCTTCCCCGGAGGGTGGTGCAGGGGCAGGAAGACGGGTGGAGGTGCTGAGGGGCCAGGAGAGAAGGGCCATCGGTGGGCTCCATGAGGACATTCTCTCCCAGCATTCCCTGGGCCTGGGACGGGACTGGTGGTGGAGTGAGAAGTGTCTCCGGGAATCCCAGGATGTGGTGGCAAACAGGTGCCCAATCAGTGCTTGCCAAGTGTAAGCAGGGTCTCTGTGGAGTAGCTCTGAGCTCTCTAGGGGACTTTGGGATTTCTCGTGAGTTGTGAGCCTGTCTGTCATTTTTCTGGGGTTACTTTTAGGGTCCTTAAGACCTTTCTCAATTGTCCTAGGGTAGGAATGTGACCAAAAAAGGTCACATCACAGTGCCAACTCAGACTGATGGAAAGCGGGTCTCTAGAAGACTGTGTTAAGAAGGATTCTGAGACCGCATTCAGGCTCCACGGGAATCAGTACCATGATTGATTCTGCCGTGGGCAAAGAAGTGGGGCATTGAGGTAGGCATCCCCATATTTGCCCTGTTTTCTGAGGTTTCTGCAGGGTCCTGAAAAAGTTCTTTGTAGCAGGGGTTCTTGTCCAAGAGTATATGACCCCCCCAAAGGTGTATGTGAAATTGTGCGTGAATGCCAATATCTGTGCATTTCCCTGGGGAGACAGAGGGTCCGTACCATCCTCTTCAAACCCAGGCAAGTTGCACAGCACTGCACCTCTGGGGGCTCAGGTCTCTGTGACAGCCTGCCGTCTCTCTCTGGGGCTCTAGTCTTTTCTGTGGGCGCCTTTCCCCTTCCCACCTGCACCACCCCCAAACCAGCACTGGGTCCTACTGTGACCTCTGCTTTTGCATTCAGATCCCTGGGCCCTGCACTCACCCTGCCCGTTCTGATAGTGCATCTTCTCCTCGTCCGAGTGCTGGAAGGCCTTGCTGTAGCCGCAGTGCCTGTGGAGGGTGGACTGTCCCTGGTTTCAGCCCTGACCCCGTTCAGGAACACGTCCAAACTCCTCCCTTCTACCCCCCTTCCCCTTTCAGGTCAGCTTCTGCCACCCCAGTCCCTGCCCCTGCAGGGGGGCAGTCCCAACCTCAGGCTCTCAACCCAGCTGAACTGTGACATTTATAAACACCATATAATTTACAAAATCAAGTCCACTTGGCCCTCACAGCAAAGTCTATGGCATTATTAGCTCAATTTTACATGAAAGCACCCCGGGTAGAGGGGCTGGGAGATGAGGCTTCTGAGGCCAGCTCCGCCGTGTGACCTTGGCAAGCGCCTTCCCTTCCCTGGACCTCAGTTTCTCCATCTACGGATGCTCTTTCCAATCCTCGCTGAGTGGGACCCTAAGCCCGCACCACCTCCCTCTGGAACAGTGGGAGGGGGAGAGTAACTAAGGGCGTGGTCTTTAGTTTTAACAGACCTGGGTCCTGTCCCACTTCTGACACCTACTTAGTCGGTGGGCTGGTTTGGGGGTGCTGTGTGTTTGAAACACATCCGAGTGGAGATGGGGCTGGGCAGCTGGGCCTCAGGAGGAAGGCCTGTGCTGGGGGCACACCTGGGGAATGTCAGCGCGAAGGCAGAATTCAAAGCCGTGGGCCCTGATAAGGTTACTCAGGAAAGCTGGAGCTGGGTAAGTAGGAAAGAGAAAAGGGTCCCAGACCAGCCTGGGGCCCTCCTGCTTTCAGGAACTTGTGCAGAGAAGGGGCTGGAGGAGATGGAAGAGAGGCCAGACAGGTGGATGGAAAGTGGGGGGTGAGCCGGACATGGAAGGCAAGAGAAAAGCGTCCCAAGAAGGAGGAAGGAAGAACAGGTATATCTGTCAGTGAGCCCAGGCACAGGGGATCACTGGATCAGCAGGGCTGGGGACAGGCAGGAGACACAGTGCTCCAGGGGAGGGGGTTGGGGTGGCCGGGGGCCAGGACCACCCACCTCTTCTTGCAGATGACCAGGAGAAGAAGCACGACCAGGCCAGTGATGAGTGTCAGGCAGATCCAGACGATGGTCCGGGTGTCGTAGCGGGAACCTGTGGGGGGAAAGCAGGCTAGGGGGCCAGCCACTCAGCCCTGGCCTCAGGGCCAGAGGTCTGGCGGCCTTCCTGGGGCCCGGCGGCAGCCTCCTCGGCTGTGAGCCAGCCCAGAGCTGGGGCGCAGGCTGCATCCTCCTCTGCCCCACCCTCCCCTCTACAAGTCTCCCCTTCAATATCCTGCTTTCCAACCTGGTGCCACCACTTCCTGGGACTGTGTAACCTGGGCCGAGTCACTAGACTTCTCTGAGCCTTAGCTTTCTCACCTGTAGTATGAGTCCAGAAACGCCTGACCTGCCCGTTACTGTGAGAGTGACAAAGCTGAATACACGGAGAGCTGCACATTCCAGCCAGTGACCCACATCCCTTCCAGGGATAACCCAGTATTATCGTGAGTTGTCAGATGAGAAAATCAGGCCCAGAGAACTCAAGGAACTTACTCAAGGACACACAGCAAATGGGATGGAGCCGGGCAGGATTCCTACCAGGGCGGTCTCAACATGGTATCAGACCTAAGAGCACTTGAGACACACAAGTGCCAAGGGGGTGCCAGGTTGAGGAAGGTCATCAAGTCAGCCTTGAACCATCTGTCTTAGCACTGCCCCCCTGGAGGGTGCTGAGTATAGGAGAAGACCCCAACGGGCTGGAGATGGGGGCAGGGGGTTCCCAAGCTTGAATGGGCCTCAGAATCACCCTGAAGGTATGATCAAACCAAAATTTCTGGGCCCCCAGCGCCAGGGTTTCTGCTTCCGAAGGTCTGGGGTGGGGCCTGAGAATCAGCATTTCTGATAACTCCCAGGGGCTGCAGCTGCTGCTGGTCCTGGACTACACTGTGGGAACCGCTGTTCTGGAGGCAGGGGGTGCAGGACAGGATGATACTGGGGAAGGGCACAGAGTTTGTCCCCAAGCTGACCAGGTTCAAGTCTTGCTCTGCTGGGTAACCTTGGGCAAATCGCTTTACTGCTCTGACCCTCATTTTCCTCACCTGTAAAATGGGGATGTAGATATTGCCAACTCACTAGAGGGTCTCTGGGACGATTATAAGGTAGTCCTGCTAGCAAAGGGCACCATGATGCCTGCAAGTCACGCTGATGCTCGGGGAAAGCCTGCAGTTGATGGGCTGTTACGAGCTCTGTCACCTCGGGCGTGTAACTTTCCTCCTCTGAGCCTGTCTTTTCACCTGTCAAAATGCTGATCTGGCCCACGCACCAGCTCAGCATGCACTCGTGCCCCTCCTCTGACCACCACGACCCTGGTCCTGGCCCTGGCGCCTGGCCCAGCTCCCTCGCCCTCCCCCCTCCCTGCACTCACGGGGTTTCCCGGTCTCCACCTCCATGGCCTGGCTGAAGCGGCCACAGCCAGCCGAGGTGCGGGCTCGGACCTGGAACACGTAGCGGGTGCCCGGCTTGAGGCCCGAGACGGTGGCCCTGGTGGTGACAGCCTTGAGGGTGGAGTAGCTCTGCATCTCCTTGTCCTGCCCGTGGGAGGGGTGGTCAGCCAAGGGTCCCCGGCCTGGTGGCCTCCCTCTTTCTCCCCTCCCTGTGGGTACCTTCTCGTAGTACTTGATCTCGTACTCCAGGATGATGCCATTGGGCTGCTCTGGCTCCTGCCACAGCAGCGAGACGCTGGTCTGCCCCGCCCGCTCCTGGCGGATCACCACCACCTGGGACGGGGCTGGGGCAGGGGGAGGGAAGGGAGCTCGGTCAGGTCAGATGGGTGGACGGGTGATGATGGGGAAGGGCCTCTGTCTGCTCCTTCCTCAGGCCCCGCCCAGGGATGCTGGCTTGGGCCACACTCACCTTGCTAACTGTCCTGCCGCCCCAGGAGAGCCAGTACCCTCTGCTCCTCCTGGCAAATCACTGGCTGCCACCATGGTCAGTTATCTGGGGTTGGCACAGCCTGGCTCCCAACTGGGATGCCGGAGTTGGCTTGACCCAGATGAGGCCTGACTCCGCAACTTCCACTGTCTCCTCCTCCTCTCTGGCCAAGCCCACCCACTGGAAGCAGGCTGCACCCCCGCCAGCCCCATCGAGCAGCCGCACTTGTCGACCCTGAGGCCCCATCACCTGATGTCTCTGTCTCCGTGTCACCCACCCCCGCCCAGGGCCTGGTGTGGAGCATGCTCTCAGGAGCCCTGAGGAGGGAGGAAGAAAAGGAGAAAGGAGGGGAAGAACCAAGGGAACCAATGCCCTCACTGCCTGGGTTTGAAAGGACATGAGCTGAGCCTGAGGCCCATGTGAGCTCAAGGATTCTCGAAGTCACACTAGGTCACCCTTTCGCCCCCTTGCTCATTCCCTCCCCCACTCCTGTGCTCAGTGCGATTACCCCTGAGGTGAGTCTGTTGGGAAGGGTCGGATGTCGACCCGGCCACAGCCAAACCGAAGGGACTGCCCTCAGAGCTGCAACCCCGTCCTCCCTGACCCCTCCAGCCGCAGCCCTCCCCTCTGCTCACCCGAGTTCCGACTCTGCCCTACTCCTCCCGTGCCCCCCACCTGCCCCATGTGACCAGCTCTGGCCTCATAACTGGGCATCCCGTCTCTCTGGCACACGTGGGAGCTCCCCGAGGCAGGGACTGCACATAGTAGATGCCCAATAAATGCTGCTGGACGATGCTGACATGAAAAATTAAGAAGCGACTCCACAGTTAAGCTGGAGGGTGTGGTACAGGGGAGAGCCCACCAACCTGGGAATCAGGTCTGGCTTCGCAACCCGGCCCGTCTCTTGCTGGCTGGACCCATGACTACCTCCGGGCAGTTTCTCCACCCAGAAAGTGAAGCTGCTGGGCACCAGCTGCCAGGCGGAGGTGAGGCTCAGAGAAGACCACTGTACGTGTGGGACAGGCACCAGTGCTAGAACACGTGGGTGCCTCTTAAAAACCAAAAAATTTGCAAGGCAAGAGGTGCTGTGTGAGTGGGGCAGACACAGAGGGAGACTGGGGCTCAGAGGTGGGACGGAAACAGGGCGGAGCACCAGAGAGGGCTCCAGGGAGGAGGGGGGTGTAGAGAAGAGGCTACGGGGAAGCCCGGGGAGGGGGAGGGCAAGTGGTCTCTGAGGACAGACCTCCCGCATTTGCTCAGGGCTGCTGTCTGCCCCAGGCCCCCAGCCCAGAGCTGTGGGTGTCCACTGCATCATCGCCCTAGAATTTCCTGAATGACTCCCACGTGCTGGGCAGTGGGCTAGGACCTGGGGATACTGCAGTGCCCAAGACAGCCCTCAAGGAGCTTATGGTCTAGTTAAGAGAGACAGAGTTAATAAGAAAACGAATCAATGCATAATTACAGGTATGCTAGGTGCATGGAAGACATGAAGAGGGTGCCGTGATGGAGAGGACCTTACGTCTGCAGGGGCCCAGGAGGGAACGGGGCCATTTCAGCTGAGGTGGTCCAGGTGGGCCTCCCAGAGGCTGGGGGGACAGCTAACCGAGGACTGAAGGAGGCAGCGAGGGGAACGTCACAGGGAGGAGCACGTCATTCCGACCGAGAGGCAAGGCCAAGGCCCAGGGCAGGGAAGGGCTTGGTGTGTCCAAGGATGAGGACCCGAGGCCAGTGTGGCTGGAAGGGAGAGAGCCCGGCGACAGTGGATGGGGTGCGGCTGGGGAGGTGGGCAGGGGAGGGTCTGATGGGTCCCCTGAATCATGGTGCAGGGTTGTCCAGGCAACATGAGATGGACTGAATTGTGTCCCCTCCCAAAATTCGTCTACTGAAGCCCTAACCCCCAACACGATAGTATTTGGAGATGGAGCCTTCAGGAGACAATGAGGTTTAGATGGGGGCATTGATGCCTTTCTAAGAAGAGACACCAGAGAGTTCTTTCTCTCTTTCCCTCTCTCTCTCTGCCATGTGAGGACACAGCGAGAAGGCAGCCGTCTGCAAGCCAGGAAGAGGGTTCTCACCAGGAACCAAATTGGCCGGCACCTTGACCTTGGACTTCCGGCCTCCAGAGCCGTGAGCTGTAAACGTCTGTGCTTTAAGCCCCGGCCTATGGTATGTGTTATGGCAGTCTGAGCTGACTAGGACCGATGGCATGTGTGTGTACGGGGTGGAGGGGTTGGAGTGTGGAGGGGGTCACGCTGAAGGGAGACCCAGTGGGACTGGCTGGTGGGTGGACGAGGCACGAGGGAGGGATAGCCAAGGATGACGGCTGGGTTTGGGGCTCAAGTAACCCCATGAACAGCAGTGCCACGTCCTGAGATGGGGGCCTGGGGAAGGGGCTGGTTTGGGGGTGCTATGTGTCTGAAACACATCGAGTGGAGATGGGAGTGGGCAGCTGGACCTCAGGGGAGAGGCCTGTGCTGGTGACACACTTGGGGGACATCAGCACGAAGGTGGAATTCAAAGCCATGGGCCCACTCTGGCAAGATGGAGCTGGGTAAGTAGGAAAGAGAGGAGGGTCCGGACGTGCCTGGGGTCCTCCAGCTTTTGGGAATTTGTGCAGAGAGAAGGGGCTGGTGGAGATGGAGAAGGACAGGCCAGAGAGCTGGATGGAAAGTGGGGGGTGGGCTGGGCATGGAAGGCAAGAGAAAAGTACTCCAAGAAGGAGTAAAGAAGAGCGGGGGGTGGGAGGGTGGAGTGCCCACTGCAAACTGAATTTCTGGGGATAGGTGGGCAAAGGCACCTGACTGGAGGTGCCCGAAGAGGCCCACAGAGGAGAGGACGCAGATGTGTGAGCAAGAGAGCTCTTTAAGGAAGCTTCCATGTAAGAGAAGGAGTCTCGTGGCTGGAAGGGTGTGTGGGCTCACGGGAGGCTGTTCTTTTTTTTTTTTTTGCGGTACGCGGGCCTCTCACTGTTGTGGCCTCTCCCGCTGCGGAGCACAGGCTCCAGATGCGCAGGCTCAGCGGCCATGGCTCATGGGCCCAGCCGCTCTGCGGCATGTGGTATCTTCCCGGACCGGGGCACGAACCCACGTCCCCTGCATCGGCAGGCAGACTCTCAACCACTGCGCCACCAGGGAAGCCTGAGGCTGTTCTTTTTAATGATGGAGCACACGGAGCAGTGTGAGCACCGTAGGTTCTCTGCTCCGCCCTCCACCCCTGACCAGCTGGACACCTGTCTCGGCCACCCCAGAGACATGTGGGCAGGGGCGGGGCCTGGCACCACGCACAAGGGCCTAGTCCTCATTGCGTCACTAGCACTGAGCAGAGAGCTTGGCATCTCACAGGTGCTCCACAGGTGCCAGAGGAATGAGGGTCTCTTGGGAGGAAGAAGCCCTGGCGTCAGGGACGGGGTGCCCTGGGTTCAGGGTTGGGAAGCCTATTTCACTTGGGAGTGAGGCAGACCTGGGTTCGAATCCTGACCTGCCGCTTCTATGTGGTGACCCTGGCTGGCTCCGGGCCTCAGCTCCTCCTCTGTGACACGGTGGGAAGGGAGTCACTGAGCCAGGCCTGTGTGGTGTTGGGAGGAGACGGGGGTGGGGAGCCACAGGGCACGTGCTAGGGGCGCTGTTAACAGGGAAGCTGCCACAGGCGGCCCTCGGGTCAGGCTGCCACTCGACAGGCAGGACGCACCAGAATTTGGAAAGAAAGGGGCTAACTTCAGTCCAACAACTGGCTAGAAACAGAGAGATAAGTGGTTGTCGTCCAGACCAGTCTGACCAAATCCATCCCAGGGGCAGCAGTGGCAGCTGTTCTGGAAAATGATCATCAGAGTGATTTGATATTTTAATGACATTTATTGAGCACGTACCGTGGGCCAGGTACTGGGCTAAGCATTTTCAGTTCCTTCATTTAAGCCTCAGTAACAGAGCAGGTATGATTACTCCTATCACAAAAGGGAGGAGACAGAGGCAGAGAGGGAAAATTCTAGAACCCAGGCCTGGGATGGTCATGCTAGCCTGCCTCTGTGCTTTTTGGTTTCCTTCCACTTATGGAACATGTTTTAATTTTCTAAGGGCGTGAAGCCTGTAGCTCAGAGTCCTGGTGAGGAAGGCGGAGCCCAGAGAGGCAGGCGCTTGCCCAAACGCCACAGCAAGTCCGCGCAGTGCTCGGATGCCAGGGGGGACGAAGGGCCCGGGAGCTGGGGACGGGCGTCTCCGCCTACCTGCCTGGTTCGTGGTGATGTTGACAACGGCAGCCCGGCGGGGCTCTGGGCTCAGGTCGGACACACCGTTGACGGCCTCGATCCAGAAGGAGTAGTTCATGTGGGCCAGCAGGTTGGCCACCAGCAGGCTGGCCTGCACCAGGCTGGTCTGCTGGGGCACGAAGCGGGTGCTGCCCCCGCACGTCTCGCAGTGGCCCAAGGCCCAGGGGCAGCGGCGGCACACGGCATTGTAGGTGATGTCACTGCGGCCGCCCCGGTCCAGTGGAGGGGCCCACTCCAGGGTCACAGAAGTCCCATTCACGCTGGAGATCAGATTCACTGGTGCCGAGGGGGGGCCTGGAAAGCAGAGAATGACAGGTGGGCGTGGAGGGCATGTATTTGGGCTGGTCTAGTCTCCCTTCAGGTCAGGGAAGGGCTGTGGTTCCCCCATGATACTTGGGGCTCCCTAAGGATAAGGGCACACCTACTCCATCCTCTGGAAGCTCCCCGAGGGCAGAGGCAGTGTCTCTGCCATCAGATTGGGAGCACAGTCAGGGTCTGGGCACAGAAGCCGACCTTCCCCCACCCCACGTAGCACCACCTGGATCCTGGGGTTTGTGCTTCACAGGATTTTCATCCAGAGCTGGGGAGAGTCTGCACACAGCAGCTACCCTGGGTGTGAGATGCCCCAGTCATCTGCATCCCCCACTCCACTCCTTAACCCCCTGGCTGGATTTAATGTCAATGACACTGAACACTGTGGTGGAGAAAAGCAGAGCCCCGTGTACCAAGTGACCCTCCCCACTGCCCAGGACGGGAGCCCCAGTCTGGGCAGCCCAAGGACACTGGAGAGAGGGGCGGGGCTGGGGGCTGGGAGTTGGGGCAGGATCCTGGGCGTGGGGATTTGAACCAGGAGGGCTGAGGGGCGATGGAATTCCAACTCTCAGAATCTCAAGCTGGGAATCTTAGATCTTAAGAAAATAGAATTGTAGAATCTCAGAATCATAAAGAACCTTAGACTCTGCAGGGTGTGGAATACTGAAAGCCTAGTCTTTTACAATCTTAAGATTCCTAGAACTGGAGGGCACTGGATTGTGGATTTGGAGAGAAACTGGAGTCCAGCCAGCTGAGTGCAAATGTTTGTGACCTAGAGCCGGGCTCACCTGGCCTGAGGAGCCCAGAGCAGTCACCACGCCTCTCAGCAGGTCCCACATGGGGCAAAGGCACAGGTCTGGGCACAACAGGGGAGGGAGGGAGGGAGGGAGGGAAGAAGGGTTTACTCGTGCGCGCATGTGTGTGGTGTGGTGTGTGTATATGTGTGTAGTGTGTGTGTGTGTGTGCGCGTGTGTGGTATGTGTGTGTGTAGCAATGTGAATACACCTAGGCCCTTACCTGCCCTGTGCAGGGGGTCTGGGGAAGGGTGGTGATGGAAGTTGGGGGAGGGGGAGATGGAGATCAGGTTGGGGTAAATTCTGGGGCAAAACCCGTCAGCACCGAGTAAAGTACCCCTCACCCCGTCACAAGAGCCCAAGGCTGGTGAACAGCGTGGGCTGAACTGGCTGCAGCTCCTCCCCAGCGGGGGTGGGAGTGAGAGGCCCCTTTGGGCCAGGGGAGGGGAGGCCACGGAGGAGCTGCATCAGCAGAAATGCCAAGACAGTCACGCAGCCCTGCAGGCAGGGCGCCGGAGTCCCTCAGAGTCCCCTCAGGTATGGGGCATGCGCGCTGCCGCCTCACCCTCTCCAGGCGCACACCTCCCTTGCAGGGCCAGGTGTGTCCATGCTGAGCTCCCAAAGCAGGCTCGTTCAAGCTCCACGGGGACTCATGAGTCCGTTCCAGGTACCCAGATGCACACACACGTGTGCACACACCCCTCTAAGAACACTTTACACACGTGGGCACAAGCACTTGAACGCTCACACTCTATGCAGGCATCTTCTGCATGAACTGCTACCGACAAGGACACACACAGTCATAATCGCTGCAGGCCTCCCAAGGCACACACAGAATCCGACACACGCAGGCACACCCACTCCATATACACAATCATGCACCCCCCCCACTACAGCAGCTCCCCGAATTCTGCAGCTCCCCCCAGTCTCTCAAGGATGGCAGTGAGGCGGGGCAGGGGTGGGGGCGGCTCCTCTGATGCCCGCCTTGCCGCACGGGCAGTCCCCCAGCTTGCCCACCCCAGCCCCCAGGACATTGGCATGACCCTTGGGTCAGAAGATGACCAAAGCCACCTGGTGCTGGGAAGGGCATGAGTCCAGTTCTGTCCTGCCCTTTGGAGCAGAGAGGAGAGACCGAGGGAGGAATGGAAAGATTTCCATTGGAGAGATGGCAGGTGACCTATGATTTCCACTGGAGAGATGGCAGGTGACCTATGACAAGAAGCTGGGAGCCCAGAGAGGTCAAGGCCATTGTTGAGGGGTCAGAGTCACCCCCCATCCCCAGACTGGCCCCTGGCCCATGAGAGCCACCTGTCCCTGCCTCACCCACTGAGACCTGGCTCCCTGGGAGCTTGAGGGGCCGAGCATGGGGTCCTAGCCTAGTCTCGAGGGTTCTGGGGCCACGGGGTGGTACTCACGGGTGCAGGCTGCAGACGGCGGGTCCAGGGCTGCACGGAAGTAGCTAAGGTCGCAGCGGCAGGCCTGGGCGGCAGGGGCTGCAGAGTGGCTGTGGGGAGGGCAGCGGGCGCAGAGCTGGTCCCCGGGGGCCGACTTGTAGAAGCCCAGCTCACAGGCTGTGGAAGAGAAGGAGGCTTCAGGTGAGCCTGCCGGGCCACCCTGATGGGCCTCAGGGGCAGCTCTCTGGCCCCGGGGTTCCTGGGGGATCCCCTGAGGGACAGAGGTGCAGCCCTTCAGCATCACCTGTTCCTACTCTCATCTGCAGATGGAGGGACTGAAGCTCAGAGAGGGCCTCTGACTTACATAGGGTTGCACAGCGAGTCGGAGGCAGAGCTGAGGCTGGGACCCTGACACCTGAGTCCCAGCCCCATAGTCAGCACAGGGCGGAGCCTCTCTGAATCCTCCAATGGCCCCTCCCACCCAGGCTCTGTCGTTCACAGGGCACTTGTCCTTGAACGAGACACCAGCCTCAGGGGCAGGGGTCAAGGCTAAGAATCTGAGGGGGGCCGAAACCCCAGGGGTGTGACCTGAAAGCCAGAGAGGGAATGGGGGTGGGGGAGGAACGTGACTGGAAGAGACGTGTGTGATGAGACCAGAGGTTCCCAAACACGGACAGGCGTGGAACCATCCCTATAAAAACACAGACCCCGGCCCCATCACAGCCACTGAGTTAGAAGAGCCAGGGGTGGGGCCTGGGAATCTGTGTTTTACAAGCGCCCCGAACAATGCTGATCGTCCAGGAATTGCAGGCTCCTGACCCTCCCAGTCTCACCGTGGCTGACCCGATATGTTTCTCGTATCTGACCTTCTCTCCGGCCTCTGAGAGGCACACACATCTTGCTCCTGATGACCACAGCAGCCTCCAAACCTGGCCCCCAGCACCCCCTCCCCAGCCCCACTGCCCGCGAGATGACTATTCCTTTAGCCAGTAACTATGAGCACCTATTCTGTGCCAGAGACACAGCCACAAACAAGGTCCACATGGCGTCTGCCCTCAAGAAGCTGGCATTTTTCAAGGCGGCAGGGGGAGACACAGTAAATGAGGCTGTGATCATTTCCAGAAGGAAATAAAGCAGAGGATGTGGCAAAGCGTAAATGGTGGGAGGAGCGACCTTCCCTGAGAAGGTCTTTGAGTTGTGGCCTAAAGGCTGAGAACGAGTCAGCCGTGCAGGAAGTGCGATGTTGTGGGTTGAGGGACTCTCTAAAATGACACTGCTGCTGGGCCAATCCCTCACAGGCTCCGCATGGCCTAAACAATAAAGCCTGGTGTTCAAAGCCTCCCTGCAGCCTCCTTCAGGGCCACTCCCTCTCCCTCAGGCCGAACTAAAGGACTGGCCATTCCCCACACTCAGGAGTTGTTTCCTGTCTCGGGGCCTTTGCACATGCTGTGCCTTTTCTTTTTGTCACCCTGTCGAATTCTTTCAAGATTCATTTTAACTGTGCCTTTGATGAAATCTTTCTGGACCGCTCCACGTCTCCACATGTACACACACACACACACACACACACACACACACACACACACACACACACAGAAGCAACCACTCCTCTCTCCATCTTTGCATCCCTGTTCGGTCTCACCACCTGCAACATTATGGCTGTGCTTTTTCATCTGTGTGTCTGACTCTTTCTCTGCTTGTGGGTAGATCCTTGTGAACAGGGCAGGGCCGCCTTATTCATCTCAAAGTTCCTAGGGTCTGGCTCAGGGTAGAAGTTGTCAACACTGGTGGGAGTTTTCAAAGTGAGCTAATCCGGCCATTATCTGCTCTGGGCAGAAAGACAACCCAGGGGTTCAGGAGGACCAAATGCTGCCCAGCCAGGCAGCTCCCAGCTCCATCTGTGGAACTGAACTCCTCTGCAACGGGGACCACCAGGAAACTCCCTGGGATCTCTCTCCGATAAGTCTCTTTCTAGAAAACTCAGTGCTTGAGAGAAGCTTCATTTGCAAAGCTATGTCACTTATTTGATTGTACCTCTTTATCGTAATAGCTAAAATTAGGTTAATTTGTAAAATTCGACAAACTTGAGAGAAAACCTGAAATCAGGAGAAATGATGATGCCCTTAAGTTGCTTCCCGGACTCAGAGGCCATGGAGCCAGAAGGGGCTTATAGGCTGGGAAGTCAGCGAGAATGTGCCTCAGTTTTGAGACCTCTTTCCTGCCCCCTGGGGAGACCCCAAGAGGGCTCAGGCCTGACTGGGGGCTGGGTGCTTGGAGTTGTGGAGAGGGTCCTAGTTGACACCCTGTGATCTCCCCTCCTCTTCCCAGAAGCCCGGGCACAGCCTAAGAGCTTCCTTCTGAGCCCAAGAAGCAGAGGAAACGGGCTTTGCACTTCACCAGCAAACATTTATCGAACCTGTGGCTGAAATGAATGACACTCTTCCTCACTGTACTGATCGGGTCCACCTTGATCAAAATCTCGGGAACCGTTTGCTTATTCTGTCCTTTATTTATTCCTTCACCCAAATTTACTGAGCCACGGACCGGACGTAAATAAGACCTAGTGCTGCTTTCAAGGAGCTGTCAGAGCAGTGAGGGGCAGACCAGGACACGTGCGGTGACATCTTGGTGTGATGCATGGCACAACATGACAGCCTTTGTTTTTTTTGTTTTTTTTTTTTGCGGTACGTGGGCCTCTCACTGCTGTGGCCTCTCCCGTTGCGGAGCACAGGCTCCGGATGCGCAGGCTCAGCGGCCATGGCTCATGGGCCCAGCCGCTCCGCGGCATGTGGGATCTTCCTGGACCGGGGCACAAACCCGCGTCCCCTGCATCGGCAGGCGGACTCTCAACCACTGCGCCACCAGGGAAGCCCCAGCCTTTGTTTTCTGAGTCCCTGACCATTCAGAGCTGTGCTAGTCCTCGGGTGTTAAAGAGTAGAAACTTGGGAGCAGGCTGCCTGGGTTCCTTTTCTTTTCCAGCCCCTTCCCCTAGGCTAAGTGACATTAGGCAAGTTGCTGGGCCTCTGTGTCTTCATCTGGAAAATGGGGACAATAATAGTTCCCACCTCCGAGGGCTGTTGTGAGGATGACAAGAGTGAATACACGTGAATTCACAAGAGCACAGCGCCTGGCACTCATTACCACTGTATGCAGTCAGCATGTATACGTCTGTTTGGCAGAGAGGAAACAGAGGCTGGGGAGCTTGAGTGCCTCGCCCCAGGGTCCCCGCTAAGCCAGGTTGCAAACCCCAGTCTTTCCCCCACCAGCCTCTCAACACCCGGCCTCTGCTTAGAGACGGCCCCGCCATCCTGCCACTTCACCAGTGGGCGGTTCTCACACGCTCGGCTAATACCCATATGGCTATAAAGTGTCAAGGCTAGATTAATCCGCTCAATGAAAATAAAATAATCTTGAATAAGAATACTAATCACCAGGCCTCGGGGAGCCCGGAGACCTGGAGGCAGAGCCGGGAATTAATGGCCGAGACAGATGGAGCGGCTCTGGGCTGGGGCCCGGCTGCCCGTAGACCCAGGGCGCTTCCGGAGTCTGCAGTGCCCGGTGTCGGCCGTGCGCCAGGAGGGGCTCCTGCCCCTGCCGAGGGCACCTTGCCCAGGCCGCCTGTCAGGCCGGCAAGCTGATGGAGACCCCGGCCACCTCTCTCCTCTCCCCCACGAAGAGCTTGAGATTTGACAAATAAGGTGTCTGCTGGTGGCCGACCAAAGGAAATTAATTCTAAATCAGATTTTGAACACAGTCAGGAAGGCAGAAGAGCTCGTTGTTCATGCGGCCCCTCTGAAATGAGATGCTCTGATATTTATAGAAAGATGATTAGGGCCACAGAGGGTGGTTCATATTCTGTGTCCAGGTGACAGAAAGGACGGTAGCCAGGAGACTCTGGGGGCTGCTCTGTTGGGTGATGTTCTGAGAGGTCCTTCTTCTCTCTGGAGGGGGTGGGGGGGATGCAGCCACGTGTGGGGGGAGGTCACTGGGTCAGGAACTGGGTAGTGTGGGGAGCTTTCTGGTCAGGGGGTTGGGAGATTTGGGATTCAATCAACCACTCCTAGCTGTGTGCCCTTGGGTCAGTCACTTCGCCTCTCTGGGCCTCCATTTCCCCACTGGTAAACTGGACTAGCTCCGCGTGGCTCTGACGTTCTTCCGTGGGTCCCTGAGGCCCGAGTGCAGTCTCCATAAGGATGCTAAAAAGCCATGTGATTGGGCTGGTCCCCCCTCCTGGGCTTTATTGTCTTCTCCGTAAAAGCAACTGCTACCCAGCCACTTCTGAGGGGAGCCTTGAGGGTGAGACTAGCGAGATGGGAACCTGGCAGCTGGGAGGGTGGCTCTCTCCATGGGCCTGGCCGCTGTTGCAGCCCTCAAGCTCTGGGTCCCTTCTCCTATCACCAGAAGGAAGGGGGGGGGGGCACTCGGGTGGGGGAAGCCGGGACCCCCTCTCCCAGCCCTGTTTGCTCAGACAGAACTGCCCGATGGAGAAGGCCAGGGCCCCTCGGGTCTCAGGAGGCCCCGCTCAGGCTGGGCAGGGGGCTCCAGCTTTGACAGGCCATCTCAAGCAGCCCAGCAAAGGCACCCCCAGTCTGTATCCAGCTCCTGCTCGTGCCCCACCCTCTCCCACTCTCAGGCTACCCACTAGGGAGGGGTGGGGATGGGCGACACTGCAGGGCCGCTGGCCCAGGCCTCCCATTGGGGGAGGGCCTCAGTTTTGCACCTGTGCTGTTTCTTTGAAGGAGGTTAACAGACAAGCACAGAAGCCCACCTACAGGGTTAAGAAAAGTCTCTCCTCGTGCGATTTAAAACCGGCATCCCCCTGGGCTTCCCTGGTGGCGCAGTGGTTGAGAGTCCGCCTGCCGATGCAGGCAACACAGGTTTGTGCCCCGGTCCGGGAAGATCCCACATGCCGCGGAGCGGCTGGGCCCGTGAGCCATGGCCGCTGAGCCTGCGCATCCGGAGCCTGTGCTCCGCAACGGGAGAGGCCACAACAGTGAAAGGCCCGCATACCGCCGGCATCCCGCCCCCAAACGTCACTGCCTGCAGTGCACTATGAATTAATATTTTTTATAAAACCTGTAATTATCTTGCAACTGGCATAATTACACTGCATTGTGATTTAAATGTAAAATTCATAATATGCTGCAATTCCCTAACCCTGCTTTGGCATTTCTTCATTATTTTTTATTAACGTGCCAGCAGCATCAGGAAATGGGAGTGGCCTTGGCTTCTCCCAGCTCTGAGGAGGTCCCCCTGCTCAGGCCGTGGAGTTTCCACCAAGAGTCCTGCCCTTGACATGCTGTGGGTCCTTGGGCAAGACGCATTCCCTCTTTGGGCTCCACTTCCCATCTCTATCAAAAAAGGAGGCTGGAGCAGTACCTCTGAGTGAGGCCCCAACCCCGAAGTCAGGAGGACCAGTCTCCCTCCTAAGGGCAAGGATGTACTCTGTACAAACAAGTGGCCTGCTGTGCTCACTGGCTCAATCCAGGGTTGGGGGCAGCTGACCTTGAGCAGGTATCTACTGGCTAGCCTGCCCGACTGTTACAGCTTATACTGTCCTGGTTACTAACCTTTTTAACGTTACCCCAGGGGGCTTCGCAGAGAGCTTTGTGGGCAGAGGAAGCAGTTCAGGGCTCTGGAGTGAGACAACACGGGGTCAGATCCCTACTCTGCCACTTAAGTTGAAGGGACTCAGTTTTTCATGTCTGTAAGATGGGGATATAATACCTCGCTTAGAGGAATATTGTAAGGATGAGAAACTGTGAACTCCCCGAAGGCAGGGATGCCCTGTGTCTCTATTCCTGATGCCCGGGACACAGTAGATGCTCAACAGAATGAGTAACTGACATAATGTGTACTATGTGCTCATTAAAGTGCCTGGCACACGGCAAACACTCAAAAAATTGTCACAAAGGGACTTTATATCCCCATCTGAATAAGGGGATGTTGGGAGCTGGCTCTAGCGGGGAATGCAGTCAGGATAGGCCAGGGATAGGTGAAAAGCCTACACACATGGCTCAGAGTAAGACAGACCTGACTCAGAGCCCAGCTCCACCTCTCACCAGCTCTGAACCTAAGCAGGACACTACCTCTTGAGCCTCAGTTTTCCCATCTGTAAAATGGAATTGTAATACCTGCCTTGCTACAACGAGCCAATGAATGGATGTGCTAGGAATCCCCTTGCAAGCTGTATAGGCAACAGGGATGTTTGTTGTTATTGTTACTACCCAGAGGGAAGTTGAGAAGTACAGGGATGTCTGTGAAGGAACCAGGAGAGGCTGGAGGCCTGGAGAGCCTTGAAAACTAGGCCACAGGGGGTAGAACAAATCCAGAAACAGGCAAATGTCACAGAAGGTGCTTTGGGGTTTAGGGTCCAGGAGAGTGAAGACTCGTGGCAGCTGGAAGTATGAAAAAAGCTTTCTTAAGGAAATCAGAGAGCCCCAGAGAGGGGCCAGAAAGGGCCTGATGGCTGGACAGAAGAATCTAGTCCTGGAGATCTCGGGGCAAGATAACTCCTAAGCTGGACCAGGCTGGACTCTGAAGCTACTTTGCACATCACCTGAAACTGTCAGCCTGTGTCCTGCTCAGTCCTGCGAGCACCAAGGGGCCTTCCTGCCGGCTAGGGCAGAGGGGTGATGCTGAGAGGCCTGAAGGTCCCTCTAACTGTGGTCTCAGGGCCTGTGTAGTACCAGCAAAGGGCTCAGAGGATATTTCTAGTGTCTTTCAGGGCCCTGTCCCAGTTTTCACTGAGGCTGTCTGGGGACAGGCCCTAGTCTCTCTGATCCCTGCCCAGGAACATCTCCTCCCTCAGGAGAACCAATGGTCCCAGAAGCAGGCTTCACTGAGCTCTGAGTGCCATGTGTCTAGTCCCTGGGGAGATCAAGGAAGGGCAACCAGGTGGAGACCACTAATAGCTGGGGCACCAGCTGTCTGTGCACACCAGCCCTCCCAGGGTTCCTGGGCTGTCAGGATGCCTGGCTGCACTGCCCCCACATAGGGGTCTGCTGGCCACACACACATGCACACAGCCTGGGCTCTGGATCCGGCTCCTGGTCTGTGACACAGGAACCCCAGCAGTACCCTGTGGGAACAGGAGTTATTTCATGACCCAAGTGCTCCTGGCCGTCCCTTCCCCCACATCCCTAGATAAGTTCCCCCTGAACACAGGCAGGCTGTGACATGCCCACCCCAGACAGTCCTCCCGGGGTGCCCCTGCCCGCATAAGCTCACAATGGCCCTGTACGCCACACATTCGCCCTGAGCCCTGATTCTAACCCACACCTCCTCCCGCCCAACAGGTTAGAAGTTTAGTGGTTCTGAGCCCAGACTCTGGAGCCAGACTTCTGGGTTCAAATCATAGCTCTGCCACTTCCTAGCTGTGTCACCTTGGGCAAGTTGCTTTGCCTGTCTGTGCTTCAGTGCCCTCATGTTTAAAGCCAGGATAACAGTAGTTCCTGTTTCACTGGATGGTTGTGGGGATTAAATGAGTTAATACGTGAAAAGTGCTTAGAATAATGCTGGACATGTTAGGTCACATCACTGTTCCCTAGCACAGGCACGCACCCAGTAGTATTCCCAATCACACTGGTGCCCAGAGATGTACCTCTCTGGGTACATCATGATGCCCACGGAGGGTCCACCTGGTTGTGGTGTGTCTCCCACCCCATAGCACACACACAACACACACGTGGGTGGCCTGGTGACACAGGAACGCTGGAGGTTCACGCATCTTCCCAGGTGCTGTGTGCACCACCCAGGAGCTTGCTGACTGTGCCAAGCCTGCTCCCCGGCCCCCAGCATCCCTGCCCAGACTGAGCCCAGCTGCCGGCCCACCCGCACAGAGGTGCGCTCACCCACACAGGCATCCCGCCGCTCCTCGTAGCCCGCGCTGCACACGCACTTGCCGATGGGCACCAGCCACTCGCCCTCGGCGCTGCAGTACATTTTGGGCGTGTCCCGCTCCTCGGAGTGCCGCACGCACTGGCCCCGCACCTCCACCAGCGAGGATGAGTCGGCCCCCGTCACCGCCTCCGAGAAGGCGGCCAGGTTGCGCACCATGGTGGGGCACTTCTTGTAGTAGATGCGGAGAGACAGGATGGCAAGGCAGGCACCGATGTCCTGGAAGGCCAGGTAGAAGCCACGCTTGCTGAGGGGGCCCACACCTCGCACCTCCGTGTTGAGCTTGAGGCGCCGCACACCCAGGTCGGCCCCGGTGAAGCTCTCGTCGGCCGCGATGGTATCGATTTTGAGGAACTGGCTCTCCTGTGTGCTGGCGCCCAGGTCACGGTCCGACTCCAGGTAGTAGAGGTTGAAGGTCTCCTTGCAGGTGCCTAGCACGCCGGGCATGCTGTTGCAGTCCCGCAGGGTGAACTTGATCTCGGCGTAGACGCGCCGGGCGCCGTCGCGGGGCACCCAGCTGGTGCGCAGCCAGTTGTTCTGGTTGGGGCTCATGACGTTGCACACCTGGTATGTGTGGATGGGCCGGAAGGACTCGTCCACCTCGTTGATGGAGTCCCACTGCGGGCAGAGAGAGCACAGCCAGCTGAAACGAGAGGCAGCACCTGGCCCTCTCTCACCACAAGCCACATGCACTGTGCTGGTGGCTTCCTGGGGAAGAAGACGGAATGTTCTTCAGCCTCGAGGAGCTGACCTTCCAGCGGACTGTCAGCCAGATGCCGTGCACCCTACAGAAGTGATCTCATAGAGTGTCACATCCTTCTGGGGAAGTGTTATTTGCTGCCTTTTCACAGATGAGGAACAGAGGGGCTCAGACATAGAGCCATGCATCTGGGGTCACATAGCTAGTGAGTGATGGAGCTGGGACTGGAACTGATGCCAAAGCTACAAAGCTCTGACCTCATTTCTACACGGCTACTCCGTCACTCCCAGAGTGGGGTGACTTGCTTGGGGAAATCAGTGACCCCACTGGTCCAGCTTCCATATCACCTGCCAGAAGGACCTTTCTAATGCATGAACCTGACTGTGTTGCACCCCCCGCCTCAAATCCTTCAGATGCAACCCCTGCATTGGTGCTTGTTGAGTGACTGTCTGATGGATGGACTCCCTCTGCCTTGCTGTGTGTGATGTTCCCTCTGCCCCCAACCTAAGGCTGGGGGCTCATGGGCTGGCCTGGATCCCACGCAAGGGGGATACCAGGATGTGGGAAAGTTGAGTATGATTGCTCCTGTGCCAGGTGCTGGCCAGGAATCACTGATTCAGAAATAAACCAGTGACCATCACTGACACTATCAACAGAGTGCAAAAGCAACCCACAGAATGGAAGAAAATATCTGCAAATCACATATCTTAGATGGGATTAACATCCAGAATATGTAAGGAACTCCTACAATTGAACAACAAAGAACCAAACAGACCTGTTAAAAAATGGGCAAAGGACTTGAATAGACATTTATCTAAAGAAGATACACAGATGGCTAAACAGCACATGGAAAGATGCTCGACATCACTAAGCGTCAGGGAAATTCAAATCAAAACCACGATGAGATACCACTTCACACCCATTAGCTATTATCAAAACAACAGAAAATAACAAGTGTTGGTGAGGAACCCTGTGCATCGCTGGTGGGAATGTAAACTGGTGCAGTCACTGTGGAAAACACTATGGCAGTTCCTCAAAAAATTAAACATAGAATTACCGTAAATTCCTCTTCTGCGTGTACACGCCAAAAGAAACAAAAGCAGGGGGCACTTCCTTGGTGGCCCAGTGGTAAAAGAATCTGCCTTCCAATGCAGTGGACGTGGGTTCGATCCCTGGTCAGGGAACTAAGATCCCACATGCCACGGGGCAACTAAGCCCCTGGGCCACAACTACTGAGCTTGCATGCCTCAACGACAGCCGGTGCACCGCAACTACAGAGCCCACGCATTCTGGAACCCATGCGCCACAACTAGAGAGAGAAAACCTGCATGCCACAACTAGAGAAGCCTGCGCACTGCAACGAAGAGCCCTCGTGCCGCAACTAAGACCCAAAAAATAAATAAAAATTTAAAAATATTTATTTATTTATAGGGACACAGACATTTGCACATCCATGTTCATAGCAGCCCGAAGGTGGAAACACGAATGTCTATCAGTGGATGAACTGATAAACAAAATGTGTCTATCCATACAATGGGATATTATTCAGTCTTAAAAATGAATGAAATTCTGACACTTGCAACGACACGGAGGAACGCTGAGGACATTATGCAAAGTGAAATAAACCAGACACAAAAGGACAAATCCTGTATGCTTCCACTTATCCGAGGTACTTAAGTCAGATTCCTAGAGACAGAAAGTAGAGTGGTACTTGCCAGGGGAAAGGGGCCATGGGAGTTACAGTTTAATGGATACAGAGCTTCAGTCTGGGAAGATGAAAGACTTCTAGAGATGGAGGGTGGTGATGCTCATATAACAACGTGAATGTACTTAATACCACTGAACTGTAGGCTTAAAAATGGTTAAGATGGTAAATTTTATGTTAAGTGTATTTTATCACAATTTTCTTTTTAAAAAAGAAAGAAATACACCAGAAATACTCCCTGCCCCCAAGCACCTCACGTCCTCACAGAAAAGGTGTGGAGGGTGACACATGGAAGGGAGTGGGCACATAGGGTATGGCGAACCTTCCTGTAGGCTGAAGCAGGACCCTCCTTCAGGGATGGGAGGGACGAGCCCCAGCAGAAGCTGGGAGGTGTAAGTAATGTTCTGCAAGCCCAGTGTGGACACAGAAGCGTCGTACTGAAGACACAGTGTTGTGAAATGATCCGAAAGTCCAGAGGCCTGGGTTCTGGGCCTGGGTCAGTCTCTAAATGGCTGTGTGACGTTGGGCAAATTGCTGCTCCTCTCTGGGCCCCAGCTTCCTCAGCTGCAGAATGCTGATCAGCCAGGGGCAGTCACTGGTGGGCTGAGTTCAGTGGACTCCGGAGGAGGGGGGGGAGGGGCTGGTGGCCAAGGGCAGAGGGAGGGGCCAGGCTCTGGGTCCCTGTCCTGGCTCCACCAGAGATGTAGCGCCTTGATCTCTCTTGGGCCTCTGTGTGTCTTGTCCTTGAACTAGAGATCCTACTGCTTAAGCAGGGGGTCGGGGAGGGGAGGAAGGAGGTGAAGACCACGCCTCATGGGGCTCCGAGAATCTGCGGGGTCCTGAGCTGTCCCACAAACTCTGGAGTGGGGACTGTGGGCATCTCAAGTCTTTCCTGCCTGACGAAAGCCCCTCGGTCTGACTTCGTCTTGGCCAGTTATATATGCCAGTCCTCAGTGCCCTTATCTGTAAGAGGGGCTCAGAAAGGCCCCACTTCAGTGAGGCTTGAGAGGATGAAAGGAGATGCCTACAAAGTGCTTAGCTTGGGCCTGGCACAGAAGGCACCCGAGAAACAGGACTGGTATGAAGCTGAATGGGCAGCCTCTTCCCAGCCCACCTGTGCCTGCCTCTAGGGACCACTGGGGAAGCAGTCCAGGGCGTGCCCGCCTCACCTGAAAGGCTGCGTGGCTCCTGCACGCCCCACTCCAAGAAGGGCCCCCACGCTGCACCCCGCTCTGCAGCTGGGGCTCTGGGCAGCACTGAGTCACATCTGGGGTTAAAGTCATTGTCACAATTAATGGAGCACCAAAGAGCCAGCCAGCTGCTCGCTGTCTGTTTCCTGCCAGGGACCTGGATAAATTAATCAGCTCAATCTGAGTCTGCTCCAGCCGCTCCACCAGCGCCAATGGCCTGGCTCAGCCCAGGGGCTGCTGCAGACACCCAGAGGGGCATAAATTCCTGGAGGAAAGGGCGGAATCAGCCCTGTTCTCCACCTGGGGCACTCCCACCCCAGCCACCTCTCTGCCCCCTGGCACACTCCTCCTCCAACCCCCCCCCCCCCCACCGCTCTGGAACTCTGTCCCCCTCCCGGAACAGAATGCAGCAAACCAGCTGTGCGTCCCTGGGTATATCACATTCCCTCTCTGAGCTTTGGGCTTCTCATGGGTCAAAGGGCGTAGCTAATGCCTGCCCCTTTCATCTACTTCATCAAGTGAGACAATAAAAAGGAAAGTTCACGGGCTTCCCTGGTGGCGCAGTGGTTGAGAGTCTGCCTGCCGATGCAGGGGACACGGGTTCGTGCCCCGGGCCGGGAAGATCCCATATGCCGCGGAGCGGCTGGGCCCGTGAGCCATGGCCACTGAGCCTGTGCGTCCGGAGCCTGTGCTCTGCAACGGGAGAGGCCACAACAGTGAGAGGCCCGTGTACCGCAAAAAAAAAAAAAAGGAAAGTTCACGAATGGCTGTTAATTCACCAGGTAAGGTGGAGTACCACCCAGTATGTGGAAGGAGGGGTCCAAAGAGAGGGGCGCAGCCTGGTTAAAAGCATGAGCTCTGGGGCCAGGCTCTCCTGACCTTAGCAGAGATGCTTAACCTCTCAGAGCATCTGGTTTCTTGCCAGTACGATTGTCCTTTTCCCGCATCATCTCACGGATGAAAACTGCGTGGAACAGGTTCTGTGATCATCCCTGTGTTATAAACGAGGAGGTGGAGGCGAGGTAAAGCGACTGGCCTGAGTCACACTGATGAGAGGTGGCACAGCACCAGCTCGTTCAGACCCAGCACCGCTGGCTTTAGGCCTGTGGCCTGGCGGACAATCTGATAACTCTGTGATGCTGGAACAGTCCTGGATGACCCTGCTACCCAGGGTGCTTAACAAACTCCAGAATCAGAAGGGTGGATGGAACCTCAAGGACCATCACTCTCCACCCAGCTGACACTTATTAAACAAAGGATTCCCAGGCCCCTCCCCAGACCCACTGGATGTGGGCATCTGTGTGTTTCACCTGCCAGCCTGGCACAGGTTCAGGATCTAGAGTTTGGAAACCTTCTTTCCCCTCTGGGCAAGCCCAATCTCCAGGCCCCATAATGATGGGAGGTCGTCCCTGGCTCAGTAGATAATGCAGCATTGGTTCCCACCCCTTCACAGGGTGGCACAAGGGACTCAACACAGGCTCCAGGCCCAGAGAGATCTGTGTTTGCGTCCATCACTTGGAACCTGTCTGATGGTGGCTTTTTCTCATTGCTCTGAGCCTCAGCTTCCTCATCTGTGCAATGGGGTGGCTGCACCCACTTGCAGGATTGGTAGTAGGGATGAAACGAGATAACGTCCATGACTTGTTAAGAGCTATGTGAATATAAGTTATTTGTTCTAACTCCTAAACGAAATGAGGTAACTCTGAGCCACTCTTGTTTTTTTTGGTTGTCACACAGCTTGCGGGATCTTAGTTCCCCGACCAGGTATTGAACCTGTGCCCTCAGCAGTGAAAGTGCGGAGTCCTAACCACTGGACCGCCAGGGAATTCCCTGAGCCCCTCTTTATAGCACCCAGTAAACAAAAGAACCTTAGATCACCAACGTGATCGACCAAAACCCAAGTCTGGCCATATTCCTCACCCCCCGCTTAAAACCCTTCCAACTTCTTGTTACCCTAAAAACCAAGTCCTAAGCTCTGAGTGGGACAGAGGGACAGAGATACCCAGAGCCAAGCCGGGGAGCCAGGCCCATTCCTTCCTAGCTGCTGGGTCTCAGGGGAGATGCTGACCCAACCGACATCCAGGCAGTCACCTGCTCACGGGTCAGCCCCTGCCACTGGCAGAACCGGTTCACCATGCCAAAGCCCTTCCACACCCACGCTCACCCCGGGAGACAGCCACGTGGGACACACAAAAGAGTGCTTCACAGGGAGAGACTGAGGCCCTGGGGGGTAAAGGGACATCCCAGGACCCAGCCTTTGTCCTCAGGCAGAGAAGGGGGTCCTCTGGGCTCTCGGGGGTCCCTGGCCTGCCCCTCCAGCTCCCTGAAGCCTGGTGCATCGGGGCTGATGACAGCAGACTCAGCTTACTGATACCTGGGGACGAGACCCCCAGAGAGAGAGGAGTTGGGCTCGTCCTGACCCCAGTCACAGGCCACAGAGAGCCCAGATGACAATCTTACCCCAAAGTAAAGAAATATTCAAATACCAGTATCATCATCATCATCGTCATCAATATATTATTATCCCTCTGTCTCCAGAGGCATGGGGGCTGCCAAAGGGTTCATGAAAGAAGTCCTGGGTGTATGATGCGTTTGTGTCTATGGTGGGGATGTGCGTGCTTGTGTGTGTGCATTTCTGAGCACGTTTGCAGGAGGAAATTTACTGAGATGTAACCATACTACACACTAATAACAATGATGACGATTATACATTTAATGAGGGCGCACCGTGTGCCAGGCACAGTGCCAAGACCATGGAGGCCAGATGGGCCTGGGACACAGACATAAGCATCCCACATCCACGCCTCAGACTTGGAGAATCAGGAGGCGGCACTAGGGTCGGTTCTGGAATCCCAAAGATCTGCATGCACTAAATTTAAGACATCAGCAGCTCTGTCTCTGACTGCTGTGTGTCCTTGGGTAAGTCCCTTCACCTCTCTGGGCCTCTGCTTCCTTTTGATCTGTCTGGTGATAAGACTGTGAGTCACAGCCTCTCCCTGCTCACAGAGGGACAACACTGGCCCCACTGCCCATCACTTACCCCGTGAGCGGGATATGTGAGCCAGCCCCAGTCCCCATGGATGGTCGACGTGTCCAGCAAATTCACTGTAGAACAGGAAACAAGAGCACATCAGACCCCTGGGCCCCCATTCCCCAGTCCCATAGGACCAGCCCAGCCTGGCCACACTGGTCTGCTCTCAGCCCAAACACGTCAGCTCCAGTCTCTGGGTCCTTTCTCACTTCCCCATCCTTCAAGGCTCAGTTCAAGTTCTTTCTCTTCCTTGAAACCTTCTTCCACCATCACAGCCAAAACATAATCTTCTCACCTCCCAGAACACAAGCTGCCCCGAGTGCCAGGCTACCCTGGTTGGTGGTGCAGTGGGGTGGCTAGGAGCTGGGCTCAGCAGTCCAGGGGTCTTGGGTCAGAATCCCAGCTCTGTCAGTTAGACGCTGTGTGTCCCTGAGCAAGTTTCCTCCCTTCCCCAAGCCCCCATTTCCTCCCCTAAAATGGGGTGACAGTGATGCCTGCCTTACAGGGACTTGTGAAGATGACCTGACCCTGGGCCACTCATGGGACATGATGGCGTTCAAAAGCACCCACCGATGTTCGCGCTGTTAGGTCAAACCTCCCCCCAGAGGACTGGCCCCAGCTTTCCCATCACCAGTGTCCCCCAGTGGGTGCCTCGCACCAACAGGTCCTCTGTGCACACGGGACGTGGAGGGTCTTGGAGGAAGAAGAGCTGCCTCGTACGGAGCACCTGCTACGTGCTGGGCTCTGCTAGGGGAGCCTGAGATGCCTCATCTGCGGCCCGCACAACACGGCTGAAAGGTGTTCATTCTTATCTCCATTTTCCAGATGAAAACACTGAGCCTCGGTGAAGATCAGGAACGTGCCTGGAGCCCCACAGGTGTAGCTGCAGGGCTGGCATCCAGGGCACCACAGACAAGGCCACCAGCCCTGGTAGCTTGAGCCCAAGGAGCAGAACCTCTGGGCTGTCACTGTGGTGGGAAGGAGCGCTGGCCTCAAAGGCAAGTTTACTCTAAGCCAGACCCTCAAAGGGGACCCTGCAAAGTACCAACAACAGGGTGGAGAAAAGAGCCTGCCTTCGGAATCAGACATCACTGGGTTCATATCTCAATACAGCTACTTGGTAGCAGGTGACCTGCACTTCACCGAACCTCAATTTCCTCATCTGTAAAATGGGGATAATAATATGTAAGGGTGGGCGAGGGTAAACTGTAAAGCCTGGAGTCAATGCCTTACTAAAGCTCGTTCCTATTCCCTAAGTCCTGGCCCTCCTGCCTCTCTCTTGGGACCTAGGAGCCATCCACTCACTTTAAGGTGATAAAGATGCACTAAACTGTGAAGAGCAGGGCTTGAATCTCAGCACTGTCTCTAACTGCTGTGTGTCCTTGGGTAAGTCCCTTCCCCTCTCTGGGCCCCTGCTTCCTTTGATCTAGCTGATGAAAGGGCTTTGGGCTCCAAGGTCCACAGCTTTCATTTCACTTTCTCTTCTATGTACCCCCTCTCCCAGCCAGCAACCAGGGGCTTCCAAACAACCCAATCTGCAGACTCCGGCAGGTCACAGAGGGTTCAAACGGGGCCCTCCTGGAACTTTCCCCTAAGAAAGGCTGGGTATCCTTCTGCCTGAGATTTGCATAGCTCTGCGCCTGCCCCTCAAAGATGGAGACAAGTGTCCTCAGGAAATGTAGGAGTGAGGATGTTCTTATTCGCTGATTTTCTTCCTCTTTCTCCTCTCACCCTCCCCACCTATTGTCAGGGGCCCCAGAGGCTGGCTGGAGAGATGACTTGCCGAACCAGGAAGGGGCCTCTGAGGTCCTCCCCTGGGTCCCCAGGGGCCAGGTGGGATCAGGGGATGGAGCCAGTGTCCGCAGAGGGATCTCCCTTCCCCGAGCCCAGCCGGCCTCATGCCAGGGGCACAGGCAGAGAAGCCTTCCCGCCTCCCTCCCTCCCTCCCTCCCTCCCTCTCAGGCAATGGAGAGAAAACTGGGTCAGGCAGCTCTCTCCTCCTGCTGGCTGGGGGGAGGGGGAGGGGGCCGCACTGCAGTTTCCCCCAGACCAGCAGGGCCCAGTTTGGGGAGAGGGTGGGGAAAGGGGACGTGTGGGCTCCCCTGCCCCACCCACATCCCAGATGGGGTCTCAGCCCTTCACCAGCATCACCCGGATACAGCTCAGACCTGCCCCTACCCAGGGGCAATGAATGTCCCCCACTGGGACTTCTCCCCATGAACACCCTAACTCTAGAGGCAACTGCCTGCAGACCCCACTTTCTAGACCCTTCCCTCCCCTCTGGAAATCCCCAACCACACCTGCAGCTGCTTCCTGATCAGTCAGCCAGGGGGCTCAGATAATCCAAAAATAAGTCAGAAGTCAATGCTATTGGATTCAGGAGGAGTTATAGGATTCCAGGGCTGCTTGCTCCAATTCCCTCCAGACCCTTCTCTGTCCATCCCCTCCCCTCCTCCCCCTCTGTCCCCTTCTTCCCTACCTCATGTCCCCTTCTGTGGGGGGAACACAGAGTGTCTCTCATGGGAAGCTCCAGGCCCACAGGAGGGCTCATCAGGGCTGGAGAGAATTCCAGCGTTACGCCCATCCAGCTTGGGCCTGAACTCCCTTGGAGATTCCAACCCTTCTGCTCACCTGGGCTGGGCTCTCTCCTGCCTCTTGCACTGCTGGACTGCAGGTCTGTGTGACATCTGTGAAGTCAATGACCCTCTCTGGGCCTGTCTCCCCACTTGTAAGTGGGAGGATTGGACCCATGGTCTCTTAGGGCCTTCAGTGAAGCAACCACTTAACCCCTCTGTGCCTCGGTTTCCTCATCAGCAAGATGTCTGTAGGCATCCTTCCTGGGCCTACTTGCCAGGCTATTCTGGGGGATCAAACGGGTCCCTCTCCTGCTCTGAGAAGCACAGATAATTCCTAAGCCTCTCCTATTCGACTGTGGAAGGCATTATGCGATTTCTTTTTTTCTCCAGCACTGTCACCTTCCCCCATTCCATTTCACTGAGACTAATACCTAAATTGATTTACATTCCCTGAGGACGCAGCGCATGATGGTGAGGCTGGAGAGTTCAGGGTGGCCAGGGGATGTCAGCCAAGATGTGAATGCCTTGGAGATCAACCCAAAGTGGTGTATAATCCACACCACAGAGTGATAAGGGTTCGAGCCTGGTGGGGCTCAGGGGCATCTCTGCAGGTGTAGGACCGTCCCCAGCACTGTGAGGGACCTGGCATATGGGCACCTGGGCAGCCTGGGGCACTGTCACCTTTGCAGGACCCCAGCTGGGAAAAGAGCCCCCTCCCTGAGTTCCAACAGTCTCCCTGGCCGATCCTGGCTCTGCACCAGCCCAGGGACTCCTGGCTGTTCTACGTGGAACCCATGCCCCAGGTCTCCACCCAGGACTGTCAGACCTGCGTGGGTAACCCATGTCCAGCCATGGGTACCCTGCTGTGTTGATCAGATAGGTATGGCCTGGCCCTTGGACAACGTCTCCCTCCTTCTCACCCTTGACAGACATCCCCCCTTCCTCTCTTTGAGACCTTGCCTCTTCCCCAACTGTCACCCCTCCCTGGACACATCCTCTCTCCCAGGCTAATGGTCCGTCCTCTGCTCGGGAGCCTGGTCAAAGTCCCCTCCCCAGGGGCTCTGGGGTTTGCCAGCCTGGGATTCTGGAGGGTGCTGGCTCCTCGCTGGAGAAGAGAGTTGAAGCAAGGAGCGGGGGATGCACCACCCAACGCCCAGAGCCTTGGTGTGGGCCCTTCAGAATCCTGCTGGGTGAAGAATCTGTCCCCTTCACCCCACCCGACCCTGGGAAAACCGTGTCCTCAGGCCACAGCCCCAAGAGCTCCCAGGCCCCTTGTGCACTCTTCCCCTCAGCTCCCTTGCTATGGTCCCTGCTCCCTGCATGGCCCCTGTTTCATTGGAGATTATGAGTTTATCCATGTCTCTGTGCGTTTATTCTGTGCACATGCATTTCTGTGGACATGAATGCAAGTTTGAGGGTCTTTTTATATGTGTGGTGTCCGCCCATGGATGTGCATATTTTCATGCGCATGAATCTTTACATGTATATGTGTGCACATGTGTACTGGCCGCATTTCCGTGCATCTGACTATGGTGTGGGGAGGGGGCTGTCCATGCACATGAGTCTCTACAGGACTGGGTCTTGGCGTGTGAATCCTAACATGTTTGTTTGTGCATGTCCGGTTGTGGGTACGACTGCATCTCTGTGAGCCGTTCGTGTGTGAGGGGGTGGATCTGTGGTATATCTGAGCGTGGATGAGGAACACTGGCTCTGGAGCTTCCTGGAATCTGGAAGTTCATCCTGCCAGAGTGAGAACACAGCTCTGGACCCAGGATGTCAGTCCCAGGATTCTGCACAGAGCACCAGGTCTAGCCTCACTCTGGCAGAGTTGCAAAAGCAGAGGAGGTCCAGGGCAGGGGCTGGCGTGAGGAGCAGAACCCAGGGTGGCATCCTGAGCCGGACCTGGAGTGTCCAGCGGGGCTAAGATGTACGTGTGTGTGCGCGCGTGAACGCTTGCACATAGGTGTGTGGAGACCCAGACCCTTTTGGTTCCGACTGCTCAGCCCTCACGCCCATCCTGTGTCCCCTGAGTGACCAGACTGCCCCAGCCTTGACTCCGGACAAGACCCAGCTCTCCAGGGCCTTTCCATCTGCAGCCCTCTCAGCCCCCTCCTCACTGGTTCCTTCTCCCCAGTGCCCACCAAAGCTGCCTCCCCTCCGGCTCTCACCCCCTGGCTGCTGTCCCTCATTCTCCCCCAGTCCTCCAACCCTCCAGCCCGGCCCACTTCCAAGACCCTCACTTGCTGCCGCTCATTCCCATCTTCCCCCAAACCCAGTCCTGTTCTCTGATCCTCCTTGCCCCGAACCTCATCCTGCGTCCTTGTGTCCCTCTGCTCTCTGTCCTCTGTCCCCACCCCTGTCCCCTGCCCTGTCTCCTCTCTGCCCTATACCTCTTCTCCTGTCTTCTGTCCCCCCGTCCTGTCTCCTCATCCCCAGTGTCCGAGCCTCAGTTCCCTGTCCCCCGCTCCGAATCCCTCAGTCCTTGTCCTCCTGTCCCTGCCCCGGTGTCTCTGTCCCTCATCCTCAAGCCCTCCGGTCCCTCTCCCTCAGTCCTGTCCCCATCGCCATCGCTCTATCCCTTGACCCCAGGTCTCACCCGCGGTGCCACGCCTGCCCCCCAGACCCAGAGATCCCAGCTCCTTTGGCATTCGGGGTCGAGGGAAAGGAAGTTGAGCCTCGCTCTGGTTGCGCGCGCCGCGCCCCCAGGCCCCTCGGCGCCCCCCCCCCCGCCCCGCCCCGCCTCGCCCCGCCGCCGCCGCCGCCGCCGCCGCCGCCGCCGCTCACCTTCGCCGCGCGCCGCGGACACGCAGGTGGCAGCCGCCGCCGCGGCCGTGACGACCCAGAGCGCCGGGGGCAGGCGGCCCCGAGCGGGGGCCATGGCCGGGCCGGGCTGGCGGGGACGCCGCGCACCCTGGGCTCGGCCGCAGCGGCCCGCGCGTCGGCGCGCTCCCTGCTCACCCGCACACCCGGCTGCCGGGCGCACACACCGGCGCACAAGCCGACTCGCAGCGCACACGCGGGCACCCGCGCCCGCCGCCGCCGCCGCCCCGGGCGGGGGCCGGCCCGTCACGGCGCCGAGCCAATCAGCACCGAGGCGGGTGGGGGGGACACGGAGCCCGCACCGCGGACACCGACTCGTGGACACCGACCCGCGGACACCACAGACCGCCGCCCGTGCGCACGCTCGCCCTCGCCCGCGCGTACCTTCGGGGGCGGCGCGCGCCCCACGTCTGCACGTGGACTCAGCCACCGCGCACCCAGCCACGGTTCGGACGCCACGCGACACCGGGACCCACGGACCCACCCGGGGAGGCCCCGCGTGGACACACGCGGGCACACTCTCTTACACACGTGACCCTCAGGCACACGCGCCCCCAGAAAGTGCCTCGTGGGGTGATGCATACACACTAGTTCACGGACAGAGGCTCAGAGGCAAACTCAGAAGCACTTTTACTTAAACGTTCTCTCCCCTCCCCCACCCCAATGACTGGGCACCCCGGGAGGCCTTAGAGTGCAGTGATCATGAGCTCAGGCTCAGGGACCAGACAGATGTTTCAATGCTGGCCTTGGGCGAGTTTCTTAACCTCCCTGAGTCTCAACTTCCATGTCTGTAAAACAGGGACAAGGGTGTCTATGTCCTAGGGTGGTTTTGAGAACTATATTCAAGGACCCAGGTAAAGTGCCCGGCGTACTGCCAGACACACAGCCAGTGGCCAGCTTGGATGATGGTGGCTACTATCCCCTGCTTTCCTCTCCCCTGACTTCATTCACTCCAATTCTGTTCCCAGGATTAGAGATCTCATCCTGGGGAGGCTGCAGGCTGTAGGGGGAGGACAGTGTTGTGGGGCTCCCTCCTGAAGCCTGACCTACCAGCCTCTAGCCCGGTGAGCACCTGGTGGACCAAGCTGTCCAGGAAGCAGATAAGAGATCTGCAGCTCCTGGGGACTGGCTGGCAAGTGTGTGCCCACTGGGGCAAGTCTCACCGCTGCTCTGCCTTTCAGCTGGTGCAGACCACTGCTCAGCCCCCTCTGAATACACTTCCACTCCTGTGCTCACTGGGGAAGAGTTAGACCAACGGCTGGAGGTTACATGGGATGATAAAGGCCATTTGGGGAGTGTGTGCTGTGTACCAGACCCTGTTTTAGGCACTTTATAAACTTGCGTTACTTTAAGCCTCACACAGCCCCGCAGGGGAGGTGCAGCTAAGGAGACTGAAGTGCAGAAAGGCCATCATTCGCCTTAGATCACACAGCTGGTTAAATGCTAGAGAGGTGCTCAGATCCAGATCCGCTGGACTCCAAAACCCACTTCTTTCCTGTGCGTCTTTCTTTGTTACAGAAAGGGGAAGACGGCTCGTATTAGGAGCCCTTTTCTAACAGCTCAGACCAACTGCCTCAAAGATGTAGTAAGCCCCCTGTTAGCCGAAGCATTCAAACCAACACTAGCTAGAGACTGTTCAGGGACGCTGTGAGGGGGGCTGGGGTTCAGGGGAGCAGATTGGATTAGACCCGGAGAGGCAAACTCCAATGCCCATGTGAGACAGGCAGGCAGGCTAATGAAACCTGCCAAGGGAAGTGTTCCCAGCTCCAGTCAACGTTGCCCTGGGGGTATGAGCCCAATTTTCTGCGTGTTCAAGAGAAGCTGTATATCTGGAATTTTTATGTGGTGTCTCTTAATATTTAAAGTTGGCAGCTAACGGAAACATTTTAATAACAAGTGTGTGCAAACCTGGAGAGAGGTGGCCACAGGCCTCTAGACCTTCCTTCTGAGCTTCTTTTAGACAGAAAAGTCCCTGGCTGGCACCTCGCTCCTGGGCCACTGGGGCAGTGGGCAAGGTAGGGCAGAAAGATGCAGACCGTGCAGTGTGCAGTCACGGCACTCATGGGCATCCTGTACCCCGGCCAGGGCTCCCAGAAATATTTGCTGGTGGAGGAAGCTTTGTTGGGGGCTGGGGTTCTGCATCCCCAGGTTGAGGTGGAGCCAACCAAACCTGGGTTTTGTCCATTTTGCAGGTGAGGAATCTGGGGAATCCTTGAAGACTTGGTGAGCATGAGGGTCTCTGTCAGGGGCCTGCTCCATGTTCTGAATCCTCTTTGACAAAATAAGAAATTCATTTCACCAAATGTTCTGCGGGCTAAGAGTGGTTTGCTTTCAGTTGTATCTCTGCCCCTCTGATACTCCCAGGACACCCCAGTCCAGGTGCACCCTCTCCTGGGGTCTCTCCTCCCACCCCTTCCCCTTTGCTTGTCCGGGGTTTCCAAGTAGCAAGTTGCCAGCCTGCCAACGGGGAGGAAGAAGCCATTAGCACCCCCTGCCAGCTTCACTTCACTTCACTTCACTCACTGTGCACCTCCCAGGCTGGACTCTGCATCCCTCTCTCATGGAATCCCTGCAACTTGGGGCTTTCACCCCTTTTTTTTTTTTTTTTTTGCGTTTCGTGGGCCTCTCACTGTCGTGGCCTCTCCCGTTGCGGAGCACAGGCTCTGGACGTGCAGGCTCAGCGGCCATGGCTCACGGGCCCAGCCGCTCCGCGGCATGTGGGATCTTTCCGGACCGGGGCACGAACCCGTGTCCCCTGCATCAGCAGGCGGGCTCTCAACCACTGCGCCACCAGGGAAGCCCTCACCCCATTTTAAAGACAAGGAGAGTGAGGTTTGTGAGGGCTGACTGACGGAGTGGGAAACTCTGTGAGGCGCACGAGCGGGATCCGTGATGGTTGTGGAATGTGTCTCCTCTCCGGACTGGGTTCTGAAAGCCCACGGCAGGGTCCCGGCTGGGTCCTGTTGCATCCTTCTGGTGCACAGTAGGTGCTCTGGGGACGTTTGCTGAATGACCCAGCAAATCATGAGCAGACGGGCAGAAGCCCACGCCCCATTGACCAGGTGCTTGAGGCCGTCGCTGCTGGAAGGCGTTTCTGGGTTACAGAACACCTTGCTTTCTGGAGTGCTGCACAGCTGTGCTAGCCGGATCTGCTACATGAACTTGACCTCAACTCTCCAGGGGGTGAATCTGAACAGTGCTCACGCCCTCCCATTGGCACACTGGCGCCTTGGGACCTTACTCTATGGAGCAAGGTGGAGGTGGGGCGGAAAGGGCTGGACTTGACCAAGCAGGGAGGCCACTGAGCCAGTCCTTTCCCACCTGAGGGCCCCTCCCTGACCCTTATCTTTTCCTTCTGGGAGTTGGAAGGGGGGTTGCAGGAACGTCTGACAAGCCCATTACACTCTCCGTTTCCTGGGATAAATACTCTCCCAAGAGTATTTCTTCTCACTGTACCTTTCTGAGCCTCAGTTTCTCCAACTATGTGAGAATAACGAGAATAATGCATAATGACGATATGCCACCAACTCAGAGGGTTGCTGTGAGGCTCATATGAGTTCACAGGTGCAAATGTGCTTGGATACCTAGAAAGACAGCTAGGATTGGAAGGCATTCTGTACTTTAAAGGAGGGGGCTGGAGCCTGGCTGTCCTGCACTCTGAGGGATGAGCTATGCAGGGCGTCACTTTGGGCACAGGTAGAAGAGGTGTCTGGCGGGAGGTGGGTGTGCGTGAGTGTGTGGGGTTGGGTTCAGTGGCCAGTGGTTAAACCCCGCTCATCCTTGAGCCACCCTAGCCCCTGCCCTGGATGTCTTATTGCCTCAAACTGTCCACTCAGGGCCTAGACTCCTGCAGAGAAACACCACTCCGCTGCCCCGCCTCACCCTCCACCTGGCTCACTCTGTGAGGGGACCCGAGGGGGCGGGCATTCCTCACATTTGCATAGAAACCTCTTCTTCTCCCCCAGGCCTGGACGAGCCATTGGAGATCTTAGCCGGCTTCCTAAGAGGAAACCCACATTGCTTCCCCACTTAGGGCCTCAGTTTTCCCATCTGTGACGTGCCTGCTGTACCCATTTTCCCGAGTTGCAACGGGCATGAAGGGAGTGTGGAGCTGGCCCTCCACTGGGCTGGTGCTGGGGTTCCCAGGTCATAAGATAGTACCCTGCCTGTGATGTGCTCCCAGGCTGGAGGGGAGGCAGCACCCCAGGAACTAGTGAGGAAGTAGCTTACATTACATAGGAGAGATTCACCCGGACGACGGGGAAGGTGTTTAAACTTTGTACTTCTAGAGCCAGGGCAGGAGTGCCTAAGACAGCCCTGTCAGATAGAAATATAGCGTGCGCCACATATGTAACTTAATTTTTTTCTAGTAGCTATATTAAAAAGTAAAAACAGGTGGAATTAAGTGTAATAATATATTTGTTGAGTGCAATTGCTCAGTATGTAATATTAATTTTGTTAATCAATTCAGTAATTCAACAGCTATGTACTGAGCCCCTCCTGCAGGGCTGTGTCAGATGCTGGGGATAAGATGGGGGTGCCCCCCCGCACAGAGTGTCCGTCTAACGGGAGAGCAGATCATTAAATAGGCAATTACAAAACCCCCCTCCACATAAGGGACTATTTCAGGAACTGTAGGCACCAAAACTTAAAATAAAATTTACAATTTAAAATATTTCAAAAAAAAAGTCCTCTTGAAGCAGAAAATACCGAATGTAATTCAGCCCTTTCTCAGGGGCTCAGAGTCATGGCTGTGAACACAGAATCATTGAATCTCCATGTGGAAAAGGACCTAGAGATGAGTTAGTCAAGCCACGGCTTGAGGGACAGTAGGAGACAGAGGTGCCTTCAGGGCCACAGAGGTGGGTGGACCTATTTTCCCTTGTCCAATAAATGAGCCCGGGCTTCTCTGCTTAATGGCATTTCTGTCTCCTCCCTCACTCTCAGGGTGTCAGCTGCCTCTGCTCTCTGCCGTAGCGCTCCCACCTCTGAGAGTTGCCAACTGCCCCCTAAATTGCTGCTTCGAATCTATTGTGGACTTTAAAAAAATGAATATTTATTAGCATTGCATGTAAAGTAAGAGTCAACGGGCTCTAAGTGAGGGACTTTCGCGTGAGTAAAGAATATATGAGATTGGTGTCAATGGTTGGGGCTGTTCAGAGGTCTCTTCCGCTTATTCCTGGCTGGTCTCTGGATGTTTGTTCTCGGGTTGGAGGGTAAATGAGGTGTTGTTATAAATACATAAGAGGCTTATTAATGACCAGGCATGCACGGACTAATTGCTTCCTCCTGTTTGCATATAATCAATCACTTCCACAGTTTGGAACCACTGGCCAGCAGCAGAATGGAGCGGGAAGATGACAAGATTGGGACGCGCCTCAAAGGTCTGGGCTGCTCAATCCTTCATGCTCAAGTCTTTCCTGTCCTGAAAAAACACGACCAACCCTTCCTTTATCCCTCATCCCCCTTGCCCATCCCTCTCTCCTCCCCTTCCCAGAAAACTTCTTGAAGGAATCATCTGTCCTCACGGACCTATTTTTTTCCTCTCTGTTTCTCTTTGTCCATTATCACCTCCACGGTCCCCCAATCACCCCCTGCCCAGATCCACACTCCGTGATTCTCTGTCCCACGCCTGGTCCTTGTCCGACACCACCATCCACCCAGTTGTACGTGTCAGGAACCTGAGCTTCATCCGCCTTCCTCCTTCTCCATCAGCTGTGTACCCAGGACAACCCCAAGTCCTCTGATTTTACCACTCAAACGTATCTCGACTCCATCTGCCCCTCACTATGGCCAACAGCCAGGCCTGAACCCCATCAGCTCCAACCACGACAACTGTGGGGGCCACATCGCTGGCCCCCGTGCACACTCTCTAAGCCCCTTCAGTCGTGCACCACACTGCAGCCAGAAAGACTGGTCCGTGCAAAATATCATGGCCGGGCCCTGCCCCGTGCCCTCCCCTCCCCGGATTAGAACCTTTCCAGAGCCTTCCACTACTCTGCTAGATAAAGACCCCAATCCTTACCATGCCTGCAAGGCCCTGTCCAGGTGGTCTGGACTCTGTCACCTCTCCAGGCACCACCGCCTCCCTGTCTGCACTTCCTCGAATGTGCGGTGGTGGCGTGCCCTCCCATGCACAGCCTTTGCCTCTGCAACTCGGTCTTTATGACGCCCCCCGCCCCACCTCCAGTACCCCCTGCTCGTCCTCAGGGAAGCCATTCCTGAGCCCTGGCCCAAGTCAGCTCTCTTGCGGAACCTCCACACCCTGGCTCAGTTAGGAAACTCACCTGCACCTTCCTGTGAGAGCAGGGACCACCTCTGCTCTTGCTGGACTCCAAATCCTCAATGTCCAGTATGTGACCACCTCCGTAAGGATTTTTGCCTTGGTCCTGGCACCTTTTGGGGGCCTGGCCCAGACCTGGAAGGGGGGCTGGATTCTCTTTGCCACTACCTGCCTGTGTGACTCCAGGCAAATGACATTACCTCTCTGGGGCGCTGCTCAGCGTGGGGGAGGCCTCCAGGGCCTCTCAACATCTAGGATGATGTGGCAGAGTATTCACTATTCTTATTAATCTTAATAACAGCCCTTGAAATAAGTTCTATTATTATCTACACTTTATAAATGAGGAGAATCAGGTGGGGGTGGCGGGGACATGATTTGTCCACGATGCCCCAGCTACAAAGCGGCAGACCCAGGATTCAAACCCAGATCTGTGGTTGCAGAGCCCGCAGGCTTCGTCTCGAGGCAGCTGGGAGAGGGGAGAGAGGGGGTACTCAGATGAGTGGGAGGTCCAGACTCGGGGTTGGTTGGCAGCGAGGGAGAGCAGATGCCATACTGGGCAACAATTTGTGGGTTATCCCTGGGGGCGTGCTGGCCCTTCCCTGAGCTGTGTGTCTTTGGGAGGTCACTTCACCCCTCTGAGCCTCAGGTCCCGGTCTGGAAAATGGGACACCACCGCCTGCTCTTTAAGGGGTATGGTGACTAAAAGGGTGCCTGGCACACAGGAGGCCCTCAGGCATCACAGCCCTTACACACTGTTCTCCGCCCGGCCCAGGACCTTCCTCAGGGAGGAGGAGGGATCGGGCTGTGGCTCATCATCAGAAAGAGGAGCATTAATATCCCCGATATTAAAAAATAACCTTATCATCATGCTGCCTGTCGGGAGGAGATGAGCCCACATCAGCGCTCTGACAGATGGGAGCAGCTCTCTGTGTTTGCGGGTGTTTGCGGGAGACAGTCAGACAGAGAAGGAGGGAGGGAGAGAGACGCAGAGAGACACAGAGAGACACACACACAGAGAGACCCTGTGTGTGTGTGTGTGTGTGTGTGTGTGTGTGTGTGTGTAGGAGAATGAGAGTGTCTGGGTGACATGACTTGCCGGGGGTGGGTGTGAGTGTGGGGCTAGGGGTGGGTGGGTAGTGATGGCCCCTCTCCAGAGCAGGGAATAGCTTTAGGAGGGGGACTTGGTAATACCCAATATTGAATGTATTGAAATGCTAAGCAGCTCTAAAGATCTGTGTCTGATTTTCATTAAGGCTGCTGAGGCAGAGGGTGTGACGGGAGGGGCAGGGGCTCCCTCACTGCCTGGGAAGGTCTGATTACAGGAGGCCGAGCCAGGGTCGTGACCAGCCCCGAGGCCACTCTCACCCGCACCACGGCCGCCACGACCGCTGCCTTCACCACCGTCACCGCAGCACAGGGGCAGCCCTGGCCCTACGTTGCTTGGCCACTGAGCAGCCTCATCGCTGCTCCTCCAAACTGAAGGGCGCCCCGCAGAGCTGCACCAGGCCTCCTTCCCGGGCCCACGTGCTCCTCTGTCATGCGGGCAAGGAACCTGTTGCACTTTCATCCCATTCTCTACACCCAATTTTCTGAGGCCCAGAAGTGTTAGGATGGGGAGTGCTGTGCTGCATGCTGGAGGGGGGTGCACAACAACGGGGCTGCGGGAACTGATGGTCTGCCAGTACAGAGAGACCTAGAATAGATCCTTTCATGGCCACGGTGGCAACACCGACAAGCTACTGAAGAGCCCAAAGGAGGGAGAGCTAAACAGGGTGGTAATGATGTGCATGTGGGGAGGAGGGGGGGAGGCGTCACAGGCCCAGAGAAGGCAAATGATTTCCCCAAGGTCACACAGCCAGCAGCAAATCTGGGACCAGAACCCAATCTCCTGGCTCTTTGTCCAGTGCTATGGCCCTCACAGGAGGCCATCTCACCACAGAGCAGCCAGGACATGGATAGGGGACCAGGCCGTGGGTTTGCTCACATGCCAGCCTCAGGGAGAGGTGGGGTGGATCTCTGTGCTGCTTCCCAATGGCAGGGAAACGAGCAGCCAGAAGGGGTCGCCATCTACGCGGTGCCAGCTGGGGGCTGGATGCTTTGCAGTCCCCTCTCCAGTCACCCCACACCGAGCTTGCAGGGGTATCATACCATTTACTTTAGGCTCCCTGGAGGCTTGGAGAGGGAGAGCAAGCTGTCCAAGGTCACCCAGCCAGGAAGTAGCCGAAATGAGATGTGAACCCAAGGATATCTGACGCTCAAACCAGTGTATGTCACTCTCGGCCAGATGACTCCCTGGGCCGGGGTTCTTGGGAAGGAGACAGAGTGTAACTCGGAAGCTGGAGACCCATCTGCGTCTGGGGTCACTTAGAAGGAGCTCCCAAGGGTCCAGTTTAGTTTGTAATTGTCCCAGATGCAGATTTACTCCCTGGGATGTGACTGGAAGAGGGGGTAAGAGCCCAGGGCTGCTGGAGGCCCAGGCTGTTTGAATTCTGGCCAAGTTGTTCCCGACCCTGGCCCAAGGTCATTTGTCCGGGAAGAAAGACAGCTTCTCAGCCCTGTGCGCCCTGCCCTCCCTGCTCTGAGCTGGGAGCTGGGGGACGCTGAAGGACAATGTTCCTGGTGAAAGCAGATTACCCAGTGAGGGGCCGGCTGGGCGGGATGGCACTGTGGTGACTTGTCCATCAGGGCCTCTCCAGGGGGATGTTTCCTGGGGCTGCCGGTAACAGGCCTGGGCTGCGGAGGGAGTGCTGATGAGGGGGAGACAGCCTGGTCCCTCGCCTGGAGACAGCGATGGGCAGGGGCTCAGCCTCTCTGAGCCTCCTCCCCAGACGCCCAAGGAATCGCCCAGCCACCATCCCTGTTCTGGTTTGGGACCACCCAGTGAATCCATCCCCCTCTTTAACTCCATCACCTCCCTCTCTCCTTGCCACTCCTCCAGTCCCGCTTCCACCTGCAGGCAGGGTAATCTTTCTAAAGTGCGACACTCCCCTGCTTACCGCCTGCAGCCATCCCACTGCCCCAGGAGAAAGCCCTGGCTCCTTGGGCTGAGCAGCGAAGCCCTTCACGGCCTGGCTTCTGCTCTTTGTGGCCACACCCTGCACTCTTCTCCTATCTGCACGGGGCCTTGCACACGCCTCTGTCTCCTAACACCCACCCCTCGCCCTGCCACTTCCCCAGGGGCCTAATTCTTCTTCTCCAAGTCGGTCTCAGCTTGGACATCGCCTCCTTCTTGAAGCCTTCTCTGAACTGAAGCCCAGAAGTCTGCGTTAGGTGCCCCCCTCCCAGTGTCCCTGGCACTCACCCCTTAATCATCCTCGTCATCCTAACAGCTCACTGGGGTAAATTCTCAAGCTGTGCAGGGTGTGCACTAAGTGTTGTGTCCATGTTGCCTCGTTCCATCCTGGCACCCAGCGGAGTGTGGTAGATGCCTGTTTGTCTGTCTCATCCACCTTATGGTCACCCACTTTATAAAGGAGGAAATGGGGGCTCCAGGTGGGAATGATGTGCTCAAAGGTACCAGCTGGTGAGTGGCTGCTGTGAGCCAAGAATTCAAGGATCCTGATCACCTACGTTCTATCCCACATCCTACCCTCGGTAGCTCGGCTTCTGGGGGCTGGTCCTGAGCTCTAGCTGGAAGTAGCCCTGGTAAGTCAGACTGTAGCCAGGGCCACCCCTCCCAGCAGCCCTGGGCTTCTGGGCCCTGACAGATCTGAGCAGCTTCTAGCTGGCGGCAGGAAGGGGCCGCTCTTCCCAGTGTGGCCGGGAATTCACAGCCCGCTCCTCGGACTCTCTCAGCTCCATTTCTGCAACCCCTCAGCTGACTCTGGAGTTCCTGACCTCACCCAGCTGTGACCTCCTGGCTTCCAGATCGGATCTCGTCTCCCGCTTGGCCCGGATCCCCATCTCCACACTCAGATCTGCCTCTGGCCCAGCCCACCTCCAGCCTGCTGGCTCTGCGTCAGCAGCTGGGGGTCCCACCCAAGGCCCTGCCCCGCCACCGCTGTCAGTCTGGCTTTGAACCCCAACGTGGGAGCTCAGCGCTCTGACCCCACCTCCCCTCCCCACCACTGCCGAGGGGCTGGGGTGCTGGCGATGATGAAGTCGTCTCCGAAGGAGGAAGCTAAAGGTGTCACGAGCCCGTGAAATCCCGGATGACAGCCGTGACCACTGTGGCCGTTAAACACAGAGCTTTAACGCCCCCGAACTACACCTGGGGCACTTGTCAGCAGCTGCTGCTCGTCACACGTGCACATGTGAGCCGTGCACACGTGTGCAAATGCGTGCACGCACACAGGCTCAGCGAGCAGCCCAGAAGGGTAGGATAGGGAACCCCGGCAGATGGTTTCAGCAGTCCCCTTGCCTCAGGATGGGGAGAAAGGGGTGCAGGGTGGGTCCCAGGCATCTTTCCATAGTCTGCATCCCTCGTGGTCTCTTCCTCTTTCAGATAGCACTTTATATTTGCATAGCACTCCCTCATCCCCTGCATCCTTCTGAAACGGCTTTGATGTGGGTCAGATGCGATCTAATATCCCCCCCTCCCCCCGCTTGTCCCACAGCACAGCCTCCGAACGCGCAGCACAGTGCCCGGCACACGGCAGGCACCGGGAGATGTGTGCTGGCTGAATGCATTCAGTTGCTGCAGCCATCAGGGAGATTCCTAACCGAGACCCTATTGCGCTTGGTCTGAGGCTCATTTGGTTGAGTTGAAAGCCCTGGATGGGGAGTCTGGGCTCTGAGTTCTGGCCTTGACACTAACTCCTGTGTGACCTTGGCTTCTTGTATGACCAAGGCGTCCCCCTTTTTGGTGTCAGTTTCCTTATCTGAAAAGTCCTTGTCCTGCCCTGGTCATCGGAGCAACCGTGATGGTTTTCTGAATCACGTGGTGAATACTGGCTGGCCTGTGGCCCCTGCAGCCTGGCCTCAGGGCCGAGGAGGCTCTCTGAGGGGTGTTTCCTCTGCTGACAATCATCTTTGTTCACGTAGTGCTAAGTACACTGCACGTAGTAGATACTCAGGGAAGTCTGGCTAGTCTGAACTCAGCCACCAACTCCTGTAAGAGTGAATTTTTAAGAAGCGTTCAGAAATCCCTTCTTCTGTGTCAATTCCCCACACAGAGAGTTCTGTGGCCTGGCTCTTGCTTACCTCTTCAGCTGCAGGTCTCACCACTCCTCTGTCCCCACACTAAGCAATAACCACACTGAACTTCAGTTTCCGAGTCTGCTGTGGCTCCCCTGCGCCAGTCCCTCGGCTGGCACACTCCTCTTCCCCTTGCCCTATCCCTTCGCCTGGTGAACTCAACTTCAAACTACTCCAACTTCAGGTGTCCAGAACGCCTTCCCTGGTTCCCCGCCCTGGGTGGCTGCGTCCTCAGGCTGCTCAACCTCCTGAACTTCTGCCACCACAGAACTCATCTCTGTGACATGTCCGTGCTGGGCGCCTTCTCCAGCCACCTTGAACTTGGGAGAGCTGGGGTGGTGTCCTCTCCAAGGGAAACTCAGGGTTGGGGGGGTTCTGGCATACACCCATGTCCCCCCACTGGTTCCCACTGCATGATTTGAGTGCCCTCCTGGCTCTTCAGGCAGCCGAGGGCCTGCCACATGTGGCCATTTTTGGGGCCAAGACCCCTCCACGGGACTGCTTGCCCAGTGGGCTCCACCCCTATGCCAGAGCTACACTCAGCTGGGGACTGTCCTTCTACAGTGCCAGGCACAGGGCCGGTGCCCAAATGGCAGCCATGCCCTCCTGGGTGCCTTTTCCAAACACAGCGGGTCCCTCTCACATTCCCAAGGGCCTCGGGGCTCAATATTCCCATCTCAGTCTCATGACTTTTGCCCTTTGCAGGGATCATCTTTCAGCCATAACGGGAAGAAGAGTCCAAGGACTTTTCAAGTTCCTGAGCAGAAAACTTCCTGTCCTTGCCGGTGGTAGCTTGTGACAAGACCAAACTCAAAGGATTATCTGCAGTGGGAAAGGTCAGACTGGTGGGGGGACAGCAATGGTGGAAAAGCAGGCAGGCCTGGCGGGCAGGGAGGGCGCTCCAGGCAGGCGGCGGGAATAGTGAGGGGCCCGCAGACACCTCGCGTCACAAGGGCAGGTGGAAGGCTGCCGGGGAAACTGAAGTGCAGGCCACCGGCGAAGGGCAGGCTCGGGACAGAGCTCCAGACCCTGGGATTGGGGACGCAGGAGGGCCAGCAGAGGAGGGTGTGGGAGAGCCGCTGGGGAGGAGCCTGAGCTGCTTAACAACTCTGTAAAATGGGGATAATCCCAGCAGCTTCGTCCCAGGGTTGTTCTGAGGATGGAATGAGTGGACGTAGACACAGCTCTGAGAGGCAGGCCTGGTGCGTAAGTTGGTGAAGATGCTGGTTGACTACCCACGCTTCTGCTCTTACTGTTGAAGTGATGGTGGTTATTTATTGAGCAGTGTGCTGGCCCTAGTCACGTGATGGCTCATTTCATCCTTGCCACACCGTGTGGGTACATACTCTCACCCCGGGCCGTGGAGGAAACTCCGAGGGGTGGAGTCAGCTGCCAGGGAGCAGCAGAGGGACGGGGCCCTGGAAGAAGAATCTGTGCAGAGCCCACATCACACCTCCTCTCAGGGCCTCAGGATCTCCGTCCAGGACTCCTTCCTCTGTTTCTTGCTGTCTCTCCACAAGTCCATGGCAGGCTGATCCCCTGGGGAGAGGTGGGGAGCCTATGGGGCAGTGGGATCTCAGCCTGGTGAGGCTGGCGGCTGACCCAGGGAGCCCCCAGGGCGGACCATGTGACAGGGCATGTCTGGGGGTGGCCTGGCAGGGAGGGGCCCCCACTCCAGGCCCGGGGATGGTGGCCCTGCCCAAACCCTCTGCCCAGCCCTCATTTCCAACAGAGACTCATTTAAGAGCAATGACCAGCTTGCTAGGGGACTTCAAAGATAGTATTTGATGTGTTTTAGCAGCTTCAGCAAAACTCTAATTTGAATTTCAGGCACTGGTGTGTGATTTCCTTGGTGACAGCTCGGAGGGAGGCTTGGGCTCGGCTGTCATCCAGCAGTGGGGCCTCTCGCTGGCTGCCGCTGCCGCCACCCACATTCCCGGGGAGGAGAAACAGGAGGCTGAGAGGAGCCGGGGCTCCACTGAAGCTCAGGGAGGAGAAGAATAAACAAGTGACAGGGAGAGAGGGGAAGGGGGTGGCGAGAGCAGATGCAGAGGAGCAGAGACGGGGGAGGAGGAGGGGGAAGAGGACGAGGAGGCTGGAGAGGATGAGGCTGAGGCCAGAGACCTTGGGAGAGACAGAGCCCCAGAGATCAACCCTGAAAGGAGGGGAAAGAGAGGAAGACCCAGAGGGAACAAGGCAAGAGAAGGAGAGAGGGAGAGTCAGAAAGGGGCAGAGAGACAGGCTGAGGGAGCCAGCGAGAGAGCCTCACACTGAGCCCAAGGACGGAGGTGGAGACAGAGATGCAAGGACAGGGGAGGGCAGGAAAGAGACGGGGAGCGCAGGATGAACAGACAGATGAGAGCGCTGGGACGACGCTCGTTCACAAAGCGCCCAGGGCCAGGCCCGGGGCCCTGGGGTCCCAGCAAACACGTGGGGTGCCGGATCCCGGGTGTGGGGAGGGGCGTAGCTCAGGGCACTGGGTGGGGCAGGAGAAGAAAGTTCTCCCTCCCCCTCACACCTTAGCTGAGCTGAGGGAGCTAGTCCTGTGTCTCCCGATCCCAGAGTACTGCTGTGAACCCATCCTCCCTCCACTGCCCCGACCCCCAGCAAAAGGGCAGCTTGCAAGCAGGAATGATCATGCCTAATGCCAAGGCAGTGTGTGTGTCCCAGGGAGATCGCAGTCCCCTCTACCCCAACAAACACAAACTCGCACATACGCATGATGGCCGGGAAGGAGAGGGAACGGGAGAGGCAGAATGAGAGAGGGTTCAAGGCGCAAGGAAAAGAGTCCCTTCATCTCTCTGAGCCTCAGTTTCCTCCTGTGGGAAAAATCAGGATCAGAATATCACACATCCCCCCGGGCTCTTGGGAGGGTAAATGCGATGATTCATGTAAAGGGTTTAGCCCAGCACCTGGCTCAATTGAAGGGACACACACTCAGAAATGGAACCCGGGTCCTGAGATCTATTTTCCCCATGACATCACCCCCTCCTGGGGACGAGGAAGGCAGTGCCCTTCTCCTCTCCGTCCTCTCTTCCCATGCTGGGCAGAGAGAAGCCTTACAGGGCTACATGTACCTTCAAGCCCTCGTAGGACTCCCCCAGCCTCAGAGGGAGCTCTTGGTGTCACAGGCCCTATAGCTGCTGTCCAGACTGGCTCTCAGCAGGTGGGGAGGGATGGGGAGAGAGAAGGCAGCCCACAGACCCAGGCGGGGGCCACAGCTCTCCTGGATGCATGAGAGCAGAGGCTGGGGGTCAGGACAAGGTGAGAACTCCAGCCCAGCACCGTCCAATATGGCAGCCACTAGTCCCACGTGGCTACTGATCACTTGAAAAGTAGATAGTCTGAACTGAGATGATTTAGTATGAAAAAAATGTCAAATATCTCATTAGTATTTTTATATTGATTACACATTAAGATGAAAATAATTTGGATGTATTGGGTTAAATAAAATATATTGTTAAATTAATTTCACCTGTTTTTTTCTTACGCTTTTCACATGGCTGATAGAAAATTTAAAATGACACTTGTGGCTTGTATCGTATTTCTATTGCTTTCAGAACATCTGAGCTGGAAGAACCACTAGACATCCTAGAAGGGAAGGGACTTGCTCCAGGTCACACAGCCAGAAAGGAGTGTCCAGAAGATGGAACTTAGGTCTCAGGGACAGAATTGGAAAGACAAACGCTAGTCTCCTCTGGTGTCACCTGGGCCACTGGACGGGATGAGAAGGCAAAGCTTCCGAGAGTTCTAACAACTGCGAGCTGGATTAGCAGCTTGAAAATGCTCCTACTACGTCCATCACAAGACCTTGACCTGAGGCTCTCACCAAGGATGGGGACTAGAGAATTAATAATGCCACAGCCACTGAAGGGTGTGCTCATTTAAAGAGGTGGGGAAAAAAGGCAAAGCTGAACTCTGGGCAATTGTGAAGGCTGCAGTCTTTACGTGCTTAATAAAAGGCAGAGTGGAGGTACTGCAAATAGGACCTGCTCTGGGCCTCAGGCCCCCAGGGACCCAGCAGAGGGCTGTGCAGAGAACAAAGCCCGTGTCTTCAGGCAGGAGACCGGGGCCAGTCCGTTAGCCTCTCTGGTGCCAGCTTCCTCATTTCTGGCCTAGTGTCCGAGAGTGCAGCCTTTGGAATCCCATGGACCTGGACACTGGCTACCCTATCAGAGGCCCTGAGCAAATTACTACTTAACGACTCTGAGGCCCCACTTCCTCTCTGAAAAAATGTGCCTAGCTCCAAACTTCAAGGATTGCTGGGAGGATGGGTGGGTGGTGGATGTGAAGGGCTCAGGCCCTCTGGGCAGATGGGCACGGGAAGTATTCATTCACTCAGCAAGTGCTTTCTGGGCTCCTGCCGTGTCATAGGTGCTGGGAATCCAACAGTGAGCTACACAGGCCAGGTCCCTGCCCCTATGCTGCCTACGGTGTAGGTGAGGAGACAGACCAATGAGTAGAGACATTTATAAAAATGTAGATGGAGACAAGCGCGATGAAAACGACTAAAGGAGAGTGAAAGGATGGAGAGTGATATGGGACCGTTTTAGGCAGTGTGGACAGGGGAGGCTCTCTGGGAAGGTGACACTGAGCTACAATTAATATTATTAGAATCCAAGAACCCTGGTGCTGGGAAGGTCCACAAAGGCTACGGGGCTCCCCGTGCGCCCACCAGGAAGGGGTGCTCTTCCTGCACAGCTGAGATGGCAGCTCTGGCATTGGACTTCTGGGTTACAACCCCAGTTCCACCTCCTAGTAGCTGTGTGACCTTGGCTAAGTGTCTCCATTTCTTCCCCTGTGCAATGGGGATGATAACACAGAACGAGGCTGCGCTGGCCTCCTGTGAGAGCCAGCGAGGCAGTTGGTCCACCTGCAGATCCAGACTCTGGCCCGGCCCTGTCCGGCAAGGCAGACCCAGAGACAGCGGCCCCTGGGGTCAGGGAAAGGCTAGGTTGCAACAGAGGCATGAAGGAGGGCTTCCTGAAAAAGCTGCCATCTGAGTCACAGCTCGGAATGCCTTCCAGCGGAAGCAGGAGTCGGCCAGGGAAAGGGGAAGGACAGGCACTCTGGCCTTCGGGACAGCACGAGCAGAGGCTCAGGGAGCGGGGGGCCGCTCTTCCTTCTCGCCCCAGTAGCGGGGTCAGGCACAGTGCGTGCGGGGCTACTGGCAGTTTGAAAACGTGGAGAGTGAGGTTTGAGGCGGGGAATCGTGAGTGATGAGGCTGGAGAGGCTGGCCAAGGTCAGGCTGCAGAGAGCCCTGTCTGCCCAGCTGAGTCGCCAGGACTTCATCTTGGGCTCTCTGGGGGGTTGGAGCCAGGGCACGATGTGACCCCATCCATGTCCTAAGCAGATCCCTCTGACAGTTGCAGGTCTGTGAAGACAGCTGTATGGCCCCGTGGGCCTTCCTTTTTCCAGCCTGGGATCTCCAGGGCCTCCGGCTGCCCCAAGCCCACCTCTTCAGCGTGTGCTCTGCTTGTTAACGGCGCCCAGAGAGTGAGGGATCGTGGCTCTCAGACGGACATCCCAGGGCCGCCCTGGCTGCGCATCCAGTGCATCTGCCTCCCTAAACCCACCCCTGTCTGTGTCTTCTCACACCCCACCCATGCCTGTTTTCAGCCAGTGGGTTCAAATCTTGGCTCCCCCACTAACTACCTGTGTGGCCTTGGCAAGTGACTAACTTCTCTGTGCCTCAGTCTCCTCACCTATAAAATGGGGAGGAATCTCCTCATCACCGGGGGGTGTGTGTGAGTAGATGAGCTCATGTGTCTGTAGGCTGAGACTGGCGGCTCCTGTGTGTTTTCCCATATCCATCGCCCTTGTGAAGTAGGCGGGGGAAGAGATTGTACTTATCTCCCGTTTTAGAGATAGAGGATGCTGACTCAGTACATCAGGGGCACTGCTGGGACCAAGAGTCAGGTATTTTGGCACCTGGTCTGGAATTCTTTCCACCATATCTGCTTGCCATCAAGAGCAGTATTTCAAGTTGAGGGATGGAGCTCTAGTGGGAGGATTCCAGGCATCTTCCAGTGGTGATGTTATTTTTGAGCTGAGGGTCTGAAAGAAGGAAATTCTCAGCCTCCCCTCAACCCACCCTTCACCCCGTTTACCCTGCTCACTCGGCATCTGCTCACTCGGCCCCTGGACAGGGAGCTGGGATCCAGCAGGCTGCCCTTGCCCAGAGCTGCCTAGTCACCTGTCCAGCCCTGCTTGGCCCTGTCTTTGGAGCCTTCCTGATGCTACAGCCCCATCCCCACTCCTACCCCCGGCTCCAGCACGGCACTTGTCATTGGGTATAATGATTGCCTAGTTTCTTGCCTGTCCTACACTAGATTGTAGCTTAAGGGCAGTGTCTCTGAGCTTGGTCACCTCTGTCCCCAGCACCAGGACTGAGCCCTGTTATTGTGTGGCCAAATGAGTGTGTGCTCCAAGCCCTGACTCTCCCTCCCTCCCTCCCTCTCTTAACCAGTGTGAGGGGTACGCTGGTCTTTTGGCTGTGCCATGTGGCTTGTGGGACCTTAGTTCCCTGACTGGGGATTGAACGCAGGCCACGGCAGTGAAAGTGCTGTGTCCTAACCACTGAGCTGCCAGGGACCTCCCCTAACTCTTTTTTTCATTATTGCTCCCCAAGGAGCCTTTTTTTTTTTTTTTTTTTTTGTGTGTGTGGGCCTCTCACTGTTGTGGCCTCTCCCGTTGCGGAGCACAGGCTCTGGACGCGCAGGCTCAGCGGCCATGGCTCACGGGCCCAGCCACTCCGCGGCATGTGGGATCATCCCGGAGCGGGGCACGAACCCACGTCCCCTGCATCGGCAGGCGGACTCTCAACCACTGCGCCACCAGGGAAGCCCCCAAGGAGCCTTTTAAGACATCCTCTCCCCTAATCTCCATGCTCATGAAATTTTAATACCACAGATACACTGTATCTGTAGATTTGTGTATGTAATTTTCACATATCTGCACTTTATACATAAAAAAGAGTAAGGTTTTTTTCACTCCCCGGTTGCCAATTATCATCCCCCTTAACCTTAACCCACGTCACTCGTGAGTCCTGTGGACTGCAAACCACACTGGCTAGGTTGACTTAATTGCTTCACCACAGTTAATCACTTCTTGGTGGAAGATGAACACAGCAAAATTTAGGTTAGCGCCCATTTGCTGGTCAGATGGGTGTTATGGGAACAGGAAGCCAACGTGGACCCCAACCCCAGCTCCATCCACCCCAGCTGTGGAGCCCAGCTCAGGGGAGGCCGAGGGAAAGTTGGCCTCATGAGTTTATGGGAGGTCTGAGTTGGTTGAGCGCTTCAAGATTGTCTGGTCTGAACTCATTTTACCAAAGGAGAGATTGAGGCCAAGGGAGGCATGGGGGAGTGGGAGGCCTGGAGAATTTATAACCAGACTGTGAGCCTGATGAGGGGGGGACACGTCTTCCTAATTCCTGTATCGCCAGCACCTGCCACCATGTCTGACACAGGTTAGATGTGCAGGGCATGGTGGATAAACAGGTGAACGGGTGGACGGATGGATGGATGGATGAACGGGTGGATGGATGGATGCACGGATGGATGGATGGATGGACAGGTGGAGAGATGCACAAAGGAAGGGCAGATTGTGACACCTGGGTCTCTGGAAAGCTCTGGTGATGCCAGGTGCCACCTGGGCCTCAGGAAACAAAATAGGAACGCTGGACAAGGTGATCGCTAACGTCCCTGACTCCAGACCCATGTTTCAACTGCCTACTCTACAACTCTCCTTGGGTGTTTAACTGAAATCTCAAACTTAACATGTCCCCAAGTGAATTCCTTATTTTTCCTCCAAAACCTGCCCCTCACTCTTCTCCCCTCCACAGCATATGGCAACTTCATGCTCCCACTTTCAGACCCCAAATCTTGGGAATCATCCTTATGCCCTCTTTTTCTTCTCAGATCCCACGTCTAATCCATCAGCAAACCCTGTCTTCTCTACTTTCAGCATCTGACCACTCCTCACCAGCACCCTGGTCCAAGCCAACATCATTTTCCTTGCTTGGCTAACAAATGAGCCACTCAGAAACTTATTTAGGTTGCAGCCTCATTTTAATTTTTTATCTTTATGAAATTCTTCTGTGATGCAATATTGCAATAACCCCTAAGTCATCTCCCAGCACCCACCCTTTCTCCCTATGTTTATTCTCTACACAGCAGCCGCAGCACTCGATCAAACCCTCCACTGACCAAACCCTCACAATGCCCTAGAAGGTCCTGTGTAATCTGGGCCTGACTACTTTTCTAACGTGATCTCCTACTCCCTGGCCCACTCTGCTCCAGCCCACTGGCCTCCTCTGTACCCCTCACACTGGCCGTGTGCACTCGCCTCAGAGCCCTTGCATGGGCTGTTCCCACTGCTGGGGATGCTCTCCCCTAGACATTCACACGGCCAGGCTCTCAAAGCCATCAGGTCTCTGCTGGAATCATTTAATAAGTGAGGCCTTTCCCAGCCCCCCTATCTAAACCTCTGCCATGCCTCCTGCCCCGCTGCCAATTTAATTTTTCTCTTGAACGCTCAGCAATGCCCAGCAGACTATATATATACTCATCTATTGTCTGTCTCTTCTACTAAAATATGAGCTCCACGAGAGCAGGGATTTTATTCTGTTCTGTCCACTGTGGTGTCTCCAGCACCTAGAACCCTGTCTCAGCCACAGTGAGTGCTTAATAGATGCCTGTCATCGAATGACTGAATTCTAGGAGGTTAGTGATGTGAGGGGCGTGGCAGGGGACCAGGCCTGTCTCAGGAAGCCTTAGGCATCACCTTTGTTCTTTTGCTCCTTCATTTGCCGCTTTTACTCAGTCGCTCAGTAGAGGCGCAGGGCTCTATGGAGGGTTAAGACATGAACACAGACAGATACTGCATAATTCCACTTCTGTGAGAAACTTAGACTAGCCAGAGTCAGAGACAGGAAGCAGAATAGAATGGTGGCTTCCAGGAGGAGTGGGGAATGGGGGGTGACGCTAACAGGAATGGGGCTTCCTTCAGGGGTGATGAAAATGTTCAATGGGGACACAGCTTCAGTATGAAATGATGAGAAAGTTCTGGAGATGGACAGTGGTGATGGTTGCACAACAATGTGAATGTAGTTCACACTGAACTTTACACTTAAAAATGGCTAAAATGGGGCTTCCCTGGTGGCGCAGTGGTTGAGAGTCCGCCTGCTGATGCAGGGGACACGGGTTCGTGCCCCGGTCCAGGAAGATCCCACATGCCGCGGAGCGGCTGGGCCCGTGAGCCATGGCCGCTGAGCCTGTGCGTCCGGAGCCTGTGCTCCACAACGGGAGAGGCTGCAACAGTGAGAGGCCCACGTACCGCCAAAAAAAAAGGCTAAAATGATAAGTGTTATGTATATTTTTCCACAAAAAAAAAGTTAAAAAAAAAAAAGACATGAACACAAATTACCATATGATCAATATTGTGGGTCACACAGAAAAGTCCAGGGGAAGACAATTTTGGCTGAGGTAACTGAAGGAAACTTTCTGGAGTGAGAGACATTTGGGCTGGGCCTTGAAGGATAGGGAAAAGCTGGGTGGAAAAGGCTGGCAGGGGGCAGAGGTGGGTGATGGAGACAGCGTGGGCCAAGGCCTGGAGGTAAGCTTGCCCCTGAGTGTGCATGCTTGGCTGGGGCACACAGGGCTCCATGCCGGGAATCTTGGATCGCTGTCACTTCTCCCTTCCACCTGGCAGCCTGCTCATGAGCCCCCAGGAAGGCTTGTGGGGAAGCTTCTGACCAGAAGATGGGGGCAACCTGTGGAATCCAGGGGGTCCTATCTCCTCAGGCCTCCTTAGTGGTGGGTTGAGGAACCCCCCATAAACCTGGGGTTCTGGTCTCGATTGCCCAGCCAGCCAGCCAGGCCTCTCCCTGTTAGTGCTAAGGTCACAGCCTAACTAAGGTCAGGGGTGGAACTCCTAGCAGGACTCCCTCCTCCTGTTACCCTGTGGGCATCAGAGTCCAGACTATGAAGCACAGTCTCCTCCTGCAACAGCTGGCCTTCCTGGGGTCGGGTCCAGGGAAGCTAATAATAACCACTTATGGAGTCCCTTCTCTGCCTGGCACATAAGGGCCTTCACGGGTGTAATTTTATAATCCTAAGAGGCAGGCAAGGACTATTATCCTTCCCATTTCATAGATAAGGACAGTAAGGCTCAGAGAGGTTAAGTGCTTTGCCCAGAGCCAGAGAGCTGGGCAGTGGCAGGGCTGACATTAGACCACACGACTCCACAGCCCTGACTCTCAGCCCTTGGGCTACCCCACGCCCTAGGCTTGCTTCAGACCAGGGCTCGCAGGGCCACTGTGCTGATGGCCCTCTAATCCTGGGGCAGCTCCTCCCCACAAGCTCCAGGAAGCTTCCCTCTCCCAGGCCTAGATGCTTTTGTCGCCTGTCCCTGCCAGCTCCTCCCCACTGTGCTGGCGGTCCCTCCTACGGTGAGGAGAGGCAGGGCTGTACCAGCTGGATGGTGCCACAGGAGGCTCTCTTTGGTATAGCTCTTGGCACCTGCGCCAGCGTCTTGGCCCAAAGAGGACACGTTCCCCTTCTTCCAACTTCTCTTCCTTGAGAGCAGGGTGACGAGGTACTGCTGGGTGTTGTGCGTGCAGCCCCGAAGCCCATCAGGGCCTTCCCTGCGCACTCGCCACGTGGCAGCCCCTTGCCCAGCTCAGGCCTCACGGCGCTGTGCGGGCAGCACCAGGACAGGTGAGGAACCAGAGGTTCAGAGGTAAGTCACACAATGTGAAAGCAGTAGGGTCAGGCCCAGATCCTGATTTCTCTACTACTTGTGGGAATCATAGGACACTGGAGAAGGGCGCTTAGAGGTCACCTAATCCACTCGCTGGGGTGGGTGGGGCTGAAGAGACCTGTCCAAGGTCACGCAGCTCGTGAGTGACAAAGAACTTAGTTTTCCCATGACTCTCATTATAAACGTGCTGGCACGTTGCCACATATCTTATTAGCTCCAAGAGAAACAAAACTTGCATTTAAGATTGTGGTAGGCTTTTAAAAAAATGTGTTTTGAGGCCAGTGCCTTCCACTACAATAGTTGTCAGAAAGCCACAGACACACAAAGGTGAGCCTGTCCCCCCAAAGCATGCGTGGCCCCTGGCGCCCCCCTCCTGTGTGGACAGTGGCTGGTGCCCAGGCAGCGTGCTCAGTGCAATGTCTTCTCAAGGACAGGACAGGGAGAGGGCTTCCTGGCTGCCTCCGTGGCACCTTCTAACTTCAGTTTAGCTCTGGTCTAGAGCTGGAGAGAAACAGGAGTAAGAACTGGGCATTCTGTATTTATTATACCAGCGTGACTCTTCCAGCAAGAGGTTACCCAGCTTGGACAAGTTTCTCAACCCTTTTGAGCATCAACACGCTCGTCTGTGGAATGGGGTAACAGTGACGTCACTGTGGAGGAATTAGCAGCATCAGTCACGATGGAGTAGAGCCCCTGGTACAATACACGGTGGAGACGACGACGAGGATGAAGATGGGGGGGCACAGAGCAGCGATGGCACTAACCATATGAGTGTAAAGCAAGGGACAGCCTTATTGAACGAAACTAAGTGTTCTGAGCCCCGCAGCCAACGTCTACCACTCACTCACGTGCACCTCCCTCCTGACATGGCACTGGGGAAAGGTCATGGTTTTCGGAGTCTGACAGACCTGGGTTTGAATTTAGGCTCAGCCACTTGCCGTATGACGTTCATCCCCGGGCCTCCAGCTAGTTCTATGCCATCCAGACGATCACCACTAGCCACACGCGACTATTTAAATTAAAACGTAAAATTCGGCTTCTCAGTCACACTGGCCATGTTTCAAGTGCTCAAATCCACATCTGACTAGTGGCTCCCGCATGGCACGGTGCAGGGTAGACCGCTTCCCTCATCACAGGGAGTCCTCCTGGACAGTGCTCACCTGTGCCCTGAACGTGGACGTGGCGCCTGCACGGGGAATGCTGCACACATGGCCTGGCGGGGCAGAGGGCCACAAGGGGCGCTCAGCCCGTCCCTGCTGCAAGCACTCTGGCTGAGCCCTGAGTCTCCTCCCTCACCTGGCCTCAGTTGTGCTCTTTCTTGCAGCATGGATGTAATGCTGGGCCCAGCTGCTCTGACTGCATTTCTGCTACTGACTTACCACGTGACCAAGTGACGTCACCTCCTGGAACTTCAATTTCTTCATTTGCAAACTAATAATCCATACCCCTCCAGTCTCAGAGCAATGGTGCCGGTCAAGCAAGTAAATGATTGCAAGTGCTCTGAAGTGTGCGGACTATAGAGTCGCAGGGACAGCACAGTGAGATGGGGAAAGCCTCCATCTGGTGTCAAAACCGGACTGCAATCCCACCTATCACTAGCTGAGGACCCTTAAGTCTTCAGAGGAGGCCGCGTCTAAACGCCTTCACTGTAAAAGGGTAACAATGAAGATACTGTAAACTTTCACATTACTGAGAGGATCAATGATGTATCTGAAAGCAGCAGAGTGCTACTCAAGAGCAAGGCATTATGGGACCACTGCTCCTGTACAAAACGAGGGAGGCCCAGCTGAGCCAAGCCCCTGCCACCTCCACTCCTCTCTGTGCTCCACTTGCCGGAGAGCCCTGCTCCCACCAGGTGAAATGTCTCCTGCTCCAAGCCAAGAGACCAGGTTGGGACAGAAATGGGGGCACCAAGTGGGTCAAGAAAGCCTGTTCTGCTGATGCCAGAAAAAGACACCAAGCCCGCTTGGGCCACACGGCTAGGTCACATCTAGGAAGTCCGCTTCCATCTGTGACGTGTCCCTTGGGCTGCAGGATCTCGCTCCAGGTGGCTCCGAGGTCCCAGGCCTCCAGAGCCCAGCGCTGCTCCTGGATTTGCTGCTCAGCAGTCATAAAGCAGGTGTTCCCTGGACACCAGACAGGCGCCAGACACCAAGGAAATGGGGGATGGAGAGACGGCTAATACCGGGCCCTGCCCTCCAGGGACTCTGGCTGGCTGGCCCTCTTTTTCAGCTTCTACTCCCTCACAGAAGTCCACCCTACCTGAGCTTCAGAAGCACCCAGTGGGGTCTCTACACTGGGACAGGGACCACCTGAGGCTTTGGGTCCCTTGATAACATGAGTGGTATCATTTTTTTTTTTTTTTTGCGGTATGTGGGCCTCTCACTGTTGTGGCCTCTCCCGTTGCAGAGCACAGGCTCCGGACGCGCAGGCTCAGCGGCCATGGCTCATGGGCCCAGCCGCCCTGCGGCATGTGGGATCTTCCCGGACCGGGGCACGAACCTGTGTCCCCTGCTTCAGCAGGCAGACTCTCAACCACTGCGCCACCAGGGAAGCCCGAGTGGTATCATTTTTATTGAGCACTTCCTACATGCTATGATCTACACCAGAGTCTTACACGTGTTCCTTTTAATTTCCACAATTCTTAGAGTTTTTATTACCTCCAATTTACAGATAAGAAAAAAAAAATCAAGGAAAAGTTAACGTGCCCAAAGCACACATCTAACAAGGGACAGAGCAGGGATTTGAACTCAGATCTGAATACTCTAAAACAGGACCCTGAACCACTGCATTTTATATTGTCTTCTGATCCTGTATTCTCCAATGAAATGATTGCTCTTCTAGAAAACGTTTTTTCCTTCAGGAGCCCAGGATAAGAGGAGAGACGGGGAAGGCAGAGAGGCCAAGATGCTTCCCTGAGCTGCCTGGTGGGGAACCACCCTCACCCACTTGGGCCAGGCCCAGTGCTGGGCTCAGTGGGAGCCGAGGCAGGACCTGTAGCTGTCCTCTGACTCTAAGGAAGAGCCCCGCCCGAGCCGTCAAGGGTCGACTGAGGATGGGTGACACTGTGAGGGGCAGTGGGGCCCCCAAAAGTGACAGTTCCCAGGCCACAAACAATCTAGTCCCCAAACAAGGCAAAGAACACGACTCTTGCTGCTACTGGACACATTTCCAGCTGAGAAAAGCAGAGTTTCAGGCCTGGCGGGCTGTCTCAGGCAGGATGGATAGAGGGGAAGAGGAAGGAGAGAGGAGGCTGGGAGACGTGGTAGGTCCATGACAACAGCCCAGGTGGCACAGACCCGTGGCTGAAGGACTGGGAAGTATGGCTGCCTAGGTATTTTCTGGCTACCTGGGTATTAAGCAAGAAATGCTTGAATGTAGCTTGGTGTTTAAGAGCAAGCTCTGGAGTCAGGCAGCCTGGATCACATCCCAGCTGTGCAGCTCACTGGCCACTTAACTGTCAAGTGGCTTTTCTGGTGTGTTTCCTTGCCTGTAACGTGGGGTAACAGTACCTACATCATGGTGTTGGTGAAATAAAAATTACATAAAGCTCTTTGCCCAGTATCCAACACGTAGTAAGCACCTAATAACAGTAATTATTAATTATGAGACTGTTTCTCAAAAATATTAATCCTCCCCCCCCAAAAAAAGACAAAAATAAAAAAGAAACACAGCATTTATAGGTATTTAGGTTGTGCGTTTGGACTGGCACGGTGCTTTTTTTTTTTTAGTATTTATTTATTTGGTTGTGCCAGGTCTTAGTTGCGTTAGGCAGGCTCCTTAGTTGCGGCACATGGGCTCCTTAGTTGTGGCGTGCGAACTCTTAGTTGTGGCTTGCATGTGGGATCTAGTTCCCTGACTAGGATTGAACCTGGGCCCCCTGCATTGGGAGCACAGAGTCTTATCCATTGCGCCACCAGGGAAGTCCCTGGAATGGTGTTTTTGGTACTTGTTTCTCATAGACAACCCTTGCCTAGCCAACCAGGTTAACAGTCCCCTAGAAGCAGACATCACACACTATTTTAGCCCGATACGGCCCCAACCTCTACAGCATTGGGCATGGGTCCACGCACATAATAGGACCTCAGAGACTCCAGAACTTCAGGACTAAAAGACACCTTCTGTGCCGGGCTAACTGCGTGTGTGTGTGTGTGTGTGTGTGTGTGTGTGTGTGCGCGCGCGCGTGTGCGTGTGTGTGTGTTAACTAAAAGGATAACGCGCGGTTCTTGCCCTTGAAAGGGTCACAGTTTAGCGAGGAAGGATCTTAAATCATCCTGTGACAATCTAATAATCCCATGCTCCCAAACCCACACGCACTCTTACCTGACATCTCTCTCACCCCGCCAGAGTCATGCATGCATGCACATTTCCCCTCAATTCCCTGGGCTCACAGGCAGCTCTAGCCCTGGCCTCTCTGGAAATGCTAGCTTTGGTCTGGACCCTGCGTGGAGCACAGAGGTTTCAACCTTAAATGGAGTGAAAAGCCGTTTGGCCCTGTGCCAGCCTCATGGGTCCCCTTCCCCACCCCCTGCACATTTTTATCAGACCCTCCTGATGGCAGGTCTATGAAATCTCCCCTGGAGAGGGCTGTGGGTCCCTGGACTGATGTGTTTGACCAGCTGTTTCTGGTCTGCGCTGGGGGAACCAGTGCAAGAAGAGCCGGCAGGAGTGGTGTTTGATCAGAAAAGCTGGGAGGCTCTGGGCCCAGCTAGCTGCTGTTAGCCTTCTGTTACGCTCTCCTCAGAGCACAAAGAAAGGAGGATGTTCTGATGGACCAGCCCACAGGGAACCTGGGAACCTGCTCGCTGGCCAGGGTGAGAGGTGGAAGCTGGGCTCTGCCTAAGCGCATGAGGGCTGGCGGGAGCAGCACTGCCGGCTCCTGGCTGAACGGCAGCAACACCTGCCAAGCTCCCCAGGCTCCCTGTCTGGTGCCAGGTATGTCAGGGAGACAAGCGTCTAGTGGACGTGGGACCTCTGCTCTGGTAGCACTGTGTGACAGAGCAGAGGACGGGACAGATGCACAAGGAAAAGCCTGGAGAACATTCACCAGAAGGTGAGCGCAGCTTCCAAGCCCATGTCCTAGATCCTCTCTTCTCAGTGAAAGCTTGAGTCCTGGAGTGTTTCCCAACAAAGGTCTAGGACGAGTCCACATCGAGCCATAAGCTATTTCTCTTTTTTCACCCAAACACGCGCCCGAGTACCAGCTCATGGAGGGGAAGATAAACAATGAATCTGAAAGCTCCAGAGGCAAGGTAGGAAGGCCGGAAATCATCACAAACGTAGTGCTTCCATTTCCCTCGCTCTCACTGGATGTGCTCCCGCCTGACATCCAGTCTGTGTCTTTCCTCGGACATGACCCCTCAGCTGTGGCACCAAGGAGCTCTGAGAGTCTGGCTCCAACCCAGGAGGTCCTGTCCCCCCTCTTATCACCATCCACCCTGGCCTGGGACAGAGGCTCTGGATTATTATATATAATGCAGCCCAGAGAGCTCCATCTGACCTTGGTCTGGGGCTCCCCTAGCCTCCACCCCAGGCCCTCTACCTTAGGATACATCAGGCATCCTCCTTTCCTGCCCTTCTCTGCCCTCTTCCCTCAGGTTCTTTTAAAGTGTTAGAAACACTAACACACACCATCTACAAAGCATCTATACTGTTAGCCATTTTACAAATGTTGCCTGTCCTCCTCACTGTCATCATTAGGGATGACTATCCCAAGGTCACAGTCTGTTTAGAGGCGGGGCTGGGAAGCTCCCCAGCCCGTGCACTTTGCACCACGCTGCTCTGCCTCTTGCAGCCAGCCCCCTGGCCCAGGCTTAAGGTAACTACACCACCAGGGAATCGCTCGGCCCATTTCCTACCTCTGCTCAATCACTCCTGACCCACAGCAGCACTTCACCTCTGTACACACAGTTTCATGGCCGGAGCCCAGCTGCCTGGGACACTCAGGATTATTGCTCCAGATACGACACTCCAGCCCCTCTCCAAAGACATCACTTAGGCAGAAAGGCATACTTCCTAAAGGCCCTGTGGGCTCTGGGCAAGGGTTAGGACTGTCCCAGGAGAAGTGAGCAGAGTCACCCCCAGCCCTGCCTCAGGGCGGACCTGAGCTTAGGGGCTGCAGTATATGACGCCCCCGCCCCTGGCCTTACCTGCAGGACTCTTACTGCAGAAATTATGCACATCCTATCCGTGTGTCTGCCTCTCTTGTCTCTTTGTTGGCTGTCAGCAACATGACATTTTCAGCTGTTCACCATGAAAAGTTTCTGCTTATTTTACAGTTATCTGCTGAGCACTTTGTGATTTGGGGGCAGTTGAGATTCAAGAGATAAACGAAAAGTGCTGTTATAAAGATCCCTAAGGATGCAGACAGAGAGAGGAAGATGAGACACACGTAAAGGTGCAGGAATGAACAATCTTCCCAGTGCTAGAAAGTGTAGGGAATGGCTGACCTGTATGTGAAGGACTTTATTAATTACAACTAAAATTTTCAACACCAAATTTCAAACACCAAACGTTAAATCTAGGCTTTTGATTAGTACTACAATTCTGTGGGGTAAATACAATAATTTCCTCCGTTTGTGAACGGGAGCTGGAAGGAGGGAGCTCAGAGAGGATAAGTATCTCACCAAGGTCACACAGTCATAAAGTGGCATAGCTGGGATGTACCCAGGTTGGACACCAAAGCCTGTCCCTGAAACCCTGCACCACACTTGCTCCCTGGGAACGAGGGTTTAGAAAAATGAGGCTCCACACGACAGGAGAGTTTTTTGTCCTTCCCAGGCCATGCTAACAAGGCCCGCAGGTACACAATAGCCCCTAGGAAACCAGGCCTATCAAGCCTGGTCCCATCTGACAGCTGCCCAGAACCAAAGAGAAAACAGGTTTATAGCATCACAGTCCATTTGAAACTCATGCAGCATAATTTTTTTCAAAGTACATATTTTATTTACATAGAGTAGTGCAAGTTGAACACGAACAATGGTTTGTAATCCAATTTAAACAGCCATAGTGTGCTGGCTGACCTGGCCTGACATGTGCACCCTGTCCTGACCGTGGGTGGTAGCAGGTGTGACTGGCCTTTGTAAGGGAAATGATGCAACATTTCCATGATTTGGAAGCAATCTAAATTAGCTGATGGGATAATTTTTTTTTTTTTCCCAACAATGTAATCCCCGAAGCACAGCAACTTCTCCCTTCCTTACAGGCCAAGTCACAGGTATAGCAAGTTTCTGAGTTCTGGCTGTGCTTCTGGCCCAAGTCCTACCAGCCCCAAGGTTTTCCATGGCGACAAAATACTCCCTTCAACCCCTAATTTTTCTTTCACTCCCACTTTCTCCCTACTTCCCAAGTATCCCTGCAATACACTAGGCCAAGCGGAGCAGGGCAGGGGCTGCTGAAGTCTTCCTTTGGGAGGACTGGTTAAAGCATCCCAGGATTTTCTCCACCACTGTCCAACTTCCTAGTCCCAATTTAATAGAAATATTGCTTGTTCCCTAGAACCATGCTAGGTAAGGCTTGCAGCTCCTCCAACCCTTAGTCAATTCTTAGATCTCAGGCACATGAGAGTTAAATCCCCCACCCCATATTATTAATAAGTAATCAGCCTATGGTGACTGCAACATCACCTGGGGTAGAGAAACTCTTTGGGCCCATCTCATCCTTCTCCTCGATTTACACCATAAGCAGAGAACAGGGCCCTTGTCTCCCCATTTACCCGTTTGACTGGATCTATTTCACCCTCAGTCCGCGACTCTCAGGGCTCTTCCCTGGGGGATGAAGCTGAAATACACTCCATGGCTGGTGGGAGGGGAGAGTCAGACAGCTTCCTCAGAGGACATGAATGACCAGGGAACCTGGCATTCACACAGTAGACTGCGGCACTTGCTGGACTCAGGCTTTATAAAATAAACAAGTCTCTGCCCCTTTGCTGCCCCTCAGGCTCTGCTCACACACTGCACAGTCCCATCTTCCCAGAGCGATCCTCGCTCTTGAGCCATCTATCTGCTGTCTGTCTCACTCACCAGGGATGGGCAAATGCCGTTCCATAAGTGATCCCCACGGAATCAGACTCCAGCTTGGAATCTGTCTGCCCTTTCCTCCTCACCAGGTGTTTCATAAGCTCTGGAGGCAGAGAAGAGTTGGGGTCTTACTGAATAAATATGCGTTCCAAGCAGTCCACAGACTCCTCTACACCACTGCCAGTGCCCCCAGGGTTCAGCCCTGAGGCCACAAGGGCAGCATCACGGCAATAAGGCAGAGACCACCACTGCCACATGAGAGCAAGTGATGTGGAGAAGGGGACCCCGGTAACATGTCCTCCGTGGCAGCAATGCAGAAGGTCTCTTGGGCAGAAGTGGGAGAAAAGAATAAAGTGGCCAAGTAGGGCTAGAAAAAGTCTTCCTACGATAAAGTCCAGGCTTGGGCGTCTCTAGGCAGCAGCGCTGTGAAAGCGCTGTTGGCGCAGCAGCTTGCCGAGGCCCACTCGGAGCAGAGACGAAATTCGGGGCGGACCTTTCGCTCATGTTGACCAGAACCAGCACAGGCCTCGTGCTCCTGCTGGCTGTGCCACAGGGTGAGGGTGCAGCCGGCAGCATAGCCCACTGCTCTGTCTGCTCTTGGCAAAGTGAGTTGTGAGTCTGGTGATTCTGAAGAAAACGAGTGTCCTGCCACGATCTGGGTCTCTACCAGCAACCTGAGAAAGGGTGCCTCAGTACTTGAAAGGATCTGGAAGTTGGGTTTAAAGCTTATAGCTTTCTTTATTCAGAAGACTTTTTAAAAAGAAAAATCACTTTCCCCTACAGGTCCTCAGCAATTAATTTTTAAATTTATTTTGGTTTTTTTTGGCTGGAAGAAGTTTTGATAACGCTGCGATTCCCACTATCTGCCGGGCTTGGCCTCCGTGCCCTGTAAGCAGGGCTGCTCCACTCTTTCAATGGGTTTTATCTGGTGCTAAGGGGAGATTCGGTGCCATCTCATCACTTGCTGATCAAGAGCAATCCCGGTCCGACAGCTCACAGAACTGAAAACCCTTAAGAAGACAGAGACGGCCTTGGCAGAAGCAGTGAGGGCCTCACAGGGAGGCAAAGTCTTAAAGGTTTGAGCACCATCTTCTGGTCAGTTATCGGCCTCTGAAAACTTCATTTACTTCAGAATGGGACGATCTCTGAGCCAACAAGCTCAAGTGATTTGCACATAAAATGAGCACACAACTGGAGGCGGGGTGAGCTGGCCCAGCTGCCTGCACAGAGCAGGATGGATGCCAGCAGACACACTGGCAGTGTTAAGGTCCCACCTTCTGCCCTTCCGGCAACGTGTGATGGCGACAGAGGTAGCGACCATGACCCAGATCGACCCCTCCCCTGCTGGTAACTGGTGATGTGAAATGTGCTTAGAAAGAAGGGGTGGCCTTGTCTTCTGCCAGCCTGTATTTTGAGGGTGAGTGATCAAACTGGGCAGTACCTTCCGCAGGGGGTCAACCACACAAGGTGGCAGGGAGCCGTGCTGGGTGTGTAAACACTGCCCTAGCAGACTTCAACCTTCTGCCATCAGGGAAAGGAAGATAAATGCTAGTCATTCCTTCCATCTAATTGCACTTCATAATGGATTCCATAAACATTAATTATCAGATTATATTTTAGGAATTGAAGATGAAAAAGCTTTGTAAAATTCAGACTCCAAAGGATCACTGACCTGCAGTCACAGTGGCAGCTGGAAAGAGCTCAGACAACAGGCTACTCACAGGAAGGGAAGACCCTGGCAGGAGGAAGACTCAGGGGCCACCACGGGTGCTACTCCACCTGGCGCTGGTTCACTGCTACGTTACATGTATCACATGCTCCTCAGGGAGGGGACGAGGCCTCCAGGTTGGGTAGAAGCTTTAGGCTTTGATTAGGGAAAGGGGATTGAGGACACCACAGAAAAGCTATGGGAACCAGCCTCAGGTGCAGAATACCACGAAGAGTTTCCTGGTAAGGCAGAGACGGTTTGCAGCTAGATGGCCTCACACTGAACACTCCCAGAAGAAACACTCCAAAGGCTTTGTTTTGGGAATGGCTGACTATACTGACAAGGTGGGACTCAGCATGGAAATGAAGCCTTCCTGTGTCAGCATGCTGCTACCTGTCCTACTGCCACCATGAGAGGAGGCTGGAAGGATGACAGACGTGAGGAAGGTGCTGAGTGTGCTCAAGGCTGGGAATCCCCAGATGGTCTGATGGTGCTTTTCTTTTTTTTTTTTTTTGCGGTACGTGGGCCTCTCACTGTTGTGGCCTCTCCCGTTGCAGGGTACAGGCTCTGGACGCACAGGCTCAGCGGCCATGGCTCACGGGCCCAGCCGCTCCGCGGCATGTGGGATCTTCCCGGACCGGGGCACGAACCCGTGTCCCCTGCATCGGCAGGCGGACTCTCAACCACTGCGCCACCAGGGAAGCCCCCTATTTTCTCTCATTTTTAAATGGCCAGAAGGCACTGGCAGCACCTGCAGCCCCACTCTGTGGGCCACTGTCCTGCACTGAACTGCTGGTCTGCATGCTGAGGGCTGCCAGCACATCACACCGCTCTGGTTACTCTGGTCACCAGCTCCTATCCCACTGCTCTTTCAGGCTCTATTTCAGAAGCTATACTCCACTTGGGGATGGACAGTGTCAGAGAGGCCACAGCAGCAGGCCTGTGAGGAACAGGCCTGCCTGCTACGGAGGGCGGTCGCGTTGGTGTTGATGACTCAGACTTGGTTTTATGAGAACCAGGATGCTTCTGTCCGTTTCCCAAGTGAGACCACTTAGGTTGGTGCTAAGCTAAGATGCTCAATACTCAGGACATCGAGGGAGGAAGGGCAAAAGGCAAGTGTGGAGCATTCTCTCTATTGCAAACGTAGGACCCTCCACGATGAGCAGCCACTCACTTGGCCTCCCCACAGATTAGGGTCACGGTACCGTCTAGCAAGTCCTCCACGGTCACTGCCACAAGCTCAGAGCTGGTCTGGGATGTCTGCGAATCTGGCAACGTCACAAACACCTGTGAACCAGCAAGCTGGGTCTCCTCCAAAGTGATCACCTGCTCCGTCTGGGCCACCGGCTCTGGGGTTTGGATCACCTGAAAGGGAAAGACCGTGAGGCTGCTCTGGGCAGTGTCCACAGTTGGCTCCCCAGAACTTACATGGTTTTCATCTCACGCTGTAATGATGATATTTATGTTTTCACCAGAGGAGAGCAGTTACATGTGCTTAATGGGAAGAGGCAAGTCTAACACACCAGTGATGCAAAAGAGAAGGCAGGCAAACAAGTTAAGTAACTCTGTGCCAAATTGCTATAATTTAGCTCCGTACGCCACCTCAGGGTGCCTGGACTCTGATTACACACCAGTGAACGCGGGCTCAGTTTCTCACACTGGGTTTTCCTGTCTTGAGGATTACACTGCAGAAGTAAGTGCCGTGTGAAAGGAATGCTACTGAATCAAAGTGGTTCGTGTCATGCTTGAGCCATGGAAATGGGAGTGGTTTACCAGAAGCCTCGGGTTGCCAAAGGTGGCATGTCTGGACCTTGATCAGGCTAAGAGCCTTACTTGGAGGCTACGTGGCTACAGAGCTAATGGCTACAGGAAGAAGAACGGGTAGACAAAATGTGGCTTCTGTCAGCTCCCTCACGCAGCTCACCAGGCTGGAGGGCACTGGCTTCTCTCCTCCACAGGCCACACACACCCCTTCCAAATCTGCAGCATCTGTTAAAGATGACTTTCCCATCTCAGGGAGAACTAGTCTGGTTAAGTACACCCAGTTCTTGCCTGAACCTCCGAGTTGATGTTTCTGAGCCATGGAGCTCGGAACAGCTGGATGTTTTCAACACAGAGCGCCCGCAGAGGGCACAGCAACCCTGGATCTTGAGAGCTGCCGAGAGCAGAAAGTGTTTTCCACTAGACCTGAGCGGGCAGAAATGGAGATGCCAAGCTCAGCCATGTCTCTGCTGTAGGAGTGAAGAGACCAATTGTGATGTTCAATAAAAAATCATCTAGGACAGCAGTTTTCAAACTGTTTTTCTTTTTCTTTTAGCAATGGAATATTTTTTTCGCCCCAAAGGACATCTTACCCAGAATCCTAATATATAAAAAAGATAGTAGCAGCGCTGTTCTCATTGAAATGGCAGCAGGATTGGCACCCAGAGGCCTGGCCGCCTGACTTGCCCTCTGCTCCCCACAGAGGCCTGTAAGAACACGGCTATAAGGGGCTGCTCTAAGGGACAGGACGGGGGGGGCGGCCCAGCCAGCTCACAGTTCCTCTCCCGTCCATTCACAAATTACTGTCAATCAACAGAATGGAGTTTCTTTTCCCTTCCTGCCCACCCTCTCTGGAGAAGACGGGAAGGCAGTAATAGAACTAGAGACACAAAGAGGGGCTGGAGCAAGCGTAGCCTTGAAATATCAGAAGAGGGGGGGCTTTACACCCAGGTAAAGGTGAGAAGCCCAGACGTTCAAATGTGCCCTGTGCCCAGCCCAGAGGAGTTACCAAAGCATTTCAGCTGAAGGTGGTCTCAACAAAGAGCTCATCTACGCTCCTCCAAGGTTTCCTGCAACTCTCACCACATCCCATGGTGTTCTGCAGAAGGTGAGGGAGTGTGTGAATTGGGAGGAGAGGCCAATGTCATTCTGCTTTTGAAAATTCTTGTTCCAGCTTCCCTCTACTCAGGGGCCATTTCACATGTGGTCACCAGGAGGCTAGAATTTTCTGTTCTGTTTGGTAAGAGGTCCAGAGAGACTCTTCTGCAAGATCCTCTTGGTCATGAATGCATCACTCACGGGGCCCTTTGAGAGCCCCGGGGAGAAAGACTAGGTGTCGTGATGGGACTGCCTCCAGAGAAGCCTCAGGGACCCCGTGTCAGCACCCTCATATCTGATGGCCCCAGAATCACCTGCACCATCTGTGAGGCGGCCACTTGGCTTTCAGTGCCCGTCACCTTTGGGTGTTCAGACTCCAAGTGACAGTCCAGCTGGGCCTGGGAGGTGAAGAGCTCCCCGCAGAGCTCACAGGGGAAGGTGCTCTCCGACTGCTTGAAGTGCTCAGTGGTGACGTGGTGCTGCAGCGCCCCGGGAAAGCGGAAAGTGGCTGCACAGTACAGACACCGGAACGGCTGTGACCCTGGAGGAAGGGGACAGAGGGAGTGACTGAGGGAAACGAGAGGAGGGAGGGGAGAGGAAGGTGCAAGCGGGGGCGAGGAGCACAGGCAGGTCCAGAGGCAGCTCTTCAGCTCCTGTGGGGCCTGGAGCGTGTACAATTTGGGGAGCCCTCTCTAGGAAGACTGATACAGAATTACACACACAGGATTAGGGGCAGATCTTTGGAAGGGTCCCACCAAGTGCAAGGCTCCAAGGCACAGCTTCATTAGCATCAGATTCAGGCTAAATCTGCCTCTGCCAAAGTCCATTATTCATTCAACTGTAATGATGCTGACAATGTTTATTTCGTCAATTCTAAGAAGCACCTTTTAATGTCTCTGAAATGGGATCAATGGCATCTTACTACTGTTACAGGCCATGGAGGTGGGTGTAATTGTCAACAAGTGCACTTGCACAGACATCTAAAGGGGCAGCATCAAGACTTGCAGAATGCATGTCCACAGTCTGAAAGAAAAGCCCTAAGACAGGAGCAGTGCATGTTTTAAACTCACAGGAAACAAATGGTTTAGAGGGAGGAGGTATGGGTTGGATGTTCAGCTACATTCCCAAAGCAGGAATCAGAAGACTAGTTTTGCTAATGCTCGAGAGACCAAAACCACCTTACCGTGCTCTCCATCACCAATGCTCTTGACGGTGGAGGGCAACACCACGTGGAATAACACTCACGCCAACAATCTGAACTGAGAGCTACTCTGGGAAGCTGAATTCTTACGTTGATCAACTTATTCCTTACGTTTCCTTTTTTTATGTATGCATACAAGAGTGCATACAATCTACATCAAATTAAGTCCAAAGCAGCACTTAGGATAACCTGCAAACTCTAAGTGACAAGAAAGCATAGTTTAACTGGCAGCAGTTTTTCTTTCTTAATGGTTCATTAAAAATGGTGCCTCTTATAGAACTGGCATTTTAGATTTGATAAGGTATAGCAGGAACAATGATAATCATGGGTAACGCTTACGAGATGCTTACTGGTGCCAGGCCTTAAGTGTTTTCTGTGTATTAACGTATTCAACTCTCACGGTTCCCCTATGACGTAGGTACTGCAACCGTCCCTGTTTTGTAGATGAAGAAACTGAGGCACAAGTTAGCTGCTACTTAGCCTGGGTCGCACAGCTGTGGGTGGTGGAGACGAGACCCATCCCTGGGCAGTGCAGCTCAGGAGCATCTTGGAAGGGGCACTGACCTGAATGCTGGCACTTGATGTGAACCTGCAGCAAAGCTGGCGTGGGGAAGAGCTCCTTACACTGGCCACATTCATGGAACTTCATATCTGAGAAGCACACGAGGAAAGAAGTGGTGGGAGAGAACAGAAGGAAGATTCTCTGAGCCTGGGGAGTAACAGGGCTGGGGGCGGGGTGACAGCTCACACTTAGCGAGCATCTACGAAGTGCCAGGAACCTGATGCCTATGCTACATTAGTGCAATCGGTGGTAAAGAGAGCCAGATCCGGATCCAAGTGCCCGGATGCAAAGAGGGTTGTTGTGAGAATTAAAGGAGAAAACACACGTGGGTGCTGAGCACAGTGCCGTGCACTCAGGAGACACTTCATAACTGCGAGCTGTTGTGATTATCCCCCAATTTATCTGTAACACAGGTATGAATAATTGACTTTCTGAAGAAAAGGAAACAGGTTCAGAAAGAGATGTCACTTGCCAAGGTCACACAGCTAGAGTTAGGATTCCCACCCTGGCCTGTGTGCCACCCTTCCCATGTGCCACGACCAATCACCACCGAGGCTGGCAGGAGTCACACTGCTCTAGGTCTCCAGTTGCAAGAACTACTGCTACTCAAGCTAGTGTTACTGATGGACTGACGTGGCACCTGCCAGTGTGCTGGGGAGGAAGAGGGTGTCACTGCAGCACACCACACTCTAGCACTAGAAGTCGGGATTTAGGGCTGGAACCCAGGATGCTACATCACCAAGCCCCTTCCACTCCTCAGCCCCCACTCCCAGTCCAGGGCACCCCGATTCACCTGCATGCTCTGCTTTGATGTGCTTCTTGTGTTCAATGGTGTTGGGAAAGGTTTTGTCACAGGAGCTGCACTGGAGTGACGAGAACTTGGAAGATCGATGGTTCTGAGCAGCAAACACGTCAGGGTGGTGGGTCCGATTGTGGTACCACAAACCAGACAATTGCTAAAAGGAATGTGGCAAATGTTAGGTCTTGGATGTTCCAGCAAGCTGGAGAGTTCACAAAGCCTCAGGAGAGAAAAGCGCTCCCAGGGAAGCTTATGGACCTGGAGTCACACTCTTACCCACCACAGTGAGTGCTGACATGCGAGGGGACGCTGGTGCTCATGGGAACAAGGCACCTGTGTATTCACTGAGGTCACCACAGGGCAGGGCCGGGGCCTTCAGAAACCCCTTCCTCACAAGCTTAGGAGGGAGGTGTTAGGCTCTTTCCAGTGACGTGGAAGCTGAGGCACAGAGGGGTGAAGTGACTTGCCCAAGGTCACATGATCAGTAAACAGGAGGACCAGGATTCACACCCTGGCCTTCTGAATGGAGAATCTGTGCTTCACCACCGAGCTGTCTTGCTGCCTGTCAGAGGCCCAGGGCGCAGCAGGGAAACCTGCTGGAGAGGGGCAGGTGCTACCCCTACTCCGTAAGCCAGTGCCCCCTTCTTCCCGGGTTCCAGAGCAGCGCTGCGACACTCTCCGTACAATTCCATGGTTTCCTAGAGACCAAGCCCAGGTTTTACCCGGCTCTGTAACCCTAACGTCACAGCACAAGGCTTGGAACAAAGTTAGCTCTCAATTTCTGTTGAGCTGAAATTAGCTGCTGGGTTTCTCTCTCTGTACCCAAATGCTATAGATGCCAGCGAGGGTCATTCTTTTCTCTGTGGTCTTAGAGTTTCTCAAAGAAGTGGTTTCTTTTCAGATCTGTATGGGGTTTCCCTTCAATTACATAGCAAATTCTAAGGTAAAAAAGCAGAGCTCTTCCCCAGGAGTTAAAAAATCCTCCAAAAAACACCAATAATTGTGCTAAACAAGATAATTCCAGGTAGTGTTACACACCCCAGTGTCATTCTCACATCCCTCAACACGTGGGATCAATAGGTTCTAAAGAATGTAAATATCCAGGGAAAATGCAGGATTCAGTTCAGGACGAGGCTGAAATCTAAGAGAAGAAGTGCAAGAACTCCTGGCTCCAATTAAAGCTCCCCCACTGACCCCACTCCGACCAGGTCACCACAGAGGATCTGAATAACCTATCAGCTGCATTCTTCATGAGAACCGGCCAAATGGTCATATCCTGGAGACAAGAGGTGTTCTGCAAGCCACAAACACGGGGGCCAAGGGAGACCAAAGGGAGAGTGGATGAGGGCCCGGGAAAGGTGCCCGCAGAAGCTGAGCTCACCTGGTAGGCCTTGTTGCAGATCCCACAGCTGAAGGGCTTCCCTCCGACGTGGGTCACCATGTGCCGCTCCAGCATCGAAGGGGCGCTGAAGATCTTCCCACACGTGGGGCAGGGGTGGTACTCCTTGGAGTGCACCTCGTGGATGTGCTTTCGGTGATCCTGCAGAGTGGGGAAGCTCATCCTGCACTTCTTGCAGTCATATGGATCTTCTATGTCTGGTTCCATGAGGGGAGGGAGGGAGACACCACAGGCAACAATCAGTGACAAGTGGTTTTCTGTGTGCAGCTCCAGAAGCCAGACTGTTTAGAGGTCATGCAGGGTGACAGACTCGAAGGACCAGAAATCACTGCATCCATCACCTAACTACCTCCTACTTTCATCCTGGGAGGTGGGGTTCCTCTGAGGCTTCTGGATTAACCACCTCTGAGCATGAGTTTACCTCAATTCCTCATCTTACATCTTACAAGTTAAATTCCATCTTACTACTTTCCAAGGAGTATCACCTTTGCTCTTCCCCTGCCTGCAGTGGGTGTTTTGGGGTTTTCTAATTCTCTGTAGAGATTTCCCACATACTCCCCAAAGCATCACTATTTCCTTTTTTGTCAGTAGTACAATGCAGAGGATGAATGCTTCCTTGATCCCCACTTTAGATTCAACAACAAAAACATTTTCATAAGTAATGTTTATTAAGTGCTATATGACATGCGTGTTTTAAGTGCCTACATATATTAAATCACTTAAAACTTCCAATAACCCTATGTGTAGGTTCTACTACCAGTCCTATTTTATAGATAAGGAAAATCAAGGTTTAGAGAGTGCCCAATGGCACAAGTATGATATTGCTGAGCTGGGTAACAATCCCAGCTTTCACTCCCAAGGTCATGCTCTGAGCTGCATGCTGAATTGGACAAGGCAACTCCTCAGTGGGACCTCAAAAGTAAGAACTAGCACTGATGAAGAATACATTTGCCATCCCTGTGGCAGGAAAGTTCAGTCTTTTTCTGAAGGTAACAGAAAGTAAAACGTTTGAATAATAAAATCCTTTGCCCACAGAAAGGCCCAGCCCATCAGCCAATCTTATGTGTGTGCTGATCCAGGCTAATTCAGGGATTCTGACACGCAGCAGCACTCGGCATCATTAACTAGTATCCCTGTGGACGTGAGCTCTTGAGATCTCAGTTTCACACTATCTTTTAAGATACTCGGAAGGAATTCTCCGTAAGCAATGATGTGATCCTATGAAACAGGCAAGGAACAGTCAATGAGAGAGGGGCCTGGATGCTGGGCCTGCTTTGGGTGATCCGCTCCAAGTCATGGCAAAGTTTTTCGGGTCTTCTCTATTCTGAAAATTGATAATGTCTTCCCCTTTCCTGACTTCATGTGATGCTACTGGGAAAAGGAGACTAAAGCGGAATGTCCTTTAAAGAGATTGAGAGGACTTCAAAGTTGTGGCACTGGATCCAAGCCAAATCCCACTCACCTGGAAGTCTACTGCAACTGGATTTGCTGGACAACCTTGTAAACTCCTTGGGGGGAGTGGGGGGCAGCACTTTATGTTTTCCTGTATTGCCCAGTGCCCAGCCACATGCTGGGCACATACAAGCTCTGGCGAAGTGCCTTGTTGGCTGGCTGACAACAGACTTGAATGTGTTGACAGAAAGCACATGTTTGTGAGATACTGTATTTGCCAACAGTTAGAAACTGGTGTGTGGGAAACAAAGGTAGGGAGGGGAAAAGGGAAGAAGGGTATGCAAGGTGCATGGCATGAAAAAAAAGGCAGGCTCTTATGGTGACAGGTGGCCCTGGAGAAGGCTGGTCTTGTCACCAATACTCTCTAGCATTTATTGAGCATTCTTTATGTGGCAGGCATGGAGCTTCATGCTTTACGTGTGATATCTCTTTTATTCTCACAACAGCCCAATGTGGTAGTGTTACTATTTTCTCTACCTTACAGAAGGGGCATAAGAGGCTTAAAAAGGTAAAGAAATTTGTCTAAGGCCTAAAAGAAGTAAATGGCAGAGTAGTCAAGATTCAAGCCCAGGCCCGTGTGATTTCAGAGCCCAAGCTCTTAACCACCCTGCTGGGCTGTGCCGATCACATGACTGCTACAACAAGAGCAGCTGAAGATGATGTGACGTGACCAGCGGATGCCTCCTTGGCGATTTCCTGATGATGTGATAAGGAATCACAAAATCTCCTCTTCCTCCCCTGTGTGTGTTGAATGGAAGTGTGTTTTTGTCTGTATCAGTTCTAGTAGAAGGGGACAAAGATGGGGGCAGACCCTACTAACTGGGTAAATACAAGGCATTTGGAAGAGAATGCTGGGCAGAAGGCTTTTAAGGGAACATGACTAGGGACCACTCACAGTGGTACACATTAACTCAGAAAGCGTCCAGGCTGCTCCTATGGGGAAAGGCACGTTATGACCATAAGATGAGAGTGGGAGTAGGAAAACGAAGCTCAGCGGACAAATGGAAATATTCTGGTGCTCTGCGAGCCTGTCTGTTATAGAGACCCTTTCCTTGAAACATAATGGGCCTCTGTCAGCCAAAAAGAGCCAGGTGGGCTAAAACGGAAGACAAGGAAACAGCCTGGACAGAGAATCACACAATGACATGTTAAAATGGGATTCTTCTTGAAATAGGAATGAGGGACTCTGGCTTTTGCAGGAGAATAGGAGAGGGGAAGGCACTGAACGGGGCCCAGCTCTGGTGGAGTGATGACTTCTGTTATGACTGCTGCGTGCCTTCCCAGCGCCAGGCCTGCTGCTGAGTGCCTAATATCCACAATCTCAGTACATACTGTGAAAGGTGTGCAGGTGGATAGAGAGGCCATTGGCTTGCCGGAAGCCCTTGCCACAATCTCTGCAGACATATGGCTTGTCCCCGGTGTGGGTCCTCACGTGGCGGGACAGCTCAATGGACTGGGCAAACACAGCATCACAGTACTGGCACGCATACATTTTTCCTGGAAATATACATGAGTTTATTAGAGGCAGCACTAAACATTTAGGGCATTCATAAAAACAAAATCACATTCTAAGGCACACAGCAGGGAAATATAATCTGGGAGATGACAGTAAAACACGAGGCAATTTGTAATACACTGGGTGAGAGGTCTGAGCCGTCCTATCAGATGGTACCTCACAAACACAGTTGATCACACAGGGAGGGTATCAGTGTCTCCCTACCCTGAGGGATAAGGACAGAGTTCTCATCACACAAGACTAGCCATCTGTTAATCTGGCCACTACAAGTATGTAAGAGCTCATTCCATTCCCAGGAAACAGATATATCCTTGAGCCCAGAAAGACGTGAGCCTGGATCCCTTAAAAAACATACAGGGCAGAAATGCAACTGCACATAAAAATGACAGACATGGACTCAGAAAAGAATGACAGCTTTCTGCCAGCGACTTGCTATAAAGATTCTCTTGGCTCCTCTATTTTCTCATGCACTAATGAAAATACAATGACCAGACTGCCAGAGAGCATTAGAAAATACTGGTGAAGAGCAAGTCTGGAAAATCAGCATTTGTAAAAAAATGCTAGACCAAATGTACCTTCAGTCTCCCTTATGGGCTAATAGAGAAATGGGAAAATCAATAAGGTGAGGGTCCAGACAGCCCAGATCCTAGGGGTGACTTCAACTAGGGCAATCCACCTCATTTTCATTTTTTATATTGTTACACTTTGGAATAAGATTTTGTTAAGCAAAATGGGTTTCTTACCATTTCCTCTAAGATCAGAACAAGACAAGGGTGCCCACTCTCACCACTATTATTCAACATAGTTTTGAAAGTTTTAGCCATGGCAATCAGAGAAGAAAAAGAAATAAGGAATCTAAATTGGAAAAGAAGTAAAACTGTCACTGTTTGCAGATGACATGATACAATACATAGAGAATCCTGAAGATGCTACCAGAAAACTACTAGAGCTAATCAATGAACTTGGTAAAGGATACAAAATTAACGCACAGAATTCTCATGCATTCCTATACACTAACAACGAAAAATCTGAAAGAGAAATTACGGAAACACTCCCATTTACCATTGCAACAAAGAGAATAAAATACCTAGGAATAGACGTACCTAAGGAGACAAAAGATCTGTATTCAGAAAACTATAAGACACTGATGAAAGAAATCAAAGATGATACAAACAGATGGAGAGATGTACCATGTTCTTGGATAGAAGAATCAACATTGTGAAAATGACTATACTACCCAAAGCAATCTACAGATTCAGTGCAATCCCTATCAAACTACCAATGGCATTTTTCACAGAACTAGAACAAAAAATTTTACAATTTGTATGGAAACACAAAAGAGCTCGAATAGCCGAAGCAACCCTGAGAAAGAAAAACGGAGCTGGAGGAATCAGGCTCCCTGACTTCAGACTATACTACAAAGCTACAGTGATCAAGACAGTATGGTACTGGCACAGAAACAGAAATATAGATCAATGGAACAGGACAGAAAGCCCAGAGATAAACCCACGCACATATGGTCACCTTATCTTTGATAAAGGAGGCAAGAATATACAAAGGAGAAAAGACAGCCTCTTCAGTAAGTGGTGCTGGGAAAACTGTACAGCAACATGTTAAAGAATGAAATTAGAACACCCCCTAACACCATATACAAAAATAAACTCAAAATGGTTTAAAGACCTAAATGTAAGGCCAGACACTATAAAACTCTTAGAGGAAAACATAGGCCGAACACTCTATGACATAAATCACAGCAAGATCCTTTTTGACCCACCTTCTAGTGTAATGGAAATAAAAACAAAAATAAACAAATGGGACCTAATGAAACTTAAAAGCTTTTGCACAGCAAAGGAAACCACAAACAAGACGAAAAGACAACCCTCAGTATGGGAGAAAATATTTGCAAACGAAGCAACTGACAAAGGATTAATCTCCCCAATACACAAGCAGCTCATGCAGCTCAGTATCAAAAAAAACAAACAACCCACTCCAAAAACTGGCAGAAGACCTAAATAGACATTTCTCCAAAGAAGATATACAGATTGCCAACGAACACATGAAAGGATGCTCAACATCACTAATCATTAAAGAAATGCAAATCAAAACTGCAACGAGGTATCACCTCACACCAGTCAGAATGGCCATCATCAAAACATCTACAAACAAAAAATGCTGGAGAGGTTGTGGAGAAAAGGAAACCCTCTTGCACTGTTGGTGGGAATGTAAATTGATACAGCCACTATGGAGAACAGTATGGAGGTTCCTTCAAAAACTAAAAACAGAACTACCATATGCCCCAGCAATCCCACTATTGGGCATATACCCTGAGAAAACCATAGTTCAAAAAGAGTCATGTCCCACAGTGTTCATTGCAGCACTATTAACAATAGCCAGGACATGGAAGCAACCTAAGTGTCCATCAACAGATGAATGGATAAAGAAGATGTGGCACATATATACAATGGAATATTACTCAGCCATAAAAAGAAACAAAACTGAGTTATTTGTAGTGAGGTGGATGGACCTAGAGTCTGTCATACAGAGTGAAGTAAGTCAGAAGGAGAAAACAAATACCATATGGTAACACATATATATGGAATCTAAAAAAAAAATGGTTCTGATGAACCTAGGGGCAGGACAGGAATAAAGACACAGACGTAGAGAATGGACTTGAGGACACCAGGGGGCTGGGAGGGGAAGCTGGGACGAAGTGAGAGAGTGGCAATGGACATATATACACTACCAGATGTAAAATAGCTAGCTAGTGGGAAGCAGCCACATAGCATAGGGAGATCAGCTCAGTGCTCTCTGACTACCTAGAGGGGTGGGAAAGGGAGGGTGGGAGGGAGGGAGACGCAAGAGGGAGGGGATATGGGGATATATATATACGTAGAGCTGATTCGTGTTGTTATACAGCAGAAACTAACACAATATTGTAAAGCAATTATACTCTAAGATGTAAAAAATAAAGTAGCAGTACAGCAGGGAAAAAAAAAAAAAGAAAAATAGGGTTTCTTGAATCAAGAGTTGAAATTATTGAGAAGCCCAGGACTCAGTCTTTGGCCTTCCTCTCTGTCTCCACTTTCTAGACGATCTTATCTCAGAGCCTTACATTCTACCTGTACATTGCTAGCTCCCACATTCTCTCTAGCTCCCACATTTACTTCTCTATCTCCCAGCTGTCCCTAGAACTTCAGACTTATATCCACTGCCTATCAGCCTAGTTGTCCAGCTGGAGGTCCGAGTAGCTCAAATTTACCACCATGCCAAAACAGAGTTCCTGAGTCCACCGCCACCACCCCCACAACCCACCCACCTATAAATACACACACACACTCCAGTTTCCCCCGTTTCAGTAAATGGCAGCATCATTTACCTGGCTGCTCATGTCAAAACCCCCAAAGCCACCCTTAATTCCTCTCTTTCCCTCATATCCCACATCTAATCCATTATCAGTCCTGTCACTTCCACTTTCAACAACGTATCCTCAAACTTGAACATTTTTTTACAACTCCTCCAACACAGCTTCGTAAGACCCATTCTGGATTTTTAACCTCCAAAGTGATGAGACAATACATTTGCGATGTTTTAAGCCACTGCTCCTGGTAATTTTTTACAGCAGCAATAGAAATGAACACACCTCACATAAAAACCAAAGTCCTTACCTTGGCTTAGAAGATCCTATAAGATCTGGCCTTTTGGTTTCTTTTTTTTTTAAAATAAATTTATTTTTTATTTATTTTTGGGTCTTTGTTGCTGAGCGCGGGCTTCCTCTAGTTGCGGTGAGCGGGGGCTACGCTTCATTGTGGTGCACGGGCTTCTCATTGCGGTGGCGTCTCTTGTTGCAGATGACTTCTCTTGTTGCAGAGCATGGGCTCTAGGCACGTGGGCTTCAGTAGTTGTGGCATGTGGGCTCAGTAGTTGTGACTTGCGGGCTCTAGAGCGCAAGCTCAGTAGTTGTGGCGCACGGGCTTAGTTGCCCCGCAGCGTGTGGGATCTTCCTGGACCACGGCTCGAAGCCGTGTCCCCTGCATTGGCAGGCGGATTCTTAACCACTGCGCCACCAGGGAAGTCCCAAGTTCTGCCCTTTGGTGACCTCTCTGACCTTATCTCTCAACACTTTTCCCTCACTTACTGTGCTTTAGCCCCTTCTACTTTTCTTCGGTCCCTCAAACAGGTAAGTCTCATTCGTTCCCACTTGGAGAGGGGGTGCTCTGCACTCGTGATGTTCTTCTCCTAGATCTTCCATTGGTTCTGTCTCTCATTGTGTTCAGGTTTCTACTCAAATCTCCTCTGCTCTCTCTGATGATACAAATATTAATAAATAGTTCCCAATCCCCACCCCTGCTGCTTATTCTGCTTTATTTTTCCTCATTGCAGTGACTACTATCTGAATTTATATTACACATATATATATGGTCTGTTTTACCCACTGGAATGTTAGCTCCGCGGGCTTGTGTATAGTTACACTATCCCTAGTACCTGGAATAATGCTCAAGAAATTCATTCACTCAGTAAATGTTTATTGAGGACCTCCTATTGCTAAGTACTATTCTAAGTTCCACAGATACATCAGAGGGAAGGAAAAAAAAAAGACTAAGAGCTTTACCCTCATGGAGTTTGTATTCTAACAGGGGGAGACTAACTATAAACAAAATAAATTAATACGTAGATGATAGATCCTATGATAAGTGAGAGGGAGAAAAATAATGCAGGGCAACTGGGGCTGGGGCACTGAGACTTTACACAGGGTGGTCAGGAAAGGCCTAAAGGAGAACGTGAGGTTTGTGTAAAGACTTGAAGGCGGTGAGGAAGTGAAGCCTCGAGGTGCCTGAAGGGAAAGCATTCCAAGCAGAGGTCAGAGGTCAGAGGCCTGCAGGTCAGAGGCTTTGCAAGGAAGCTGCAACGGGTAGAACAGGGCAAGTGAAGGGGAGAGCAGTAAGAGATAAGGTTGGAGAGGTATCGGGGACTTGATCATGCGGGGCCTGGCAGGCTACCCTTCAGATTTTACGCTGAATGAAGTGAAAAGCTTTTGCAGGGTTTTGAGCAGAGAAGTGACCTAATGTGGTTTAGCTTTAGAAGGATCACTTGGGCCTGTATACTGAGAACACTGTCCAGAGAAAGGGTGAGAGGAGGAGACCAGTTAGGAGGCTACAACAACACGCCAGGCGAGATGATGGTGGCATTTGTACTCACACATAAATGCTCCAAATGATGTACAGAATCCTCCGAGAAGCCTTCCCTGACAACACACCGCCCCCCACTCCAACTGGTCTAGAAACCCCTACTTCATTCTTCCGTATCTCCCTGTAATGGTATTATTCCATATCACACCTCTGATGGATGACCCTGACCCTGCACGGTAACTGTCTCTATACTAGAGACACGCTGGACCGTCAGCTCTGTGATCTTGGCCACCCGACAGCGCTTCATGTGCACCTTGAGGCGGCAGTATTCCAGGTAAGTCACTTAGTGTCTGCCATTGCCCAGTCCACAGCAGATGCTCAACCAAGGGTTTTCTTATGCTTGAACTCCACCTCAAAGCCCAAAGAATTCCTGGCTTTATGTAAATTCTATAACTAGAAAGTCATAATATTATGTTAACCAGCTTCTCTTCAGAAACGCTCACCAAAAGCATTTTACATGTCTTTGCACATATGTATTTCCCAGCAACTGTGTACCTAGAGAGTCCACGTCTGTTTCTGTTTTTGATCTCTTTGAGATATATATCACGCCTAATCCCAAATGGGTTTTTAGGCAGCTCACAGTGTTAAAGTTTGTAGGAAAAGTGAAGAAATTCTCCAAGCCTTACCTTCTGAGTGCTTCTTCTTGGTGTGGTAGGCCAGGGCAGAGGCCTGGGTGAAGGTCATGAGGCAGTGCTTGCACATGAATGGACGGTCCCCAGTGTGAAGGCGAAGGTGGTTCTTCAGGGTAGAATTGGCCGCAAACTTTGCCCCACACTCCTCACAGGAGAACGGCTTCTCGTCAAAATGCTCCGTCAGTTTGTGGTACTGCATGCCTAGGGAAGCCATACCAGGGGCCAGAGATGCTAGTGATCAATGTTATGAATTCAGCAGGAGGATACACCCGAGCACTGTCTCAGGCCAGGCCTCGAGAAGAAGCACAGCGTGAGCCACAGGACGCCAGGCCATGCTGCTCATCAGCCCACCACCCAGCGCTCCAAGCCACCTTGGTCCGTTCCTGGCTGGGTCAGGCATCAAGTGTTCTGGGTTTATCTTGTCCATCTCCTCTCTCTCTCTTAAATAGGACCCGGTCACCCAGAAAGAGTGAAACAAAACTCACTTTTCTGTTTCATTAGGTTTGGGGCAAGGGAAAACAATTCAAATTCTACATCCCCTGGTTTCTAGGACTCGTTTACTATCAAGAAACAAGTGATACATAGAAACCTAAGAGCCAGGTGTGAAATAGCTATTATTATTAATAGGTATTATTATTATGAATAATCATAGCCACAATTTACTGAGTACTAACTCTATTGAAGGCACTGTACTAGGTGTTCAGCTATATTATCTTAAATCTTCATAGCAATTCAAAAAAGTAGGTGGTATCAGGGTGCCTATTTAACAGGGGGAAATTAAGGCTCAGGGAGCTGATTCCAAAGCTCATGCTCTTCTCAAAACATTACCCTGCCTCTGCTCTATTTTCTAAGCCTTTCCACAGCCCTTATCGCATACTGGAGGAAAGGCCTGGAATCCAAACTACAATATCTGAATTATCATCCTCTATTACTTCGCCTTCTTGAATGTACCTGAGGCATGAGCAAATTCTCTTCCACAGAGGTCACATGTCACTGGAAGCCTCTTCTTCTTCTTCTTGGGGACGTCAGGCTCTCCACCTGTACCATGGGCCTCCAGCTGATGTTTCTCCAGCTCTTTCTTAGAGTCCTTGGTCTCGTTACACTCCTTACACTGCACCTGTTTGCTCTTGGCCACCCGACAGCGCTTCATGTGCACCTTGAGGCGGCAGTAGAAATGGAAGCTCTTGTCGCAGGCCTTACAGACGAAGCTCTTCTTGGCAGAGTCTGGGGAGGCAGAAGTATCTTTCTCTTGTTGTTCTGGCAAGGAACCAGTCTCTCCTTGACCGTTCTGTTTCCCAGGCTGGCAGTTTTCTTCAGCTGGCTCAGCCGCCTTTTCATCTGCTTTGTCCTTGGCTTCAAGGTGAAATTTATTACTCACCATCCACCTTTCCTTCTCTCCCTTTTCCTCAGTAAGGAAACCTGCACAGGAGAGAGATCTGATGGCTCTGGGAATTTCCTATGTTTCTACTTTGCTTTCTAACTTTCCTTCTTAGGGGAGAATGGAGACTACTTGGGACTGTCATCTTTACTCTCTGATAAACACAGATAGCATCATTTTACATCTATGTCTATGACTTTTCTAAGTATTTGAGAGCATATAAAATAAAGCAGCGATGGGTGAACTCCTAAATGAACTGCTGCCTCTTCTCTCCAATAAGGAAACAACCTGGGGGCCTAACAGGACCCCACCCACCCTGTTTCTTACCGGCATACGCCAACTCCTGCATGACAGGCTGCAGGCCTGGGAAAGATCTGTGGATGCTGCACAGGAGCTGACATATTTCAATGGCCGAGGTGGTTTTTTCCATGGCTCTGCTCAGCAATGCTCTCAGGGAAGCTTCAGGGCTGGCTGTCTCAGAGGAAATGCTCAGAATCTAAATGAATACCATGAGACAAAGGTTTGAGGTTAATATCAGCAGATTTTCTCCATGGTTTTCAACGTAGAAAACAAAGCTAATTTCAGGGAGGCATTGCTCCATTTGTAACAAGTATACATTTCGTGCCATAAATATAGTGGAGAGCCCTCTTTCTCCAAGAATAGGGAAATTAACAAAATTTTAACAAGGAGGCACATATGAAGACAAATGTGCGAATATAAAGGTGCAAGCAAGGAAGCATTGAGGATTTTCTGTGAGAAGTATCTTCTCAGAAACCAGGAGTCTCCCAAAGAACTTTTCTAGAGCTTAGTATTATATGCTTGGAAAGCTATAGGACTTGGTTGTTGGCATTTCTGTCTTGATGATCAAGATAATTTTTCGTAATATATAACTGTTTCAATGTTGGGAAGTAATTCTGCATGATCAGTGGCTTCATGTTTTTAGATACTTAGGTGTACCCTTTTAAACATCATTTTCTTTCATAAAGAAACTCAGGTTGTGTTTTTTTTTTTTTTTTTTTTTTGCGGTACGCGGGCCTCTCACTGCTGTGGCCTCTCCCCTTGCGGAGCACAGGCTCTGGACGCACAGGCTCAGTGGCCATGGCTCACGGGCCCAGCCGCTCTGCGGCACGTGGGATCTTCCTGGACCGGGGCACGAACCCGTGTCCCCTGCATCGGCAGGCAGACTCTCAACCACTGTGCCACCAGGGAAGCCCGAAACTCAGGTTTTTTTTTTTTTAAACAGATTTTTCTTTTTTTTTTTTTTTTTTTAGTTTATTAATTAATTAATTAATTTTTGCTGTGTTGGGTCTTCGTTTCTGTGCGAGGGTTTTCTCTAGCTGTGGCAAGCAGGGGCCACTCTTCATCGCGGTGCGCGGGCCTCTCACTATCGCGGCCTCTGTTGGAGCACAGGCTCCAGACGCGCAGGCTCAGTAGTTGTGGCTCACGGGCCTAGTTGCTTCGTGGCATGTGGGATTCTCCCAGACCAGGGCTCGAACCTGTGTCCCCTGCATTAGCAGGCAGATTCTTAACCACTGTGCCACCAGGGAAGCCCGAAACTCAGGTTTTTAAAGAAGGTTCAAATAGGGGCTTTAAAGAAGCCAAGAAAATTATTTCAAAGCCATCCTCTCAGAATGTTAGAGCTATCAGCAGAAAAGAGTCAGTACACTGAGAAAATAAAGCTACACCATCCACAGATGGCCAAATGGAATTTTCATTTTGGAAGATATTTTATTTCTGCTCTTTTCAAGTCTATCTAAATAAACCTGATGTCCCTGGAGGCAGGCTTGAGACTAATTAGTGAGGCTAAAACTGATCAACGGCAGAAGCCCCATCTCTGAAGTGCGAGGCATGCTGGAGAGAGTCTAGCAGATGAATCTCTCCTCTGAAGCCCCACAGAAATGTGTGCCATCTTCTGCCCATCTGAGAGTCAGACCAAGGTGGGGCTGTCACCTGTGTAGACAGAGTTAGGACAGCCTTTCTACACACCTTCCATGCCTACTTGGATCAAAAAGCACGACAGGTGAATCTGTAATTTAATTTTATGCTCCTTTATAATTCTTTCCCACTCAAGATGCACACGATCCTGGGATGAACATCCGTGAATTCCCCCTGCAATTCCCACCTGGTTTTTCTGGGATGCTGGCCACACCGTGAGAAGCCTTACAGAAAATGAGTTGGCACTATTTGTTATCCCATATGGGCAAAAGCTTTGTTCTTTCTATGTTTATTTTGGCTCTTTCTAGAAGCCAGAATAGAGCATGTAATAAGACCAATTTTACTTTTCTTCCTCTGAAAAAAGTTGCTTCTTACAACATGTGAGAGACCAGTATCATGGTTCCCTTCGAGTTTTCCTAGGTTTAAACAAATGGAATAAATCTGGGTTTGAGTCACTTGAACCTGAGTTCCAGTCCTGGCTGCTTCTATGACTAGCTGGTACATCCTAGAAACATCACTGACCTCTCAGAGCACGAGCTCCCTTATCTGTAAAATGTGGGTGGCATCACCTGTCACCCAGAGTTGGGAGGATTATAAGAGCAAAAGCATGACAAGTGTTGCTTAGCCTGGGCCTGCCCACAGCAGGTGCTCCAAGGAGCTGGTTCCTCCCTTAGGAGTGAAGACAGTCCCGGGCATCAATGCTGTAAAACTCCCCCAAACACTGTGTTGTTATCCCCACCACACCTCTTTCACAGTCTCTGCCAGGCGCTCTTCCTCTGAGGCCAAGCACTTGAGTTCAGCCCTTTGCTGGATGGCCTCTAGGATCAACCTGTGATGCCTCAGGATGGTTTCGAAGGCAGCACTTTCTGGGGTCATCACTGAACAAAGAGGGATTGAAAACTCATTAGTAAAACTATGAGCACCATTTTTCCCTTTCATCTTTTCTCAACTCAGTTCATCATAATGAGAATATACTTCATCTATCTCCCACCTGGAGTTGGGAGTGAAGAAGATGGCAAACATCACTGTAATCAGAGTATAATTAATATAAGCTTAGAAGAATTGCTGCACATTTTACTTTGAAAGGTTTACAGACTCCCATGTCCTTGAACAAAATTGCCAGTCCTTACTTCTACTGGTCACGATGTGGAAGACTACCGTAAGAGAGCTGTTTCCTGCAAAGACTGACAATAATCTCTGGTGGGGGCAAAGCCAGCACAGAGGCCAGGCAACCTACCTGCCCGGAAGTAAGCGTCTGCGCCAGGCTCCCTTCGTATTTCCTCCGTGAGCAGGTTCAATGGGCAGGCCTTTGTCTCCTGAGCCACCAGCAGCAGTCGCCAAATGGCTGCTGCAGAGAGAGTCTGCTCTTCTAGAACTGCTGACATCAGAGCACTGAAACCACCTGAACCAGAGTCACGTTTCACAAGCTTCTCCATGACCTTCAAGATGCGGCACAAACATACACATAAGGGACTTTCTAGCCACTGGCCCAGCTGCAGAGCTGCAAGTCTGAGCACTGGGTCGTAGTGAACGTATTTCTGGGGAGGAGTTTTTCAACATCCTTCACTTCTTTCAACCTGAGAGATGTTTATATACGAGAAGGTTCTTCATTCCTCCTTTTGAATGCTTTTCCTTATCACTGCAGAAATTACAACTATCCTACTTGTCACTCTTAGAAATTGAATCACCTACTATCTCCTTCTCTGCTGACCCCTTAGCATTTCTCAACATGGCTGCATGTGTGTATGTTTATATAAAATAGAAATACATTAAAAATATATATATGTTAATCTGTTTTCCTTCTCTCTCAATTTTGCCCACCCTTCCTCCCTCTCTCTTACCTCTCTTTCTCCAGGGGTTAAACTCTTCACATGTGGGATCATTTTTTGTAACATCTGGTTGTCTGTGAAAATCTCTGAGAGGTTTTCGTGATACCGCCTCAATAGTTCAATCCCATAATCATCAGGGCTTGCTTGGACTGTAAGGATATTAGCACAACAACAAAACCTCCTTAACGCCTTTTCTACACGACATGAGGGGAGTTACAAATGCGGACAGAAGAACAGATTAGCACAGCAGCTCTGTCTCTTCTGGAGCATAAGTGCAGCTCGTGGCTTGGGGCCTCACACACGTATGCTCACGTCTCCTCTGGTCTACACTTAATCACTCAGTGTTGCAGGGTCACAAAACCACCAATACTTTGAAAGTTAGCGCCCAGTGGTAGAAGCTAGTGATTGCTCAACCGGGGGTAATTAGAAGGCTGCACTTGTAAGAGGTGCAGATGTAGAGATTCAAGGGATGTTATCTACCAGGCCTGAGGTAAAGGATCCATGCAGCGATCCAAAGTACAGGCAGGCACGAGCCAGGACGGCGGTAGCAAAGCTGACCCATTGTTCTTCTGTTTATATGCCCTCTCAGCCAATCTGTTAGCTACTCTCTTTTAAGAAAGGTTATATTTATTTGAAAGTAAAGAAAAATCAAAACTATCAGGCATTCCCATTAGCTTTGTAGATATTTAAAAATTTATTTTCCTCTCTGGCCCAGTAACTCCACTTCTGGGAATCTAGCCTTAAGAAATGATCTGAAGGCAAAAAAAAAATCTGTGTACAAAGATATTTGCCACTGAGAAGCTTGTGATGATGATGATAACTAATATTTACTGAGTGCGTATTATATTATGTGCTGAGCACTGTGCTCCATGTTTACATATATCATCTCAAAGTAGCCACAAAAATGAAGGTGGAAGGTACCATTCTTACCACCATCTCACAGGGGAGACAATGAGGTGCAGAAGGGTTAAGTCACTTACTCAGGGTCACAGAGCTACCAAAGAAGTCAGGATGCAAATCCCAGTAATCTTGATAGTCTTAACCACTATGCTACATGTGCCCCTAGACATGGGCATGAGTAAGACAGCATAAGTATACTTATGATAGAAACTACATAGCCTTAAAAAAAATAGAATTCTAGGGAGTGTTCTGAAATGTGGAGGAGAATGTTTATGTTATATTGATAAGTGGGGGAAATGGTAAAATATGGTAGAGTATCTCAACATTGTAAAAATAATGTGATAGATAAAATATGTCAATGTGTTCAATACTGAAATTATCACGTGGTGGGATTTGAAGTTTTCTTATTTTTTAAACTGTTCAAGTTTGTATAAGTATATATTATTCTTACAAGCTAGTTAGAAAGTTCTCTCATTTCCCAAATAGCCTTCTTCTGAAAACCATTTCATTCTCAAACGTTCTGGGACGGGGGATGATTGGCTAGAGTTGGGTTGTTTTTCAAAGGGATAGTCGCAAACTGGCTGGACACGAGGGGTGGTTAATTCTGGGCACTGCTGGGACCGAACAGCACTCCAGTGGGAGTGGGGACGTCAGGACCTGAGTTCCTGCTGCTCACACGTGTGAGTCCATCTGCTCCACAGGCGTTCACAGGTGGCACGTGACAGCCCCGGGAAAGCCACACTTCTAGACCCTGAACCACGGGAACATCACGGGGGAGCTTAATGGAGAAGAAATTCTTAGATTTCCGATCCTAACTCCAGAGATATCAAGAATCACTGATTTGTGACAGCTAGTTTCTCTTTCACAACGGCCTTTCTTAACATTGTCTTATCTCCCCCACCAGCAAGGAGCCAAAAGGGTGTTTTAAGCTATAATTTTCTGTAGGAGTGGCTCCAGTCCAGAGAGTCAATAATTAAGTAATACCTGTGGTGCTCGGCAAAGCAGCTAATTTCTGCAAATTCTCCAGCAGAAGGCCCAAGTTTGGGAATGTCATCTTCACAGCCTGAAGGAGTTTTACCAAACTCTCAGCGCTCAGGGTCTTCTCTTCAGTCATTCTGTGCAACAAATTTTCTATTGTCTCCTTGGGTGTTCCACCCTCACAGCAATTCAGAATCACCTGCAGTGGCAAGCAATCAACCCGACACCAGTTACTGGAAATTCTAAGTGCATTTGACACACCACTGGAAAGACCAGCAAGACAGCATTACAAACCGCCCCGACTCCAGGTCCTCTTCTGCTTGTCTCTAGCGCTAGTTTTGTCAGTCTCTTCCTTATTCTGTTTCAATAAAAATCCAAAACATTCTCCAAACAAACAGCTCCATGAAAATCTTTCTTTCTCAATTGCGGGTCTGTGCATATTCTTTGCCTCTGACAGTTTGCATTTTGTGAAAATATTCTTACGCTAGGCCTATATGATAGAGCAAGCAGCTTACATCTAAGCTTTAGATTGAGTTTGTTCAGACACTAAGATTGCAAAACTGACTGGCAATTAATAAATACAGTTACAGTGTTTTTCATCTCTGTTCAGTCAAGTACATGACAGTGGCAGAGGCTGCAAGTTCAGAGCAATTCTATTACTTTACTTCCTTTTACTTTATTTGCATTGCAATTTGAATACCCGGATACTTCATACATTTGTCTGTGGCCTCCAAAATAATAGATTTAAAGTGCACTTCAGGATAATTTTTCTAGCAGATTCCTCATTATCCAGCCCTCTCCTCCCCAGTGGCCACATGCACCAGCTCCAGTCACCATCCCACAGTTCTACCCACTTGTTCTTCCCTGGTATGCTAGAGGGTTTTCTGAGTCAAGAGGGCACAGGCCTCCAGCAAAAGGTTGAAAAATCAAACACCTGACAGTTATTTTAAAGATATTTTCCAATCACAATAGAACTAGCCTTAATGGACTGCAATTAAATATGTATAACTTGGCTCTTGTGGATAATGCAGGGGATTATTTCAATACATGTAATCTACAGTAACTGAATTTTGAACTTTCCTTTGGGAAAATGCCAGCTCTCCAGAGAAAGAGTCAAGCAGATGGTCACAGTAGCATGCCAGAGGACGCTATTATCAAATTACTTCTGTTTTAAAATAATAAATTTAGCTATAAAACCAAATTGGTTTTATATATGTAAAAGAAATATCTATATTACATATATGAAAGGCATGTGTATATTATAAATTAAGTTGTCACATACCTTGTCCATACAGAATATAGTCTTTCTCTTTGTTTAAGGTCTAATATATATTAGATTTCTACTAAATGAGCTAAAATTTAAAACTTAAGGGCTTGTATCTAAAAATCATACTGATTTTTGTGCTATGTCTTAGCTCGTAAACAATAACCTGATACAAAACGAGGCAGCCAGATACTGTAAAGAGTGGGTATGAACTTTAAAGCCGGACAGGCCTAGTTTGAAATCCAGTTCTAAAATGTATGGCCTGTGTGACCTTGGGCAATTAAGTCTTTAAACCTTATTCTTCTCATCTGCAAAAGAAGATAACAATACCAACTCTTGCACTGTCAGTATGACAATTCTCTAAAATGAAGTTGCCATTTGTAGAGCTGAGCAAAACTCCTAGGACATATGTGATTGTTAATAAATGATAGTGGTTACTGATATCATTAGGAAGCAGGATGCACAGTGGGTAAGAGATGTGCTTTGTTTAGAAGTCTGGGTTCCAATGCTGGCCCCAAGCAGCTGTGCCTTTGGGTACGCTGCTTACCATTCTTAGCTTCTGTTTCTTCATCTTTAAAGTTAGGGTATTAACCATAACTTCATAAAGTTGCTGCGGGGGTAGAATTTAGTAATGCTTTAAAGGTCCTCAGTACGTTACTTGGCACACAGTAAACAATAAATAAATGGCAGCTATAGCAATTACTATTCTTGTATCTGTTCCCAATCCTGAAGTGAAAAAATGCCTATTTACCCCCAGAACCCAAGGTATGTTTACAGAAGGGCCATGGTACCTATGATTAGCATCATTCCATAAGAGAGAAAAAGTTCCAAAAGGCCTGAGAGCATGTTCCACATGGTGTAAAAACCCTGTGCCTATGCGATCAACATTCACCTCTACACTCCTGCTTTATTATTTTGCTTCAATTTTCATGAGAAAGAGTAGCCTAATGAAGCTCTGGTGGAACCCCAATCCTAAGAAGTGTTTTTGTGATTTACAACTAATTTAAGTTCTTCTGCTTCAGCCCTTTCTGTCAAGTAAACTGAAAGTGACAGAAGAAAATGACAGCATGGTCTGCCTGGCTGCAGGGAATGGGGCTGGGTTTGGGCTCTACCTATAAATGCTATTTTTATCAAGATAATGAAACAGTTCAAAGGACACATTAAATCTAGCTAATAAGGAAAAAGTTTGAATGAGTAATTGAATGAAATCGCTAAACGAGGAATGAGATATTTCTAGAGCTATAAGCAACTTACTTAAACTGAGTGCCTGAAATTAAACTTAATCTGAAGTCTAAGGAGAAAACAGGGGTTTAATCTTATTCTGTTCATATATTATCTTTCTCAAGAAGTGCAAAGGAGTTAAACTTTTAAAAACATAATTTGCAAAATACAATTTTGAGATTAAAGGTTTTCCCATTTTATATGAAAAAAAGAGCAATATAAGATCGAGAAGAAGAAAATCTAGGATCCAGTCCTCACTATCAATCCAGTACGCAGCAATCACACCAGTGGTTTCTAAACATTTTCTCTCCTGAACATTTAAGCCACTTCCCACAGTTCGATACCACAAAAGTTCTCTGTCCCTATTCCTTCCTTCCAGATATAAAAATATTTTTAGCACAAAGTTGAAATCATAACACCAACAAATACAGTTATCTAGTTGATTTGAGAAGTCATGCCAGCAGTTTTATGAGGATTTTAGCAGCTGGCTGGTGGGAGTGTAAATTGGTACAACCTTCCTGAAGGGCAATTTGGCAATATATATCAAACACTTGAAAAATTTTACTCTCTATTCCAAAATCTCACTTCTTAGAAATTATCCTGAGAAAATAATCTGAGAAGTATGCAACAATTTGTGTGTAAAATGTTCCCCTGTAACATTATTTATAATAGCAAAATATTGAATAGCAAAAACTAAGAAACAAATGCCCCAAAATAATTAATGAATTATGGTATATCCATTAGACAATACAATGCAGCTACCAAAATCCTTATGTAGGTATGGAAATATATTCACAATATATTCAATTAAAAAATAAAGTTACAAAGCTATATGATAATCCCGTCCCAGGATGATTCAAATGAGAAAAAGTGGGAGCACATGTTCCAAAATGTTAGTAGTGATCATCTCTGGGTGGTGAGATGGTGGAAGATTTGGACGTTTTTCTTTCTGCTTGTTTTCCCAATTTTCTAAAGATGAACAGTGTATCATTTCTGTAAAAAGTGTCATAACAATTAGAAATGTGCCTAAACACTTTAACTCTTGGGGCAAATGTTTTATATCAAAATCCCACGGAGTCAGAGCAGGAATATCCAACCATCCACACATCTAAAGATGTAATGTTTGACTATAGTATGCAAGGCACTCAGCAAGCTGGTGTAACGGATACACGGAGGTATGAAGCAAGAACCTGAGCTTCAAGGTGCTTACTATGTAGTATGTGAAGAAATACTGCACGGTAAAAAGTGCTCGGTGTCACAAAAGAGGTTTAAAACAAGTGCTGCAGAAAGGAGGAAGAGATACTCGACAGTTACCCTTTTCTCAGAGTCAGTCAGGAATTCCTCCTCGCCCGTTTCCAGGAACTCCAAAATAGGTCTCAGCTGTGTTACACACCGGATCAGGTCCTCTTTGTGTTCTAGTAACAGAACAGACAAGGTCTTTCCCTCCTCTGTGCTCCCTGGGGGAGAAAGAGCTAGAGACGAACAAGAGAAGCTCGTCAATTTGAAGAAAATGACAGCATGGTTTGTCAAGAGAGATCTAACAGAATAGTAAAGTGATTCTCAGCCAATTCTGAGCACCCGAATGCAGAATCTCCTTTTGGAGAGGAAAATGCTTTATTATTCTGTTTAAACTCTATGAAAGGAAAAATGTTTCACGTATCTGTCGAAACACAAAGCTGTAAAGCCAGCCAGAGGTTAACCTCTGGTTGGCAAGGCCACTGCTTTGTATCTAACCCAAACGAGAGAAACTTCAGCCTTTAAGTGCTGTCAGCAAACCAGTTCACTGTGGGCACTCAAAATACTGATTTGGATGTGTGGCTTTCTGAAGGGCAGGAGAACACTGATGGTATTCTCCAACTCCAAGGTGTCAGATTAGTTAACTAGGGGGTAGAAATGAAGACTCAAATTCAGTTTGTATGTATTAACATGCAGTCTCTGGAACTACAGGTAGAATTTATGTGAAAATCACTTTAACAATAACTAAGCCATTGAAGAAATGTATCACTGGAGCAAGCTTTACAGCATCTGCCCAGAGTAAAATTCAGTCACTCAGGTGGATAAGGTTTCTCGTACCTTTTGGCTGCACTGCTTCTACAGCCTCTGGCTGTCTGTCTAACAGTGTTGTCTTTACCGCAGGATTAGAATCTTGGAACAGCCTCAACAGGGACACGACAGTCTGAACATCCAGGCTCTCACTTCTTACTTTATCCAGGATTCTCTGGAATGCTGACTGTCCTTCTTCACCCACAAGACATCCCATTATGGTCTGTAGAACACAAGTGCCCAGAAAGACAGATTAGCCAGCCACAAGAACTCCATGCTCCTTGGATTTGGCAAGTGGGCCCTCAACAGTTTGATCCCCACCTACTTGACCTTTCTATGGCATTTGACGGTACTATCACCTCTACAGCACAATTCTCCTCTGACTTCTTGACACTGAAGCATTTTGGGTAAGAACTCACCTTTCTGACCACTCTTTTTCTGCCTTCCTCACTGGCTCTTCTTCCAAATCCATAAGCAAAAGCAGTACCTAAGACTGGTTTCAACTCTTTATTTTTTCTCACTTTATATACTCTCCTTTTGAAAAGCTCTCACACATATAGCTTTAACTATCACCTTTATGAAGACAACCCTGAAAACCAGTGCACTAATCTTGAACTCTGTCTCAATCCAGAGCCACAGTGTCTGTTAGATGTGCCTTATCCTCCATGGGTCTCAGCACCATATGCCTAAAACCCAACTCCCTTCATGACTTTTCAACACCTAGAGCATTAAAATATCAACAACTCCAGGGGTAAAATAAACAACATTAGCATTCCTTTCTTCGGTCTGACAGAGCATCTCTCACACAAATGGAAGGAATGCCAACTGGAAGGCAGAATTAATATCTCTATTTCAGCAATAATGAAAAATCTGGTAATTGAAACTTAATTTCATGAGTATAGTCTTATGTATAATCTTTATATTTCTACTTGGCAAAACTACAACTTACCTCTGATGTTTTTTAGTGTCGATACTATAAAAGAAAATATTTTCTCATGAGAGTCTTTAGAGAGCAAAAAGGTTTTCTAGACACACACATGCACACACAGCCACATACACAACACAAAAGGATCTCTTGAACATGTACACTGGCAAAGTTCACCTAGACAGTTATTATATATTCTGACAGTAATTATATGTTTAAAATTGTTGTTTAGAGGAACTTTATCTCCTTCTCTCCTCCCAAATAAACAGGATTATAAATGAGTTAGACTTTGTATTTCTTGAGTTTGTTCTAGCTTGTTTCCTGATCAGAGAGCTAAGTTAAACTTAAAAAAAAGGTTCCTATGAATTTTGGTCATCTCCAAAAGTAAACATAGATAAAACACAATTTAATAATCCTTATTAAGTTTTTATTGGAATAAGTAACTTCCATGAACATAAGATAAACTCATTTTGTCTCTATTTTAAAAATAATAAACAAATGAGATAAAAATGTAAGTTGAATGCTTAATTCTCTTTGGTCGCATTTATTCATCCTTTCTTGCTTTTATTAGTTGGCCTAAAATCTCTTTAGAATGCCTCTTCCCTGACAGCAGTAGGGACCTGAGTAGGCAGCCTGGGGTTCCCAGTATGCCTCCAGGTTTTCATGCCCTTGAGCTGAACCTAATGACTTGCTTCTAAGGAAAAGAATATGGCAAAAGTAATGGGACACCACTTGTGAGGCTAGGTTACTGTGGCTTCCATCTTGCCCACGTGTGGACTCCCTCAGTGTCTTTCCTCTATGGGATGCAAGCTGCCATGTTGAGAGGTACCCTATAGAGAGGCCCATGTGGCAAGAAACTCACATCCCCGGTCAACAGTGAGTGAGTGAGCTTAGAAAGAGACACTCCCCAGCTGAGCATCGACATGTCTGCAGCCCAGGCTGACACCCTGAGTACAGCCCTGTGACAGACCCTGAGCCAGGGACTCAGGTAAGCTATGCCTGGATTTCTGACCCACAGAAACTGTGAGGTCATAAACGTTTGTTCTTTTAAGCTGCTAAATTTTAAGACTAATTTGTTCAGCACAGGAGTAGGTATCTTATAAAGACCCACTATTGCTAATGCCCTTAGTTTTAAACCTGTTTCTTCCTCTTTATTCTCCATTTCTATCCTCCCTCCCTCCCTCCCTCCCTCCCTCTTGTGCACTTAACTGATACAACATACAGCTATCTCATTCTATCCTAGGCCAGTTTTCTTCCCCCCGAAGCTCTCTGAATACCCCAGATCCACCTCTCTCAGTATCCAATTTGTCTGGCATTATCATTTGAGCCAGTGGGGAAGAGAAGCTTTCATCAATGGTGGCATCTGATGCGCTTCTCATTATCCTCTCTGCTGTTTCCTCCTCTGCAGAACTGCTCAGCAGTGAAATTAAAACATTTGTTAACTTCATTGCTCAGCAGTGACACCAGGGTGACCATCTGGGAAGAGAAGCGGGGGTAGGCTGATGAAAGGGCCAGAAGGGAGCAGACAGCTGCCTGGAAAGCCCTGCTCTCTGCTCTTTCTTCCAGTACCTACTGGGGACCTGCACCAGAGCCAGTGCTGTAGCTTACTCTACCAGCCCCCTAAGCTGCCTGGGGTTCCACAGTGGAGTGAGCCCTTTTCTGAAATAGGGGATCTGACTAAACAGAAGGGTGTCACATATTGCAATAGGCTGGAATTCGCTGATTGCTATCACATAACAGAACTCTAAGAAATGGACCAAAACAGGGTTTTATTCTTTAACCAGACATTTGGAACTCCTTTGATTCTTAGAGTTAAAGGTACTTCAATAAATTTGTATCAATTCATGGTCACAGAAGTACTCAAAGTACTTTTATCTATGAATGAAATATAGGTCAATATGTTTAAAGATGGGACAGTTTTCTTTCCCTCTGTTATATGTGAAAAAACCATTTAATCTTTCCCTTACACTCAGATCTTTTAATTGAATTTACTTATTTTCCCAACCATTTGCCTACTGCCTTCGGATTTGTCTTTGTTACACTATATTCTTGTTCGCTCATGCCTTCCTGAATGCTGAGGGCCAGGCAATGGCAATAATGAGACAGACCACAACAGCTCAATACCATCCCAGATACCGTGCATACTTGCCATCTACTTTACTACTTACATCAGATCCTGGAGGCATTACTACGACTACTTAAAGGAGAGTCAGAGAGGTGAAGTAACTTGCCCAAGTTTGCATGGCTAGTGAGCAGAATACCCTGATGAAACACTGAGCTCATTCCAATGATCTGGCACACCTTTCACCCAGTTCCATCTCCCAAACTTCGAGTGTAACCAAATCCATTTCACTGGATTTTATTGGACTTACTAGAATCAACATCACTTGAACACTGGGTAGCATCTAGACAATCTGTACCATTCCTCCTGGTCTCACTGATTAGTGAAGAGACTGGTATACAATAGGTGATTAATAAATGTTTGTTTAACTGAATGAAATTCCCTTCCCATAAGACCACTAACCCTTCTAGCTATAGCTGCATATCTTAGATTTAATAATTAGCAGAGAGGAGATCTGAAAAAAACAACTTAAGTTCATCTCTCATAGACCTGTAAAGTGAACCCTATCCACTCACTTCTCAAGAAGGTTACCCTATACTGTGTCAGTGAACACAGTCCACAAAACACAGACCTACAGGTCTTGACAAACCTCTGAAGTAGTAACACAGATGAAAACATCAGATTCACATAAGAGCCTTCACTGTTGTTTGCCTTTGAAACAAAGTTGAAGGAAAAAAGGATGCTACCAGGTCTTCAGCTTTGGGAGTCTTTCTAGAACTTTAGGTGAAAAGTGGATCAAACAGCAAGGAAATCAATAGTAGAAAAAGTTATCTCCTTATTCTAGTCAAACACCTTGCTATCTACACAATTAATTAAAAGCAGGGACACGGCTAGGAATAAAGCAAGTAGACAATTAAAAGTTCTAACATAAAAGGTGTAAAAAAGTATAAGTTTGCCTTTAAATACAGGTTTTACTCAGCTCAGCCAGAAAGCCTCTTAGGTCAGTATCAGCTTTTTCTAATGGTAAGAGATACTACATTGAGATAGAGACAAGGGGAAGCCACTTTCCCATCCCGGCACCCAAGAGATTTCTCCTTAATCAGTTTTGGCTTTGGTTTCACGCAATTCAAGCTGCCCAGATTCTTCTCATATTGCTGCAATCACTGCTCAGGGAATGGCTTTGCCACCTTTCATCATTTATCTCAGGAAATAAAATAATCAGGACACTGGTTCATGATGTCCTCCCTTAACGCAATCCAGGTCAGGTACATACCTCATATCTGTTTTTAAGAAAAGGAACAGGCTGGTCCATCTCAATCAGAACATCACTCACAAGCCTTAACAGGCCTCAAAATTACACACCTAAGTGTAGATTATAGTTAACGTTGAGCCATCTTTTTAATTTATGATGATGAACCAAATAACAGCCAACAACAACAAAAAACATTCAAAGCTCTCTGGGAGCTAAAGATGTATAAACAGAACAGTGACAAACAAAACCCCCAAACAACCTTTACAACTGTAGCTAAAATGCAGAATGATGTTCCAAGTGAACAGTTCTAATAAATACGTTCGACACTGAAGTCTTTTGGGGATTCCTGTAGTTGGGTGACTTCTGTATACACTTCTCAAAAAATTACATACGTGGCAGGATTTCTTTGCTGTCAAGACATTCTGTAAGGATAGGGATCCAGTCTTATTTATGTTTATTTTCCTAGCAACCAGCTCAATGCCTGGCACATACCAGTTGCTCAGTAAATATTTGCTGAATCAAGGAGAAAGCAAAGAATAACACTTGGGAAATGCGTATTCAGCAGCTACTCAAAACACTGAGAGCTGTCAGCATAGACACTGTGACATCTGCCATCATACATTAAGAATTTTGTTAAGCCATTAACTTCTCCAGCAATGCTTCTCAAAATGTAGTCTAGAGATACCAAAAAAGCAGTCCATGGGGAACTTGTTAAAGATGGAGATTCCCAAGCTCTACCACAACATAAGAATCAGACTCTGGAAATGTGGTCTGGAGGTGTACATTTTAACAAATCCACCATTTTAACAAGTGCATCATTTTTTTTTTTTTTGCGGTACGTGGGCCTCTCACGGTTGTGGCCTCTCCCGTTGCGGAGCACAGGCTCCGGACGCGCAGGCTCAGCGGCCGTGGCTCACGGGCCTAGCCGCTCCGTGGCATGTGGGATCTTCCCGCACCAGGGCACGAACCCGTGTCCCCTGCATCGGCAGGCGGACTCTCAACCACTACGCCACCAGGGAAGCCCAAGTGCATCATTTTTATATATACTGAACTGCTGTTCTAGAGACTGATGGCTTTGTATGAGACACTACACCTGCAGTTCAGGAAGCTACTTCCAAGGGTAATGGTATCTATCTGAAAGCATGACTTAAGCAAACTAAGCTTAAAACATCAACAGCAAACCATCTCATGTCAGAGTAAGTGACCATGGCACTAGGATATTATAAGGCATTAAGTGAAAAAGGAGTTTCAAGACTGACTGAGTCTAAAAATGATTTTTTAAATGACTTTTTAATATTTTTTTAAATTTTAATCACTTTATTTTATTATTTTTTTCTTTCTCTCTTTTCTCCCTTTTCTTCTGAGCCGTGTGGCTGACAGGGTCTTGGTGCTCCAGCCAGGTGTCAGGCCCGAGCCTCTTAGGTGGGAGAGCTGAGTTCAGGATATTGGACCACCAGAGACCTCCTGGCCCCACGTAATAGCAAACGGCAAAAGCTCCCCCAGAGATCTCCATCTCAATGCTAAGACGCAGCTCCACTCAACGACCAGCAAGCTACAGTGCTGGACACCCTATGCCAAACAACTAGCAAGACAGGAACACAACCCCGCCCATTAGCAGAGAGGCTGCCTAAAATCATAATACAGTCACAGACACCCCAAAACACATCACCAGACACAGTCCTGCCCACCAGAAAGATCCAGCTTCATCCACCAGAACACAGGCACTAGTCCCCTCCCCCAGGAAGCCTACACAACCCACTGAACCAACCTTAGCCACTGGGGACAGACACCAAAAACAACGGGAACTACAAATCTGCAGCCTGCGAAAAGGAGACCCCAAACACAGTAAGTCAATCAAAATGAGAAGACAGAGAAACACACAGCAGATGAAGGAGCAAGGTAAAAACCCACCAGACCAAACAAATGAAGAGGAAATAGGCAGTCTACCTGAAAAAGAATTCAGAGTAATGATAGTAAAGATGATCCAAAATCTTGGAAATACAATGGAGAAAATACAAGAAACGTTTAACAAGGACCTAGAAGAACTAAAGAGCATAAAACAATGATGAACAACACAATAAATGAAATTAAAAATTCTCTACAAGGAATCAATAGCAGAATAACTGAGGCAGAAGAACAGGTAAGTGACATGGAAGATAAAACAGTGGAAATAACTACCACAGAGCAGAATAAAGAAAAAAGATTGAAAAGAATTGAGGACAGTCTCAGAGACCTCTGGGGCAACATTAAATGCACCAACATTCGAATTATAGGGGTCCCAGAAGAAGAAGAGAAAAAGAAAGGGACTGAGAAGATATTTCACAAGATTATAGTTGAAAACTTCCCTAATATGGGAAAGGAAATAATCAATCAAGTCCAGGAAGCATAGAGTCCCATACAGGATAAATCCAAGGAGAAACATGCTGAGACACATATTCATCAAACTATCAAAAATTAAATACAAATAAAAAATATTAAAAGCAGCAAGGGAAAAGCAACAAATAACATACAAAGGAATACCCATAAGGTTAACAGCTGATCTTTCAGCAGAAACTCTGCAAGCCAGAAGGGAGTGGCAAGACATATTTAAAGTGATGAAAGGGAAAAACCTACAACCAAGATTACTCTACCCAGCAAGGATCTCATTCAGATTTGACGGAGAAATTAAAACCTTTACAGACAAGCAAAAGCTAAGAGAATTCAGCACCACCAAACCAGCTTTACAACAAATGCTAAAGGAACTTCTCTAGACAGGAAACACAAGAGAAGGAAAAGACCTACAATAACAAACCCAAAACATTTAAGAAAATGGTAATAGGAACATACATATCAATATTTACCTTAAATGTAAATGGATTAAATGCTCCAACCAAAAGACACAGACTGGCTGAATGGATACAAAAACAAGACCCGTATATATGTTGTCTACAAGAGACCCACTTCAGGCCTAGGGACACATACAGACTGAAAGTGAGGGGATGGAAAAAGATATTCCATGCAAATGGAAATCAAAAGAAAGCTGGAGTAGCAATCCTCTTACCAGACAAAATAGACTTTAAAACAAAGACCAGGGCTTCCCTGGTGGCGCAGTGGATGAGAGTCTGCCTGCTGATGTAGGGGACATGGGTTCGTGCCCCGGTCCGGGAAGATCCCGCAAGCCGCGGAGCGGCTGGGTCCGTGAGCCATGGCCGCTGAGCCTGCGCGTCTGGAGTCTGTGCTCCGCAACGGGAGAGGCCACAACAGTTAGAGGCCCGCGTACCGCAAAAAAACAAAAACAAAGACCATTACAAGAGACAAAGAAGGACACACATAATGATCAAGGGATCAATCCAAGAAGAAGATACAACAATTGTAAATATTTATGCACCCAACATAGGAGCACCTCAATACATAAGACAAATGCTAACAGCCATAAAAGGGGAAATCGAAAGTAACACAACAATAGTAACACCCTACTTTCACCAATGGACAGATCATCCAAAATGAAAATAAATAAGGAAACAGAAGCTTTAAATAACATATTCAACAAGATGGACTTAATTGATATTTATAGGACATTCCAGCCAAAAACAACAGAATACACTTTCTTCTCAAGTGCTCATGGAACATTCTCCAGGATAGATCATATCTTGGGTCACAAATCAAGCCTTGGTAAAATTAAGAAAATTGAAATTGTATCAAGTATCTTTTCTGACCACAGTGCTATGAGACTAGATATCAATTACAGGGAAAAATCTGTAAAAAATACAAACACATGGAGGCTAAACAGTACACTACTAAATAACCAAGAGATCACTGAAAAAGTCAAAGAGGAAATCAAAAAATACCTAGAAACAAATGACAATGAAAACACGATGACCCAAAACCTATGGGATGCAGCAAAAGCAGTTCTAAGAGGGAAATTTATAGCAATACAATCCTACCGCAAGAAACAAGAAACATCTAAAATAAACAACCTAACCTTACACCTAAAGCAATTAGAGAAAGAAGAACAAAAAAACCCCAAAGTTAGCAGAAGGAAAGAAATCATAAAGATCAGATCAGAAATAAATGAAAAAGAAATGAAGGAAATGATAGCAAAGACCAATAAAACTAAAAGCTGGTTTTTTGAGAAGATGAACAAAATTGATAAACCATTAGCCAGACTCATCAAGAAAAAAAGGGAGAAGTCTCAAATCAACAGAATTAGAAATGAAAATGGAGAAGTAACAACTGACAGTGCAGAAAAACAAAGGATCATGAGAGATTACTACAAGCAACTATATGCCAATAAAATGGACAACCTGGAAGAAATGGACAAATTCTTAGAAAAGCACAACCTTCAGAGACTGAACCAGGAAGAAACAGAAAATACAAACAGATGAATCACAAGCACTGAAATTGAAACTGTGATTAAAAATCTTCCAACAAACAAAAGCCCAGGACCAGATGGCTTCACAGGTGAATTCTATCAAACATTTAGGGAAGAGCTAACACCTATCCTTCTCAAACTCTTCCAAAATAAAGCAGAGTGAGGAACACTCCCAAACTCATTCTACGAGGCCACCATCACCTTCATACCAAAACCAGACAAAGATGTCACAAAAAAAGAAAACTACAGGCTAATATCACTGATGAACATAGATGCAAAAATCCTCAACAAAATACTAGCAAACAGAATCCAACAGCACATTAAAAGGATCATACACCATGATCAAGTGGGGTTTATCTCAGGAATGCAAGGATTCTTCAATATACGCAAATCAATCAATGTGATAAGCCATATTAACAGAGTGAAAGATAAAAATCATATGATCATCTCAACAGATGCAGAGAAAGCTTTTGACAAAATTCAACACCCATTTATGATAAAAACCCTCCAGAAAGTAGGCATAGGGGGAACTTACATCAACATAATAAAGGCCACATATGACAAACCCACAGCCAGCATCATTCTCAATGATGAAAACCTGAAAACATTTCCACGAAGATCAGGAACAAGACAAGGTTGTCCACGCTCACCACTATTATTCAACATAGTTTTGGAAGTTTTAGCCACAGCAATCAGAGAAGAAAAAGAAATAAAAGGAATCCAAATTGGAAAAGAAGAAGTAAAGCTGTCACTGTTTGCAGATGACATGATACTATACATAGAGAATCCTAAAGATGCTGCCAGAAAACTACTAGAGCTAATCAATGAATCTGGTAAAGTAGCAGGATACAAAATTAATGCACAGAAATCTCTTGCATGCCTCTACACTAATGATGAAAAATCTGAAAGAGAAATTAAGGGAACACTCCCATTTACCAATGCAACAAAAAGAATAAAATACCTAGGAATAAATCTATCTAAGGAGACAAAAGACCTATATGCAGAAAACTATAAGAAACTGATGAAAGAAATTAAAGATGATATAAACAGATGGAGAGATATACCATGTTCTTGGATTGGAAGAATCAACATTGTGAAAATGACTCTACTATCCAAAGCAATCTACAGATTCAATGCAATCTCTATCAAACTACCAATGGCATTTTTCACAGAACTAGAACAAAAAATTTCACAATTTGTATGGAAACACAAAAGACCCCGAATCGCAAAAGCAACCTTGAGAAAGAAAAATGGAGCTGGAGTAATCAGGCTCCCTGACTTCAGACTATACTACAAAGCTACAGTAATCAAGACAGTATGGTACTGGCAAAAAAACAGAAATATAGATCAATGGAACAGACAGAAAGCCCAGAGATAAACCCACGCACATATGGTCACCTTATCTTTGATAAAGGAGGCAAGAATATACAATGGAGAAAAGATAGCCTTTCGATAAGTGGTGCTGGGAAAACTGGACAGCTACATGTAGAAGAATGAAATTAGAACACTCCCTAACACCATACACAAAAATAAACTCAAAATGGATAAAAGACCTAAATGTAAGACCAGACACTATAAGACTCTTAGAGGAAAACATAGGTAGAACACTCTATGACATAAATCACAGCAAAATCCTTTTTGATCCACCTCCTAGAGTAATGGAAATAAAAACAAAAATAAATAAATGGGACCTAATGAAACTTAAAAGCTTTTGCACAGCAAAGGAAACCATAAACAAGACGAAAAGACAATCCTCAGAATGGGAGAAAATATTTGCCAACGAAGGAACTGACAAAGGATTAATCTCTGCAATATACAAGCAGCTCATACAGCTCAATATCAAAGAAACAAATAACCCAATCCAAAAATGGGCAGAAGACCTAAACAGACATTTCTCCAAAGGAGATATACAGATTGCCAACAAACACATGAAAGGATGCTCAACATCACTGATCATTAGAGAAATGTAAATCAAAACTACAATGAGGGGACTTCCGGGAAGATGGCGGAAGAGTAAGACGCAGAGATCACCTTCCTCCCCACAGATACACCAGAAATACATCTACGCGTGGAACAACTCCTACGGAACACCTACTGAACGCTGGCAGAAGACCTCAGACCTCCAAAAGGCAAGGAACCCCCCACGTACCTGGTTAGGGCAAAAGAAAAAACTAAACAGAGACAAAAGGATAGGGACGGGTCCTGCACCAGCGGGAGAGAGCTGTGAAGGAGGAAAAGTGTCCACACACTAGGAAGCCCCTTCGCGGGTGGAGACTTCGGGAGGCGGAGTGGGGGAGCTTGGGAGCCGCGGAGGAGAGCACAGCAACAGGGGTGCGGAGGGCAAAGCGGACAGATTCCAGCGCAGAGGATCGGGCCGACCGGCACTCACCAGCCGAGAGGCTTGTCTGCTCGCCCGCCGGGGCGGGCGGGGCTGGGAGCTGAGGCTCCGGCTTTTGGGCTTTTGTCGGAGCGCCGGGAGAGGACTGAGGTTGGCGGCGTGAACACAGCCTGCAGGGCGTTAGTGCACCGCGGCTAGCCGGGAGAGAGTCCGGGGAAAAGTCTGGACCTGCCGAAGAGGCAAGAGACTTTTACGTCCCTCTTTGTTTCCTGGTGCACGAAGAGAGGGGATTAAGAACGCTGCTTGAGAGAGCTCCAGGGACGGGCGCGAGCCGCGGCTAAAAGTGCGGAGCCCAGAGACAGACATGAGACGCTAAGGCCGCTGCTGTCGCCACCAGGAGGCCTGTGTGCGAACACAGGTCACTAGCCACACGCCCTTCCGGGGAGCCTGTGCAGCCCGCCACTGCCAGGGTCCCGGGATCCAGGGACAACTCGCCCGGGAGATCGCACGGCGCGCCTCAGGCTGCAACGTCACGCCGGCCTCTGCCGCTGCAGGCCCGCCCCACACTCCGTGACCCTCCCTACCCCCCGGCCTGAGTGAGCCAGAGCCTCCGAATCAGCGGCTCCTTTAACCCCGTCCTGTCTGAGCAAAGAACAGACGCCCTCCGGCGACCTACACGCACAGGCGGGGCCAAATCCAAAGCTGAGCCCCTGGGAGCTGTGAGAACAAAGAAGAGAAAGGGAAATCTCTCCCAGCAGCCTCAGAAGCAGCGGATTAAAGCTCCACAATCAACTTGATATACCCTGCATCTGTGGAATACCTGAATAGTCAACGAATCATCCCAAATTAAGGAGCCCTGTGGATGAAAGGCTCTTGGTGCTGCAGCCAGGAGTCAGTGCTGTGCCTCTGAGGTGGGAGAGCCAACTTCAGGACACTGGTCCACAAGAGGCCTCCCAGCTGCACATAATATCAAACAGCAAAAATCTCCGAGAGATCTCCATCTCAATGCCAGCACCCAGCTTCACTCAACGACCAGCAAGCTACAGTGCTGGACATCCTATGCCAAACAACTAGCAAGACAGGAACACAACCCCACCCATTAGCAGAGAGGCTGCCCAAAATCATAATAAGTCTACAGACACCCCAAAACACACCACCAGACGTGGATCTGCCCACCAGAAAGACAAGATCCAGCCTCATCCACCAGAACACAGGCACTAGTACCCTCCACCAGGAAGCCGACACAACCCACTGAACCAACCTTAGCCACTGGGGACAGACACAAAAAACAACAGGAACTACGAACCTTCAGCCTGCAAAAAAGGAGACCACAAACACAGTAAGATAAGCAAAATGAAAAGACAGAAAAACACACAGCAGATGAAGGAGCAAGATAAAAACCCACCAGACCTAACAAATGAAGAGGAAATAGGCAGTCTACCGGAAAAAGAATTCAGAATAATGATAGTAAGGTTGATCCGAAATCTTGGAGATAGAATGGACAATAGAATGGACAAAATGCAAGAATCAGTTAACAAGGACCTAGAAGAACTAAAGATGAAACAGGCAACGATGAACAACACAATAAATGAAATTAAAAGTACTCTAGATGGGATCAATAGCAGAATAACTGAGGCAGAAGAACGGATAAGTGACCTGGAAGATAAAATAGTGGAAATAACTACTGCAGAGCAGAATAAAGAAAAAAGAATGAAAAGAACTGAGGACAGTCTCAGAGACCTCTGGGACAACATTAAACGCACCAACATTCGAATTATAGGGGTTCCAGAAGAAGAAGAGAAAAAGAAAGGGACTGAGAAAATATTTGAAGAGATTATAGTTGAAAACTTCCCTAATATGGGAAAGGAAATAGTTAATCAAGTCCAGGAAGCACAGAGAGTCCCATACAGGATAAATCCAAGGAGAAATACGCCAAGACACATATTAATCAAACTGTCAAAAATTAAATACAAAGAAAACATATTAAAAGCAGCAAGGGAAAAACAACAAATAACACACAAGGGAATCCCCATAAGGTTAACAGCTGATCTTTCAGCAGAAACTCTGCAAGCCAGAAGGGAGTGGCAGGACATATTGAAAGTGTTGAAGGAGAAAAACCTGCAACCAAGATTACTCTACCCAGCAAGGATCTCATTCAGATTTGATGGAGAAATTAAAACCTTTACAGACAAGCAAAAGCTGAGAGAGTTCAGCACCACCAAACCAGCTCTACAACAACTGCTAAAGGAACTTCTCTAGGCAAGAAACACAAAAGAAGGAAAAGACCTACAATAACAAACCCCAAACAATTAAGAAAATGGGAATGGGAACACACATATCGATAATTACCTTAAATGTAAATGGACTAAATGCTCCCACCAAAAGACACAGATTGGCTGAATGGATACAAAAACAAGACCCATATATTTGCTGTGTACAAGAGACCCACTTCAGACCTAGAGACACATACAGACTGAAAGTAAGGGGATGGAAAAAGGTATTTCATGCAAATGGAAACCAAAAGAAAGCTGGAGTAGCAATTCTCATATAAGTTATATATATATATATGTAGTTTGCTTGAGTGCAGTGTTTTTTGTTTTCTGTACTGAATTCATTAGCATGGGTCGGTATAAAATTTAGCATAGGTCAATATGTAATTTGTAAACTAATAAGGTCTTAAAAGTGAGGAATTAAGTCTTTTAAATTTAATTATTTATTGTAAAGAGCAGAATAGCATACATAAACAGGTGCCTAAGGAAAACTTGTATTCTAATATGGAACTCTCATGAACACCTTTTTTTTTTTTTCTTCTAACGGTATGATAGTAGGCCATTTGATTATTTTTATGGCTTTAACTTTACAACAATGAAATATTCGTAAATTTTAAAAAGTATTTTTCTTTATTTGATGCGGGTGGGATACTGGAGAAATGAAAGGTCAAACATCTATTGAGGAATCCATACTTGTCTATATATTGTGTACTTTTATTTCAAGAACTGATTTAAAATTCCTAAAAGGATGCTATAATAAGTTATTATGCCATTTTACAGACTGAATTAAGTGAATTTCAGGGAGGTATGAAACTTGCCTAAGGCTATCCAGCTACCAAGCGGTAGAAGTGAGAATTAAATCCAGGTATACCTATAAAAAAAAAAAAATAAAAATAAAAAAAAAAAAAAAGAAGGCGAGGGCAGCACCAGGGTATGGGGTTGTTAGTTTTATAGGGGTGAGTAATTTCATACGCTGATGAGTGGGAGGAGTATTCCAGCTATTTTGGGGAAGGGGTGGGGATTTCTAGGAATTGAGCCACCGCCCACTTTTTGACTTTTATGGTCATCCTTGGAACTGTCGTGGCACCTGTGGGTGTGTCACTTAGCTTGCTGATGTGTTACAATGAGTGTATACTGAGGCTCAAGGTCTAGTGGAAGTAGACTCGTCCGCCATCTTGGACCTATTTTGTTCTAATCAGTTTATGTTGTGTCCTCGGGCTATGTAATTCTTTTAAAGGTTGTGCCCTGCCCCCTTTCCTCCTGTTTCATATTGAATATATAATATTTACCAGAGTATGTTTTAATAATTAATACATGATATATTGTATAATTAATTTATATATCATATATATAATGATATCTATAGGTATTTGTTCTAATAAGTCATTAAAAATAAATGAATATTCTTTTTCTTTCATAAAAAAAAAAAAAAAATTAGCCATCCTAGTAAGTATGAAATGGCATCTCATTGTACTAAGCATACTTTCTTGTTCTTGTTTGCCATTTGTATATCTTCTTTGGAGAAATGTCTGTTCAAACATTTTGTCCATTTTAAAAATTTGGTTGTTGAAATTTTACAGTTATTACAAAATATTGGCTATAAAAAAAAAAAAAAAAAAAAAAACTACAATGAGGTATCACCTCACACCAGTCAGAATGGCCATCATCAAAAAAATCTACAAACAATAAATGCTGGAGAGGGTGTGGAGAAAAGGAAACCCTCTTGCACTGTTGGTGGGAACGTAAATTGATACAGCCACTATGGAGAACAGCATGGAGGTTCCTTCAAAAACTAAAATCAGAACTACCATATGACCCAGCAATCCCACTACTGGGCATATACCCTGAGAAAACCATAATTCAAAAAGAGACATGTACCACAATGTTCATTGCAACTCTATTTACAATAGTCAGGACATGGAAGCAACCTAAATGTCCATTGACAGATGAATGGATAAAGAAGATATGGCACATATATACAATGGAATATTACTCAGCCATAAAAAGAAACAAAATTGAGTTATTTGTAGTGAGGTGGATGGACTTAGAGACTGTCATGCAGAGTGAAGTAAGTCCAAAAGAGAAAAACAAATACCGTATGGTAACACATAGATATGGAATCTAAAAAAAAATGGTTCTGAAGAACTTACAGGCAAGACAGGAATAAAGATGCAGGCATAGAGAATGGACTTGAGGACACAGGGAGGGGGAAGGGTAGGCTGGGATGAAGTAAGAGAGTGGCATGGACATATATACACTACCAAATGTAAAATAGATAGCTAGTGGGAAGCAGCCACATAGCACAGGGAGATCACCTCAGTGCTCTGTGACCACCTAGAGGGGTGGGATAGGGAGGGTGGGAGGGAGACGCAAGAGGGAGGGGATATGGGGATATATGTATACATATAGCTGATTCACTTTGTTATAAAGCAGAAACTAACACACCATTGTAAAGCAATTATACTCCAACAAAGATGTTAAAAATAAATAAATAAAAAATTTTTAAAAAATACTGAGTTAATGTATCAGCAAACAAAAGCAGTCGTCACCTACTGAGCTCCTTCTATGTGCCTGCCGTTTTAGTGTGAGTTTTACATAAATCTTAATTAATTTCACAATGACCCTATGATGTAGGTGATAACACTACCAAATTTTACAAATTAGGAAATTAAGGCTTTCAGGTATTAAGCTGCTGAAGCTAACAATACTAGTAAATGGTAGAGCTGGATAAATAAATGGTATGTCCATGCAATGGGACCCTGCTCAGCAATAAATAGGAATGAACATGCAACAACTTGGGTGAACCTCAAAATAGTCATGCTGAATGCAAGAAGCCAGACCAAAAGGGATACAGATTATATGATTCCAATTATAAAATACTCTAGAAAATGCACATTCATCTAGAGAGAGAGAAAGCAGACAAGTGTTACCTGGGAAATTGCAAGTGGAAAGGGGCAGGATGGACGGATTGCAAAGGGATGTGACAAGATTTTTAGGGGTGATGGATATGTTCACTATCTTGATTGTGATGATGATTTCAGGTTTCAAAACTTAGCAAACTATAACCTTTAAATATGTACAATTTGCTGTACATCAATCATACCTCAAGCTGTCTAAAATAAAGTGAGAGAGAAAAGTACAGGGCCTACATACAAAGCAGTACCTCCCCAACTCTATATTTAATTTAATCTTACGTTCTTAAAGTATTTTTCCTTTTTTCTTTCTGTAGCTGAACAATTTATTATAGAATAAAACAGAATCAGTTTTAAATATAGCTACCAAGTGATTTGTAGTGCTCTTACTCTGACCTCTAAAACCGAGGAAGAAATAACATAAGCCTATAATGATCACCAACAGTGAATCAGTGTTATTGCAAAGTACTATTAACGTTATTGCCATCAAACGATTAGGACAAGCAGTGGGGGGGAAATGTTGAATGAATCCCTGTACAGCAAACATTTCTTGAACACCTGTATGTGCCAGACACTTTTAGGTACACGTGTTGGGAAAAAAATGCATAAGACACAGTTTAAGTTAGTACAGAGGTGACACTAATAATTTGAGTATTGCTGATCTAAGGAATGATGTTGCTCCTCTGTAACCAAAGTTAAGTGGAGAGGAAGTCTTAAGAGAGAAAATGAAGAGGTGTGTCTATAAGCTATCGAGGTAAAAAACTAGTGACAAAATGATGGATTGAACAGCTAAGAGAACATCCAAGTGCAAACATACAAAACCATAATGTCCTTCAGCATAATCAGTACAAAGAGTACCAAGGATTTACCACTTGAAACCTCCCCTAAGAGAGTCATCAGGGTCAGCCCAGTCTTGTAAACAGCTTATCTCTCAAAAAAACAATTTAGAGCCAACTGTCGATAAACCATGGTTAAAGTAAATACTTGATCTTGAATTTGTTTTTTAAAAAGTAACTTGCTATGAATCAGGGAACTATTTAAATAGTAGAAGGCATTTATTGCTTGGATTAATAGTAAATAACAGGGCTCCCCTGGTGGTGCAGTGGTTGAGAGTCTGCCTGCCAATGCAGGGGACATGGGTTCGAGCCCTGGTCTGGGAAGATCCCACGTGCTGCGGAGCAACTGAGCCTGCGAGCCACAATTACTGAGCCTGCGCGTCTAGAGCCTGTGCTCTGCAACAAGCGAGGCCACGATAGTGAGAGGCCCGCGCACTGCAATGAAGAGTGGCCCCCGCTCGCCACAACTAGAGGAAGCCCTCGCACAGAAACGAAGACCCAACACAGCCATAAATAAATAATAAAAAAATTAAAATTGCAACCTCCCTTTAAAAAAAAAAAAAGTAACTAACAGACACTAAATTGTCTACAGCAACATGGGAGGCCTCCCCACACTAACCCCTCAGTCAGATAAGCAAGCCTACAGGGGCAGTGCCCACTCACTCTGCCAGCACCTCTCAGAATGGGAAGCATGGCCGGAAGAAAGGGGAAGCAAGGGAGTCCTAAAGTGGCAGTGCAGTCAACCCTACAGCATCAGGTGTGAGGAACTGGGTAGTGAGGGAGCCCACAGGTGGGGATGCACCTCACTGAGATAATGAAAAAACAGAAAACGTCAGCTAAGAAATAGAGCATGATAACCATTTGACAGTTTTCTGTCAGGTGATGCCTATGTACCTTTATACATACATGACATACACGCATCATTTTTATCCCTTTGGGAGGCAGTAACTCAATGTGTAAGAGGAGCGCTCTAAAGTCAGAATGCTTAGGTTTGAATTCTTGCTCAGAGCTTAGTTTTATGAGCTCTGCAACCTTGGCCGAGTTACATCACCTCTTTGAGACAGTTCTTCTCATCCATAAAACAGTGATAAAAAATAATAAAATAGTATCCACCTCAATGATTTTTGTGAGGATTAGATGAGATAACATATGTATTGATACCAAGTGTATCAAGGTAAGAATTCAATAAATGTTCACCATTATTGTTTTTATGTCTGAAAATGACCACTGTATTCCTAAACACGATGCAATTTACTGTGTAAGTCCATATTAAATCCTTTTCGTACCATGTTTTGAGTATTTATTGTTGTTTGGTTTTTTGTTTTTATTACTTCATCTCTGATTTGGGGTTATCCATAACTACCTTCTGCCCCATTTTATTCCTGATTAATCAGGAGGAAATGGTAAGCTCAGTTAAGTATCCTGGATCAAAACCGGTTGTAAGCTGGGATCCACCTAGTGATCAAAATATAACTTCGTTTTGAAAGTCTCTTGCCTAGCACTTTTGCATGACTGTCCTTTAGGGGATAAATGTCAAAAAAAAAAATTTAAAGTTTGAAAAAAATTGAGATCCTGATAACTGATCTGCTATCCTGAGAACACTAAACCAGCAAACAAATAAAATTCATGGTACCTACCTCCTTCTGTGCACCTTTAATTTCTGAACATTCTTCTAGTCTTTTTAAAACATCCTGGGTAATCAAGAGTGCATCTGAGAAGATTTTTTCATTTTCTAGAAGAAAATTCAGCTGGTAATGCTTCCCCTCATACTCTGAATGTAAAACAAAACAAAATTTAAAAAATCAGTGATTGATTACTTGAAATAATTTTTAAAAGTTTAAGCTGTCTGAGAACCTTTAGGTCATGTACTGCATTTGTAAACAAAACAGCTAATGTATCAGTTATGAGTAATAGCAAACAGCATCTCTAATAGCTTCCTCCTTTGTGCCATCATCATCCTAGTTAAAATAACGGGTAAGAATCAAAGATGGTACATGGTTATTTCAATACTGCTTTTCTGCTCTGTGGTTCATCTTCAGGCTTGCAACACTCAAAACCACAGACACTTTTAAAAGAAGAATACCCTAGTACAAGTATTGCATTGGATTTTGGTTTCCAATCTAACAGTGATCTTTGATAAATTTATCAATGAAACAAACAAACAAACAAAAAAATCATAAAGATCACTGAATCTAGTAACTGACAACAGAAGGACAGATTACAAAACAACTATTAAAGGAATATTACCTGATTCTGGGCTTGCTTCCTTTGCCTCACTAAAGGTTTGTACAACAGGAGAAGGGGAAAAATCTTCAGCTGTCAGAGGAGTCTCCACTGGGGTGTCTGCATTCCCCTGAATCCCCTGGGCAGCGGAAGGATCCACACTCATCTCTTGCACAACCGTCTGGATCACTTCCCCCACCTCGGCTTTCAGAGGGCCGCCTGGAGGGGTGGAAACATCCGGGGAAGAATGAAGCTCTCCAGCACCCTCGGAGGAAAGGATTTCTACTTCAGGCTTCTCCAACTCCTTCCTGGATGACTCTGAGGATGGTGTGGAGACATCCCTCACCACCTGACCCTGAACAGAGCAGTTTACAAGGCTAGCTAGAAGATTTTTACAACTAACAGCCACATCAAACATCTGTAGGCTGTCGGCTAAGGAGATGATTTTGGAGAAGTTGTGTTTGCCCACAGGTAGTTTGCCAGTGTACATCATTTCTAACAAGAGGGCAAACTCCTCAGGGCTCACGACAGATGCATCGATGGAGATGGTGTCTGTGTTGTCCAGCAGGGTTTTGAACAGGAGGCTGGCAGCAGCCAGGACAAGTTTGTGGGCCCTGAAGTAAATGGTACCAATGGAAATGGTGCAGTCACAGAACTGCTGCTCCTTGCACAGCGTGTAGAGCTGCTGCAGCAGCTGCCGGCTATAGTTGGGGAGCTCCATCGCATCAGCTCTGTCTGAGGACTTCCTTTCCTCTCTTCTTCCAGAATCACTTTGTGAGGATCAGCACTAGATCCTGGAAAAACCCCAAAAATGCCATGTTAATACTTCATAAGCACACAGGGAAATGCCCTGAATGAAATATGAAAATGAACAGGCAATTCACTGGTTCATTCAGCAAATGCTGCTGAACAGGAAGGAGTACTGTGCCAGGTATACTGAATTAATCATGATAATAACTGGCATGGGTTTAACTGCATGAACAGGACTATGCTTAGTGTGTCATCTGGATGATCTCACTTGATCCTCACAAAAACTCACTGGAAAAGTACTGTATCCTCCCCATTTTATACATAAGACTGAAGCTCAAAGAGACTGAGAGAACCAGCTTAAGGAAAAACAGCCATTAAGTGGCATACCCATGTCTCACTGATTTCAAAGCTGTAAGTAACTATATTGCTAAATGCATTCTGCTCTCAAGTTCTCAGCCAAATGAAGGAGACATATATATATATAAACAGGTTTATAATACAATGTCCTCATATTACTTGACCTATCTGCAGCCCTGAATACAGGTCGTCATTCCCTCCCCTTTAAAATGCATTTTTCACTTGATCCTGCGCTCTCTGGTTCCTTTGCTGGGTTCTCTGCATCACTTTGGCCTCTAAAGTTTGCTGTGCTCCAGGACTGTCATCTCACTTCTTCTCTCTCATCTGATTCCATACCTTTGAAATAGCTAAATGTTGAGAGCTTTTAGATTTATATTTCCAGCTCAGCCCTTTCCTCTGAACTGCAGACGCACACTTCCAACTACCTATTGAACATCTCTAATTGGAGGCCTGTTAGGTTTCTTAAACTTAAATCCAAACTCCCCTGCCATCTTCCCCACTTCACAGCAATTCTGTCCCTTCTAGTTGTTCAGACCAAAAACCTAGAAATCATCCTTAACTCCTGTTTTTTCTCATATCCCTTACCCAATCCTTTATAAATCCTGTTGGCTCTACCTTCAAAATATATCCAAAATCCAATCACTTATTACTACCTCCACTGGTTCTACTCTGGTCAGCCCAAGCCACCATCACCTTTTATTTGGATATTGCAACAATGTCCTAACTGGTCCCCCATGCCTCCTTCCTAGCCCTACCCCTACCCTACTCTATCTTCAACCCAGTAGTCAGAGAGATCTTTTTAGCACATAGCCATATATGTCACTTTGCACAAAAGCCTCCATGGTTCCTGGTCTCAGAGTAAAAGCCAAAAGCCAAAATTCTTACTCTGGCTGTCATTAGCTCTAAAACCTCAGCTTCTGCCTCGCTCCCCCTCACCCATTCTGCTGTAAGCACCACGCCTTCCTTGCTGATTGTGGAACACCCTAAGCATATTCACCCGTAGGTTTCTTCACATGTGTGCATGGCCCACTCTCTCACTCCCATCAGGACTCTGCTCAATGGCCACATGATCAACGAGGTCTTCCCTGACCATGTTCTTTATTTTATTTATTTTTTAATGATTTAGAACATTTAATCAAATCTGACCATGTTCTTTAAATAGCAACCTCCTCTCCAACCACAGAACATTCCATCCCTCTTACTCTATTTTTTATCATAGCCTACTGACACATATTTTTACTTACTTATCATGTACCCCCCTTCACTAGAATATAAACTCCATTAGGGAAGGAACTTTTTTTTTTCATCATCTGCTGCATCCCAGTGCTTAAAATTCTGCCTAACACAAACACTGTTGGTTAGTTGGTGGAATGAATAAATGAATGGCAGGAAATGTAATGATAGAGATTTGTACTTAGAAGCCCAGTTTGGGGAATAGGGATATCCAAGAGTTACAGTAAGGTTTTTGTGGAGGAGCTAACAGCTAACCTGCCTTAATAAGTGAGCAGGCACTGATGAGGTGAAAAGAGTGGGAGAAAAAGGCACTCCAAGCAGGGAAGCCTGCGTGAGGCACACAAATAAGAAAACATCACATGGCAGGAAGGAGGTTTAGGAGGGGATTATAAGGAGTTCAGTGATACTGAACATATAGAAAGGGACAGGGAGTGTCAGGAGATGAATCTGGAGAGGCAGGCAGAGGTTCTGGCCACAGAAAGATACATGGGCCATGCTTAGGAGCTTGGATTTATCCTAAAGACAATGAGGAGTCAATGAAGGGTTTGAAGGGCTTTAAGCAGGAAAGTCACATGGTCTTTGACATTTGTCAAAATAACATTGGTTGCCTTTGTTACCTTTCCACTCCACCACTATTCCTTATTTTTCCACATTTGAAACTGACAAATAAAAATAAAAATGAAAATATTTCCAAGTTCTGGTTTCCAGGTTTCTGGTCTGGCATGGAAGGAGCTTAAAAGTCACCATTCTAACTTGGCAGGTAAAAAGGCAAACAGACGGAAAAATCAACAACTCTTCTTAGCTCTGTCAGAGAAGTGAGGTCACAGGGCAAAACTACTGCTCCCAAAATTGGAGAGACTGGCAGAGAATCACAACTTCTCAGAGCAGAAACCCACCAAGAGAAATCCATGGGAAGCAGTGCCAGAATAGGAAAACTAAACCTAAGTTAACGAACTGACGGAGGCTCAGGGTGGACAAGTCTGAGAGTTAAAAACTCCAGAGGGACAGAGTCATAATTTTGTGAGTTTTAACTCCAGGAGCTCTACTGGGTACTCAAGTGAATACTGGGGGAAAATTCCCTTCTGCTTCTGGCAGGAGGAAGGAGAAAGTAACCATTTTAAAATACGACAGAGGATTCTGTTCTTCTCAACAAGGCCTAGTATCAGAAGAAACTATTTTACCAGAGTCTAACCTAACTGGAGGAAAGGAAATACCCAACGTCAGCCCACTCCAGCCATCCTGTACCACTTAAGGAGGTGGGGAGGGGGAGACTGAAAAGTATCAGTGAAGTTCACAGTCCAGGGGCACAGACTTACCAAAAGACTGAGACCTAATGATAGGTCTATAAAACACACTTCCTCCCTTCACATCTTACCACCCCATCACTATAGTTATACTTACCACAGTTCCTTTTACCCAGTACTTTATGTCTCCCTTTCAAGAAAAAACTACCAGGCATACTAAAAGGCAAAAAACACACTTCAAAGAGACTGAACAAGCATCAGAACCACAGTCAGATATGTCAGGAATTATCGGACAAGGAATTAAAAAAAAATGATTAATAAGGGATTTAAAGGAAAAAGTAGACAACATGCAAAAACAGATGGCAATGTAAGCAGAGAGATGGAAATTCTAAGAAAGAATGAAAAAGAAAAGCTAGAGGTTAAAAACACTGTAACAGAAATAAAGAATGCCTTTGATGCACTTACTAGTAGACTAGATATGGTTGAGTAAAGAATCTCTGACCTTGAGGATATAACAATAAGAAACTTCCAAAACTGAAAAGCAAAGTGAAAAAGGTCTGAAAAAAACAGAACCAATATCCAAGAACTGTGAGACAACCACAAGAGGTAAAACATATGTGCAATGGGAATATCTGAAGGAGAAGAGAAAAAGAAACAGAAGCAATATTTGAAGGAATAATGACTAAGAATTTCCCCAAATTAATGTTAGACACCAAACCACAGGTCTAAGAAGCTCAGAACCCCAAGCAGGATAAATGCTCTTAATAACTATACTTAAGCACATCATATTCAAACTATAGAAAAATCAAAGTTTAAAAAACAAATCTTGAAAAAAGCCAGAGGAAAAAGGACCTTTCCTTCAGAGAAGCAGATAGGAATTACATCTAATTTCTCCTCAAACAACCATGCAGGCAAGAGAAGAGTGGAGTGAAATATTTAAAATGTTGAGAGAAGAAAACAAACTACCAACCTAGAATTCTACCCTGAAATTTTTTCCTTTAACAGTGAATGTAAAATACTTTCTCAGACCAGCAAGGTTGAGGGACTTGCCTGCCAGTAGACCTGCCTTCCAAGTAATGTTAAAGAAGTTATTCAGAGAGAAGGAAATGATAAAGTACAGAAATATGGATCTACATAAACTAATGAATAGCACTGAAGAATGAATAGGTGAAGGTAAAACAAAAATTGACATAGATAGCAGTTTTATTTTTTATTCTTAACTGACATAGATAGCAGTTTTATTTTTTATTCTTAACTGACATAGATAGCAGTTTGTTCAAAATAATGACAGCAACAATGTATTTGATTATGCATGCTTATGTTTATACAGGTAACCCTTGAACAACACAGGTTTGAGCTGTGAAGATCCACTTACATGTGGATTTTTTCAACACTAAATACTACAGTACCACGTAATCTGCAGTTGGTTGAATCCACAGATACAGAGGGCTCACTACAAAGTTATATGCAGATTTTTGCCTGTGCCAGAGGTCAGTGTCCCTAACCCCTGCATTGTTCAAGGGTCAATTCTATATGCTTATGTATAAATGAAATGAATGACAGCAATAATACAAGGGAGAGAAGGGAAGGATTAAGATTATGTTATTATTATTATAAGGTACTTATAATACATGTGAAGTGGTACAGTGTCATTTGAAAGTGGATTTAGATTAGTTGTAAATCTATTGCAAACTATAGGACACCACTAAAATAAGTTTTAAAAAGAAGTATAACTGATATGGTAAAAAGAAGTGAAAATGGAATCATGTCAAATGCTCAATTAAAACTACAAAAGAATGAAAAAGTATGTTAGACAAAAGTAGGAACAAAGAACAAGGGCAACATACAGACAACATTAACAAATATGGTAGATCAATGCTCTAAATATACTAATTAAAAGACAGATTGTCAGAGTGGATCAAAAAACAAGACCCACTCTGATGCTGTCTACAAGAAACTCACTTAAAGATGCATATAGATTAAAAATAAATGCATGGAGAATGATATACCATGTTAACAGTAATCAAAAGAAAGCAGGGGAGCTATATTAATTTCAGACAGAGCAAACTTCAAGTAAGGAAAGATATTAGGGATAAAGGGGAGTTACTTAATGAAAAAGGGGTCAATACTCTAACAAGACATAATAATCCTTATTGTGTAGGCAACTAACAAAAGAGCATCAAAACATGTAAGGTAAGCTGAAAGAAATACAAAGAGAAATAGGTGCATCACTATTATAGTTGGAGACTTTAAACACCTCTCTATCAGAAATGGATAGAGCCTGAAGGCAGAAAATCAGTAAGGACATAGGTGAAGTTAATGGCTCCATCAATCAATTGACTATAGACTACTTCATCTACAGCATATTACATATTCTTCTTAATATCACATGGAACATTCAACAAGATAGACCACATTCTGGGCCATAAGTTACCTTTCACAAATTGAAAAGAATAGAAACCATACACTCTGTTCTCAGACCACGATGGAATTAAACTAGAAATCAATGACAAAAAGATAGCTGGAAAAATCTCCAAATACTTGGAGATTAAACAACACACTTCTAAATAACACATAAGAAGAAATCTTAAGACAAATTCAAAAATATTCTAAACTAAATGAAAATGTAAATACAACTTATCAAAATTTATAGGATGCAGCAAAAGCAGTGCTTAGAGGGAAACTTATAGCACTGAATGCATACATTAGAAAAGAAGAAAGATCTAAAACCAATAATTTAAGCCTCCACTTTGGGATACTAAAACAAGAAGAACAAAGTAAATCCAAAGTAAGCAGGAGAAAAAGAAAATAGTGGACAAATAAATGAAACTGAGAAAAGGAAATCAAGAGAAAAAAAAAACAAACCTAAAAGCTGGCTCTTTGAAAAGATCAATAAAACAATAAGCCTCTACCAGGCTAACTAAGAAAAAAGAGAGAACACAGATTCCTAATATCAGAAATGAAAGAGGGGACATCAGTACAGATCCCATGCACAATAAAAGGATAAAAAAGGAATAATATAATAATATGCCCACAAATTTGATAACTTTAATGAAATGGATCAATTACTTGAAAGACACAATCTGCCAAGACTCACACAAGGAGAACTAGACATCTGAATAGGCCTAATCTATCAAAGACACTGAGTCAATAATTAATAACTTTCCAACACTTGAAGCAGCAGGCCCAGATAGGTTCACTGGTAAATTCTGCGAAACAGTTTAGGAAGAAATTATATCAAATATCCACAATCTCTTCCAGAAAATAGAAACAGAGGGAATACTTCCTAACTCATTCTATGAGCCTAGCATTACACTAACAGCAAAACCAGACAAAGACATTATAAGAAAAACAAAGACCAAAATCTTCAACAAAATATTAGGAAATCAAATTCAACAATAATAAAAATAATTTAACACCATGACCAAGTGGGATTTATCCCAGGTATTCAAGGCTGGTTCAGCCTTTGAAAATCAGTAAATGTAATCCATTATAACAACAGGCTAAAAAAGAAAAATCGCATGTTCATATCAATAGATGCAGAAAAAGCATTTGAAAAAATCCACAAAATTCATGATAAAAACTCTCAGCTAACTAGGAATAGAGGGGAACCTCCTCAACCTGATAAAGAACAGCTACAAAAACCAACAGCTAACATTAGAGTCGAAGCTTTCTGCCTAAGCTCAGGAACAAGGCAGGGATGTCTCATTTCACCACTGCTTTTCAATATCATTCTGGAATTCCCAGCTAAAAGGTATACAGACTGGGAAGGAAGGTGCAAAACAGTCTTTGTTCACAGATGATATGACTGTGATGAGGTATGTAGAAAATCCAAAAGAACTGACAAAAAAATTAATAATAATAATAACAAGCAATAGCAGCAAGGCTGCAGGATACAAGGTAAATATAAAAAACTTAATCACTCTCCTGTCTATCAGCAATGAACATGTCAAATTTGAAATGAAAACAATACCATTTAATTGGCACCCCCAAAAAAGAAATTAAAAATGTGAAAATACTTGAGGATAAGTCTAACAAAATACATACAAGATGTATATGAGAAAAACTACAAAACTCTAATGAAAGATATCAAAGAAAAAATAAGTAAATGGAGGGATATTCCATGTTCATGGATAGGAAGTCTCTGTAGTGTCAAAATTTCAGTTCTTCCCAAATTGATCTATAAGTTCAACACAATCCTAATCAAAATCCCAGCAAGTTATTTTGTGGATACTGACAAACTGATTCTAAAGTTTATATGGAGAGGCAAAAGATCCAGAATAGCCAACTCAATATCAGGGTAGAGGAACAAAGTAGGAAGACTGACACTACTCAATACTCAACTTCAATACTTACCTACAAAGCTACAGTAACCAAAACCGTGTGGTACTGGTGAAAGAATAGATAAATAGACCCACAAAAGTACAGTCAACTGATCTTTGATAATGGAGCAAAGACAGTATTTTCAACAAATGGTGCTGGAACAACTGAACATCCACATGTAGAAAAATGAATCTAGACGCAGACCTCATAGCCTTCACAAATTTAGCTCAAATTGGATCACAGACTTAAATGTAAAAACACAACACTATAAAACCTCTAGAAAATACAAAGAAGAAAACCTAGGTGACCTTGGATATAGCAATGACTTTTTAGATACACCTCCAAAGGCATAATCCCTGAAAGAAATAATGGATAAGCTGGACTTCATTAAACTTAAAGAACTTCTGCTCTATGAATGATAATGTCAAGAGACTGAGAAGACAAGTCATAGACTGGGAGAAAATATTTGCAAGAGACATATCTGTTAAATGACTATTATCTAAAACATACAAGGAATTCTTGAAACTCAACAATAAGAAAACAACCTGATTAAAAAATGGACCAAAGACCTTAACAGACATCCCACCAAGGAAGAGATGCAGATAGCAAGTAAGCATACAAAAAGATGTTCAATGTCATATGTCATATGGGAATTACAAATAAAACCTATTAGAAATGACAAAACCCAAATCACTAACAACACCAAATGCAGGTGAGGATGTATAGCAACAGGAACTGCTATTCATTGCTGGTGAGAATGCAAAATGGTACAGCACTTTGTAAGACAGATTAGGAGTTTATTATAAAACTAAGCATATCCTTATCATATGATCCTGCAATTGTGCTCCTTGATATTTACCTAAAAAAACTGAAAACTTACGTCCACACAAAAACCTGCACGCAGATGTTTACAGCAGCTCTATTCGTAATTGCCAAAATGTCTTTCACCAGATAAATGGATAAACAAACTGTGGTACATCCAGACAATAGAATATTATTTAGTGCAAAAAGAAATGAGCTATCAAGCAATGGGAAGACATGGAGGACACTTAAGTGCATATTAGTAAGTGAAAGAATCCAATATAAAAAGTCTCTATATTATATGAATACAACCATATGACATTCTGGAAAAGGCAAAACGATGGAGATAGTCAAAAGATCAGTGGTTGCCAGTGGTTGGGAGTAAGGAGGGATGAATAGGTTTAACACGGAGGATCTTTAGGGCAGTGAAATTATTGTGTATAAAACTACAATGGTGAATTCATGTATCATATACATGTCAAGTTCCAGAGAATGTATGAAACCAAAATGAAACCTTAATGAAAACTATGGACTTTGGGTGACAATTACGTATCCATGTAGGTTCACTGATTGTAACAAATGTATCACTGTGTTGTGGGACAGTGGGTGAGGTTGTGTGGGGACAGGATTATATGGGAACTCTGCACTTTACTCTCAATTTTGCAGTGAACCTAAAACTGCTCTAAAGAATAAAGTTCATCTATTAAGAAATTTTTCCTTTTAGGAATGTAAATTTTCAGTACTAATCACCCCAAACCCTATCTATACTATGGTATAGATTGTAGAACATTCATGAATTCATATAATTTTTTTAAAGCTTACTCAAAGAGTAGCTTTGAGAACATCTAACCTTACTGTTTCACTACAGCTTGTTTTAATACCTGTGTTATAAAAATGCATACTTTTTAAAGATAAACTGTGGCCTAGGAGCTAACTGACTTGTTGCTGAAATAGTAGTAGCAACAGGAGCAGGATTGGAATATCTCCCAGTTCTTGTGGAAAACAGAAAAAAAAGTTCTGTAAGATTTAAAACAGACAAAAGTAGGAGCTATCTTTAGAAAAAAAGGAGGTAAGTCTGAAAATTTGTAAATTAACTTATTTTAATATCTGAGAAAAAAATCAGAACAAGAATTCAATTTGCAAATAACACAAAACGACTAAACAGGCACTGATGTGGTTTTTCTAAAGAACAAATGATATCAGGAGAATATGATTTTCTTCCTAAGACAAGACATAGGCTCTATGGATTACAGTAAATCAAAAGACTTACCTGGACATAAATCTTTTCAAACAATCCTATTAATAAGGAACACATTATTGGGATTATATTTTTAGGACAAACTAAAACTTACTTAAAATGTTGCTTTGGGGTCATTTCTGGTCAGTCTTTCATCAGATTAAAAAATACGAAGAGCCACCAATGATCCAGAGGGAGGTACTTTGAGCATTAACTACAGGATTGTGGTCAGAGCTATTTCACATTTTTGTTGACAACTAAATTAGATAAGAAAATAATAGAATAACTGTAACAGAATAAGCAACTGAGCAAGGTTAAAAAAAAACTGAACAAAATAATGTGGTTTACCAATATATAGATACTAAAAACATGGTTATAAACTTGAGCAATAAAAGGAGAATGGGGATAGTTAAGGCAGAATAAATTCAAAGGTTACTTAATGAATGTAAGCTGGTAAAGTTGAAAGTTGAAATTTTACTGAGATTAATAGGAATACTAATTAAAGGAAAGACTTTTGGCAAAATGGCACACTGAGCTGATGTAAATGGACCTTTTCCTCCCACTTCACACACAGAAACACTGGATAAAATGTAACAAAAATGCTTTAAAAATATATATTCAAGCTAGGGCTTCCCTGGTGGCACAGTGGTTAAGAAGAATCCGCCTGCCAATGCGAGGGACATGGGTTCGAGCCCTGGTCTGAGAAGATCCCACATGCTGCGGAGCAACTAAGCCCGTGCGCCACAACTACTAAGTCTGTGCTCTAGAGTCCGCGAGCCACAACTACTGAAGCCCACACGCCTAGAGCCCGTGCTCTGCAATGAGAGAAGCCACCGCAATGAGAAGCCTGAGCACCACAACGAAGAGTCACTCGCCACAACTAGAGAAAGCCCGCAGGCAGCAACAAAGACCTAACGCAGCCAAAAATAAATAAAATAAATTAAAATATATATATATATATATATATATAGTCAAGCAAAAAAAAAAAAAAAAAAAAGGAAATTCCCAGGTACCTGAAATGGAAGTGACATCAAAATCAAAGCTGAAACAGTTGAGACCATGATGGCCCAAAAGGGTTTCAAACTCTAATACAGGCCCTAGGCTTGGAGGAGAAAGCATTAATGCTCACATGGAGACTGGAAATATAGCTTCAGGCAGGTAGAAGGTGGGGGAGTTGGAACTGAGACCCTTGCACAAAGCACAGAGCCTCAAACAACTATCCCTCCTTTATATGCAGTCTGAAAAATCTCTGCTCACTGGCTCAGGGAAACAGAATAAAAGTTGCTAATTATCTGGGCCTTGAGTAGAAGAAATGGCACCCACAAGAAATCTAAAATGTAGGCCTATGACATACAGAGGTGAAGGATCCAAATTTATATATTATATCGTATAAGAATCTTGGGCTGAGAAATTAACATAAAAATTGGTCTTTGACATGCAAGAGAAAAAAAACAGAATACTTTCAAAACCCAAGGCACAGAGACTCTCACAGGAAAAAAGAAAAACAGAGAGAGAAATGAGCTCACTATTACAAACCATATGAGGAAGACCTGAATGTGAAAGGTAAATTTATAAAAGTTAACAGTAGAAAATGTCAGAGGGTATCTTTGAAGCAGGTGTTGGGAAACTTCTTAAACATTGCCCCAAAAGCTTAAAAAAAGAAAAGATGAATATGATTATACTGATATTAAAGGTTTCTGTCAAAGAACTCTATAGTCTATAGATATGATTAATAGACAATGGACAAATGGTAGAACCAGGAGATATTTATACAGTTTAAAGACAACAAGGAGTTAATATCTAGAATACATAAGAAATTCCTGGAAACCTTAGGGAAAAAAAATCCAATGGGGAGAAAAATGGGCAAATGACGTAACATGGCAATTCAGAAAAGGAGAAGTTCACTTAACTGGCTAACAAGTAAGAGTAGTTGTTACAAAAGCAGTAAAAGCAGCTAACATTTATTATATATTCAGGAAGTGCTTATTATATTCAGGAATATGCTTTACATATATTAATTCATTTCATTCTCTTAACAACCTGATGATGCAGATGCTGTTATTATTCCCTTTTACTGATGGGGAGACTAAGGCCCAGAGAGATTAAGTAATTTCTCTAAGGTCTTACAGTAACATGTGGTAGAACATAAATTTGAATCTAGAGTAAAACTGGTGGTATATAAATTCATACAGCTATTCTGGAAAAACACTCTGGTAATATTTAGTGAAATTTTCTGTGCATATACGCCTTGTGGCCCAAGAATCATATTTCTGAGTACATTTCCCAGAAAAGTTCTCACATAGGTTCATAAGGACACATGGCCAGAAAGATCACTGGGCCATTGTTTTCTGTAGCAGGGAAATGAGAGGTCATTTAGATGTCAGTCACAAAAAGAATTTAAGTAAATATGCAAAATGTATCCTATGGAATATAGTGCATTAGAAAGAAGCAACAACTGACTATTCAGACAGAAACAGATCTTAAATACCCAACTGAATGAAACAATAACAACCAGAATGAGATCTAGAGCATAATTCCATTTATGTAAGTTAAAAACACAAAAACAAAACAATGAATAACAGTAAGGTAAAGTTACATTGTAGCAAAAGACATTTTATCAAATACATTAGAGTAAGTGCTATAAAGGGGAGGGAAATAGGAGTAGGGGTAGGAGGTGAAGGAGGAAAAAAAATCAAACGAGAAGGGCCTTGCCAAGATAGATGCTAGAGTGTCTCAGATGAGGAGGATTCCTGTGCCACCCCCAAAAGGCAAACAGTAAAAACAAAAAGTCACATGAGGAAATGAATCACCACAACGGAAAGACATTAGATGCAAGAAAGAGTACAAATAGCATCTCCAAGAATTGAAAACCCTAAAAATTATAGAATACTATGAAAAAATGCTACAAATTAATTGTTTCATTTTAATAAATAGGCAAAATGAAGGGAAGCCATAATGGAAGAAAAAGATAATATGAAAAAAGAATAGGCAGATGTGAAAAAGAACCAAAAGAACTTCTAGGAATAAAAGTTAAGTCACTGAAATTCATCTATCAATGAATTAAACAGATTAGATACAGCTAAAGAAAAAATGAGTAATTAGGAAAAGAAGTCTGAGAAAATTACTCAGAAGGTAGCAGAGAGGTAAAAAAACAAAACAAAACAAAACAAACCCAAAAACAGAAATATGAAAGAGAGGTTAAAGGATACGGAAAACAGAATATGAAGGTTTCACATGCATCTGAATAGGTGTTCCGGATAGAGATAATGAAGAACATGTGGCAGAAGCAATTTGAAGATATAATATCTGAGAATGTTCTAGGACTAAAGTCAGACATGAGTCTTCAGAATAAAAACTATGAAGTATCAACAACACTGAGAAAAAGAAATTGTAAGCAAACGAAAAGAAAAGATTATTACTTAATCAAAGAAGACAGTTTGACTGGTACAGACTTCTCATTAATAACAATAGATATAAGAAAATGGAGTAACAGTTTTCAAATATTAAGGAAAATAACAATCAACCATGTATCTATATACAAGTTGAAACAAAATCACCTTCAAACAAAGATAAGAGGCTCAGAGACTGTCACTGAAAGAATTACTATAAGAAGCAAACTGAACCAGAAAGAAGGATGGAATGTAAGAAAAAATAGCAAGTAGCAAGCAAAGAAACTGCTAAACGTATCCACTAGAAAAGTTAAAATCAGAAAAACTGATAATACCAAATGTTGATGAGGATGCAGAATGACTAGAACTTGCATACATTACTGCGGAAAGTGCAAAATGGTACAACTACTTTGAAGAACTGTGTGGAGGTTTCTTATAATAAAAGATTAACCATTGATACAAGCAACAACATGGATAAACCCTAAAACAGTATGTTAGGTCAAAGAAGCCGGGCACAAAAGAGTACATATATATGACTAAATCTACAGGAAAGAGACATACAGAAAAAACTAATCTACAGTGATAACGACCAGATACTGTAGTGGTTGTGGAGGTTGTGGGGTGGTGTGGGGGAAGGGAATTAAACAGGAGGAGACACAAGGAAACCTTCTCGGGGAATGGAAATGTTCTGTACCTTATTTTGGATGGTGGTTGAAGAGTAGATATTTGTCAAAACTCTTCAAATAGAATTCATTGAACTGTATGTTAATTATATCTTAATAAAAAAGAAATTAAGAAATGTGTTTTAAAATGCACTGGCTATTTTAAAATGGATATGGGAAGGGGAGGTTAAAAACAAAGTAGAATAATGACAACCATAGTAGCTACCACTTATTTAATGCTTACTATGTGCCAGGGACTGTTCTAAATGCTTTGCATCTATTAACTCATTTAATCTTTTCAACAACCCTGTGAAGTAGGTACTCTTATCATCCCCATTTTACATATAAGAAAATGTGGCACAGAGAGGTTATACAACTTACCTAAGGTCACACAACTAGTGTGTGGCAGACCTGGGCTCCAAACTCAGGCAGTCTGGCTCTGAGGTCTATATTCTTAAAAATCCACTGCCTCTCTGAAATTAAAAATCAACAAGAACATGGAAGATGAGAGAAGGAGCACTAGAGTTAGGATGTTCTAAGAGTCAAGGGGATGACAAAAATAATGATTAACTTTAGCTTTTAGCCTAAGTAAAGTATGTATGTTAACAGGTAAGGATACAAGGGAACAGAAACTGAACAAATATTTGCAAACAAGAAGTATAAAAGGGAATTAAGAAAATGTGATTAATACAATAGCAAGTGGAAAAGGGGAAAAAGAAAGGCAAAGAAGGTAAAGGCAAAGGTAAATAGAAAAAAACTTAAGACGGTAGAAATAAATAAGTCCAAATGTATTAGTAATCACAATAAAGAAGCAGATTAAACGTTCCTGTTAAATGGCAGAGATTCTCTGATTGGATTCTTAAAAAAACAGCCATATGCTACTTATAAGAGAATTAATGTGTAGGTGTGTTTACACTTAAAACAGTGCCCAGCACGTAGTAAATACTATATGTGTTAGCTGTATTATTATTACCAAGAAAGACTGAATTTTCCTCATTAAATAGTTTTGAAACTAGCCATCTGACATGACAGCTAAAGTACCTACCTGTAAATAAACAGTTAAACTATATAATCTTTGTAGACCACTTTCAGGTACAGAATACTGTTATTAAATAAATCTAATATATAATCATGAGGGATACATTAGTGACTTGGGGGCTACTGAAATGTACTATAGAGGCTAAACTACACTTTGTTGATCGCACAACTAAAATGTAAAAGCCTCTAACATATATTTTACTATTTCCCCCTAACTCCCTTTGCAAGGAAGTTAAATGGAGGGGAGAGAATATAGCGCTAAATATAATGGCACGAAAGCATGCTTTTCAGAGCTAAGAAACTATAGTGGAACACAGCATGTTGGAATCTTTAAGTCCTGTAGATTCCTGTATAGAGGCAACCTAAATTATGTTATTAAGCACTTAACTGAAATCACTAGGCTTGGGAAAATTGTCAAAGGTCCCAAGGGAAGAACATTTAAGCAACAAAAGAGCACCAGAAGGATGCATGTTCCTCAAAGCAACAATATTAAAGCCTCAAGAAAAGACTATACTGATATAGAATAAAGATACTTAGAAAAAACTTAATTGGCTGAACCTAGTGCTGCATAATGACCCAAAACACAAATGGGAATTCAACACAAAGTGGAAACTAGGCCAGTTTTCTAAAAGAAGCACAAAGATTTTATTTATTTATTTAAATTTTTATTTTGTCTACTTCCAAAAAGAATCTGAAAGTTTGAGGATTCTTTAAGCTACAAACAAACAACAGTTACACACAGGGGGGAAAAAAAAACCCAAAAAACCAGGAAAAGCACAAGTGAGAACTTAAGTCAGAGCTGGTAAGAAACATGGAATCCCTTTGATGAACAAGAAGGAAAGTAACACTAAAGACTTACAGTCTCTTATATACATCAGTTAATTAAATAAAGTAGATGTTCTGAAATCCACAACTGCTGGCAATGTCCTCAGCAAGACACTCAAATAAAAGACTTTGCTGCCACTGATGAAGGGTAAGAGACTCTTTTCTGGGCCTCAGGAACTGGACCTGCCATTCCCCAATTTACTGTACTTATTTCCCCATAAGTCTTCAGCCAGCAATACACATATGTCAACTAACAACTATTTATGGGTCAATTGCCTACCAATTACTCAGCCCACTGCTAGGTGCTGTGTGGGAGCCAAGTGAAATATAAAACAAGGTCCTTGTTCACAGAGAGCCTGTAATAAAGTTGATTCAACTTATTTCAACTGGAATGACTGAAAACAGAAGTCTTAAAAGGACTCAAGAGACAAGAAGAGGGAAATGAAGAAGAGAGAAAGGAAAGAAACAGATTGATCCCAGTGAGTGGAAAGGAAAAGGGTAGGACTGGAGTTGGTAAATGCAAGTTAGGTACAATTTCAACAGATAAGGGTGAAGAGGGAGAGTGCTCTGGAATCATGTATGTGCACAGGCAGTTAGCACTGGACCCATTGGAAAGGCATTGGAAAGCCCTCCAGTAAGTTGTTGCCATCATTATTATGGACACTGGGCTGGCTAGGGTGGGTCTCCAAAAATACCCACTTAAGAGGAAATGTGGAACACTAGGCTGCCTGGGTTAGGGAGGCCAGAAAATGAGCAGAGGAACTTAACCTGCTTTGAGGGAGGAGTTTCTGAAATACAGCACAATTAAAGCAGAGCTATTCCAGTGACAGATGGCATGGTCTAATACGGAAAAGTGACTAGCAATGGGAAGGAAGAACAAGCAACCTATATATATTGTCTAATAATAAATAAAGCTCCGTAGGAGCAGAAGTTGGACACACATCTGCCTAGATTTCTATAGCCCAATACCCAAGAAAGAAAAGCCATCCTAATACTTGATCAAGGGCCCTCCATTCCAGTTCTCCTAACAATTCTGCACTCTCCTTTGGGCACATCTATCTCATAGTCTGAGACATCTCTCATATGGCCTGGCTCAATGCAACCTTATCTGCTTAAAGTTTGTTTTGTTTTTACTGTTGCTATTGATAATCCCTATCTCCAGAATATAATCTTTAGTTCTGTCTTGATTTCTGGATTCTGCTGGAACCAGAGAGCTGGAAGGGACCTTGGAGAGCCCTATTCATTGCTTTCAGCAAACAGACGTTCATTACTTTATTACTTTATTCTATCACGTACTCTTGTCCAATGACCAAATGACCTTAGTCCAATCCCTCCCCTTTTTAACAGAGGAAACTGAGGTCCTGAGAGGCTGAGTTGCTCTTTGATCCGAGTCAGCTTTAACCCCATGGCTATTTAGTATCTCACAACCAACCAGAATCAGGTGAAATAACAGGCACTCTCAACATAATTAGAGCAAAGATCACACACTCAGAGACAAGAAATGGGGCATCTGCTACACACAAAAAGATGATTTAAAATGTAACGTATCTAAGGAATCAGCTAAGTTAAAAGAGAACCACTAGCAATTATTTCTGAGAATGCAAGGAGGATTGGTGAGGTTAGAAAAGGGTGACCGTAGCTTTTAGCAGGCCCACATTGCTCAAGTTCAAAAGCAGCTGTCATTTGGTTTCTTCTCTTACACTGCCAGCCTGAAAGGCAGCAATATATAGTGTAAGGGATGGAGATTTTTGTATTTGATACTCCTGGGTTCATGGCAGTACCTTTTTATATGTATTGTCATTGTTGTTTCTAATATTATTATCATCACTATCATCATCATTCCATCCCAAATACTAGTCTACTACTGTTCCAATCTTTGAGATTTGTAGCAATACCTGAACGGCCTGTGTGCTTTCCTAAGGTACGATCTGGTCATTGGGAAATCCAGGTAGCCAGAACAGCTCTGAAGAATATCAGTACTGAAGATTCTAAAAGCAGCTGAATTGGCCTAAGAGTCACCTTTGGGGATTCGGGAGGCTGTCTACCGAGCTCTATGGTACATATCAAGTAGGGATAATACCTTGCTATATTCTGGGATTTACACCTCATCCTTCCATTTACCTTTGTTTTACAGATGAAGACTAAGGCTCAGGGATGTTAAATGGCTTGTTAAGGGCCACAGAACTAACAAGGGGCATAAGTGAGCCCATGTCTCAATTCTCAAGCCATAGTTCTTTTCTCCATAATATGAAGGCCTCACTGGAGTCCAAGACTTAGCTACCACTTCTGCAGATTATTCTCCCTTCCAAGGGCTCAGTAGCCATTAAAGAGTATAGCTGTCAACTCTTGGTTACTTAACGTACACTTACGGTCTCACCCTGAGGGGAACTGTTTAGTGAACCAACCACATCCACTGACCCATCGGCTAAGGAGACTGTACTTTTCTCAATTACCAATTCATGTCTCGTGAACAGTTAGCCGTAATGGTATCCTGCTCTCTCTTTTCATATTCTATCAAGGATATTATTTATCAAATAATCACAAATAAGAGCTACTAATAAGCACATTTTACATGTTACCCCCTTTAAAACTAATAACCCAGCAAGATAGTTAAACCCAATTTATAATTAAGTCCCAATAGTGGAGAGGTTAAGGAACAGGCCCAAGATCACATACAAAATCCAGTCTGAGCCTTTCAAAGCTCATGCCCTTCTACCCACTAGAACAGTTTCTCGTACTTTAGTGTGCGTAAAAATCACCTGGGGACCTCGTCAAAGAAAAGATTCTGATCCAGAAGGTCTGCAGTGGGATCTGAATTCTGCATTTCTAATAAGCTCTGGGTTGACTCAGATGTTGATAGTCCAAGTAATCCTCTCTGAATAGCAAAGCACTATACAACATTGCCTGTTCTCAAATCACATTTTTTCACATCTAATTATTATCAAATATGTTTTAAGCAACCCTTCACCTCTAAAAAGTTCCAAGTCATCCTCAAAACCTTCCCTTTTGCACCTGCCCTTGCTCCAGTCAGAACAGCTTTAAGAATAAAACCTACAAAATACGGAGGATTCTAATAACCAGGCCTTAGGTGAATAGCTCTGTGGCCTGGCACCAACCAAAACTCCTTTAGAATGCATTCCAGCAACCCGGACTTCCAGGGCTAGACAAGCTTCCCTGGCTGCTACTAAAGTAAATGGAGGTCAAACTGTTCCTGATCTAGAGTAAACTGGTCACCTGAACCTGGTTAAGCCCTGGCAGGTTCTAGGATGGTACAGCCAATCAATAAATGTATGCTGAACTGGACACAGTGAAGAGATCTGGGCTCATGGCACCATACATGACCTACTGTGACATTTCCATTCTAACTACTATGCCCATCTGTCTTCTCCCACAGAGAACAGGACAACTCTGCTTGTCTTCCATAGCCTTCCATACCCAGATTCCCTAAAAGCCATATCGAACAGCATTTCAAGGCCTATATTCTCTTTTGTGGTATAAAGTCTAAAGATTAAGGCTTAATAGTATGTGCTGCCTTGACAGCTGGTAAAATCAAGAAGGCCTCAAATGTCCTAACCACAAATTCCAGTACCCACTCTGCTCCCGTGGACAAGGTCCCCTAGTCAAACAATCCTCCTTATCAGAGGGGCCAGGCACTGTTCCTGTTTATTCCTGGGTAGTGGGTTTCAGTTCCCCGCCAGCCCCCAAAATTATTCAAACAAGCCAATCACATCCTCTGGCATAAACCAGAAAGCACCCACCTTCTTGATACTGCAAGCCTGCCTCCCACAGCCCCTGGTTGTTAACTCTGCTCCTGAGTACACCCTCTGTGTCCTCCTCTGGGGCTGTGAGTATAAACTGCTTTCAGTCTCATCTGCCAGTGTCCAGTGTTGTGTGCTTAGCCATCCCCACAACCCTAGGGTAGGAATCCCTCCCTCATCAACGAGGTGAAGAGGAGGTGATTAAAACATCGTTTTTTGCCCAATCCACTGATCTCTGCTCTTTTTCCTATCCTTGAATCTCCTGAATGCCTTTGGCAAGGTCATTAACTACTCTATGATGGTAACGATGTCCAGCATTTGTTCTAAGCTCTGTCCATACATTTTCCCACTTAATTCCCCAAACATCCCTATGAGGTAGACACCATTATTATCCCTAATACACAGATGAGGAAACTAATGTCCAACAAGATTATGCAACTTGCCCAAGACCATACAGGTATTAAGTTAGAGCAAAGCTCAAATGCAGATCTACCTGGCTCCCTGTTCTTAATTACTACCTTAGTCTTGAGAGGATTTCGGGGCTCAGTGCTATCATTCCTCAACTCCTCTCACAGACAGAGATGTGCGGCTAGATGCCCTGACAGGATCACCTGCATTTGAGATGCCATGTCTTTTGCTGGTCTCTGCTAAAAGATGGATGGAAATGTGTCTATTGGAACAGGCCAGCTGGCTTGCCAGGAAGAGACTGGCAAGAGACTTCCCTCAACGGCTTGAACTTAATTTACCAAAGGTCTAGTTTGGTTATCAACCTCATAGATACAAACACCCTATCCTGTAAAAGTCTCAAAATTAATCAGACTTGGGGCGTTTGGATAGTACTGTCTAAACTAATTGTTTAAGAGAAGAAATATAAATCAGAAAGTCAATTTATTAGTTCATTTATTAGTGAAATGTGCCTACTCTCTGCAGTCATCTGTGAAAAAATTCCAGCAGCAAGGTCAAGTATGATCAGAAAGCCTTTTAGGAATCACAGAAGAGACTACATCTCTCAACATTCAGTGGTGGCCTGGTGCATCTGTCTTTGACACTGCACAGTGCTGATGGGAGTGTACACTGGTAAAAATCATTCAGGGAAGTAATCTAGTAAGTAATCTGCTCATGTAGAGCTATAAAAAATGTCCTTGGAGAGGGACATGAGAATTTGGGGGGATTGAGGAGGATATACTTTACGTGCCCTGTTTGAATGTTTTACCAGGATGTGTTTTACAGAATGTATCTGTAATATATATCAGTTGTATAATTACAAATTAAAAAAAGAATGAGAATCCTATGATATTAGAAGAAAAAAATTGTTAATGTTTATTCCTTTAGACCCACTTCTAAGTATCTATCTATAAAGAGATAATAATTAGAGATATAATAAAATATTTATGCACACTGTATTCAGAGCAATAGATTTAATGGTAAAAAACTGGAAACTTAGATGTATAATATGAGATTTTTAAAGTAAACATGGTATACGGACATATTATAGAATATCATGTAGCCATTAAAAATCAGGCTCTCTATATGGTACCTACAGCACAAATAACCAAAGGAAAAAAAAAATAAGTTGGACTTCATCAAATTTAAAAACTTCTGTGTATCAAGGGACACTATCATGAAAGTAAAAAGACAATCCACAAAATGGGTACAAATATTCACAAATCATATATCTGATAAGGGTCTGGTATCCAGAATATGTAAACACAGTGTATCAGAATATAAGGTATTCAGAACTCTTACAACTCAACAATAAAAGGACAAATATGCCCATTTTAAAATGGGCAAAGGATCTGCACAGATATCTCTCCAAAGAAGATATAAAAAATGGCAAATAAGCACATGAAAAATGCTCAACATCAGTAGTCACTGGGGAAATGCAGATCAAAACCACAATGAGATATCACTCCACACCTACTAGGATGCTATAATAAAACAAACAAAGAAACAAAAAATACAAGCATTGCTGAGGATGTGGAGAAACTGGAAATCCTATACGTCGCTGGTGGGAATGTAAAATGGTAGCCCCACTGTGAAAAATAGTTTGTCAGTTCCTCAAAAAGTTAAATACAGACCCAGCAATTCCCCTCCTAGGTATATACCCAAGAGAAATGAAAACATATGTCTACACAAAAACTTGTACACTAATGTTCACTGCAGCATTATACATAACAGCCAAAAAGTGGAAACAACTCAAGTAGCCATCAACTGATAAATGGACAAGTAAAATTGTGTTTATCCATACAGTGGAATATTATTCAGTCATAAAAAGGAATGGAATAATGATAGTGCTACAAACACGGGTATACCTTGAAAACATGCTAAGTTGAAGCCAGACACAAAAGGCCACATAGGGTATGATCCCCTTTATATAAAATGTCTAGAATAGGCAAATCCATAGAGACAGAAAGCTTAGTGATTGCTAGAGGCTGGGAGGAGGACTGGCGAGTGAATGCTAATGAGTATGGGGTATTTTTTTGGAGTGATGAAAATGATCTAGAATTAGAAAGTGGTGATAGTTACACAGACTTTGAATTGTACACTTTAAAACAGTAAATTGTATAGTATGTGAATTATATCTAAATAAAAAATTTTTAATTAGGCTCTTGAAGATTTTTAATAATGTGGTGAAATGCTCTCAACATACTAAAAGGAAAAAAAACACAGGATGCAACTGTATATATAATTCCAACTTGGTTTAAAAATATATGTACATGCATGTATACATTTGCATTGAAAAAGACAGAAAATATATTAAAATGCTAATAGTGGTTATCCCTAGGTAGTATCACTATGGGGGACTTGTTTTCTTCTTCATATATTTCAAATTTTTTCTACAGTAAACATGCATTATTTTTATAACCTGCAAATTAAAAAACCCAGGTAGGTTTGTCTGGCTTCAAAGCTAGTGTCATTTCCAACATACTATACACTCATAAGACATTTATTTAGCTCCTACCAAGCAAAGTTAAATAAGATATAATCTCTGCCCACAAGGAATTTACATAACTCTAGGGTGGGGTCTGAACCAAGTCCATGGACTGGGAAGGGGAAGAGGCATCTATAATGCTCTTTAAATTACTGGACACACAGTGTTATTCAACTGCACACTTTCTGGGAGACAGGTCATGAGCAGCAGTGTAGCTCAGTGGTTAAAGGCCGGAGCTAGAGCCAGACTACCTGAGTGTGAAGTTTGAATGCCCAATCACAAAGTGTGACCTTGGAAAACATCGCCTAAACTCCATGAGGCATAGTTTCCTCATCTACAAAATAGGGGTAATAATAGTACCTCTCTCACTGGGTTGTTGGAAGATTAAATGAATTAACACAGCTAAAGCACCAGCATTATATGCTGGGGACACAGCAAGTGCTCAATAAACTGATTATCTGCTAGCTGCCAGCATCAGCATCAGCGTCATCATCATCATGATCATCACTACCACCACCTCACCACCATATTCTCAAGGAGGTAGAGACAGGAGATTAAGGACCACTAGAAAGGTTGTTTTTCACGTCTCAAAACTGGCAGCTAGCATCTGATTCTTGATAAGCCTATAATAACTATTACATTCAACTAATTTCTTTTTCCAGATTCTCTCAATCTCTAACGAAACTCTTCTTTTGAGGTGTTCAAAACAATGAGGCAAAACATCAAACTGTTTGGCATAACAAACTGCTTGTGTCCTCTTATCTTTTGTCTAATTCATAGAAACAAGCAATTTTTCAAGGCTATTATAATGGAAGGAGGCTTTGAGAGACTTATCTGCCTTTCCCCTGCCTTTCCGGGCCATGCTGCTCTGATCCAGTAGTTCATCAACGATGACTCTTCACAGGCCAAACTGCAAAATCTCCTGAGCAACATATTCATCTAATGAGTGGCTGGGGATTGTGACTGCATTACACCTAATGCCGACTCTTCCATCCTGCAGTCAAGACTCTCAACAAGCAATCATCACTTCAGTGCTTTCACATTCAACCTCTTAGGTGTTACAAAAGACCCTTGGCTTCATCACTGACACTTTTGTCCTGACCTGAAAATGTGGATGAGTTCTGCGTTTTCACCAATCTGATTATGATAATACACTTTTCTTCAGCGGGGAATAAATCTCAACCACACAGTAGCAAATTCCAAAATCAAAGATACCCATCTAATGTAAAAGTAAAGAGCTCAAGCAACTGAAGAATACCAAAACAGGCCTTGTGACTCCGGAGGCTGTGTGTTTAACAGTAAAGGTTTAGGGCACAGGCTGTAGAGACAGCTCGCCCGCGGGTGAATCACAGCTCTGCCTCTCTTACCAGCTATACAACTTGAGGCAAGTTGCTTAACTCTCTGGGCCTCAGTTTCCTAATATGTAAAATGGGGATAATATTAGTTTTATCTCATGGGGTAGTTGTAAGCATTAATGAGCCTCTGTTAGTAAGTCAATGCACATGAAGGGCATTTCCTATAACATTGTAAATATTCATTAAATGTTAAAAGGAAGCATAAAAATACACCTGCCAAAATACTTGTTTTTACAGTTTTGGGCTGGTGATCAGTTCACAGATACACTGTTTTTCGTTTTTTAAAATATTTATTTATTTATGGCTGTGTTGGGTCTTTGTTGCTGCACATAGGCTTTCTCTAGTTGCAGCGAGTGGGGACTACTTTTTGTTGCGGTGCACAGGCTTCTCATTGCAGCGGCTTCTCATTGTGGAGCACGGGCTCTAGGTGCGTGGCCTTCAGTAGTTGTGGCACACGGGCTCGCGGGCTCTAGAGCACAGGCTCAGTAGTTGTGGCACACAGGCTTAGCTGCTCTGCAGCATGTGGGATCTTCCTGGATCAGGGATCGAACCCGTGTTCCCTGCATTGGCAGGCGGATTCTTAACCACTGAACACCAGGGAAGTCCGATATACTTGTTTTTAATCACTCTGCCTCATCACTTATATAAGTTACATATATATCTTCTATATACTGTATGTCAAATATTATATAATTTTTTAAAAAGAATTTATAGACAATCACATTGCAAGTTTCACAGCTGAGTCAAGCTAGGAAAGGGAGAAGGTTAGGCCTCTCATAACAGCATGCTGGATTATATAATCTGAGAGATTTCACACAAAGCCTTTAACTCACTGAAATTAATAGGAGATACAAAGAACTTTTGAAATCACCTGCTCCAATTCCCTTATTTGTAGATGAAGAAACTGAGGCCCTGAGAAGTGTTTTAAGATCTTCCAGTTCACTAATAACAGAAATCAGACTCTTCTGTTAACTATGACTCAGATATATATTTTTTAAGTGGAAAGCAATGAGGAAGACATTATGGCAAGGGGGAAAAGAAAGACATAGTTTGGAAGAGTTAAGGTAGCAACCTAACAATGAGAGCTAACATTTTATGAAGATTTATTATATCCCCGACACTGTGACAAGCATTTTGCATGGGTGCTCTTATATAATTTTTGCAAAACCTGGGAGGTAGTTACTATTATTAACTCCACTTTAACTGAGAAAGTGGAGTCCTAGAGAGATTAAATGACTTGCCCCAAATCATAAAGCCAGTGAGCAGTAGAGTCAGTAAATGAACCCATGCTGTCTGACTCTGGAGCCGGACCTTTACCACTGGATATTGCCCAAGATTAAGAATTTAAAAAGCAGTGAAAGAGTGTTCCCTTTTCTCCACACCCTCTCCAGCATTTATCGTTTCTAGATTTTTTGATGATGGCCATTCTGACTGGTGTGAGATGATATCTCATTGTAGTTTTGATTTGCATTTCTCTAATGATTAATGATGTTGAGCATTCTTTCATGTGTTTGTTGGCAGTCTGTATATCTTCTTTGGAGAAATGTCTATTTAGGTCTTCTGCCCATTTTTGGATTGGGTTGTTTGTTTTTTTGTTATTGAGCTGCATGAGCTGCTTGTAAATTTTGGAGATTAATCCTTTGTCGGTTGCTTCATTTGCAAATATTTTCTCCCATTCTGAGGGTTGTCTTTTGGTCTTGTTTATGGTTTCCTTTGCTGTGCAAAAGCTTTGAAGTTTCATTAGGTCCCATTTGTTTATTTTTGTTTTTATTTCCATTACTCTAGGAGGTGGGTCAGAAAGGATCTTGCTGTGATTTATGTCATAGAGTGTTCTGCCTATGTTTTCCTCTAAGAGTTTGATAGTTTCTGGCCTTACATTTAGGTCTTTAATCCATTTTGAGCTTATTTTTGTGTATGGTGTTAGGAGTGCCCATCATCGGATGAATGGATAAAGAAGACGTGGCACATATATACAATGGAATATTACTCAGCCATAAAAAGAAACGAAATTGAGCTATTTGTAATGAGGTGGATAGACCTAGAGTCTGTCATACAGAGTGAAGTAAGTCAGAAAGAAAAAGACAAATACCGTATGCTAACACATATATATGGAATTTAAGAAAAAAAATGTCATGAAGAACCTAGGGGTAAGGCAGCAATAAAGACGCAGACCTCCTAGAGAACGGACTTGAGGTTATGGGGAAGGGGAAGGGTGAGCTGTGACAGGGCGAGGGAGAGTCATGGGCATATACACACTAACAAACGTAGTAAGGTAGATAGCTAGTGGGAAGCAGCCGCATGGCACAGGGATATTGGCTCGGTGCTTTGTGACAGCCTGGAGGGGTGGGATAGGGAGGGTGGGAGGGAGGGAGACGCAAGAGGGAAGACATATGGGAACGTATGTTTATGTATGACTGATTCACTTTGTTATAAAGCAGAAACTAACACACCATTGTAAAGCAATTATACCCCAATAAAGATGTTAAAAAATAAATAAATAAATAAATAAGATATCATGAATACCAAAAAAAATAAAAAAATAAAAATAAATAAAAAAAATAAAAAGCAGTGAAGCGCTTGATCCTTGAGTCTTTCTCCTACTTTTTTGGTAGCTTCTCTGTTCAGAGGCAAAGATACACAGTAAATGAAGTAGTTTTAAAGGAAGACATGACCTTGATTTAGAGCCTACTTATTCCCCGCTATATGAGGCACCATACACACATTACTCTGGCCCCCTGACTTGTCCAAGGCCATACAGCTGGTAATAGTGCCACTGGGGGATGTGGAGCCCATGCCGTCCCAGCAAACCTCCAAGACCCATTTCCCAGCCTAGTCAGTGGACAATGTATGCTTGTCTGTCCAGCAGATCTTTACTGAGCTCAGCCAAATGGCCTTAACTGGCTTGGAACTACACAGAGAAGAAATCAGCATACTCCCTGCTCTCAAGGAGTTTATGGCACAGCTGGGAAGAAGAGACCACTTTCAGCTTAAAATCCTTCTTTTCTTCTACATTGTAGTTAAGCAGCAGAAGCACTGAAGAGTCTATGGAGCCCCAACTTCCTGTGAGACTGTCCTATTACCCTACTCAGATCACCCAGCCTTCAGGACACTTCTGTGTATATTTCATACATGAACTCCATTCTCCTCTCCCCTTAGTACTGTAAGCTTTTTCTCTTGCCTTTGAAGAAGTGGGAATTATTTTCATCTCTATCTTTCTCCCATCCATCACCAGGGATTATGACAAGAGGGTTAACTTAAGGAACTAACATTCAAAAAAAAAAAAGCAAAAGAGGATAACTTCTCTATTGTCTTTAACGTTTGGAAAGAGCCTATGGGGCTCCATAGTATTTGCTCAAAAATGTTCAAAGAAATACATGGAAAACTTCATTTTCTGCTGCCCAGGAAAAAAAAATATCCGGAACTCTAGGGGCCAATTATTCTGCTGTCTTGGACTTTGACCTTAGAAAGTCTCCCTCTGGTTTAAATCTGACTGGAACTGAGGGCAGTTGACAGCAGAGTACCAGCTATAAGAGCAGCTTGTGTCTAGGTGGTCAAATTTAATGACTGCCAGGGCTTCTGAGCGTCATTCAGAAGTTATAGTACCATACCAAACCTACGGGCTAAATGAATAAGAGCAGCAAGTTCCACTGTTGTTTAAATTTATAAGTTCTTACTACGTTCCCAACATCATGTTAGGAGCTGGGTACTCAAAACAGTGACAGGCCTTTAAAAATGAACTAAGATCAGATTGCACTAACAAAACTCTAAGATAAAGAGAAGGCAGAGCAAAAGCAGAGGACATATGAGAAGCAATAAAGAGGGAGAGAGAGGAGGGCTTACTGTTTGCAAACAGTAGAAGTGAGGGAAATATTTGTGACGAGAATTAGAAGGGAAGACTAATATAATACTACTGCCAGTTACAGTTTAGAAGAGTAGCTCTTGACCATCTCCCTTGCTTCTGCTTTTCCCTGGCCAGCTGGAGTTTAAAATTTTAAAAACAATCTTAATAAGGAGCTAAAAAGAGTTGGGTTCTACACCTGACTTTAGCTCTGTAACCTTGAGTTACTTAATCTTTCAAAACCTGTTTTCTCAAGTGCAAAATGAGTGGACATGTATATGGGAGCTCATAATGCTATTCTCACTTTTATGTTTGAAATTTCCATAACAATTTTTTAAATGGGGCTAATAGTATCTATTGCTTAGTTGCTGTGAGGATGACAAGAAATTGTGTAAAACACTTAGTACAGTGCGTGGCACTTTTTAGGTGTTCATTAAATGCTAACTATTATTATCAACATGGTATTTTTTAAGTTCTGGAATGGGGATAAGGAGGAGAGCAAAATGCTATGAACCAGTGAATTAAGGCTACAGACTTCAAACTGAGGAACAACTGTGCAAGGAAAACCTTCCCAAATATACTCTTATAGGTTTCTCACTCTTTTATTCACTTTTTCCCCTTACTGCTTTATTCATTCCATTCAACAAATATGTACTGACTGCCTACAGTATGCAGGACACAGAGCTAGGTATTGAGAATGGGAAAGAGAGGAAGACAGACAACAGAAGGGGTTTTGAGGGGACAATATAATGGGATGGGCTTTTGGAGGAGGCTATCTATGAACCACCAGAAACGATATGCAAAAATTTTTGAGTACGTGGGTGTATATAACTTCTCTGAGAAGTTCTGGAGGGATTCTTAAAGGAATTATTTATTTTTTAAAAAAGTTAAGAATGAAAGTCTAATAAACTGAGCAAGAAGCAAACAAACTTTATATAAGGAAAAACACAAAATACTCTTGAAAAATCACAAAAGTAGCCTTGAGCAAATGGAAAGACAGACCATGATCTTGGATAGAAATATTCAACATCATAAAGATGTCAGTTCTCCCTAAGCTAATTTATAAATTTAGCATAATCTCAATAAAAATACCATCAAGTTGTTTCATCCGGAAATTAGACAAATTTATTACAAAGCTCATATGGCAGAATAAACAAGCAAAACAGTGAGGAAAACTCTGAAAAGGAGCAATATGAAAAAACTAGCCCCTCCAGACAGTAAAACAAATTACAAAGCCTCTAAAATTAAGATAGTTTTGCAATGGCATATGAATTGACAATCAATGGAACAAAACAAAATCCAGTAGGAAACCCAAATGCACATAAGAGTTTAGTATCTGCTAAAGACAGCATCTCAAATCAGTGGAGCAAAGATAAGAGCTTTTAATAAGTAGTGCTGGGACACCTGGCTGGCCATTCATTGGAAAAAAGATAAAATTGGATCCTTCCTCAAACCAAATGCCAAGATAAATTCCAAATGGATCTGAGTCTTAGATACTAAAAAAAAAGAAAAAAAAAGTGAAACCATATATGTACTAGAAGAAAACATTAATGAATTCCTCATAAATTGAGAGTGGCGCAAACTTCCTAACTCTGACTCAAAATCTAAAGCAATACACTGAAAGACTGATCATTATGACTATGTAAAGATGTAAAACTTTTGTATAGCAATAACACTACATATGTAAAGTCAGACGTGACAAACTGGAAAAAATATTTTTGTAACTTATACCACAGACATTGGGCAGATATTCTGTAACTCATAAAAGGAGAAAACAAAATTAAACTATACTGAAATATTATTTCTTACCTAACAGACTGACAAAACTCCAAAACTCTAGCATCAAGACTCAAGAGAAACAGAAAAGAAGGGTCAGGCATGAAATAAAAACTTCTATGAATATACCTTGCTGTATAGTTTTGATTTTGGAACCATGTAAATGGTTTTCATAGTTAAAAAAACAAAATTAGATTTTTATAATCAATTCTTAAGTTTTAAAACAAATGGGTCTGTTTATCAAGTTGGTGGCATACCACATAGAGAAAATAATTACATGAAGTGACTTTTAGGACAATGTTTGACTATACAACTCAAATAGCATATATTCTAAGGACAAAAGGAACCACAAAGAAAACTAAAACAACATTCAGTAATCTAACGGTCAGGACAGACAGCAGCATTGCTACTTGCCTGGTTAATAACATGGCCAGGGAAATCCAGAGAGAAGGAACAGCCCGAAAGCCCCAGAGCATGGCCCACAGTCCAGGAAGGGTGAAGTTCCATGTTGCCCATTGAGTGTTAATGACTGACGCTCAAGTAGAAGGGTAAGAGGGAGTGGAGAAAGCGCTAAGAGTTGAGGCTTGAGGTGGGCACAGCCAGGGCTTGAGGGCAGCCCAAGCCATGCCAAGGAACCACACAGAGGGCAGGCAAGCCATCTTGGAGTTTTAGCCTGGAGAGTAATGTGTTCCGATCTGTGCTTTACAAAGATCACTGGCAACAGTGTACAAAATAGATTGGATTGGAACAAAGGTGGAAAGCTGGCTGGCCAGCTACAGACTGCTGCCGCAGTAATCGAAGACAAGAGATTACAGCGGCTTTAGCCCAAAGAGAAAGGGGACATCAACAGGCTTGCAGTCTAAAAAATGTGTGCCATTTGTGGGTGGGGAGTGGAAGGGGGTGGAGAGTTGAGAGAAGGGGAAGAACACTGGATGACTCCTGGGTTTCTGCCTCTGGCAGCTCCGTGGTGCCATCCACTGAGACCAGGAACCCAAGAGAAATACCATATGGAAGAAAACTGCTAAGTTCACTGCTGCCAGAGCCCCTCGTGGGGGCAGGGAGCCAAGGGAGTCAAGAAGGAAGACCCAACTGTCAGGCCACAGTCCTAGAAAGCTGAGAAACAGATGAAACTGCAGAGTTAGATTACCTCTTGTAAAATTTTCTCAAAGTCAGAAATAGAATCATATACTGTTCATTTTTGTTTTTTATATTAAAAAAATAAGTCAACTAACCAGTACTTGTAACAGTAACAGTACTTGGAGCCTCAAAAGCTATTATTCACACTTATAATCCTTTGTTTCTAACCTCCCTCAACCTAGTTGGGCCCTTTCCTTCATAAAACATGCCCTATTGTATGTCCCAGAACCAGATTCTAGAGCTTATAGCAGAAGTCACTCATGCAAACACCTTCAGGGGTCTGACAGATGTAAAATGTTTAAATGTAAGCAACTAATTGGTAAACACAACACGGGCCAAACTCTGGCCTAAGCCATTTTCTATTGAGGTCCCATTTTCACAAAATATTCTAACATGAAGATTTAAAAGATACTTCCTTCCTTTTTTTTTTTTTTTTCCTTTCGGGTACTAATAAAACCAGAAATTACATCACGAACTGACTTTTTCAGAGGTCCTAATATTAGACAAGTTCTGAGATAAGTTTGGTTTCAAAATAGCAGCTCTACTGTCACAGATACAGAGGGTCTCCAGGACAAATGCAGGGGAAGCATCCTTGCCTCCTGTCTCTGCTTCCTTGAATCTATCCCTCTCCTCCTCTCTCCCTTTTAACCCTACTTTCCTAACCCTGAGGAACTGACTCCACCTGCAAAAAGTTGATGCCTAGAGCCAAAGTACTGGGCTTCTACTACTCTTCCTTTCACCTGTCAGAAGAAACAAATACGTTCATCTGCTAACCAGGTTGTCGAGACAACACGTCCCCATTTCACCAGTCTCATGTAAAATAATGACAATGATCTCTAAGGCATCCCTGAAGCACCTCATTGGGTGAATGCCTATATTATACACAAACATTCAACTATGTTTGACCAGTTTAGACAGGAAACAAAGCAAGAAAAGACACTTTTACTTTACATCTTTGAGGTCAAAGTCCCAGAACAATAGAAAGTACTAGTTTTAGGGGGATTCTCCTCACTGTTTCGGTTCAGTGGTGTTACATGTTCATTGTTGGCTCAGTACCTTTTGAAGGGTCAAGGACGCCTCTGAGACCTGACTACAGTACAAGCACACCTCATTTTATTGTGCTTTGAAGATAGTGCACAGTTTTTACAAATTAAAGGTTTGTGGCAACCATGCATTGTCAGATGATGGTTAGCATTTTTTAGCAATAAAGTATTTTCTATGTGACTCGCTTTATTACAATACTCACTTTACTGCAGTGGTCTGGAACTGAACCCGCCATATCTCCAAGCTATGCCTGTAATGGGCTCTCTTCCCAGAAAAAAAAATGGCATTCACACAAATCTGCAAGCAAATTCAAAGGATTCATGGATCCCTTGCAACTTGACCATTTACCCCAGATTAACAAGCTAATGTGGATCAGCAATAACATATTTACTTTATCTATGGAAATGAAATACTTGATGTCATGATTTTGAGGATATGGAGTTAAATAACAACATTAGGGAAATGTAAGGAAAGATAGCTTTCTTTCCCTACCTTTCTCTCCCTTGAGAGCTGTAGGAGTCTTACAACTGCACACTCTCTGCAAATGAAATACCGCACCCTCTGCATGACTTAAAGAAAGTGACAACCTCATCTCTGAATTTAAATGCCCTTAATATTTAATTCTTTCCTCTATAGGTTATAGCTTGCTTTCTCCACATTATCAAGATGATGGCTTTAGAAGGCAGGCTATTGGAGATCCAGAAAACAATATATCCCAATCCAGTTTCCTTGTGAAAATCAAAGAGCTCACTCTCTTGAAGAGTTGAAAGAGGCTGAAGGGTCACCGCTTCCCCCCAGGGTGCTGGTACAGGCAGTACTCCAGAAGGGTAATGTAAATACTCAGTATGAGGCAACAGGGCACACCAATTTGTTTTTCAATCTGTTTTATTTCAGTTCAAAGCACCTTTGCAGATAGATAGTACAGGAAAATAAGCCACACTTTGGTTATACCCAGTCTTCCTCAATCTCCAAAAGCAGGTGAGTATTGCCAAAGTGTGGCTTGTTTCCCTGTGCTGCCTGTCTGCAATGATGCTTTGAACTGAAATAAAATAGACTGAAAAACAAATTGGTATGCCCTGGCTCTTCCTGCAGTTTTATATTATCCTTCAAAGCTAGTGTTACCACCTACTCTTTACTGGAATCCAACAGACCCAAATCACAGAGTAAAACTGCAATACTTTAAATGTGAAGGCCCCACCCAAACCTAAAATAGCAATTTAATTCAGGGCTTGTTGGTTAACATTGCATTAACATGCCACTCTCCATCCAGTTCCTTGCTCCATTTGCTGGGCTGGATTACATCTTCTGATGACACGTGCAATATGGTTACTGGATACAGTTTAAAACAAAACTTGACATTGCTGATCTTCCTATATGGTTTGCTCAATTTATTACTGCCTCTGTAATTTTTCATGTTCATGAACCCAAACATCATCATTTATTTTTACCTATTCAAAAAGTCTACCAGCTTTAAAGCATTCAACATTCTGCTTAAAGTATGCAACATTATTTTGAAAACTTTTAGAGAAAAGCCCAAATCATTTGCAAACCAATTCTAAAATTACTACCAACTAGAAGAAGCCTATCATTTTCTTAGAATGAAGGAATGCAAATAGTTTCAAGCTTAAAACACTAAAATGATGAAAAACGCTCTCCACAGACAGTTGTATAATTTTGTTTAAAAAATTAAATCCTAATTGGAAAAGATCCTCTCTTAACAAAACATAAAGAAAAAAAATAAGATCTGTTCTCCTCCCCCCAAAGACAGAAACACACACACACATACCCATGCACACACACACCCCCCACACACCCTCATCTGTAACATACTTCTGAATTTTTGTTATTATTTATCACTTTAAGTAAGTTTCCATTTGGGGTCAAATTTGGTTAGTTTTCTCTAATTGGAATTAAGCAATATGTGTGTAACAAAAAGAAAACACACAACAATCCTTTGAGAAGGTAACATTATCCACATTTGACAACTTAGACAATAACCTGTAACTGGCCCAAGACCATGCAGCTCTATCAGCAGTAAAGCTGGGTACAGGGCCGGGACTCAGAGCACAAGACTGTGAAACACAACACATTCACTGGCTCCTTTCTTCTGTAACTCTCCAAGTTCTTGTCATCTCACAGTCTCTGAACCTACCGAAAAGTTCTTCCTCTCTAATTCTCTCCCCTTTCCCTTCCTTTGGACTGGATCCTGGTCACTCAACAAGTTTCAGCTTAAACTACCCAGAAGAGAGGTCTTCGGGGACTATCCTGGTAATAATAGGTGGTCTCCCAGGTCAACACTGTTTTGTTTGCTTTATAGCAGTTGCCACAATCTGGAGTAACTTTGGTACCTCTTTACTGTGTTAAGACACTCGGTTTTGGGTCCATGTTTCACCCTGATAATCATAGCCACAGTGGTGCCTGGTAAATAGCAGACACTCAAATATTTGTTCAGTGAATGGCCTGGATTTATTTACTATTTACCAAATACCAGGGTGTGGGCACTGGCTAGCAGCTGATACAAGAAGAGGTGAAGTGTGGTCCCTGCCCTTCAAGACCTCCCAAGTTAGCAGGAAAGATAACAAACAGATGGAATAATTCAGGGTGGTTAGTGTGATCAGTTTAGGTTCAGATCGCAGCTCCCTTATGCATTAGCTATGACCAAGGTCATTTCTCCTGACTCTGTTTCCTCATCTTTAAAATGGGAATATTAATACTACCTATGTCATAGTGTTGGTGTGAGGATTAAAAGATAAGCCATGGAAATAACGCACATAGTGAAGTCCTTAGCACACAGGAATCACTCAATAAATATTAACTACTGATTTTATTATGATGCAATGACAGCTATATATGAAATTATCTTTGTTTACCTGTATGCCACCTGTCCAAGCCCCTACAGAATTTAAATTCCATGGAAGGGCAGAGATTACGTTGATCTTGTTCACCACTGTATTTTCAGGGATTTGAATCATTGCTAGTATGTTCTAGGTGCTCGACAAATACTGAATGATTAACAAATGTATGCAGGCAAGCATGGGTGTTCTGAATCTATTTGTTAGTTAAACTAGTGACGAATAGTTAGGTTTGGGAACAACTCTTATAAAAGAACAATGTCTACTAAATAGACATGTCTCCGAAGAAGATACACAGATTGCCAACAAACACATGAAAGGATTAATCATTAGAGATATACAAATCAAAACTACAATGAGGTATCACCTCACACCGGTCAGAATGGCCATCATCAAAACATCTACAAACAATAAATGCTGGAGAGGGTGTGGAGAAAAGGGAACCCTCTTGCACTGTTGGTGGGAATGTAAATTGATACAGCCACTATGGAGAACCGTATGGAGGTTTCTTAAAAAATTAAAAACGGAACTACCATATGACCCAGCAATCCCACTGCTGGGCATATACCCTGAGAAAACCATAATTCAAAACACTGTGGTCATGTACCACAATGTTCACTGCAGCACTATTTACAATAACCAGGACATGGAAGCAACCTAAATGTCCACAGACAGATGAATGGATAAAAAAGATATGGCACATATATACAATGGAATATTACTCAGCCATAAAAAGAAATGAAATTGAACTATTTGTAGTGAGGTGGATGGACCTAGAGTCTGTCATACAGAGTGAAGTAAGTCAGAAAGAGAAAAACAAATACCGTATGCTAACCCATATATATGGAATGTAAAAAAAAAAAAATGGTTCTGAAGAACCTAGGGGCAGGACAGGAATAAAGATGCAGATGTAGAGAACAGACTTGAGGACACGGGAGGGGGAAGGGTAAGCTGGGAGGAAGTGAGAGAGTGGCATGGACATATATACACTACCAAATGTAAAATAGACAGCTAGTGGGAAGCAGCCACATAGCACAGGGAGACCAGCTCGGTGCTTTGTGACCACTTAGAGGGGTGGGATAGGGAGGGTGGGAGGGAGATGCAAGAGGGAGGAGATATGGGGACATATGTATACGTAGAGCTGATTCACTTTGTGATACAGCAGAAACTAACACACCATTGTAAAGCAATTATACTCCAATAAAGATGTTAAAAATAAAAAATAAAAGCGTCTAAATTAGGAAGTGGGGTGTGGCAGAAGTTTGATGATTTAGCCAAGTAGAGAAAATTTTCAGTTGAGGCTGTAATTAAATCTCCACAAGCCATACAAAGATTTGGATTCGATTCCAAGGAAGAACCAATAGTCCCAGTTTGAGAGATGTGAAAGAATGAAGTCCAAGCAGAACGACATGGGTCCCCAGGCAGGGCGCTCCCAGGGAAGAGCTCAATTTGCCAGACCTATAATCTATTACAGTCTTAGACAGCTTAACTTCTCAGAACCTGGGCTTCCTCCTCTTACGCAAAACAGACACGGACACTTCTAAAAAGTTACTGGTACAAAAAAGCTGTGTATGAATATAAATAAGCAACTGGCTTACCGTAGGCGCTCGGTAGAATGGTATTATTGTTATTCAAAGTAGAAGAAACAATTCCATTTTGAATAATACACCAATAAGACCAGAAAAGGTAATGGAAGCCAGAGTGGTTGGTCAAATAAAGAGCTCTGGGTGCATAGGGCAGTTGTAACTCGAGTTTCCCACTCCGTGAGAAGGGACCTGAGGAATCCCTGAAGGACAACACTGACCCGGTCTACTTGTGTCTAGAGCTGGGGCCGCCACAGTTTTTCTGTGAAAGGCCAAGAGCATTTTCGGCTTCGTGCGCCAAGGGATCAAAGCCATCAGATATCTGTTGCAACTACTCAACTTTGCTCTTGTAGAAGGAAAACAGCCATAAGCAATACATAAACCATGAACACGGCTGTGTTCCAATAAAACTTCATTTACGGACATGAGAATCTGATTTCATACAACTGTCACAAATTATGTGAAATATTCTTCACAGCCATTAAAAAAATGTAAAACCTTCTTAGCTCCCGGCTGACAAAAACGGGGGAGGGGGAGGGGCGGATTTAGCCCAAGACCCTAACTTGCTGGGGCCCGGGGTCGGGATTTGGCGGGAGGGGAGGAGGGGTGAGAGTGCGAGAAGCAGCTGCGAGGAGTGGCCTCCGATCGCGCCGAGTAGCAGGCGACGAGGGTTGAGGGCAGGTCCCAGGCGGAGAACAGGCCCCAAGCGGGGAGTAGGCCCGGCCGAGCGTCCCGGCCGGGACCCCGTGGCTTCTCCCCGCCACAGACGACAGCGGAGCCTGCGCTCGGGGTGTAGGCCGCCCCGGGGCTCCTCGTCCCGGGGCGGGGAGAGACGGCCGGGACTTGGCAGAGCGCAGCGGACTTCGCCACGCCGAGGGGTCTCTGTTCGCCCCTCATTCGGGGCGCCTCTTAGGCCACAGCTGCAAAAGGGGTCTCCACGCTGAGTCCCAGCCCCGTTTCTATGGTTACCTGTTCAGCACCGATTCAAACTGCGGTTCTTTATTGACAGCGCCATAAAGGACACGAACACTCCTGCCCGAAGGGAACAATAAAGCTTTCTCCATTCAACAGCGCCAGAGACGCCAGCAGGCGGCCATTTTAAGGCCGGAGCGGAAGAGATATAAGCAAGGAGGCGGCGGCCCGGCCTGCCCCGCGCGCCACAGTCACGTGCTGGGGGCGGGCCTCACGGGGGCGGGACGCGCGCTCTCCACCAATGCTAGCACGCTGGGACAAACCCGTTGCTAACCGCTTCTCTGACCTCTGACCCTTGACCACTCCTTCTCCTCCCCACACTCCCTTAGGAAAGTTCTAATGGGTTTCTACCATCCCTCGCCCGGGCAGCACTAAAGTTGAGATCTTATCTCAAACAACGGCAGAGAATTAGGCACAAAAGATTTCTTTCCATTTTTCCAAAACAAGTTCACGTGCAAGGCGGAGACGTGACGTGAGCCGCGCCCCAGACGCATTCTCATTGGTGGAGAGGCTTGGCTCGGACGTAATAGGCTAACAGACCCGTATCAACCAATCGTGGCGTCTTGAAGGCATTTTGGTCCCGCCTCTCCTTCCTCCCCATTTTGGGATGTAGAGGCTTGTGGGTAAAAGCGTTAGTTTTGCTTGTGCTCCGTTTTTCTGTCACGCACTGTCTCACCCTATACGTTCCATGTGGGAATTCCTCTCGCCACCTTCACACAGCAAATAAATGAAGTCATATCCATACAGTATCAAATTAAGTCACATCGGCTCTGGCCCACTGAGCCTCACAATGTCTGTCTGTCCCTGACACGCAATTTTTCTGTCACTAACAGTCATGCCGCCCAAATCCAGTTGTCTCAGTACAAAGACAAGTTCCCTCTTTGGTAACAGCTGTTGCATCCACAGGGTCGATAGTGAGTCGTTCTGAGGGATGTCATTGTCGGACTGACTCCCATCACCGTTTTAATCACAAATTCAATCTACGGGGCAAAACTGTCATTTGCGTTGTTGCTGTCATCCAGTTCATTTTTTTTTTACTGTCACTGTCCAGTATGCGTCCCCTCTCCATAACCACAAACTTCAAACAGTTCTGTACAATACAGCAGTTGGAATGTGTGCACAGCTGTCACCCTTTCCGTTGTTTTCACCATCATTATCACTCAACTACTTTCACTGCCACAAAATCAAGTCAATATTAGTAGACCCTAACAGGGTAAACAGCTGTCCTTGTTACTGACCATTTAGTCACTTTCACTATTATACTCACATGTCACTGTCACATTCAGGGTCAAATTTACTGTTGGCAACAGTCACTTATGTAGTCACTAGAGTCACACCTACAGCTATTGTGTCTCCTAATCACTCATTTCCACCATCTCTGCATTCTCCTTTAGTGGGAGCCCTCGATACCGGCTTGACACATTTAACAAACAAACAAACACATAGAATGGTGCTTGGCACATAGTAGGTGCTCAGGAAATATTTATCCAATCAGTGGATTTTTGAAAAGCAGTATTATTGCCAATGTACTATATGGGAATGTGGATGGCTTGATGCTTATCGTTCTTAAACAACAGGAATAAGTGCAGACACAATCTGTCCTCCCTATTTAACTTAACAAGACTCTGCATCTTATAGGGACAAGAAGGAGAAAGCAGGAGAAATGTGGATATGCTGAATTCCTGGGACCATGGTTATAAAGAATTGGATGGTTTTTTAAAGTTTTCATTTCTTACTTTAAAAGGAATATATGTTTGTTGTAGAGGAGTTAGAAAATATAGGAAGGACTCTTTCCTTCTAAAGGATTGTTTTATTTTTTTTATTTTATTGAAGTATAGTTGATTTACAATGTGTTAATTTCTGCTGTACAGCAAAGAGATTCAGTTATATATATATATTCTTTTTCATATTCTTTTCCATTATGGTTTATTACAGGATATTGAATATAGTTTCCTGTGCTATACAGTAGCACCTTGTTGTTTATCCATTCTACACATAATAGTTTGCATCTGGTAATCCCAAACTCCCAATCCGTCCCTCCACTACCCCCACCCCACCCCTTGGCAACCACATATCTGTTCTCTACATCTGTGAGTCTGTTTCTGTTTTGTACATAAGTTCATTTGTGTCATATTTTAGATTCCACATATAAGTGATCTCATATGGTATTTGTCTTTCTCTTTCTGACTTACTCCACTTAGTATGCTAATCTCTAGTTCCATCCATGTTGCTGCAAATGGCATTATTTCATTCTTTTTTATGGATGAGTAGTATTCCATTATATATATATATATATATATATATATATATATCTCCTGGCTATTGTAAATAGTGCTGCTATGAACATAAGGGTCCATGTATCTTTTCAAATTATTGTTTTTTCTAGATATATGCCCATAAGTGGGGTTGCTGGATTATATGGCAACTCTATTTTTAGTTTTTTGAGGAACCTCCATCCTGTTTTCCATAGTGGCTGCACCAATTTATTCAATACATTCCCACCAACAGTGTAGGAGGTTCCCCTTTTCTCCACACCCTCTCCAGCATTTATTATTTGTAGGCTTTTTAATGATGGCCATTCTGACCAGTGTGAGGTGATACCTCATTATAGTTTTGATTTGCATTTCTCTAATAATTAGTGATGATGAGCAAGCATCTCATGTGCCTATTAGTTATCTGTATGTTGAGGGATTGTTTTAGACATAACAAAGAATGTCATTCCCCAACACACTCACACACAGTCAGTGGAAAATGGCTGCAGTTCCCTTGTAATTGTTCACCTGAGGTTTTACATTATTAGAAATTCTCATGGAAATGACTTGCCTACAGTCCATGAAGAACAGTATAAGGTGATGGAGAGCAATGACCCTGGCTTCTGGCTAGCCATCATATGGAAGAGTAAGAAACCAATGGTGAGGCGCAAGAGGGAGGAGATATGGGGATATATGTATATGTATAGCTGATTCACTTTGTTATAAAGCAGAAACTAACACACCATTGTAAAGCAATTATACTCCAATAAAGATGTTTAAAAAAATCAAAGGAAAAAAAAAGAAACCAATGATGGACCCTCTAAGGACCTCATCTCTTGGGAGAGTCTCAAGAGTTTTGGAGAAATAACTTGTGCTTCCCAATCACCAAAAGGAAGGACCCAACCCTTGATCATGAGGGGGAAGGTGCTTGAGGTCTTTTCACTCTTTTTTCTACCTTGACAAAGAATGTTCCCAGGCTGATGCCTGAGGTGGCCCCAGCTAAACTACCAACTGTTTCCAGAGTGACTACTACATTCCAAGAACACTGAAGTAAATAGAACATGATCCTTGCCCAAGAAGGAAGTAACACAGCCAGGACCACTTCTACTGCCAGTAGTAACAGTCATTATTTATCTCACTCTTACTCTCTGCCAGGTACCATGCCAAGCTCTACCTAGATTATCTCATTTAATTCCCATAACCACCAAATCAGGTAAGTAACATTATTACCCCCTTCTATACAGGAGAAAACAGACTCAGAGGAGGTAAATAATTTGCTCAGGGTCACACAGCTATTAATCAGTGGAGTTGGGGTTGAAACCTAGGAAGTCTGACTCCAGAGCCTTCACTTTTTCCCCCCAGAATAATGACTTGTGGTTTTTACAAAATATTTGTGTTCATTATAAAGAATTCAAGGATTACAGAAAAATACAAAGAAGAGAGTTAAAAACATACTCACTATAAATCCAACCACTTAGCAGTAACATATCATTATAGATGAGCATTTCTCCATCTCTGGGCAAATATATGTAGGTAGGTAGATTGGGAGATAATGATGGTAATAATGACAGTTTCCCTTCAAGAAGCACTATGAGCTGGACACTGTTCCAAGCGCTTTCTATGAATTAACACATTTAATTTACTCAGAGAGAGATAGTTAGACCTATTTTTATTAAAATGAACTCATTTAACATATTCAGTGTTCATATCGGCAGCCAACCACCTGGTGATGTTTTTCCCCAAATCTGGTTCTTTCCTCAGTCTTTGCTGTCTTCACTCTGCCTTCCAATCAAATCCTAAGCCTGGAGTCCTTGGGCTGCAAAAGCTGAGTCTTTAAATAGCACTCTCTGCACAGCTGCTGCCTGGTCAAATGTCTCTGCTGTTCCCCAAGGCGGTGGTGTTATTTGTAGAAGTGAAGTTTGCTAGAGGCTCAGCATATGCTTTTCATCTGCTAGAGTAGGTATCTGGGCCTTAGCATTCTTTTTCCTGGCTTTCTAAGTGTTAGACTTTCCCTACCCTTTTCTTCAATCCAAATGAAGCTTGGTCTTCAGATCTTGCCCAGTGGAGGCCAGAGAGTCTCAGATGAGGGTGCTGTTAGAATTTGCCAAATGACTCAGAAAGGTCAGCTTGCTCATCCATCTGAGATGGCAAAAGACCAGGAGAAGGGAGAGACTGCCTAGCTCCAAAGGGGCTCCCAGCCAATGAGAGTCTCGGGTACTTCCCTGGGGTCTGGTCCTACCAATATCTTGTACTGTGAATGAATCTCTTGCCCCAATTTCCCCTGAGACAAAAGGCTCTGCTGCATTCAGAATGACAAAATCAACATCTTTGGAGATGGCTCACAGCCCATCATAACCATCTAATCCAAAACAGAAGCTGTAATTTTCCAGCCAAACCTGCTCCTCCCCTCCAGCTCCTCAGTTCAGAGAGGACAGCCCACCCACCACTCTGCCTGATTGCTGCAGTTACACAGCTGGGAGTTGTCCTTGACACTTCTGTCACTCGCCCTCGACTAGTCACCAAGTCTTGTTGATTTTACCTCTAAATATACTCTCTCTATTTCCACAGCCAAAGTGCAAATGACTTTTATCCCTCACCTACTGTATAGGCTCCTCTTGCAGTCTCTTTTATTATCCTTTACTTTGTTCTGCAGACAGCAGGCCAGTGTAATCTTTCACCTCATTTAGAATCAACTTTATTAAATATAATTTACATAAAAGAAAATGTACTAATTTAAAGTGCATTTTGGCAAATTCATACACCCATGTAACCACCACCATAGCAAGATATAGAATATTTTAACTTTTTAGAGCAGTTTTAGGTTCACAGCAAAATTGAGAGGAAGGTACATAGATTTCCTGTGTTCCCCTGCCCCAGCAGTCCCCACCAGAATGGTACATTTGTTACAATTGATATACCTACATTCACAGATCCTTATCACCCAAAGTCCATAGTTTATATTAGGGTTCACTCTTGGTGTTGTACATTCTGTGGGTTTGGTCAAATGTGTAATATGTATCCAACACTATAACATTATACAAAGTAGTTTCACTGCTCTAAAAATCCTTTGCTGTACACCTGAAACTAACACAACATTGTTAATCACCTATACTCCAATGTAAAATAAAAAGTTAAAAGAACCCACAAATATATGTACTGTTAATAGGATTTTCTTCAAGGGAAGGGAATTTAATTGCTGGAAACAGGGAAGGAAAAAGACAATTTTTCCTATAAACTACTTGGTAACTTTTGAATTTTGAACTATTTGCATATATTTCCTATTTAAAAGTTATTATAAAAATGAAAAATTATAAACCCATCAAACGCTTAACATGCTATATATAAGGCAGAGAATGAGATTTGGGGATGGCTTTTCACTTTTCTGCTATATATTTGGTGATATTTGAATTTTTCTAACAAATGTGTTCACATGCTATGTTTATAATTTAAAATTAAAGCTAAAAAAATCACTTGAAAAAATAAATAAATAAAAATCCCCTGTGTTCTGCCTATTCATCCTCCCTACACCCAAATCCCTGGAGGTCACTGACCTTTTGACTGTCTCCATAGTTTTGCCTTTTCCAGAATGTCACATAGTTGGAGTCATACAGTATGTAGCCTTTTGAGATTGGCTTATTTCACTTAGTAATATGCATTTATTTCTTCCTGGTCTTTTCATGGCTTGGTGGCTCATTTCTTTTTAGCACTGAATAATATTCCATCCTCTGAATATACCACAGTTTATTCATCCATTCACTTACTGAAAAACATCTTAGTTGCTTCCAAGTTTTGGAAATTATGAATAGAAGTGCTATAAACATCTGTATGCAGGCTTTTGTGTAGGCATAGCTTTTCAATTTGTTTGGGTAAATACCAAGGAGCACAATTACTGGAGCATATGGTAAGAGTATGTTTAGTTTTGTAAGAAACTGCTAAACTATTTTCCAAAGTAGCTGTACCATTTTGCATTCCCAGCAGCAACGCAAGAGAGTCCCTGTGGCTTCACATCCTCACCAGCATTTGTGTTGCCAGTGTTCTGGATTTTGGCCATTCTAATAGGTGTATATCAGTATCTTATTATTTTAATAGCATTTCCCTGATGATGTATGGTGTGGAGCATATTTTGGTATGCTTACTTGCCATCTGTATATCCTCTTTGGTGAGGTATCTGTTAAGGTCTTTGGCCCATTTTAAAATTAGGTTGTTTTCTTATTGTTGAGTTTTAAGAATTCTTTGTATAATTTGAATAATAGTCCTTTATCAGATATATCTCATGCAAATGTTTTCTCCCAGTTTGTGGCTTGTTTTCTCATTCTCTTGACTTTGTGTTTTGCAGAGCAGAAAAGTTTAATTTTAATGAGCCCAGCTTATTGATTCTTTCTTTCGGGGATTCTGCATTTGGTGTTGTATCTAAAAAGTCACCACCATGCCCAAGGGCATCTAGATTTTCTCCTATGTTTTGCATTTTACATTTGGGTCTGTGATCCATTTTGAATTAATTTTGTGAAGAGTAAGGTCTGTGTCTAGATTCATTTATTTGCATGTGAATGTCCAGTTGTTCCAGCATCATTTTTTGAAGCTATCTTTACTCCATTGTATTGCCTTTGCTACTTTAGTCAAATATCAGTCGACTTTATGTGGGTTTATTTCTGGGCTCTTTACTCTGTTCTATTGATCTATTCTTTTGCCAATACCATAGTCTTAATTACTGTAGCTTTATGATAAGTCTTGAAGTTGGGTAGTATCAGTCCTCCTACTTTGTTCTTCTCCTTCAACATTGCATTGGCTATTTGGTCTTTTGCCTCTCCATAAAAACTTTAGAATCAGTTTGTCAAAATCCACAAAATTATTTGCTGGGATTTTCATTGGGATTACATAGAACATATAGATAAGTTGGGAAGAACTGATATCTTGACAATATTAAATCTTCATATCCATGAACATGGGATATCCCACCATTTATTTAGTTTTTACTTTTTTATTCACTATTAGTGGGTGAGTTTATTTTTTTTTCATTTTTATTGGAGTATAATTGCTTTACAATGTTGTGTAGTTTCCACTGTATAGCAAAGTGAATCAGCTATACATATACATATATCCCCTCTTTTTTGGATTTCCTTCCCATTCAGGTCACCACAGAACACTGAGTAGAGTTCCCTGTGCTATACAGTAGGTTCTCATTAGTTATCTATTTTATACATAGTATCAATAGTTTATATATGTAAATCCAAATCTCCCAATTCATCCCACCCCTCCCCTTCCCCCTTGATATCCATACGTTTGTTCTTTACATCTGCGTCTCTATTTCTGCTTTGTAAATAAGATCATATATTTATTTAGTTTTATGATTTCTTTTACCAGAGTCTTGTAGTTTTCTTCATATAGATCTTATACATATTCTGTTAGGTTTATATTTAAGTATTTCATTTTGTGGGGTGTTAAGATAAATAATATTGCATTTTTAATTTCAAAATTTACTTGTCATTGATGGCATATTGAAAAGTATTGACATTTTTGTATTAATTTTGTATCCTGCAACCTTAATATAATTGCTTATTAGTTCTAGGAGTTTTTTTGTTTGTTTGTTTGCTTGTTTTGCAGTACGCGGGCCTCTCACTGTTGTGGCCTCTCCCGTTGCAGAGCACAGGCTCCAGACGCGCAGGCTCGCGGCCATGGCTCACGGGTCTAGCTGCTCCGTGGCATGTGGGATCTTCCCGGACCGGGGCACGAACCCATGTCCCCTGCATCGGCAGGCGGACTCTCAACCACTGTGCCACCAGGGAAGCCCCTAGGAGGTTTTTATTGGTTGATTCTTTCAGAGTTTCTGAATAGACAATCATGCCATCTTTAAACAAAGACAGCTATATTTCTTCCTTCCTGATCACTATACCTTATATGCCATTTTCTTGTCTTATTGCATAGCTAGAATTTCCAGTATGATGTTGAAAAGCATTGGCGAGAGGGGAAATCCTTGCTTTGTTCCTGATCTTAGTGGGAAATCTTCAAGTTTCTCACCATTAATTATGATGTTAGCTGTAGGATTTTTGTTGATGTTCTTTATCAAGTTGAGGAAGTTCCCCTCTGTTCCTAGTTTGCTGAGAGTTTTTATCATAAATGGATGTTAGATTTCGTCAAATGCTTTTCCTGCATCTATTTTTATAAGCTTTTTTTTTTAATTTATTTATCTTTGGCTGTGTTGGGTCTTTGTGGCTGTGTGCAGGCTTTCTCTGGTTGCAGCGAGCAGGGGCTACTCTTCATTACAGTGCACTGGTTTCTCATTGTGGTGGCTTCTGTTGTTGCAGAGCACGGGCTTTAGGCACACGGGCTTCAGTAGTTGTGGCGCATGGGCTTAGTTGCTCCGCAGCATGTGGGATCTTCCCGGACCAGGGCTCGAACCTATGTCCCCTATATAGGCAGGCGGATTCTTAACCACTGTGCCACCAGGGAAGCCCTCCTGCATCTATTGATGTGATCATGTGATTTTTCTTCTTTAACCTGTTGATGTGATGGATTACATTGATTGATTTTCAAATATTGAACCAGCCCTGCATACCTGGGATAAATCCCCCTTGGTTATGGTGTATAATTATTTTTATTCATTGTTTTATTTCATTTGCTAATATTTTAGTAAGGACTTTTGCATTTATGTTCATGAGAGATATTGATCTGTAGCTTTCTTTTCTTGTAATGTCTTTGTTTTTGGTATTAATGTAATGCTGGTCTTAAAGAACAAATTAGGGAGTATTCCCTCTGCTTCTATCTTTGGAAGAGATTGTAGATACTTGGTATAATTCCTTCCTTAGATGTCTGGTAGAATTCATGAGTGAAACCATCTGGGTCTGGTGCTTTCTGTTTTGGAAGTTTTCTAAGTATTGATTCAATTTCTCTAATTGATATAGACCTATTCACTTTGTCTATTTCTTCTTGTTTGGGTTTTGGTAGATTGTGTCTTTCAAGGAATTGATCCATTTCACTTAAGTTATCAAATTTTTGTGCATAGAGTTGTTCATAATATTCCTTTATTATCCTTTTATTGTCCGTGAGACCTGTAGTGATCGCTTTCATTTTTGATATTAGAAATTTGTGTCCTCTCTCTTTCTGTCTTAGCCTGGCTCGAAGCTTATCAATTTTATTGAAGTTTTTCCCAAAGAACCAGCTTTTGGTTTTGTTAATTTTCTCTATTGATTTCCTCTTTTCAGGTGCATTGGTTACTACTGTAATTTTTATTATTTCATTTCTCCTGCTTACTTTGGAATTAATTTATTCTTCTTCTTCTAATTTTCCAAGGTGGAAGCTTATATTATTGGTTTTTAGCTCATTCTTCTTTTCTAATATATGCATTCAATGCTATACATTTCCTTCTAAGCCCTGCTTTTGCTGCATCCCCAAATTTTTGATAAGTTGTATTTACATTTTCATTTCATTTAAAACATCTTTACATTTCTCTAGAGATTTCTTCCTTGGCCTATGCGTTATTTAGAAGTGTGTTGTTTAATCTCCTAGTATTGGGGGATTTTCCAGCTATCTTTTTTTTTCTTGTCATTGATTTCTTTTTTGATTCCATTGTTATCTGAGAGGAGAGATTGTATGATTTCTTTCCTTTTCAATTTGTTAGGGTCTGTTTTATGACCCAGAAATGTGGTCTATCTTGGTGAATGTTCCATGTAAACTTGAGAAGAATGTGTCATCTGCTGCTGTTGGATGAAGTAATCTATAGATGTCCATTATATCCAATTGACTGATGGTGCTGTTGATTTCAACCATGTCCCTACTGATTTTCTGCCTGCTGGATCTGTTCATTTCTGATAGAGGGGTGCTTAAAATCTCCGACTATAATAATAAATTCATCTATTTCTCTTTGCATTTCTTTCAGTTTGCCTTACATATTTTGATGCTCTGTTGTTAGGTGTGTGTACACATTTAGGATGATTATGTCTTCTTGGAGTATTGACTCTTTTTTCATTATGTAATGCCTCTCTTTATCACTGATAATTTTCCTTACTTTGAAGTCTGCTCTGTCTGAAATTAATATAGCTTCCTCTGCATACTTTTAACTAGTGTTAGCATGGTATATCTTTCTCCATCCATTTACTTTGATTTATATGTGTCTATATTTAAAGTGGGTTTTTTGCAGACAACATAGTCATGCCTTGTCTTTTGATACACTCTGAGAATCTGTTTTTAAGAAAAACCACTTATTTGAGGTATGGTTGACACAAAAACTGTGCGTATTTAATGTATATGATTTGATGAGTTTGGAGATAAGTATACAGCTGTGGAACCATCACCAAAGTCAATGCCATACACACATTCATCGCTAACAAAAGTTTTCTTCTACCCTCTTTTATTATTATTGTTGTTATTATTATTTTGTGATAAGAATACTTAACATAAGAGCTATCCTCTTAGTGAATTTTTTTTTTAAATTTACGAATATTTCATTGTTGTAAAGTTAAAGCCATAAAAATAATCAAATGGCCTACTATCATACCGTTAGAAGAAAAAAAAAAAAGGTGTTCATGAGAGTTCCATATTAGAATACAAGTTTTCCTTAGGCACCTGTTTATGTATGCTATTCTGCTCTTTACAATAAATAATTAAATTTAAAAGACTTAATTCCTCACTTTTAAGACCTTATTAGTTTACAAATTACATATTGACCTATGCTAAATTTTATACCGACCCATGCTAATGAATTCAGTACAGAAAACAAAAAACACTGCACTCAAGCAAACTACATATATATATATATAACTTATATGAGAATTGCTACTCCAGCTTTCTTTTGGTTTCCATTTGCATGAAATACCTTTTTCCATCCCCTTACTTTCAGTCTGTATGTGTCTCTAGGTCTGAAGTGGGTCTCTTGTAGACAGCAAATATATGGGTCTTGTTTTTGTATCCATTCAGCCAATCTGTGTCTTTTGGTGGGAGCATTTAGTCCATTTACATTTAAGGTAATTTTCGATATGTGTGTTCCGATTCCCATTTTCTTAATTGTTTGGGGTTTGTTATTGTAGGTCTTTTCCTTCTTTTGTGTTTCTTGCCTAGAGAAGTTCCTTTAGCAGTTGTTGTAGAGCTGGTTTGGTGGTGCTGAACTCTCTCAGCTTTTGCTTGTCTGTAAAGGTTTTAATTTCTCCATCAAATCTGAATGAGATCCTTGCTGGGTAGAGTAATCTTGGTTGCAGGTTTTTCTCCTTCAACACTTTCAATATGTCCTGCCACTCCCTTCTGGCTTGCAGAGTTTCTGCTGAAAGATCAGCTGTTAACCTTATGGGGATTCCCTTGTGTGTTATTTGTTGTTTTTCCCTTGCTGCTTTTAATATGTTTTCTTTGTATTTAATTTTTGACAGTTTGATTAATATGTGTCTTGGCGTATTTCTCCTTGGATTTATCCTGTATGGGACTCTCTGTGCTTCCTGGACTTGATTAACTGTTTCCTTTCCCATATTAGGGAAGTTTTCAACTATAATCTCTTCAAATATTTTCTCAGTCCCTTTCTTTTTCTCTTCTTCTTCTGGAACCCCTATAATTCGAATGTTGGTGCGTTTAATGTTGTCCCAGAGGTCTCTGAGACTGTCCTCAGTTCTTTTCATTCTTTTTTCTTTATTCTGCTCTGCAGTAGTTATTTCCACTATTTTATCTTCCAGGTCACTTATCCGTTCTTCTGCCTCAGTTATTCTGCTATTGATCCCATCTAGAGTACTTTTAATTTCATTTATTGTGTTGTTCATCGTTGCTTGTTTCATCTTTAGTTCTTCTAGGTCCTTGTTAACTGATTCTTGCATTTTGTCCATTCTATTGTCCATTCTATCTCCAAGATTTCGGATCAACCTTACTATCATTATTCTGAATTCTTTTTCCGGTAGACTGCCTATTTCCTCTTCATTTGTTAGGTCTGGTGGGTTTTTATCTTGCTCCTTCATCTGCTGTGTGTTTTTCTGTCTTTTCATTTTGCTTATCTTACTGTGTTTGTGGTCTCCTTTTTTGCAGGCTGAAGGTTCGTAGTTCCTGTTGTTTTTTGTGTCTGTCCCCAGTGGCTAAGGTTGGTTCAGTGGGTTGTGTCGGCTTCCTGGTGGAGGGTACTAGTGCCTGTGTTCTGGTGGATGAGGCTGGATCCTGTCTTTCTGGTGGGCAGATCCACGTCTGGTGGTGTGTTTTGGGGTGTCTGTAGACTTATTATGATTTTGGGCAGCCTCTCTGCTAATGGGTGGGGTTGTGTTCCTGTCTTGCTAGTTGTTTGGCATAGGATGTCCAGCACTGTAGCTTGCTGGTCGTTGAGTGAAGCTGGGTGCTGGCGTTGAGATGGAGATCTCTCGGAGATTTTTGCTGTTTGATATTATGTGCAGCTGGGAGGCCTCTTGTGGACCAGTGTCCTGAAGTTGGCTCTCCCACCTCAGAGGCACAGCACTGACTCCTGGCTGCAGCACCAAGAGCCTTTCATCCACAGGGCTCCTTAATTTGGGATGATTCGTTGACTATTCAGGTATTCCACAGATGCAGGGTATATCAAGTTGATTGTGGAGCTTTAATCCGCTGCTTCTGAGGCTGCTGGGAGAGATTTCCCTTTCTCTTCTTTGTTCTCACAGCTCCCAGGGGCTCAGCTTTGGATTTGGCCCCGCCTGTGCGTGTAGGTCGCCGGAGGGCGTCTGTTCTTTGCTCAGACAGGACGGGGTTAAAGGAGCCGCTGATTCGGAGGCTCTGGCTCACTCAGGCCGGGGGCTAGGGAGGGTCACGGAGTGTGGGGCGGGCCTGCAGCGGCAGAGGCCGGCGTGACGTTGCAGCCTGAGGCGCGCCGTGCGATCTCCCGGGCGAGTTGTCCCTGGATCCCGGGACCCTGGCAGTGGCGGGCTGCACAGGCTCCCCGGAAGGGCGTGTGGCTAGTGACCTGTGTTCGCACACAGGCCTCCTGGTGGCGGCAGCAGCGGCCTTAGCGTCTCATGTCTGTCTCTGGGCTCCGCACTTTTAGCCGCGGCTCGCGCCCGTCCCTGGAGCTCTCTCAAGCAGCGTTCTTAATCCCCTCTCCTCGTGCACCAGGAAACAAAGAGGGACGTAAAAGTCTCTTGCCTCTTCGGCAGGTCCAGACTTTTCCCCGGACTCTCTCCCGGCTAGCCGCGGTGCACTAACGCCCTGCAGGCTGTGTTCACGCCGCCAACCTCAGTCCTCTCCCGGCGCTCCGACAAAAGCCGGAGCCTCAGCTCCCAGTCCCGCCCGCCCCAGCGGGCGAGCAGAAAAGCCTCTCGGCTGGTGAGTTGCGGTCGGCCCGATCCTCTGCGCTGGAATCTGTCCGCTTTGCCCTCCGTACCCCTGTTGCTGTGCTCTCCTCCGCGGCTCCCAAGCTCCCCCACTCCGCCTCCCGAAGTCTCCACCCGCGAAGGGGCTTCCTAGTGTGTGGACACTTTTCCTCCTTCACAGCTCTCTCCCGCTGGTGCAGGACCCGTCCCTATCCTTTTGTCTCTGTTTAGTTTTTTCTTTTGCCCTAACCAGGTACGTGGGGGGTTCCTTGCCTTTTGGGAGGTCTGAGGTCTTCTGCCAGCGTTCAGTAGGTGCTCCGTAGGAGTTGTTCCACGCGTAGATGTATTTCTGGTGTATCTGTGGGGAGGAAGGTGATCTCTGCGTCTTACTCTTCCGCCATCTTCCCGGAAGTCCCCTCTTAGTGAATTTTTAAGAATACAATACAATATTGTTAACTATAGTATAACTACTATGCTGTACAGTAGGTCTCTAGGAGTTATTAATCTTGCATAACTGAAATTTTGTACCTTTTGACCAATCCTCCCTTATTTCCTTTTCCTCCAGTCCCTGGCAACCACCACTCTACTCTCTGCTTCTGAGTTTGGCCATTTAGATTCCCCATATAAGTGCAATCATATGTCATTTGTCTTTTTGCATCCAGCTTATTTCGCTTACCTTATATCCTCTAGGTTCATCCATGTTGCTTCAAATGGCAGAATTTCTTTCTTTTTAAAGGCTGAATAACATTTCATTGTATGTATATACCACATTTTGTATCAAATTTAATGTTTGATACAAATATTTACCTGTTTATGGACATTTGCTCTACTTCCACATCTTGGCTATTGTGAATAATGATATAATGTACAGAGGAATGCAGGTATCTCTTCAGAATCCTGATTTCAATTCCTTTGGATATAAACCCAGAGTGGGATTACTGGATCATATGGTAGTTCTATTTAATTTTTTGAGGAACCTCCCTACTGTTTTCCATAGCGGCTGCACCAATTTACATTCCTCCCAAGAATGCACAGGGGTTTCATTTTCTTCACATCCTTACCAACACTTGCTATCTCTTGGTTTTGTTTTGTTTTGGTTTTGGTTTATAAGAGCTATTCCAAGAGGTGTGAGGTGATATTTCATTGTGGAGTTGAGCACCTTTTTCATGTATCAGTTGACCATTTTTATATCTTCTTTGGAGAAATGTCTGTTCATTTCCTTTGCGCATTTTAAAATCAGATGATGATGATGACTACTACTACCACCACTATTACTATTATTATTGTTGTTGTTATTTTACTATTGAGTTGTAGGAGTTCCTTACATATTTTAGATATTAAGCCCTTATCAGATATATAGTTTGCAAATATTTTCTCATTTTACAATTACGTTATTATTTTGCTATTGAGTTGTAGGAGTTCCTTATATGTTTTACATATTAACCCTTTATTAGATATATGGTTTGTAAATGTTTTCTCCCATTCTGTAGGTTGTCTTTCACTCTGTTAATTTTTCTTTTGCTCTACAGAGCTTTTTAGTTTGATGCAGTCCCACATGTGTACCTTCACTTTTGTTTTCTGTGCTTTTGGTGTTGTATCCAAGAAATCATTGCTAAGACCAATTTCAAGTAGATTTTTTTCTCTATGTTTTTCTTTTTTTCTAGGAGCTTCATGGTTTCAGGTCTTGTATGTAAGTCTTGAATTCACTTTGAGTTGGTTTTTGTGTAAGGTGTAAGATGGGATTCACTTTCATTCTTTTGCATGTGAATATGCAGTTTGTCCAAAATCATTTATTGAAGAGACTCTCATTTCTGTGCTCTCAATTCTGTTTCATTTGTCTATATGTCTTTTTTTATGCCAGTACCATACTGTTTGGTTACTGTAGCTTTGTAATATATTTTGAAATCAGGACGTGTGATGCCTCCAGTTTTGTTCTTTTTGCTCAAAATTGCTTTGGGTCTTTGAGGACTTTTGTGGTTTCACATGAATTTTAGGATTGTTTTTCTGTTTCTGAAAAAAATGCCAGCGGGATTTTATAGGGGTTACATTGAACCTATAGATTGTCTTGAATAGTATGGACATTTTAACAATATTAATTCTTCCAATCCATGAACACAAGATGTCTTTCCATTTATTTGTGTCTGCTTTAATTTCTTTCATCAGTGTTTTATAGTTTTCAGTGTATATGCTTTTTCCTTCTTGAATAAGTTTATTCCTAAGCATTTTATTCTTTTTGATGCTGTTGTAAATGAGATTGTTTTCTTAATTTCCTTTTTGAATAGTTTCTTGTTAGTGTTTAGAAACACAACTAATTTTTGTATGTTGTTTTGATCTCTTTTAGTTGGTGCATTTAAATCATTGATATTCAAAGTGATTATTATGTAGTGGGATTAATATCTTTCATATCTGTTACTGTTTTCTATTTGTTGTCATTTTTCTTTTTTCTTAACTTTGTCTTCTACACCTTTTCATTCTTTTGTTGTTTTAACTAAGCATTTTATATTATTCCATTTTCTTTTATTTTTTGGCATATCAGTCATGCTTCTTTTTTTTTTTTTTTTTGCAGTACACGGGCGTCTCACTGTTGTGGCCTCTCCTGTTGCGGAGCACAGGCTCCGGACGCACAGGTTCAGCAGCCATGGCTCAACAGGCCCAGCCGCTCCGCAGCATGTGGGATCTTCCCGGACCAGGGCACGAACCCATGTACCCTGCATCGGCAGGCAGACTCTCAACCACTGCGCCACCAGGGAAACCCTCAGTTATACTTCTTATTGTACTTTTGTTAGTGGTTGCCTTAGGTTTGTAATATACGTTTATAACTAATCCAAGTTCATTTTCAAATAACACTATACCACTTCACAGGTAGTGTCAGTACCTTATAATAACAAAATAATCTTAATTCCTCCTTCCTATTCCTTGTGTCATTGCAGTCATCAATTTCATTTATACATAAGCATACATAAATATATATGTACTTATATATATTATATACTTATATAATCAAACACATTGTTGACATTATTATTGTGAACAAACCATTATCTGTTAACTCAGTATGAATAAGAAAAATAAAAGTTTTTATTTTACCTTCACTTATTTCTTCTTTGATGCTCTTTGTTTTTTCATGTATATCCAGTTTTCTGACCTCCTTTCTAAAGAACTTTTAACATTTCTTGCAAGGCAGGTCTACTGGCAACCAATTCCTTAAATTTTTGCTTGTCTGAGAAAGTCTTTATTTCTTCTTCACTTTCAAAGGATAAGTGTTCAGGTACATAATTCTAGCTTGGTGGGTTTCTTCTGTCAACACTTTAAATATTTCACTCCACTCTCTTTTTGCTTGCACGGTTTCTGAGAAGTATGATGAAATTCTTATCTTTGCTCCTCTATAAGTAAGGTGGGGTTTTTTCCCCTCTTACTTCTTTCAAGACTTTTTTCTTTATATTTAATTTTTTGAAGTTTCAATATAATATACCTAGGGGTTTTTTTGTTTTTTGTTTTTTTAGTATTTATCATGCTTGGCATTCTTTTAGATTCCTGGATCTGTGGTTTGGTATTTGTCATTAATTAGGGGACGTTCTCTCATTATAGCTTCAAATATTGCTTTTGTTACTTTCTCTGTTTCTTCTCCTTCTGGTATTTCTATTATATATCTGTTACCCCTTTTGTGGTTGTCCCACAGTTCTTAGATATTCTGACTATTTTTTTCAATTTTTTTTCTCTTTGCTTTTCAGTTCTGGAGGTTTCTGTTGAGATAGCCTCAAGCTCAGAAATTCTTTCCTCAGCCATGTCCAGTCAACTAATATGCCCATATAAAAGGCATTAGTCATTTCTGTTACATTGTTTATGATCTCTAGCATTTTGGACATTCTTTCTTATAATTTCCATCTCTCTGTTTGCATTGCTGATCTGTTCTTGCATGCTGCCTACTTTATTCATTGAGCCCTTAGCATGTTAGTCATAGTTGTTTCAAATTCTCAGTCTGATAATTCCAATGTCTTTGGTGTATCTAACTCTGTTTTTGATGCTTGCTTATCTCTTCAAACTGTGGCTTTGCTTTTTATTATGCCTTGTAATTTTTTTGTTGAAAGGTGGACATGATGTACTAGATAAAGGAGTTGTTGCAAATAGGCCTTTACTGATGGGGTGGGAAGGTATAGGGGGAGGGAAAGTGTTTTGTAGTCCTATGATTAGGTCTCAGATTTTTGACGAGCCTGTGTCTCTGGACTATGAACTTCACCAGTGCTTCTCATCCCCTAAACACCTTAGGTGGGACAGGATGGCTAGAGTGGGCTGGAGTTGGGTATTTACCTTCCCCCATGTCAATTAGGCTCTGACAAAACGCCAGCAGGATAGACTCTGGTTAAATGGTTTCCTGTAAAAGAAGACCTTATTCTTAAAAAGAATAGAATGCTCTGGTGTATTACAGAATGGTTCCTTTCCTCCTCCCCTTGCCAGAAGCACTAGGGGATTTTTCTCTGTTATTCACTGTGAGAACCTAGTAGAGCTCCAGGAGATAAAACTCACAAAAGTGTGGTGTTTCCCCCTTTACCACCCACCCCCCATGACTCGGTCCCTCTGGAGTTTTTAACTCTCAGACTTGTCCACACTAAGCCTCTAGCAATGCATCTATTTCAGTTTAGTTTTCCTATTCTCGTACTGGTTCCCATGGAGGTTTCTGTTGGTGGGTTTCTACTTAGGTGAGTTGTGATTCTCTGTATGAGCCTATCTGTCTCTTCAATCTTGGGAGCAGCAGTTTGACCTGTGACCTCACTTCTCTGATGGATCTAAGAAGAGTTATTGATCTTTCAGTTTGTTCAGCCTTTTACTTCTTGCTAGAATGGAGTGGTGACCTCCAAGTTTCTTACGTGGCAGACTAGAAACCAGAAGTTCTAGAACATGTTCATCACCTGAAAAAGTTCCCTTGTGCCCCTTCCCAGTTCAACTCCCCTTCTCCCCCTCCCAGTCCCCGAGCAACCACTGATCTACTTTCTGTCAGGATAGATGACTTCTTATCTGTTCAAGAATTTCATATATTGGAATTATGTAATAGGTAATATTTTGTGCCTGGCTTCTTTCACTTAGCATGATGTAGTAGAGTTTCATCCACGTTGTTGCATTTATCAGTACTTCATCCCTTTTCATTGCTGGGCCCATGGTTATAGATATACTACAATTTGTGTGTTAATTCACCTGTTAATTTGGATATTTTTAGTTTTAGGATATCAGGAATAATGTTGCTATAGATATTTGTGTGCAAGTCTTTGTTTGGACATATGCTTTCATTTCTCTTAGGAATGCAACAGCTGGGTCACATGGTGGCTATTTACATACCTTTATAAGAAACTGCCAAACAGTTCTCCGAAGTGGTTGTACCACTGACGCTCCCAACGTCAGTGAATGAGAGTTCTAGCTGCTCTACATCCTCATTAATATTTGGTATTGTCAGTTATTTTATCCTTTTTTTTTTTTTTTTTTTTGCGGTACGCGGGCCTCTCACTGTTGTGGCCTCTCCCGTTGCGGAGCACAGGCTCCGGACGCGCAGGCTCAGCGGCCACGGCTCACGGGCCCAGCCGCTCCGCCGCATGTGGGATCTTCCCGGACCGGGGCACGAACCCGTGTCCCCTGCATTGGCAGGCGGACTCTCAACCACTGCGCCACCAGGGAAGCCCATGTCAGTTATTTTAAATATAGTCACTTTAATAAGTGTGAAGTGGTATCTTATTTTGATTTTCTTTTGCGTTTCCCTTTGCATGTTTATTGACCATTAATATTTTGGGAGAGGGAGAAGTTTCTGAATATTTTACCATTGCTTTTGGTTGAGTTGGTTTTCTTCTTATTATTGAGTTATAAAAATTTTTAAATATATTTTGGATACAAGTCCTGTATCAGATATATGTATTATGAATTGTGGGAAACGGTCAGCCTTGAGAGCAAGCTGCGGACATGCCAGGCATGCCGCCACTGCTCGAAGGGACTGTGCCTACTTGTTCCCCTCCTTGTTTCATTCCATGGGAGATAAATGACCAGGGCCCAGAGATCAGAAAGAATGGAAACTGAGACAAGCAAAGCTGTCTCCCCCCTGCACATGCAGGTTATTTTTGATGCTTCTGGGTTTATGGGTTTTCTCCCAGGGATGTTAACCTTGAGCCGAGACAGTCTGTAGATAATGTAAACCATCAATTGGCAACCTTCCTTTTTCTAGTCTATATAATCTGCAACTGTAGCATAATAAAATTTGCCTTGCAACCATCAGTTGTCTTGGTCTTTCTGACCCCATTCGTTGGTGCTACTTCAGTTCCTTACCCCTTCCCTTCTGACCCTGGGCGGTGAAATCCTCTTTCTCCAGCTGGTCCTCGGCAATGAATATTTCAATCGATGGCTTGCCTTTTCGTTTTCTTGGTGGTGTCATTCAAAGAGCAGAAGTTTTGAATTTTATGAAATCCAATTTATTGGTTTTTAAGAGGAAAACTATTAGCATGGTGCATCTATTAAACAGGGAAACCCTGATACATTCCTTCTAAAAGTTAGGAACAACACAATCATGGCCACTTCACCACTATTTTTTTTAAACATTAAATCAGATATATTACTCAACACAATAAGATAAGAGAAAAGAGAGATAATAGAATTATATACCTGGAAAACCCTAAAGATTTGATTGAATAACCTATTAGGAGAGAAAGAAGAGAGAGAAGGATGGTGGGGAGAGGGAGGAGAAGGTGGTAAAGCAAGGTGGTGCCAGGGAATTAAACAAATATACAGGAAGCAGTTAGAATAGAAAGGCCCCAGGACTTGGGCTGGGAGATCCAGCTCAACTCCCCCAGTTCTCATGTCTTTGGATTCAGACTGAATTATACCATCGGCTTTCCTGGTTCTTCAGCTTACAGATCGCAGATCATGGCAGATCTGTATCTATAATTGCAAGCACAAATTCCCATAATAAACCTTTTTTGTAGCTATATGTATCCTTTTGGTTCTGTTTCTCTGGAGAACTCGACTAATACACCAATGTATCAACTTTATACAGAAACCGGGTAGAGGAGATAATGGAAGAAAAGACCATATATACAATAGCAACAAAAAATAATCAATAAATTTTAAGTATAAACTTAAAATATTGGTGAAGAACACAACAGAAAACTTGAGTGGAAAGATATATCATTTCTTAAATATCAAGAAGACTAAACATCATAAAAATGTTAATTCTCAGCAAACACACTAACAGAATTTTTTCTGCAACTGGAGAAGCTGCTTTGTAAAGTTCAAATGGAAAAATAAACAACAAAGAATACGGAGAACCAGACCTATCAGATATTAAACTGTATTCTAAAACCTCAACAATTAAAATAGTGAGTAATTAGCACATAAACAGACAAACCAATGGAATGAAATAGAAAGCCCAAGAGTAGACCAAAATTCATACAGAAATTTAATATATTCTAAAGGTGTGAGAGTAAAGATAAACTTTATAATTAATGGTTTGGGGATAACTGGGTAATCATTTGAAAAAGGAGTTTTATCTATAACTCACATGTTATGCTGGGATAAACTAAAAATAGATCAAAGATCTAAAGCTAAAAAACTGTAGACATTAAAGCGCTAGGAAAAAATGAGCAAATTTCTTTATAACCTTGAGGTGGTGAAGGACTTTCTAATTGACTCAAAATCTAAAAACCAAAAAAGAAAAGATTGATCAATTTAACCACATTTAAAACCCATAAACAAAGTTTAAATACAAATGGCAACCTGGGAGGATTTATTTGCCACACATATTATAGACAAAGGACTAATTTCCCTAATACATGAAAAGCTTCTAGAAATTAATAAGAACAAGACCAAAAGTCTTCTGAAAATCAAAGAAAAAAGAGCAAAGACATGAAGAGGCAGTTCACACACACATAAAAAGGCATGAAAGGACTTCCCCGGTGGTCCAGTGGTTAAAACTCTGCCTTCCATTACAGGAAGCATGGGTTCAATCCCTGGTTGGGGAACCAAGATCCCACATGCCGTGGGGTGCGGCCAGAAACTTAAAAAAAAAAAAGACATGAAGATGACCTATAAACACACAAAAATATGCTCAATCCATTCATGATATGAGCAGTGTGAATTAAAACTACTCTGAAATATCTTTTTTTCAACCTATCAAATTTCGAAAAATTTTGGAAGTTTGACAATGAGATGGGAAACAGGCACTCCATTGCTTATTGGAATGTAAATTAGTACAATCCCTATGTAGATTAACAATTTTTATCAAAATTTAAAAATGCTTTTTCCCTTTGATCAATAATTTCACTTCCAGGTATTTATTTTGTATATATACCTGCAGGTGTACAAAATGGTACATATACAAGGTTATTCACTGAAATAATCCTTGAAATAGGAAAAAAAATGGAATTTAAACCAAAGGAACAAACTTAAGTATATTGTAATGTGTCCATTCAATGGAATATTATACAGCTTCAAAAAAAAAAAGCAGAATGAGGAAGCGCTAACATTCTTATAGGGAAAGAACTCCTATATATATTGCTAAATTTAAAAAGCAAGATATAAAACAGGGATCAACAAATGTTTTTTTGTAAAGGACCGGACAGTAAGTATTTTCAGCTTTGCAAGCCATGCAGTCTCTGTTGCAACTGCTTGACCTTCACCTTGCCATTGTAGCATGAAAGCAATCAGACAGCATATGGGTGTGGACAGATTTAGCTATATTTGGTCTGCTAGCAGTAGTTAGTCAAACTTCTGCTCTGTATACATAGTTTGCTATTTTTGTGTAAATAAGTGTGTGTGTTGTGGCGGGGGCAGGGGTGTAGAGATAAGAATATATATTTGTATTTGCTTATACTTGCATAAAAACATTGGAAAGATACGTATGAAAAATGGAATGTGTATCATTTACAGGTCAATCAGGAGACAGAAACCATGGAAATTAGAATAGGAAATAATATAAAGAATTATTAACTAGTAATGTAACTAGTATATTAATTTATACAATGTAAAGAATTATTAACTAATAAAGGAGACTAAATCCTAAGAGAAATAGAGAGGCTGCCAAAGCAGCACTGTCCAATAGAACATTCTGCAGTGATGGACATATTCTACATCTGCAGTGTCCAATGCAGTAGTCACTAGCCACATGTGCCTACTGAACACTTGAAATGTAGCTAGAATGACTGAGGAACTGAATTTTAAAACTGACTTTATTAATTTATATTTGAATCTAAGTAGCCACATTTGTAGAGTGTCCACCACATAGGACACAGAAGTAGGGAGTAGCTGCTACCTCTAAGGCTGAGGAAGTATACTCAAGGAAGAACAAACTTTGAAGAATCCCTCACCCCAAAGCTGAGATTCACACTTCACTGGAGAAGGTATGGCTATAGGCCATGGGATGCTGGAATGTGTGTACCACTGGGTTTCCTGCACATCTTTGACAGAGAAGCCACCTGCTAGCAAGGAAGCCATCTGCTGGCAACCACACTATAGAAGCCAGAAAGAAAAGCACCAGAATCAAAAGATTAGCCCCTTCCTCTTGCAGCTTCCTTCAGCCCCCTCTACTTGACAAGGTCTAGTATTATACCATCTGCCAAAGGAGAAAGGTTGACAGGGTCTAGTTCCAGTATCACAAAGCAACATAAAGAGGGTGAATTTAGAGCTGGGAAGTGATAAATTGATGACGGGCATACAGTGGATGGAAAATGGGTAGGAACACAACTTTTCACTGTATACCTTTACACATCATTTCAAGTTTGAGTCATGTAAACGTACTTTTGAACAATTAATGAGCTTAAGCTAATATATATATATATATATATATATATACACACACACACACACACACACATATACACACACACACACACACACACACACACACACACATATATATATATACACACACACACAAAGCCAGAATACAATTCTCGAAATCACATGAAATGTGGAAAAATGTATTATATATAATACTAAGCTACAATGATTAATAAATTCCTAAGGACGGATATCATATTGAACAGTTATCTAAATCGAATGCAATAGAAGCAGAAATCAATAACAAAACGGAGAACTGAAATATTTCTGAAAATTAAAAGTCATATCTCTGAATAACCCTTGGGGTAAAGATGATATGACAAGGAAAATTAAGAAACATTTAATATTAAAGACAAAGATATATAAAATCAGTGAGCTGATACTAAAACATTTCTTATAGAGAAAATTATAGCTTTGAATACATTTCTTAGAAAACAAAGAAGTGCAAATAAAATGAGGTAAATATTAAAGAAGCTGAAAAATGAAAACAGCAAAGTAAATCTCCCTGAAGAATAAAGGTAATAGTATGTATAAGAGCAAATATCAATGTGATGAGGGGAGGACGGGGGCAATTAACAAAACCAAAAGTTGGTTTTTGAGGGAAAAAAATCCCTAAAACTAAAATAGACAAATACTTGGGAAAGACAGAACAGATGAACAAAATACATAATAAAAAAGAATAAATTAGTATAGCCACAGCAGAAATAGAAACTTTAATTTTAAAGCTATTAAAATAAAACCAAAGAACTACCCAAAAAACTGTTGATGATTTTTGTTGTATCAGGATGCTTTGGGCTGCAATTAATAAAAAAGAAATCTATCTAAACTGATTTTAAGAATAAGAAATTTATTACTTTATATAACAAGAAGCCCCAAAGTAGGGTAATTCAGGGATGGGTTAACTGCACCTTCATTAAGTCATCCAAGTCAAGTTTCTTTCTATCTTTCTACTTTTCCATCCTGAGTGCATCAGACTCATGCATAGACGAGCTCCCTTCCTGGACACAAGATAGCTGTAGCAGCTCCAGGCTTCACACTGTCACAACTACATTCATAGGCAGAATGTTTCTTTCTGTGTTTCCCATTCTGTCAGAGAAAAAAAATATTTCCCCATATACCTTCATCCCCTACTATGTACTCTTCTGCCCCATTACATTATAATCTCATATCCAAGCAAATCACTGACAAAGAAAAGGGGACCACAATGCTTGGCATAGGCTAAACCTGGGTCAATGTCCAAGTCACTCTCTAAGGCTGAGATGGACTGTACTTTCCTGAAGTATATGACCGAGTGGAGAAAAATGGAGGAGTAGGGAAATGACTACTGGGGAGGTGGTCAATAGTGTCTGCTCTTGTTATGAACAACTTTATGCCAAAAAACTGAAAACCTAAGCAAAATGTTCTTGGAAAAATAAGAAATGCCCAAAATGGTATAAGAAGAAGAAAAATATTTAAATAAAATATTCATTTATCCAATTAATAATTGTGGAGTGCCTATTAAGTGCTAGGCACTGTTGAAAAATGTGATAGTAAGTGCCACTACCACTCCCCCTCCCCCACCCCAATTCCCATATCCAATAAGAAAAATCACCAGACCAGGATGGTTTTGCAGGTAAATACTATCAAACTTTTAGAGAACAGCTAGTTTCTATACTAAGTTATATTATATCAAGTTTTCTCAGAGAAGAGGGGAGGGAAAATTGCCCAGCCAGTTAAGGAATCTAGTTAAACCTTGATATTATAACCAGATGTGAACACTATGAGAAAAAATAATTACAGGCCAGTTTTACTTATAATTATAGATGCAAAATTCCTAATTCAAAAAAACCCAAGTAGGATTTAGTTTAGGAATGTAGAGATGGCTTAGCATCAGATGAGTCTGTCAAGGTGTTTCAGATTAAAGGAAAATAATCAATATTTCAATAGATACAGGAAAAGCATCTATTTGTGATTAAAGTAGCTTTCTTAACCTGATAAAAATTCTCTATCAAAAACTTATAGCAGACACTATATTTAATGAAAAAACCCATAGATTTCCAGTTAATATGGAAACCACACATATATGTCCCAATACCACTATTGTTCAATGTAGTACTGGGAACCTGGTATACAATGGAGATGGTGTCACAACACAGTGAGGAAAGAATGAATTACTGTTTAATAAGTGGTGGTGAGAGAATTGACTCATAATATAAAGAAAGTGAAGGTAGCCTCCTAAAAAATGTCAGAATACCTCCTGATGGATTAAAAACGTGAGAAAGCAAACCTATAAAAAGTATTAAAAGAAAAGTGTACGCAAATATCACTGTGACTTTGGAATCAGCAAGAATTTCTTAAAGGAGAAAACAGATGGATTTGACTAATGAGACTTTTGCTTATATCAGTTAGATTTAAGTTTAGCTCTGAGAGAAGTAAGCAGTCTAGAAGTAAGAAGTCCAGGGCTGGCATCAGGGACCCAGTCCTTCTATCATGGTTTTCCCATCCTTAGCACATGGCTCCCAACTCATGATCCAATACTCCAAATGGTGAGAAGGAGAAAAAGAAAGAATGAAGCTCTTACTCTTTAAGAATATTTTCTGCAAATTTCCCATAATACTTTCTCTTATATCCTATTGGCCGAATTTAGTCATATGGCCACACCTGCAAGGTGTGCTGGGAAATGTAGTCTTTATGCCAGGAAGCCTTGTGTGCAGTTAAAATCAGAGTTTGTTTAAATTAAGAAAGGAAAGTTGAGCACAGAGACTGAGTTAATGCAATTAACAGACTGGAAGAATATGTTTTTAACATATATGACTGATATTAACATCTGAAATGTATAACCTAGGAAAAAAAAAAGGAGGAGGAGAATTTTATATAAAAATGTGAGAAGGAGAGGGTATGGGCAAGCAATTCACAGAAGAGGAAACCAGAGAACAGAATGGCTAATAAACAGATAAAGAGATGTTTAACCTTATTAATGATCAGAGAAATACAAAATAAAGCTATAAATAGAAACTGCTTTACAGCCAAAGAAAAAACATGGGCTAATATCAAAGTGCCAAAGATGTGGGGAAAATGCGACTTTTATACATTGTTGGGAGAGTGAAAATTGGTGCAGTCATTTAGGAGAGCAATTTGGGGGTATTTAGTGATATGGACAAAATGCATATTACTTTATGCTGCACATCCTGTCTTGTGTATAAATCCCAGAGAAATTCTTGATTAAGTGCGCAAAGGGCTATATATGTTCAAGGATGTTTATTGCAGCATTAGTTTATAATAACAGAATTAGAAATAAATTTCATTTTTTGCCTTTTAAAACATTTTTATTTTATATTGGAGTATTGCTGATTAACAATGTTGTGTTAGTTTCAAGCATACAGCAAAGTGATTCAGTTATACATATATATGTATCTATTCTTTTTCAAATTCTTTTCCCATTTAGGTTATTACAGAATACTGAGCAGAGTTCCCTGCTATACCATAGGTCCTTGATGGTTAAATACAGCAGCATGTATATGTTCATCTCAAACTCCCATATAAGGAATTACTAAATAAAATATGTGTAAATGATGGAATATAATGCAACAGGCAAAAAGTAGAGGACTAGATCTACATTAATCAGCATGAATAGATCTCAAAGAAGCAGAATGAGATATATAGCAATATATCACTTATGTACATTAAATATGCAAACATAGCAATATCATATCTTGTTTATATAAATGAATTTATAAATATAAATAAAATGGACAGAGAACCTGAGAACAGTGGCTATGGGGAAATGGGAATGGACTGGAAATGGAAGAAAAAATTAAATTGAAAAATAAAAATAAATAAAATTAAAATAAATAATAAAAATGTGCCAACCTGGGGCAAGATTAAAGCTCCGTAAGCTAGATCTGGGTTCAACTAATCTTTCAAGCCACAAAACAATCACTCAGTTTTACAAATAATCGGATATTCCATAATGTTTCTTGAGTGAATGGATGACTATTTCCCAAACAGAAAATTGCTGAGTCTGATGTGCTACAACATGGGATTTGCGTAATGGTTCATATGAATATCTTCCTTTTGGGAGCTTGCATCATTTGCCTCCAACTGTTTAAGCTTATCAAGCAGCACACCCACAATTTCAAGTTATTTCTTGTGAGGCCATTATCATTGCTGGGTTTTTCTTGTTTTGTTTTTCATTTGGAATTGTGTTTCTAAAGCATCTATTTCCCTGCAGGTTTTGAGCCATCTGTGATAAAGGAGGTACTTAAGATTTCAATAACAATGAAAACAGATTAACTAAAGTTTTGCCTTTCATGTGGAGTAGTTTCTGTTCAACTTTCAGGCAATGCACTACAAAGAGTCTTTATTTTGTTTCAGTAGATTGAAAATGAGGCCTAGGTACTGGATGAAATGCATTTGTTCTCTTTTCAACTATTTCCAAGTGTGGAAAGCTCTTCCCTCAGATATCCACATGGCATCACTCATGTGTCTGCTCAAATGTCATTTTTTGGAAAGGCTTTCACTATTTATAACAGCATCTCCATTACTCCCTAAATTCTTTCTTCTGCTTTATTTTTCTTCATAGCTCTTATTACTATATCATATTATATGTTTATTCATTTATTATCTGTCTCCCCACACTTGAATGTGGGCTCCATGAGAAAGGAGATCCTGTCTCCTTTGTTCATTGCTCTGACCCAACACCGGGAACAGTGCCTGGAACAGAGAGAGCCCTCATTAATTGTCCACTGACTGTACAAATGAGGAATTTTCTCAAGAGTTTTGTAAAAACTTCTCTATTATGCTCCTATTGAGTCCAGTATATTTTTTATAATGAATCCAATAAGTATTTTTCCCTTCTGGTGTTCATCTTTCCACCCTGTCTATATAGTCATTCTTCCCAAAATTTATTGAGCTCTTACTATGTGCTAGGTACTGTGCCAGGTGCTGAGGGATTCTGTGGCAAATGACACAGACTATGCCCCATCGTTTTTGGGTTTTGCTTTCAATGATGACAGTGACCTCAATCAGAATTCACTTACTAAAAGTTTACTCCATGCCAAGCACAGAGTGAACTTCGTTACATCCATTATTTTTTTCAAACGTCACAACAATCCTATGAAGTTGATATTATTAGTGTGTCTCAAAATTTCTTTCCCCTAAGCATGCAGTTTATAAGCAATAAATGAAACAACAGAATTATCTTGCCCCAGGTAGAAGTTTCCAGAGAGTGGCATACAAGGAACCACTACAAGAGACAGGTGCCGAGCTCCCGCAGAGACCCCCCACTTCTAGTCCCCCCCCCCCGACCTGTTCCCCAGGGGCACTTGATGCTCTTTGCACATCAAGCACTTGTTCCCTTCAAACTCACAGATTTATTTAGTGACTATCTTATCACTCTAGGATTTTATCCAAAAGAAACGTAGACAAGCATGGTCAGGAGGGCTCTAAGACATATTTGAAAGTGATGTCAAACATGTTTATATGAATTGCCTTTTCCATCCCATGCTCAGCACTGCCCCTTCATGAGAAAGGACTTTCGAGACACCTTAATATTTTTTACATCATTTTAGAGACAAGGAAATTGATGGTCAGAGAGGTTAAGAAACTGATTCAAGGTGAGTAAGTGGTCAATTCAGGATTCATACCCAGGTCTGTCTCCCAAACGCATGTTCTCGTCCACTGAATTGTGCCCAGTCCAGTGGGACCATTTTTACCCAATGAGGGCTCTGCCAGCTTCCCTTTCATATTTCCCACTAACCTGGAAGACAAGAGATCTAGATTCTAGTTCTGACTCTGCCCCTAATTTACTCTGTGACCTTGGGCTCTGTGTCTTCCCCTCACTGACCTTCATTTTCCTCATCTGCAAAATGAGAGGGGAAAGATGAGCACTTTTCATATTAAAAAAAAAAAAGCTCCTTTCTTCCAATGAAATCACGTGTAGAAATACAATATGCAAATATGTAAAACAGGTGAATATGGAGTTTCTCTAGTTGAATCTGGAGTTGGGGGTTCCAAGCTCTGTTCACTGGGGAGAGTTGTGGATGTGCTTCAGGGAATCTGTGAACATCCAAATTTGTGGGCTGAGTTGTGTGTGTACATGTGCACATTTTCATCCATCTCAAAGGAATCCTGATCCCCATTAAAAAGTGATGGTATGATGATCCCAAGCATAGCTGACATGCACCAGGGGCCATGCTAAAGCATGTTATAGGCATTCACTCATTTCATCTTTACAACAACCTTATGAGTAGGTATTAATGATAGAATCTCCATTTTATAGATGATAAAACAGAAACAGAGTGGCTAAGTCAGCTGAGGAAGGTTATATAGCTAACGAAAACTTTTCTAAACATCTCCTAGGTTTTTGCAAGGATGACCTACCTACTCTCTTTGGCTAAGCTTTATACACTCAGAAAATGTTATACTGTTTCCTATGTGATATTGTTTTTCATTAACTATGATATTTTGCGCTCAAGTTGTTGCTCTTTTTAACCAGACTTTACCCAGGACACATCTCATGTAGCTCTGAGCCCCTACTTCACTCAGGTCTCTATTCAAACATCCCTCAGAGAGGCCTTCCTGACCATCCTAGAGAAAATGGCCATTTTCTCCATCAATCTCTATCTCCTTCTTTGCTTTATTTTTCTTCCTAGCACTTACCACTACTTGACGTCTATCACATGTTTACTTGTATATTTCTCGGTATACATGCACTAGAAGGTAAATGCTATGAAGGCAGGGCCTTTGTCTTGACATACTCCAAATGATATAATAAATAATGTTTGGCCTGTGGTGGACCAAATATTATTTATTGAAGAAGTGAATAACTGACTGAGTGAATGAATGAAAGACTGGGAGGGTTTTAAGCAGGAGGATGCTATTCTAATATCAGAATCATCACTCTAGTCGTAGAACTGCAAATAGATCACTACGGGATAGGACTGGAGGCCATCGGGCAGGCTGCTGGGTGGCTAAGATGGTGCACAGGCTTGGGACGATGGTGGCTTTGAGCAGAGTGGTAGTGAGTGGTGGTGGAGAAAGGGGGCAGAGAGAGGTTTGGAAGGGAAGTAGCTCCAAGACTTGATGGCCAGGGGGCGCTGAGGGACAGGTAGGAGTCAAAGATGGCCCCCATAGTTTTGACTTGGACAACTGGCCGGCTGTGACTCCATTTACAACTTGTGGCTAAAACCCGCCTTCAGTCGCAGATGAAACTGCAAGCCCACTGGAATGGTGTTGGGGTCGCCCTGGTGACTCCAGAAGACACTGACTAAGTAAAGACTGATTCCACATTCAAATCCACCTCCTTCTCTCCTAGAGAGCGGAGGTGGGGATGACTCCCAGTAGCAGAGGGGAGAGCACCTGCAGGGGAGGGAGCTGCTGGGCATAGATTATGGGCAATGGTTTTAGCAATGCAGGCATTTCAGACTTCCTGGCATTCACACAATTGAGGCTCCCTTAGGACCCTGGAAGAAATATCATCCAATAACCAGCAAATACCCCTGGCCCCTCAGGGATGCAATGCTGCCAATGACCTTGGTGGTAATGACATTCAGAGGAAGGTCCAAGTTAGCACAAAGCCATTTGGAGGAAACTCTGCGACCCCGGGGGCTGTAGCCACACCGACTTCAAAGTGCCAAGCTGCCCGCTTCTCTGACCTGATAGCAATTAGAATATTTCTTCTGCATCGAGCATGTCAAGATGAAGTAAGTAGAGATTTGCTGAAGATCTGCCTTCAGCTGACACCCAGCTTTTATTCTGATGACTGTTTAGATGTGATGTGATACCTGGCCTCCATCCCAGGTTCATTTACCCAAGGGGGGATGAATTCATATTCAAAACACCACAAAGGGCAAACCCAAGCCCATCTCCAAGACAGAGTCTCTCCTTAAGGGCCATTGGTTTGGGTCCCGCTTAGCAGTTTGGGTGAGCAGTGGTTTCTTTATGACATGAGAACATCTTTGTGTTGGCTGCTTCTTCACCATGGAGCAGCCATCCCAGTGGAGGGAGCTTGTTACACTGCCTGGTCAGGGCAGTGTGAGGAGCGTTTGCTTCACTTGGATATAACTCCAGTCTCCTTGTCATGGGTCACGCAGAGGATGGCATGTTTTGGGGTCTGGCCTCTAGGCTTTGGCATAGGCTGTTCCTTCACCCTGGAAGGCCTTTCCTGCCCCTTCTTTACCTGGCCAACCACCTTTGTCCTGAAGGGCCCAGATCAACTATCACTTGTCTCTCCGTCACTCCCACCTGCTGGCCAGGTGGCCCTCCTCTGACCTCCACAGGCCTTGGGCTCCCCACTCCTGGTGCTAATCACACCAGTGTCTCTTGGTATCTATTTGCTTTTCTATCCTGTGTGCCTAACACAGGGACTGGCATGTGGCAGCCACTCACTCAATGTTTGTGGAGGGAATGAAATGAATTTACACTATTGTATCGGAGAAAAAGAACCAGAAGATTTAAATTGTGTGAATGACCTCAGAAACAGTAGGATTCCTTTGTACCAACTGTCATGGGAGAAACTAGGATTGGAAGATCTAGTGCCTGATTTGAGTGCCTGTTGCTGGCACTCTTGGAACTGGGCTCTTCCCTACCACCTGATGCCGATTCCTCTCTTCCCTTCTTCAGAGGCGGACATCACCACCTTCAATGTGGAGACCTGGCATTGAGGCTCAGCTTGGCCACTCACCTGCTGTGTGGCCCTGAGCAAGGCATCTTCCTCTCTGGGCTTCGGTGGTGTCCTTCATGAAGTAAAGTGGGTGGACTACATACACAGAGCTGATATATATATTTTTTGGGTGCTTGCAAGTGCCCAGCAATGTTCTAAGTGCTGTACGTGTATCACCTCATTTAATCCTTATAACAACACTAGTATTTCCTCATATTCTTAATGAGGAAACCAAAGCAAAGAAAAGTTAAATCACTTACCCGTGGGGACTTTGCTGGCGGCACAGTGGTTAGGAATCCACCTGCCAATGCAGGGGACACGGGTTGGAGCCCTGGTCCGGGAAGATCCCACATGCCGCGGAGCAAGTAAGCCCATGTGCTGCAACTACTGAGCCTACACTCTAGACCCTGCGGGCCACAACTACTGAGCCCTCGTGCCACAACTATTGAAGCCCACGCACCTAGAGCCTGTGCTCTGCAACAAGAGAATCCACTGCAATGAGAAGCCCGCGCACTGCAACAAAGACTAGCCCCTGCTCGCCGCAACTAGAGAAAGCCAGGGCGCAGCACCAAAGACCCAATGCAGCTAAAAAATAAATAAATTTATTTATTTAAAAAAAATCATTTTCCCAAAGTCTTCCAGCAAGTGACGAATGGAGCTGGGCTTTTACCCAACAGTGTGTTTCCAAAGACCACACTTTAGCCCCAAAGCTCAACTGCCTCTCAGGTGGATGATTTATTCGACCCTTTCTCGTTTTTACAATGGAACCTCTATTATTCTCACATTGAGGATATTCACATTTGGTGCCTTCAGAGACCACTTTAACTGGCCACTTCCCCGATAGAACACAGGAATTCAGTCTTTTTTCCCCTCTGTCCCTTGTGTTGATTAGAGAGGAAACTGGTGAGGGTGCAGGTTCAGGCACTGGGCAGAAGCTGGTTTGGAATTACAGCCCCTCTGCTCACCTGCTGTGCAATGTGGGCAAGTTCCTTCACTTCTTGGAACCTTGGTTACAATGCAGGTTAAAGTGAAGATGGTTGCAGAATTTTCCTCCTCAGGGGCTGTAAGGATGAAATAATACAGATTAGGGTTGCCAGATTTGGCAAATAGAAATACAGGATGCTCAATTAAATCAGAATTCCAGGAAAGCAAGGAATAATTTTTTAGTATAAGTATGTCCCATACAGTAAATTAGAGATACTTGTCCTAATAAATTATTCCTTGTTTATCTGGAATTCAAGTTTAACTGGGTGTCCTGCATTTTATCTGACAACCTTACACGCAGAGGAAGCACTTAGCATCGTGCCTGTCCCTTTGGAAGTGCTCAGTAAACTTTAGAAAGATCTCTGCTGAAACCCACTGCCTTGCACTTCTGGGGCCTCATTTAGGACGCCTGGACTGTGGTTAGCATCTGCATTCACCAATGTTTGGATGCACTGGACTGCTTGTAAGTGTGCACCCCTGATTAAGCGTGTGGCTCGATTGTCTGGATTTGAGTGGACTTGCCTAAGATTTCAGTAGAGGAGACTTGGAAGAGCCTCTCTGAAAGACAGCCCTTCCTCACCAGAGGCTGGGTGGAAACTGCCAGTCACCTTGTCTGCTGTCCTGCCGGTCCCCAGCCTGCTCCCCCCACCACTCCAGTCAGCTCCCTAGCCAAGGGCGCCATCTTGTGGCAGCATCTGGATCACCAGCCTGGCATGCAGCTCTGAGCAGAGGCTGGGACAGGGGGAGGGGTCCAGAGGGGCCTGGACTGTCTCGTCCTGTTCTGTCTTGTCCTGATGCCACAGCACAGGACAGAGCCTCCCTTCTGAGCTCCCAATTCGTCCTACTTTCTCTCCTCCCATCCTCCTCTGCCGACACTCCCATCAACCTACTAAACAATACTCCTGCGACACAACACAGGGTCTCAGAGAGGCTGCAGGTACGCGAGAAACAGCACAGATCAGAAGTCAGAAAAAGGTAGGTTGGGACCCAGGATCACTTCCTAGCTATATGACCTTGGGGGTATTCGCCTAACTCCTCCGAAGCTATTTGCTTTGTAAGGTTGTGATAATAACCCCTGCCTTGCATATCTTGAAGGACTTTGGTGAGGAAAAATTGGTTGTGCATGCAAAAGGGCTCTGAAAACTATAATGTGGCAGGACAATGTAAGTAATTTTATAGTATATTCTTACATAGCATCAATAATAATAGAGCATGTTATGAATAACAGTAATAACAGCAACATTTCCTGGGCACCCTAATACCCTGGTTCTGAACGCCTGGAGGCATTTGTGCCTCCTTGCCTCTATTGCTTTCAACTTTCAGACCCAAGATTCCCCCTTTGGGGTTTGTCCATCTGGGCTGCATTAGGTACCACCAGCATCTGGGGGACAGAAAGGCTTATGCAGTAGTAAAGAGCCGGGCATCTGCTGGTAGTTACCCAAACTCCCTATGCCTCAGTTTCCTCATCTATATAATGGGGATGATAGACAGCAGCCTCCCTCCTTGTGAGGATTAAATGAGATAATAACTGAAGCACCTGACAACTTTAGCAAACTCTAAATAAATGCAGTTATTATTTTCTTCGGGGGCTGGCTGTTATTCTGACCTGCCCCCTCTTAGGAAGCATTGTGGAGAAGTGGAAATTACACGGGGTTTGTAGCCAGAGAGAAGTGACTCAGAATATCGCCTATGTCACCAGCATCAGCGTGTGTCTTTACCTCTCTAAGCCATCTTCCCCTCCTATGAACTGTGGAGATAGAATCTGTCTCCATGGCTGGGGTGAGGATTAAATGACATCACTTTTTAAAGTGCTCTGCCTGTTTCTATCACTGCCTAATTACCAGATAAATGGCAGCTCTTACATATTTTTTCCTCCTTTTTCAGTCACATCCATTCATCCTTCCATTTGAAAAAAATCTATTGAACTTCTGCTACGGGTCAGATCCCATGCTAGTTGCTGGGGATACAAAGATAAATAAGACATGAGTCTTGGCCTCTAGGAACTTGCGTCTTGTCGGGGGTGGTATTAAAAAGAATCACTTCCATTTCTTGAGTAGCTACTATGCAGTAGACACTATGGGAGGGCTTTACACCCATCCTTTCAGTGAAGACTCACAGAGACCCAGGACTTAAGCCCAGGTCAAATGACATGACCCTAGGGGCCTTGGTCTCAACCAGTGTTCTCTCCTGTGTTCTGGGATTGACTGGTCGGGTGAGAAAGGCCATCACAGAGCTCTGAGAGAGGCCAGGGGGGCCCAGAGGAGGGACTGCTCAAGTCCATGAGGGGAGAGTTGGGGGCAGTTGGAGGGCTTGCAGAGGAGATTTTAGAGGGAGATGCTCTGCGTGGTTGGGGCAGTGGGCAGAGGCTTAGAGGTACAAAGTAGCAGGATGTTTTCAGGGGACCTGAGTGCTTTGGGATGGCTGGAGCAAGGGAGTGGGGGCGTGGGAGGAATGATGCTGGGGAGGTGGGTAGGGGTCTCTCCGATCCTGGGGGGCCTTGGGTGTCCCGGCTCTGCTGAGCGGGGACGCCACGCTGCAGGGGCATGTGGGTTACAGAGTGAGCGTGGGAATGGAGAGGAGGCGATGTAACCACCGTGGCGGCAGTGCAGGAGGTGGAAGGAGGAACGACCATAACCTAATCCCGGATCAAGAGCAGTGGCCGAAGAGGGTGGACAGGGTCAGCCCGGCAAGGAAGGCGTGATGAGCTGACACGAAGTCGGAGGACATGGGCCCCGTCTCCCTGGATCGCTGGGTGGATGCTGCCACCTACCAGGACAGGGAATCCAAGAGGAAGAGCAAACTTGGGGGTGGGGGGAATTATGAATTTATTCTAAGTTGCTGTTCAATAAACAAGTCGAAGTACCACATTCCATGTACTGCACTGTGCACTTTATTCCAAATCCAAACAGCTCTGTACAATCCTGTCATCATCCCCACTTTACAGATGAGGAAACTGAGGTTCAGAGATGTCAAGCCTCTTCCCAACATCACACAGCTCGTGAGCGGCAGGGCCGGGATTTGAATGCCCATCTGCCTGGCTCCAAGTCCGCTGGGAAGGAAAAATTGGAGAGGGATTTTCAAGGCCCCATCATGAAACCGGAGCCTGCTGGTGTCCAATTGTTAGAGCTGGGTCCTCAGAATCATTCCAGAAGCTCTGGAAGGTATTGCTCGGGCTCCTTAACCTGTTCTCCTCTTGGCCCCGGAGAAACCCTCTGGGGTTTCAGCCCTCTCTGAGACTCAGCCAGGCTCACCCTAGGCCAGAGTGGCCTGCTGACTCGCTAGGGGCAGTGTCCAGGGTGCCCAGTTCCTGACCAGGCCACCTCCTCTGTAGGGCCTCACATGGGAGAGACATGAGGTACTGAGGATTCCTTTGCCACTTTGGGGTTTGGTGAAAAGAAATGAATGAGAGAAGGGAGGAGGAGAGATGTGCTTGGGAGAGCTTGTAGCCCCTCAGCAGTGAGCCAGTGTGTTAAGGGCACCAGATAAATAATAATAAAAATTGTAGCAGGGGTTACATGTTTGGGGCTGATTACTACTTACCAGGTATTGTGCCACAGACCTTTTCTACTTGACACCTTATTTGTTCCTCACAGCAGCCCTGTGACATAAGTGCCATTATTTCCTCGTTTCACAGAGGAGGAAACTGGGGCACAGAGAGGTTAAGTAACCTGCACAAGGTCACACAGCCATCAAGAGTTTGAGTGCCTGTTGCTGGCACTCTGCCTCTTCAACCTGTCCCACTCTACCTGGTGTGTCTGGCAGCCCTGGGGGTGTTGGGCAGGCAAAGGGGAGAAAGGAGGTGGGTGGGGGCAGGTGCAGGGTTGGTGGATCCAGCCTCCCTGAGCTTCCTCCTGGGGCTGGAGGAGAGGACAGACGATCCAAGCTCTGGTCTCCACTCTGCCCCTACTCCCTGTGTGAACTTGGATGTACTGTCTCCACTCTGGGTTCAGTAATTTCCTCTGTGCAAAGAAAGGGTTCGTTTAGGTGGTGTTTAAGTTTCTTCCAGATTAAAATGATGGAATTCTAAGAGCCTTGGGACAGAGGGAATATTGGGTGTCAAGAAGCCAGTGACCCTGGCACTCAGCTGGGCAGGTGAGGGCGGGCATGGGACTGTGCCCCTGATCTGGGCTGCAGCCCTTGTGAAATTGAGGTTCCCTGGCTTCAGCTTCCCTCACTGCTGCACAGAAGCCACTGGAGGGCGCTGTGTCCTCACAGTTCTCTACGAGCTTCCCTCCGATGGCCCAGAAGGTTCACTTGAGGTTGGAGAGAACTTGGGAGGCCTGGGGCTAGTACTTGGGGGCCCTCTGAACACAGCTGGGCCCACTCAGGTCACATGGGGCCGGTAGGACCTGCCCTGTGAGAGGATGTGCCAGAGCACTGGCCAGGAGGCCGCTGACTCACGGTGAGCTCTGGACAAATCGCTTCACCTCTTTGAGCCTCCGTTTCAGCAGCTGTAAAATGGGGACAATGGTGTCTGCCTTATGGGCCTGTTGTAAGACATGCTGTAATGAGAGAGCACATATGAGTGCTTCCCAGAACTCGGATGTTCTCTATGCCTGAGTAAATATCTATCATTTTTACCCTCAAAAAATCGTTCAACAACACTTCTCACGGGAGGAGAATAATGTTTAATAAGGCCTATATGAACTTAGAACTGGCTTGGGCCCTTCCCCTAGACTACCTCCCCTAAATTCTCATAACGGCCCCATAAGGGACAAATTATAATCCTCTCCATTTCACAGTTGGCAAAGCCCAGGCCCAGAGGGGTAACTTGTCTTGCATGGGGTGGCCTTAGTGACTCCTTAGTGGAACTCAAACGCAGGTCTATCCAGCTCCAAGCACTGCCTGAACCCACCTGCCTCGTGCCCAGCAGGATGGGGCTCCGCACATCTTCCTGAAGTGCCTCAGGCTGAGGTTTCAGATGATGGCCCTCTATCTGTCCTTTGGAGGTGTGTGCTCCCCTCCTAAGGGCTTTCCCACGAAACACTATGTCAGTGGACAGGGACCCTGAATTGATTTTGCAGTTGTCTCTTCCCTTGGACTTGTGCATGTCTCTTCCTTCCCCCCTGGGAAGCCAAGCTGGCCCTGGGGTGGGGGGGTGGCGGGGAGCAGGTGGCTTCACCTGCAACTTGACCAAGCTCTCAGCATGCGTAAGTGGCAGATGGGTGGAAGAAGCTCGCCTAATGGTCCATCCCCTGTCTCCCTGAGATGTTTGGGATGCAGGGTATTTGCTGTGGTGGAGGAACACGCCTCCAGGAGATGGTCTAATAGAAGGGCTTGTAGTTTTTCTCAGTTTTTATTTTCTATCTTGATGAGAGAAAGATTGTGCTATTTGCACGGTTGTAGATATATAGAAGTGTGGCTCCGTTTTCCCAATTTCTGTTCTCTTTCTTCCTATCCTTCCATCGACTTGAGAAGTGTGGAGGGCAGAGCCAGGCGAACTCTGGCATCTTCCAAGCTGCAGGGTTCTTAGGGTCCCAGAGTCGTGGAATCGTGGTCCTGGAAGGAGCCTGAGAGACCAGGTAAGCTAGACCTCTCAGGGCAGAGATGAGGCACTGAAGCCCAGGGAGAGACCCAGACTTGCCCAAGGCAGCCCAAGGTCAGTGACAGGTTGGGACCAGAATCCACCTGTTCTCCTGGTCTCATGCCAACACGTTTTGCTAAGTTATTTGCTGCCTGGAGTGTGGTTAGTTTAGAAAACTCAGACAAGGAGAGAAGGGATGGGACAGTGCAGGGAGGATGGGGAGGTGCTGACCTTGCTTTTTGAAAGCCTCGTAGGGAGTGGATCGTCTTCATCTGACTTCAGGCAAATAATGGCCACGGAAAGCAAATATTATGAGAGTAAATGTGTAAACATGGAGCTGGCAACAGTTTCAGTGTCAGAAATAGGCCGAGGACTCCAGGCTCTAGCAGGCCGGCCCCCTGATGCTGCCTCTTAGCAAATGCTGGGGAAGTAAGATCTGTCAGAAAAGATAGGGGCTGGGTCCCCCCGAGAAGCTGCAGTGGGGCTGAGGGGAACAACTAGGAGGGTCCTGGGAGAACTGAGAAGAAGCTTGCCCAGGTGCTAAAAGAGAACGTATAGGGATGCAGGAAGGAAAGATAACTGTCAGTTACTGAGGACCCAGACCCAGCTGAGCAGTTTATAGAGATTCACATGTAACCTTCCCAGTAGCCCTAAGGGACAGGCGTTGTTGTCCCCATTTTGTAGACGAGGAAGCTGAGACTCAGAGAGGTTAAGTAATTTGTCTGCAGTCACACAGATAGGATGTAGAGAAGTAGGGATTTGATCCCAGCTCTATCTATCCCAGGCTGTTTCAAAATCTGGACTAAGAACCTCCCTTTATCAGAACCACCAGGAACACTTGTCAAAAAGGAGTTACCCAGGCCTGACCCCAGACTTACTGAATGGCAACCTTGGGGTGGGCCTGGGAGTGGCACTTTTAACAAGTTCCCAAGAAAGGAGCATGGGTCTATGCAGCTAAGATCTGGGAATAATTGCTCAGTGGCAGGAGTCAGCCACCTTTTCTGTAAATGGATTACATGATAAATGTTTTAGACTTTGTAGACCTTACAATCTCTGTTGCAACTACTCAGCTCTGCTGTTGTAGTGTAAAATAAGCCACAGACAATACACCTGTGAATGAGAGTGGCTGTGTTCCAATAAAACTTTATTTACAAGAGCAAGTGGTGGGCCAGATTTGGCCCTTAGTAGTTTGCTGCCCTTTGCTTCGTCTACAGCATGCAAAGGACCCTGACAGCCTGTCTCTCTTGTTGTCTCCCCAGCAGCCCCAAGAGCAAAGTATGATTAGCTCCATTCTGAAGATGGGAAGACTGAGGCCTGGGAGGTTAGACATCCATGATCACACAGGGAGTGTGTAGCAGGGCTGAGGTTAGAACCAGACCTCCTGACTCCCAGTCCAATGGCGCTGAAAAGTATGACACGTGATAAGAAGGCCTGGGCCCTGCGGAGTATTCTTTAACGAAAGCAGCCGCCATTCATTAAGCACTTACCACGTGCCAGGCAGAATCATTAGCTCATATAAGCTGCTACCCAGATGTTGAGTGTCATTGTCTCTGTCACATGGGTCCGTCACAACCTCCCTGGGAGGTAGGAAGGCATCTGCAATGTGTCAAAGCCGGCTTATCTTGAGCGCCCCATACACCTGATGTGCTGCAGCTGGACAACTGGAAGGTGGAAGCTGCTGACAAGACGTATTTGCCTTTTCATTCTTGAGTCTGCACACACACACACACACACACACGCACACACACACACATGTGCGTGTGCACACCCTCCACTCAAACATCAAATAGACATGTGGTCATTTCAGTGACCTCCTTGTCGCAGGTAGGAGAATACAAATTCCAAAGCCTGGAACGACTTGTCTGGTTTACATGGGATATTCCCCACTGAGATCAGGAACCAGGAAACTGCCAGGAATGGGGGGCGGGGGGAAGAATGCTGGACTTCCAGTTGGCCTGGATTCCACACCACTCTCTGCCCCTGGTCTGCTGGGTGACCTTAGGTGTCACTTTTCTCCTTTATAAATGAGTGCCACTGTCCTGCTTCATACAATGGGTGGGGAAGAGGGTCGCTCAACTGTTCAAGCCATTCACTCATTCAACCACTCTCTCACCATGTATTAAGCACCTACTGTGTGATCATTTTGATTCAAAATTCCAAAGATTTGAGATTCAATCCTCCCTGAATAGGAGTTAGTACATGAATGATAGGTCCTTTAAGTCAAGGATGCCTTGGGCTAGGATGTCTCTCCAAGGAAAAAGTTTCTCTCCTTTGCATAAAGTTGGTCTTGGCAAGAATGTAGAGCCAGCTCCACCCACCGATCCATCTATCAATCCAACCTTCCATCCATCCATCTTGCTGTTTATTCACCTACCTTTGCTTCCCTCCATTCAGTCATCCATATATCTCTCTCCATCCATTTGTCCATCCAAGTATTTGTTGAGCACTGACCATGTGTCTGGTCCAGCACTGCATCTGCTACCTCCCCAGGAAGTCCCCAGCAGTGCCCACAACAATCTGGGATTTGAAGTAGAGGTGATGAAAAGCTCAGAGCCTGGGTAGCAATAATTCTTCATGCTCAGCATCCAGGGAGTTTCTGGGATGACTTCAGGCACGTTAAGAGTATATAGGGCCAGAGACTGATCTGCTCAGGCTGCACACACCTCTCCATCCGGACGTGGCCTCTCCCCCTGGTTCTGCACTGGCCTCCCTCACTCTGAGAACACTGGAAGCCCCAGCCCTGGGCCTGTGTGAGCTAAAACCAATAATCCTACGTGAATGGGTAAACAAAATGTGATACATCCATTCAAAGGAATATTATTCAGCCATGAAAAGGCATGAAGTATTGATACGTCCTACAACATAGACGAAACTTGAAAACATGTTGAGTGAAAGAAGCAGACATAAAAGACCACACACTGCATGATTCCATTTATATGAAATGTCCAGGACAGGCAATCCACAGAGACGGCAAATAGATTCGTGGTTTCCAGGGGATGAGGGGGAGGAAGAATGAAGGGTGACTGCCAGTGCGTACAGGGTTTCTTTCAGGAGGGGTGCGATGAAATGTTCTGGAATTAGTGGTGATGGTTGCACAACCTTGTGAATATAATAAAAAAGATTGGATTGTGTACTTTAACAGGTGAATTTTACGGCATGTGAATCGTTTTAAAAGATTTAAACGTTATTAGAAAACATGAAACATTTAAAAACAATACTCCCACGTGTTATCTCATATGCTCCTCCCAACTTCCAGTGACACAGCCACCAGGGAAGGCAGCATCGATGCTGTTTCCCAGCTGAGAAACTGAGAGCTCAAAGCCAGTGAGGGACCTGTCAGGACGGTGTTGCTAATTAGTGGCAGAGGGATGATGAGAAGCAGAGTCGGACTCCTCGCCAAGGGCTCGTTTCTTCACACCAAGCTGCCTGATGTGTAGACGGTTGCCTGGTGAGTCAAACTGACAGCTGTCGTATTTGCCACTTTAATACAGGGGTCTCTGCAGGCAGGGACCACGACAGCTACTGGTTGCCATTCAAGGAGCCCTACTTGGTGCCAGGCATCAGGGAACCATGTGTGTTATCTTATTTCATCCTCAAAGACCCCTGTCATGAACATTTGTTGTTAGTTCTAATCCCCCTTCTCATGAGCACCTGATGATTCCTGGGGAATCCCTAGTGAACATACGTTGGTGGGAGGTCATGCTCCCCCACTATGGAAACCAAAGCAATGGGCCGGGCATTGTCATATCACTTAGGTTGGGCCATGAACATTGATCGAACAAGTAATGTGAGGGCCCAGGGACCGCTGGAGTCATCACCGTGGCTGCAGCAGCCTGCACCTGGGCTGCTCTGGACTCCGTGCCCTGCTCTCCATCATTCCTTGCTTTCCGTTTACCTTCTAGGCCTGGTCTTTCAGCTTCCTGTAGATTCTGTGGGCTCCCAATACCCTCCCAATAAATTCCCTTTTGCACTCATGAGAGACAGAGTCAGGTTCTGTAGCTTGAAATCATTTGCTTTGACCAATGTGTCCCTATGGGATAGATACTCTCATTTTGCCCATTTTACAGATGAGGAAAGTGAGCCCCAGAAAGGTGAAGTGAATTGCTCAGGTTTCCCCAGATGATGAGTGGCAAAGCCAAGATTTAAACCCAGTCTTTCTGAGTCCAGAGTCTAGTCGCTTAACCTCTACAAGAAGGAGGGGACAGCAAACCTTTTCTATAAGCCAGACACTGAGCTGGGCATACCCTTTCAACAGCTCTATGAAAATGAGAGAGTATCCCTATTTTAGAGATATGAAAGTGAGGCTCAGGGAGATGAGGAAACTTATTTCCGAGAGCTGAGATTAAAACGGAGGTTTGCCTGACTGCAGATCCTGTGCTGTTACACAGAGGTGGGAACAGAGACTCAGATGGTGGGTCTCCCTCTTCCCAGCTGGCAGAGTTCTGATCACTGCTCTTGGCTCCATCAGCACCTCCCTGCCAAGCCCTGCGTGGTAGAAACCGAACTCATGCTCACCCATGAGCTCAGGGGCTGGGGCAGCCCCTGGGAGGAATCCTGCCCCACCACCCAGGTACCCTAAAAATCAGGGGCTGAGGAAGCCACAGCACTGATACATATTTACTGTTGCCTCAAAAATACCTCTCACTTGGTGAATTTTATTTGTGAAAAGGCAGTAAATGGAAGGGCCCTTTTCCTTTTGGCGGGTCCAGCAGAGCTGTAAGGCTGCGCTGTCTCAGCTGGAGCTGGGGCCCCACCTGGCACCCCTGGGGCACCTCCATGTCTCTGCAGCACAGGCCCCAGCACTAAGTCAGAAGGGAACTTGGGCTCCAGTGGCCACGGCAAGACTCTGGGAAGAACCCACTGGGCGGGCTTGGTGGAGAGAAGCATGGGGTCGGGGCAATGGAAGGAAGGGGACCCCAGGCCCTATTCCTCCAACAGCTCCAGAACCAGCCTTAGCCCAAATCTCAAGGCCATTCCCAAACCAGCTTCAATTCAGGCTGGACGTCAGCACCCTCCTCAAAATCCCATTTATCCCTCTCCCTGACCGGACCTTGGTCCCAGCCGCAGCTCTGAGCACCTGCACCACTGCCCTGGCCCCAGCCCTGTCCACAATTCAACCGGACGTCAGTTTATCCCAAACTCAGCTCGAGCTCAGCCAACCCCAGGCCTAAACCCTCAGAACCATTCCGTGACACGTTATGGAAAAAGCAGAATGAACTTTGTGGCCAACCTGGTAGCTACAGCCCAGTCTGAAACCTTAACCTCAAGCCAAGCCTGAGCCCTGCTCCCAGCTCTGCCACACCCTGGTACTAACACCAGCCCCAGCTCGCCCAGAGCCCCAAGGCTGGCAAGGGGTAGGCTCTGGTCAAGGGCAGAAGGATCACCAGACGGCTTTTCTTTACCTCAGGGTCTGAAGCAAATATTTATTTATTTATTTATTTATTTATTTATTTTTGCGGTACGTGGGCCTCTCACTGCTGTGGTCTCTCCCGTTGCGGAGCACAGGCTCCGGACGCGCAGGCTCAGCGGCCATGGCTCACGGGCCCAGCCGCTCCGCGGCATGTGGGATCTTCCCGGACCGGGGCACGAACCCGTGTCCCCTGCATCGGCAGGCGGACTCTCAACCACTGCGCCACCAGGGAAGCCCCCAAATATTTATTAATACCTCCCATGTTCCGGGCCTTCTTCTAGGTGCTGGGGACCCTTCTGTGAATATGAACATTGCCTTGGGCAGAGGGGAGAGGTCCCTCCTCCCCCATCCCCACTCTCCCCCTCTGCTCCCTGCCTCTATCCTCCCTAACCCAGCCTCCTTCCTCTCCCAAGCCTCCCTCTTGCCCCAGCCTCCCAGCTTTGAGACCTCTCCTTAGTCTCCACCCCCATCCATTCTCTGTCCTTCTCCTCCAGAGCCAGGAGGCTTGGGCGAAGCTTCTGGACAGCCTCTATCTCCCTTTGTGATTTAAACAGCTCTCCCTCCCTCTGGGCCTCAAATAAACTTCATCAGTGAGAGTGGGAGGGCTGGCCAAGCTGGCCTTGAGGTGCCAGGCTGTCGTGACCTTCTAGAAATCATTGATCTAATGTACAAAGGTCAATGTCTGAGTGGTCAACAGACACAGGTTTTCTGGACTGGACTTTGGTGGTAAAGAGGAGGCTCTAGCATTAGGAACCAAACAGATGGTCTTCTCTGGTGGGGTCTGGGGAGCACAGACTCTCTTCAACCCAACTCAGAGCCATGCAGCTGAAGGAGCCACTCAGTCCTGGTCCGGTGACCACTCACCATCTGACTCTCCCCCATCACTCAGGACCACGTCTCGGAGCCCCCGTGGTGCAGCCCTGGCCGGTCTGACCGCCGCCCTCCGCCCCTGGCTTCCCCAGCCTCTCTTCGTTCAGCCTCAGCCTCTCCTGTCCTCACAGCTGGTCTCTCCCGTTCCTCACTTTCTCTTCTGGCATCTTTTGCTCTTTCTGCATTAGTGTTTTCAGTCCTTGCAATTGTCGTAGGCCGCTCTCTGTTCCTCCGTCTCCCTCCCGTCTTGTCATTTTCCCTGCAGCTTTTTTCTTTTCTCTGATGTTTGTCTGTCTCTGTCTGTCTCTCTTCCTTTCAATCTTCTTTGTCACTGACAATCAAAAGAGTGCAATGGAACTGGAGCATCGGGTCAATGGCGGCTTAGGAGATGTGAGGAATTTTAGCCCTCAGTGCTTAAGAAATTCTTGTGATTTCGTCCCTACAAAGTAGATAACTCTTATTATCTGTGTTCAGTCAGCTGATGACCTTCAGCACATTGTTCCTTCAGGTTTATAGTAAGTCGCACAATCTCACCCTACCCCATGAGGAAGGTGAGGCAACACATTAATGTCCCCATTTTCCAGATGGGGAAACTGATGCTCAAAGCAGGGCAGTGACCTCTCATGGCAGGTCAGGAGTTAACCCCTGGTCCGCTGATTTCTTTTGTCACCTTCATTACACTGTGGACTCTAGCACGCACCTCATACACTGGAAGGAGTATTTCCAGTTGATTCTGGGAGGCACAGGGGCACCCAGAGCTGGGTAGTAGGTGATCCTGCCCAACTCCTTGATCTCCAGGTCACTGTAGTTTCTGCAGGAACATGGGGAGAAGCAATACTTAATCCAACCCCAAAGGGAGGCTCTATGGAGAATTTGGAGGAGAGGCTGCTGCTCTTTGAAGCCCAGAGAAACGGAACTTTCTTATGCAGCGAAGACCCATGGGGGAGAGGGAAACTGGCAAGGGGTGGGATAAGACCCTGCCATTTCCTTCCCAAGGCATCGGCCCTCAGCTCAGAAAAGTGGCCACGGAGAGAACACAGCCTGACTCAGGACACAGGCTTTGGGTTTGAGTCCTGGCTGCCACGTGACCTCTCCAAGTCTCCATCTCCATAATTCAAAGTGGGGATGTTGCCCCACCTCAAAGTGTGGTGGACACCAAAGCCCTCTGTTACGTGTGTGGTGCAGGACAGGTGCTCGTTGTTAATAACGCGGACCAGTGATACTGAATGTCGAGGACCTGGCATCTAGCAGAGGTCTCTCTGTTTACCTACTAGCTCCGCAGTAACTTTAAGGGGATTGTGAACCTCAAGCAATTTGAAAAAGCAGTGGAATTTGAATTTGACTTATTCCCCCATCTGGAAAAAACCCTGGCAACTAATAAACTATTTATTCAAATAGTCTTGTGTGTAATCGGATGTTGTAAATGTTGCATGTAATTGGTGGAGGGTGCAAAGATGCTGCTTGTAATGAGTAAGCACTGATAATTGCCAACTTTTTAATTTCATTGAGCCCTTAGCAACTGCCAGGAACACTTAAGCCCTTTACATGCATTCTTCATCCTCACAGCACTATGGGGTTAATGTCCCCATTTTATAGACAAGGAAACAGGCTCAGAAAGGTGAGGTAACTTCCTCATTCTTGGGGGATGGATCCAGAGTGTGAAACCAACGAGTCCGGCTCCAGAACTCAAATTCTTCACAGCCATGCTCTCTAATTATGTGCTGAGAACTTTACCTACATTATTTCATTAGTCTCATGAGAATTCTGCTCCATCAGAATAACAATATTCACTACAGCTAGCATGTGCGGGGCTTTTGCAACATGGCAGACCCTGTGCAAAGCACAGTATCTGCACCATTTCATTTCATCCTAACAGCTCTGCAAGATATCCTAGGTCTATAAATGAGGAAATAGAAACTCAAAAATAAGGTTCAAACCAACCTCAGAATAGTGTTCAAGCTCTTTAGTCCAGCATCCGAGGTTTAGGGGGCCCCTTGTGGCCTGGCACCTGGCTCCCTCCATAGCCTAGTCAGCTGCCTCGTCCCCCTCACATGCAACTTTCCAGTACTGTTTGCAGTTCTCTGAGAGCATCCAGGCGTTTTATGCTTCTCAGCCTTTGCAAACCCTGTTCCCTCTACTTGAGGTACCAAGTCCCTCTATACTGGCTAATGCCTGCTTGTCTTTCAAGTCTTAACTGGAAAGTCGCCTCCTCCAGGAAGCTTTCTCTGATTGCTTATGACTCACTGGGTGCCTTTGTTAGGTTCTCTGCTCCCTTACCCCCAATACACTGTGTTGCAATCACCTCTTTGCTGGTCTGCCTTCCCGATTGGACAGGGAGCACCATGAAGGCAGGGACCTGTCTGTCACATTCACTGTTATCTCCCTAGTTCCCAGCCCAGCACCTGACTTCAGGAAAAGCTCAGGTAATAATTGCATAATCAAATAAATAAAATGCATCAAAGTAGACAGAACAGCTAAGTCCACTGAGTGCTTACCCAGTGCCAAGTGTTTTACGTGTATCTTCTCATTTAATTCTGACAACAACCTTAGAAGGTAGAGACTATCATTGTCTCCATCTTAAATATGGGAAACTGAGGCACAGAGAGGTTAATTATTTGCCCAAGATCACACAGCTAGTACTGGTGGAGCTGGGGTTCAAACCCAGGTCACCCTCCTCCAGCATCCTTACATTATCCTGCTTCGAAGATACCTAAAAGGAAGTCAAGATACTTAGAAAGGAGTAAACTCATGGCAAAATGATCAAAATACAGTTATAGTTGATTACTCAAATGAACAAGCGCTTTGATGAAAAGTGAGCTAAAGAAAAAACTTTAAAATGCTCAAAAATAGGCAAATCGGGGGAAAGCTCCCTAAAAGTTTAGCAGGATCTATATCCCCCAACATGGAATGCTGATTGAAATGGGGAGAGGTGGAGCTGTGGGTAAGCTGGCCTCCAGTGATGCACTGGATGGTTCCCTGGCGAGAAGGCACCAGGATGGCTCCGTGGACCAGGTGAGTATATTCTCCCCTCCACCCTGGCTGGATGCAGCCCTGCTGCTGGACGGATGGATGGGCAACATGGGGTGTGCGGGGGACTCCAACCCCAGCCCTGCTTCGAGGGCGCATTCTCAATGCTCTGACAGGGGCGTTCCGGGGCTATTATCTGTCTGGTTTGAATTAGTTGCTGGGCTCCGTGAACCTGGGCTCATTAGCGGTTTCATTGCCCAGCCTGGCGCCTGCGAGATGGTAACATTTTATCGTTTCCTTGCTTTTTCTTTCTTTCTTGTTTCTGTCACTTTTTCTTCCTTTCCTTATTGTTTCAAATTTCTACCTCATGCCACAAAAATGCAAGGGCTGCCACAGTCCTGCTGGGACACACTCAAGTCACCTCTGGTGCCCATGCCCCTCACTTCTCTCCAGGAGCCCACCCTGTGCCACAAGCCACGGACCCATGGATCCCTCCTCCAGGGCAGGGCTTGCAGGGAAGCAGGGCTGTGTGTTTCCCCGCTCCCCCACCTGATGCACAATGCACCCCCGCACCTGCATTTCTCAGGGTGGCACAACGGTTAGCAGGCACTTCTGAGTCTCTCTGCCTCTGTTTCTCCCTGCCCCCTCCAATTAAGTTTTGAACTCTGATCCACAACTTATTCTTTTACTTAACAACTCAGCCTTTTCTCACCTGCAAAATGGTTGTAATAAGAATATTTATTTTGGAGGTTAATCCCTTGTCCGTTGCTTCGTTTGCAAATATTTTCTTCCATTCTGAGGGTTGTCTTTTTGTCTTGTTTATAGTTTCCTTCGCTGTGCAAAAGCTTTTAAGTTTTCACTAGGTCCCATTTGTTTATTTTTGTTTTTATTTTCATTACGTTAGGAGGTGGGTCAAAAAAGATCTTGCTGTGATTTATGTCAAAGAGTATTCTTCCTGTGTTTTCCTCTCAGAGTTCTATAGTGTCCGGTCATACATTTAGGTCTTTAATCCATTTTGAGTTTTATTTTTGTGTACAGTGTTAGGGAGTGTTCTAATTTCTTTCTTTAACATGTAGCTGTCCAGTTTTCCTAGCACCACTTGTGGAAGAGGCTGTCTTTTCTCCATTGTATATTCTTGCCTCCTTTGTCAAAGTTAGTTGACTATAGGTGCGTAGGTTTATCTCTGGGCTTTCTATCCTGTTCCATTGATCTATGTTTCTGTTTTTGTGCCAGTACCATACTGTCTTGATTACTGTAGCTTTGTAGTATAGTCTGAAGTCAGGGAGTCTGATTGCTCCAGCTCCGTTTTTCTTTCTCAAGATTGCTTTGGCTATTTGGGGTCATTTGTGTCTCCATACAAATTTTAAGAGTTTTTGCTCTAGTGCTGTGAAAAATGCCATTGGTAATTTGATAGGGATTGCATTGAACCTCTAGATTGCTTTGGGTACTATAGTCATTTTCACAATATCAAGTCTTCCAATCCAAGAACATGGTATATCTCTCCATCTGTTTGTGTCATCTTTGATTTCTTTCATCAGTGTCTTATAGTTTTCTGAGTACAAGTCTCTTACCTCCTTAGGTAGGTTTATTCCTAGGTATTTTATTCTTTTTGTTGCAGTGGTGAATGGAATTGTTTCCTTAATTTCCCTTTCTGATCTTTTGTTGTTAGTGTATAGGAATGCAAGAGATTTCTGTGCATTAGTTTTGTATCCTGCAACTTTACCAAATTCATTGATTAGCTCTAGTCATTTGCTGGTGGCATCTTTAGGATTTTCTATGTATAGTATCATGTCATCTGCAGACAGTGACAGTTTTACTTCCTTTCCAATTTGTATTCCTTTTGTTTCTTTTTCTTCTCTGATTGCCATGACTAGGACTTCCAAAACTATGTTGAATAATAGTGGCAAGAGAGGACATCCTTGTTTTGTTCCTGATCTTAGAGGAAATGCTTTTGGTTTTTCACCATTGAGAATGGTGTTTGCTGTGACTTGTTATATATGGCCTTTATCATGTTGAGGTAGGTTCCCTCTATGCCCACTTTCTGGAGAGCTTTTTTTTTATCATAAATTGGTGTTGAATTTTGTCAAAAGTTTTTTCTGCATCTATTGAGATGATCATATGGTTTTTACAAACAGCTTATGCAGCTCAATATCAAAAAAACAAACAGCCTAATCAAAAAATGGGCAGAAGACCTAAATAGACGTTTCTCCAAAGAAGACATACAGTTGGCCAACAAACGCATGAAAGGACGCTCAGCATCACTAATTATTAGAGAAATGCAAATCAAAACTACAATGAGGTATCACCTCACACCAGTTAGAATGGGCTTCATCAGAAAATCTACAAACAACAAATGCTGGAGAGGGTGTGGAGAAAAGGGAACCCTCTTGCACTGTTGGTGGGAATGTAAACTGATACAGCCACCATGGAGAACAGTATGGAGGTTCCTTAAAAAACTAAGAATAGAATTACCAGATGATCCATCAGTCCCACTACTGGGCATATACCCAGAGAAAACCACAATTCAAAAAGACACATGCACCCTAATGTTCACTGCAGCACTATTTACAATAGCCAGGTCATGAAAGCAACCTAAATGCTCATCGACAGACGAATGGATACAGAAGATGTGGTACATATATACAATGGAATATTACTCAGCCATAAAAAGGAATGAAATTGGGTCATTTGTAGAGATGGGGGTGGACATAGAGACTGTCATACAGAGTGAAGTAAGTCAGAAAGAGAAAAAAAATACCATATGTTAATGTGTATATGTGGAATCTAGAAAAATGGTACAGATGAATCTGTTTGCAAGGCAGAAATAGAGACACAGACATAGGGAATGAATGTATGGACACCAATGAGGGAAAGGTGGGGGTGGGATAAATTGGGAGATTGGGATTGACATATATACAACAATATGTATAAAATAGATAACTAATGAGAACCTGCTGTATAGCACAGGGAACTCTACTCAGTGCTCTGTGGTGACCTAAATGGGAAGGAAATCCAAAAAAGAGGGCATATATGTATACATATAGCTGATTCACTTCACTGTACAGTAGCAACTAACACAACATTGTAAAACAACTATACCCCAATTTTTTAAAAAAAGAGTATTTATCTCCTACCACTGATGTTAGGCTGGAAGCAGAGTGAGCAGAAGCTGCTCATCCCAAACTGGACACGTCACACATGCTTAATAAAGAGTAGGCTTTGCCGTTGTCCTGCAGATGTCGGGACGGTCACTACCCCTTGGAGAGCACCTACCTCAGTGGCTGCAGGGAAGTCTAGATGACGTCTCGCTAGGTCAGGCGTGGAGAGATGCTCAGAAAGGGAATATGGGTGTTCATCGTCATCACCATCATCATCTCTAACTTCTGTTATTCCTTCCCCGTTACCTCCTCAGCAGATGGCGGGAGAGAACGTGACGAGGAGAAAGGGAGGAGAGCTGGGCAGACTTGGAGGGACTATGAATTACGAGAGACCCCTGAAAAAGGAGATGGGCTAAGTTAGGAGGGGCAGGGAGAGCAGAGGTGGATGGCGAGTTTGGTCCCAGATGAGCAGGAAGGAGAGGAAAGCCCTAGGAAGGAGGAGTTAATTTCTGATAACCAACATCAGAGCTCATAGTACAAAGTGTTTATTGTCACCTTTGAGTGGACAGGGACTCCTCTCAGGTTCTTTGACCCTCACAGCGACCTTTGAAGGAGGGTGCTACTCCTCCTGGGTGGAGGGCTGTCATCTCAGGCATCAGGGGTGGGCGTGGAGGAGGTGGACAGTGCAGGGTGAGGCCTCTGGCAAACTGCACCATGAGTGTTTCAGCTCATGCTGGCCGGGATGGGGTCTGTGCCTGGTGGGGTCTGGGAGAGCTGTGCCAGGACACTAGCTGACATTTTCTTGAGATCCTTTGCCAGACACCTGTGTGAGCAGAGGAGAGGTCCTTGTGCTGCTGGTGGGTCTGTGGCTGGAACCGGGAACTGGGGATTCTGGGTCTCCGTGGCAACCAGATGCCAAAGTGGGTGATCTCAGGCCTCATCTTTGTCACCCTCTCAGCAGCCTTTGTCAAAGCTGCTTTCCCCTTCCTGCCTCAAGCACTGGCTTCTAGGACTGCACACTCTTGGTTTTCCTCCTCCTTCCCCGGCCACACCTTCTAGGGCTGCCCTTCTGGGATTTGTCTCCTCTTCCAAATCCATAAATGTTGGAGCACACAGGGCTCCTCCCCACCTGCTCCCGAGGTGCACTCATCCAGTCTGAAGTTGTGGACAGAGGCTCTATGCGCTGACATCTCCCAGATGTCCATCTTCAGGCCAGACCTGTCCCTTGAACCCCAGACTCTTACATCCAGCTTCCCACTTGGAGGAGTCCCACCGAATCTCAAAGCAGGTGAAGTCCCTGAAACCTGCTCACCTTCAGTCTTCTGCGTCTAGGTAAAATGGCATCATTGGTCGCTCACGCCCAAACCCTTTGGACAATCCTGCCTCCTCTCTCTCCCTCGCATCCTGCATCCAACCCATCCACGGGTCTGGTCAGCGCTAATTGAATAGTGAATCTTGACTCTCACAGGCACTCCGCTGCCACCCTTGTCTTGTCCCATCAGCTTGTGCCCCTGATGCTGACCTAGCCTCCTCCTGTCTCCTTGCTTTCCCCCTTCCCTGCTGTCCTCCAGCCCAGTGATCTTTCAAAAGTGGACATCAGATCTTGTCACTTCCCTGTTTAAAACTTAAAGCCTAGGGACTTCCCTAGTGGTCCAGTGAGTTAGACTCCATTCTCCCAATGCAGGGGCCCCAAGTTCGATCCCTGGTAGGGGAACTAGATCCTGCATGCCGCAACGAAAGATCCCGCGTGCCACAAATAAGACCCGGTGCAGCCAAAATAAATAAATAAAATAAATAATAAATAAATGTTAAAAAAACCACTTAAAGCCTAGATGTAATATAGTCCCACCTGGCAGCCAAATACCCGTGTGTGTTACGACTCCTGACTGCCTCTCAGCCGGCATCTCCTACAATTCTGCCTCACTCACTCTGATCCAGACACATGGATCTCTTGGGTGTTCTTGGCCTTTCTAAGCTTGTTCATGCCACAGGGCCTTTGCACTTGCATCCTTTATGCCTGGATTGCACTGTCCCACCTGTTCCCAAAACTTTCTCCCTCACTTTGTTCAGATCACTTTTCCAAAGCGACCTTATCTGAGAGCCCTTTCCTGACAGACTTCTCTCTAACTGATCTACACAGGCTCTCCTGCTCAGACCCCACACTGGTCCATTCCAGCCCTCACCCTGCTTGCTGCTTCTTCGTAGGGCTTACTTCCACGTTAAATGAGATCATGCACTTATCTGCTTGGTTAGTGTTTCTATCGCCCACTCAATTGTAAGCTGGACTGTGGGGGCTTTTTCTTGTTCACCCCTGTCTCCTAAAGGCCTAGCACGGTGTTTGGCACATAGTTGGTACTCAATAAAAATTTGTTGAATGACTGAAGAAATGAACATCCACTGAGCCTGGATGGAGAGGATGTATTCATGGGACTCCTCGCATGGTGCATGTTTGTGGAATGAATTAATGTGAGTTTGTTGTAGTTGTTTTTCTGACTGTCAGCTCCTTGAGGGTAGACCCATAGCCTGCTCCTCTTGTTATTTCTCATAATGCTTTACTAAGCTGTGTGACCTCGGGTAAGTTGCATAACTTCTCTGGGCTTTAGTTTCTTTATCTGTAAGATGAAAATAATAATGGTATCCATATCCTAGCATTGTTGGGAGGATTAAATGAATTAATATATTTAAAGCTCTTAGAACAGTGCCTGGCAAAGAGTAAGTGCTCATTAAACATTAGCTGTTATCATGTTGGTTTCACGCATAGGAGGTACTTTGAAAGCTAGAAGGCAGGGGACTGAGCAGACACTGAGTTCCCTTGAGCTGAGCCCAAAGAAGCCTGTTTATCTTGCCCTTTGCTTTTCCCAGACTAGGAGCTGGGGAATTGTCTGATAACATGAAACCACATTACGCCGTCGATTCATGCTGAGTTTGTGGTCACCTAAACCCCAAAGCCTTTCTTCACAGCTTTATTGCTCAGCCAGCAATCCCTCATCCTGTATTTGTGGGTTTCACTTTATTTTTTGTGGTCTTTTGCTTTTTCTAATGTTCTGGATTATAAAAGTAATATATGTCCACTGTGGAAAGTTTACAATGAGCATAAAATTACAAAGGGCAGGGAAAGAGCAGGTTACAAATCAGCATGAATGGTTTGAATCCACTTGCATAAAATGTTTTTATATACTTATAAAGAGAGACAGAGATAGGCAGGAACAGAAGGGGAGAGAGTGAGAAGCATGCTGGAAAAGATGTCCACTGAAATGCTGGCCATGGCTGTACTCTATGTGGCTGCATTTCATGTGATTTTTCTATTCTCCCTTATACTTTTTCCTTGACGCTGCTTGGACTTTTATAAGAACAAATACGCATTACCTTTTCAAAATAAATTTTTTTATACGAATTATTTTAAAATGGAAATCAGATCATTTAGCTGCCCTACTTAACAGCTTTTAAGGACTCTTCATTCATTCAAGAAATTTTCATTGAGTGGGTAGTAAGTGCCAGGCCCGTTCTCTGTCCTCTGCTTTGCTCCTATCGTATTTCATACTCTGCAATCACCCACTCAGGGTATTGTTCTTCACAAGTTCTGGGTTTAATGTCTATCCTCCTCCCTTATCCCCCTGCCCTAGAACTTAACCTATGTGAAGGCAAAACTCTATGTAGTACTTACGTCTGTCTTGTACACAGCTTTCCCCCAGGGCCTAAAATAATACCTGGTATGTGATAGGCACTCAGGAAATACCTAGTGAATCCATGAATGAATAAATGTTTAAGCACAAAAATAAGGAAATAAAAGAAAATCTTTCACAATTCTACCCCCCAAAGACTATTGTTAGCATCTTGGTATGGTCCCTTCCAAACTTTTTTCTATTTTACATATGAATATAGTTGAAGCCACACTTTTCATCTTTTTCTTTTTAACCCAACATAATAACGTAAGCTTTCCCATGGCATTAAGAAGTATTGTTTTTCTTTAATATGCAGCAGTGGTTCTCAACTGAGGGTGGTTTTGCCCCCTTGGGGGCATTTGGCAATGTCTGGAGACATTTTTGGTAGTCACAATTGGTAGGAGTGGGGAGCATTGCTACTGGCCGCTAAACATCCTACAAAGCACAGGCCAGCTTCCACATCAAAGAATTATCTGGCTGATAATGTTGATCGTGCTGAGGCTGAGAGCCCTGCTGTCTAGGAGTCCATCATGTAGATCTACAAGATCCAACTTACCCAATCCCTTCTTGCTGGAAGTGGAGTTGTTTCTTGTTTTTCACTAATACAAATAAGGTCATGATAAACAGTTTTCGACATAAATCTCTACCCACATTCTATATTTTTTCCTTAGGATAAATTGCAATGCTTGATTTTCGGGAACTTAAATGAAGGACAACATTGACCTTGCTTGAACTTCATTATGTCAATTTCAAATGAGTAGTCCAGCCCCTTTGGGCATTCTGTCCCCTGCCACATTTGTGGTCTCTCCCTGCTGTGAGTCATGTCAAAGAAAATATCCAGACTTTCATGGCTAGGGTGTTTCCTGTGATGAGGGCTGCCCTAGCAGTACCTCACCTGTCATAGTCAGTTTGGGCTGCTATAACATATTGGTATAGACTGGGCTTAAACAACAGACATTTATTTCTCACAGTTTTGGAGTCTGGGAAGTCCAAGATCAAGGTGCCAAGACATCTGGTATCTGGTGAGGACCCTCTTCCTGGTTTGCAGATGGTTGTCTTCTTGCTGTATCCTTACCTGGTGGAGAGAGTGTTCCAATTTCTTTCTCTTCTCATAAGGGCACTAATCCCAACATGGTGCCCCACCCTCGTGACCTCATCAAAACTCAATTACCCTCAAAGGCCCGTCCTTATAATACCATCCCATTTGGGGGTTAGGATTTCAACATAAGAATTTGGAGGAGGGGAAACAAACATGCAGTCTATAACGTCACCTGTCCAAGATTTAAAACCCTCTTTTGGGAAAAGCCTGGTTAATCATTATCTATAAATAATGTCTGTCATGGGAGTGGAAGGGCAGAATTGAAGCAGGATGCTGTTACTTGCCATCCCTGACTTACGCCAACAAAACCACTATTTTTGGAGACAATTTTGATGACTCTGAGAATTGCTTTTGGAGTATACGATGCCTTTCCTCAATAAGAACATCATCTAGGCGGGAAGCATTGCTATGTGTACAAAAACAGCCTTTGCAAAACAGAATATTCATTCATTCAACAAATGTTTACCAAGCCTCTGCTATGCACCAGGCACTGTTCTAGGCACTAAGGACACAGAGATGAAACAAGACAGAGAGCGCCTCTGCCCTCATAGAACTCATATTCCAGAGGGACAGAGTCACATAAACAAATGATATAAAATACAATGTCAGGAAGTGATAAGTGCTTGAAAGAAAAATACAGCAGGGACAGAGAGTAGCAGGGCAAGGAGTGCTATTTTAGGATAGTCAGAGATGGGGCTATTTGAAAGTGATTTAAGAGAAGGAATAAGCCCTGGGAATATCTGTGGGAATGACAAGTGCAAAGGCCCTGAGGCAGGAGTGTGCCGGGCAAGCACGGGGAGCAGCAAAGAGGTTGGTGTGGCTGGTGTGAAATGAGAAAGGGGGAGAGCCATACGAGATGAGATTAGAGTGACAGGTGGTGGCAGATGGAATCAGGGCCTTGTAGGCCACGGTGAGGACTTGAAGTGGTTCTTCATTGGAGGGTTTAAGCAGGGTAGGAAAGAGATCTGATGTCCATTTTTAAAGACCCTTCTGGATGCTACATGGAAGGTGGACATAGGGAGGCAAGAATGCAAGTGAGAAGCTATTGTCATAATGCAAGTGAGAGATGATGATGGCTTGGACCAGGGAGGTAACAGTACAGATGGTGAGAAGTGGTCAGATCCCAGTTAGATTTGGAAGGTAGAGCTGGTGGTTTTGATGGACTGCTTGTTGGGAAGAAGGGGGAGAAAGAGGAATTGAAAATGACTAACATTGGAAGTTGAGAGGGAGCTCTTAGAGTCATGCGAATTCTCTGCTGGGATCTGTGTTTCTACGACGTGACAACATATGATGGAACCCCAAGACAGACAGCCAAGCTCTGGATGGCTGGATGCTGACAAGCTGGCAGGGCCAGGCATGCTCCAGGGTTTTGTTCTGTTTTTTCCAGTCTTGGACTTTTATCACTGTTAATTTGTTGCCTTGGGACAGGTCCCCCACCCCAGCCCCATGAAGAAGTCTTGTCTTCCGGCCAGAGGACTGTCAGGACAGCGGCCCTCTGGCTGCGACCCAGCCAGGGAAGTGGTGTGAGCTGCTCCTCTCCTGCCCTCTTGGTTGGACAGAGCACAACACCAGTGATGAAAGTGAGGCCACCGCAGTCGCGGGCTCTCAGGAAAGCTGCTGTCTGCCTGGCCTCCACGCTCAGCTTGGCTGTGTTGTCTCCGTGGAGCTGGCTGACATGAGAGAGAACAAAGTGAATAAATGAACACTTCCATTAAGGAAAAAAAAGTCTGCTTTTATTGTTTGGTGATGCAATGAAGTATAGGAAAATGTTTGTTTTGGTGATGGGTCCAGGAGGAGAGGGGTGTTTGGGGGCAGGCATCCAGGAACAGGAACAGTAATGGGCAGGACAGGAGGGGCAGCAGTCAGGGGCTGCTCCCCCCTGGGGCCCGGGCAAGGGGTGCTAGAGGCGGGCGCCTGCGCTGGTGGACGCTGAGGGTCTCTCACTTCTTCAGGAGACTTAACTTTGGGAAGTGGCACACCGGGCCGGGGTAGGACGGAGCTGGTTCTAGCCACAGGTAGATGTGACTGTATGACTTGGGGCCAATCCCTGACCCTGGCTGGGCCTTCATTTCCTCATTTGTTCAAGAGAGAGCTGGTTGTGTTGGCATCTCAGAGACTCCCTCACTGCTCGTCTGCGATCCGCTCGACTGCAGGGACAAGAGCCATCGCTGAGGTTGTGTCTGACACATCACCAGATGCATGGGAAAAAACAAGGTGTGCCGCAGGTCAAGAAAGATCAAAGCTTCCCTCTAAACATTACCTGCTGATGGGGGGAGTTCAAGCACCACTTCTGTGCCTTGGAGAGGCTGGGGTGAATTTAACGATGTCCCAGTCAGCTAGATGGGAGCTCCTGGGGAGGGAGAAGCAGGGCAGGGAGCGGGGAGTGCAATGGGCAAGGGGGGAGGCTGGAGAGACCCGGGGGAGGGCAGGGCTCACCCGAGGGTGTGTGAGTGTGCGTGTGCAGTTGGGGTGGGCAGGGGGGCGGGGATTATCTGACTTCTGTTATGGGCTGCACTCAAAGGTTCTGATCCAAGGAGAGCTTTTCGCGGGAGTTTTAGTGCCAGACATGATGGCCAAACCAGGGATCAGTGTGGATGCCACCAATGATGCCAGAGTGCAAACGCAGGGCAGCGCCGGGCAGCTGGGAGGCGAGGGCCAGACCCCACCCCCAGCCGGCAGTAGCGGGGCACTGCGGCTCTGCTATGGGGCTCCAGACTTGGACGAAGCGAGTTCACAGCCGGCCACGACTCCTACCGAGCTACCCTGGGCAAGAGATCTCACTCTCTGGGCCTCAGTTCTTCCTCTGTGAAAGGGGAAAGGAGCAGTTCATGTCGTAGTGCTGGGGTGAGGCGTAAGATGAGGTGCCCTGTGTCGGGGTACCTGGGCACAGCACACTATGGGTGGCTGCCCTTTCCACGAGGACGAAAGGCCCATATGGCATTCTCTGTCCCACCTCTGGGCTGAACCAAGTGGATCTGGGAAGAGCCTACCCTGCCAGCTGCCCTTGTGACTCAGGGCCTGGGGACCAAGCTTTAGCAGCAGACCCTGGGAGTGCCTTAGGTGACACAGATTCCAGCCCCAGTCCCAGATCCTCCGAGAGCCCCGCCCGGCTTCAGATGGCTCAGAGAAGACACGCCAGGCCAATCCCAGCCAAGGCATAAGACCAGGGCTGCTGGCCGCTTCCTCACCCGACGGCTTGGAGGGCCGGGCCCTCGCTCTCCTCCCACAGACCCTGCCTTGTCCCTGAGGACATCTCTGTCTGCTCTCCCGCCTCCCCGGCAGGGTCCTGTGTGACCAGCCAGTGACTCACAGCCCCAAGTGGAGTGCTTGGCACCTCTTAGCAGACAATGTTTGTCCCATTCCCAGGCCCTTAGAGGAGGCAATCAATGACAGGGCGTGACTGGGGACCACCCACCCATCAAATTATCTTCTTTGTGGATGCCTGAAATTCCACCATTAATACTTCATTCTTTTGGAAGATATTATTGCCTTATCTCAGTTCCATTCTTTCAATACAAGCCCCTGGGGATATATAACATACCTGAATACGGATGAGCATGTCAAAACATTTTCCTTCCTGGCAGGAGGGGTCCAAGTTCTCAGGCTCCAAGTTCAGCACTCTTTCCAATACCTGGCACTTTCAATCGCTCGACAAACACCAAGCCCCTACTATGTGTTACACCCTATGCCTGGCACAGAGATGAGCGAGACAGGGTCCTGTCCTTGAGACACATAGTAGGTCCTTCCTAAATGTTAGTGGGAGACATTACTCCCTGCATCCCTGGCATCTCACTCCATGCCTGATGCAGAGTAGGAGCTCAGTACATATTTGTTGAATGAATGAATAAAACTCTACAGCTACAAAAATAAATGTGGCACAGCGTCAGGGACATGAGCACAAGCTCTGGAGCCCTCTGTCTGAGCTTGTCTCTGCTACTTCCCAGCGATGTGACCTTCAACAAGTTTCTGCACCTTTCTCTGCCCCAGTGTCCTCATTGGTAAAATGGGACTAAGAATGGCTGTTATGAGGATTAACTGAGTTAACCTTTGTAAAGTACTTAGAATATTTCCTGGCACATAGTAAGCACTATGTAAGTGTTTGTTAAATAACTGAAACTCAACAAACATTATTGAATACACATGGAAGGCATTTGGTAATGTTTGTTGGCTGGTCTAAGGGCTACACATGGCAGGAATGATGTCTTACTGTTCTCCATATCCTCAGAGACCGGCACGGTGTAGACATCAGTAAATGTTACTTTACTGGACTGAGCCCATTCTCCTGGACCCATCTTTGCTTTTCCGACCGACCGGGAGCTGTGTGTCTCAGTGCGCTGGGAGTCACAGCAAGGCTGCTGCCTTTTGGCAGCCTGGCTTCTTTGAGATGCAATCGTGAATCCAGTTGCTGTCGGGTCCCCCCAGCAGGGTTGTTTTCTCTGCCTGTTTGGGTGCAGACAGAAACTGTCAATACAGAATCGATCTTTACAAGGCAGAGACTAATGTGTGGGGCGGTGAAACGTGGAGACAAGTGGGAACAGCCCATATTTCCCGAAACTTCCCCCAAGGCTCTGGGTGTGTGATTGGAGCTCGGTAAATAATCATTAACGGTGTATGAGCCTGGTTTGGAGCAGCCAGTCTCTCCTCGACCCCCCTGGTGCACTATGATGTGTCATCTCCAAGCCATCACTTGGGTTCATCTCAAATCACAGAACATCTTTTCCCACCTTCTTCTCTCTCTCTCTTTTTTTTAAATGGTGTGATCTTTTATTTTATTTATTTATTTTTTGGCCAAGCAGCACAGCATGAGGGATTTTAATTCCCCGATCAGAGATCGAACCCGTGCCCCCTGCAGTGGAAGCACAGTCTTAACCCCTGGACCGCCAGGGAAGCCCCTTCTTCTCTTTTCTGAATTCCTCTGCCTCTCAGGATCCAGCCTTGTTCATGTGGCTTTCCCCTAGATCGCTGCTCAGTTTTTGTTCAACACCTTTCTTTCCACGCAAAGATCATCCCCAATCCACCAAGCTACTCATCGCTTGTTTCCTCTTTCATTCAATAGACATTCACTGAGGACCTAAATAGTCACTCAGCAAACATCCACTGAGGCTCTACTCTGGGCTCGGCACTATGCTGGGACCTGGGGACACCAAACTCAGTCTCGTGGGGAAAACAAAGTAAACAAATAATTAAACCATCGTAGTGTGCAAAGGAGAGATGGGAGCTGCGGCGTGAGGGCCACCGCTCAGGGCAACCCAGTCTTGGGGGTCAGGAAGCGCCTGTGTTAGGAGGTGAGGTTGAGTGAAAAGTCCAAGAATAAATCTGAGTTAGCAGAGGAAGGAAGGGAGGGAGCAGTGCAGGGTTTTTTTTTAATAATAAATTTATTTACTTTTGGCTGCGTTGGGTCTTCGTTGCTGCATGTGGGCTTTCTTTAGTTGCAGCGAGTTGCGTGTGCGTGCTTCTCATTGCGGTCTTGTTGTAGAGCACGGGCTCTAGGCGCGCGGGCTTCAGTAGTTGTGGCTCACAGGCTTAGTTGTTCTGGGGCATGTGGGATCTTCCCGCACCAGTGCTTGAACCTGTGTCCCCTCCATTGGCAGGCAGATTCTTAACCACTGTGCCACCAGGGAAGCCCAGCAAGACAGGTTTTAAACTTGATACTGAGAGTAACGGGAGGTTTGAATCAAGAATCAGATGACCGAATGTCAATTTTAGAAATGAAATGAGGTTGATGTTTTAAAATATAAAACTGGTGTTTTAAAGGATTTTTAAAAAATCAACCACATTGAAGTATAGTTTACATATAATAAAATTCACAGATTTTTAAACATTTTTATCTTTTTATTGAAGTATAGTTGATTCACTATGTTTCAGGTGTACAGCAAAGTGATTCAGTTATATATATATATATATATATATATATATATATATTCTTTTTCAGATTCTTTTCCATTATAGATTATTACAAGATATTGAATATAGCTCCCTGAGCTATACAGTAGGTCCTTGTTGTTTATCTATTTTATGCTTAGTAGTCTGTATCTGTTAATCTCAACTTCGAAATTTATCCCTCCCCTGCTTTCCTCTTTGATAACCGTAAGTTTGTTTTCTATGGCTATGAGTCTATTTCTCTTTTGTAAATAAGTTCATTTGTATCATTTTTGTTTTAGATTCCACATATAAGTCATAACATATTTGTCTTTCTCTGTCTGACTTACTTCACTTAGTATGATCATCTCTAGGTCCATCCACCTGCACCCCAATGTTCACAGCAGCGCTATTTACAATAGCCAAGACATGGACGCAACCTAGATTTCCATTGACAGATGAATGAATAAAGAAGATGTGACATGTGTGTATATATATATATATATATATATATATATATATAATGGAATATTACCCAGCCATAAAAAAGAATGGAATAATGCCATTTGCAGCAACATGGATAGACCTAAAAATTTACCAAGTGTACAAGTCAATCATTTTGAACAAGGGTATACAGTTGTGTAGTTACCACCACAATCAAGACAGAACATTTCCATCAGCCCCCAATGTTCCCTCCTGCCCCTCTGCAGTTGATCCCCTCCCCTCTATGCCACCAGCCCCAGGCAAACATGATATGATCTTATTTCAAATCTATAGGTTTGCCTTGCCTACAATTTCTTATAAACGGAATCACACAGTTATGTAGCCTTCTGTGTCTGGCCTCTTTCACTTAGTACAATGCTTCTGAGGTTTCCCAGTGTTGAGTTTCAGGGGGGAATCCTTTTCATTGCTGAGTACTATTCCACTGTATGGCTGTACCACAATGTGGCTATCCTTTCACCAGCTGATGGATAGTTAAGCTGTGAGAAGGTTGCTTTTAATTCTCTCCTCCTCCCACCCTAAAGCATGTTGCTTTGCAGTCTTTCTACCAAAAAGAGAAGTCCAAGAGGTTTATTACCTGGGGTAAGAGAAAGTCAGAATTCTTTAGAACAAAGAGGCCAGACTGCTTTCTGAAGTTTGCAGTGAGATAACAGTCTTGAAAGCCAGCTCTGTGGAGAGAGAAAAAGGTTTTTAAAAGATGTCCAGAGCTCCTTGTAATCCCAAGACAGACTTGACCAGTTTGGACCAGAGACCTTTGCTGAGAGCCTTACGTAGAAGGAATGCACATAGAAGTAAGGATCAAAGAACCCACCCTGGAGACAGTGGGCAGAGAGTCCTTCCTGTGGAAGGGAAGAGGGAAGGAACCAGCCTGGGATGGAAACCCTGCCAGGTATGTTGGGGGAGGGGAGAAGATGGAAGCTTTCTTGGGCACTTCAGGGGAGTGAAGGGGGACTTGAGGACATCAGGCTGGTGCCCGGCTCTTATCAGCCCTCCTGGCGCAGGCAGATACCAAGAGGTGTGTCCAGACCAGTAAGCCTAAAAGAGCCCTGCTGGTTCCCTGTGGCCCGTGGGTGATGGACACGAGTCCCGGAGGTCCCTGTGTGCCTTCCACAGCAGAGGGGTTCAGAGGGGCTGAGAGGATCGGGACAAGAGGCAGCAGAGTGTTGATGGCAGGTCCAGCAGCAGCAGATGCGGGCACACGGCTGCAGGCCAGAGGGACAAAGGACCGCACAAGCCAATCAGCAAAGAAGCCCAGAGGTAAGTGAGTCAGTGAGGCCAATGAGGAGGTCCAGAGGCCACACATGGGCCAGCAGCAACTCCCCCCGCTGCCCTGAGAAGACGCATGCACCCCTTGAATGCACACACCATCTCAGGAACGAAAGATGGGCTGGGAGGTGGAGAGAACCCTTGAAAGACAGAGCATATTCCAAAAAAGAGACCAGGGTAAACCAAAAGAGACAGCGTCACCTTTAATTGGCAAAATCAAGTTTGTGTATTTATTCATTTATTTTCCTTGCTGTCAGCAGAATGAGGACACTTGTGAGGAAGTTGGGGTCAGTTAGAGAAAGTAAGTTTTATTTCTATCCGTGTTTGGTACATCTCTATTACAGTGGGTGGAGTTTCTTCCTGCTATGAAAAGCCACTCTGGCTGAACTGTGCGGGATGGACTGGAGCTGGGCTGCCCTAGAGGCCGAGCAGCGGACTGCCACGATTGTCCTTAAAGGAGGTTGGCAGAGGCCGGGGGCCACAGGGAGGATGGGAGAGACAGCGGCGAGGGCAGCGGGTCTCAACCCCAGCTGCACGTTAGAATTGCAACATCCAGATGCTCAGGCCACACCCGAGACCAATTCAATCAGAATCTCTGGAGATGGGAGCCAGGCATCAATATTTTTAAAGACCCTCAGTCGATGTCAGCGTACTGCAGAGGCTGAGAAAATGAGAAGGTGGAGAGCAGGGCTTCTCAAACTTTAGTGTTCATACGAATTATCTGGAGGTGTTGTTAAAGTACAGATTTTAGTCTGTAGGTCTGGGCTGGGGTGAGAGTCGGGTGCTGACGCTGCTGGACCGCACTTTGAGTAGCAAGTACCTGGAGATAATGTGGAGGAGGTAGAATCAACGGGCTTGGTGATGCCTGGATGTGGAGGAGGCCAGGGGATTCCAGGAAGATGTCCAGGTTTCTGGCACGAGCAGCTAACAGGATGTGGGGCCTTTAACTGAGTGTTGGAGCCATATGCCGAGTGGGAGTGAGGAATGAGGGTGCGGAGGATGACAGCTCAGTCTGGCTTCCACTGAGCAGAGATATCTGTTGGCCTGGAGCTCAGAAGACAGTATGAATTTGAGATATAGATTCAGTGACTCTTGTCTGTAGCCGGCTTGATCTCACATCCTCCTATGGCTCTTCCCCTCCCCATCTCATTCCTCTTGCCCTTCACTTCTGCTTCCTGGAAGTATTAGTCAGGCTTCTCCAGAGGAACAGAACCCACAGGAGTTTGTATTTATATCGATATTGATCAAGAGATTTAATAAGGAGATGTATTATAAGGAATTGGCTCCCACGATGATGGAGGCTGAAAAGTCTCACTGTCTGCCATTTGCAAGCTAGAGGCCCAAGAAAGTTGGTGGTGTAATTCCAGCCCGATTCCAAAGGCTTGAGAACCAGGGGTGCTGAGAGTATAAGTCCCCATCCAAGGGCAGAAGAAGACCAATGTCTCAGCTGAAGCAGTCAGGTACAGAGAGAGACAATTCAACTCTCCTCCCCTTCCTGTTCTAGTCAGGTCTTCAACAGATTGCGTGATGCCCACCCACATAGGGGAGGGTGATCTTCTGTACTCAATCCACTGATTCAAACACTGATCTCTTCCAGAAACCCCGTCACAGACACACCCAGAGATGTTTAACCAGATGTCTGGGCTCCCCGTAACCCTGTCAGGTTGGCACATAAAATTAGCCATCACGCTGGGATTCCATCTCCTAATAAAGTAATAACACATGAGCCCTGTGCCTCAGGCTCTGCTTTGGAGGAGCCTGGGCTAGGAGAGAATCTGTCCCTCCTCAGTACTCCCATAACTCTTGGGTTTTACTTCTCCCGTGGTTCAAGTTAAGTTCACAGTCGCATTATAGTTAGTGCTTTATGTCTGCTTCCTCCAACTCACCAGGCTGTAGGCCACTGCAGGTCATAGGAATTGGGCTCTTCACAGTACTTAGGGAAGTGCTTCCTAGTGAGAGGCCTGGGTGGTGCACAGGATGCCTTGGGTGATATATGAATGGGCATTTAATATCAGTTTAGGAAGAAAGCTATTCCCTTTTCTCCCCAACTTTATTGAGTTATATTTGAAGTACAATAACTTACATATATTTCAGTTGTACAATATTGGCCAGTTTTGACATATGTATACCATCATGAAACCATCACTCTAATTGGGATAAGAAGACTTTCCGCCAATCCCAGCATCACTGATCTGCATCTGTCACTGTCAATTGTTTGCAGTTCCTAGAATCTTTTTTGGTCTGGCTTCTTTCATTCAGCTTAATTGTGGTTCATCCATGTTGTTGCCTATATCTTTATTCCTTTTAATTCCTGAGCAGTTGTCTTTGTATGGATATACCACAATTGGTTTATCCATTCATCTGTTGATGAACACTTGGGTTGGTCCTGGTTTTTAGCTATCACAAATGAAGCTGCTAGGAACACACACAAGTTTTTATGAACAGCGGTAATTCCTTTTCTCTTGGGTAAGTACCAGGAATGAAATGGCTGGGTCATATAGTAGGTCTGTGTTTAACTACTCGAAAACTACTATTTTCCAAAGCGGTTAGGCTATTTTCCATTCCCACCAGAAGTGTATGAGAGTTTCCTCTTCACCAATACTGGATACGGTCGGTCTTTTAAATTTCAGCCATTCTAGTAGATGTGAATAGTATCACATTGTGGTTTTAATTATCTGTTCTCAGGTGATTAATTATTTTGCACATTTTTCATATGCTTATTTGCCCCCATATGTCTTCCTTGGTGAAGTGTCTGTTCAAATCTTTTGCCCATTTTTTTGGTTGGGCTGTTTGCTTTCTTATTCTTTTTGAGAGTTCCTTATATATTCTAGATGCAAGTCTCTTAACAGATATGTGATTTGCAAATGGCTTTTTCTCAATCTGTGCCTTATCTTTTCATTCATAGAGTTTTTCAAGGAGCATAAACTCTTAATTTTGATGTAGTCCAATTCGTCCATCTCTTCTTTTATAGATAGTGTTTTTGGCGCTGAATCCGACAAATCTTTGCCTACCCTGAGATCACAAAGATTTCCTCCTATGTTTTCTTCTGGAACTTTTGTGTTTTTATGATTTACATTTAGGTGTATGATCCATTTTGATTTCATTTTTATATACGGTGCAAGATACATCTCATAGGAAAAATCACTCACTCTCTCACCGCTAAGTGCGCTGTTAGTTCTGGATTTTTCATAGATGCCTCTTACCGGGTTAAAGAGCCTTCGTATCCTCATGGCTGTTTCTATGTTGAAAAGTTTGGATTGCACCCTGGACATCGTGAATGTCATGTTGTGTAGATTCTGGATTGTTATTGTCTTTGGAGAGTGTTGAGGTTTTTCTTTGAGCAGCGAGCAACCTGGCTGCATGCAGACTGTAAGCTCTGCCTGGTTCCTGTGGGTGGTGGTTCGAGTCCCACTTCCGTCCTCTGAGCCTTTGCCACATCGGTTTGAGTCCGTCCAGTACTCGCATAGTTCCAAGTTAGGCAGGGACTTGTCTGGGTCGTCAGGTCTTAGTCTCTGAGTCCTGTCCTGAGTTGAGCTGTGTAACAACCCTTTGAAATGCACGAAGCAAAAATCAACCTGCTCCGGCTTCCCTGGTGGCGCAGTGGTTGAGAGTCCGCCTGCCGATGCAGGGGACACGGGTTCGTGCCCCGGTCCGGGAAGATCCCACATGCCGCGGAGCGGCTGGGCCTGTGAGCCATGGCTGCTGAGCCTGTGCGTCTGGAGCCTGTGCTCTGCAACGGGAGAGGCCACAATGGTGAGAGGCCCGCGTACCGCAAAAAAAAAAAAAAAAAAAAAAAAAAAATCAACTTGCTCATATGGGAGAGGAGGCATTCGGAGCCCACTGCCACATAGATGCACAGGGAAAAGGCCATGAGCAAGGCATGCCTTCCTTGCCAGCTGTGAAGGCTCAGGGCACCCTAGATCAGTGACCCTGAGATAGGAGGCTGCCACACAGTGGAGCCCTGAGGCCAAGGCCTGGCCTCTCCAGCCACACCCTGACTCAGGCTGAGGTCTCCTGGCTCCTCCCCCACTACTCCCCCCACCCAGATGACAAGCACTCTGACTCAGATTGCCTGTCCTCATCCTTCCATCCACGGCCCAAGAGCATGTCGTGGGGGTGGAAGGAGGGAAGGAGAAGCGCAGGGAAGGGGTGATCCCATGTCTCTGGGCGTCTCTGGGGCTCACCATGAAGTCAGCAGAGTCCTAGCTGCTGATGTCAGGGAATAATCGTAATAACAGCCCAGGCTTACTGAGTGCTTGCAGTGCACCAGGCACCCGGCAAAGTGCATTGCAAACCCGCTCTCCTTGACTCCTGGTAACGGCCCCATGAGACAGGAGCTGAGATGGCACCCATCTCACAGATGAGGAAACTGAGGCTCAGAAAGGTGAACTGCCTCTCCCCAAGTCACACAGCTGGTAAATGGTAGGGCTTCTTATAGGGGGACCTCAGAGTTGGATCTTCCTCCCTGTAACCCGGCCCACTCCAGCAACTGAACAAGTTCCCCAAATGCTCTGCCATGCTCCCCAGAAACCTCCTGCCTTCCTAACACCACCTGCAGGTGCAACAGCACTTCCACAGGATGCCCCATCCCCCACCCCAAAAGAGAAGAAGAAGAATGGGCAGATTCCCAGGAGCTCTCAGGCCGAGCAGGGCTCTGCCTGCAACCGGAAATTAACTCAAAGGGAGAAGTCCCTGGATGCAGAGCGGTTGGGCTGATTGTCTTCTGTTCTTCATTAAGTAACAAAGGGTAAAACCAACTGGGCATGAGCTTCCCCACCAGCACCACCCTGGACTCCTGGAGAACATCTTTATCCACTTACCCGGGGATTCAGGAAATTCTCCTCCAAGCCAGTTTTATTGGAGAGTTTGGAAGCAAAGCTCATAGCCTCCCAATCAATAACAGATGAACAATGCTCGCATCACATTTTTTCAGGAGGACATTTGGCCCAGGCTTGTCCCATCTGAAGGGCCTGGGCTTGGACATTCCCATTTGACTGAACATTGCTGGGAAATGAGGTTCAGGACAATTCTAGAAACCAGAGTCATCGGCATGAGGGTGCAGCAGGAAGGGGTGTCCTGCTCTGGGCCAGGCCCGGGGGAGCCCTGTGTCTTGTAAGAGTTGGGATCTGGCCCACACAGGTCCCGCTTGCCTCTCCTCTCTCCCACCTCCTCCCTGGCTTATCTTCCACATGTACTCAGCACGGGCATCAAATCCACAGGCCATAAAGAAATCAATCACATCCAGTCCTGGCTGAGTCAAGGGCCACAGCGCCAAAGCACTGATGAGAGGAAGGGCAAGCGGGGGTGCGGGGGGGGCGGGTGACGGCACACCCAGATGCGCACAAGCAACTGCAGCAGAAACCTTCTTCCCACCCACCCTCCGTCCCACAGATATGTGACGCTGGAAAAGATGGTCCAAGGTGGGCACCAGGACCATCTCATGGGCCTCCATGCCCTCAACCCCTCATAGCTGGAAGGGTGGGACAGGGAGCAGAGAGGGGGATGGGGATGGTGACGTTACAGGGATGGTAACATTTTTGTCGCAGTCAGAACATTTCTAGTACAAGAAATGAACTACTGGGACTTCCCTGGTGGTGCAGTGGTTAAGAATCTGCCTGCCAATGCAGGGGACACGGGTTCAAGCACTGGTCCGGGAAGATCCCACATGCCCCAGAGCAACTAAGCCTGTGAGCCACAACTACTGAGCCTACATGCTGCAACTACTGAAGCCCGCGCGCCTAGAGCCCATACTCTGCAACAAGAGAAGCCACCGCAATGAGAAGCCTGCGCACCACAATGAAGGGTAACCCCACCTGCCACAACTAGAGAAAGCCAGCACGCAGCAACGAAGACCCAACGCAAAAAAATACATTAAGAAAAAAAAAAGAGGTCTGTCATACAGAGTGAAGTAAGTCCGAAAAAGAAAAACAAACACTACATGCTAACACATATATATGGAATCTAAAAAAATATGGTCATGAAGAACCTAGGGGAAAGATGGGAATGAAGACGCAGATCTACTAGAGAATGGACTTGAGGACATGGGGAGGGCGAAGGGTAAGCTGGGACAAAGTGAGAGAGTGGCATGGATATATATACACTACCAAATGTAAAATAGCTAGCTAGTGGGAAGCAGCTGCATAGCACAGGGAGATCAGCTCTGTGCTTTGTGACCACCTAGAGGGGTGGGATAGGGAGGGTAGGAGGGAGGGAGACACAAGAGGGAAGAGATATGGGGATATATGTATATGTATAGCTGATTCACTTTGTTATAAAGCAGAAACTAACATGCCATTGTAAAGCAGTTATACTCCAATAAAGATGTTTAAAAAAAAAAAAAGGACTTCGAGCCCTGGCCTGTGAAGATCCCACATGCCGTGGAGGAACTAAGCCTGTGTGCAACTACTGAGCCGGCACTCTAGAGCCCGTGAGCCACAACTACTGAGCCCACGCCACAACTACTGAAGCCCACGCGCCTAGAACCCATGTTCTGCAACAAGAGAAGCCACTGCAACGAGAAGCCCGCGCACCGCAACCAAGAGTAGCCCCCACTCACCGCAACTAGAGAAAGCCTGTGCACAGCAACGAAGACCCAACACAGCCAAAAATAAATAAATTTATTTTAAACAAGGAAAAAAAGAAATGAACTACTTAGAATGCGAAGCAGGGTCCACAGTTCCATTTCCCTCAGTCATTGCTTTTTGAGCAGCTACAGTACATCAGGCAGGGAGAGTGTGAAGTATAGGAGAACAAGGCAGATTCAGGCCCCAGTGCTGGAGTTTACAGTCTGGCAGGTTCATAGCAGCTCGGTCAGTGTCCCAACTCTCTCCTCAAGAGAGAAGAAAACAAGAAAAAAATCTACGGTTTGGGATCCCTCAGGGAACGATGGTGCTTCCCCTGTGCCATTTTGGAGACCCCATCACTCCCATGGCCAGGTCATCTGTCTCCTTTGCTGAAGATACTGGGGAGGGATAAATTAGGAGTTTGGGATGAACATATACACACTCCCTATATATAAAATAGATAAACAACAAGGACCTACTGTATAACACAGGGAACTATATTCAATATTTTGTAATAACCTGTTAGGGAAAAGAATCTGAAAAAGAATAGATATTTATATGTATGTATAACTGAATCACTTTGCTGTACACCTAAAACTAACACAACATTGTAAATCAACTATACTTCAATATAAAAAGAAAACAGGAAAAAATTCCTTTTAACACTAAGGTTAAAATCTGAACTCCTTAAAAAAAATTACATTATGGCATTTGGTTTCCAAAGTTTTGCATATTATGTGAATGGATAATCACATATCTTTATACTGTATCTTACTTCAAAATCATTTGGTGTACACTCAGGTGAAGAGAAATTATGATGAACTATTTTTAAAAAACCCTGCTAAATATTCTGGTCCTGCTACAGTCCCAAATATCCCATCGCCTAATAGATATTTTTTGAGCACCAGCAGGCTCAGGGTCCCTGAGTGGACTTACTCTCTGGAGGCAGTAGGCAGGCCGGTGATGGGAGAACCTGATTCTGGGAAATGCATCAGAGGCAGGAAAGCTTCAGTCCACAGAGAGGGACCCACATGCAGCAGGGTGGAACTAGCCCAGGTCCACAGAGCACAAGTTCTGGTTCAGTCTGGCTATGCCAGTGAATCATTATGTGACTTTGAGCCAATCCGTGTCCCCTTCTGGACCTTAGCTTTCCCATCTTAAAATGGGCTGGTGGTTAGGTGGGTGTTTCTCCGAGCATAGTCTGTGGACCACTTGCTTCAGAATCACCTCGGGGGTGGGAATTTGGTGAAAATGCAGATTCCTGGGCCTCACGGTAGCCTTCTGGCAAAGGTCCTCGGAAGACGAGCCTGGGAGTCTGCATTTGTAACACACTCCCCTTGGGGATTCTGGTACCCCGAGGTTTGAGCAAGACAGCATCTAAGTGCGTGGCAAGCTTGCCCACTTGAATGCTGCCCTAAAGGAAGCAGGCTGATGGGGACTCAGGTGGTCAGAGGAGACTTCGTGGGGGTGGCTCTGAGCTCAGCCTGAAAGCATCCTGACAATAATGGTCATCGCTGCTGTTGCTCATCGAATGCCATTGCTTTACCAGGCCCTCTGGCAAGTGTTTTACGTGCGTGATCGCATTTAACCATTGTGACGGCCCTATGAGACAAGACCTCTTCTCCCCTTTCCACAGTAGGGAAACTCGGGCTCATCCAAAGATTAGTGACTTGCCTACTGAAGACGTCTGGACCCCCTCTGAGACAGACTGCAAAATCCTTCCTGACAGAGCACCACGGGCTGAGTCCTCCTGAAACCTGGAGCCGCAGAGGCTTTTCGGGAACCGAAGGTGTTGGCATCTGAGGCTCAGAGAACAAGAATGGATTGTTTCTCAGAATGTTTCATTCACTCGCTCATTTGTTCACGTACTTACTTATTAATTCACTTGTTTAATCACTCACTCACTCTGCCTGTCGCAGATTTTATTTCTGGACTGTGTTAGGACGCTTTCGTGACAAGTGGCAGCAAGATGACTCATATTGGCTCGAGCTGAAAAAGGAGTTTATTGATATGTGTACCTGAAACATCCAAAGGCAAGGATGTACACAGCTTCCGTCATACTGGACCCAGGTTTGGATGTTCTTGTCAGGAACTCTCCCCACGCCCTTGGTTCTGCTTTCCTGTGTGTTGGATTCACTCTCAGGCAGGTTGGTTTTGTTTTGTTTTCTTTTTTCTCTCTGTTTGTAAAGTTGCCCACCGCTAACTGTGGGCTTATGTCCTATCAGCTTAGGCACTCCAGCTGAAAGATGCCTCTTTTCCAAGAGTTCAGCAAAAATCCCAGAGAGGCTTCTCATTGGCCTGGCCTGGGTCTCACATGTGCACCTCTGAACAAAGCACTGCAGTTGGAGGAGTCAGGGCTCTGATTGGTCGGGCCTGATTCTGGGGTGATAGCATCAACCTCAACAGATTCCGTAGACTGAGCACGGAGGAGGAAACCTGTGGTGCTGTTACTAGAAGGGAAATATGGATGCCAGGTGGGCAAGAACTAAGAGGTGTCTTCTACATGGGGGTAAGAGGTTTGCATGGTACTGAGCTCCCCCCACCCAGTTCCAATTTGACTCCGGGCATGTTCACCAATTTCTTCTTGATTTCATGATGGAGTTGGGGAAATAGCCCCTTCTGGTTTGGTAATGGTAAGCCATGGTGTCCTTCTGTGACCGAGACCATGGTGCCAACAGCTGCTACTCCCTGGGTGTTCACTACCAGGCTGGCTAAACACTTTACCGAAAGACCCCTCTAATCCTCTCAGCACCCTCCCTCCAGGGAGGGCAGAGAGAGTGCGGTTCCCACTTCACACCTGAGGAACCTGAGCATCAGAGAAGTTAAGCATTTTAGCCACTGTGATGGCCAATTTGAGGTGTCAACTTGTCTGGGCTAAGGGATGCCCAGATAGCTGGCAAAACATTATTTCTGGGTGTATCTAGAAGAGATGAGCCTTTGAGTCAGTAGACTGAATAAAGGTCACCCTTGCCAATGAGGTGGACACCATCCAATCCTTTGAGGGCCTGGAGAGAACAAAGAGTTGGAGGAGGGGCAGATTCACTTTCTCTTCTTGGGCTGGGACATCTGTCTTCTGCCCTCGGACATTAGCGCCCCTGGTTCTTGGACCTTTCCAACTCGGCCTTGGATTTACACCGTCAGCCCCCCAGATTCTCAGGCCTTCAGACTCAGACTGAACGACATCACCAGCTTTCCGTCTCCTGGGTCTCCAGCTTACAGAGGGCAGAATGTGGAGCTTCTCAGCCTCCACAATCATGTGAATCAACCCCTATAATAAACCTCCTCTTATATGTCTCTATATACCCGAGTGGTTCTCTTTCTCTGGAGAACCTGGGCTGACACAGCTACAGTCACAGCTGCCACGTGATGGAGCTCGGGTTTCAACACACATCTGCGTGATGGGAGGGTCCACGTCCTCCATCTCTCTGCGTGGTGAAGGCAAATGCCTGCCCACAGGTGCAGTTTGATTCTCTTTGGGGTGAGAGAGTGGGAGAAGCCAGCGTTGCCAACTTGGAACTGGTCAGAAAGAAGCCTCCACAGTTCCTGGGGATTTCTGAGACCCGCTGCAGCAGAACAAGGTCCTGATTTCAGCTGCCCTGGCTGCATGGATGCAGGCTGCGTGGGGACAGGGCTTAGGCAGGGCACACCCTGCAGGATGCATCTCAAACCTCGAGGGTTGGAGGGTAACTGAGGTCACCAGGCAGCCGGGGAGGGGTGGGAACCAAATGTTTGCTGAGCCTCCATTGTGTTCCCAGAACTGTGCCGCTGACCAGGATACCAGGAAGTATAACTGTCATAATCATCACGGGCAGAGATTCTTAGGAAGTTAGCACAGCAAGTGGCCCCCAGAGGCCGTCTCTTTCGGGGCTGGCAAACTCCGATGGCTGTCAGGGCTGCACAAGCGACATTCCTTGAAAACAGCAGGAGGGGCGAGAAGCCTGGTGTGGGTGGGGAGTTGTGGGGACTGGGAAAGCAGAAGCCCCTCTAAAGGGGATGCCACCACCCAGCATCTGCCACATGGACATGCGGGTTCTGTGTTCTGATTTTTCAGAGAGAACCTAGAAATTGATTTTCATGTGAATGCCTAGAGTCTTTAAAAAGTAGGTTTGAATTTTTAGCGGTTGCTATGTGGGCTAAACCAACACGACTGTAGGTTTTGTGACCTCATCTCACTTTACCTTGGGGAATACCGAGGCCCAGAGAGGGGAGGCAATGTGCCCAAGGTCACACAGCCAGAACGAGAACCGGCTCTTCTGCCTTCCAGGACTGTGGTCTGACCCTGGGCCACTGTCCCTTACATGTATACGTCCCGCACACGGCAGTTACACAGCATTTTGCACCCAGTATCTCGGTTCATCTTCACCTTGCCCCACGAGGAGGCTGAGTGGGGGCAATCACCATCTCAGAAGAGCTAAGCGGGGTGCCCAGATCCCACAGCCAGGGAAAGGAATGCAGACATCTGGCTCCCAGGGCAGTGTCTGCTCTCCTTTTTGGTGCTAAATCTTGTGGTCTGGGTTTCAGTGTGAGTCAGTCCTTCCAGAAGCCTGAAGCCTTTCAGGAGAGAGAGTTCAGACTCGAATTAAATATGCTCAATGGAGCACAAATGTATGAGACAGGAAATGAGGGCAATTAAGAGCAGCAGCTGACCTGGGTCAGGCTCAGGGCTAAATATTTATGTGAATTGTCTCATTAAGTCTATACAACTACTCCCATGAGAGATGTTCTCTTATTTTACTGATGAGGAAACTAAGACACACAGAGATCAAGAGACCCATCCACAGTCACACCTAGGAGGTGACAGAGCTGGAATTTGCACCCAGGTGGTGTGATCCAGCGAGCCTGTGCTCTGGAAACATTACTGGGAATGTGCAGCGGGTTGGCACTGTCAGGGAGGATGCCCAGGGACCCCCTGGAATACTCCAGTGGGTCATCCAGTGGGTGATCAACGTGAGCAAATGTTTGGAGGCAGGAATCTGCAGATTGATTAGAGATCAGCAAAGAACCCAGCCAGCCAAGGATGGCAGAACCAGAACGGTGCTCTGAGACCAGGAGACCTGATGTCCAGACGGGTTTAGGCCCCAGACCACACAGCACCTTGTAGAAGAACCAGGGCCAGGACCCAAGTAGTTTATCTCCCAACTGCTTTTCCGGCTGCCCTGAGCTTTTCTCACATAGTGCCCTGGGGTGTTTGAATTTCTGTTTATGGGACTTTCCCAAAGGCAGGACCCATAAGTGTCAGAATCCTGTCTGTCTTACCTCTCTATTGCTTCATGACAAACCCTCCCCAAACTTAGTGGCTGAAAACAACAACAGTTTTATGATCTCTCATGTGCCCATGGATTGACTGGGCTCAGCTGGTGGCTCTTCTGCCCCATGTGATGCTGACTGAGGCTGCAGACAGTGGGGTACAACTGGGCTGGAATACCCAAGATGGCACCCTTGCATGGCCAGAGGTTGATGCTGGTGGTGGGCTGGGCTGAGCTGGAGCTGTGAAACACAGAGCCTGTGCCCACCTCCCTGACCCCCCCACCCCCGGTGGCATGGGCTTCTCAGCAGCATAGCAGTTGGGTTCTGTGATATGATAAAACTGTAGAGTTTGATCTTCATCCCTGGCTCCTGGTCAGAGTTCTTAAAACCCTTGTAATTTGCTAGGAGATAAGAGTGATAATTGTTTTTTGGTAATGTTTGTTGTAATATCTGGGTTTTTGTCCCCAGCTCCGGTAACATCTTTTGTTATTCATAATAAGCCCCTTTCAATCACACCTGAGCTTATGTTCATGAGGTGACTTTTGGAAGGCCCCTAAGGTTGGGGCCTGGTTGCCAGGGAAACCAAGGTGTGATTAGAGGGTTGGAACTTTCAGCCCCACCCCCCAACCTCCCAGAAAGGGAGAAGGGCTGGAGGTTGAGTCAATCATGAATGCCCAATGGTTTAATCAACCATGCCGACGTAATGGAGTCTCCACAGAAATCCTAATGAATGGGTTTGGAGAGCTTCCGGGTTAGTGAACATATATGGAGGTGCTGGGAGAGGGGCACACCTGGAGAGGGCATGGGAGCTCTGCACCCCTTCCTTATACCTTGTACCTCTTCATCTGGCTGCTCATCTTTTGTGATATCCTTTATAATAAACTGGCAAATGTAAATTAATATTTCCCTGAATTTTGCGAGCCATTAGAGCAGATTATCAAAACTGACGAGGGGGTTATGGGAACCCCTGATTTATAGCCAGTTGGTCAGAAGTACAGGGGACCACCTGGGACTTGAGATTGGCATCAGAAGTGGGGGGCAGTCTTTAGAGATTGGGTTCTTAACCTGTGAGGTCTGTGCTAACTCTGGACAGTTAGTGTCAGAGCGGAGTTCAATTGTAGGACACCCAGTTCGTTTCCTCCAAGAACTGGAGAATAGCTTGGTGTGGAAAAACCCACACATCTGGTATCAGAAGTGTTTGTGCCTAGAGGAAACAGGAAGAGTTTTTTCTTTAGGTTCCCAGAGAGAGAACCCAGGAGTGAGCATTCTATAAGAGACCCAGGTGAGAGCCGCAGGGCTTCTGACCCAGCCTGCATGTTACAGGCATCACTTCCGCAGCAATCCATTGGTCAAAAACAAGTCATAAGCCAGATCAAGGTCAAGGGGAGAGGATTGCACAGGGTGTGAATACTGGGAGGGGTAAGTTCATGTTTGGAGACCAGGTTCTGCACTATCATTCCCAGCACCCCATTCATCTCTCCAGTCCTGGTTTCAAGGACTCTCTGCTCTTCAATTTCCTCTCTGTTGACCAGTGATTCAGTCTAGCTCATCCGGGTGCTTTGCAGGACACCAATGTCTACTACAGGGCCTGGCACCAAGTAGGTACTTAATAAATACTTGCTGAAGGGAGGAAGGGAAGGAAGGAAGAGGGAGCGAGGGTGGGAACAAAGGAGGGAGGGAGGAAGGGTTTCCTACAACCAGGGTCATAATCCAGCCTTCTCCCCAAACCTCCAACACATCGAGCTCCTGCCCACTTTAGGTCCTTGCTCTGGCTGTTCCCTTTGCCTGGAGTCTTCTTCTCCCCAAGTGTTTCATGACCAGGTCCCTGTTTTCATCCAGGTCTCAGCTCAAAAGTCACCTCCTCAGAGAGGCCCCCCCAGGTCACCCAATATCACCATCCCCACTAGCCACTCTCTTATTACCCTAAATTAGTTGCTTCAAGAGCACTTACTGTCTGAAACGATCTTATTCATTTATTTATGTAAGTGTGCATTGTCTGTCTCTCTGTCTCCCTGCCTCTAGACCAGGGTTTCCTGATCTTGGCACTATTGCTATTTTGGGCCAAATAAGTCTCTGTCTGGGGCAGGGTCACCCTCTGTGTTGTAGAATGTTTAGCAGCACGCCTAGTCTCTATCCACTAGATGCCAATAGCATCTCCTGCACACTGTGATTATCAACAATATCTGTAGACATTGCCAAATACCTCGGGGCAGGTGTGTGTGTGTGCACGCACGCGTGCCTACGCAAAATTATGCCTGGTTGAGCACCGCTGTTCTAGACCACTGGACCTCACATTTTGGCGTGCGTTAGAATCACCTGGAAGACTTAACACAGATTGCTGAGCCCCACCCTAGAATTTCTGATTCCATAGGTCTGGGGTGGGACCAAGGCTCTTCATTTCTCACAAGTTCCCAGGTGATGCTGGGACTGATGGCCTGAGGACCATACTTTGAGAACCACTGGTCTGAATGCTCCCTGAGAGGAAGGAGGTTGTTTTGTATCCCAAGTGCCTGTCACAGTGGCTGCCCATAGTCGGTGCTCACAAATACTTCTTGAATAAACCACCCTATAGTCTCAGCAGGAAGGAGACAGCTCCGGGGTGAGGGTGGGGAGCTGACAGTGAAAAGTTAGCTGGTGGGGGAAAGAGGGAGATTTCCGTATTTGAGGACGGGGTGTGAGAGAGAGTACTTGAAATTCCTGTTGGTCCTGGTGTTTTAGGAGGCCAATTCCCACAGCCCAGAGTTGGGGCAGGGAAGGCTAACAGGGCGCAGAGGACACTCAGCAAGCCCGTGTTGGCCTCTACCTAGGTGGCCTTGTCTCGGCCGTTCCTCTAGGATTTCTCCTGCGTTCTCTCTGATCCATTCCTCCTTATCATCCAGTGATTATTTGGCACAGGAGCAGCTGAGAGCAGGGTTCCTGCGAGGAGTGCTCCCTCCCTCTGAGCCCCTGGCCTCTATGAGAACTGATGTCTGCCTCCATCCCTTGCTGCCTGACACTTGGAGGATTCAGCAGTGGACTTGGAATGTGATGGGTCCACCAGGGGTGAGACGATTCCTTATGCAGCTGCAATAACATTAATCGTGACAACGAGAGTTGACACTGATGGGGGTTTCCCATGGGCCAGGCAGAGTGAAGGCACGTGCAAGTGTGGCTTCATTTGCACCTCACAGTGGCTCTATGAAGTAGGTGCATGTTGTTACCCCTGTTTTCTGGATGAGAAAACTGAGACTCTGAGAAATGGCATCATTTGCCTAAATTCGCATAGACTAGTGGAAGAGTTAAAGTGGGATAATCACGTAGGTCTTTCTGACTAAAGCCTTGTTCTTAACCTCTCTACGTTTCTCAGGCTGCTTTGATAGATGCTAAAATGTGTCCTGGGTCAAGGGTCGGGGAGGGTTGGTGGTCTCCCCCTGCCTCAGGGCCTTTGCACTTGCAGGTCCCTCCACCTGAAATGCTCCCCACCCCCCAACCTGGGCTTCCTTGCCTCTTGTAGGTTTTAGATCAAATATCACCTTCTCAGTTAGGGCTTCCTCACCAACATACTTAAAACTGCAAACTGCTCTCCATCCTCCTTGCCTGCCTTATCCTCCTCCATCGCACTTGCCTCCACCACACCGAATATTCCCTGTTTTACTTGTTATGTTTATTGTCTGTCTCCTTCAGCTGGAATGTCAGCCCCACGGGGGCAAGGAGCCTTGGTCTGTTTTGCTCACTGCTGTATCCCCAATACATGGGACGGTCCCTGGTGGATATTAGGAACTTACTAAACATTTGTAGAAGGAAGGATGAGAGGGAGGGAGGGAGGAAAGAAGGAGGGAAAAAATATGGAAATTCTCAGTTAAAAGTTAACAAGTGTCCTTCCTTTCCTTCTCAGAGCCTTCATCACAGTAATGTATATACTATAAATTTAAAGAAAGAGCTGTAACTTCTGGCATTTCTCAAGCTTATTTGACGACAGAGCGCTTTTTGGTGGAGCTGCAGGTAACCTTGTGTGTCCCAAGGCACGGTCTCTGACCACCCTCCCCCTGCCCACCGGCTGTCTCTTCTCACCCCCGCCCTGCCTCCTGCACTAAGGGCACACCTACATATCAGGGCATGCGGACACCCACCTGCACACCCATGTGCCTGCTGTGGCAGAGATCTGCCTGTGTGACAACACCGACCTGCTTGTGGAGATGCAGGCCTGCCTTTGAATGGATCGACTGTCAAAGGCGGAGAAAGGCCAGCTCACCTTTGAAAGAGGCCACTCACCAGGCAGAAGCAGAGTGGCCTGAACTGGCGACAACAAAACAGGGCAGACGATGAACCCATGAGAAGAAGCTGGGAGACGCAGGGGCTACGAGAGCTTGGCTTTCCTGCTCCAGGAGGACCACGAAGAGCCCAGGCACACTGGGACTGCAGTTTCCACATCTTTAACTGCAATCAGAACCAACAGCTCCGGGGGCCAAAAGACTCTGGAAATCAATGACATCTCACCCAGCTGACCTCTGAGTTCCTGCAGCCAGGTGAACCTTCAAGGCAACCAGACCCAACCTTGGAGGCTTTGCATTTTTCTGTACCTGCAAAGTCACCGTTCTGTATGACTCCATCAGTTAAAGAGAAATGGTGTCAATATACACTTTGAAATCAACAGGCCTTGGTTCAAATCCTGGCTCAGGCAGTGACTGCCAAGGGGCCTCAGGCAAGTCACTCCACCACCCTGAGCCTCGGTTTCCTCCTCTGTAAAATGGAGCGATCATATCTCTCTGACTTACTTTTTTTTTTTTTTTAAATAAATCTTTATTTATTTATTTATTTTTGACTGTGTTGGGTCTTTGTTTCTGTGCGAGGGCTTTCTCTAGTTGCGGCGATCGGGGGCCACTCTTCATCGTGGTGTGCGGGCCTCTCACTGTCGTGGCCTCTCTTGTTGCGGAGCACAGGCTCCAGACGCGCAGGCTCAGTAGTTGTGGCTCACGGGCCTAGTTGCTCCGCAGCATGTGGGACCTTCCCAGGCCAGGGCTCGAACCCGTGTCCCCTGCATTGGCAGGCAGACTCTCAACCACTGCACCACCAGGGAAGCCCTGTCTGACTTACTTTCTCCCTTTTTGTTCTCCCTACAATCAGGCTCCTTCGTCCACTCTATACATGCCATTCTGGGCTCTTCTGACCCACCGCGATCGTCCTTGGGCTCCGATATCCTTTAGCATCTGCCCTCCCGTGCGTGGTCCAGAGGAAGGATCACTGAGCTAGGCATGCGGAGGGCTGGGTTTTAGTCCTTGTTCTCCTGTGCTGCCAGGGACCCACTGTGTCACACACAGTGGTATTAGGGGTGACATTTTCCTTTCTTTTTTCATAACCTTTTGTTTCCCCTGATTTCCAAAGTAATAAAAAATGAGAAAACAAAACTCAAGAGATGCACTTCTAATATTTTATGTATATCCCACTAATTTATATATGTGTGTTTGTGTGTCTGAATATGTGTGAGTGTGTGTGCATGCAAACACATATATACAGATATATAGTATGCTTTTCCAAATGCTTGCAACGTGCCGGGCTTTGCACTAAGCAAATGAAGTATATCATATTCTTTAACCCTTCTGCTGACCTTATGATGTATGTACCATGATGTATGTATGTACATGACCTTATGATGTATGTACCATGATCATGCTCCTTTTCTGGATGGGGAACCTGTGGCTCAGAGAGATTAAGCGTTTACCTGAGGTCACACAGCTGCTGAGTGGTAGAGGCTCCCACAGGCAGGCAGGGGCAAGGGGGCAGAGCTACCTGGGTGGGCAGGGAGAGCAGAACAAGTTGCCTAGACAAGGTGATGCAGCCCTGGAGTCTATTGAAAGCATGTAGCATGGTGGGTGGGTCATGCTGTCTTATAGAAGTTATGCACGTTCTCTGCACAAAATGAAGAAAAGCAGATAAACACAAAGAAAGGAATAAAAATGAAAGCAAAACCCACCCACCATCCAGAAATAATCAGAGTTAAAATACTGGTGAATTTTTTCCCTTCCATCTAATTTTTTCCTTCCATCTAATTCTAGAATCTATGCCTCTCATCTCGAAGCTGTGGTACATCTTCTTGCTGCTTTATTACAGGCTCTTTTTCCTTCATAAAACACCATGGTCATCTCCACGTGCAGTTAAGTATTCTTTGGGAAAAAATGATTATAAAAAGTTTCATGGTTATTCTGACTATGGGGTAATTTATCCCTGATAGATTTACCCCCAATTTTACTTATTTAAATTGTGTCTATATTTTAGCTGTTACATAGCTGACATTGGGATGAACATTCTTGTAGATAAACCATTCCCCAACATCCTCAATTATTTCCCAAAAAATTCCTACGGGAGGAATTCCTCTGTCAAAGGGAGTGCAAAGTACGAAGTGTTCGATGCCCATTGCCAGGACGAGAGGACACCTCTGGTTCAGGCCCCCGGACCTCTCAGATTCTGCCTGCTCCTGTGCGAGCAGCGGCCCACTACTTGGAGTAACCACTGAGCCCCCAGCAGCGTTTGGCTCATGCAACCGTCCCGAGGTCTTTTTCTCCACAACCCCAGCAGATTGTATATATTTTGCCTATAGTATTGAATTCGTTTTGAAGGCAAAAGGAAAGGTAAGGTATTAATAGGTCTGAAGAATCTCAGAGTAGGTTCCAATCCATCACTCTCTAAATAGTGTAAATCAGATAATATCCCGCTCGGGTTGGGAGACTTGCATTCGAGTTCTCATCTGCGTGGTCTCTCCGTGGGACCTTGAAAAAGTCACTCCATGTCTGTTTCCTCCCCTTTCGTAAGGAGGGCATTGGACAAGACCGCTGAGGAAGCTTCCAGATCTAAAGTGCATTGGTTTACCCAGCCCCTTGCTCTGCAGATGCTTACCGTTTAAGTTTATTGGAATGACTACATTTTAAAATTATGGAGCTTGAGGTCCAGCATGGAAAGTGTCTTGCTGAAGGTCACACCACGAATTGTCAGCAGTGTCAGGGCCAGAACCCAAGTGCCTGAAGTTCTCCAGGTCCTCATAGCTTCCTCTCTGCCACACGGCTTCCAATGAGCCTGTGCCCACGTCTCTCAGGAGGGGCGTGTCTGCGTGCGTATGTGCACGTGTCTGTATGTGCACACTTATCTGTGACTGTCCGCAGTTCTGTGCGTGTGCACGTGTCTTTGTGTCCAGGTATGTGTTTGTATATGCGTCTACATGTTTTTCTGTGTACTCATGTCTCTGGTATGTGCAGGTCTGAGTGTATGCCCATGTCCCCATGAGTATATACTTCCATCTGTGTGTGTCCACGTCTCAGGGGACACGTGCATTTGTGACAGTCCTGTGTAGAGTGGAAAGCTGACCGCAAGGCAGAGATCTGGGCTGGGCTGTCACCTCTTCGTGGGTGGGGAGTGGGGAGCGGGGAGCAGGGAGCATCCCTGCTCCCTGGGGTGGTGGAAAGTGCGCCCTTAGAGAACATGGGTATCAGGTCATCCCTCCGTGGCAGCTGAATCATAGGTTTTTACCCAGGCAGGGCGTCTCCCGCTCTGGGAGTGCTGCTTGGGCAGCCCCTGGTGGAGAACCAGGACTCCTGCTTGGGGCTGGCCTGGGAACCACCCATTTTCTCACCCTACAGCTGGGCAGTGGCAGTCATTCTGTGGGGCACTTCACAAGCATGGGGTGCTTACCACAGGCCACGCCTCACTCTGGGGCGCTGGAGAGAGGAGATGGGTGATGGGTGGGGCAGGCATGGGGGAGGGCCCTCTGTTAGAGTCTTCAGTCCAATGCGGGGGGGGGGGGGCGATAAGCAGTGAGTATCCATAAACATTGGGGGCTGTGACGGACGTGAGAACACAGGTTGTGCAGGCCCCAGAGGCAGGTGGGAGCACACATGGCTGAGCTGCCTGCGTGGGCAGAGAGGGCAGGAAGGTTTGCTTAGATGAGGCGACTTGGGCCTGGGGACTATTCAAAGTATGAAACAAGGTTGGTAGGAAAGAACTATCTTATACAAGTCAGGTACACTCTCTGTACAGAATGAAGAAGGAAGACAAACAGAAGGAAGTGAATAAAAATGAACTCCAAGCCCACCCAAGATCCAGAAACAAGCAGAGATAAAAGGCGTGTGATTATTTTTCTGTGCAAGTGTATCCTTGCTAATCAAACTGGGGTCACGCCTTCTATAGCATTTGGCAACTTGCTTTGACGCTCATGCAATACCGTGTTCATAAACACTTCCTGCACCATAAGCATAGCTTAGAGGTTCTGGGCATGGGCAGTGAAGACTTGGGCCCAAACCAGGCCCCACTCCTTGTGTCAGATTGCTATCTCTGAGCCTCACTTTCTGCATCTGTACAGGGAAAGAAAATCGGGGCCTCCCTCACGGGGCAGTTGTGAGAATTCAATGGGCCTAGGACACCTAACACAACGCCTGGCATGTCCTAGGAGCTTACTCTTCTCTGGGAGCAATTTTAATGGCTGCATACTATTCTAATGTATAGATTGCTCCCTGTTTGTTCAATAAATCCCTTATTTCTGGGCATTTAAGAAGTTTCCACCATTTTCCTGCTGTGAAAACACACTGCTTACTCTGATCACTGAAAGAAGAGTAAGAGCCCTCTAGATAGATGGAGCAGGGGCCTTCTAGGCAGAGGGGTCAGCAAGAAGCAGCCAGGCACCATAGGGAAACGGCCAGAAATTCTGCCTGGTGGGGCTTGGGGTGAGGCAAGGCTGAACTGGAGAGACAGACTGGTGTCAGGTCCTGGAGGGGGCCTGTGGCTACTTCGGCACTTAAACACAAGCTTCTTGGTGACAAGTCTGGCAGGGGATTAATAATGTAGAGTGGAACTGCCACTATTTGCAGGCCAGGGGCCAGACCAAGGAGTGAAAAGAAGATGGGGAGGGACATGTGGGAACATTCCAGCAATGAAGAAGAGGGGAGAAGGAAGAGAGGATGCAAACTCAGCATGACTCTGAGAGACTGACAATCCCAGCTCCACTACTTAGTAGCTGTGTGACCCTTGGCAAGTTACTTAACCTCTCTGTGCCTTAGTTTCCTCATCTCTAAGATAGAGATAATAAGGCTACCCACCTCTTGGGGTTGTTGTGAGGGGTAATTGAGTTAATACGTATTGTTCCCAGAACCATGCCTGATGAATAGTAACTGCTGTATGTATCAACGATTGTTGTTATTATTATTTCATTATCATAGAAGACAGAGTGAGAGGGGCCATCACAGAACGACCTTGTCGTGCTCAGTTGGAGCATACATGGGTTTAGGTGGACTGAGTCCCCCGGGATTGGAGGTTTGGGAGCTGCTTCCCCACTGGTCTCCTTGTCCCCAGGATCCCATCAGAGCGACAGCACCTGGTCCTGGAGAATGAGCCTCCTGGGCTTTCTCTGTCCTGATTCTCTCCCCACTGGTCCTTTCAACCCCTCCCCTTTCTGTGACTCCCCCCGCACCCCTCCACCTCTCTTTATCTACCCCTCCACTCTTTCCCATGGATTCTGACCCCGAGTGTGTAGGGTAGGCGTACCTTCAATGCTTGGTCTGAGGTCCCATTGGAGTATTCAAAACGGACAGACAGACACGGTAGGATCTTTGCCCTGGGAAGAGTAGCCTCCTGCATGACACCTCCTCTGCCGTGCCAGGCAAAGAGTGTGTCTTCTTCCCCACCCTGAGTTACATGGAACAGCCTCCCTCTACTGCCTTAGCCTGGGAGACACCAGGTTTCTGGAAGGAACTGGCAATGACAGCTCCGGGTGACCACGTGCTTTCCGCCCACTACTGCACTGATTTCTCTCCACAGCCCTGTGAGGGGATAGCTGCCATCCCCACGCACAGAGCGGGGAGAGGCCCCACTCAAGGCATCCTGCAGCCAGCAAACTCTGTGTGCTCCTACCCCTGTGCCCCTCCCCCGTGCCCCAGTTAGCAACAACTCAGCTGCCTGGGCTGCAGACACAAGGGCCCGGCCCCCTGCCCAGCCCCACCCAGGGCCTGCTGGGTGTGGGGAGCTGAGAAAGTGGGAGAGATGCTGCCCAGGGCTCAGCTGATAGGGCCCGGGGTGAGGTCAGCGCTGGGAGGCCCCATGGAAGAAGTGAGTATTCAGGAGGCATTGGCAAGAGGGGAGGGGAGTTCACTGCTGATGTGGGAAGCCAGAGTCAGTGATATGAATGTCCTGAATGCCAGGGAGAGACTACCTGTGGGAGGCAGGAGAAGCCTGTGTTCTCAGGACCAGATGGCCATGTACGTTCAGTGACAAGAGCATCGGTGACCAGGACAACTTGCTGAGTGCCTGCTCGTACCAGGCACTGTACCTTGTCCTCATTTAGCTTCCCCCTCTTTCATATGGGCAGTTATTCTTGTCTGTACTTTTCAGATGAGAAAACAGTCTCAGAGAGGTGAAATGACTTGCCCAAGGCCACACAGCTAGTGCCTGGCAGAGCCAGGCTCAATCCCAGGACTGCTGAACTCCAAACAGACGTCTCACTGCAGAATTGTTTCAGGATCCAGGAGAAAGAAGGTGCACATTTCTGGTGTTTTCCAAACCTGTCTGCCTGTAGATTCATCTTTAAAATACGGAATCCCAGGTCCACCCCAGAACTACTGAATCGGTCTACATTCCTAGTGAGAGTCCCATCACAGAAAGGGTGCATCCAACCACCCAAGATTGAATCGAGGGCTATCTGGCACAGAGGAAAGTGCTTACAGAGGGGATGTGGACAATCCTGGTTGCAATCTCACTCCCCTCCTCCCTTGCATCCCTCTCTGCATACAAGGAGAAAAACTATCGGCCTTGTAATATGAAGGACTAAAGAGACTATCTGGGAAGCCCCTCGCTCACTGGGAAGCTCCCGAGGGTTCAGCTAGGTCTCTCTTTTTTGGGTTCCAGGATTGAAGGCAAGGGCTTTACCTTCTTTCTCTTGGAATCTTCCATAATAGCACCAGGCATAAGTCTTAAACCATTGACTGGTGCTCAGTATAGAGTTACTAAACAAGTTCCAAGTGCATGTTTAGATATAAGCCCACCTTTTATTAGTCATTAACACTTTAGTGTGAATTAGTGTATAGACCCACTAAATCAGGGAGGTGGGAAAAAGCCCAAGCCAAACTGTTTGGGAACCAGGTCAGAATGTGAGGGAAAGTGCTCCTAAAGGAGAAGGTAAGGCCTGGGGGTAGATGTCAGAACTAGAAGAATCCCTCCAGTTCTTATAGGTAGAGAAACTAAGGCTTAGAGGCTGAAAATGAATTGTCCAAAGTGGCCATCTGTTTGTGCCAAGGGCAGAATTTTCTCCCATGATCGTCAAGCACTTACTCTGTTCCATTGTCCACCTAAGCTCCTACCCCGTTCAAGCTCTCCCACCCCAACTCACCCACCTCCCGCCTTATATCACAGAGTGATACCACAGAGTCAGGACTTACATTTAATGGAGCCTTCCCACTTTCCCATTCCAAATAGCTTCTTGACATCTTTTAGCCCGCATCTCTGACTTAACATGTTCAAAATCAACTCTTCATTTTCTAGACAAACCTCTTCTATCCTAGTCTTCCCCATTTCAAATGGCATCAGTATCCAGGTGAGCCAGCCGAAAGCATAGATGCTGTCTTAGATTGGCTTTCCTGGAAGCAGGGCCTGAGCCAGGGGTCCTTGCGCAATGGTTTCTCGGGGAAGAGCTCTCAGGAGGAAGGGAGTGAGGGAAGCAGGTTGGGGCAGCTCAGCAAGGGCTGTGGTCTCAGCTGGAGACCAGCTTTAGCCGGATTCCACGGGGAGCTTTGGAGGGCGAATTGTGACTCAGAGTTAGTCCCACCTTGAAATGGGAAGGAGGCCTGCCTTTTGTAACCCTTTGTCAGTCAGTCATTAGCGGGGCAGTCATTGGTGGGTTTCTGGTGAGTTAGATCCCTTTGGCTAAGGGCAATTTTCCAGACAAGGGGTTGGCCTGCACTCACAGGAGTGGGGGATGGGTGCCCCAGAGAAGCTGGAGAGCTGGGTGGGGACCAACAGAATCCACTACACAATCATCCTTTGCTCCCTCCTCCGTCACGTCGCACAACCAGTGCATGAGCAGACACGCTCAACTCCACCCCCAGGGTATCCCATTATGACCAGTTGTCACCACCCACACCCCCTTCATCGTAGTCCAAGCCACCACCACCATTGCCCAGACCAGCCCCCTAGCCTCCTTCCCAGCTGGTCTTCTGATTTCTACTTTTGCCTCCACCAGCCACTCTACATCTAACCACCAGTACCATCTTTTAAAAGCATAAATCACGTTAGGTCACTGTCCTACGTCTAAAACCCTCCAGAAGCTGTCCATTGCACTTGGAATAATACCCCAAACCCTGAGCTTGGTCTACAAGGTTCAGACTGATGTGACCTCTCCTTACCTCATGGACCTAATTTCTTACCGTCCTCCCTACTTACTACACTCCTACCTACTACCCACCTCAATTCAGCTAATTCCACATTTATAATACTCCACTTTGGGATACCAATTTCTGAATACATCAACACTTTCTTAGATATTGCTAATAACTAGAAACACAGCCCCAATGAGCTTAAGCTAAAAGGGAATGCATTGGCTCACATAATTGAGAATACTGAGGGTGGGACTGTGTCAGGCATGGCTAGATCCAGGTACACAAGTGATGTTACCAAGACCCTGACTGTCCTTCTTTATCCCTCTCTCTATAGTTTCAGCCCTGTTTCCTTCTGTGTGTTGGCTTATATCTCAGAGAAGCTTTTCTCCACGGGGTGAGAAAAATAGCTCCACAAAGCTTATGATCTAATAGGCTGTTCTCTCCCAGAGTCCATAGATCTGACCTCTTGGTAGGAATCTCATTGGCTGTACTTGGATCAACTACCCACACTTTGGGCCAAATGCTTTGTTCGGCAGGGGGGTGGGGGTGGATACCATGATTGGCCAGGCGGTAGGCACAGTAGAAGGAACTGAAATTGATGTTTCCACAGGAATCACGTGGTCTGAAAACCTGGGAGACAAAGCAAGAACTGTCCCTCGCACTTTTCCACCCAAAGTTATCCTTGGTTCAAATGAAAAGGAAACAGCAATTACTATAAAAATCAGGATCCGTAAGTACTATAATTGTTTTCACACAGGTCACGATGCCGGTAATGCATCCTCGCTAAGGCACAGAGAGGTTGTGAGTCACGGGCAATTTCCAGGGCTGACACTGTAACTACACTCCTTCCTCTATCACTCCAGAAACCGTCCAAGAGTGAGTGAGAACCATGATAATTTTGAATCCCCTCTGAATCTTAGGGACTTTGATATTTACACCATTGAAAGTATAAAATTAGTTGAGACATCTCCCACAGATCATCAAACACCAGTGCAAACACCAGGAAGCTGTGGTTACAATGAACGAACACAGTAGTTTGGGGCATGATACAGTGGTTCCTGTAGTGTGTTCCACAAGATATAGTTATCATGGAAAGGAAGAAGAGTTACATGGTCAAATAAATTCAGGCAAAAAGTAGGTTGAACAAAATCAATCCAGTTTCTTTTTTTTTTTTAAGAAGATGTTGGGGGTAGGATTTTATTAATTAATTTATTTATTTTTGGCTGTGTTGGGTCTTCGTTTCTGTGCGAGGGCTTTCTCTAGTTGCGGCAAGCGGGGGCCACTCTTCATTGCGGTGCGCGGGCCTCTCACTATGGTGGCTCTCTTGTTGCGGAGCACAGGCTCCAGACGCGCAGGCTCAGTAGTTGTGGCTCACAGGCCTAGTTGCTCCGCGGCATGTGGGATCCTCCCAGACCAGGGCTCGAACCCGTGTCCCCTGCATTAGCAGGCAGATTCTCAACCACTGCACCACCAGGGAAGCCCTCCAGTTTCTTTCATGCAGGACTTCTCAGAGCCTTTAATATGCTAAGGAATATTGTGACTTTCCAAGGGGGAGAAATAGTTTGCAACATTTCCCAAAATACTTTGCCCCAAAAGTTCTTTTTAGCATACCATCTGGTGGTTCTTACATCCCTTGGGAAACACTTGGGGCATGGAAAGATTGTAGGATTTGGGGTCAGAACACCTGGATTTAGAGCCCAACTCTGCCATCTGGCAGCTGTGTGAACTCTCTATTTTGAGCCTCAGCTTCCTCATCTGTAAAATGGGATCATTATAATTACTGCCTTACATGCTTTATTTTTGCCTTGTTGTAAGGGTTGTGTATATGAAGTCATCCATCAGAGTGCCTGGAACAACGAGCTCTTCTCTGATTTAAATTCAGCTCTTGCAGCAGAATTATCAAAGGATGCAAATACTGCCCACACACTGAATTCTCCAGGTATAGAAATCTGATAGCCTAGGGAACTCGATGGCTTACTTACGTCAGGCCTGTTAAGGCTGTCACCCAGATAGCTGATGCCTCCCACCTATGTCACTGGGAGCTTCAAAAACGGTAAATGTCAATGTCAAATGGTTCCTGCTAACAGGTTGGGGTGCACGTATTGGGGGAGGGAGAAATTTCATGTCAACCAAGAACAGAAACCTTCGGGGAATTTCTTTGTCCAGTAGCCATGGCTGTCTAATTACCCTCAGGACCATCAGACCTTTGATTTTAGAAATCCTTAAGTTACTGAAACTTGTGTCACAGGCTTTGCAAATCCTACCCTATGAATATAGGGTGTGCAAAAATATTTTTTTAAAGGATGCTGGATTTGGTGGCACTGAAGTTTTACAAGATACAGGGCTGGCTACAAGGGTAAGTGAGATTATAGCGGGGCCTACCCAGAATCTGTCCTTTGGGGAACAAGTGGGGCTGGGAGGAGGTCGCTCAGCAGCTGTCAGTGACCATCTTCCCTCCTGAAAGCAGGGGAGCCAAGCAGGGAGGAGAGACGGATGCACTGGCCCTGATCCCCAAGACTGGTCTTTCAAATCTGGGAGCTTCACCTGTCAGTCAATACATTTCCTTTTTCCCTTAAACTGAGTTATGTTTCTGTCTCTTCAGCCAAAAGAGTCTTGATTAATAAAAGGAGTGTTTGAACTACTTATTCATAAGCAGTTATTCAACAAATGTTTATTGAGCACCTACCATGCGCCAGGCCCTGCTGTGAGCACTAGAAACGTATCAGGGAACAAAGCAGGCCTATTCCCTGTTCTCCTAAACCTTCTAAAGTATAGGCTTATTGGATGAATTAACTTAAAATATTATTTTTATATGTTAATTATAGCTCAATAAAAAATAGACAAAAATTTAATTCCTGGTTGTAAAACTAATACAAACTCATTGGAAATATAACGAAACAGTAGAAAGAAGACATCTGCAAAGAAAAGTAGAAGAAAAAAATCACTTGTAATTCCACCATCCAGGGAAAACCACCATTAATATTTTCATGTATTGTGGTTTTTTCAAAACAAATATGTTTTTAAAAAATGAAATAACGTGGGATATATAGTTTTCATTGTGCGTTTCCACAAAAGCCATCTTGAATATATTCCCATGTCATTAAATATTCTTCAAAAATATCATTTTGAAAAAACATGATTCAAAGCAGCTGCATGACATTTTGCCACATGGATAAACAGAATTTTTAAAAACAAATCTCCTATGGTTGGGCAACCAGGTTATTTCCAACATTATGCTGTTATAAATAACAAGGAGATGAACATGCTTGTACAAAAACTTTGTCGCTCTTGATTTCTTTAAATAAACCTCCAGAGGTGGAATTATGGTCGTCCAAAGGAAAGGAACATTTAAATGTTTTTTGATGAACATCACAGTTTGCCCTGCAGGGAAGCTGTATCTGCTTGTATTGTTACCTGTGGGAGAGCAGCAGGCCCTTTTCTCCTTACCCTTCCTCTTGGGATTTAGCAGGGCCAGGATTAGGTGGGCATAAATTTTAAGGGAGCACCAAAAAAACTCAGTAATCAAGGTAAATAGTATTTTAACGCACAACTTAAAAAATCAAAATTAATGCAAAAAAGTCCATGATGAACAAAATATCATTTTAAATAAAAACACACTGCCATAAGCCTAAAGAAAAATGTACACCCCATTTACATAGTTATATCTATTTTTTAAACATACCTTTTCTAGAATATTAAAGCAGTTGAAAAAATATGAAAAAAACTGAAAAGTAGATGTCTTAAAATTCTCAATATTAAGTTTAAATATTTGGGAAGTATATTCACATCTTTTGATATGGTTTTATACTCATCATCAAACATACTTTCAACAAGTTTTCTCTTATGTATCATAATTTATGACTCTTCAATAGAAAATAAAACAAGCAAAGAAATCGATTTTGAATTTTGATTTGAATTGATGAGTTTGCTTCCATTCACGCTAGGAAGGCAACGTTACAACAAATTCTGGTTAGAGCAGAAGTAAAATACCTAAACTTAAAATAATGTGATTTTAATAACCTGTCTTTCATTTTTCAATATTCTTTAATAATCTAGAAAACTTAACTTTAAAAAGCTATATAGGGCTTCCCTGGTGGCGCAGTGGTTGAGAGTCCGCCTGCCAATGCAGAGGACACGGGTTCGAGCCCTGGACTGGGAGGATCCCACATGCCGCAGAGCAACTGGCCCCGTGAGTCACAATTACTGAGCCTGCGCGTCTGGAGCCTGTGCTGCGCAACGGGAGAGGCCGCGATAGTGAGAGGCCCGCGCACCGCGATGAGGAGTGGCCCCTGCTTGCCGCAATTAGAGAAAGCCCTCGCACAGAAACAAGGAGCCAACACAGCCAAAAATAAATAAATAAAATTAAAAAAAAAAAAAACACAAAACTATATATAATATATATATATAGGGTGCACACTTTCTTTCCTTTTGTTTCAGGTTCTACTGTGGCATGGCATAGCACATTGATTGTCGATTTGAAAATCAAAACAAATGTCATTTTGTCAACAAGATGACAATGGTTTCAGATTCATTGTCATTCAGTTTTGTGCACATGTTATGCTGGGTCCTGGGGATACGTCCAGAGGTGAATACAACACAATCCCTGCCCTGGAAGTGACTGTGATTTATAAAAGAGAACTGATGAGGGTGTAATAGATCATTAAGTGGACCTGGCCCTATCCTTTATCAGCTCTTTGATCTTGAACTAGCCTTCAAATTTTCCAGGCTCAATTTTTCCTCTTGTAAAACGGTGATTATAAAACCTCCCTGGCAAGGTTATGATAGGTGAGGCACTAAGCCCACTGTGAATGCTCAAAACTCAGTAACTATAACTGTGATGATCAAGGTCATTTATACATCCAATTAATTTGAGGCATTCATTCTGCAAATAATTATGGAACAGTATCTATGTGCCAGGCATGGTGCTTGGCTCTAAGAATTATACCAACAAAACTTAACCCTTGCCTTCAAGGAGCTTATAATCCAGTGGGGGCAACAGACACACAAATGGCTAAATCCCAACATAATGCCATAAGTCCTTGACAGAAGTTGGGTCTTGCAGGATGAATAGGAGTTTGCTAGGTGGTGAAGAGGGGAGAGGGCATTATGGCAAAAGGGATAGCAGGACCCGAGACATAGGGGCAGGAAGAGCCTGGGAAACTGTAAAATCCGTGTGCCTGCTAGTGGTGGGTGGAGGGGATCCAGCAGGCTCTCCTCACCCTTGGAAGAGATTCCTCAGTGATCCCAGCAGCCAGGGCATGAGCTCATCCCTTCCTGTCTGCCTGTGGTCAATAGCGCTTGAGGTGCTGAGTGGTTGAGGGATTTGATCTAGGTCACAGAGCAAAGGACTCTGGGACAATTAGTTCAAAGAAGGCCAAACATCGTATTTGTTCTTTGGGAAAAGCTAGAGAAACCATGGCATTTATATTTGTTTTTCCTTTTTAAAAATTCCATCTATTAATTCACCTTTCCTTCAACCATCATGCGCGCGGACTGTCCCTCACATTTGACAATGGGGGTGCTCAGACGCCACTGCCTGTAAACTGCATCTAGTCAATCTGGAACCAGGGTGAATCTGATCAATGTTAATCTTCCCACCCCACCCTACCCTGGGAACTCGGTGGAGGTCCAGGGGGGTCCTGTCTGGTTGTCTCCCTAATGTTGGGACTGTACCTGGTATAGAATAGGTGCTGGGCAAACATTTGTTGTATCAACACAATCCAGATGACTCTATGCCCTTTCGGGGATGATTTTTCCCCCAGGCTGGTTATGGAGACGAGCTCTCCCTTCTCCGCATCTTCCCAGTTTCCCTTGCCCTCCATGGGGCCTCCCAGCCTCTCAGTCTGGAAGTTACTGAGCTATAAAGAGACACTTAAATGAACGAGAACAGTCTTTAAAGAATCCTTTGAAGAAAGACTGCAACATGACTAATCATCTCGTAATTTATTGGCCTGTAAATTTGCATTTTCCTACAATACATTTTTCTTTATAGAGGGCCCTCCCACACCGTGGACAAAGGCAATATTTGTTAGGGTTGAGCTTCCCGTTTCGAAGAGTCATTATTATTTCTATGTCTATAGCAAGATCATATGCGGGCAGGGACCAGCAGAGGGTGGGCAGGGAAGGGCATGGCAGAGAATGGAGCTGGGGCACACAGCTTGGGCCCCATCTTTGCCCCACCCCTTCTCTTCACCCTCATCAAGAGCCCCCTGTCAGCTCCAAGTCATTCAGTACCTGGAACTGCTCCCCCACTCCTCGCCCCTCCCCCCTCCCCTCCCCTCCCCTCCCCCATCCCTTGGCCAGGGGACAGGCTCGGGCAGGATTTATGGGGCTGGCCCCTGCGGAGAGGATCCGGGGATAAATCTCAGCTTATTTAGGAGCGTGATCTACATTTATTGCACTTAATGTGATCTTTAACGTGTCCAAGAGGGGCCCATAAATCCCAGCCTGGCTGGCTCAGCCAGCAGGGCCCCTGGGCCTGGCTCCTCCCCTCGCTGGGGTGAGCTAGCGGGAGTTCCTGGGTCTTTTGATTCCCTTTGCTTGAGGCTTCTGCCCTGGCTCCGCAGCTAAGGGCTGGTGCCCTCTCTGAGCTTTCTGAAGCCACATGGCCTAAGCTACACGCTCCTCAGCAGGTACCAGCGGTGTTCACCCTGCTCTCCTTCATGTCTCTGACTAGGTAACTTCTAGGAGCCTTTCCCCAGAGCTAGATTTGAAAATGCTAAGATTTTGCAATTAGCATGATGCAGGCGCAGAGGAGGGAGGCGAGCATAGCAGAGGTAGTCTGTTGTAGCAGCACCCCAGGCAGGTGCAGAGGAGAGGCAGGTTCTCTGAATGTTAGGATTACTATTATTATAATAAATACGAGCCTGTGTATACATAATAATCAATGTGGATAGCATTTTGCAATTTATAAATCATGTCCACACCCATCCTTCCCACATCCCAGGGGAAACAATGGCTTGGAGAGGCTCCGACTCTCCCAAATTCACGAGGTTGTTGAACAGCAAAGCTGGACTTGGAAGCCGGATGCCTGGCTCTTTTCATGGTCCCACGATGCCCCTATGTATGGGTGCATGTAAGTACCACCAAGAGCACACGTGTACGGCTCATACAGATGCCTCATACTGGGAAGCACACCTCGTATATGAGCAGATGCTGGAGCACTCCCAGCAGGGATTCTGCAGACACACGAGGTCACCACAGGTATCTTTTAATCCTTCTGCTTCTGGTTTTTTCTTAGCAAAGAGAAACCATGCCTCGCGCTTAGGAGGAGTGTGTATTGGCATGTGTGTCTCTTGAATGTGTGAGTGTGCGTTTGGGGTGGGATGGGGAAAGGATGGGGAGAGAGGCCCAGTGAACCTAAGCTCCTAGAAATGATAAAAGCAGCTTTAAGAACTGATTCCTGTAGTCAAAGGTCATTCTCGTCTCTGGCTTTGAGATGATGGCCCCAGCCCCTATTTTGCCATCCGCTGGTGGCATGCCCAGTCCCAAGAAACACACCTGTGTACACATGTGTCTGTACACACATGTGCACGCACACATAAGACACGAGGGTATGAAGCCCAGGACCCAGCAGTGCCGATGTGGTCATCAGGACCACCACTTGGGGTTGAGGGTCATATGGTTTCCTTGGGCGAATGTCTAGAAATGGTGTCGTGTCTGTAATAGAGGTTTGCAGCTGCGCAGGGGAAGGGTTAACAATGGGTGTTCCACTGAATTTAATGGAAAAGTTATATTTCTGTGCATTATTTTCTAATTATACTACTAATGCATATTCAGTACAGAAAATGTAGAAAACCAGGACCACATAATTAAGAAAAAAAAATTTTTAATCATTTGTAATGCTTCAGACAGAGATGACTCATTTTTAACTTTTCCAAAGTATATCCTATCAGATTTTTCCCATGTATATATTTCTTTAAAATTTGGATTTTCCCATGAATCCTTCTTTGAAAACTCTTTTTTTCCTTAATATATTGGAACTGTCTTGCCTGCCATTTCACATCCTCCTGTCCAAGGCTGTCACAGGATGCCTCACATTCTAGGGCCCAAGAAGGGCCGTGATTTTCCTCCCCAAGCAGACATTCAGGTTGATGACTATTTTGCACTCTTCTAAACAATCCTGAAGGCTAAACCTCAGCACATCCCATTATGGGTTCCTTAGATTAAATTCCTAGAAGTGGAATTGCTGGCTTAAACGTTGTGCCCATTGGAGAGATTTCCAGTAACTCTCGCTGGGCTGCTCTCTAGAAAGCAGGATCTGCTCAAGTTGGACAGGGACCCGCAGCTCCACTTGGTGTTGTGTAGGGTTTTGTTTATAAAGGAGAAGTTTGGGAGTGAGCCCTCGGGAGAAGGGAGCTGGGGTCCTCCCATCCCTTATGCTGTGGGGTGCGGTGGCAGAGGCAGGGACAGGGAGAGACGGAAGAAGAGATTCTACCACCCTGAGTCTTTTGCCGGGGACTGGCCTGGCCTCCTGTCGCCTGGCGCTCTGTCTTCCCGTCGCTAATGCCGTGTCTGTGATCCCCACCCTCGTAGGCACAGGGCAGGAACTGAGTCAACACGCACGAGCGAGCAAATATTTGTTGAATGGACCGATGTTTGCTGAACGTTCAAAAGTTTGCTGGTAGAACAAATGTCTGTTAAAAGAACACTAGGGTTCTTGGAAAAGCTCCTGCCGGTTCACAGGCTATTTTCCCTTCTCTGGGGTCCCTGGACCAGAATGGAGGCTCAGAACCCACCTCAGCAGAACCGCATGGATGACGTGTCAGCCAGGCAGCTTCTGCAAGATGGGCCTGGCGTCTGTCATCTCTGCGACTCTGGGGTGCAGCATATCCGCCCCCAGCCCCCCACCACTGTGTTCCAGAAACGTCGGTTAAATGAATAATTGGTTTCAGATCCCTGCCCGACTGCCCATTAAATCCCAGGGTGGCCCAGAGCAGCCAGCTTTACCCTCTCGAAAGCCCCCCTCTCAAACGTAAGATGAAAAGACGGGCCTCCCTTTGGTTTTGCACCTTTTTTCTTTAAAGTAGAATTTTCTCTTCAAACCAACCCCACTCCAAAGTGATGCCTTCCCTCCATCAGTGGAACCCCTAGGGCAGATGATTTGAGAACTGCCAGCATGATTTGCATCTGAAGTCCAGACTAACCCAGGGGAGCCCTGCCTGGGACTCTCATTGTTTGGCACCGGGAATTTACCCCAAACACAGCTGAACTGTCCAAGAAACTGGGAGGGAAGTGACTTTTAAATCCCCAGGGAGCGCTATGGATTAGATGAAAGCTTTGTATCAATGTTAAATTTCCTGGATTGTATAGCTGTGTGATCTGTTGTTATGTAAGAGAAGATCTTTATTCTTAGAAAATATACACGGGAATATAAAGGCGAAGAGCAGCATCACACAGCCTCCTTTCAAGTGGTTCAGAAAAAGTACGAATATGAATATATATGTATGAAAGCACGAAAAAGCAAACATGGCAAAATGTTAAAGTGATGCATGTGGACGATGGATGTCCAGGAGCTCTTGGTACTGTTCTTGAAACTTTTCTGGAAGTTCAAATGATCTCAAAATAAGAACTTTTTAAAAACCATCAGTCTTTTTCAGAATGCTTGGCAAAAAACATTAAACATGTAAAAATTCCTCACACACACACAAATAATGGAAAAGAAGGGACTCCAAGGGAAGGAGACAATACACGTACTATAGGCCTGATCATATTCATCCCTTCCTAAGCTGGTAGAAGGCAGGGAAACCCCGCATGTTAAGGAAGCTCACTGGGCAGAATTTGGGATGCACCGGAACTGGGGCTTGGATCCTTCGGTCAGAACTGAAGTGGCTCAAGGTCACGACACACTGGCAGTTCCCACTGAGGAGTTCGGCTGAGGAATAAGAGCTTTAGGACCGTGCCATTCTGAGCCTCTCAAGGACGAGGTGGAGGGGTGAGGAGGGTGTGAAGGTCCGGAGAGTGTAGGAAGGGGATGCTGGTGTAGAGGGAGGGGTGGCAGAGAAGAAGGGGTGGGGGTCAGGGAGGCCATGGAAGCAGGAGCTGGGTGACCACTTGGTGGGGATGTTGTCGAGAGGATTCGAGAGATGCTTCCGAGGCCCCTTCCAGGACTGGGAGAGAGACTCAGGATTCAGAGGGGCAAGACATGCGTGCCCCGGTATACATGCACGCGTGAGCACACACACACACACACACACACACACACACACACTCACACCCATCCTGCCTGCGCCCACGAGGAGACCAGAGCTCCCAACATCCATCGCAAATGAGCACACATGTGGGTCCATGTGGGTGAGGGCTGAGAAGCCCACCTGGCTGGGGGCCTCCCGCGAGGTCATCTGTCGCTTACCCGAAGTCCTGAAATCCAAGAAGCTCCGAAACTCGTGAGTTTGTAAAACAACGTGAACTGTCATGAGGCTATTTATGGTCTTTATTTTTCCCACTTACTGTGAATATTCATACGTTCACTGCAGAAATATTAATGTATTTGCATACAGAGGACTGCTCAGGCCCCATGCGGATCATTATATCTGCGGTACGTGCACTGAATTACCCTTCTGGAATCTGAAATGCTCTGAAGTCTGAAACACACGTGGCCCCCAGGGTTTCAGAGAAGGGACTGTGGACTTGTACTAGGGTGAAGTCGTAGTTTCCAGAAGAGGGATGGGGGAACAAGTTGCAGTATGCTCGTGCGTGTGTGTGTGTGTGTGTGTGTGTGTGTGTAAAGGCTCGATTTGGGTGCCAGTGTCCAGCTGCAGGCAAACTTGATCTCCGTAACAGGCACGCAGATGCTGACTTTAGGTCTGACTCCTAAGTAGCAGAAGCGGCTTCCTTCATTCACTCAAGTTCATTTTGCAGCATCAATATGGTTGGTTGAAAACAGCAAAGCTCGCTCTATACATACAGCTAAGTCTATACATATAGGTAACGTGCAGAGGAAGTGGGGAGCCGAGGGAGAGCCGGGGTCACCCACCAATCAGCAGGACAGGTGAGGCCTGGAGTGTCGTCTCAGCCACGGTCTGGCCAGGTCTCCTGCTTGACCCTTCCTGGCTCTTTGCCTCTGACCTGCCCCTTCTGCTTGCTTGCTTCCTGCTGGACTGTGCTCCACATGCCCCACCTGACACCTTCAAAGTCCCAGAGCTGGTGTGCCAGGGTGGACAGGGCTGGTGTGCCAGGGTGGACAGGGCTGGTGTGCCAGGTAAGAGCGCTTTTAATTTCTCTTTCTGTGTGTGTTCCCAGCTCTGCCCTTGCCAGCTGGAATTCCCAGAACACACCGGCTACAGGGAGAAACAGATTCGCTGCTCTGGTTCCAAAGTCAAGACCCATGAGCTGGAATCCTGGCTCTGCTGCTGACACGACATGGCCTCAGGGAAGTCTTTGCTCCTTCCTGAGCCCCTCTCCTCAGCCACCCCACATGCCTCTGGGGCTGTTTTTCTCTTGGAGGATGGGATTCCGAAATGAGGTTATACGTGCACGGAGTTGTAAGCAGGGAATGTCATTTACACTCGAGTGGTGTGCTTTTTTCTGTTGTACGGCCTGTTTGGCACAGGGACAGCCAGAGACCAAGAGGACCCCTGATGTCCTGGTTCCCACCCTCTTGCACGTGTTCGAGGATCACTTTAGCAAGCATCGCCCCTCGCTCGCCTGCATCACCAGCTTCCTTCCCTCCGCTGGACCATTCCCATTAGGTCTCACACAGGCAGGAATGCCCCCACGTTTTAAAAAAGAAAAAGGAAAAAAGACCCTCTCTACCAAATGCACCCTGGTATACTAGGGATTGGACTGAATTCGTGGAAAGCCTGGTGAAATCTGAGTAACACCTGTAGTCTGGTTACTAGTCTGGTGCTGATGTCAGTGTGTTAGTCTTGACAAATGAAGTGTGGTTATGGGAGACCCTAGCGTTAGGAGAAGCTGTGTGAAGGGTATATGGGAACGCTCTGTAGTATCTTTGCAACTTTGCTATGAATCTAAAACTATTCCAAAATCAAAAAGGTTATTGAAAAAAGAAAACCTCTCTCTTGACTCCACACCCCGGCCCATTATTTGCTTCCTATTTTATCAAAACTCCCCAAAAGAACAGTCACACTCACTGTCTATGGTTCCCCTCCTCTCATTCTTTTGTGAGCTCACGTTCCAGTCAGGTCTCCCCAACACCCACACCCTCCACTGCCCCCAAACTGCTTGGTCGAGGTCTCCAGGGGTTTCCCTGTTGCTGAATCCAACCTCCGATTCTCCTCCGTCCTCACCTTTCCTGGCCTCTTGGCAGGGTGGCGGATCAGCCCGCCCTTCTTGGACCGCTTCTCCGACGGGGCTGGGAGATGCTCCTCTTTCTTGTTTTGCCTCTCACGTCGCAGGTTCTTCCTGCCCCATCACCTTCACTGCGTTTCCCTCCTCTCTCAAACCTCTAACTGTGGCCTGCGGCCCCAGACCCCGTCTTTGGACTGTCTTCACTCACTCCCCAGGTGGCTTCATCCAGCTCCACGAGTTGAAACACCACCTACCTGCTGACAGTTCCCAAGCCCACAACCTCAGCTCAGACTGCACTCCCCAGCTGCCCACTCATTGCCTGCCCTTGGACGTGCGATGGGCCCTCGCCCTGAACTGCTCCTAACCCGCCCCACCCACACCTGCTCCTCACTCGTCTCTGCCATGTAAATGGCAGCTAAGTCCTTCTGGTTGTTCTGCCCCCAAACCTTGAATCTGCCCTTGACTTCCCTTTCTCACATATCCAGTCTCTCAGCAAATCCCGCCTCTCTCTCTTCATAACATGTCCACTGCTGTCCCCCTGTCCAAGCCGTATCACCTCTCACCTGGATGAATTCAAGAAGCCCCTCCTGGGTCTCCCTGCTCTGCCCTTGCCCCCTTTCAGTCTGTCCTCAAGACAACAGCCAGAGGATCCTTTGAGAACATGTCTGATCAGGTCAACCTCAAATCCAAACCCTCCCATTTCCTGCACATTGAGTCCTTACAATGACCGTCACAGTGCTACGTGACCTGGTCCCCCATTTCTCGGCCCTCGGCTCCCAGCACTCTTACCCTTGCCCACTCTGCTCCAGCCACACCGGCCTTCTTCGCGGCTTTCTTTAAAATATGGTGGCGGGTTTCCCTGGTGGTGAAGTGGTTGAGAGTCTGCCTGCTGATGCAGGGGATGCGGGTTCGTGCCCCGGTCCGGGAAGATCCCACATGCCGCGGAGCAGCTGGGCCCGTGAGCCGTGGCCGCTGAGCCTGCGCGTCCGGAGCCTGTGCTCCGCAACGGGAGAGGCCACAACAGTGAGAGGCCCGCGTACTGCAAAAAAAAAAAAAAAAAAATATGTTGGGCATGTTCCTACCTCGGGGCCTTTGCACGTGCCATTCCCTCTGCCTGTAATGCTCTATCTCCTCACTTTCTTCAAGTCTCTGCTCAAAGGTCCCCTTCTCAGTGAGGCCTTCACTGGCCACCTTTCATAAATAGGAAAACTCCCATTCTCTTCCCCAGTTTTGACTTCTCTGTATCGCCATCATCATGTGAAATACTATGTCTACTTGCTTACAGTTGATTGTCTGTTTCCCTGGCCAGACGTCAAGTCCAGAAGACAGAAACTCTATTTTGTTTTCTGTTAGATCCCTGGGATAGGACCTGGTGGGTGAGAGTTGTTTTTGTTCTTGTTTTTGTTTTTTTATCAACTATCATGACTTAAGCTGGAATAAGAATCCCCTTCTGGACTGAATACTGCCTGAAATATCCTCTGCAGTTTCCGGAAGGCCTTTCCTGTGGCCGCCAGGGCTAAGGTAGCCTGGCCAGCTGGGCTTTGAGAGCCAGCCTCTCCCTGTCCACCCATGTGAATCCCTCTGCAGGTGGGCATGGATACTCACTCGTGTGCATGTGGCCTCTGTTTGTGTGTGTGCGCATGTGTGCAACAGTGGATGAGAGTGTGGTACACACTGGTGGCTGAAGGCCCAGGTATCCTTGTGGCTGCTGGGTGAGTCACTTGTCTGCTCTTGAGGATCCCTGTGATATCCCCGGGTGAGAGCAGGTCTAGGATGGGGGCCCGTGGATTTGGAGTCCAGGAGGCTGCGACCTCCTCGCTCCCCTTCTCTCCAGCCACCTCAGCCTGCTGTTTGGCTGGCTGCAAAGTCCCCCAGGAGAGGTGTGGAGGGAGAAGAGCCCGAGTGGTGATAGGGTCCAGCCCCGCAGGGGAAGCTGGGGGATCCTGTCGGGGTGGGGTGGAGGTAGCCCCCAGTTAATGGTCTGGACCAGCGTCTCGGTGCTTGGGCCCCTGCCCTGGTTGCTGAGTGCCCTGTCTGATGTGTACTCCTCCGTCTATCTCTCCTTCCTTCCTTCTTTGTCTCTCTGTGCTGCTCCCTGCTTCTTTCTTTCATCTTTTTGTAAAAAATTAATTAATTTATTTATTTTTGGCTGTGTTGGGTCTTCATTGCTGCACATGGGCTTTCTCCAGTTGCGGCGAGCTACTCTTCGTTGTGGTACGCAGGCTTCTCATTGCGGCGGCTTCTCTTGTTGCAGAGCACGGGTTCTAGGCATGCAGGCTTCAGTAGTTGCGCCACATGGGCTCAGTAGCTGTGGCGCATGGGCTTAGCTGCTCCACGACATGTGGGATCTTTCCGGACCACGGCTCGAACCCATGTCCCCTGCATTGGCAGGCGGATTCTTAACCACTGAACCGTCAGGGGAGTCCCTTTCTTTCATCTTTTTAACCTGATTTTCTCCCTGCTCTTTCCTTACTTTTCTCCTAGTTTCACTTCCAGCCTTTCCCTCTGCCTCCATCTCTCTCTGTCTCTTCTATGTGCCCCCTTTTTGTGAGTCTCTCTTTGTTTCTGTCCTCCCGCCTCCTTTCTCACACCCCTCACCCCCTCTGCCTCTCTCTCGCTGTCTCCGTTTCTTTTCTTTTTCCAGCCATTCCTCCCTGGTTTGTCCGTCTGTCCCTTTCCGCCTGTCCCTCCACGGTGCCTAGTCTCGCTGCCTCACTCTCTCCCCACCGGTCTGTCCAGTCATCTCTTCCTCGCCTCACCTCGCCTGTCTCCCCGTCACCCTGTCTGTCTCTCCCTCTGTTTTCCGGGAAGGCAGCTGTGATTTACGAGCTGCGGACAGGGCCAGCTGCGGGTGCGGGAGGCCCTGATTACAGTTTCCTGGAGGAAGCTGCCTGCTCGGGGATGGCAGGGTGACAGCGTTTATACAGGGCAGCCCAGGGCTCGGAGCACGGCTGTCAGCCCTAGACGGATGGAGTGCCGGAGAAGGCCCATTACTTCATTCACACCTCTTCGGGCAAACAGTAAAACACTTACACACGGCCTTGACGCAGGGCGGGCCTCCCCCCACCCCCACCCCACCCACCCAGAAACATTCCCAGCCTGGCCCAGGGTCTGGGCCTTTCTGATGGGGAGGAGTATGGCAGAGAGCCAGGGGTGGCCCCTGGGGAGGCCCACCAGGCCCATGCCCCAGAGAAAGTCCCAGGCCTCCTCCCAGCCTGGGCTTTGGCACTGACCCAGGCCAGCGCTTCTCTCTGGGCCTCACTGTCCTCATCTGTGAAGTGGGTTGTAGTGCTCACACAGGATAAAAAAAACTAAAAATCATGTATAAACTGTAGCGTGCCACACAATATAATATTATTAATATCGATTTAAAATAATATTCACATTACCTTGGGTAGAAAGAAAAGTACCCAGGATTCTAAATTTGGCCCTGCAAAAGAAGGTATCCAAACAAGGCTTGATATAATCCAAGGCTGACCTTTGTTGGGCAGAAAAATATAAGGTTGGCAATTATCCCCTTTTGTCTGTTTCCTAGGGAACCCGTTCAACCCGGTACCCAATTCTAGAATCTTCATTCACATGGAGGGGAAAGTGATTATTAACAGCTACTGTGTAGCCCTCTCTCTGCCCCCAATCCCGCCTGTGGGAAGCTGCATTTTCCCAGCAGCAAAGCTTTCCAGTAGAAGGAGAGCTGCCCCAGCGAACTTCGGGCATCATCCAGGATGTGGAGAAAGGACTGGGGACCGAGCTGGAATGGTGCCACTGGCTGGTGACTGGTCCCATGATTCTAGACAATGAAACCGGGGACAGGTCAGTTATGGCATACTCACTGCAAGCCGGGCACGTGAACCCCCAGTGTCACCGCCATTTGTAGCACCCCTACCTTGTGCCAGGCACGGGCCACCTTCTTTCTTCACTGAGTGCCCCCAGCAACCCTGCAAGGTGGGAATTGCAGCCCACATCTCATAGTGGAGGAAGCTGAGGCTCAGAAAGAGGAAGCAGCTGGCTCAAGGTCACACAGCGCTTACCTAGTGAAACTGGCGTTGAAATCCAGCTCCAAAACCCACTTCAGTCCTCCAGGTGTGGAAGAGCAGTTGGTGGGTGGGCTCTGGGGCCCGGGCCCACTGCTGGCTTCACCACTTTCTAGCTGTGTGACTTTGGGCGAGTGGCTCGACCTCTCCTGGGCTCAGCTTCCTCAGCCACCCACGGGGGAGGATGTTCAGGAACATCCCCTGCGATGACCCTGAGGATGAACCAGGATGATGCATTGGAACCGCTGAGAGTAGGGCCTGGTACACGTGGGCCGCATCCAATAAACATGAGGCCATGATTAAGGCACAAAGTGTCCTCCAGCCTCAGGCCAGCCCCTGTGTCCTGCCCCTCCCAGCTCCTGGGCTCCCACTACTGGTCTCAAAAAGGACTTGGTGTCGGTTGAACACCGGTCCTTGTAAGAGGTGAGGCAGGAGCCCAAAGCTGTAACATAAGGGGTTGGCCCCAAAATAGACTTAATTCGTGAAATAAAATCCTTCGCCAACCCTCTCCCCAGTCTCTCCCTGTGCTCCCCCCCAAAAGAAAGCCTGCACAAGCCTGCCTGGGGAAGGAGGGGGCAGCAGAAGCCAACAAACCGAAGTGTTAGTCTATCTCTTTCCTTGTATCGAACTGACCGATGGGCGGCATCACACACCCAGCCGGGCCTGTGGTCAAGAGCTGAGAGACCTGGGTTTGAATCAGGGTCCACACTGGGTGTGTCAATTAACCAACTCCCTCACTTCTTGGAGCCTCAGTTTCCCATTTCCAGAATGGGACTGATTATACCTACTGTGAAGGTGGTTTAAAGAGTAAATGAGATGACTCAGTCCTGGGCCATTAATCAACATGTATTGAGCACTTACCATGTTCCAGGCAGTGTCCTGGACCCTGGGAATACAGTGATGAACTAGATAAAGTGTCTTTCTTCCAGGAACTCACATGCTGGTGGGGAAATTGCAGACCGTGGGGTTGAGGGGGGGATGTCTGTGGAGAAGATAAGATGAAGAAGCAGGCCACGGGGCTGGGAGAGTGTGTCTACGGCCAGGGTGGTCAGGGAAGGCCTCTCTGCCTGGTCACTTCCCTCTTCCTCCCTAAATTATGAAAGTCCTGACCCCCAGGGGTTGTTCCTTCCATGGTCAGCCAACCAGGCCTGTGATAAGCACGAACCCCCTCCAGGAGCTGGGCTCCTCTACACTCACAAGTGCCCCGACCAGGCCTCCACGCAAAGAGGTAAACACACCTCCTTGGGGGTAAACACTTCTTCAGGGTCTTCTGGAGACCAGGTCTCCTCCCTCCCTGAGGCACCTGGCCTGGCCTCTGGCAGCCCATCTCTCCTGATCGAGTCCCACTCACCTGAGGTAACGGCCAGGACCCTTGGCCTAATACGGCCACCAAGGGGAGGTCCCTGGAGAGGGCCTCCCCCACTTCAACCAGGGTTGTAGGGCAAAGTTCACACAGAGGGCACAGCAGATAGAATTGCCTTGGGCCTGAGGGCAGCGGGTGTCATGGCCAGTGACCGTGGCGAGGGATCCGTGTGCACAGGTGACTGGGCAAGGCAGCCTAGGGTGCTGGCTGCAGGCGTCGGGCACAGCCAGTGCTGAAGCTGAGGTCTCCAGCTATGGGGCAGCTGACCACCGGCACATCCCACATCTGAAGGACTTCCTGGAGCCCCTAGGGTGAAACTTCACAACGTAGTCCCCATCCTCTGGAGCGTCCCATCTGAATCGAGCCCACTGAGGCCTACAAAAGACCCTCCAACTATAGGAATTACACAGTACAAGCCAGACCTCTCTGGACCCCAGGGCAGCTTTGCTATTCTGTCCTGAACTGAAGGGTTAAGGACCATGAGCTGGAGGCTGCCGAGCAGAGGTGAAAGGGGGAGAGACTTACCTCCCTTAGGCTCAGTCAGAGGAGGCTTCCTGGAGGAGTGGGTATTTTTAGATGACAAAAGATGGTATGATAAGTAAAAGTTACTGAGAGTGCCCTGTGTCTAGGCGCTGTGCAGAGCCCGATGCACACTCTGAGCTCATTATTCCACATAACAAGTTCATAAGCCCAGTACTTCCAGAGTCTCTGACTGCAGATGGGGACACTGCGGGTGATTCACGTGGGGCAAGGTCGGAACTAGGATTCAAACCCAGACTTATTGTCGCTCTGAGTCCATGCACTTCACTGCCACACCACGGGGGTCCCAAGGCTTAGTAGGAGCATGGGAAACAGAGGACGTGAGACCCCAAGGCTGGCCAGGTTGGAAGGGGCCCTCATCACCCACATCACCAGCGGGAAAGCAGAGGGATTGGGCACCCCCAGGCCATCCACCTCTGTCCCTTTTGAGCTTGGGGCCCGGGGGGTGGGGTGGGGGGCAAGTGGAGCCCTGAGAACTCACACAGATGAGACAGGGAGGGAGCGTGATGGCCTGAACCACCACTCTCTGCGCACTAGCCACACCTGACCTCATGTCGTCTTCACACCTACAGAAGCACCATTAACCCATCAACAACATCAACACAATAATAGATCTGTATTGTGCCTCCATTGTGTTTTCACAGTCGTACTAAACGTGGGAGCCAGGGGTGGGCAGGCGGGGAGCGGTGAATGTAGGAAACATAAGGCACGAAGCCTGCCTTCAGGGCCCTGTGATCCTTGCGCAGAGGCAGCATGTGTTCAGGAAGCTACACCGGAAGGGGTCTTATACATAATCTGTAAATGCTACAGGAGGCCGGAATGGGTTGAGGGCTCAGTAATCAGGGGCTCCTGGAACAGGGGTGCTCAAGAAAGGCCTTAAGGAAGTTTCTAGTCTCTTCTCGCTCATAGACACCCTGGCCACTCCTGACTGCATGTCCCTCGTGGGATGCTCACGTACCCACGCTCACAGTCCGCTGGTCTGCCTGGATGCTTTCTCCCTGGTCTACCTGGGAACACCTACCTCTCCTGCAAGGCCGTGAGAGATGGGCCTTTTTCCATAGCTTCCCCATCCCTCCTGACTTTCTTCGGCAGAATTGGTGGCTTCACCATCTGAGGTCTGATGACTACAGCTTATGTGAATTCCCTCTCTCTTTCTTCACAGATACCGCGTAGGTGAGGAGTCAGTAACTAACGGGTGTAAAGTGCTTACTTTGCACAGGGCCTGGTGCACAGCAGGACTGCAAGAACTACTACTGCTGCTGATGGGCACTCAGGACATCCTTTAATTAAGTGGAATTCAGTGGATAGGGGAGAACAGGAGGAAGCACGTACCTCAGGACAGGGGAGAGGGCTTGGGTGAGTGGGGCAGGGGCTGGCTGGCCGGAAGCCTGCCCAGGGGTGGCCAGGAAGGAGCAGGGCACGCAGGGAGGCAGCATCCAAGGGGCCTGGAGTGGTGTGAAGATCTGCGGACTTGGATGCTTGATGGGGGAGCTGAGGCGGAGGAGGAAGGAGGGAGGCTGTGTGATCCTTCATGCAGATGGATGGTTCCAGCAACAGCCCAGACAGGTAAACAGTGGGGCTGGGGCCAGACAGCCCCCGCCACCCCTTGCCCGCTGACTCTGTACTGGTGACAACTCCTGTCAAGGCTTGATGAGAGGCTGCTGGCTGCTTCTGCCCCCTTGGCCCCGCTTTTGGGAGTTTTTCCCAAAGTTGGGGCGCCAGGAGCTACTCCAGTGATTCAGCTTCACAAGAGAGCTCAGAGGGAGAGAGAAGAGGGGCCTTTGCTTTCTCTCTCCCTCCGTGGGAATTCAGGAGGACACTGGTCTGCCAGATCCTCTGTGTTGGTTAATGCCCCCCTCTTCCAGGAAGCCCTCCCTGACCAGTCTCTTTGATCTCCCCCTCCAGTCACTCCCTCCACCCCCACAGGAATTGATGCCTCCAATTGAAGTCCCCCGAATCCACTGTCCATCCCAGTTACTTGACACTTGCACTAGCGTTTGTACAGCCGAAGCCCAGTTTGCCCTCTCTGGCTGAGTGGCCTGGGCCACTCTGAACTGCAGTCGTTTCATCTACTTCATGGGGACATGAGACAGATACTCTGAAAAACAGATTCTGATCCTGGATCTGCCACTTCCTGGTTTTGAACCTCAGTTTCTGCATCTGGGAAATGGGGATCACCATAATGCTCCCCCTCACCATGTGTGTGTGGGGACAAAGTGAAGCACTGGTGGGAAGGGCTCAGCCCAGGGCAAAGATGAGAGAGGTTATAATGACCTTTTCACGGACAGGTAAGCACAGGGCCTCACAGAGGCGGCCCCAGCATAGTCCCTGGGCAGGGGCTCAGGGCTCAGGGTCTTGCCCTCATCTCTTTGAGTCAGGGCAAGGGATTCAGGAGGGAGGAGGTGGTGGGGTCTGGCACATTCCCCTAACGTCCTATTGATGCAAAGACCTGTTCGCCCACATCCCTCCACTCTTCAGTGTACCTTATGTTGCTTGCTCCGTTTTATTCTTCGTATGCTGATGACTGTTTAGTTAATTAGCCTAAAGACAATCTGGCTGAATTTGGGGGCTGATTAACCAAGTATCTCTTAACTATATGGTGTTTTGATTGGGGGTGGGTGTCCTCTGAAAGTTTATTTAAATTACTTTGGAGGTCTTCACGACAATATTTCTAGTTTTGTAAAATTTAAGATCTAGTCATCAAAATGCAATTTTAGTTAATTAACTTTAAATCACACTGTTGAGATACATTGTCAGTTTTGTTTTGTTTCAGGACAATTGAAGACATTAAAAGAACACCCCCATCCCCAAAGCAGGAGCCGCTGTACCAGGCGAGGGGCTCAAACTATTCCAGCATTTGCACAGAGGACAGAGGCTGAACCCCGCCCCCCAGAGCCTGATCTGGGGGTTCTGTTGCACTCCTAAAGAGAGCTGTCAGGACATCCCTGAGGTGAACGGAGACTGGGACCAAAGGGAAGGGCTGCTGCAGGCTCCCACTGTGCCCCCTTGCTCATGGGGCTGGGAGTGAAAACCAGACATCCAGGTCACGTAGGTGGTGCGAGGGAGGACCAAATCTCAGCAGAACTGAAGCAGCATTCCCTCCATCTCATCCCTCCTACCTGTCTGTCCATCCATCCATCCATTCACCCACCTACCCATCAGATCCATTCATCTACTTGCCCACTTTTCCATCTATCCACCCACATAACCCCTGCCCACCCTCCCATCCATCCCCCCTCAATCACCTATTCATTCATCCACCCACCTATTCATCTACCCACTTAACATCTATCCATTTACTCACCTACCTAGTCACCCATTAATCCCTCCATCTCGCTCTCTCTCTCTCTCTCTCTCTCTTTCTCTCTCTCTCTCTCCTTCTCTCTCTTTCTCTCTCTCTCTCTCCACCCATCCACACATTCACCCAAATACCCATCCAACCACCCACTCATCCATTTCTCCAGTGAATAAATATTTAAAAAGAGGAAAATCGAAGTAGCATTAACATCCCTGGGGTAGGAAAGAAGAGGGAGTCTGAGGACATGAAAGAAGAACCACGATGCTGAAAATGGTGAATAAAAAGGTAAAAAGAAAGAGAGATGCCTGAGGAGGTAGGTGGGCCAGGCCTGGTCCCAGTGGGCCACAAGAGGTGTGAGACTGGGGCCTGAGGCTGAGCTGGTCGTGGGGCAGAGGTGACAAGGAAGGCAGGGGCCAGCAGGAACCCCAGACCCTGGGGTCTCCCTGTCACAGCCCTGATGCCATCACCACCAGTGACCAGCAGCCTTGGCACAGGCAGGAGCTGGCGCCGGAAGAAGGGAATTTGCTATGGAAGTAAAGCAGCAGCCCTGAGTCTAGATTGGGCTCTGCTTCTCATTGCTCGCGTGACCTCCCCGAGCCTCTGTTTCTTCGCTGGCAAAATGGACATAGTCTTTCTATCTCCTGGTTTGCTGGAGGAGCAAATGAAATAATGCTGGTGAAGAGCTGCACACAGGTGGGGTTGTTGGAAGCGGAAGAAATCCAGGTGGGCCTGAAGTAGCTGGAGCAGGGCTGGGGTAGGGGTCCAGCTGCCGGGTTGGAGGCTTATGACAGCAAGAAGTGAGCCGGCAATTATGTTCAGAAGGGATATATTCAACCCCGCTGGCCCAGTTGATCGAATGGCGAATAACAGGATTTTTTGTTTGCTTGTTTTTGTTTTTGTTTCTTGCGGTACACGGGCCTCTCACCGCTGCGGCCCCTCCCGTTGCGGAGCACAGGCCCCGGACGCGCAGGCCCAGCGGCCACGGCCCACGGGCCCAGCTGCTCCGCGGCACGCGGGATCCTCCCGGACCGGGGCACGAACCCGCGCCCCCTGCATCGGCAGGCGGACCCCCAACCACTGCGCCACCAGGGAAGCCCAACAGGATGTTTTTAGAAAGGTTTCCATCTGCCCCTCCGGCCCGCAGGCGGGAGCTACCACCCTGGCACCCTCTTCACTCGTATCCACTGTCGAGGAGCGTGAAGCATGAAGGCGGAGGAAGAGCCCAGGGTCCAGATCAGACCCAGCTGCCTCTGGCCATGTGACTCTGAACCGGCTGGTAACCTCAGGGCAAACTGAGGATGGTTGGGTGGTTGAGAGTAAATAAAAAGACATCCCTTCTCTCCCCCTCTGTCCTGACTTTGTTCCAGAAAATTATTCAAGGCTGATGTAAAGTACCTGGCAAACAGTGGGCACTCATTCATCCAAAACCACTCTCAGAGTGGCCTCTTGGTGGCTGGCCCTGTGGCCCCCGCCCCTGTGGCCCAGCCAGAGAGACCCCATCCCGCCTCTTCCCTGGGGCCTGGTGGGCTTCGGGGAAAGCAGGACCAGCGGCCCCAGAGGAGAAGGCTGGGGGCATGGGGGCCCGGGCAGCTCCCTGGGATGATCTGTCAGGTGCAAGCTGCGCTGTGGAGATGCGTCGTCTCGGGGGCATCCCGGCAACTGCACTACCTGTTTCTTTCCTGGCACTCAGTCATCAATGCGCTGCCGCTGAGCACAGGCTCTGGCTTCCGGAAGTGGTGGGGGCGCCCAGCTGGGGGACCTCGAGCCTCCAACTGTCTTGGACACACGGTTCACTGAGCCCAGGGCTGGGGAACAAGAGGTGGGGGTGGGACCAAACAGACAGACAGACGGACCGAGCCAAGATGGCCCCCAAGCTTAGTCACTGTTTCAACTTTTCACATTTGAACCCAACACAGCAGATGTCAAACTCAGGCCCCTGCCCAGACTCCCACATCCTCCCTCCCTGCTCCGGGCCCCTCTGCCTCCTCCTACTCGCCCCCCACCTCCGCCGGGAGTTTATGGATGGCTCCCAACCTCACCCTGACACTGTGGGGTCCTCACTTCCTGTGTTTATCTTGGAAAGGGTTGGGGCTCTCTCCTCTCACCCACCGGGGCGGCTGACTGGCCGCCCCACGCAGGTTACAGCGCCTACGCTCAGGGCACACAGCACGCGCGTGCGTGTGTGTGTGTGTGTGTGTGTGTGTGTACGCGCACACACATGGGCACCGGCGTGTTGGTGTCCCGGGCGTGTCTGTGGGGCCAGGAAGCCCGGCTCTCCTTCCGGGATCTTCATGTCCCCTGAGCAGGTCTGTAGGGGTGTGAGGGGATAGTGTGTCATCCCTGGGGACCCGAGTCATGTCAGGTGGAGGCAGGCACACAAGGGACTGAGCGCTACCGGCTGCATCCCCAGGCACAGCTCTCTCCGGCCTCCCCCGTGTCGCTCCCCGGTTTGCCAGGAGAGCTGAGGCTCAGCGAGGTGACGTGGCGAGCCGAGTCAGAGAGCGGCTGAGGGGGTGCAGGGGAGTCGAGAGCCCAAGGTGTGCCTTTTTTTTCTTTCCTTAATAGCTCCGTGGTTTTTCACCCTAATTGGAAACATAAAAATGTATAATGAAGAAAAACAAAAGAATCCATAATTCCATGAAAGAGAACCATTGTTAACATTTTGTATATATCTTCCAGACTTTTCTTCATGTATATATACATGCATATAGAACTTGTTTAATTAAAAATGGGATTGTATTATCCATACATCTTCTTTCCCTCCTTCCCCCCTTCCCTCCCTCCTTCCTTCCTTTCTATCTTTTTTACTTTTTATTATTACAAAACAACATATACGAATGTAGAGAGAATAGCACAAACAACCCCCAACACACGGGTATGGGGCGCGGGGTTCCGGTAGTAAGTCTGGGTGAGCAGCTTGTCCGGAAGCCGCTGTCCTTGCCCTGGATCATTTCCTCAGAGAATTGTCTGGACCAAGGGAGCACAAAGGGTGTGGAAGATTCTACTCCTGGTGCCCAGTGGCTTCCTCCCAGAGCTGTCCACCACCCTCCTCCCACCTGCACCCCCAGGGAGGGTCCAGTTCCCTCCCCTTGGAAACACCAGAGGTCCCACTCTGAAGGCTGGGAGGGGTCCTTGGGGTCCCTGAGAGGTGGGACCTGTGCAGGGAGAACCCGGACCTCCCCCATCTCCTCTCATAGCATCCCTTCCCCCACCATTGCTCACAGCAACCCCACAGCCAGCTCCAGCTTCCCTAACCCTTGGAACCCCTCTTCTCCCAACCAGAGGGAAATCTGCTCAGCGGCCAACAGACGTTATGCCTGATGACCAGTTTGATTTCCTGCACCGCATTGCTCACGCATGGAGCACCCAAGGGTCCCAAAGGTGAGCAAGGCCCCTGGGAGATCGGGCAGTGGAGGAGGCCTTGTGTACACAGCAGACAGTGTTGGGGGCTGTAGCCAAGGAATAGCATTAATCTCGCTCAGCCTTGTTCTCTTCGTCTGTGAAATGGGGATGATACTCGTAGCAGCCTGGTTCGATTGCTATGAGCACTACATAAGGTCATATACAGGAAGCGCCTTTACACGTGACAAGAGCTAAACCTTGTTTGCTGTTATTTTCAAGGGAGCTGATGCCTGATCCCAACGCAGCGTGTTGGTGGCAGAGCTGGCCCCCCTTGCCCAGAGGAACAATGTAAAGGGCACATCCTCACGGAGCTTACAACTAAATCATTAAAACAAATGATCATAAATTGTGCCAAGTACCATTAGGAAGACAGAGGACTGGACTGGACTGGAGAACAGATTGGGTTACCAGTTGGAGGCCTCCCAGAGGAGGTGACATTTAATCAGAGACCTGAAAGATGAGAGGTCTTGGGAACGGTGGGGAGAAGAGTGTTCCACACAGAGGGGGCAGCATGTGCAAAGGCCCCGAGGTGGGGGATGAGCTTGTTGAGTTTCAAGGAACAGAAAGGAAGCCAGAGTGGCTGGAGCAGAGCGAGTGACCAGAGAGTGGCCGGACAGCGCTGGGGGCGGGGGTGGGCATGGCACCTGGGTGTCGTGCATCTCCATCCTGGCTGACGCCTGGCTGTTGTCTGATTCGGCTCCACCAAATCCCTCTTCCTGGCATGTGAGTCCACTTGCCCCTGGACAGGGCTTGGGTCTTTGTTCCCTTTTGCCTCCCCCAGTACCTCATTCAAGGTTTAGCACCCAGGGCCCCTTGAAGCCCCAGACCCCTGGGTGGGCGGGCGCCTTCTCCAGGCCTCTCCAGACTGTGCAGGCCCTGACTTGGCCTTGACCAGAGTATGCAGTGGGCCTGGGGCCAGGCCAGGGCTGTGGGAGGCCGGTCTCCCTCCCGCTTTCATCTGCCGGTGAGATCTCTTTCATCGGATCTGTTGTTTTTAGACCATGTGCTGGGCTGTGGACAGTGAGTGAAAGTTCAGGAACACACCCTTATAAATCTGCACAGAATAAGAGAAGGATCCAAGCGTCCGGGTGTCCAACACCCCATGGGCCCTCCCCTCCCCCATCCCACCAAGGACTCCTTGGGGCCTACCGTCAGGGGAAAAGCTAAGAAAACTGAGGAACTGGGTGAGTGACAGGCAGATTGGAGCTGGAGAGGAGCTGGATGCATGGAACCCAGCCCCAGAAGGGCAGGGTCCTGCTCAGCTTCACACGGCATGTGGGACCAGAGCACCCAGCGGGGGCTGGACGCTGTAAGGGAGATGAACTATTGCTGTGAGAAGCACCCAGGTGTGGGATGGCACACCAGGCCACAGCCGGGGCCTCTGGACCAGCTGGGTGACCTTGGGTGACCTTGGGCAAGTCCGTACCCCTCTGAGCCTCTGTTTTCTCCTCTGCAAAGTGTTTCTGCCTATAATGTTGGGAGGCCCTGAAATCACCTGACACCAGGCCAAGGGATTCTGTGAGCTGCAAACTGCTGTATCTGTGCAAGGCTCTTCATCTTTGTTTTATAGTTGTTTGTTATTTTTTAACCAATCAGTGCTGCACTCCATCCTTGCAGGTACATTCTGTTACCGTCCAGCTTGGGTTAAAGGTAGGTGGCAGGGGTTGAAAATCAGACTAACTCACGTGACATATTTAGCAAACAACACAGTGCTGATCCAGCATCTGGCACCAATTTGCATGCCTCTGCTGACAGGCAGCTCACTACTGAACAAGGCTGCCATGTTTCATGGTAGAACAGCTCTGATTGGTCATACAGTGTCTCTCACATTGAGCTGAAGTCTGCTCCCCGTGCTGATGTCACTGGCCCTGGAATAATCCCAGTTACCCACTTCTGTGGTGCTCCTTTCAGAGTCCCATGGCCCTGGGTATGCTTCCCTGCCAGCTCCAAGAGGCCAGGCTGATTCTGATTTCTGGGGTCTTTCTCTTCTCTTTTCTGAGTTTTCTACGATGACTATGTGCTGCTTTTTCTATTTTTAAAATTCATTTTAAATTATATTATTTGTGAGAACCAAACAATACAAAATATAAGAAGAGGAAATAAAAGTCCTCCCATTTCTCTCCCTCCAAACCCCACTCTACCCGAGGCCCAGAGGAGCATCCTGCTAAGTTCTTCTGTGCCTTTGGTTATATATATATACATAAACACAGAACCACATAGAGACCACAGAGCAGACTGCACAGGGAAGGGGTTGACCTTGCCTGCAGCATGCACTTGAATCCCACCTCTTAACCTCAGTTTGCTCATCTGTAAAATGGGGCAATTGTGGTACCTGCTGTGCAGGATCATTATGAGAACGAAGTGAGTTAATGCACACGAAGTGCTTAAACCAGTGCTGAGCACATGGGAGCCACGGGAGGTGTTTATTTTTCCAGTTAAAAACAAATGGGGTCATATGTGCATTTCTTCCTACAACTTGCATTTTCATTGAGGACAGCTTTCCATGTGGGCACAGGTAGTTCCGTCTCATCTTGTTAATGGCTGCACGGTGGCATGTTAGTGACTGTATCCATGATTTGTGCATTTTTAATACCAGGAAAAGTCATTTTTTAACAAAAGCCCCAGGGTGAGGCCCTTAGGCAGCCAATCGCCACTGTTGGTGTCATTTTTTTTTTCCCCTTGGAAAACCTTTAGTTCTCTCTTTGGTGGCCCACAGTGGCCCTGAGCAGGCCAGGCAGCTCTTGGGGGTAGGGACCAGGCTCTGACCCAGAAAGCAGCTGGGCTCAAACAGGACTTAATCCTGGTGGTGGTAGTGGTCGGGAGAGGGTGAGTGCAAAAGAGAAGTGACCCCACAATGCTTGTGGTGTGGCTAGGGTCCCTCAGAGAGTGCAGGGCTAGTCAGGGAAGGCTTCCTGGAAGAAGCAGGATCTGAGTGGAGCCTTGAGGAGTAAGAGGGAGTTGGATAGAGCTATGTAGCAGATACAGATGGGGTTGGGGGAGGTGTACTTGTCGCAGAGATGAGCCCATATGGGACAGTGAGGATTTGGAGTATCTAGAACTAAAAAGCCACACACAGGAAAAGGAAGACCTTGAATACCAGGCTGCATGTGGGCTTCCCCTGCCAGCAATAGGGAGCCACTGAAGGTTCTGGAGAGGGGGAGTCTCCACTCTGTGTGACCCTGAGAAAAGCTCTAAGCCTCTCTAAGCCTCAGCGGCCTGTGGGCCTGGAATAGATTTGGGGGAGGTGTAGGGGGTTCCTTAGGGGCTAGAATTTGGGATCGGGCCTTGCTTGCTCTAATCAAGGGGACCCAGAGAAGTGGGGGCAAATGTCAGAGGTCAATCCCTGCCTTCAGATCCCTGCTTCACAGAACTCAAACCGTTTCCTTTCCTTTTAACCTGCCGGCTTTCCAGAGAAATCTGATTTTGCAAACATGTTTTCTTAGCCGAGGGGAAATGAGTGCTATGCAAACAATGAAGATAGCTGTGCGTGATAAGGGCCTCCAGGCTGTTCTGGCAGCCTGGCCTGAATGGAAAAGAGGGACCGGGGTCAGGTGGCCCTGGCGCCACTGGCTGCTGTAGGCATGGAGAAGGCCCAGGGCCTCAGAATGTTCGAGCTGGATGGGGCCTTGGGCATTATCCTCCCCAGAGCGGTCCAGGGAGGGCAGGGACTTGCCTAGGGCACATAGCAGGAGGGCCTGACCCTCTGGGGTGCTGTCCCCTGCACTCAGTGGGAGGGCTGGCCAGACTCCCTTTGTCTGTAGCAGGCTGTGCTGCTTGACCCAAGCTTGGATCCTGTGTCTGGCTGATGGTGGCCCTGGAAGGTCCTCTCCAGGTAGGGATGCACAGAGCAAGGAGGAACTGGGTGCTTGGGGTCAAGGAACGGGCACTGGGGTAAAAGGTGTGTCTTCTGCCTGAGCACTGTTTTTTTTGGGTTTTTTTTTTTGCGGTACGTGGGCTTCTCACTGTTGTGGCCTCTCCCGTTGCGAGAACAGGCTCCGGACGTGCAGGCTCAGCGGCCATGGCTCACGGGCCCAGCCGCTCCGCGGCATGTGGGATCTTCCCGGACCGGGGCACAAACCCGCGTCCCCTGCATCGGCAGGCGGACTCTCAACCACTGCGCCCCCAGGGAAGCCCCTGAGCACTGGTTTTAAGCCTTGATGGAGAAAAGGGGGAGAGAAGAAGCTACCCAAGCCGCTGTCATGGAGACCATGAAAGACCAGGGCCCAGGGATGGCTGCCGCATAACACGGTGACAAATCCTGAACTAGAGTTGGCCTAAGCTCACCCCGTGGCCACCTCACTGCAAGCCCCACAGCAGCTCTGGCACCTGGAAGCTCAGGGTAGGGGGTGGGCACACCTGGTGAGGCTCTTTCATGGAGCACCTGTAGCTGGGGCAGCAGTAAGGCCCCTACCAAGACATTAAGACTCTGAGCAAACTTGTTACAGGAGGCGATGGGCAGGGCACACCTTGGGAGGTGCAGGAAGTAAGCGGCCTTCCAGCTGGGGGTGGGGAGGGGGGCTGGTGGGGAGATGAGGTCTAAGAACCTTCTTCACCTGGGTATTGATGTCAGGGTGATCTCGTGGGTACCTGCAGGCCCGTGAGGCCTGGGTCCTTTGCTCTACGTCAAGCCCAGGTGCTTGGGGTCTACTGGGCTGACCCCTCAGTTCAGGATGAACAAGTCTCTCTTGCCCTCTGGGGTGCCGGGCACTGTGCCAGGAGCTTTCACACCTGGTGGGGCTGGTATTTGTTCCATTTCCCAGATAAGGAGAGCAAAGTTCCTCAGCTGCCCTGAAAGTCCCCTCTCGAGGGCATTCACACCCCACCCCACCCCCCGACCCCCCTGCACCATGTGCTTTTCCTAGGAGAAGCTGTTAACAGTGGAATTTCTGGCACTGCAATGGACTAAAAGTGGGAGACATTGCTGGGCTATTTGCACTCCTGGGGGCACCCACAGCGCCAGCCAAGCACCAGGGAAGAGAACCAGCTTCCATGGCTGCCCCAGCTCCCCATCAGCGCCTCCTGGTTCCACTTTGGGAACCAGGGATGTGGGATGCTTTCCCACATCATTTCATCTTCCTGAGGACCACTCCACTCAGAACCACGCAGCGAGGCACAGCCACATCCCTTCCACTGTCTTTGCTGGTCAGTAAGATACCAAAGTCAGCTTAGCCACTGTCTCACACACGTGACCAGCAAAAGACTCAGGTCTTGGCCTGACCTAACCTTGGACAATGAGACAGGCAGAGGGGCAGGCAGTCCCAAAGGCCCCATCCTTCCCTGGAGCCAATCTCCTTTGTGCAACCTCTCTGAGCCTCAGTTTTCCCACCTGTAAAATGGGGGTCATAGAAACAATACCTCATAGGCCTGTTGTCTCTCTCCAATGCCTAACAAGGGCACTGAGCAAACTTAGAGGCCAAGGTTCACCTGCTCCCTATCCTATACAGCAGGGGTCCCCAAATCCTGGGCTGTGGACTGGTATCGGTCCGCGGCCTGTTAGGAACTGGGCCGCTCAGCAGGAGCTGAGCAGCGCGAGCGAGCAAAGCTTCATCTGCTGCTCCCTATCGCTCCCCATCGCTTGCATTACCCCTGGAATCATCCCCGCCCTCCCCCACTCCCCGCCCCATCAGTGGAATAATTGTCTTCCACGAAACCAAAAAGGTTGGGGACCACGGCTATACAGGACTAGATTCCCTGTCTGCTTCCCATCAAGCCAGGGCCACCAGCAGCCCATGGGCAGCCATGCTGGGTCCATATCTTGGCACCTCTACTTCCCAGCCTACTCCCCAGTGACCTTAGGCAAATTCCCAAGCCTCTCAGAGCCTCTGTTTCTTCCTGTCTAGAATGGGGACTATAGCAGCACCTCACTCACTGAGTTGTTTTGAAGATTAAGTGAAACTTAGCCCGGGGCTTAGTATTTAGTTTATACTCAAAAAACATCAGCCATGAATGCAGCTGAGAAGCACAGTAAATATGGAGAATAGAAAGTGTTTCATCCCCAGGGAGGCCACATCCATCTCGCTTTATTAGATCATAAGTGCTTTTAACAAGGCAAACAGCAGACGGCAGGCAGCCCGCCAGCAAGGGCCAAGAACCCAAGTCTAGTCCTTCAAGCCCCTGGACATCAAAAACAACAACAGAAAAGGCCGAACATCAAAGAATGAACAACAAGTCCAAACATTTCACTGCGCTCTTATCTTAATTAAAGCAAGTCATATGCAGGGGTTTTGATGACACAAGTTGAAAAGCCAGGGTCTGGTTTTATTGGATTTTGCTGACACCCACAGAGAAGTCTGTGACTTGCCCAAGGTCATCTAGCACCCTGGGGCCTGAGTCAGGGCCCAAACCCAGGCCTCAGATGCTAGAGCCAGGGTCCCTTCCATAACCCCTGGCCCCTGGCCCCAGTCCGAGCAACCAGGATCCAGGGTTGGAGTGTCGGGGAGAGGCATTCGTTCATTCATTCATCAATATATTTACTAATATTAAATGAAGATCTATCTTCCAGGCACTGTTCTAGGCTCTGGGTTTACAGCAATGAGCAAGATACTGTGGTGGGGGAGGAGAAGGGAAACAGATGTCAACAAATAATAACAAATACCTATTTCATTGCAACTGTGGTAAATGCTATTCCCTATGCCCCTTCTCTGAGCTCTGGGATTCCTTAGTCAAAAGAACATAATAGAAGTGTTACTGTAACACTTTCTGGGCCCACACCAACTTCCCGTCTCTTGGAACCCAGCCACCATGGTATGAGGAAACCCAAGCTGCCCCATGGAGAGGTCCACACAGGGAGAAACGGACTACCAGTCATGTAAGTGTTCCATCTCGGAAAGGGATCCCCCAGACCCAGTCAACCAGCCCCAGCTGACACCGTGTGGAGCAGAGACCAGCTGTCCCTGCTGAGCCCTGCCCAAATTGCAAATTCACAAGCAAAACAAAAGATTGCTGTTGCATTTCAAGCCATTAAGTTTCAGGGTGGTTTGTTATGTGGCCACAGGCAACTAGAACTGTACGTTTCACTTTCCTGGGGGTGGGGTAGGTTCAATGGTGACCTCATTTTATAGATGAAGAAACTGAGGCTCAGAAGGGTGAAATGGCTTGCTCGACATCACACAGGCAATGAGTGGCAAAGCCAGATTCAGTGACTTCAAATCCTGTATTTTTCCATCCTACCTCATTACTGTCAGCTCAGCAGCATGGCCACCAGGAGCACCTGCATTAACGCCTTCCTGACTCAAAAGCAGTAAACTCCAAGGGTGGGCTTTCAGGCTTGGTACAAAATGAGTGAGGAAACCATTTTTGAGCAAGGAAGCTTCCAGCATTCTTAGAGCCCTTCTAACTGTGCCATGTAGATGGGTGTCTGCTAGTTGTTTAGTAAGGAGACTCCACGGTGGTGTTTGAGACGAGCAAAGAGAGGCTCATTTCCCTGTTCTGGGCCTTTCTTTCCCCATCTGCTGAAAGGGAATGAGAAAACCATCCCTGTTCTGCTCAAGCTGCGGCCGGAGATGAGCTTACAGATAACATACGCCGTCTTCCCCAGAGGCCCCCTGTCAGATGCGAGAATTCCATTTGGAAAGAAATGAATAATAGCTAAGACTCCCACGATGAGAATTTTAATGCAAGGAAGTCCATGGTAGGCAGGCAGGGAGAGGGCAAAACCTATCCCTGGACGCTTTGTAAGTAAAGCCCCCTCCAAAAGGTGTTGCTACTGAGGCTGGAAGCAGCCTAGAAAGCTACAGGCTGGGAGGCAGGAGCACACAAGACTGATGTGCTGTGTGACCTTGGCCAAGTCACTGTCCCTCTCTGGATCCTCATACATACAATAAGAAGATGAGCCAGCTGCTTTGGAAGATCCTGATGGTGGCCAACAAATAGGCAGGGATGACCAATCCCAAAAAATCTGTGAGAAGCTTCCCCAGCCCCCAACCCCAGAAGCTCACTGAGTTTAGCAGCTGGTGAAGAACAAATCCCTTGGGCTGTTTCTAGAAGCAATGATGTAGGTGAGCTCCACTAGGCAAATCCCACCTCCCCTCCTCCTCCTTCTCCCTCATTGTCATAGTTATTATTTATTTGACTTTTAGATGGGCCACCCAGAGTTCTTTTTAAAGATAAAAATATCATAACTCAAAGCTTCCACCAGCAACCCAATCCCCGCTGCATGATGGAGGGTTGCACTCAATAGATGCGTTCCCTCTAGCTCTGACTCTTTTAAGGTCTTATAAGATGAGAAAGCGCACTTTAAATATCAGATTGAAGATAACGATGCCAATATTGATGCTGTTGAAGGTGGCCATCCCATACCAGCACTCACTCTGTGCCAGGCACTGTGCCCACTTTATATGTACCATCTCTTTAATGGCTCGCAATGGGCCTATAGTCAGCTGTCATTTTATACAGATGAAGAAACTGAGGCCTGGAGAAGGAGAGTAATTGTCCACGTTTGCAGAGTTAGTAGTCGGGATCCCGACCTAGGCAGTCTGCCTCCAGAGCCTCACTTCTGAATAATTAGGCTCTTTTGCTCCTTGGCAACAACAGCCAGAATCCATACAACCACTACTGCTACCATTACTGCTTCCTTCACTGAGCACTTGTTACGTGCTTATTATTATGCATGAGGCCAGGGCTTTACACCTTGTTCTCCAAAATCCACGCTGCAGAACCAATTAACCCAAAACTCGGTAGCTTAAAACAACGGCAGCTATTTCTTTTGTTTGTGACTCTGCAATCTGGGTAGGGCTCGGTGGGGACAGCTCACCTCTGTCTCGGCTGGGATGCCTGCAACACCTGGGGCAGGAAGGGCTGGGGGCTGGCTGGGCGTCCCCCTCTGTCTTCGTGGAGGCTCAGGGTCTCCCTGCGTGGTCTCTCCAGCTCAGCTCCACTCAGGGTGATGGGGGTTCAATGAGACGAAAGCGAAGCAGCAAGACTCCTTCTGACCCAACTGGGAAGACTGGCAGCGTCACTCCTGCCACATTCTGTTGGCTATGAGCAAGCACTGAGGCCAGGCCAGATTCCAGGGGAAAAGAACTGAGCCCCACATCTCAGTGGGAGGAGGGTTCGAGGATTTATGGCCATCTTTAATTTATTTATTTATTTATTTATTTTTGGCTGTGTTGGATCTTCGTTTCTGTGAGCGGGCTTTCTCTAGTTGCGGCGAGCAGGGGCCACTCTTCATCGTGGTGCGCAGGCCTCTCACTGTCGCGTCCTCTCTTGTTGCGGAGCACAGGCTCCAGACGCGCAGGCTCAGTAGTTGTGGCTCACGGGCCCAGTTGCTCTGCGGCATGTGGGATCTTCCCAGACCAGGGCTCGAACCCGTGTCCCCTGCATCGGCAGGCAGACTCTCAACCACTGCGCCACCAGGGAAGCCCTATGGCCATCTTTAATCCACCACAATTATGCTCTTGAGTAAGGACCTGTATGAGCTTCATTTATTCACTCACATTTATGCAGCGTGGACATGCAGACACTCTTGCAGGCCCTGGGAGAGAGCAGTGTATGGAGATGTTATTATACCCACTTTACGGATGAGGCCATGGAGAGTTAAAAAGGTTTAAGTGCCAGTGAAAGGGCCCAGCACTTTCCCTGTAGATTCTTGCTGATTCTCGACAAGAGCACGAGGTAGGCACTGTGATTGCCGGCCTTGAAGTGGAAGAGCTGGATTCGAACCCTGGTCGTTGGGATTCTAAGGCCAGGCAGTCACCTAGCAGCCCATGCTGCCTCGTCTTAGCATGTTCTACATCTGCGCTTCACTGTGACACTGATGCAGGGGGCCCAGAGGGCGTGCAGGCCACTCTTCAGGAAGGGCCAGGTTAGTGGAAGAGAAGGCCCATTGGTGCTGTTAAAAAGCCAGCCCCGAGGAGAGCGTGAGGGAGGGAAGGGCCAGAGCACGGATGATGGCGCAGCCTGAACCGGTCGCCACGGCAACTGCAGGGCCTGTCTGGAGCCAGCAGCTTGCCAGGCCTTGGCCCCATAAAGCCTGGGAGGGAGGCAGAGGGGGCGGGCCGGCAGGGCATAAATCAGGGAGTTCTGTGCCCCTGACTCCGGGCAGATGATTTATGGGGCTGCTCAGAGCCCAGTGGATGCGCTGGGGCGAGAGGAGAGGATCTCCCGTTCCCACCGCCCCTGGGGCCCTGCTTGGTGCGGGCTGGGCAGGAAGAGGCGCCTGAGCCTGGGAGCCCCTCCAGGCCACCCTCGGCGCTGTGGGAGGGCCCTGCCCCCACCAGGCATGCAGCGGTCCCTCTGTGCCCACCTAACCAGCATGCTGCCCCCATGCTGGCAGAAAAACTTCACAAACCAAGTCTCATCCTTGACTGCTTGAGATGCACGCCGATATTTTCCATCCTATTCCGTTCTGTTCCTTTTGTAAGATGCTGGTCACAGCCCACTAAATTAACGTCATGATTCAGTCATGGTTTGTGACCTGCAATTAGATAAACACTGAGCCAGAGGAAGCCAGAAGGGGAAACTGAGGCTCCCTCAGCCCTCCCTCCCCGCATACAGCTGGAACAGATTTTATTGTCATCGTCTCTTCTATCATCCCCAGGAGCACCTGGGTCTGCCTCCAAGACCCAAGCTCGTTCCACTATCCAACCAACCCAGATAGCGATCCAAGAGGGAACCAGCTTCCTTAGGAGGTAAGGAGCCACCCATCTCTGGAGTCATTCAAGCAAAAGTTGAACAACTCCCTGCTGCGCTGCTTCACAGGATCCCAGCATCCCACACGGAGCGGGCAGACCTGATGCCTCTGAGCTGACACAGGATGGCAGGCAGGCAGATGCTGACTGCTGAGTCATGAATGGGATGGGAGAGAAGCTGTGTGCCACCAGAGCAGCCGGGCTCAGTGCTTCCGGCTGGCTCAGACAGGGAAGCAAGGGTGTCATCAAGAAGGTGAGTGTGCCTGGTGGGCCCCTGGCAGAGACAGAGGGCAGGCAGCTGGACCCATTAGGCAGGGAGCCCTGGCACCCAGCCCCCTCCCTCCTGGCAACTCTGCACCCACCTGTCCAGACCTGAAGGCGGCTTGTGCGTCCCTCGGCTGGTCCCTTCCTCCCTGAACAAGCCCCACGATCGCTCTACCCCCTCACCTCCTGCCCCTGTAAAGGTCTGCTCCTCTCTGTTGCCCTCTCAGCCCTCTGCCTCCAGAAGGAAGTTCCTCTTACCAGGTCCTGCTGAGATGCTAAGAATTGCTGGTGACAATATTTCAGCACAGCAGAGAGGCCTAGTGCTCCAGATTCAGACGGATCTGGGTCCCAGTCCCCGCGCTGCCACGCAGCAGTTTGAGACCTTGAGCAAAATACTTCACCTGTCCAAGCCTAGTTCTTTCGCCAATAAAATGGGGTGATAATTCCTACCCTGGGATTATTGATAGGGGAAGATGTCCACAGCACATTAAGTTAAAAAGACAAATATGTTCCCATGTTTGTTAAAAACAAAAACCCTACATTTATATGTCTGCATGCACAGAAAAGTTTGGAAGAAAACACCCAAACAGGTAGCAGAGGGACATTGGAAGGGGGAGAGGTGGACGATTTTTATCTCAAACTCTATACACTCCTAAATTTTTGAAAAAGTTTAATCCAATAAGCATGTATTAACTGTGTAACAAATAAAGTGGAATTTTAAAAGTCTGCTGCCCCCCTTCATTCTTGTTGTGAGACTTAAAAGGGCAAATGTACAGAGAAGGCTCAGCCCCGCATCCACCCATCCCTCACTCCTGGTTCATTCTTTCTTCCAGGGCTTTTGTGGAATCCCAGGGTTGTTGGGTTTTTTTAAACTGATGAATTAAAGATGTATAAAGATATATAAAATTTCTCTTCCAATTAATCGGACAACCGATGACTCTCCTTCACGACAGAAAATGTTTGCTGACCACAGTCTGGCCCGGAACAGCTGAGTGGTGGAGTCTCATGAGTATCAGTGGTCCTCCTTTCTCTGCCTGGGAAAAGCAGCCTTTAAACTTCACACCAACCCTATGGGGTAGACACTGTTATTGGCATTTTACAGAGAAGGCGAATGAGGTTCAGAGCTAAAGGTCTCGTCCAAGGTTAAAGAGCTTGTGAGGGGCGGGGCTGGGGGAACCTGGGTCCTTCCACCTGACCTTTGTGCCTGGAGCCTCTCTAGGGGTTTCCCTTGGAACAGGAGTGGAATTTCCCCTCTGGGTGACTGGAGGACAGAACTAGGAACAAAAACATGAAATGGGGGAAGTGAGGCTCAGTTGCTGCCAGCCTCCTCTGCTCCAGGCCTGAGCTCAGTCCTTTTGCTCCTTTAATCCTCACAGCAGATCTCCATATCCTCAGAGCCTCCGCACTGGCTGTTCTGTCTGCCTAGAATGCTGTTCCACCACAAGTCTGAACTTCGGATTTTCTCAACATTCAGGTTTCCTCAGAGAGACCTGCTCTGACCATCCCGGTTCAACAAGGGCCACCCCGTGACCCTGGCCAACCCCCATCACTGTGCACCCCTTCTGGCTTTATCGGGCATAAGGCTGCCACCTGGTTTACTAGGAGTTCATAGGATACACTATTGTCTGTGTCCATCCTGGAGGGCTGGGCCTGGCCTGTTGGCTAGGGAGCTCCTTTCCACGTACTTGGCATGGTGCTCTGTGCACACAGTAGGCACTCAATAAAGACCTGGCAGGCAGTGTTGGTGCCTCACCCACATCCCCTCAGCGTCCTCTTCCTGTGCATCCTGACCCCAGCACTTCCAACTTCCACCACCTGCAATTCTCATCCGGGGGCTTTTCTGGCTGCCTGAGTCTTCCCTGTCCACACACTGGTCAAGCCAGGGGCAGGGTATCACTGTCCCCAGGAGCATCCTTCAGGCAAGGACAGATGGCAGCTGGTGGACAAGTACCCCAGCTCCCTCCCCTTGGCTGGGGCATTTTATCCACTGTCTCCCTGAGCGCTGCAGAGGGACCCAGCCCCAGTTTCCCACGACAATACGCTGCTCTTTGTTTATTGTTTCCTCCCCTGCCCGTCTGTATCCGTTGCTAGGGCCACCATAGCAAAATACCACACACTGGGTAGCTGAAAGCAACGGAAATGTACTGTTTCACAGTTCAGGAGGCCAGAGTCCAATATGAAGATGTCGACAGGGTTGGTTCCTTCTTGCAGGCTCAGAGGGAGAACCGGTTCCGTGCCCCTCTCCTACCTTCTGGTGGTGGCTGCCAATCCTTAGCGTTCCTTGACGTGTGACAGCGTAACTCCGATCTCTGCTTCCATCAGCACATGGCATTTTCCCTGTGTGGGTGTCTGTCTTCGCATAGCTGTCTTCCTTCAGTGTGTGTCCGTGTGCCCACATCCTACAAGGTCACCAATCATTGAATTAGCATCCACCCTAATCTAATATCGCCTCATCTTCACTTCATTACATCTGCAAAGCCCCTACTTCCAAATATGGTCACATTCATAGATACCAGGACTTAGGACTTGAACATTGTTTTGGGGGGAACACAGTTCAGTCCACAGCACTTTCCCTGTCTCAGTCTCCTTGACACCTTCCCCATGGTTCTTCCGGGGAGCACTTTTCAAATACTTGCATTCAAATCCTTGTCTTGAGTCTGCTTCTGGGGAAGCACAGGCTAAGATAAAATACGTGTTGAATGAATGACTGAAGTTTGACAGAGGTGGAAACTCACAGGGATGAGAGCCCTTGATCAGGGGCTGATGCTATTGCCGGCGAGCACAGAGCTGGGACTTTACCCCGCATCTGTCTGTTTCAACAGCCCCCAAGCAGAGGGGCTATGCAGAGCTGCCTGTCGACAGCACGGTTGTTCTTAAGGTAGTGAGCTCCCCATCCCTGGAAGGCTGCAAATGTGCCAGCAGGAATTGCTGCACAAGGCTGAGAGTTGGTTTGGGTGACCTCAAAGGCCCGACTAGCCCTGACATCTGAGTCTGTACATTTTAAAAGCATGTTGGTAAGAAATCCAGGCCTCAGGGTCAGAGAGCAGAATAACCTTCCCCTGACCTCCCCAGAGCCTCGCAACTAAGCCACGTTTCTCCAGAATCAGCTTTAATTTGATGTCTCTTCTTCTCGTTTATTAAAGGGACACAAAAGAGAGAAAACCACTTGAATTGTCCCCCAGACGGGCTGGCTATAAATGTCTCCATAAAAGGGCCCAGCCTGGGCTCTGGTGCCCAGCAATTACAGCTGCCATGAGACCCGCCCAGACGACCAGCCCAAGGCACCTCTTTGGTCTCCTCCCTGACCAGGCAGGTCACTGCCAGCAAGAGTACCTCTTGGGGGGGGCAGGCTATGGACCCTGAGATCCCCCAGGAACTCTATAAACACGCCCAGCTCTTGTCCAAGCACAGGGGCCACCTGGATCTGGGGTCGCATTCCCCAATTTCCTTCAAGGTTATAGCAAGCCCAACTGGGAGAGCATGGAGGAGTTCTCTTGCACAAATGCCCTTCCTCGCCCCTCAGTTTCCTCGTGTTTTTCCAGCCTCAGGCAGAAGGCTGAGAAAAGTCAGAGCCCCATGCCCCTCCCCCAGAGCTGTGATGACTCCCCCTTGCCCAGTGAACAGAGCCCCAAGCCTCATTCTGGTTAGAGGTAGAGGGAGAGAGATGGCTGACAGAACAGCGACTACAAGCATGGACTCTGGTTCAAGTCCCTGCTGCTCCACTCACTAGCTGTGCAACTTCAGGCAAGTTGTTGAACCTCTCTGAGCTTCTGTAGCCTTAGACGTTAGATGGGTTGAGAATCAAGATACTGACTTCACAGGGTTGTTGTAATGCTTAAATTTAGAGTTAACCCATGAAAAGCCCTCAGCCTAGTGCCTGCCACCTAAGTGCATTCAATAAAAGCCAAGTTTATTACCTATTGAGTATTCTCTATGTGGCCCGTATCACATAAGATGGTGATGTCACATTTATTATCTCATTTCATAATCACGAGCACCTCATGAAGTAATTATTATCATTGTCCCCGCTTTACTGAAGACACAACAGCAGTCAGGTAGTTCCCCCCAACATTTTCACAGGAAAAGGGGTGGAGCTAGCATTTGAATCCTGGTTTCTCTGGCTCCAGGACCTGGGGGTCTCTCAGGGCTCTGGGAAGTCCTTGGATAGAAAAGGAAAGTCTGTGTCTGGCTCGCCCCAGTTGTGCCACTGTTTCTTCCTTCCTTTCCCCCTTCTTTTATTCATTTAACAAACATGCACTGAGGACCTGCTGCAGACTAGAGGCTATAGGTTCCATGCCCTCAGGGGACCCACAGCCTGCGGGTCCCTCTGGCTTCCTCCAGAAGCTATGGTTTTCAAGTGTAGTGTTTCAGAGTCTACTAAACCTTCCAGCCCAGCTCAGAGCCTCTCTCTAGGAAGGCTGTCCCAATCTACGCTCTCAATTCAGTCACCGCAGTTAACAGTTCGTGACATCAACTGTGTGCCAGGCATGGTATGAGCCCATCGGTGCAGTAGAACGGGGCAGGCTCTAGGCTTTCTGACTGTTGAGGCAGAAGGCACATGGAGGTCCAGAGAAGATGCTAATCCGTAGCCTGTCCCTCCTTCTAGGGGCAGGATCCCCTGCATGTTTGTTAAAGCCAAAGTGGTTCCAATGGCTGAACCTGACCTGGCCCAACCATGCCTTTATCTCCTACTCCTTGCTTCCTTGCTCACTCTGCTCCAGACACACTGGGATCCTTGCTACCTCTTGATCCACCAAGCATAGTCTCACCTCAGGACCTTTGCACATACCCTTCCTTCTGTCCAGAAGCCCTCCTCCCAGACAGCAACATGCCTTGCTTCTGCATCTCCTTCAGGTTTCTGCTCAGATGTCATTGAGGCCTTCCCTGACGACTCTGTAGAAATTGCAACCCAACCCCTACCCCACACTCCCTATCCTCTGACCTTGCTTCTTTTCCCATCACAGTACTTATCATCACCTGGCATATTAAATATTTAAATTATTTGTTAGCATTTGTCTCCCCACTCACTGCTCCCCCAACCAAGAATGTGATCTCTAAGAGGTCAGTACTTTTTTTTTCCTCTTTTGTTGACTGAAGTATTCCCAGACCTTTGCATATAACATATATAGAGTATACGACAGCCTTGTAGGTGCTCAAAAAGTGTTTGTTGACAGGAAACCCTACTCAATGATCTGTGGTGACCTAAATGGGAAGGAAATCTAAAAAAGAGTGGACATATGTATACGTATAGCTGATTCACTTTGCTGTACAGCAGAAACAAATACAACATTGTAAAGCAATTATACTCCAATAAAAATTAACTTTTAAAAAAAGTGCTTGTTGAATGAATGAATGAGTGTATCTCTATAGTTCCAAAAACGCTTTGTAAATGGTAGGTAATAGTTCATAAACAGCAGGTAGACAGTAAGTGAATATGGCTTTTTAAAACAGCTGTATTGACTTACTGCCTACCTACTGTTTATTATATAGCTTTTATAATATAGCTTCAATTATCCAAAGTGTACAGTTTGATCAGCTTTGACATATGTGTGCACCTGTGAAACCAGCGCTACAAACGAGATGGTCGCCTGATTCCTCCTTCCCCCAAGAACCCAGGAAACCCCGGATATGTTTTCTGTCACTAAATATTCGTTTGCATTTTCTAGAATTTTACATAAATGGAATCACAGAGTATGCATCTCTGGCTTTTGCACTCAGCATAATTATATTGAGGTTGATTCATGTTGTCTCGTATATCAGAGTTCGTACCTTTTCATTGTTGAGTAATATTCCATTGAATGGATAGATCATAATGTGTTTATCAATTCACCTGTTAATGGATATTTGGTTATTTCCAGTTTGGGACTATTACAAATAAGGCTGCCATGAATGTTTACGTACAAGTCTTTGTATGGATATATGAGACTTTTGGCTTCTTTTCTCTTGGGTGAGCACCTGGACTAGAATGGTTGGATTCCACGGTAGGTGTATTTTAACTTTATAAGAAACGGCCAAACTCTTTTCCAGAGGGTTTGTGCCATTTCACATTCCTATTAGCGCTCTCATCAGTACCTGATATGGTCAGTCTTTTAGATTTCAGCCATTCTGATAGGTGTGCAGTGGTATCTCACTGTGCTTTAATTTGCATTTCCCTAATGGCTAATAATATTGAGCATGTTTTCACATGCTTATTTGCCATCCATATGTCTTCTTTGGTGAAGTAACTGTTCAAAACTTTTGCCCATTTAAAAAATTGGGTTGGGGCTTCCCTGGTGGCGCAGTGGTTGAGAGTCTGCCTGCCGATGCAGGGGACACGGGTTCGTGCCCCTGTCCGGGAAGATCCCACATGCTGTGGAGCGGCTGGGCCCGTGAGCCATGGCCGCTGAGCCTGCGCGTCCAGAGCCTGTGCTCCGCAACGGGAGAGGCCACAACGGTGAGAGGGCCGCGTACCAAAAAATAAAATAAAATAAAAAATTGGGTTGTATATTCTCTTACTCACAATTTTTACAGTTCTTTATGTATTCTGGATATAAGTCCTTTATTAGAAAAAAAATTCCCAATCCGTGGCTTATCTTTTCATTCTCATAACAGTGTTTTCTGGATAGTAGAAGTTTTTTTATATTTTAGTGAAGTATAATTTGTCCATTGCTTCTTTTATGGATGGTGCTTTTGGTGTCTTACCTAAGAAATAGTTGCCTAACCCAAGGTCACAAAGATTTCCCCCTGTTTTCTTCTATAAATTTTTTTTTTAATTTTTTTTGTTTTTTTTTTTTTTGCTTTAAGAGTTTACTGCTGATCATCATAGAAAAGACAGTCAGACGACAACAGCAATTTCACTTCTGCAAGCTAAAGAGAGTCCACATAGCTTTGGCTTAAAGTTCTTGATGGCTTTGTTGCTGTGACTGGTAGGTCTGGGACTCCCTGTGCTTGCTTCTAAACAAGGCTACGTTTCCACTCATTGTACCCAGATGGAAACTGACCTCCAGCCTGCATCTCCCCAGCCTATTACTGAAAACCCTTCCTGATGTTGTCTCAAGGGACCAGGGGACTAGGTCACTGCCAGCTTGTGTCTTCCACTCCAGCCTCTGCATCCTGCTGCCTGGCCAGGTCTCTGCTGCCTGTGACCCTCACTGGAGTTCTCTGCTGCCACCACCAATCTTGCCTCAGATGGGGGCAGTGGGCAGAGAGAGGTCATTTCTCCCCCTGTTACCACGCCTTTCCAAGTGAGGGACAGGTCTTTCTCTGGATTCCCCACTGCACAGCCAAGGCCAGGCTCCTTTTGATAGCAAGTTGGAAGTTTAGGTATACTAGATGGGTCACACTCCTCAGTAAGAACTATGAGCTCTTAGCAGATGAGCGTCACTCCGAGGGTCCTGAAACACAAACTACCTTTTCCACGAAGGAGTAGGGCCCTCCTCGGCCAGGCTGCTGGCCTGGCTCCTACACTAGGGCGCAGCTCGCCCCTTCCCTGGGAGCTCTCTGTGGTGTCTGCACTTCAAAGTTCTGGTCCAACAGCCCTGGAGACCACCGAGCACAGAAAAGATTTCCTCTTCCCTGAATCGAGTCCCATCCAGGAGTCTTCATTTCCTGCCATAAGGCTGACTTCTTTCTAGGAAGCTTAATGGTAAGAATATTCACTTCCTTAGGGGAAAACCACCCCTACTCTGTGGTGTCTTTTTTGGCTTCTCCTCACACTTTTTTCTTGGCCGACTTCTGAAGTTTGGAGAGTGGCAGTTTGGGGATAAGAGGTACCCAAATCACTGAGGTGATGAAAGGAGGATCTGCTGCCATGAGCTCATCACCTGTCTCTAAGCTGTGCACGGGGGAGCTAGGACTTCACGAAGAGGGAGCGGGGCTGTATGCCTGGTATGCTGTCTGCATCTTTTTGGTTTTTTTTTTAGTTCTATGAATTTTATAGCTCTAGATTTTACACTTAGATCTATGATCCTTTTTGAGTTAATGTTTTAATATGGTATGCAGTATAGATGAAAGTCCTTTGCTTTTGTTCTTTTTTTCTTTATTTCCCTTCCTTCCTTCTACCTCCATGCCAATATTCAATTGTTCCACACCATTTGATACAAAGACTATTCTCTCTCCACTGAATTGCCTTTGCAGAGTCAGTTAGCCCTACAGGTGTGTGTCTATTTCTGGATTTTCTTTTCTATCCCGTTGACCTATTTATCTATCTTTATGCCAGTACCACTCAGTGTTGTATAAAAGTCTTGAAATCAGGTGGTGAAAGTCCTCTCACTTTTCAAAATTGCATGGATAGCTTTAGGTCCATGTGACTCTTGGAATCAGCTTGTCAATTTCTATACAAAAGCCTGCTGAGAATTCAACTCTATACATCAATTTGAAAAGAATTAACATTGTAACAATACTGAGTTTTCTAACCCATGAACATAATATATCTCTCTATTTGCTTAGGTTTTCTTTAATTTCTCTCAGCAATGTTTTGTCGTTTTTAGGGTACAGGTCTTACACATCGTTTTTCAGTATTTTTTATTTTTCGATGCTAGTGTAAATGGTGTTTTAGATTTTCAATTTCTGATTGTTCATGGCTATTATGTAGAAATAAATTAATTTTTTTATATTAACCTTGTATCCTGCAATCTTGCTAAATTCAGTTATTAATTCTAGTGCACATCGGATTTTCTACATACAATATCATGTCATCTGCAACAGTTTTACTTCTTCCATTCCAACCTGGTTGCCTTTTTTTTTTTTTTTTTTTTTGTAATTTTCCCTTATTGCACTGGCTAGAACTTCCAGTACAATGTTGAACAGAAGTGGTGAGAGTTTTTGCTGAGAGTTTTTATGAGGAAGGGGTGTTGTTTTTGTTAAAGTTTTTCTGCATCTGTTGGGATGATCATAAAGTTCTTTTCCAGTTTGTTAATATTGTGAATTAAATGATTAATTTTCAAATGTTAAACCAACTTTGCGTTCCTGGGATAAGCCCCACTTAGGTATGATGTGTTATGCTTTTTATATATAGTTGGATCCAATTTGATAAAATTTCATTAAGAATTTTTGCATCTTTGTTCATGAAGGATATTAACTGTAGTTTTCTCTTAATGTCATTTTCTGGTTTTAGCGTAAGAATAATGCTGGCCTCATAGCACGTGTAGGGGAGTATTCCCTCCTGTTTAATTTTGTGGAAGAGTTTGTATAGAATTGATGTTATTCTTCCTTAAATGTTTGGTAGAATTCACTGGTGATTGCTGAGGTTTTCTTTATGTGACGGTTTCTAAGTAGTCTGCAATTTCTTTAATAGATGTAGGGCTACATTTATTTCTTATCTATTTCTTTTTGAGACTCCTTCGGTAGCTTGTGTCTTTCAAGGAACCTGCCCTTTTCATCTAAGTCATTGAATTTATTGGCACTAAGTTATTAATAATATTCTCTTATTATTCTTTAAATATCTGTAGGCTTTGGATGTTACCCTTCTCATTGTTGATATTGGTAATTTGTGACTTCTTTCTTTCCTGACCACTATGACTAGAAGATTATTAATTGTATTGATCTTCTCAATAACCAGCCTTTGGTTTTATTAATGTTTCTCTTGCTTTTCTGCTTTCTATTTCATTTATTTCCTCTCTTGTTTTTATTATTTCTTTTTTTCTACTTACTTTGGTTTTAATTTGATCTTCTTTCTCTAGTTTCTTTAGGTGAAAGCTGAGGTCCTGGATTTCAGACCTGTTTCCTTTTCTGATACAGATAATTAGACAGATTTCCACCCAAGTACTGCTTTAGCAGCTTCACACAAATTTTGATATGTTGTTTTCACTTGCATTCTGTTAAAAAATATTTTATAATTTCCTTTTTAATTTCTTCTTTGAGCTTTGGGTTATTTAGAAGTGTGTTATTTAGTTTCAGATATTGGAGGGATTTTCCAGAGATCTTCCTCTTATTGATTTCCGATTTAATTCCATTGTGGTCAGTGAGCATACTTTGTATGACTGAAATCATTTAAAATTTTTGAACTTGCTTTATGGCCCATAATATACTCTGTCTTATAACCATTCCTTGTGCACTTGAAAAGAATGTGTATTCGGCTGTTTTGGGTGGAATGTTCTATCTATGTCACTAAAGTCAAGTTGGCTAAAAATGTCCAAGGCTTCTATATCCTTACTAATTTTTGTCCACTTGTTCTATTGATTATCAAGAGAGAGGTATTGAAATCTCTGATTATATTTGTAGATTTGTCTATTTCTCCTTGCATTTCTATCAGTTTTTTTTTTATATTTTGAACATCTTTTATTAGGTGCATAAACATTTAGGATTATGTCTTCTTGATGAATTGACCCCTTATAATTATGAAATGACCTTCTTTATCCCTGGTCAAATTCTTCACTTTGAAATCCAATTTGTCTGATAAGAATATAACCACTCCAGCTTTCTTTCATTAGTGTCACGTGGTATATCGTTTTCTGTAATTTTACTCTTAACCTATTTGCGTCCTCATATTTAAAGTAAGTTTCTTGTAAGCAGCACATGGTTGGGTCTTGCCTTTCTGTTCAGTCTAACAAGTCTGTCTTTTAACTGAGGTATTCAGATCATTCATATTTAATGTGATTGTTGATATGGTTTAAATCTACCATAATATTATCTGTTTTCTAATCGTCCCATCTGTTATTTGTTGTATTTCTCTATTTCTGCCTTCTTCTTAGATAAATTGATTTCCTTTTATCTTCTTTGCTTATTAGTTGTAACTCTTTGTTTTGTTATTTTCATGGTTGTTTTAGGGTTTCTAGTATACATATTTAGCTTATTATTCTATCTTCAAGCAATATTATACCACTTCATGAATAGTATAAGAACCTGAAAGAGTATACCTCCATTTCTCTTCTCTTCTTCCTCTCCTGTTTTTATTATTTTCTTTCTTCTGCTTACTTGATTTGATCTTCTTTTTCTAGTTTCTTTAGGTGAAAGCTAAGGTCATGGATTTCAGACCTTTTTCCTTTCCTGATACACATACTTAGTGCTGCAAATTTCCAGCCAAGCACTGCATTAGCAGCATCCCACATGTATATATAGATGCAGAATGTATTGTTCTCATACCTTATACATCTACATATGCTATAAATTTTCCATTGCTTTGCTATATTTTTTTTTTGATCAGTTATCTTTTAAAGAGTTTAAATAATAAGAAAAAATCTTATATTTCAATCTTCATAATTATCATTTCCAGTGTCTTTATTTCCTTTGTGTAAATTCATATTCCATCTGGTATCATTTTTCTTCTGCCTAAAGGATATTTTAAAAAATATTTCCTACTGTGTGGATCTGCTGGTAATGAATTATTTTGGCTTTGCATATTTTTATATCTTTAAAAGTCTTTATTTCGCCTTCATTTTTGAAAAATATTTTTTCTGTAGAATAGAATTCTAGATAGACAATTTTGGGGATTGGTTTCTTCCAGTACTTTAAACATGTGGTTCCCCTGACTTCTCACTTGCATTGTCTCTAAGAAGAAATCTGCTGTCACCTTTATCTTTGCTCCTTTGTATTTACATTATGTGTCTATTTTCTTTGGCTACTTTTAAGATTTTCTCTTTACCATTGGTTTTGAGTAATTTGATTATGATGTGGTGGTGTAGTTTTCTTCCTTCTTTCTTGTGCTTGGGGTTCTTTGAGATTCTTGGCTCAATTTGGAAAAATGTCAGTCATTATTTCTTCTAACATTTTTCTTTCTAATAGTCCCTCTTTCCCTCGTCCATTTTCTCTCCTGCCCTTTAAGGATTCCATTTACTCACATATTAGGGTGCTTGAGGTTGTCCTGCAGATCACTGATGCTCTATTCATTTTTATTTTTGTGTCCTGTTTCCCTTTGATTTTATTTAAAATAGTTTTTATTGATATGTGTTCAAGTTCAGTGATCTTTTCTTCTGCAATGTCTAGTTTGCTATCAATCTCATCCTGTGTATTTTTATCTCAGACACTGTAATTTTAATAGATGTAGGGCTACATTTATTAGCCCTTTTTTATATCTTCTATCACTCTACTTAAGATGTTCAATGTTTCTTCTAGTATTTTCAACATATGGAATACAGTTATAACAACTGTTTTATGTCCTTATCTGATCATTCTAACATCTATATCGAGTCTGGATTGGTTTTGATTGGTTTTTATCTTCATTATGGGTCATCTTTTCTTGCTTCTTTGCATGAATGGTAATTTTTTATTTGATGCCAGACATTGTGAATTTTGCCTTATTGAATGCTGGATATTTTTGTATTTCTATAAAAAAATTCTTAGTCTTTGTTCTGGGACACAATTTCATTATTTGGAAACAGTTTGATCTTTTCAATTCTTGCTTTGGAGATTTGTTCAGAGGGACCAGAGCAGCATTCAGCATAGGAATAATTATTCCTACTACTGAAGCAAGAGCCTTCTGAGTGCTCTACCCAATGCCCTGTGAATTACGAGGATTCTCAGTCTGGTACATGGGAATAGGCACTGTTCCAGACCCTGTGTGAGTTCTGTACTGTCCTCTCTAATGCTTTGGGTGTTTTTTCCCTAGTCTTGGGTAATTTCCGCACATGCATATGCCTGTGCAACTTAGAGGACCTTCAGAAGCCCTGAAATTACACACAGAAAGACCCTTGCATGTACACTTGTCATCTAGGACCTCCGTCTTATTTTCCATTGTGGTTCATACTCCATACATCACAGCAACAAAGGCCAAGAGCCCACTCTCCAACCTGGCATCTATTCTGAATCTTAAAAGCAAATCCAATGACAGTGACATGAATCAGGACCACTGCAGAACAGCCAGTTGCCATCCTTAGTGACTCACGTCACTCTTACATTTATCACTTATTATTCATCAATACCATTATCAAACTTAACAGAAAATCATCTATTAAGATGAGAAGCCCATGCAGTGTAACAAAAATTTGTTCTTGGCAACCAGACATGGAGTATGAATCTCCCTGAGATGTCAGAAGAGAATCAATTTGCCCCACCATTAATGCCCCAAGCTGAAATTCTTTTTAAACTATACCCTACACCCCAAACAAAATTACATCACCTTTTTCCTTCATTTATCCAATTTTATACTCGTAATGTGCTATATTGATATTGATAGCATTTACTGTTATTTAATATTTTCATATACATAGTGCTATAATGCATTGCCACCTTAAAATGTACTAGAATCAGGAGTCAGTGACCAGAAAGCAAGTTAAGAGTAATCATCAGAGGAAAGACTTCTTAACACTCAAGGCTTCCCCACTCCCCCTTTCCTTTGTCCTTAGTTCTCTTCTCTCCCTACTCTCTCTGCTCTCCTTCTTTGTGATTCCTTGCCCTTCTCTCCCTGCTTCTCCCATTCCCACCTCAGGTAGAAGTCTGAGACCTGGGCTCAAATCCTTGTTCCACATCTTCTTGTTGGGTGACCTTGGTTAAAGTGATTTCTTAACCTTTCAGAACCTCAGTTTCTTCACACATAGAAGAGGGACAATGAAATTTACCTAAGACAGTGGTCATGGTCATGAAGATCAAATGAGATAATATGCATAAAACACCTGGCACACAGTGTGTGCTTAGTCACAGAAGACATTATTTCTTTATTTGATGAACACCTGTTGAGCACCTACGATGAGCCAGGCCCTGTGCTAGGTGCTGGAGTTACAGAAAGAAAGGAGTTTGATAGGGGAGACGGATGAACAAACAAATTACACTAAAGCAGAATAAGAGAAATTATAGAAGTCTGAATAAAGTTATCAAAGGACAGGGCTGCCTCTGTGCTGGTGGACCCTCCATCACTGAAGGGGTTTTAGATGGAGAATGTGAGCACCATTTTATTGCGATGAGAACACATTTATGGTCTGCTGCCTGGTGTCTGGGGATGAGAGTTGGGTAGAAGTTGTGCCTCTGAACTTCAGGCAGAGTTGACTCTATTCCCAGCTTGGGGTGGGGGTAGGGGGTACATGTGACTAAGCCTGGCCAGTTGGAACATAACGTCTTAAGATCTTCTGAGAGACTTGAAGATAAGGATCTGGAGCAGCTGGCAGCCATCTTGCCTCCTTATAATGCTGAGAATGAGGCCACCATGGAGGCAGCAGAGCCAAGGGATGTTCCAAGACAAGGCCTTGACAACATGGCTGGAACGGCTGGATCCAGCCATACCTGAAGCCAACACTCCTTAAACTTTGAAGTGAACTGAGCCATAACCCCCCGCCTTGGTTTTTCATCTAGATCAGCTTAGGTACTTTTTTTATATTTCTTGTGGCCAAAAGAGTCCTATAACTGACACAACGAAGATGCTGAGATATTCAGTAAATATTTAGTGGGGAGTAAGGAGAAAGGCGGAAAGGGATGACCTTTAAGAGCCCTTCCGGCCAGAGGGGCTATGACTTGGGCATTGAAAGGGCTGAATTGGTGGTTGTTTGAGGGACAGAACACCAGAACGGGCAACGCAGTGCCCCTGCATTCCTCCAACTCCAGTTTCCATTCCGGGGCACTTCCTGGTGCATTTAAAAGCGGCCCTGTGTGTGAGTGCCTTCAGGGGGTTTCAAAATAGCCTGCAATATAAACAGACTGGAAACCCACTCCTTCTCTTCCTCTGGCTGCCTTTTCTCTCTCCCTAGAGCAGAAGTGGGGGGCAGGGGCTGCAGAACCTCTACATGGAGGATTTAGAAAACATTTCAAATTAGGTCTCCCTCTTTCTGGGCTTGGCAAACCCACCCTGCCTGGGGGGCTTTTTCCCCTGAGTGCCGGGCCCAGGTGCATGGGCAGGAAAAAGCAGCCTGCTGTGCTCTGGCTTCGAGTCCTTTGGGTCCCAGGACATGGCCCCCCCACCCAGCCTCCAATTTCCAAGGAAAAGGGTTCTGCAGGGAACAAGGAGCCATGGGAAGAGGCTGGTCCCCGTCACTTTCCTGCTGATGGAGCAGACCCTATCACAACATAATTTAGTGCAACAAAAATTTATAAAGCAACTACCCTTGTGCCAACTCTGTGAGCGACCTGGGGTGGACGAAAACAGGGAATACAAGGCACTTCCATCTGGGGTGCAGGAGATATGTGAGCTTGCCACAGAACTGGGGTGGCTTGCTTCCAAAGGCAGCTCCCAGTATACCTCGTGGTATTCACACCCTGGAGTGGTCCCCTCCTCTGAGTCTGTGATGGCCTTGTGACTCGCTTCTGACCCACAGAATACAGCAGAAGTGATGGTGTGTGATTTCAGAGAGTAGGTCAGAAGAAGCCTTGCAGCTTCCACCTGTGTCTCTCTGAACACTCGTGCTGGGGGTGCTTGCAGCCACCATGCCGCGAGAAGCCCAAGCCACAGGGAGAGGCCGCAGAGAGTGTTATGGTTTGAATTGTGTCTCCCCCCGCCAGTTCCTCTGTTGAAATCCTAACCCTCAGTACCTCAGAGCTTCCTTATCTGGAAATAAGGTCATTGCAGATGTAACTGGTTAAGATGAGGTCCTACTGAAGTAGGCTGGGCCCTAATCCAACATGATGGGTGTCATAAAAAGGGGAAATTTGGACACAGACACCTACACACAGGGAGAACATCAATGAAGATGAAGCCAGAGATCAGGGTGTTGCTCTGTAAGCCAAAGAACACCAAAGATGGCCAGCAAACCACCCGAAGCCAGGAGAGAGGCATGGAAGAGTTTCTCCTTCCCATCCCTCAGAAGGAACCAACCTTGCCAATACCTTGATCTTGGACTTCCAGCCTCCAGAACTGAGGCAATAATTACTGCTGTTTAAGCTGCCCAGTGGGGGGAGGATTAAATAGGCTTGGAGAAATGGAGAGAACCGGGGAGATGGGGGGCGTCCACATGAAACCCCCCCTGAAGGCCTTACCTGTGGGGCCTTTCTCCTTCCCCACTTCTCATGTAGTGAATGCCAGGCCTCTTCTTCTGCACCATTTTGGGGTAAGGCTCAAACAGTTCAGGAAATCTGTGGCTAAAACTGCCCATGAGCTCAGTGTGGATCTGATCTGGGGACGTGGGTGTGTCTGGCTCTGAATAAGAGAAGCCCCGCTCCCCACCCTCGGAGGTGCCAAGCAGAGGGTCACAGATCAGCAGACCCCCTTCAGCCCCCATCCCTGATCCTTACCCCACGCCCACCCCCAGGATGCAGGGCAGCAGCCCCTGTTTACTTACTAAGGGCTTTGCATTTGTCATCTGTAGCAGTCTGGGCATAGGCTCTGCCACCAAAACAAAAAGGCCCGGAAACACAGTGGCCCAGCAGGAAGGGGGCTCGCTTCTCTCTCGTGTCCAGAGGTAGACAGAAGGTCCATGGTGTGTGGGCCAGCTCCCCACGATTGTCTAGGTTTCCCAGCCTCCTTCTGTCTTGTTGCTCCTCAATTTCCTGAGGAGGAATTTCCTCATCAACTTGGTAGAAGTTTATTCCTCCAAGCATCAGGGTCCCACCAACCTCAGGGTCCTGCTCCCGCCGGCAGGAAGGAGAAAGAGAGCATGACGGGCAGGCAAGCGGCTGGAATCTGAAGGTTGCCCACCTCACTTCCACTCACCTTCCAATGGCCTTGCCTTGCTGCAAAGACCGGGAACTGTCTCCACACGTGCGTATCGGCGCTCAGCCAGAGTCTATTAATAAAAGGAAAAAAAAGATGATAAGTGGTGAGGGACAGCTAGCGGTCTCTGCACGAATCTAATCACCAAGACGGTATTGTCCATCTCACATTCCAGGAGAAAAGGGCTCAGAGAGGGGGAGTGACTTGCCCAAGCTTACCCAGCTAGGAAGCTGCAGGCCTGGCTGGCTGCTGCAGCCTCAACCCTCTGCACAGAATTCAGACCCCGTTACAGTGTTGCGGTGGGGTGCAGGGGTCTTCCTATATCTTAGCCGTCCTGGGTCTGCCAGTCTCTGAGACTTCCACCCTCAGCCTTGGATAAGCGGCTGAACGGCTCTGAACCTCAGCTTTGCCATCTGTTTAATGGGGTAATAGTTGTTGTTCATAAGGTTGTAGTGAAGAAGAGATGAAGCAGAGAAGGGGTTCGGAACAGAGCAAACATTCAATCATTGCTAGTTACTATTGTTAGCAGAGCCACCTTGCTGCACCGCCTGCTGCCACGCCAGCTGTTTTAAAGCATTTGTAATCCTGCAGCCCACTGCGATTTTGGCCCTTATGCACCTTCAGAAGTTGTGTTAGTTATCTGTTGCTGCATTAACAATAGTACCACAAACTTAGTACCCTTAGAGCAACACACATTTATTATCTCAGAGTTTCATGGGTCAGGAGTCTGGGCACAGCTTAGCTGGGTCCCCCGGAGGGCTGCAATCACAGTGTTAGCCGGGGCAGGGGGCTCATCGCGAAAGAAGGATCCACTTCCAAGTTCACACGTTGTCAGCAGGATTCAGCTCCATCTGGGCTGTCTTGCTGGCCGTGGAGACCATCCTCAGCTCTCACCACACAGGTCTCACCTTGGACAGCTCATGACATGGAAGCTTGCTCCATCCAAGCTAGCAAGGGAGAGAGTCTAGCAAGAAGCAAGCCAGGATTTCATGTAACATCATCATGGAGGTGATATCCCATCACCTCTGCTGTACTTGGTTGGTTAGAAGCCAGTTCCATTCGAGGGGAGGGGATGACACAGGCATGAGAGCAAGAGGCAAGGATCACTGAGGCCATCTTGGTGTTTGCCACCCAGAAGTCAAGGTCACGACAATTGACGAGTGGACAGCTGCCTGGAACCATGGTGTCAGAGGAAAATGAAACCATACTAAGGTGTCCAGAGACACAGAAAATAGGAGCTACCATTTATTGAGCACCTACTAGGCACCAGGCACTGTCCAAGTGCTTTAGACATATTTGCTCATTTAATCTTTATAACAACCCTTTGAGGAAGTGGTTCTGAGTATCTATTTAGAGAAGAGGCCCAGTGAGACTCAGAGAGATTAAGTGACTTGCCCAAGGTCACACAGCAGAGAGGCAGCCAAACTGAGATTCAAGCTCAGGCCACCTCACATCAAAGCCCTGGCTCTAAACCCTGATGGTGCCTCGTCTGTGTCAGCCAGCTGAAAAAAGATTGGAATCAATGACTGCTGAATCTGGACTTTTCTCTAAAAATAAAAGTAAAGGTCAGGCCCCATCACATGAGGAAAGATGAAAGAACTGGGTGTGTGTGATGAGAGAAGAAAAGGAAAAAGGGGTCACGGTTGCTGACTTCAGACCTCAGAGGGCTTGTCTCAGGGAGGAAGGACCCTTTTTCTGGATGGCTCCAAGGCATGACGGGGGAGAGGCAAACTCTGGAGAGCAGGGGGAGGACCGTGGTGGACCCCAACCCAGGCCAGTGTCTTCCCCCTTCTTGTGGAAGGAAAGACTCATGAGCTTGTCTTTGCAGCTGAGCAAATATTTCCGCTTCCCCTATGCAGTCTGGAATCGGCTTCTTCTCCAGCCAGCTCTGCGGGCCTTCAGAGCAGTGGCCTCGAGCTGTGAGGTGGAGGTCATCCCGGCCACCCCGACCAGATGGGACCAAAGAGCAGACCGCCGGGCGCCGGTCGGAGGGCACTGCTGACATCCCGTCTCCCTCTTCTGGGCCTCATCACCTGGACGACAGCAAGGGGCTCGGGGGTCTCCCCTCCTGCCCATTCTCCCTGTGGCAGCTGAGCTGTCTTTCTACAACTTAAAGCCAACCAGGTCACCCCCACCCCTGCTCAAACCCTTCCGTGGGCCCCTGCTGTCCTTGGGATAAATTTAACTCAGCCTCAAGGAGCTACATGATAAGGCCCTGCAATCCTCCCAGGTCTGACCTCAAGATTCTTCTCCCACCAGCTCCCATCCGACCTGCCAGGCGTCCTGAACCGTAAGCGGGTCCCCACACCCCACACTATCCTGAACCTCCGTGCTCACTCTGCCTGAACTGCCCTTCCACCTAGAACACTCCTATACATCCTTTAAGAACCAATTCAAGCACAACCTCTTCTGGGAAGCTTTCCCAGGCTCCCTCCGACGGAGCTGCTTCCCCTGCTCTGTGCCTAAAAGAAGCAGACATTCGTTGAGCACTGGCTCTGGGCCAGGCCATGTGCTCAGTGTTGTGCATACATGAGCTTCCTAAGACCTCCCCACTTTTATCAGCATTTTTTCACCCCCATTTTCCAAAGGAAGAAACAGGCACAGAGAGATTAAATACCTTATTCCAGGGCACACAGCCAGGAAGCAGTAAAGCCAGGACAGGAACCGTCTCTGTCTGACTTCAGAATCAGTGCTCCTTGCTGTTTACTTGTATATGTGTTGAAACAAAGTCATTCATGCAAATGGTAACAAATATATTAGTAGCAAAGAGCAAAGAAAGAAAAGAAATGGTCTCTCCCTCTCTGCCCACTCCAGCTACATCATCCAGAAAAGTTTTTTGAAGCTTTGAGAGCGCAAATTTTTTTTTTTTTTTTTTTTTGCGGTACGCGGGCCTCTCACTGTTGTGGCCTCTCCCGTTGCGGAGCACAGGCTCCGGATGCGCAGGCTCAGCGGCCATGGCTCACGGGCCCAGCCGCTCCGCGGCATGTGGAATCTTCCCGGACCGGGGCACGAACCCTTGTCCCCTGCATCGGCAGGCGGACTCTCAACCACTGCGCCACCAGGGAAAGCCGAGAGTGCAAATTTTTGATGGTTAAGAGTTGGTTAGGGCCTCTGGGAGTCAGACATCCTAGGGTTTACAACCAGTACCCACCTCTTACAGTTACTAACATCTCTGTGCCTCAGTCTCCTCATCCATGAAATGGGAGTGATGACGATAGCATCTACCTCGTAAGACTGTTCAAGGATTCAGTGAATCGATGCACACTTAGAACAGCACCTGGTATGTGGTGAACACTCAGTAGGATTGATTATCATTATTTCTTATTTTAGTTCTTCTGGTCGTTTCCTCCATATATACCCATATGTATAACACTTCTATTTCTTCGTGTGTCAACTTTAGACAATATCTCTTGACTCCTCACCATTAAAGGTGAGACTTTCTCTTAAATATCCCCATCTTCTCACCCTTCTTCATGATGCTTGTTGGTTACATAATTTTCTTTCTCCAATTCAATGTCCACAGCTCCACTGTACATCACTGTCCTTGGCAGGGACATATTTGCACATCAGAATGTCCACTCGACTTGAGTCCTCGAAAGTGGGGACCCAGGTGGGGCATCTTTACATCCCAGCACCAGACACAGAGCTTGGCACAGGCCGAGGGGTCAGCTCTGCTTCCCGAATGCATAAATATTTCAGACAAGGAAATGGAAGCCCAGCAAAGGAAAACGGCTGGGACAAGGACAAGATCCTCAGACTTCCAGACCTTTCCACTCGCTTCATGGAACAAATTAGGTTGTGGCATTCTCAAGTTTCAGTTATGTCAGTGCAAGAGGCTCAGCCCAGGTGGACACGGGCAGGGACCGTCCAAACCCACTAGCAGGACCCCTTGGCCACAATCTCTGGCCAAAGAGAGGAAAAAGGCAAGTTTTGAGGCAAACAGGGCTGGGCTGTTCTCCAGCAGCTGGGAGCTGCTATCCAAATCTCCCACCCCAAGACCAAACTGGGGAGGAGGTGCCTCGCTGGACAGGGGGTCAGTGAGAGTCTTTTTCTCTCCTCTAAGATTTGTGGGAGGTGTCCCTTATGTGGGGCTGGGAACGGAGCCGCAAGGGCCAGGGAGAAGCTCGATCCAACAAAGCTGCCCAAACACCTGCGCTGAAGGGCCTTCTTTCAGAAAAGACCAGAAACCGGCTGCCCACAGAGCTCAGCCCCATGGCAGGGCAGCCGCCACCTGCTTCTGCACATGCCACATGGCCAGACGCCCTGAAACGGCTCAGAATATGAACATCAGCGAGGAACGGCTCCTCACCCAATCCACAGCAGATTCTGAGAGCTGGAAATTTCCACGGAGGAGAACCGTGCTGGAGAAAGACTCCCGAACCAGGCGAGTGTAGGGGATCATGCCCAGGTGAGCGTGTGGGGCAGATATTTTCAACCATTTCTTGAGCCAAAAAAAAAAAAAAAAAAAAGATCTTTTTTTTCCCTTATGGAATATTCCATTGAAACTGAATATGTAAAGTAAGTAGTAAGAGTAGCTAGTATGTTATCCACCACAGGCTAGTGTTACTAAGCATTTTGTGGCACACCTTCCTTCAAGCCTCACAGCAACTCTCTGAAGTATCTTCATTCCCATTTCAAGATGGGGAAACTGAGGCTCAGAGGGATTAAAGGACTTGTTCAAGGTCATACAATCCTGTATGTCATGCATACAGGATTCAAACCCAGGCAGCATTGTTCCAGAGCCCGTGCTTCTTACATATTATACTAAAGAAAGCCACTCTGGTTAAAATAGGCGTGGTAGCAGGGGAGGGAGGTGAACCCTTACACTCAGCTGCCCCCCAACCATTCCCAAATCCCAGCAACCCTTGACATACCTCTACTGAGCATCAAAGCTCTCAGGGACACAGCTTGGAAACCACTGCTGTCGGGCAATTTGGTGGTACCTCAAAGGCCTGGTCAAACCCTGTTCTCAGATGAATCCTGTGACCCGGTTGGTCCTCGCCAGGGTACTCTGAGGGCCCCCAGGGCTCGGGTACTGAGATGACTATGGGTACCAGGAAGCAGGGTAATGCCAGGAGAAGCACCCAGACTCGGGAGACAGTGAGGCTTGAGGTGCAATCCTGCCACTGCCCGGCTCTGGCTCATCAGCTCAGGCTGACAGAAGCAGAGAGGAAACTGGAAAGCGAACAGGCTGCTCTGAGCCGACATGAGGCTGGAGAAAGGAGCTCAGGAGTGGCAGGTCCCTGGGGGCTCAGGAAGGCTGGGAGTGGGGGGAGCAGGGACTCTGCCTGTGATGTGCATTACTGTTCCCAGGGCCCCCAATCTCTGTGCCTGGCCTGGGGCAGTGCTCACAGGTTAGCCACCGACTGAATAAATAAATGAGCATCTGGTAGCAGGAAAAGGCTGATCAGGACATCGCTACAACCATGACACAAAAGAAAGAAAAAAACCCCCAACTGTTGTTGACTGGTTTTGAACCACCACTCAAGGCTCAAAGACTCAGCAGAGCACTATTACCTGGTCAACTCGGGGTCGTATGCTACACCAGGGGAGGGAGACAATGGTGGTGACTCCCTCTATTCTGGGGCAGGGAGGCGAGCACCTAGGATGAGCCCCCACTGCCACCTCCACCACCAAGATGACACACAAAGGGCAGGGGCCATTCACCCCAAGGAATGCAGAGGTTGGACTCTGGCAACCAACCCAACAAGTGTCTGCTACAGCTGCCTAATGGTGTTGGTAGTGATAATCATACTGATATTGGCACTACTTACTGAACATAATACATCCCAAGACAGTGCTAAGCACCTCCCATGCATTATCCTACTGATTCTTCATAACAGCCTATAGTTATTACCCCCATTTTACAGATGAGGAAACTGAGGCTCAGAGAGACAAGTAACTTGGCTAAGGTCACGCGATCAGTGGGCGGTGATAACAGAACTCAGGACTGTTGGATTCCGAGGCCGTGTTCCCAACCACTACGACGTATTGCTTTCTCCCTCTCCATGATGCTGTGTGACCTTCAGCAAGTGACACAGGCTCTCTGACCCTCAGTTTTCTCAGTTGTAAGGTGAATAGTAACTTTGTCCTCACAGGGTGGTTGTGAAGCGTCGAGGAAATAGCCTGGTACATCACGGGCTGCTGCTCCTGTTCAGAGCCCCCTGATGTGATGCCCAGAGAACTTAGCAAACACTCACTGCCTGCCTGACCAGTGCCTGGGCTCTCTCGCTGTATGGGCTCAGACAAGTCACTTTCTGGCCTGGGCCTCAGTTTCCTCATCTGTCAAAGGAGGGGGTGGTGGAGGCAACCTCCAAAGGCACCGAAGCGTTGACATCCAATTTTAAGCAGCAAAATACCAGTGGCTCAGCTCCGGCAGGCAGTCCACACAGGCTTCACAATGTGCTCAGAGCCAGCCAAGTGAATCCTGTAAACTTCCCCTCCTCCGAGGACCTCTCTCCTTCCACACCCTCCTCCTTGAAGGCTCACACTTTCTCGGCTTTCAGAGAGATGTTTTTCAAGCTTCCCGTGTGGGTGCCTAAGCGACAGCAGTGTGCAGAAGCCCAACCCCAGCGGTAACCCCGGGCGGAAAGTGAGTGGGAAGAAACGTGCAGGATGCAGGTGCCAAACAGGAGGCCTCAGCCCTGATCTCCCAGCAAGCTGGGGGTGGAGGCTGAAGACCGGGCCTTGGGGGAGTCCGGCTGGTCCTCCGAGAGGGCCTCACTGGGACTATTCATAGCCCAGGATCCTCGCCGGAACCTGGCAGGCGGGGGCAGGCACCAGAAGCGATCTTGCTTGTTTGTGGCACAAACACAGGCTGAGTTGTTAACGCTGCTCTTCCTTCCACCCCCTCACTCAGCCTCAGACCAAATACCATCTGTCCTGGAGGCTGAACGGGTGTCCAAGACCCAGAATGTGGTCTGTGAGCTGTGTGCAGTCAAATGAGCACTGAATTTCGAGTGGGGGATATATCTGCGGGATTTGGCAAGATACTGAACGGGGCTGCTGTGTGTGGTGTTTCAGAGTGTGCACTGAACAAGGCCATCTGGGGTGACGAGGTGAATCCATCGTGTGCTCTGCTTACCAAGCAGCAATCACTCAGAGGGGCACATTTTTCTAATACATACAAAGGTGCTCTATGAGCTAGCAGATGTCCTGACCCTGAACTTGAGTTTCTGCCTCTGTAACGACCCACTCGTTTTCTCCTACAGGGATATGGTGGGGACATAGTCATATAACCTATGTGAACGCACCTTATCATTATTTGTAATGAATTATCATTATGTATTTACACAAAGCCTTGTTCCACAAAGGCAGATTATGAAATTTCATATGATTAAATAGGATATATGCGTACACACAGTTTTATACACTGAATGAATGAGGGAAGGCAAATATTAGGCATCTGCACTAGTACTTCCCTTCCTGTGCCTATAGCAGACATCACTAATCAATGCAATCCATGATGTGCATTGTCCACATCCTGAAAGTCAGGTTCCACCTTCGTACAAAGGAAACGAGAAATTGGTTAATAGAGGGTTGTATCTCACCTGCTCCACAGTAAGTGTTCAATAAATGATAATTATTATAATTTGGAGCCCGTGGAGGGGAGCAGGGGAAGGAGCTGGATCAGGGAGTCCTGCACTGCTGTGTTTTGCAGTTTTAGCCCTGAGCTTCATGGTGGGCAAGGCAAAGAAGTAAACACTCAGGCGTGCACACACATGTACACACACAATCGGTGTCTGTAAAGTAGAATCATACCCGTTTCTCAGACTTCGCACAAATCGCCTACACTGAACTGTAAGTGAATTTCTCCTGGGGCCCCTCTAGCGGGGCCGTGCAACAGGTCAAACATCCGCGACAGCAGCCTGGAATAAGCACGTCGGCAGGTTTTGATGGGTGACTCCACATCGAGCAAGCCCAGGATATAAAATCCAAGCTGAGTCCCGTGAAAGCACGTGGAAGCCTTGTCTCCACCCACACCCAGCTCATGCGAAGGGTGCTGGGAGTAACAGGAGAAAAACCTCCTCCCCACTTTCTGGTGTTGGGGAGTAGACCTTCAAATGGCCCCCAAGCCCTTCTCTACATGAGGAGACCCTGAGAGGTAGGGAAGAGCCCCAGTTCCCACCCCTAAGCCCGGGAGCATTTCTGTTGCCCCCACTGCCTGCCTAGAGGTTGCTTCCCACATGGCAGGACTTCCAGGTCCAGCCTGACCCATCGGCAGGCTGGGTGGTCACCTCCAAGTCCCATGGCCCAGCCCTCCAAGCAGCACCCACCTGGAGTTCCACCACGGGAGGGCAAGGCTTTGGGCTGGGCGGCCCCAGGGAAGCCCTTTGCAAATGCAAGTGCCCACGGGAACACAGGTCCGAATGTGCTCCTAAGGCTTGATGGGGGTGTGGTAGCATTTGAGCAGACCTTTGAGAATGGGCGCCTCCTGCCCCATAGCTTGGAGGGACAGACAGAGCGTAAGCAAATCCCCACCCTGCTGCTTACCAGCTGTGTCCTTGGGAAAGTTATTTTACAACCTCTGAGCCTTACTCCCCCCATCTGGAAAGCCAGGTGCATAACTGAACCCCTCACGGAGCTGTCGCGAGGCCCGAGTGAGACCAGACGCTTCGCACAGTTAGTGGTTTACCATTCACGCCGCTGTCACTACCAAGGGTAGCTGACTCCTGGGTGCTGGGCAGAGTTCTGGAGTTGGACAGACATGAGTTTGAAGCCTGGCTCTGATATGACTGGCTATGAACTTTCTGAGCCTGTTTCCCCATTCATTAGGTGGGAAGCAGGGCTATTCTAAAGACCAGCAGTCCGTGGAGGTACATTCCCAGTTTGGCCCCGCAGAAGCTGGGAAGCCCAGGGGAGCCTGCACCTCATCTGGAGGAAGGCAGGGGGCCCAAGAGGGCCTGAGGCCGCAGCGCTCACCAGCAGCGCCCTTCCCGGGCCTGGGCCCGGGGAATGTGTAGGAGGGAGGTCCGGGGAGGGGGCCCTGGAGTTGGGGGGGCGGGAATAGCCTTGGCAGGCGGGCGGGCAGGCAGCACGGTGACCCAGGAGGGAGGGAGAGCTTGGCTCCAAGCTCATCACTCAGCAAGCTGTCTCCCCCAGGCCCGGGACCCTGGCGGCCTGTCCTCCCCACTTCCTGCGTGCTGGGTCAATATTGTGATTTCCACCGTGCCGCCCGCCTGGGACGGCCTGGTCCTGCGCGCCGCCCAGGGTCACGGGGCTGGGGGGAGACAGGGGTACGGAGAGGTCACTCGCTGCCTGGAAGATGACTCAGGACCTGAAGGAGGCAGGCGGCGCGGCCGAGAGCCAGGAACCCTGGCGCAGCCTCACCTCCACCGTCCCCTCCCGGTCTACGAAGACATCTCCGGCGTTGCAGAGGCTGGAGGCCCAGGAGCCAACCCCACGTATCAGAACTGGAAGGACGCCCTATCGAGACCTGTGTATGGGCTTCTTCCATGTAAACGGAGGAATCCACTGAGGGCCGGAGAGGGGCGGGATCACGCGGCCAACGTCACGGGTTGAGTTTGTGGCTGAAGTAGGACCTGCATCTCATCTCCTAACTTCAAATCCAGACCCAACCCACACGTCCCAGCCTCCCTTCCCAGGCTGGTCTACCTCCTGTCCTCCCCATCAGCACTCAGAGCACTTTCCTCCTACACCTCTGGGGAGCAGAGGAAAGACCCATTCCGACCCAAGAATGTTGGAGCCAGGCTTCCCCAGCGGTGAGAGGCCGTGCGAAGACACTGCCCGGGACCCTCCCACACTGCTGGTTCTGGAGACAGTGGTTAGAGGCGCCAGCTCTGAGACCAGGGGGCCTGTGGTTTCATTTCCACCTGTGAGCTCTTCGTGTCAAGACTCAGTGTGGACGGCACCTCCCCCGCAGTCCCTCAGCATCCTCCCACCAAGCAAGCTACCCCCCGCCCTGCCACCTCTCACAGCCCACGTCTGCCTCGCCAGCACCTGCGGGAAGGGGCCGTGGCTGCCCGCCCAGCCGAGTACCAAGGCCGTCCCTGGACCTCAGCTGGCACCAGCTGAGTAAAGGAAGGAACAGACGAGTGAATGGGTTCATGCCCTGTGTTCCCACATCACATGAATACCAGGGGCAGAAGCTCCACTCCCCCCAGTATCACTTCTCCTGGAACATCTTCTTCTCCACCTGGCTATCTCCTGCCCTCCCTTTAGGTCTCTGCTTAGGGACAGCTAAGGCTTGGAAGCCCTCCCTGACCGCCCGGCCAAAACCACATTCAGCTGGCCCTGCTCTGAGTACCTTAATCTCCCCTACTGATGCTCTGACCTCGGGGAAATGTAAGGGCTCGTTTAATGCTCTTGCCCTCTAGGCTGAACTAGGACTTGAGTCCCCGTCTGTGAGTGAGACAAGAGACACTTGTCTCGGGCTTCCCTGGTGGCGCAGTGGTTGAGAGTCCGCCTGCCGATGCAGGGGACGCGGGTTCGTGCCCCGGTCCGGGAAGATCCCACATGCCACGGAGCGGCTGGGCCCGTGAGCCATGGCCGCTGAGCCTGCACGTCCGGAGCCTGTGCTCCGCAACGGGAGAGGCCACAGCAGTGAGAGGCCCGCGTACCGCAAAAAAAAAAAAAAAAAAAAAAAAGAGACACTTGTCTCATCACTGTGTGTCTGGCTCAGGCCTTGGTGCAGGGTTGATACATAATGATGAATGAATGGATGGATGGATGGATTCCTCTTGGAACCTGGCCCGTACTGGGACGCAGTTAATATTGGCAGATGGCAATGGTGGTGATGGTATGGTGGCTGAGGCAGGTGGCACTGGCTTCTTCTGTCCAGCAGCCCCCATATGGCATCCGTTGTCCAGTAGCAGCCATCCCATCTCCCCTGGGAAGCTGCCCTTCCTCCAACATGACTTTATCAATCACTAAAATCACACAACCCAGAGCTGGTCAATGATTGTTCCCCACTGACCTGGCAGCAGTAATTGCTCCAAGAGTGGGCACGTGACCCCAACCAGGCCAGTCAAAGTCCTTCCTTGGGGCTGCCATGGATCCTGGAGAAGGTAGCTCTCTTGCTTTGGACTGGGGCTGCCAGGCTGGGCTGCTGCCGGCCAAGTGCCACAGAAGAGAGATAATGAGGCCAACCCCAAAGGGAAGCAGAGACAAGCAGAGGCGAGTGATGGACACAGAGAATCCTGGTGGCCCTGAGCCCTGGTTCCAGACCCCCAGGTCCTCCTCTGGCCTCTTCCCGGGTCATCAAATTCCCTTTTCACTCAGGCTGATGTGATGTGGGCTGCTCTTACTTGTAATGGAAAGAATTCTGAATCACATTAACCCAAGGAGAAAACAGTGAGAGGAACAGGGTGGGTCCAAGTGGAGACACGGATGTTGAGCAGCGATAGGCCAGCAGACTCAGGGAGATGTAGGAAATCTCCTGCTAGGGGCAGAGCAGAGACCCAGTGGCCCCACCGCAGGCAAGGCTGAAGGACAAGAGTTTGCACAGAAGGAAGGACCTGAGGTGGGCTTGCTGCACTTTCACTGCAAATAACAGAAATCCAACTTAAACTGACTTAGTAAGCAGGAAGGGGAATTTGTTAGCTCACATAACTAAAATGTCCATGGGTCTCTGGCTTCAGACATGGCTGGATCCAGGTGCCCAGCTGCTGCTGGCAGGTATCCGTCTCTCCTCAAACGATGGCGGCTTTGGGCTTCCATCCTGACGGCAACCTCAGCTGAAAGAGAGCACCTCTCTCCTCGCCATTGCAGCAGAAATCCCAGAATTTAATCGGATTGGCTTTGTTTCAGTCTCATGCCCACCCCTAAGGCAACCCTCAGACAAGGGGAATGTGGAGCTCTCAGTGGCCAGGCCCGCACCCCAGGTAAACCCCTCCCAAATCAATGACCCAAAAGTGGAGGTGGAGAGGCTCCCAGAGGTGCTGCTGCCGTTGGGGAGCGGGGTGCATGCGCGGGGCAGGCAGAAGCAGCGTGTCCGCAGATCTCAGGAAGAGGTCTTTGGCTGGAAGCCGCTCCCCACGGGAAGGAGGGCCTGAGGAAGGGGAGAGGAGCTCTGTGGGGAAAAAGACAGCCCTCCCCTTGGCTGGGTTGGCCTTTGGAGGAGGGGGGACATCCCCCATGAAGGCAAGAGGATGGATGGGAGGACCCTCGGTTACTCCCAGCCCTGGAAGTCTCTGGTTTGCAGCCATGACGCCAATTGTCTGCAGCCAGACACATTCCTGGACTTGGCTGAAAGGGAGGAGATGAGAGTCAGGCATCTAGAAGCACCTCCGATCCCCACATCTCTGCTCTCCAAACGCGGGTGGGGGCCAATCATGTGTGCGCTCAGAGAGAATTGCAGCCGACCTGCCCAGGACGCCTGGGTTTGTCAGGTTGCTGGAGTCAGTGGCTTCCAGGTTGTCAGAAGAAGGCTACATTCCAGGGCCAGGGTGGTCTAGGGTGGTCTCCAGGGCCCCCTCGGGAGGAGGCTGCATATGGGAGGCTCAGAAATGCCCTGCCCTCTGCTTCGAGAAAAACAGGGAAAGGCTCTCCTGTCACTTTAAGGCCGCCATTGTGCCGGTACTTTACAGTAACGACCCTGCCTCACCCTCGCATCACCCAGTTCCCCCTGCCTGGCTTCCCACAGCCGGGCACCTCCCCGTAACTCCCTGCTGCCCCTGCACCTCTGTTTTTAAAGCCAAGAATGGACACATCATCAAGAGAGCTGCAAACCTCCTCGTGGCTGAAACTCAGTGCTTCTCTGAGACTCAGTTTCCTCAAATGTGCGGGGCGGGGGGGGGGGGGGGGGGCGTGGGCAGACCTTCTCTGCAAACCCCTCGGGGATGCTAAGATGATCAAATGGACTGGAGCTGTGACCAGGCTTCGGAAACGATAAAACCTCTAACCAGGGTGAAGTATACTAACCCCCAGCGTGGACACCTGGGAGAGGTTTGAGATCCCCCAACGCGTCTTCTCTTGGAGATGCGGTTTAGGGAGAGGGGTGAGTCTATGTCTGGTCTGGAGGCAGGAGGATGGACAAGATGATGTCTTGAAATCCTTCCAAGCCTTCAGTTGTCTGGCCCAGCCCATATATGACGTGGTCAGACTTTGACTTCCCACAGGACTGGTCCCCCAGCCCCTTGTCATCTCTCCAGCATGTAATAAAAGTGCAGAGAACACCTGCCCAGGGAGCCGAAGGTCACAAGGGACACCTCCTCTTGCCATCCCATCCAATCCATCAGCTGGTCCTATTGACTCTCCTCCACGTCGCTCTGGATCCACCCACTTCTCACCACGTCCATGGCTACTGGCCTGGACCAAGCCACCCTTTCTCTCTTGGATGCCTGTCCAGCCTCCTCTGTCTTCCTGCATCCATTCCTGCTGCCCTAGCATCCTTACCCTACATAGCAGCCAGAGTGATTCAACAAAACAAATAACAACTTATGTATACAATTATAGCAATTCCTTCCAATGGCTTCCCATTACTCTTAGAAAAATATCTAAACTCTTGACCAAGGAAAAAAGATGATCTAATATTTTGGGGGTTTTAAATTGTGTTAAAATACACATAACATAAAATTTACCCTCTTACCCATTTTCAGTCATGCTAAGTACGTTTAGATCACTGTGCACCCAATCTTCAGAACGTTTTCATCTTCACCAGCTAAAACTCCACACCCATTGAACAACAACTCCCCATTCCCCCACCCCTAGGCCCTGGCAACCACCATTCTACCCTTTGGCTCTATGAATTTAACTATTCTACGTACCTCATGTAAGTAGAATCATATAGTATTTGTCTTTTTGTGACTGGCTTAGTTCACTTAGCATAATGTCTGCAAGGTTCATCCATGCTGTAGCATGTATCTGAATTTCTTTCCTTTTTAAAGCTGAAATATTCCATTGTATGGACAGAGCACATTTTGTTTACCCATTCATCCATCGATGGACATTTGGGTCGCTTGCACCTTTTGGCTGTTGTGAATAATGATGTTATGAACATGGGTATACAAGTATCTCTTTGAGTTCTGCTTTCAATTCTTTTGGATATATAACCAGAAGTGGAATTGCTGGATCGCATGATAATTCTATTTTTAATATTTTAGGAATTGCCATACTCTATTCCATAACAGCTACACCATTTCACATTTCCACCGAAGTGCACAAGGGTTCCAGTGTCTCCACATCCTCACCAACTCTGGTTGACTTCCGTTTTTTTGACAGTAGTCATGCTGATAGGTATGAGGTGGGATTCTGTCGTGTCTTGATGGAGGAAATATCAGTATTCTGTGGGACTGCTGTGTTAGGGGAGTGGCATGTACCCCAATCCTGGCTTAGAACCATCAGCCCTGCTCCCCTCCCTGCCTCATCTCATACAGTGTCACCCCCTTGCCCACCACCCCAGTCACTCTGGACTTCTTTCTGTTCCTCAATAGTGCCAACCTCAGGCTCACCCCAGGGCCTTTGCACCTGCCATCCCTTCTGCCTTGCATGCTCTTCTTCTTGGTCCTCACATGACGAATCCCATCCCCCAGGTCTCAGTCAATGTCCACTGACTGATGAATGGCTGGTCGCACGCAATGTTAGAGCTGGAAGCAAGATCACCCACTCTTGCTACCACTCCCCTCCCAGAGGGGGATCATGAGGCCCAGGAAAGAGAAGGGACTTGACCAAGGTCACAGGAGGCCCAAGCCAGGTTTCATAACCTCAGCCAGGTGCTCATCCCCCGACATCCGTCACCTGGAGGACTTCTGTGCCAAGGTTGGTGCCCATGAAGTGACAGTCACAGTTGATTGGTCTGCGTGGGAGGCAGCACATCATCTCCAGCCAGTGGGCTTTCCCTTCTGCGTGGTTTGTTCTTCCTTTGGCAACCAGATAAACTAGTTGGCTTGGTTGGAGGCTGGGCAGTATGAAAATCCAGTGTCTAACTGCAGGACCACTGTAGCTCAGTGACCGGCTCATGAGGGCCTTATGGGACTGAGGCCGCCTGCAGACCCGCTGATGCTCACAGGTCCAACTCACAAAGCTGATCGCAGAACCACTGCAGAGTGATCCTCCGTGTGGAATTATCCTCTATCTATCTATCATCTGTCTATCTATCATCTATCATCTATCTATCTATCTTATCAATCCTAAAGGAAAGGAAACTATAAACAAGACAGAAAAGACAACCCTCAGAATGGGAGAAAATATTTGCAAATGAATCAACGGACAAAGGATTAATCTCCAAAATATATAAACAGCTCATGCAGCTCAATATTAAAAAAACAAACAACCCAATCCAAAAATGGGCAAAAGACCTAAATAGACATCTCTCCAAAGAAGACATACCGATGGCCAAGAAGCACATGAACAGCTGCTCAACATCACTAGTTATTAGAGAAATGCAAATCAAAGCTACAATGAGATATCATCTCACACCAGTTAGAATGGCCATCATCAGAAAATCTACAAACAACAAATGCTGGAGAGGGTGTGGAGAAAAGGGAACCCTCTTGCACTGTTGGTCGGACTGTAAATTGATACAGCCACTATGGAAAACAGTATGGAGGTTCCTTACAAACTAAACATAAAATTACCATATGACCCAGCAATCCCACTACTGGGCATATACCCAGAGAAAACCATAATTCAAAAAGATACATGCACCCCAATGTTCATTGCAGCACTATTTACAATAGCCAGGTCATGGAAGCAACCTAAATGTCCATCAGCAGATGAATGGTTAAAGGAGATGTGGTACATATATACAGTGGAATATTACTCAGCCGTAAAAAGGAACGAAATTGGGTCATCTGTAGAGATGTGGATGGACCTAGAGACTGTCATAGGGAGTGAAGTAAGTCAGAAAGAGAAAAACAAATATCATATATATATATATACATATATATATATATATATATATATATATATTTTTTTTTTTTTTTTGCAGTATGCGGGCCTCTCACTGTTGTGGCCTCTCCCATTGTGGAGCACAGGCTCCGGACACGCAGGCTCAGCGGCCATGGCTCACGGGCCCAGCCGCTCCACGGCATGTGGGATCTTCCCAGACTGGGGCACGAACCCGTGTCCCCTGCATTGGCAGGCAGACTCTCAACTACTGCGCCACCAGGGAAGCCCCAAATATCGTATATTAATGCATATATGTGGAATCTAGGAAAATGGTACAGATCAACCGGTTTGCAGGGCAGAAATTGATACACAGATGTAGAGAACAAACGTATGGACACCAAGGGGGAAGTGGGGGGTGGGGCGGTGGTGGTGGGATGAATTGGGAGATTGGGATTGACATGTATACACTGATGTGTATAAAATGGATGACTAATAAGAACCTGCTGTATAAAAAATAAATAAATAAATAAAATTCAAAAAAAAAAATCCTAAAGGAGTATAGTTGAATTTAGGCACATGAACTCTACAATCAATGTGCCTCCTTCTCTTGAGAAAGGCCAGGGCTGCCCACACACGGTCTCCCTCAGGTCTTGATCCCTCAGATCCAATCTACTGAATAAAACTTTGGCCTCCTTGGTGGATGGAGCTCTCAGCCAGTGTTACACTGACGTGGTCTGGAAGGTATTTCTCCAGTTCAGTGTAGAGTCAGGCTGACCTGGGTTCAAATCCCAGCTCAGCCCCTTGGGAGTCAGGTTACCATCTCCCGAGTCAGGGGTTTCCTTATCTGCAGCGTGGGACTATTTCAGGGGTGTCGAGAGGATTGTATGAGATAATGATGCTTGTAAAAGACTTAGCACCGTCCTGGCACGTAACTGAGGGCTTGCTTAGTCACAGTTCCCGGTCAGCAGTTGGAAGGACTACAGAGCACCCTCCTCATGCCCGAGTCTTGCCCAAGCTTCCTTGGGAAGTTCCTCCCATTTCCATTTCCAGAGGACTGGACAAGACTCAATGGCCAGTGAATCGGGAGGGACAAAGGAGTAAAGATGAAATAAATGGGATCATTTATAGATCTATCACTAATATAGATCCATTTCTGGCACACAGAGGACTTGCCAGGTGCTATCCTGAGCCTCTGCAGGTGAGGACAGAGGGGATGCCCACAGCCACCCTGGAAGCAGGTACCATTTTACCCCCATTTAACAGATGAGGAAGCTGAGGTAAAGAAAGCCTAATCAAATTGTCCAAGTTCACATGGTTAAAAGGTGGCTGGGCCAGGCAGGCCAGAGACAAGAAGAAGGGGCACTCAAAGGCCATGGGGCACAGGGGGATGCCCTGTCCTGCCCGCAGGGTGAGACAGGCTTTGCTCCCAGAGCCTGAAGGGGTTGTTGAAGGAGAAACTCTCTGCTCCAGGGTCACCATCTCAGGAAGGCCCCTCTCTGACCACCCACCTAAAACAGCGATCTCTGCCCCTAGCCTCTCCCTATCCCCCGCCTTTGCCCGGCTTTACTCTTCTCATAGTACGTAGCATCATCTGACGAAGATTTATGGGGCCAGAGAAATGGATAGAGGCCAATTGGGAAGGTCCCGGTAAGGGGGATAAAATGTTGGGACTTTATCCTTGGGTCCCTGGAAGAGGGGGGAGGGTGATGGGAAGGCAGCTCCCACAGCACATGCACACACACACCCACACCCCTTACCCCAAACAAGGATTTTGAAAGTCATCCAAAGGGGCAGGCTTCAATCCGTTTGGGCGTCAAGTCCAGGGCTGATCCTCTGGGCCGGGCTGTGGCTGGGCCATAGCGATAGTAAGACGAAGGCAACAGGAGCCTGCCCTTGGGGTGCCCACAGTCCTCCAGGGGATACAGGAAGGTGAACTCACATGCACAAAGGTTTTGATAGACAAAGTGGCTTGTCCACCAGTGACACCAGACCTGGGCATGCCTCTACGTCTCTGCTTATGCTGTCTCTGCCTCCTGGAATGCCATCCTCCCGTCCAGCAGAAATTTACTGAGCTCCTATTATATACCAGGCATTGGAGAAACAAGGATAATCCAAGGCAGATATGGTTCCTGCTTCCCAAGCCCTGGCATGCCCAGGAAACTTCTATTCATTCCTCATAACCCTGCTCCAATACCCTCTCTTCAACATGAATTCTTTCCTGACTCCCTCAAGCAGTAAGTTCCTTCTTTTCCAGGGCTCTCCTAACATCCTATGACTTTACTTGTAGAGGAAAGAAAAAGGAAAGAAAACAACAACTGACCACTGGAATAAACTCACCACGCACCAGACCCTGGGCTGCATAATTCACAAGCAATGCCCTGCTTCAGGCTCCCAGTGACTCTGCAAGAGAGGAAATAGTCACCCTTTTCACAGATGAGAAAATGGGCCCAGAGAGGTTAAGTCTCTCGCCCGAGGTCACACAGTCAGCCGGTAAGTGAGGAAACAGGGACAGGAAACCAAGCTCCACTCCAAGATTGGCCGTGTCCATGCTGTGAGCACCCTGAAGACAGGGGTGGTGGGTCACGTGGGTGTCATGCTCTGTCCTCAGGCCCCAGCACAGGCAGGGCGCACAGTGAGTGCTCTGGGTGGGCAGGCAGACGTGGAGGGAGCCCCGCTGGGGCTGCACTGTCCTCCTCGGGGCCTAGGTGGCGATGTGCACACTCTGTCCCTCTAGCCCTTGCTGGCGTCCACCTTAGGCTCCCAGATCCACTGCCTGGAAAGGCTTTTCTCTCCCTCTTCCAGCTTCCTCTGCCTGCCAGTCTCTTGGATCAGTTCAGCCTATGTCCTCCCGACTGGGATTCCCCCCTCACTGACACTTGTCACCACTATGGGACCTCGGGATGGGCCAATTCTTCCCCAAAGTGTTTGTGGAGGGGAGGGAAGGACTGTTCATTCATGTCCGCAGTCAGACCCAGGAAGCCTACTGGCTCAGGCACGGGGGTGGGGGGCTGCCGGGGACCCATCCCTGCCCAATTTTCCCTTCCCCGTTGCTCCCGGGGAGGCCTCCGCACACCCCACGAGGCTGAGAGTTGCCATCTACAGAGCTCCAGAGACCAAGACAGAACATGTCAGCCGAGACGAAGACCAAGAGAGGGTGATGAACAGGATCTTGTCCGAAGCGCCCAGAAGTCCCGCAGGAGCTGGGGTGGAATCTAGATTTCCTGATTTGTATCCTCAGCAAAATCTCCAGCACAGTTTGAAGCTGTTTCTCTGGGGCCCCGGGGGTGGGGGGGAGCAACTGGAGAAAAATGCAGTCCAACCAGTTATCTGATGGAGTAATAATAAAAATAACAACAACTCCCATTTCTGTTTTCACCCCTTCCCTCGCAGTACTTCACTGGTCCTCACACCTGCTGGGGGAGGTGGGTGCCACTGGCCCTTGTTTTACGGATGTCTGAAGAGGAAAGCGTTTACCCCAGTCCCCAGACTGTTGGGACCAGGTCCCAGCTCCCAGGCCCGGAGTTTCCTGTGGGGTGGGGCAAGAATGGGGGTGAGGGACTCGGGAGGCTGAGATTGCAGGTGGGCTGGGGCAGCCAAGCTGGGAAGTGCATCTCCTCCTCCCAGGCTGTTCTCACCCACACCCCCAAACCTCTTTCAAAGCAGCAGCTGGGCTCTGTCCTGGGCCAGACCACCTCTCCTCCCTCCCTCCCTCCCCCCAGCCCGTCCCCTACTGTGCCCCCAAGAGCCGTCTGGGCCTCCACGGACCATCAGATCTGGTTCACTCTGCCTGCCCTTAGGCAAGTCCCTTCCCCCATCTGGGACTCAGTTTCCCCGTCTATATAATGAGTGAGTTGAGCTTTGAGTTCAACCTTTCGGAGCTCATGGTCTGACCTCTTGGGGAAAAGGGTGAGATCAGCATAAGGGATGGGGAATGACTGTGTCTGAGGCCTCGACCAAGTGCCAGACACCAAGAACCAGCTTCTCTGCTGGCGACACAGAGCAGCCAACAGCAGACGCTGCCCCAGAGGCTCGGGGTCAATGGACACTGGTTCCCCAACTTCCTGTGCCTCAGTTTCCTGATCTGTCTAGTGGGGACGATAAAGTTACCTCATAGGGCTCTCTGGAGAGCGCACCGCAATAATGCATGTAATGTGCTTCATGGCACCCATCACACAGTCACTCAAAAGCATCATCATCTCATCATCATCTTCGTCATCATCTAACTCCTCCTCCTGGTCTGGTCCAGCCCCAGCCAGGGCTCAGCCTTCGAAGAAAACTCCTGACCTGGCATCAGAAAAGCCTGGGCTCTACTTTCAGTTCCGTCATTAACCTGCTGAGTCGCCCAAGCCTCAGTTTCTTCACCTGCAAAATGGGGCCAATAAGCTTTGTGTGGGGAAGTATCATGGGCATGCAGCAAGATCACACACGGAAAAGTGCCTGATATGGGGCATGGCCCGGTGAGCATTGTTTCCTTCTTTCTTTGTTGCCCCAGAATGACATCTTTTGACAGCAGAGCAAATATATAATAATACTACAGCTAACATTTAATCAGCACTTACCATGTGCCTGACACTGGCCTAAGGATTTTGTGTCTTTAACTCACTTCATCCTCATAAGCAACACTATGAAGGTGGACAGAGACATGATGCCCATCTTACTGAGAGGGAAACTGAGCCACAAAGACCCAAACCCAGATCTGGGCAACTCCTCTACCTGGACCAGACCCCACCTGGAGTCTGGTACTCCCATGAGGTCTCAGCAGCGCCCAGGGGTGCAGGCCAGATCTCCATGACTCCAAGAGGTTACGGTGCCCTCGAGGAGCTGGGGGGTCTGAGGTGAGGCAAAGCTGCACTCTCTCAAGAGGGCAAAACTCTTACCCCAGCCCTACCACCATGCCAGCTGGGCAGGGAACAGGTGCACAGATCCCCGGTCCTGGGCTAGGTGAGGGGGACACTCACTTGGCAGCCAGAGCCCCGCGTGAACAAGAAGAAACCCAGCCTGCAGCCCCTTGGCCCTGGCAGGAGATTAACAAAACAAATACCCGAGCAATCTCAATTTCAACACTTGGGGAGGGGGCCAAGTGTCAGGGCGCAGGGGGCGGGCAGGAAACGCAGAGACGTTTTACCACTTTCCCTCTGTTTAGTTTCACACGAGTGTACACTCAAGTGCTCCCTCTCTCCTCTCTCTCTCTTTTTACATTTTTATTTTACTTTTGCAAATGCTCAAACTTTCCTGCCACAAATTATTCTTGGCCAGGTTACAAGCAGAAAGGCCGTGTGTATCCTTTACTTGACAAAAAGGGGACGGGTGGCGGGGGGGTGGGCTTTCTTGTGAAATATTTCGGTTGTGCGTTTGAGGTGGGATTTCTTTCTTCGTTCTCCCGGCTGTGTCTTTGCCGGGGAGAGCAGGGATGCTGGCCTCCTGGCGCATGAGCTGTCTGCAGGTGGTCTGAATCCTACTGCTCTCCTTACCTCCAGCTGACCTGACCATTTCGCGGTTCTGCTTTCACCAAGCTGATCTGGAATGGCATTTGCCAAGGGCGGGTTGCATCTGGCACCCGTGTGTCTCACCTCCCCCAGGCCCTGAAGGACCTGTGCCCAGGGCCAGCTGGAGGGTCCTGTCTGGAGGCCTGGGGGCCTGGGCAGAGGTTCCTGAATTCTTAGATAGACTTGTCCTGCTCTACCCAGGACACAAGAAAGGGGCTGGCTCTGAGGCCTCCCCACTTGTGCAGAAGGAAGTGACCCATCCAGTTCACCTCAGCCCTGCCACATCCCCCAACCCCCCCCTCCTGCAGATCTAGCCCCAGGCCCCTTCCCCAGCCTCATCCACCCACTCTGCCCCCATCCTTCTGCTCCAGCCACGTCATTTCTCAAATACACCAAGCTTTTCCCACCTCAGGGCCTTGGCCAGTGTCTGTCCCTCTTCCCGGAATTCCTGCCCCTCCCCCTTCCCGTGGCACCTCCTGCTTATCACCCAGCTCTCAGCTGGATTATCTCCTCCTCAGAAAGGCTTTCCTGCTGACCTCATCCAAAGTAGGGACCTGCCATTTGCCATCTCAGCCCCTTTTTGATCTTCTTCATAATACGTAGGCCATTTATTCTAGTTTTGTTTGTCTGTGTTCTTGTTTTTTTGCTGGTCCTACCCAACTAGAGTGAATAAATGAATGAGTGAACACACGAATGAATGAATGAGGGCAGTCCTGAAGGCTGGACTAATATTCCATTCCTTACACTGATATCAACCCTGGGCGTCCACGGCTGCCCTTCGTGAGGACTGCTCCTCCGAGGAGGGATAGAAGGGAACACAGTGGTGCTGGTCTGAAGACCCCCCAGTGGGGGTCTCTGTTCCCAGCAGGGAGGATCCAGGCCCTCTTGGAACCTGACTGCATCACCAAAAGTGTTTCATAGCATTTCTTAGAAAAGTAAGATCACGCAGTCACCGCCACGTGGCTCAGTGCCCACCCCGTGCCCAACACTTCAGGGTCAGGACACATTCATTTAACTTAGGTCAGACAGAATTGATTACACCATGTGTTTTAAGTTGACGGGGTTATGAACTTTTCAATGTGTGCTCACACTCTCAGAGGTGCTGTCAAGGCAGAGATTCTGAATCCCATTCGACACGTGAGGAAACAGGCTCCAAGCAGGGACGGGATTTGCACAAGGCCACCCAGCAGATCTCATCTTCGCCCCTCAGTGCCACGGCTGGGCCTCTTCCGCTCTGATCTGTGATGGCCGTGCTGGTCCACCCGTGCCCGGTGTGCAGGGCAGACCCTCAGGAGTGTCCTTTATGCCTCTCTCCCCACCAAACCTCCATCCAAACAGTCCCGAGTCCCGTGGTGTCCACCTCCCCTCGGCCTTGTCCATCCCACCGCTCCTCACTCAGGACAAATGTGCTCTGGGGTGACTGTTACTGGCCTCAACTCGCACAACCACAGAGCAATGGGCAAAACCGTGACCCCGCTGCTGCCTCAGGAATTGTGTCATTTTATTAGCGTGATGAGTGAGTTTAGGGAGCGCTGCGGTGTATAATTACGCACTCATTGCATTGATTAGCAGCTTGAGGCTAGAACTTTCTTATCCCTTAATAGAAGCCCTGCTGCTCCTCTCCAGCAATTATAATGGAAATTAATGGCTACTTACATAGGATTGAGCTCCTGAGCAGTAATTTGGGGCCAATTACATGTGAGTCATGAGGAATGAACTGTATCTCTCAGACGGGGTGTCTATTGCCCTTGTTAGGTCCTAGTGGGCTGCACGTTGTTTCTGGGGGGAGAGTGGAGTGTATTGTCCTTCTAGCCCCCCCATCTTTACACCCCAGCTCTGAGCTCCACAGGCACCCAACACGTCTTTGCTGTGTAGATTCCGTCAGCATTTTTTCAGCTATCCCTGGTTAAGGAGAGAGATCGGTAGAGGTAGAGCGCTAAGGGAGAAGGGATTCTAGGCAGGAGGGAGCCCAGGACAGGAGGGAGCAGAAGACAGGGGTGAGGACAGATGAGGTGAACAGTTTCTCTGCTAAACATCCTCTCAGTCCTGGGTCTGGGAGTTCTGGGCACACGTCCTGGTGCCGCATTCAGCGTATATGTGATGCATACCTCCCACGCACCAGGCACACTGCTAAGGGCTGGGGTCACAGCGTGGAAGAGAACAGACAAGGATCTCTGTTCTCACAGAGCTTCTGTTCTAGTGGGAGGTGATGGACAACAGTTAAACCTGTAATAACCTTGGGGTATAGGGTCAGGAACAGACAAAAAAGATCAATGGGACAGAATGAAGGGTAGCCAAGCCTCAAGGAGACCTGTGAGCACTAAGGACACGTATTTCCTGGTCTTGGGTAGGGAAGCCCTTCCTCAGCAAGTCACAAAACCATAAAGAAGAAAACTGAATTTAAATATGTAAACATTAAGCCTTGAGGAGCCTTGAGCAGGAGAAGGGGCCAAGGTCATGGAGGGGTTAAACAGCGGCCACCAGGAGCGCAGTCAGGCGGGGTCCCTGGGCCGGTGAGGCCCCTGGACATGGGATGGAGGTATGGGGCCCCTGCACAGAGCTGTACCCTATCTCACCACGCTCACTCCATCCCTGACCCGGCCACTCCCGCCTCCCCCATACAACTTGTCCTGTTTCTGCCCCTGGCCAGGCCCGAGAGGTACCCCAGGGGCAGCAGCTGAGGCCTCCCAGCCCCCTTACTCAGCCCCCCTGGCCCAGTCAGGGGACTCTAAGTTCTCAGCCCCCTGCTCAGCACCCCACTGACAGAGGAGGTGAACTCGGCACAGGGGCCCTGAGGAAGGCATCTGCCCCGACCCGAGTCTGCCCGAGGCCTCGCTCACTGCACTGCCCTTCTCCCAGGCCCCCTGCCCTTGCCTGGATGTTCTGGGTGCTGTCCCTCCCCTGCCCCGGAGCCACTGCTCCTTCACAGACAAGCCTCACGCTTGGTGATCTTCCAGGACCCTCCAGGAGGCCTTCCACAGCCTCAGGGCTCACCCACCCGTGGCCACACAGCTGGAAGGCGGAAGAGCTGGTATTCGAACCTGGCTCTGGCTGGCTCTACCCGCCTCTTGCCTCTGCACCTGTGCAGTGGGACCAGCCTGCAAGCCATGCCCAGACCCTGCCTGAAAGCTGGGCTTCTTCACCCCATAGAACCAGAGAAAACAGTGAACTTGTTGGGGTCCCCAGGTCCTTAACACACCGGGAGCGTGTCTAGGCATGGCGGGCAGCGGGGAAAGGAGGAAGGAGCCTGTGGGTCGAGGCATAAAGAGGACAGAGAAACAGGAGAAATGATCAAGAGTAATAGAGGCAGAAGCTGGGGCAGGGGGCTCACGGCTGGACCCTGCCCCAAACCTTTGGCACGCGGGAACCAGGCCAGTTAGACATGGACCGGGAAAGAGGGCCAGCCAGGCCATGCAAGAGAGAAAGCAGCTTCCTGTGCGTCCCCGCGTTACCAAACCCTGCAGCCCTGGGCCAGCTGGAAGCCCCCCTTGCCAGGCCTCCTGCTACAGCCCCCCGGGGCGGAGGAGGGAGTCTCTCCAGGGAAGCAAGGAGATCAAAAGGAGAAGAAGCTGATAAATGACCAGCCTGTGCCTCCCTCTCTGCTCTCCATGCACCAGGGAGCCTTCCCACCGCGGCTCCGATGTGGTTCAGGGACCCCTGGGAGATCACGTCCCAGCCTGGCTCCCTGCAGCCGTGGCCCAGTCCCCACTGCCTGACTCAGGCTTTTGTCCGCACAAGTCTGAACAGCCCCTCCCTCCCCAACACACGCACACACAGCATCATATACAGGAGATGCACACGCGATGGAGAGGGGGGCCGCCCACACTCGCTGTGGGGTGGGCGTCCAGCTTTGCCCGCCTCCAGCATCCCTGCCCAAACTAAGGCCATCTCAGGGGACCTGTGCCTATAGGCCCTTACGCTCCACAGGATTGTCTCTTCCACAGCTTCACTCGTTCTCATCAAATCAGAGCGAAATGAGCACCCAAGGCCCTACTGGAGGGGGGAGGGGGGAGATGTCATGAGACTACACGGGCTGCAGTCTTCACACCTGTGGGCAGAGCTTCCTGGGCTCTCGGGTCAGTATTCAGACCTCAGCCCCTTCTACCAGCCTTGCGCTTCTTGTGCAGTGGCTGCCTGACGACATGGGGGGCACACGGCAGGGGGTTGGTTCCAGTGCCAGCCTCGCCGTTTCTGTGTGGCCTTGAGTAAGTTACTTAACCTCTCTGAGCCTCAGATTCCCCATTTATCAATTGTAGAGGAGCCAGGCTCCTAGGAAATACCACTCTCTTAACCCCCACCTAGAGGAAGAAGCTGAGTCAACCAAAAGGGTTCCGGCCACATCTTGGGGTTAATCAGAATAATAACAATGGGGACGGTGCCTAGTCCAAGTCTGTATATGCAACGACTCCTTCAGTCCTCGCAGTTACCCTTCGAGGGAGGTACTGTTATTATCTCCACTTTGCAGATGAGATGATGCAGCTCAGAGAGGTTGAGGTTGACCTTGGTTGTCCAAGGTCACACCAAGATGCAAACCCAGCTGTCTGACACCAACACCCGTGTGCCCTTCATCAACCCCCAGAACTGCCCCCTTAGCTCCACTCTGCCAGTGTTCACCGCACCCTTTATGCCTCCCCTGGGGCCTGGCCTTTGCCTCCAGCCACATCAGGGTGTGCACACACACGAACGCACCCGAGCAAATGCACCTGTGGCTCCGGTGAGCTTGGTTCTAAGTGCTCTCCGAACGCTAAATCTGTATCTCCAACTCCAGGCTTGGGTTATCAAATCCCTGCGGTCCAAGAATTACGTCAAACTCAATGTCTGTGAAGTGGGGCTTCTCCCACCTCCCCTGCTCCCAACGGATTCTTGTAACAGCCTCCTCCCTGGTCTCCCTGCCTCCCCCTTGCTCCCGAGGGAGTCTGCTCTAAGTCCTGCAGTGGGTGCCCTGTCACTCAGAGCACAGTCAAAGCCCCCCACTGCATGATCCTGTGGGCCCCATGGCTTCGCTGGCTCCTCTCCTCCCACTCTCCCCACATTCACTCTCCTCCGGCCCCTTTGCTGTCCCTAACACATCCTAAGCATGCTCCCACCTCAGGGCCTTTGCACTGGCTGTGCCCTCCGCCTGGGACATCCTTCCCCCGGATAGTCACATGTCTCCTGCCTCTCGTCCCTCAGGTCTCTCTCAAATATCTTATGAGGGAGGCCCTCCCTGATCAGCCATCTAAAACAACCCTCCCAGCCTCACAGGCCCTTTCCCCTTACCCTGTTTAACCTTTTCCCTTGCACTTGTCACCACCTGGCATGTTACTAATTTGATTATTTGTTTAATGTCTGTCTCATCCCAGGAGGGTATTCACTCCTGTGAGATCAGGAATCTCTCCTGTTTTATTCCTCCCCCATTCACCCTTGGAGCCTAGAACAGCGCCTGGCACATGGTAGACCCTCAATAAATATTTTTGGAAGGAAGGAAGGAAAGAAGAGAGGGAGGGAGGAGGGAGGGAGAGAGGCTAACATAGTGGTGGAGTAGAGGATAGGAGAGTAGGGAGGGGGGAGGAAGGGAAAGAGGAGGAAAGGGATGTGTGTAGGAAGAGTCATGAAATAGAGATGGACGTATCAGACCACATACACACACACACACACACACGTGCGTTGAAGCCCAATGTCACACACACACATATGCTCACACGAAACATGCACATACGCCCTTGCACACATGCCCACCCCCACAGAGTCCCTCGCTAGCACTCTGTTCTGGCCCTGCACACCCCCTCCACACCGCTTCCCGGGTGGCAGGGAGAGGAGCTTTTCCAGGTGACCTCACTGAACGGGGAGGGAAACTCCACCAGCTCTTTTTCAAAGCTGATTTGGCTCCAGTCTCCCTTGTAATCTGCTCCCGGATCAGTGCTCACAGGGGCGCTGGCCCCAGCCTGAGGTCAGGACCTCTCACCTTCTCCCAGGAAGTCTCACGGAGTGCCCCCAGCATGCCCTCTACTCAGCTGCGGCTCTTCCCCTGACCAGTATAACCTGCTGAGCTGAATTCTTACGGAGCATTTCCAAACAATTCCAGTTATTCGGGGGGAAGGGTGATACTGCGACTCTCCGGAGGGGCAGAGGGACCCCCTTCAGGGTGGGGCAGCCTCTATGTTGCTTAGTTTGCCACCGAGAGTCCGGCCCCGCCACCTCCCGCCTCAGTTCTCTGAAAACACCACAGATTCTCAAACCTCCAGGTCTTTGAACCTGCGGTGCCTCCAGGGCCCTCTCCTCACCTCCCCAACTAGTGAACTCATCCACATCCTTCAAGGCCTCAGCCAGATGTCCCTGACGTGTCCTGGTGGCGGCTCCCATCACCCTCTGCCGGAACTCATCTTTCCATTATCCTTGTCTGCCTAGGTGTCTACCTCCCCAGCTGGCTGGAGGTCTTCGAGGGCAGAAAGCGCAATGATACATCCACACCCACTGCAGACCCCGGCACAGGGCCTGGCACAGAGCACAGGCCCAGGAAATGTGCTTGTGGGTGTGCGAAAGGGACGGGGAGGGCGTGCAGAGGCCCGGGCCAGGTGCCGGAAGTCGTGGGTCACGTATTACCTTGCTTGTGACCTTGAGCCAGTCCCCCACCATCTCTGGTCGGCCATTCCTAAGAACCTGGGCTCACTGCAGCCCGTGATGGGCTGAGATCCTGATTCCAAAGGGAGAGGGTGTTGCCTTGAAGGAGCTAACGGTCAGGTGTGAGCAGGTGCTGCCTGCAAGGTTGAGGCAGTGGCCAGACAGAAGCAGAAGGGAGAAAGTGAGGGCTGGTGTATCACACATCTTTACTCTGTCACCAGTATCATTGTCACTAGCACCATCTAAGACCATCGTCACTACCTCCAAGACCGCCATCCTCACAAACTCCACTGTTCCCCCCAGTACTGCTCCAGCACCACCAGACAGTCATGGTCATCAACACTCCTATCCTCCCATCACCCACAGAACGTTTACATCATAATTTCTGCACGCATGTTCACACACACACACACAGGATTGTGTTCTCCTCCCAGGCGGAACCGTATCTTCTTCCTCTATGGACCCTATGGCCCAGCAGAGAACCTGGCACATTCTAGAAACCCCAGGTTGTGATCTGAAGGAAGGAAGGGCTCGGTGGCTGATGGTGTGGCCCTGTGGTTTGGTCCCACTTACTCCAGCTGGCGTAGCCAACAGAGAAAGCTGGAACACGAGGGGCTCAAGGTGTACAATGATCCCAGTGACCTGTGCCACTGTCCCCTGCCTTGGCTTCTTAGGACCAACAGGGCCACCACGTGAATGAGTTCCCTCTGAGTCCCCACTTCGTTCTACGGCAGCTGTGCTGAACCTCCATCCTGCAGCCTCAGGACTCACAGAGCGTGTCAAAAAGCCCGTGTCGCAGGGAGAGCTCAGAGAGTGAAGCCCCCTTGTTCTCTGGAACTGAAGCCTCAGTTTTCCTGTCTGTAAAATGGGGATCATGTTCCTGCATTTCAGGGATGTTGGAAGAATGAAGTGAGCGACAGCAGGGGAGACAGCCAGTCCAGGGCCTGGCATCCAGCAGGAGGCAGCCCCTCAAGCTGTCAGCCCTTCGCCCCCAGCACTGCATGGCTGCTGGAGTTGGGATGGGGTGTTGGTGTTTCTCCAGGGTTAGGGTTCCAGAGGGCCGGGCACTAAACCTTAAACTGCATTACTCTGGACCCAGACACGTTCTCTCGATTATCCCATCGGCCCCTCACACCAGCCCTGTGAGGAAGAGTCTGCGTCCCCGTTTTACAGATAAGCATATGGGAACTCATTCAAGGTTACCCAGCCAAGAGCAAAGACCCCATGACGATTGGCTCCCATGGCCCCCTCAGCAGGTCAGGGGCTCAAAGGGGTGCTGTGAAGCCCTGAGCACCAGGTCAGACTGGGGGCCTGGACCCAATGCCACCACCCTCCTGGTCAGCAGGGGACCAGAACCCAAAAGTACCCAGCTTGGATGCCTTCTAGGAAAAGGGTCTGCACAGCGCCTGGACTCCGTGGGCCTGAGCTGCCTCGGGAAATCTTTCCATCATTTATCCTCAGTCAGGACTCAGGCAGCTGTGTGTTTTGGGGGGTCATCCCTGCTGTGCCCCACCACCACACTCATCTGGGAGACAGGAGGTTGGTGACCCAAGTCAGGCCCCACCCCCAGGACCACTTCCTCCAGACGATTAAAGGGGTTGGGTCTCCCGCACGCCTGCCTGTCCCACCATCAGTGCAGAGCAGCTTCCTGTTTGCAGGGATGGGCGCCCGCTGCTATGGCGACAGCAGGAGTTGGCCCTCCAGGTGGCTGATACCAGGCCCAGTTCCTCCCTATCACTGCAGCCGCTTCTCCAGCAGCTGCGCTGGCAGAACCATCTGGTCTGCGATCAAAGGGGCCTGGGCAGCGCACCCCTTATCTCTCCCAGGCCCGGGAACTTTCCAGACTCAGGGCACCGGGAGCCCAGTGGGGCAGGAGGGGCAGGCCAGAGGGCGTGAGAACAGACACTCCCTGGGAGTGGCGGGAGGGACTTGAAACTTGCCAGGAACGAGGCCTGAGACTGGAGACAGGCAGGAGGCGGACAGTGGTGCGTCCTTATGGTTCTCTAACCCCACTTGTCCCTCCTCCTGCCTGGGCCCAGGCAGCTGTGGGACCCGGCACTCCACTTCTTTGGGCCTTGGTCTGCTCTGCCGCCAAGTGGGAATCAAGGCGATGGTGGTGAAGATCGAAACGCGCAAGGCCCACAGCAGGCTGGCGGGTACTCAGTTGTAATAATCAACGTGTTATTTACCGTTTATTAAGGACGAGCCCTCAAAGTGCATTATTCTCATTTAATTCACATGACAACCTGAGATCTGGGCCCGCTATTATCCCCATTTTACGGAAGAAAACACTGATGTTCAAAGAGGTGAGGACACTGCCCCAAATAGCACCGCTTGTAAGTGGCCAGTGGATGCTGGCTGCTAATACTGCTACTTTCCTCCTATTACATTTTGCCTAAGTTCACAACAGCCCCGACCAGTCCCTGACTCCATCCTCTCCCCACAGTCCATCCTGCCAGGCCACCCTCACGATCTTTACCCATTGGTTCATTATTGTATTCACCTAGTAAGTATTAGGAATAACAATTATTAGTGACGACTATTTATCAGCCCTTGATTATAGCTAGCAAGCTCCCAAGCCCTGAGCCCAGTGCTCTGTCATCTCTGTGACAGCCCTGTGAGGCCAGACCGTAATAGGAATGAGGAAACGGAGGCCGAGAAAGGGGCAGGCACACACACACAGCAAACACACACACGGTACGCTCCAACCCAAATGGACTGAACTTCCATCTCTGGAACGTACTTCCCTCTGTCTCACCTCTTGGTCTGTGCCACGCCGTTCTCCCCACCTAAAATAACCCATCCTTTTGCAGCCTGGGTCTAGGCTGGAACGTGGGCTGCAGGAGGACAGTGGCGATGTCTTAGCTGTTGACTTCCTAGCACAGAACCCAAATAGAGGAGGCTTTGCATACAGAAACAATCCAGGACTTAATTAATAAAGGAATAATTGCTCAGAATCTTATTCATAGCAACTTGACAGGGCCTAAAAGACAATAACCAAACCCCTATGATTTTCCAGACTCTCTCCAGGTACAACAATCTCCATTCCTATAGCATGTCCTTGTTAGAACTCTTAGAACCCTGAGCTTCTAATAGAGGAATAAATAAATCGGTGAATAAGTGACTGGATGAATTCTTAAGTGAGCACGTGGGTGAGCAAACAAGTCAGTGAGCTAGAACATGAATCAGAGATTTATTGAAACAATGCAGTAAATGGGTGAATAGACAGGTGAGTGAGTGATGGATGGGAAGGAAGGAGGGCAGAGGAAATGAAAGAACAAACCAGTCAGGTGGAGGGGCACCTCCAGCAGGGTCAAGTGCACGAGAGCAGGTCAGTGGTCTCTAGCCCACAAGCCCAACCCGCACCCACAGGACCCAGAATGATAGGCTCTGCAGAGTTGGCAAACTACAGCTCACTACAGCTCACGGGCCACACGTGACCCTTGGCCTGTGTTTGTAAGTAAAGTTTTACTGGCACAGTTACACGCATGCATTTATGTGAGCTACAGCGGCAGAGTTGAGTAGCTGGAATGGAGACCACATGACCTGCAAGGTCTAAAATATTTTCTACGTGGTCCTTTACAGGAGAAGTTTGCCCGGCTCTGTAGGAGAGCCCCCTGCTGAGGGACCTGAACTGGCATCCTGCCGGGGACCCTCCCAATGCTGACTGGAATTCTCTGGCCTTCAGAGGGTCCTCAGGACAGCACTTGCATACCTCTGGGCCTGGACACTCCCCACCTCTCCAGGAAGCCCTTCCTGCCCTGGGGCAGCTCGGGCCTTCGAGAACTCTTCCTTCTGCTGAGGGGAAATGTTCTGTCCTCCTTCTCATCCCCACCCTCCTCCCAACCTCCCGCCTTGACCACCGGTGTTTACCCTGACCTCTGCCCTGCGTCTTGTTCTCCACCAGCCAGGACGGCTCAGGCGCGGCTGGATCCCTTTCTCAACCAGGGAGGCAGTGAGTCACCGAGTCCGGAGAGGGGACATCTGCTGGTTCCGGCCCTCAGATAATCTCGCTAAGGCTGAGAGAGAGGCCCGAGCCACCCCTGCTGCTTCTTGTTTGCACTTGGGCCTGGCGTGGAAGCCGGCAGCTTGAGAGGAGAGTCACTCGCCTAGAATGGTGGGGTGTTTGGACCCCGAGTGTTTATTTCAAGTTTGGTTTGTCTTCAGTTCCTGGAATGATTTCCCAGAAGAGCTGGAGAAAACTGGCCTCAACTGGGCCAGTGCACCCGGAGGCAGAGCTGTTCTCATTTGACCCCACGCACATTCCTGTACCTATTTTCCAGAAGAACACACACAGGTTGTCCAGTTACCAGTCCAGGATGCCTGCTCTCCTATTGCCTCTCTCTTTCTGGAAGCTTCTGGAATGATTGCAGAACCACACAACCTTCAGTGGGTTGCTTGGGACCTACTTCCCACTGTGTTCCACTGGTGCCTTAGCCCCATTTCACAGATGGGAAGACTGACACTCCTCTGATGTGCTGGGACCCAGGACTCACACTTCAGTGAGTAAGTAGTCCATCAGTGGACAGAGGACCAGAGGAGAGAGACAAGCTGGGGGTCTGGAGCAGGAGACCTGAGTTACTGAGCCCAGGGGAGGAAAGAAAGGTAGGCCGGGAAGGAAACAACCTGGGTACAGGTATGGAGTCTAGAAGGCTCCTTCCCCACAGTTTCTAAGTGGCTTTTTTTTTTCCTCTGTTCAATGTGCCCATTGCCCCTGTGACTATAATTGGATGGAAAAGGCCCACAGATGTGGGGCAGGAGAGGAGGGGGAGAGAGAGAAATGAATGAGGAAAGCACAGCAGCTGTGAACACGGGCTCTGGGATCAGACTGCCTGGGTGCAGGCCTGGCACTGTCACCTTTTAGCAGAGCCCCACTTACTCATCCGTCCAGTGGGGCCCATAACGCTGAGCTCACGGCTTGTGGAGGGTGAAATGAGGTAATGCGTGTCAAACGCCGGGCCCGGGGTCTGGCACGAGCCAGGCCTGGCTCCTGGTTTCCTTCCACACGGATGCAGTGTGCTTCTTATCACTCGCTTTGGGAGTCGAGAACTTATCCTGAGCCCCGGAGTGAGGTTACGTCTAATCGCTGTTGGTGTGGGCCCCCCACCATCAGCAGTCCAGCCCGGCGAGGTCGAAGAGGGCACCATGCCACCATGGGAGCATACCTGGCCTGCCTCTGCCCCCGTGGCGTCACCTGCGCACATTAATGAAAGCTTCACAGCGCGGAGCAGAGCCAGGCCAGACCAGGAAATTGCAAAGTCTCGGACGCCTTACCTCAGCCTCACTGCACACTCTCTGGTTTTATAGCTCCACGTGTAATAATATAAAAGCATAATTTATTAAAGTATCACTTTAAGTGGGGATGGCAGGAGGGGGTCCATGCCCTGGGGGCCGTGAGTGCCATATTGACCGGAGATGCCAAGGGAGGGACAAGACAGTCCCAGGGCTCACCGGCCTGCCGGTCACAGCCCAGGGTGCAGCGGCTGGAGCGCCAGGGAAGTGCACAGGAGGGGTGGGAAGCCACAGCACAGAGACAGCATAGCCTGGAGAGGAGAGCTGAGCTGCGCAGGTTTGAATTCTGGCCGTGTGAATTTGGACAGGTCAGTTCCTCTCTCTGAGCAGTTTCCTTGTCTGTGAATGGGAGGAATTGCTGAGGGGTCCCCAGTCCCTCATTAGAGGTTCTCGCACTAAGCCGATTCCTCCCAGAGAGAAAGAGTCTTCCAGGCACTGAGATATACCAGGAAATGGCCCTGGGATTGCCTCATTAAACATGGAAGGGTATTTACACTGGGAGAAACAAATATTTATCTCTGGACCAGGAAGGAGGAAGGTCTTTGGAACCCCAGTCTCATATCTGGTTCAGCCCTGCTTGGAGGGAAGGAACCAGGCCGGAAGGGGAAGGAGGAAGGGGGGCGGAGGGAGAGCGCAGGGGCAGGGCTGGGAGTCAGGCAAGTCTGGGTCCAAATCCCAGCTCTGCCACCACCCAGCACTGTGACCCTGAGCACAGGTCCTCATGCCTCCGTGTCCTCTCAGGAAACATGGTGCTAAGAACATTGCAACCTCTCGGGGTGGATGGAGGTTTCAATGAGATGATGCACGCCTGAGATACAGGGTAGATGTTCAGTTATTACTGACTCTATGCCAGGCACTGTCCAATCTCTCTAGACCCTGCAGGGAAGAAGGAAAACAAGCAGCAGGTATTTTTATTGGGAAAAATGGGGTGGGGGAGAAAGGTCTCACATGGTGACCTGTAACACTCTGAGAAGCTGGCAGCACCAGGGGGACAGGGCCATTTAGCACACGATCTGCACAGAGTTTTTTAAAACCAGTAAATATGCACCAATTTTGACAATTTTGATCAAATATGACACAGCCTGGCTTTCGTTGGCCCACCTACCCAAAGGGAATAACAGATGGGCTGACTCACAAGGGCCATATGTAAACTTTCAGAACCTAAATTCAAGAGCTTCAGTTTGACCAAAGCATTGCATGGTGTTGCCCCCATGGGATCTGCTTCCTGAAAGGGCAGAATTCCTGGATCCCACTGGTTCTCTCCACCTGCACGACTACCACCCTGGTCCAGGCCATCCTCCTCCCCTGCCTGGACTATTTTGGACTATCCTGGCTGGTCCCCCTGCCTCTGTCCTTAACCCCTGCTGTCTTTTCACAGCAGCCAGTGTGTTCTTGCCCCTTGAAAGTGGTTGGAGGCAGCTGGGGTTCACTAAGAGGGAACCCATGAAAACTGAACTAGGAGAAACGGACACAAAGCAGGAGACAGCCTCGGACGTGAGCACTTTCTGACTACAGGAAAGAAGCATCTTCGAAGCGGCCCTGGGAGAAGCTGCGCCAGCTTCCAGTCCTGCTGTCAGGGGAGGGGCTGGGGTGGGTATTTAGCTCTCAGTGGGGCCGAGGCACAGGGTAGGTCCAGAAGATCCCGGAGAGTAGCGAACACCAGAATGTGGGCAAAGCTGACAGTGTGACCAGACCAGACTGGTGGGACAGGAGCAGAGGCCTCCCTGAAGCTCCCGGGGCGAGCAGCTGACCTCCTGTCAGATCTTATTTATTTAACGTTGAGGTTGTTGAGTTTGGTGTTTGTTGAAATGACTCTGGGGCTCTCCTCCCACGAGCTCCAGGCCCCACTGAGAACTTGAAAGTGACATTCCTCAGCCCAGCTAAGAGAAGTGCAGGAGCCCAAGTCAGAAGAGAAAGTGAAGGGAAAGGGCAGCTGGGGAGGCATCGGGGTCCCAGCAGGAAAGAGACTCACGCCATAGGGATAACAGGAAACGGACTTTCAGAGTAGTGGGTGGGGTTCAGGGAAACCAACAGAGGGATGCTGCCGCACCCAGGGACTGGCAACAGTGGGGAGCCATTACCACCCCTTCCCAAAGGACAAAGGGAGGGAGCGGTTACTGGAACCCAGACAGAGGGCTACAGAGAGAGCCACAGGGGAACGAGGCCAGCCCAGAGAGACTCAGCAGAGTGGAGCCGGCTCCTGCCCCTACCCTCCCATTGGCTGCACACAACCAGAAGCCAGGGAGCCGGGAGCCAGGGGAGAGAGTCAGTAGGGGAGGGGCACGGGGGAGCACCTCTCAGACCCTAGGGCTTCTCCTTCTGTAGGGTAGAACTTGAGCACGGCCTACAATGGGTGTGAAATCTCTATTTGGCCTTGGCTCAAAAGTCAGGCCTCACCAAGACCCCTGGCCACATGTAGCTCTGTCCCCCAGGGGAATAAGTAAAGGTCTCCAAGCGTTTCCCTCGCAGCAGATAGTAAAGCACAGGAGGGAAGCAGACCCTTTCCTCCTGTTCCTCTTGTGAGAGCCAGCACTCTCCGTGGATAATAACAGCTATTTACTCACAACAAGGATGTGCCGGGACCAAGCTCAACGGTTCAGATCACCTGCAGTCAGGCCCGGCTTCGCCCTTCCAAACTGTGTGAGTTCAGGCAAGTCACCTCCCCTCCTGAGCCTCCATTTCTTTATGTGAAATCGCCCCCTCCCTAGGGTACGGATGTGAGGATCAAAGAAGGCCCTACACAGTGGTTTCAGGTTGGAAGTATAGGAAGGCTCAGGACAGGTTGACTCTTGCTGTCACACTCACCTTCCTCACAGGGAAGAAATCCAGGTTCGGAGAGGGGCCATGACTCACCCAGGGCACACAGGATAAGAGACCAAGCAGGGATCCCAGCTTTGGTCTTACCCCAAAGCTAGCCTTCTGCAGGAAGCCTTCCTAGGTTGCACAGGTGACAAGAAATTGCTCCGTCTTAGATGTGATTCCTACAATTAGAGGAATAGCCATCACACATGGAGTCTCGCTACGCTGAGCACCCCAGCTTGAGTTCATTTCGTCTTCATAGCCACTCTCTGAGGTCATCCCCATTGACCTTATTGGATGTGATACTTATAGCCAGTAAGTATCTGGGGCCATTGAGGAGGAATCTGGGGCCCAGAGAGGTTAAGTATCATATCCACGTGGATCAGCATTTGAACTCAGACACCAGCCTGGCTCTCTAGAGCCTTTGTACTTGACCTCAGCCCAGCCCTGTCTCCCTTTCAGGTCTGCTCTGAGGTGCCCATCTCCTCACTACACAGGAAGAAAGCTATCTAAGTTCATGCCCAGCTGACCATCACCTCTCTTCCTCTAAGGTCAAGTGCAGGGCCTCTTTTGGATATGGTTGGGTTAAGACCTGTTAGTTAGGGGAAAGCTGATGGGGAAGAGGAGGGAGTGGTGAGAAAGGCCAGAGTTGGGGGTCGCCTCTACCTGGCAACCCTGTCTGCCCACCCCATCAGACCCACTACTCCTGTCCAGATGGGGCACAAGCCTCCCTGGTGGTCAACCCCACCACCCCTTCACAGACGCCAGGTTCTCCTGAAACACAAATCTGCACCTGCCCCACACAACCAGCCCCAAACCTTCTAACTCCTGCCTGCCCCTCAGGAGCACACCACGCGCCCTAGCCTGGCACCGTGGCCCCCCACGACGTGGTCCCATCTACTTCTCATTGCTGTCCCCCCCCCAAATACCCCCCTTCCCAGGATGCCCTCTCATATTCCGCTACTTTTCTAGAAGCACCTCCAGGTCAGAGATGGTTCTATCCATCCAGCCACCCTCCACCCCTTCACCTGACCCAATGCCTGACCAACAGCAAGCGCTCAACAGTTCTTAACTGAGTGGGAACCGCTGGCCTGCGAGATCTGAGTTCTGGTCCCAACCCGGTCCAACTAATTTGATCAGACACGTCCCTTCCCTACCTCCGAGCCTCAGTCTCTCTATTCGTACAAGGAATGGCATGAACAGCATACTCTTTTTGGGGCCTGGACACTGTTTAACTCTCTCTCACACACACACGCACACACGCACACAGAGAAGGCTTGTGCCAGCCTCTCCCCAGGACACTGAGCTTCTCCGTGGATTGAATTACCAACATTTCATCGGCGGAGGAAGGGAGGCGGGGCAGGGAAGGAGCTGTGAATTCCGCACACCAGGTCTGTCCCCGCAAGGCCTGGACTGAATGCCACCGCATGTCTGTGCCCATCTGCCTCTGGGGTGGGGGATGGGATGGGGGTGGAGGTACAGGCAGGGAGGGGGTCCCCAAAACCAGAATGCCAAAGAAAAGACGCCCAAGGAATCTCACACAGACTCACATACAACTCTGTCCTCTTAGACACTACTGCATACTCATGCATTCACACCTATGTACACACACATGCTTAAACACACATTTGTGTGTCCTGTGCACACATTTACACACACGTGTAATACTCCCTTTTATTCAGCCAACAAACATTCATGGAGCCGGTCTGCTATGAAAGCCTCGCTCTCCGTGTCTCACTCTTTTGGTCACACACACACACACACACACACACACACACACACACACACCGGTCACCCACACAACCCAAGGCTTACACTGCAGCCTTCTTCCAAGGCCCTGAAAGGGCCTAGCAATGTGCTCGCTCACATGATGGTCAAGGCCAAGAACGGTAGGGAACTCCGCACTACAGCAGTGGGCCAGGAAGTTAGTAACACAAATATTATAACATTTTTCTGGATTTCGTAATATTTGTGGTATTTGTCAGTTTTAAAAATTGTGTCATTTGTTGTGGTTGCTTTTCTCATTTTAACTACTCTTTGGTATTGGTCATTTTGTATTCTGTTTCATAAAGAAGGTCCCCAAAATTGAATTCACTTTTTAGTTCGCCAAGCCTGAACCTGCCCCTGCAAACACCCAGAGGTTCCACCAAACAATCACACTCACCGTCTCTCACACTCACGCTGTTGCACACACTTCCACATCCCGACCAATTGCTATGAGTCAAAGACAGTGTCACACACACCAGGGACACACAATCTTTCACACCCGCCCTCCCGTGCTCACTTCAGACAGGCAGGTAAGCTGGGAACCTCCAGCCCCCTGCCTCAGGGCAGACCCTGTCACTCCATCGCTCCCAGGCTCCTGCCCTTCTGACTGTAGGCACCTGGCCCTCCCTGGCCCACCCCCAAAACCACACAAAGACTCCCCAGGATGGCAGCCACTCTCGTCCCCCCAACTCCAACCTCTGAACTGGACCAGGCACACACCCCAATTCTGCCCCACAGTGAGCCTCCAGGATGCTACACACCCCAATACCACCTCAGCAAGAAACCAACAAAACCCATGGAACGTTCTGGAGTTTCCTTGACGATCTCCTCATTGCCCAAAGGCGGCTGGCTTCGATGAGAGGACGTGAGAGTTGGAATTATATACAGGGCTCAGATTATATACTGGGTTCAAATCCTGACTCTAACGCCTGTTCTATGCTCACGGGCAAGTGAGTAAACATCCCAGAACCTCAGTTTCCCCATCTGTAAAGTGGACGTCATGATCCTACCTCATAGATGTGTTGTAGGGATTAACTGAGCTGACACAAGCATGGCACAGAGAGAACCCAGAGCCTGGTAGTGATCATTCTATTTTCCTCTCCATGACTGCAGGAAGGCGGGGTGGTTACCCTGTCCCCTCTGGACAGGCCCCTCCTCCAGCCCTCGGCCCTGTCCAGCCCCCCTTCCCTGTTGCCTCCGCAACATCACCCTCTGCCTCGGCCACCCGAGTGTTGGGATCACCAGCGCACCTGCTTCCAAGGGCTCTAATTTCCTGTAAGTGTAAGAATTCAGGTCAGACACGGCCCAAGGCCCGCAGCCCCCCTCCCGGCGGAAACCCATAAATAACCCGGCTCAGGCTGCCTGGCCCCGGGCACGAGACTTTCTCTCCTCACTCAGCATGACGCTGGGCCTCAGCACAGCCCTGCGAGGCAGGTACGGCAATTTCCGTGTACACAGGGGAGAACTGAGGCTGTGGAGTGGAGTCTGAGTTTGAGACCCTGACCTAGGCTCTAGAAAGAACCTCCTTTAAGACATGCCCTTCCTGTCCCTCCCCCTCCCCCAAATGAATGCCCTTCCATCAGTCTCCCCTGCACAAAGCCAATGACTTATGCCTGAAATCCATCCATGAGCGCAAACTTTTCCTACCAAGGGCCAGATAGAAAATACTTTAGGAGCTGAGGTCCAGACAGCGTCGCCGCTACTCAACCCTGTCGATGCCGCCACAGACAAGGTGTTAACGAACGGACGTGGGTGTGCGCCAGTGACACGTTTTTACAAACACAGGTGCCAGGCCCGGTTGGCCACAGTTTGCCCACCCCTGCATTGGTGCAACAGGTCCCACCACCACACAGCACAGGAATTGAGTCTAGAATCCTAGCTCATGAGAACTCGAAGGGCCCTTAAGAGATTTCAGCTCAGCATTGGCCAGAGGATGAGCCTGAGGCCCAAAGAGGGGACACGGCCTGTCCCAGTTTCCCCGGCTGCTCAGAGCCGGCGCTCCTGGTGCCTTCCTCAACATCACGGATCCAACCTCCAAGCTCCTGACTCAGTTCCCTTGCTCTGGGGGTCAGGATCATGCTGGGTCCTTGTCTGTCTCCCACACTGAACCTGGGGTTCCTGAGCACCAGGATTGGGCCCTGGATCACCTCAGGATCTCCAGTGTCCGATCCAGGGCCCACCACAGTGAGGGGCTTGGGGAGAAAATACAGAATGGGGGCACCAAACCCCAGCTTTGGGGTCACTGACATTCTGGGCCAGACAATTCTCTGCTGTGGGGCCCGTCCTCCTTGCTGTAGGATGTTCAGAAACATCCCTGGCCTCTATCCTCTAGGTGCCAATAGAATAGTGTACACACACACACACACACACTACCACTGCCACCACCACCAGTTGTGACAACCAAAAATGTCTCCAGACATTGACAAATGTCCCCTGGGAGGCAACCCCCCCCCCCACCAATCCCGGCTGAGAATTGCCGCCCTGAGCCAAGCTGAGGGAGAAAGGGCCCCTACGTGAGAAGGCTGTCCTCTCCTCCTTGCTCTGCCACAGTTGGGAAACCTGCCCCGGCCCCTCGGCAGCCTCAGTCTCCACAGCCCAGGATGGGTCCGTGCCATCAGCTGCAGTTCTGGCTGAGGGGGAGGGGGAGGGAGGAGGAATGCGACCACAGCTGCAGGGTCCAAAAGTGCTGAGGAGACATGAAGACGTTTCCCTGTGAGTCAGGAGCCAGGAATGTGTCGCCCAGAGTGGCCACGAGCCAGAGGCCCCCACACGCCACCCTCTGTCCACCCCCTAGAGCATCTGCCTTTTATTAGAACAGAAAAGCCAGCAGGTGCCAGGTCTCCTCCAGCCCATTAAGGACCCAATAACCTCCTCCAGGGCAGAGGAGGGGGCTGCTGGGAGGTGGGGCCCTGAGAAGGACGCCCCCCACCCTTACCCTGCCTGGGAGAAGGAGCATGGGCGTTGAGTTGCCAACCAGGGTACCACCTCCAAAACCGCCCCACCCTGGTCCTGGCCATGCCACTTCAGCTAGTCCCTTCGGCTCTCTGGCCTGCATTTCCTTCTTTTTAAAATTATTGTTTTTTATCTTTATTTGATTCGGTTTTTTGTTTCATTTTGTTTTTGTTTTTGCGGTACGCGGGCCTCTCACTGTTGTGGCCTCTCCCGTTGCGGAGCACAGGCTCTGGACGCGCAGGCTCAGCAGCCATGGCTCACGGGCCCAATCGCTCCACAGGACGTGGGATCTTCCCAGACCGGGGCACGAACCCGTGTCCCCTGCATCGGCAGGCGGACTCTCAACCACTGCGCCACCAGGGAAGCCCTGACTGTTTTTTTTTTTAATTTCAATTTGTGCTTGTAAAGAAGCCCAACACACCACAAGCGAAAACTGTACAGAGCTGGGACTTCCCTGGTGGCGCAGTGGTTAAGAATCCTCCCGCCAATGCAGGGGACACGGGTTTGAGCCCTGGTCCAGCAAGATCCCACATGCCGCGGAGCAACTAAGACTGTGTGCCACAGCTACTGAGCCTGCACACTAGAGCCCGCGAGCCACAACTACTGAGCCCTCGTGCCACAGCTATTGAAGCCTGCACGCCTAGAGCCCGTGCTCCGCAGCAAGAGAAGCCACCGCAATGAGAAGCCTGCACACCGCAACGAAGAGTAGCCCCCGCGCGCCACAACTAGAGGAAGCCCGCACGCAGCAATGAAGAACCTACGCAGCCAAAGGGAAAACAAAACAAAACTGTACAGGGCTACGTGACCACCTCCTTCCTCTTCTTCACTGTGTGTAACCAGGACGAATAGCTGCCTGGGAGCCCTCTGTGGTCCTCAGTTTTCACATCTGTAAAAGTGGGGGTCACCCATGTGTCTTGCTCTGAGACTGCAGGTTCCCTTCCTCTTCTCCCTTCTCCTTCAACCCGCTCCCTGGTTTTGGACAAACCCGGGAAGCCCATTGTCCTGGACCCACGTCACCTCTCTCCCACTCATCCTCAGGGCTCTGCCAGCAACTCCTTGAACTCCCCAGGCCCCTCACCCTAGGAGTCCCCGCCCCCAGCTCCTCCCTCCTCATCCCGTTCCCACCTGCACTCTAACTTAGAACACCATGCTTCCTCCAGGAAGCCTGTCTGGAGGGCTCATTTCCAACACAAATCAAGCAGGAAATGCAAGAAGCGTCTCCATGGACCCTGGCCCTCAGCTGGGGCATCATCCACGTGCCCAGTGCCAGGCCAGACCCTTTGCAAACTCTACATCCTTTAATCCCCACATCACAGCCATGAGGCAGAAAATATTCTCTCCAACTTCCAGATGTGGACACTGAGGTTCAGAAATGTGGAGTAACTTGCCCACAGTTCATGCATTTCCCAAAGTACCAGGAGGCCCGATCTAGACATTTCAAGAGTTCACCTGCGCTGTAGAAACTTATAAATTTTTCACCTTATTCTTTTGAATTGGAACTATTTCTTACAGCTGCATCAAACCTTTCGTGAAGCAAATAGATTAGGTATAAAGAAACTATAGATAGATGACAGGATAGGATTGACATGGATATGGTTAAAATAAGCACCTTGCACACACATGCGTGTGCACACACACGCACACACATACACACTCACACACACACATCTGAAATAATGTGGTCCAGAGATATCCGGGGGGCTCACCAACCCCCTACATCACTTCCCACTTCCTGGGGTCTCAGTATCACTTGAACAAAGTCAAGTTCTTCCCCTGACGCTCTCTTCCCCACACCTCTGGACCTAGAGCTGTATCTTCAGCCTCCTTCTTACACCTGGCCCCAGAGCCAATTCTTCATTCACTGGTCATTGGGGATTTTTCTTTTTAAAACCTCTGGGGCAGGGCTTCCCTGGTAGGGCAGTGGTTGAGAGTCCGTCTGCCGATGCAGGGGACACAGGTTCGTGCCCCGGTCCGGGAAGATCCCACACGCCGTGGAGCGGCTGGGCCCGTGAGCCATGGCCGCTGAGCCTGCGCGTCCGGAGCTTGTGCTCTGCAACGGGAGAGGCCACAACAGTGAGAGGCCTGCGTACCGCAAAAAAAAAACAAAAAAACTCTGGGGCAAAGGGAAAGGCAGCTGTGAGGGCTCTGGCCCGAGTCCCGGGACACAAGGCAGCAGACCCGAGCCCTAGCCCTGCCACCACAGGAAGCACTGGTGTCTCAGGTCTAAGGCACCTCCCGTGGGCAGTCCCTTCCTCCCACAGAGCACATGACCGTCTCTCTTTGAGCTGCTCCCATCTCAACCCTGCAGACCCTCATGAACGTTAGGTCTGCAAAGCACTGTCCACTGTTTATCTCATTTAACACAGGAGCATCCTCCCAACTTCCCAGATGAAGAACCAGGAGTTCTGGAAGAGTTTTGCCATGTGTCTAAGGTGTGGGACAGGAGTAGGAGGGCGGACAGCCTGGGAGGTTCTCCCATCTGCCTCCACCCCAGGCCTTGCCCAGGCTAGATCCTGTCTCTCCTTCTTTCCAGAAGCCCTGGCTCAACAGGGCTCACTGAGAGTGCATGCCCAAGGAAGCTTTTCCCAGGGCCCAGGCCATGTCAGGAAAGCGGCCAGCACCTGCCCAGCAGGCTGCCAGGAAGAGGCAGGGGCCCAGCCGTCCTCAGGAGCTCCCACTCACATGCTAGCCCTCTCACTCTGTGCCTGTAGCAGACACTACCCCCCAAACAGCAGCCCACAGCAGCAGGGTGGGTCCCAGCAGAGAAACCAGGGCAGACAGAGGTATCGCTGCCCCCATGGCCTCGGCTCAGGACCAGGACCGGCCAGCCCTTAGGCCCACCTGTGCAAATCGTGACTTCCAGGGACTTCTGCTGACCCTTCTATCCTCCCTTCCCCCCAGGGCCTTCCTTTGGGCTGTTCTCTGGGGGTAAATATGCCTTCCGGATCACCCTAGTGATAGTAATAGTCACAACACTGCTATTGCCAGAGACCCAGGGAGCTCCCTTTTCGAATCTTAGTTACCTGATCATCCCTCCCTAAAACCCAGAACATCTGAATCATTCTTTTTACTCTTAGATCCCTAGAAAGTTAGAATTCTTCCTTTAATCTTAGAGTATTTGAACCATCCCCTCTGTCCTTAGAAGCATGAGATTTTCTTCCTTTGTTTCCAAAATGATAGAAACCCAAAACTGGATAGGACCTGAGGTCTTCCAATGATACAACTGAGGAAACTGAGGCCCAGAGAGGGAGAGTAACTTGCCCAAGGTTACACAGCAAGATGGTGGCAGAGTCGGGACAAGGAGCAAGCCGTGTGGTTCCTCTGTTCATGCCTCTGGCCCTGGAGCCTCCAGTCCCTTGAGCAAGTAAGATTTCATCTGGGACCTGGGCCCTGCTGCCAAATCTTCCCACGGAGTCCCACGAGGAGGTTCCCTGCCCCCTGCCCTTGCCCCAACCTTTGGGAATGGCCTGTGGGCCGGGACCCACATCCCAAGCCTGCATCAGGGGCAGCAGACACCTCTTCCCCCAGTCAGGGTGCCTGGGCCTCCAGTGCCACCCCCGAAATAGCCCAGCTCTCCAGCCCACAGATCAGATTGCAGCCTCCCTGTCCAGATGGGGCGCCTGGCAGGGCGGGAAGCGCTCCCCCTCGCACTGCCTCCACCTGCTCCCCCCTCACACGTCAGCACTTGGGCTGAGCCTTAAATCACAGCCTCCCTCTGGAGGACGCAGCCTGTTCTGGAGGCTGTGGGGACAGGGGCGATGGGAGTGGTGCCTGGGGCCGGGGAGGAATAGGGAAGGGGTGTTTGACTATTAGTAATGGAAGAAATAGGACAGGGGTGGGGTGTTCAGAGGGAAGAGTGATTTGAGAGATCTTTTGCTGTCATGAATCTGCTGTGTGATCTTGGGAGAGTCAATTGCCCTCTCTGGACCTCAGTTTTCCCATCTGTAAATGGGGAAAGCGCTCAGGTCCATTCATGGGCTGTGATATGCAGTGAACAGAAGAAGTCCCTGTCTTCAAGGAATCCATAGTCCATGGTAAGCAAACCCTGGTCCAGGCAGTCAGGTTCCAGGGTTCATGTTTGTAGCCCATGTGCTACATGCCAGCAGATACTGGGGAGCCAGGAAACGGGGTAGTGCTATTTTATTTCGGATGGTCCAAGAAAGACTCTCTGAGGGTTTGAGCAGAGATCCCCACCCTGGACCAGAGAGGTGGAGATCATGGGTGGGACCAGAGGAACCTCACTCCCCATCCCAAACCAGCGCTCTAGGAGTAGAACTGAGTTTTCTGTTGCAACCACCAGCTGGACTCAGCCCAGCAGCCTCACCACCCCCCAACAATTCCCCTCCGCAGTTCCTGGTCCCTGATATTCAGAGGGACTCAGCTAGAAGGGGCTGGAGAGACCAAGGCCCAAGAGCCTCCACAGCCCAGGAGTTCCGGCTCCAGCCCTCAGGCATCAGAAAGTAGTTGGAGCCCCAAACAAGAAGTCAGAGTAAGGCCATGGGGCGTGAGCAGGAGGCTGTGGCATGAAGACCACCAGCCTCGAGTGCAGATGTAACACTCAGAACTCCAAGGCCATTGCCGAATTCAACCCTGTCAGTGACCCTGTGAGGTTACGAAGGAGGAAACTGACTCAGGCAAACTAAGTGACTTGCCCAAGGTCACACATCTGGGAAACAGTAGAGGCGGCTGTCTGAGTCCACAACTTATATGCATTATTTTTTAGGGGGGGGGAAAGATGACGCAATTTTAAAAATCTTATCCTTGGGGGCTTCCCTGGTGGCGCAGTGATTGAGAGTCCGCCTGCCGATGCAGGGGACACGGGCTCGTGCCCCGGTCCGGGAAGATCCCACATGCCGCGGAGCGGCTGGGCCCGTGAGCCATGGCTGCTGAGCCTGCGCATCCGGAGCCTGTGTTCCGCAACAGGAGAGGCCACAGCAGTGAGAGGCCCGCGTACCACAAAAAAAAAAAAAAATCTTATCCTTGGGATTGGTTGTTTTTGTTATTAAAGTAGTTGCTTATTTAATGTCTTTTTTATTTGAAGATTCTCTTATTTGTCTTTTCAAAACACAAACTAACAGATGCATTTTGGAACAAGTGACCCGGGGTCACGCAAGATGCATGAAGGCCAGTTAGTCATCTCACCCCCACCCTAGTGTCTCCTTCCACACCTTTCTCCAGGCCCAAGCACCCTCCTAACCCTCAGGCACCACTGCTTTCCAGATGGTTCTTTCTGTCTTCAGTAAGGAAACATTTCCTAAGAGCCTGCTGTGTGCCAAGCTTTGTCGTGAGTGTTGGGCAGGCTCACAGCAAAATCCCACCTTCCTGGAGACCCGTGAGGACAAGTGCATGAATAGATGAGCACTAGCTAGTCAGCTCCAGAAGGACAAGAAATTTGAGTCTGTTTGTTCACTGATGTACCCCAAGCACCTGGAACAGGATGTGTCATATAGTAGGTGCTCAATAAATTTTTGTTGAATGAATGAATTCGCTGAGATGGAGAACCCAGAGTGTGGGGCCAGTTTGGGGAGGACTTGATATTGAACTTGAGGTCTCCAAGAGCCACGCGAGGGAGGGGCTGGTCAGGTGCCAGCAGGGTTGCACGTCAGAATCTGGAGCTTGGCACAGATATGGAGCACGGAGAAGTGTCTCTTTGGCTCACACTCTGCTGCCCTCCCTCCCCCCACTGAAGCTGCCCTCTCGCTCATGCCCCCGAACCTCCCATCCCAGGGATCTGAGAGGGGGGTCTGAGTGCTGTCCTTCCCCGTGGAGCCCCCCCAGTCCCAGACTAGCCAGCCCTGCCTCCCTCCCTCTCCTAAGCTGCCCCAACAAAAGCTGCCCTTGTAGGAGCCAGGACCATTGTAATTAAAAAGGAAACATAATAGAGCCTCACTCTGAAGCCAAATCCCCATCCCTAGAGCGGACGCGCGGCCCGCCCCGCGCTGCCCAGGGAGGACACATGGCCCTTTTGTGAGCCCCGGACGGCGAGGGCCACTCCTGCGCTGCCCCGCCCGGCCACCACCCTCCCTCCCCGCCCTTCCCACGCACCCCGACTCCTGGTGGGCCTCGCACCCTGGCTGAGAGAGCCCGGCCTCCTCTTTTCACGGGTAGGAAACTGAGGCCCAAAGAGGCAGAGCCTGAACCCAGGCCTCCCGACGGCCCACCCAGCACATGGGCTCCATGTCCCAGAGCAGGGGCCCAGGTGGACAATACAGAGCTGGAATCGGGGAGCCCTCCTCACAGAGCCAAGCTACGGGGGACCTTAGAAATTGAGCGCCAGCCACGATTGGGCCACAGGACGCTGAAGCCCAGAGAGGTTTGATGTGACTGATGTCACACAGCAGGGACCAAACTCCAGGTCTCCTGATGCAGCATGAATCTCTCCACAGGAAGTGGCCGGCTTGTCCAGAGCACAGAAGCAGGGTGAGCCAGGCTGCAGGCAGCGGCATCTGGTGTCTGTGGCCGAAGAAGATGGCGAGAGAAGAGGAGAGCCTTCTTCTGTAGTTGGAGCCGAGACTCCTGCAGGGGTATGAGAGCTTCCAGGGGCTTCCAGAGCTGCAGGATGGGCCTCCCCGCACCAACAGCAGCAGAGGGCTGACCGTGAGCTTCCGGTGAGGACAACCCTCTTGTCATCCCTTCTGAACTTCCAGAAGCTAAGAAGTCCCTGCAAGGCCCAGTCCAGCATCTTCTCCCAAAACTGCCACCCTGCCCAGAAGCAGAGGTCAGAGCCACCCGAACATTTGGCCTCATCCCTAGGGGTCCTCTCCGGTCACCCCTGGGCTGGGAACAGCCTATGGCAAAATTGTGGGGCTGGTGGAGGCGGTCTAGGGGTCCTGCCCCCCTCCCCCCTCCCCCTGCGCCCATCTGTCTCACCCTTCTAACTACCCTCCCCACCTAGACATGCAGACTCACATTCTCCCCAGGCTGTCAGGGACCCCACGCACAGGTGATCACGACAGCAAAGGCCCAGAGGGAGTCCAGGGAGACACCACAGCCTTCCAGAGACCAGGGAGTGGGCCCCTCCCCCATGGCTCAATGTTAGGAGATCTTTGGGGGCTGGTGCGCTACCGCTGTGCACATATGAGGACACCCAGAGGGGTAGCTGCTTGAGTCGTGGGCATTGGTGGGTATGCAGAGAGGCAGGCCTGTGTCCAGGATAATTGTTTAATTAATAAAGATAAACCATCACGATTTATTGAGCATTTACTTCAAGAACTCTGTCTGTATGCATTGAAGCCTCCCTTCCTTTTGAGGAAAATACTCTCATTATTCCCGTTTGAGAGAAAAGGAAACCGCCCAAGGTCACATGGCCACTGAGCGGTGGAGTTTGGATTCAAAGTCAAATCTGACCCCCAGCCCGCAAGGATACACAAAATGTTTGACCAGCAGTCCGTCCGATCCACGCCAGTGTCATCGATCCTGCCCTGTGGACAGCTGACCCCTTCAGAACTAAGTGTGGGTAGGGGGTACAGAGGTACTAGCCACCCACCCATTCTATTCACGTCAGCCAACTCCAAGAATCCCAGGAAGTGTGTGCACATGTAAGAGTGAGTGTGAGTGTGTGTGCATGTGTGTGTGTGTATGCATGCGTATTCAGGGAGGTGCTGGCCAGGCCTGGTACTTGGTGCCACCCGTGGTCTACCCTTCCCACCTCTCCCCACAGTCCAGCCCCCTTGGCCAGAAGGATGGAGGCAGGGACACCCCTAGACACCCGGGGCAGGGAGCAGCCAGGAGAGGGGGCTGCGTGGGCCCCACCCACTCCTGCCCCCCAGGAGCCAGCCGGGGCGGGCAGGGATTAGACAGATAATGCTTCATGTAAGAACAAGGGATTGTTGCAAATGGGAAACGAGACTGGGGAGTTGTGAGGGCCCAGTTCAGATTTCTCCTGGGATGAAAACTGAGCCCTCGGGAGGAGGCACCCCGCCTGCCAGGCCCTAATCCCCATGGTTCTCACCAAAACCCCAAAGAAGAGGCTGTTCACAGGCAGCAGATTCCTGGGATTCATTAATTCGGGATTTGCAGGAGGACTGCCCTGGAGTTCCTCCTGCAGGTGGCAGCCTGCGTGGGCGGCGGGTGCTGGCTGCAGGGACACTCTGGGAGCCCTGGGGAAGAGCAGCTTGATTTGAGGCCTTTCCTGCAGAGCTGGGGCTTCCTGGGCTACAGAGGGGGCCGAGGGATTTGCTCCAAGCTGCCCAAGGGAGCAGAATCCACCCTCACCCCAGAGCAAGTTTTCTTTTACAAGTTCCCAGCTACTGAAGCCTTTCCCGTCTCTTTATGAGCTATAATTTACCTACAGGAAGATGCACAGGTCTTAAATGGACAGTTCGATGAGTTTGGATGAGTATCTATACCCGAGTAACCACCATCATGAAGATATGGGATATTTTCATCCCCCCAGAAGGTTCCCTCATAGCCCCTTGCTGCGATCCCCACCCAGGCAACCACTGACCGGCTTTCTGTCTCCAAAGCTGAGCTTCATCTCTTCAAACGCCACAGCCCGTGCTCTGCTGTCAGCGCTCAGCGGAACGTCTGTAGATTCACTCACATGATCACGTGAGACGTTGGGTTTCTACAGAAGAGTTCACCTGAGCGGAGGGTTCCCTGGATAAAATCTGTTTGCAAACCCCGGGATCTTCCCAGGCCTGAGGATCTGGGCTCCTATGCGTCCAATCCGGTGGAGTCACTCCCTGGATCTTTTCAAATCCTCGACCCCTTTCCGGCCCCATCCCAGTCCTGTGTCAAGCGCTCCTCTTGCCGCAGACCCCTCTGACCTGCCCCGCCCCCATCAGGATCCCCCCTGCTCACCCGGCCCCTGACTCAGCCCTCCCGCCTCCACTCCAGAGCAGCGCTCCGAAGGCGTAAGTCACTCTCCTTCTAGACTCCTCAACGTCTCCGCATTGCCCACAGGAGCTTCTTTGCTGGGATTCTAGGCCTCAGGGCCCAGCCCCTCTCCATCTCTGAAGCTCATCCGTTAGCATCTCCCGTCACACCCCAGGGTCCCACCCACAGAACCACTCCAGGTGGCAAAACCGCTGTGTTCCTTCCCCCTCCTCTTTCCCATGCCTCTGCTCATGCCGTCCCCTCTGCCAGGAACACTCTCCCTTGGGAGCTGTCCAGATCCAGCTGCAGTACAGCGGTCTCGGGAAGCCTGCCTTGAAGTCTCTCATCCCGAATGGATCAGGCTCTCCCTCCACCCCTGCCGCTCTCACTTCTGTGCCAACCCTGCCCTGGTCTGCACCCTTCCCCCACCTTGACTTCCAGCTTCCAGGGACGGTGTCTTCTTCAGATCTGGATCCTGGGGGCCAAGCCAGGGTTGGCACATAATAAATCACAGCGAGGTCCTGCCACCACAGCTCCCCTTACCCTCCTCAGCTCTGGCCTGGCACACACCTGAGCACAGAGAAATTGGATACCCCAATAAAGACGTTAAAAAATAAATAAATAAAAAGAAATGTGCGCTGGGGGCAAAACTCAGACCCAAAGTGGCAGGGAAGGCAGGAAGGAGGGGACTCATATCCGTTTCTTCCAAGGACCAGACAGGTCTGGGTTCAGATCCTGCCCCAGCAGTTGTGTGACTTGGCAAAGTCACTTCAGCTCACTGAGCCTCGGTTTCCTCACCTGTAAACTGGGCCTGCACATAGTATCCACTTCATTGTGTGTCTGTTTGTTTGTTTTAGGACCCATTGACATTCTGTGTGCAAAGGTCTTGGCATAACATTGCCTCTGACTGTCACTATCAAGTGGATGGCGGGAGGGAATACAAGAGGGAAGGGAGGTAAGTATACAAATGGTCACAGGTGGGGAAGACAGGGTCCCCACACCCTAAGGCCAGCTACCTCTCCCCATCAGCCCCTAGAATCCCATTCAGATATGGAGTTCCCGCTTGTCTAACTGTCCTCTGACACTGGCCTTCCTGCCTCCGACTCGGTGGAGAGGTCACAGGCTGAAATGATCAAGTCAGGCAGAATCAGGTAGAAGAAGGTAAGACGTGAATGTTCATAGCAGCACTATTCACAAGAGCTAAAACACGGAAGCAACACAAATGTCCACTAACAGATGAACAGATAAACAAAATGTGAACTGTCCACATAATGGCCATAAAAAGGAAGGAAACACTGACATAATGCTACTACACGGATGAAGCTAGAATACAGTGTCCTCAGTGAAAGAAGGCAGTCACGTAAGACCACATACTACATAACTCCACTTACACAAAATGTCCAGAACAGGCAAGTCTATAGAGACAGAAAGTAAATGAGTAGTTGCTTAGGAAATGGGGGCGGGGGCGGGGTGGGGAATATGACAGGGGAGTGAAAGGATATGGGGTCTCTTTGTGGGGATGAAAATGTTCTAAAATTGACCATAGTGACGACTGCACTACCTGTGAACACACTAAAAGCCATTATAAATTGTATACTTTAAACAAGTGAATTGCATGGAATGTGAATAACAACTCAGTAAAGCTGTTTTTGAAAAGAATGGGTGAGGGCAGGTGAGGAAGTAAGCCTCCAGCTGGGGGAGAAAAGAACATAGTCAGGAGCTCGGCAGGAAAGCCAAGCCCTGAATTTCACAATATCTTATTTTGTTCTCCCACATGCACCTCCACCATGCAGGGATTGTCATCATACCCGTTTTACAGAGGGGAAAGCTGAGGTTCAGAACAGGCCACCTGAAATCACTCATGCCTGAGATCATAGCCCAGAAACTGGGATCGGAAATTAAACAGACAGGCCCAGCCCAGGCCTGCCCACCTCGCTCCTCCTCGTGCTTCGGCGATGCTCCAGGAATGTGAGCGTGGCATCTGAGCCTGGCATAGGCCGGAGGGGAGAGGGAGTGGCCACCATGCTGGCACCAGTCCTAGGCAGATCACCACAGGTGTGGGCATCCCAGCTCAGCTCACACGGCTGCTGCCCAGCCCTGCACCCCAGGCCAGGTCTGCGTCCACACCCTGGGGAAAGCCCAAGCAGCTGGAAACACTGCCCCACCTGACAGAACCAGCCTGGCTGCCCAAGGAGCCCTGGGCCCTTCGAGGGGTGGCCGTCAGCAGGAAGGGTACCGGGCACGTGACCCAAGAGGGGAGACACTGGCTGTGTGTGTGAGCACTGGGAGTGTGTTTGTACAAGCGTTTTCCCATGTCACTCAGGGTATGGTCACAAGAGTGTGTGTGAACGCGTGTGGGAGAAAACGCGGGTGTGGGTGAGGACGGGTGTGCCAGCTTGAGTGTTGGGGTGCATCTGGGTGTGTCCTGTGCCTCGAGAAAAGGAGAGGAGGGGATGGAAGTGAGCGCCCACAGGTGTGTAAGGTGTGACTGTGGGGCACCGAGTGTGAGAATGGGTGTGGGGTGTGAGACTCTGGTGTGCCCTGGAGACCCGAGGGTGCCCTGAGCATGACGGGTGACAGTGGACCAGAGACGTGTGAGCGGGAGAGTGGTGTGACCACATGTTGTGCCGAGGGTGTGTGTGAGCCTGCACGCTCACTAGCGTCCCCTCCTCCTCCAATTGCCGTCACCCTCCTCCATTTATTTTCCTCTACCTCTTGACTGGTCCTCAGGCCATGAGTGTCCAGAGGACGGACACGCCCCTCTGGGCCAAGGGCTGCTGCTTACAAACTGGGAGAGTGCTTGCCCTTTGAGCCTCAGTTTACACAACTGTACAATGGGGATGAAATAGCTCCTTCCTCTAGAGGTTGCTGGGAGGCATCAGCAATCGCAAACAGCAAAATGCAGGTAAAGAATTCAGACTGAACAGCGGGGCTGCTCCGGAGCCCTCTCCCTGCCCTGAGTTTGCCCTGGCCGCACCCACCCAGCCAAAGCCCCAGAGAGCTCGGGGCTCCAGCCTTCTTCCTGCACAGGCAGCTCAGGGAGGCAGGAGCCATCTGGGGCCAGGACCCACCCTCCTGGGTGGGCAAGAGCAGGCCCTGCGGGGCCAGGGCTCCTGGGGAGGCGAAGTCCAGAACCACAGGTGCTCTGCCATGATGGTCAAAGGTGGAGGTCAGAGGACAGGGCGTGGCCCATTACCAATGTGTATTCATTCAGCAAACCCCTCCTAGGCACCAACTCTGTGCCAGGGCCTGTGCCGGGCACTGGGGATGTCAAAACCAACAGGGCCCCCACTCCTGCCCCAAGGGGTCTGGTGAGGGAGGGTACATGTAAATGGAGGATTTGATCCAGTGGGGTGTGTGACAGGGTGGGCGGAGGCCTAGAGGAGCGCCCAGTCCCAGCCTGGGGTGGCCAGGGGAAGGGCTCCTGGAGGAGACAAGACTCCTGAGTAGCAGTGAGCCAGGTGTTCCAGGCTGAGGGAACATCTGGAACAGAGGCCTGGGACCACCTGAGCACTTGTCATGGGGTGAGGAATGACAGGAGGCAAGACTGGAGAGGCCTTCAGGTTTGGCACATGGAGTTTAGGCCTGCCATTCTCACCCCGTCTTAACAGAGATCTTATGATTGCAAAGTGCTTTCATATCCAAGATCCTGGTCCTTGTAGCAATCCTACGATGGAAGAGGGATAAAAAGCCCACTCATCCCTTTTTACCTTGGCCACTAGGAAACTCAAAGGCTAAATCAAGCCCTTGTTTGCAATACAAAGATATCCCAGAAGCCTCTTCTCTTTCTATACCCTTTCTGATGTCTCCTTTCTCTTTTACTTTGTTTCCCTGGAAATCTTTTCAGGAATAAGCAGATGAAGAAGGAGGCAACTCAACTGTCACCTGGTAGAATATTTTGCTGGGGTCAGGGAAGGATGTGTGTATGCCCAGTTACATGTGTGGTCATTCACATGAGTACGTGTGGGCAGGGGTTCCATGTGGAACTGGCACATGTGACTGTGCTCAATGACTGTGTGTATATATGTGTGTGCACTCAAGCAGCCGTATGACCACAAGCATGTGCATCTGTGTGCAGGAGGCCCTGCCCGGAGCTGCACGAAGGTGAGTGCATACATGTGTGAAAGTGTCTGGTGGCCTGGCAGGGTCAAGGGACACACATCCTGACCCAACAAGGCCTTGAAATCCCTCATGCTCTCTCCTACCATCCCTTCCAACAGACCCTCTTTCTAATCTCTGCCTGGCACACTGCTAGCTCCAATGGAAACCAAGGTCCATAGAGGGGATGTCACCTGCCCCAAATCCCTCAGTAAGGCCAGAATCTGGGTCTCTCAAGTCCTGGTTTGGTGCTGTACCACCTTCACCCACAGGACTAGCCCTTCTCCTGCTGTGTGACCAGGGGCAGATCTCTTAACCTCTCTGAGGCCCTGCTCTAAGCTGGCTTCCACAAGGACAGAAAGCCATTTAATGAGCTTAGAGAAGGGCTTAAGTGCTTGTTGATTTTAAACAATGAAGATTCCCCACCCGACCCCCGTTTCTCCTCCAAAACACTTTTTAGCCTGCAACTGTGAAGGTGTCCAAAATCCAGCATGGAAAGAGCCCTGGCCAAGGGGTCACGCGACCTTGGGCTGTGGCTACCCCTCTCTGGGCCGCAATGGGAAGGAGAGTGCTCTCTTGGGGCATTCACTCTCCTTCTTGAACTTTGCAGATGACCCTCATTCCATCCTCCCCAAAACAATGGAAAGAACTGTTACCATGCCCATTTTTTACAGATGAGGAAACTGAAGCTCAGAGAGGTGAAGTCACTAGCCCAGGCCACACAGCTCTTGGTCTGAGTGAACTCACAGCCCACTACTATACACCTCCACACCCTACGCCACCTCTCAGAATGGGAAGTCTCCTGCACACAGTCGGGACTCCCTAAGGGCTGGAGACCTCGAGGTCCCCATGCCCCAGAACCCCCGGAAGAGCGGCCCTGGCCCCAAAGGGGACTCGGCCCCACCCTGGGAGCTGCTGGGCTGGGCGTCAAGTCAGCAGGGCCTCATTAGGACCATGTGGGCTGCTCGTGGTGCAAAGCAATTACACAGCCTAATGGGGAGAAGGTGCCAGAAACGTGTATTTACAAACAGGCCACCTCCCAGCCAAGCTGCAGCCCAGGATGGTTGTGAAATGCAGCCTGGCAGGCGGGCCTCAGAGGCGGTTCCTGGGCCAGCACTGGAGCCCAGACTGGCACCATCTGAGCTATGGAGGCCAAGAGCCGAGCAGGCCACCGCAGGCAGGCAGGTGACACTCAGAGGGCAGTCTCATAGGGAGGCCCAGGCAAAGCCATCCCATACTCTCAGGATCCTTGGCCCCCTAGCCTCCCAGCTGTGAGGCCAGAGGCAGAGCTGGGTCAGAGAGACACCTTTGAGGCTCCTTCTGCCTCCCTCTCTTCAAATGTCAAGTCCAGCCTCCTTTATAGGGAGAAGAGGACAAGGGAAAGGTCAGGACTTAGAATATCCCGAACCAACCCTTACCAGAACCCCTTACCCCAGGAACTCTTGTGCTTCTGCTGCTTGTTATATGACTGAGCAAATAACTCCCTGAGCCTCAGTTTCCACAACTGTTAAACGGGATAATAACAGTGCCAACCTCATAGCGTTGTTGAGAGGATGAGATGACGTAATTTGTGTCCAGCGACAACAGCACAACTGGCACACAGTAAGCGCTTCCTTGAGGTTAACCAATGGGGTGCTCGTAAATGTCCAACAACAGGCTCTGGGTGGGAGGCCCTGGATTTGTAGCACTGACCGATTTCCATGGTGTAAATATTCTCACCATGACCAAGTCCAAGCTACCAATATGACAGCCTGAAAACCAAGCAGGGATGAGAGGGGAAGTAACGCACTGTTATACAATGTTTCCACCAAACGGATAGAAGTAAATAACCTTCAGAGAGTAGATAACAGTAAAATAATTAGGGAGAAAATGAGCTTTGAGTATTACTTTTCTTGGCAATGTGATTTGTTTAATTGTAAATTTATAGAATAATTTTTAATGATGGCTATGCCAACAGCCAGTTTGCAAATTCCTGAGAATTTAACCATCAGATCTTGGGAGCCCGTGAGAGCCACCTCCAGCTCGCCACTGGTTTTACTCCTCAACATGTTGTGTCATAGCTCTTCGCTTTTGTAAAAGCCATTCCTTCTGCTTGGAATGCCCTTTCCAGCATCCTTTTCTCTTGGCAATCTTCTGCTGTTTCCTCAATAATCTAGGTAATATAATTTTTAAAATCCTCTGTCTGTGAAGACACCGTGTCAGGTTCATTAGAATCTCATTGAATCCTCAGGACTCTGCAAAGTGGATGTTTGTGGATCCATTTTACAGATGAGGAAACTGAGGCCTGGCCAGGACTACAAGTTGAATGGTGACCTTCCTATGTGGGAGCTGCTTCCTATGTGGGAACAGACCATGCCCAGGACCTGCCTTCCATGGAGAACCGGTGGACAGATGCCTTCTTGGCATGGTTTGAAGAATGTTCCACTTGCCTACTTGCATTTTTCCCTCTTACGCCGTTGACTTAAGCTTTGGGCCTCCATTCCTCTGGGTTAGGCGTTGTGCTGTCTGGGCCACGTCCTGCATGGGCAGATGGGGTACAGGAAGCTGGGGGAGGCCCCTGGACACACCAGGAGAGCCAGGCAGAGGCTGGATGGGACCGAAGGAGCCAGTGGAGCCCTGAAACCCACTGCCAAGACCTGGGAGCAGAGCGGGAGGGGAGGGCTGTGCACAGGGAGGCGCTGGCCCGCCCGCCAGCCTGGGGGAGAAGTTTCTAGAGGAATGTAAGCTATGAGGGAGGAGGGGGCAGGCAGGCCCAGACAGTCCCAGCATGGCCCCCTGGGGAAAGTGGTGGGGGAGGGGGAAGAAAAGCCCGAGAAGACCCTAGCAGGGCCTTGGCCTTGGCAGCCTCCCTGGAAGAAAACATCCCCAGACCCATCCATCATGGGGGTTGGGAGCCCTGGTGGGCCCAGAGGGGAGAGGTGCACCCAGCGGGCCCTGGGCTGCCCAGCAAGGGTAGGTGTGCCTTCCCCAGGCTCTGCTGAGGTGGGAGGTGGCATGAGGATGCCAGTGGGTTGTGGCAGACAGAACTGGGTTCAAACCCAGCCCGATCACTTCTTCCTGGACATGTGACCGTGAGCATGGCCCCTCTCAGTCTCTTCTGTAATCCTACCTCTCAGAGCCGTGGTGAGTGAAACACTTAGGTAATACGCAAAGTGTCTGGTGCATAGCAGCCGATAATCTCAGCCACAACGATAATCACACCAGCCGGCATCGATAGAGAACTTACCTGGGCACGGCACCGTGCGGGGAGCTTCACCGTGACCCCAGGAGGCCGTATACCGGTAACCGCATTGGACAGGAGAGAAGGCGAGCCCAGGGTTGGATGGTGTGTCCAGGGTCACACAGCCCAGCAGCTGAGTAGCTGGAAGTCTGGCCCTGACCCATGCTCTGTGCCTCCTCTACATGGCAGGCTCCCCAAGGACAGAGACGTGCCCCGTTTCTGGGTCCTCAACCCCGAGCACAGGGGCAGGCAGACAACAGGGCTCAGTGACTGTGGAATGAACGGATATACCTCGCAAATGTGATCCCTAGGGCCCCACACTATGAGGCCCCAGTGATCCCCAAGACTTGGGACCAAGTTAGTATAAGACTCGCACCCACTTGCCAGGCCTCCCTTTGCCAACGCAGACCGAGACCTTTGCCCCCAAACCCAGCCCTGGCGCTGAGGTGCTGTGCAACCTCGGGCAGGTCTCATCCCTCTCTGGGCCTTGCCTGTGGGTGATGGGGTGGGGAACTCAGACAGGGTAGGAGCTCCAGGGAGCTGCAGCTGGAGGAAGAGCCAGAGGTGAGTGAAGGGACTTTCTGCCTGGCAGAGACTTGAGCCTGAGCAATGCATCATTCCCCACCACCACCTGGAGGTTTCTAAATCATTGTTACAAAACCCAGAGATGACCCAAGAGTGCACCCCACAGCCCTTGGGGGACAGCAGGAAGCTGGCTGAGTGAAGACAGCCCACAGGAGGGGGAGGAAAGGAGTACAATGAGCAGGGAGCGACAGGGCTGCCCCCCTTGCCACCAGGCCCCAGCCCTACATGCACAAAACACACACATGCTCACTCGTCACTCACTCAGAGTCAGGCCTGGGGAGGGCTTTCCAATGTCTGCCAACCCAATCCCTCCTTTCCATACGCCCTTCCAAGGCCTGGGACTCCAGGAGCCCTCGAAGCTTCTTGGGTTCTTAGGGGTCCTCACAAGTGCCTTCAGGGCTGCCAAGGAGGGGCAAGTGGCGGGGGTGGGGGGTGGGCAAGAGCTAGAACAGCCTCCCAGCTTTTATGGGACCAAATCCACTGTTACGTGCTTTCTGGGTTGAAGTCTGAGATGTGGTTTCATTTAGAGAAAGAAATCTGTGCCCCAAACTCTGTGAAGGCCACCAGGCCAGGCTCTAAAAGTCTCTCTGGGCAGGCAAGAGACCATTTTAATAATTGAATAGCACTGGCTTAGAATGAGCACCTCCGTGCCTTAAAATGCGCACAAACTTTGAGTCTTTTTATTCCTCTGCACTTATTCTTGGAGGATCTATGAGCCGGATACAAAGCATGTGACACTTTGCACATTTTGTCCCATTTCCCACTTTTGTCCGCCCTGCAGGTCAGGTGTGTATTTCTCCCCATCTACTGATGAGGAAACTGAACAGCTCAGAAAAGTGAGGTAATTTACTCAGGGTCACAGAGCAAGGGAGGCGCAAAGCCAAGACCAGAACCCAGGTCTGCCCTATTCCAAGTCCATGCTCCATCTACCAGGCGACAGTCTGTGGTGTTTGGAGGTTATACGTGCCCTCTGCACCCTCTGTCATGTGCACATGGCATGGGCTCTAAAACCGTGGCCTCCTGGGAGGGAAAGAGCCATTCAGCACATCTGCATCTGGGTGATGGCAGTGATGAAGCGGGGTTGGGGGGAGGGATGTTCTTAGTGAAGCCAGGGCCCAGCACAGCTGTTCCAGGTATGCTGTAACTGGGACCCAAGTCAAGGGGACCTGGGCTCATTCCTGCACTGACATTCACCAGCTGTGTGGCCTCGGGCAGGACACTTCCGCTCTCTGAGCCTGTTTCCTAGAGTGTACAGTGTGGGTGAGAAAGCCCACCTCTTACCATTGACAGAAGGGTTCAGGGAGACCCATCCTGCAGAGGGCCTGTCACCCAGTAGGTGCTCAGTGATGGCTTTCTGTCCCTGCTTCTTCTCCAGGATGTGAGCCCAGGACAACCTTTGTGCAAGCAAGTGGCCTCTGTGGGCACCAAGATAATGGAAAGGGAACCTGGTGCCAGTAGCATCCACGGCACTGCTCAGCTTCTCAAGGCTGCCCAGCAAAGACCCAGTGGATGTCCTCAGCCTGGACTAGGCCCACGTCCCCACCAGCTGGCCTGGACAGAAGGGGAGGGGCTCTAGGGTTACAGGCAGCCAATCTGTAAATGGGGGTTGTGTTTCCTCTGAGGCTCTTCCTGGAATGACAGTGGCACTGGCTATCTCTGGGAGCCTCCAAGGAGCTGGAGGTCCATGAGCCCAGGCGTGCTGGAGTGGAAGAGTGAGGGCTGCTGGACACAGGAGCCAGCCTGCCCACTCCCACTCTGTCTGGTCACCTCACAGCGACTGTCAGAAATGCAGCCTCTTTGGAGAGAGGGAGGGACTAGAATCAGCTTGGGCAGTTGTCTCTGGATCTCCAGGGCCTGGACTGAGCCTAGCACCCAGGGGGGCTCAGGGGATGATGGATGGATGGAGGATGGATGGATGGAAGATGGATGGATGGGGGATGGATGGATGAAGGATGGAGGGATGGAGGATGGATGGATGGGGGATGGATGGATGATGGATGGGGGATGGATGGATGGGGGATGGAGGGATGGAGGATGGATGGATGAAGGATGGAGGGATGGAGGATGGATGGATGAAGGATGGAGGGATGAAGGATGCATGTATGCATACAGGCACAGACAGACATAGATGGATTTAGATCCTGAAAAGCCAAGTTATGACCACTCCTGCAGCAGATGCGGCCAATGTCCCCCATGCTCCCCCAGCATTCCGCATGTCATGAGTTTCTCATGCAAACCCCTGTGACTCTGCCTCCCAGCCACAGGAACATGCTGGGTCAGAAGGGCCTGGAACAGCCTTCAGCCAGACAGACAGGGGTGAGAGGACAAACACCCCAGCCCCTTGCCCCCTCTCCCCTTGGAGGTACAACTCCGAGGCACATTCTACACTCTCCCAGAGGCCCCCAGTGCAACTGAGCCCCAATTGCCACCCACCCCCGCGCCCCGTGCCCATCTGCTTTTTGACACACCCTCTATCGGCTTCATTCTTTTCCTCTCTCACTTCCGATTTGTCTACCCGTACTTCCGGAAGTCGCCTCCCAGGTAAACTGTTTGCACTCTAATCCTTGACTCAGGTTCTGATTTTGGGGGACACAACATAAGACAACCACCTCTGCTGTCTGCCTGATCTAAGACCTTGGACAAGCCATTCAATTTCCTGTGCCTCAGTTTCCTTATCTGTAGTATGGGAATAATTATTTCACGTTCATGACAGACCCATGTGGTTGGCACTGGGCAGGGTCTACCGTATGCCCCACCGTGTCCTGGGTGCTGAGGGCACAGAGAGAAGAGCAGCCACATTCTCCCTCTGGAGGAACTCATCAAAGATGGTGGAGATGGTGGGTACGAGTCCAGGCCATGGGGTCAGAAGACTCAGAATCCAATCCTAGCTCTACGTACCCTCACTGCGTGCTCCTGGCAAGCTACTGGATCACTCTGTGCCTCAGTTTACCTTTCTGTCAAGTGGAAACAGTATCAGAACCCATTTCACGGGGCTCTTATGGACAGAAAGTAAGATCGTGCAAGAGAAGGGGCTAGCACAGGACCTGACACAGCGCTCAACAAAGGGAAAGCAGGTCATCGTCGTCGTTAGAAGAGAGATGCATAAAGCGGAGCAGAATATAAGACTGTGTCACTGACGGTTTGGTTGTACAAGAGAGGGAGGGAGTTGGTGCCCTGCACTCAGAGAAGGAAGGAATCAGGCGGCCCAAGAGTGAGGCTGAAATGAGGAAGCCTCTCAGGCTGGAGCTAGACCTGCAAGAGCTTCCTGAGCCCAGACAAAGGCGGGGTGGGGGCCGTCACCATCGGCACCCACCAGCTCCACCCCACAACCCATGTTCCCACCGCTTTCCCAAAGGCCACTCGGGCTCCCTGGCCTTGCTTATGCCCTTCCCTCTGTAAATGTGCACTTCCCTCCACCTAAGCTGAGAGATGCCCCGCGAGTTCCACCCAGGGTGATCCATGAACGGGCAGAGGGCGCTGCACCAGCTGTATCCGTCTCCCCGGGCTTGCTGAAAACACAGGTTCCTGGGCCCCGGCCCTTCCGCTCCCGCTCCAGCAGGTCTGAGGTGGGGCACAGCCCGGTTGGGGAACCACTGACCTAGTGGCACACCCTCCAGTCTAGATGGGAAAACTAAGGCCCAAATTGCTGACATGTGGGGCTCAAGGTGACACAGCAAAGTGCCGAGGCTCGGGTTCCTCCCCAGTCCTGTGCTCACTAAGCCTCCCCGCCCCTTCTGGACACATCTGCCTGGTCACCATCAGGGCAGCCCCCCTTGGTGTCTTGCTCCAGGAGACACATCTGCCAGCCCCCCCACCCCAGTCTAAGGGGATGCCGAGCTCTGGGAGAAGCTGCCAGATGTTCAGCCCCAAGATGCCTCCCAGAGGCTCTGCCAGAGCTTGGCAGGTGGCAAGGCTGGGGTGCGGGGGCGAAGAGGGCTCAGCCTTGAGTATTTAAATATTTGCTTTCTTACAGAATGGCATTCTTTGGAATATTAGCCAATTTGTATAGAATTAGTCAGTGCTGGACCCCCGGGGTGACACAGGAGAATTCCAGGAGGAATGTACCTGCAGCCTCACCTGATGCGGAGGCTGCAGCACGTCTTGGCATAGGAGCTGCCCGCCTGCCCGGGACAGGGAGGGGAGATGGGTGACAGCCGGGTGGGTGGGAATCTTAGACACTCCTTGGGCAGCCTGTGCCCCACATAAATCACGAGCTGCAGCCATCAGAAACCTTCTCCAGAGCAGCAGGGGTGAGGCCACCACCTTTTCCTTCACATATGTGCACACACACCCTGGCTGAACAAGCTCAGGGCCAGCCCTGGCTCCCGGGTCAATGTCCCCACGGACCAGCCCAGGAACCACTGTGAAAGGGCAAAGGAAAAGCTCCCAAATCCTCTGCCAGGGCGCCAGAAAATGCCCTGGAGATTATACAAGAGCTAAATTCAAATCCCAGCACTGCTTCTTAACGTGCTGTGTGACCTTGGACAAGACAGTTCACCTCTCTGGGACACATTTGCCCCACTCATAAAATGGGGAATAATAAAAGTGTTTACCTGCCATCATGTAAAGGAACATGCTTCTGGGTACCATGAAGTGTTACGCACATGCTGGCAGTCAAAGCAGTATTACCTGGGATTCAGCAAACAAGCCATGCTCCCTCTGTCTAGAACATACGTATTTACGTTGATTCAATCAGCAAGCACTTCGTGAGCACCTATTAGGTGACTTTGAGGAAGCTATTTACAAGTAAAATTGGCAAGTGAGAACACAGCCTCTGACATTCCTCTATAGCTACCATGCAAATCATTCATTCATGCAAAATTCTCTCACTACTAAGAGAAAAGGTGAAAAGAAAGGTGTCCTTGAGAGGGCAATGTTTAAGCAAAAGGAATGCATGTCTAAGAGTGAAAATTCAGGTGCTGAGAATTTCAATGTACGACTAACAGTGAAATCCAAGGCCAGCAATGATACTTTTCTTGCATGCCTATCCTCTATCACAGAAGCCATCATCACCAGATGGGGTAAACACCTATGGGCTACATGGTCTTGGTCAAGTTATTAACCTCTACACCCCTGGTCTCCTTATCTGTAAAAATAGGGAAATAATACCGATTTCCTGGGGTAATTTTAAGTGTTAAGGGAAATATATCTTTGCTACTTGAATTGAGTAAGATCACTCCCTCCCATCCCCAGGGTTTTTTCATCATCCTGCCTCAGGTAGCTCTTCCCTTTCACCTTCCTTCCTTCACTCACTCAGCACATATGCCCTGAGAACACCCTATGCACTGGGCATTATTCTGAGAAGGGGAATGGCCAGGAAGGCAGCAGACGAGTCCCCTGCTCTCAAGGGTCTCACATTCTAGTGGGAGGAGACAGACCAAGGAAAGGCAACAGATAAGACCAAGACACAGGGTGATAGGGCTGAGTGTGACTATGGGCCTCTAGGGAGGTCTCTTGGGGGAGATAATGTCTGAGCTGAGACCTAAGTTACATGCAAGACCAGCCATGCAAGGATCAGGGGAGAAACCTTCCAAGCAGAGGGAAAGTCTGTGCAAAGTCCCTGAGACAGGAGTCAGCTTGGTGAGTTTCAGGAACATAAAGGTCCAGGTAGCTGGAGCTTATTGAGTGAGTGATTAGGTTATAGAGGAGGTTCACCTTGGGCCTTGGAAGCCATTAAACTCCCAAACAGGTCTCCATTCTTTCCAGCATCCCTTCACGCATTTCCTTAATGGCACAACAAGGCCCAGGACCCAGTGGGCAGAGACCACAGTCTCCTTAGAGGAAGTGGGCCAGACATTACAGATTCCCACATGGCCATTTTAACTTTTGCTGAATTTATGAAAGCTGTCTTTTTTCTTTCTTATGGGGAGCGACATCTGGGGAGGGGTGAGATCCTGATGAGTTCCTTCCTAGGAGCAGGGATGCCATGGGCAGGAATGCAGGCCCCTCTGGGAGCCTTTCAGGCCAAAGTCAGATCTTGAAAAAGCTCAGCCCCACGGGTGGGGATTAGACAGGCTACAGGGAAGGGCTGGGATTATGGCAAATCCGTCAGGCACAAAGCCAGGCAAGACTTCCCCTGCCCTCGCCGCCACCCCTGAGAGCCCTCTCAGCTGACCCCAACCCTGGTCCAGGACTGAGCCTTTGTCCCTTCCTGTCCATCAGCACAAGGGGCTGTGGAAGTGAGACTCTAGGCCAAAGCCCTGGGGAGTGGGAGGTCCCAACACGGTTACCCCCGCCCCCTTCTCCCCACCCCATGCTCTGAACGCTGACCCTCACGCTCTAGCTGCTTGGAGGTTTCCGGGCCTGTAGCCTCTAAACCAGCGCATATCCTACAGCCAGATGTGAGTCCCAGTGTGCCCCGTTCACCCTGCAATGTCCCGTTCCAGACTGGCAGCATTTTGTTGTTGTTGTTTTACATTTTTATTGAGATCCAATACGCAAAAACGTATACAAGTCATAACTGTACCGCTCAGTGAGGTTTCACAACCTGAATACATCCGAGCTGGAGAAATCTAAGCAGCTCCCGGGAACCACCCCCCACCCCAGAGCCCCTCCATACGGCTCCACCCACCCCTGCCAAGGGTAGCCATCATCTTGATTTCCATCACTGTAGAGCAGTTCGCCTGCTTTTGTACTTTATATGAATGGGGATCACACAGTATGTGCTCTCTTTGGTCGGCTTCGTTCACTCAACATGTCTGTGAGATTCACCCACGTTGCTGCCTGTGGTGATAGTTCGTTCCTTCTCATTGCTCTACGGTATTGCATCGTGTGACTATGCCGTAACCTACTGTCGATGGGCATTGGAACCGATTCCACTAAAATGAGTGTATTAGTTATCTATTGCTGCATAACAAATTATTCCAAAATTTAGCAGCTCAAAACAATAATCATTTATTATCTCACAGTTTCTGTGGGTCAGGAATTAGAAAGTAGCTTAGCTGAGTGGTTTGGGCTCAGGGTCTCTCACTAGGTTGCCGTCTAGACATCATCTGAAGGCTTGCCTGGGGCTGGGAGATCTGCTTCCGAGACAGCTCACGCACATGGCTGTGGGCAGGAGGCCCCAGTTCCTCGCCAGGTGCCAGGTGCCAGGCCTCCATCTCCACAGGGTTGCTTGGGTGTCCTCACAACATGGCAGCTGGCTTCCAGAGTGAGTGATGCAGAAGGGAGTGAGGAGGAAACTGCAATACCTTTTATGTCCTAGTCTTGGAAGTCTCACACTCCTACCATATTCTACTCATTGGAAGGGAGTCACTAGGCCCACACTCAAGGAGAGAAGAATTAAACCACCTCTTGAAGGGAGAAATATCAAAGAACTTAGGAGCATATCTTAAAACCACCACAACAAGCAACAGTTCCTTATGCATCAAGTTCAGTCTCCCTGGTCCTGGGGAATGAGGCCAATAGCCCCATTCCCGATTCTCTGTCCATCTCCCTCTGTCCAATCAGCACGGAGGACAAAGAGTCAGATCCAGGTTCTGGGCCCAGCTTGGTCAAGAGCCTCTCTGAGCCCCAAGTTCCTCTTATGAAAAATCGGGATAACAATAGTGCCCGCTTTGGGGCGGTTCTGAGGATTGAATTCCATCCAGAGAAGTCCCTTATCCCTGAATTCCATTCCCTTGTGGCACTTATGTTATAATTCTCAGTATGAAATTGAGCCAAAGCTTTTCAGAAGTTTCAGCGTAAGTCAGGCAAATCTTACAGAAACCCCGTCATCTTCCCTTCCTCCCTGGCAGCAGGGGGGACGACTAAGATGCTCAACGACCCCACCCATCATCCTGCTTCCTGTCAACTGGCCTGCTGTGGAGCTGAGATTCCAGATCTGTGGGGCCCGAACTCCCCTTGGCACGCAGCTCGCGCCCAGATGCCAGCCTGCCTGTCCACATCTCAGTTCACCCTCTCAACCCTTCATGCCGGGTACTGTGCGGATGCCACTGATCCGTGCCAAAGCACAGACACAGCTTCCACCCTCACAGAGCTTACCTACTGGCAGGCAAACTGTGAACAACTCAATTATCACTTTATGTAGTGAGAATTGCCGCGAGGGCTGCGAGAGCTTAAACCTGGGCACCTGGTCTTGCCAAGGCGGGGAGGTGGCGGCTCCTGTGGCTGGGCTCTGAGGGGTGAAGCCCAGGGAGGGGGCAGGGAACCTGGCACCGAGAAGAGAACTCACAGCTGGAATCCAGACATGAGAGCCATTGTTGTGCCACCTGGGGCTGGAGGGGTGACAGGGCCCAGACCACTGGGCTGTCAGGTCGAGTGCTCAGGCTCTATCCGGAGAGCAGCTGAGGCTGCTGATGAGTTTTAAGCCAAGAAATAACATGATCCGTTTTGTGTTTTTAAATATGTGAGCAACACATTCTTCAGTGTGCTCCCGGTTGCCCTCAGAATCACACACACACACACACACACACACGCACGCACGCACGCACGCACGCATTCAGGCAGCCACCGTACATCACTGCCACCGTCCCTTCAATAGGCTGCTATATTATCAAACACTTACTAGGTGGCTGATCTCAGTTAAGCCTCACTACAACCCTGTAAGGAAGATACTGCATCACTGCCATTTTGCAGATGGAGAAAATGAGGCCCTAAGAGGTGGAGTCATGTGCCCAAGGTCACTCGGTAGAGCTGGTATTTGAAAACGGGTCCTTCTGACTGTGCTAGGAGACTCTGGGAGGGTTGGTCCCCTCAGCCATGCCACACAGCCGGGAGCCTTCACACACCTCCACGTCTACGCCACCTGGAGCTTGGAGACCGCCAGTGGGCCCACCATTATCTCCCCTCCAAGTCTTGTGGTGACTTGGCTGGGACCCCCAAGGCCCTGGACCTGGTTGACCCAGCCTTACCCTACCTGTCCTCTGGGGCTCTCTGTGCCCATGAGACCCCCCCCCCTCCGGTTCCCGGGCCCCAGGCTCTTCTTCTTTTCTTCTTTCACTCAGAGCCAAGCAGGTTAAAAACACGCCAAAAGTGAGCCCCCTGTCGCTTTAGTGCACTCACATAATGTGGGGCAAAGAAGGCTGCATTAATCGCTCGGGACCCACATTTTTCAGTGACATTAATCTCTAGCCAGAAAAGCCTCTCTGGACGGTTCTTTTCAGTTTGAAGGCACTTAACGTTGGCCAGGGGAGCAGAAGGGGCCCGCCTGGAATTCCTCTCTAACTCCCAAACACCACACCCACCAACCCAGCCCGGCCAGCTTCCCTGGTTATGGCGGGGTTGGGGAGATGCCTGCAGGGGGTGTGGGGGGATGAGGAAGGGCAGGGTGATGAGTGAGCCGTGGGTGTGCCGCCGTGTGTATGCATGAATGTGAGAAAGGCTGAGTTTCAGCCATTGCTGGTTCTATGAGCAGAGCCTCTGGGTGGGCTCAGACCCCCAGGTCTGCTGTTCAGAGAAGTGCGTCAGTGTATGTGTGTCCCAGAACACGCACGCCAGTGACAGGGACATGTGCGTGTGTGTGACTGAAAGTGTGCATCAGTGTGTGCATGAGTGCCAGTCAAGGGTGAGCATAGGTGTACACATACCCATTAGAGAATGTGTGTGCAGGAAAAACTGCGACTATGCCCATGAGTGGAGCTGCGAGTGCCATCTTAGGGGTATGTGTGAGTTCTGAGCGCACACGTTGGGCACAAGACACATGCAAGAGTGTGTTTGCTGGAGCACACCTGTGACTGTGAGTTGATGAGAGTACCTCTGACTCTGTGAGTGCGCACAAGCATGGGGAAGGCCGTGGCCAGGTCTGGGGTAGGTCAGCAGGTGTCCCTCACAGATGCACGCAGTGCATTTGGCAGACGTCCATTGAGCGCTAACCATGTGCTGGCCCCTGTGTCAGGCAATTCAGAGACAGTGACGAATAAGGGCGTGGTGTCCTGGAGCCCACGGGACACCGCTCCACTCACAGGAGCTGTTAGCACCTCTCCTCCCCACCCCCGCACTCAGCAACTTCAGGTTGGTAGCTTGAAATTGACCACACTGAGAGTATTTACACCATGGAAACCAGCAAATGCCAAATCAGGCCTTTCATTTTCCAGAAAACCTATTGATAAACATTTACCAGCACGTCACTGAAGAAGAGAGTCAATCCCCAATCTACCAGGATCCCGTGCATGCCGACATCCTTATACACGAGTATGTTTGTGTGTTTGTGCCAATGTACCCCAAAGCAGCTTCAAAATTGTGTAGGACAGGCACACAAGATTAGCAAACAGACTCAAGGAAGAGGGAGAAACAGGCAGACTGAGGAAGTCTGATGGACACCAGTTTTGCAACACTCCAGGAAATGGATCCCTTTTTATCCCAAGAGCTATTTGTGAAAATCTCCAAAAATAAAAACAACTGCCAAGGAAAAAAACTTTAACTCACAAACATGAAAATTGCCATGATCCTCCGTCAGTACTGAGCACTGTCAAACCAAACTGACAGGGTCGCTTGGCTGTAAGTGATGTCGCTGGGTCCTGAGCCCCAGTGGTCACGCTCAGAGCTGTGCTGGCTAGAAGTGAGTAAAGAAGACAGAAGAGGCACGGCCAGAGAGGTGGGAGGGAAACGGGAGTGTGCAGGGACCCCAAAGCCAAGAGAAGAAGGAGTTTTGAGGATCAAATGACCTTCAAGGCCTGCCAGAGAGGTCCCTTTCTCCCTATTCCACACGGGAGAAGCCAGAGGTTCCGGGAGGTCAGTGTCACGTGGCTCGTCCAGATTCAAACCCGAGAGTCTGATGCCAGGACACCCAGAAGACTGGAGCACAAAGGAGTATCTACACCCTTCTTCTGAGCTTCTCAAGGCCCCAAAGCACAGGCTTGAGTCCTCTGGCCTCCTCAAACCTCGGTCATCAGCCCAGCTGCCCAGTCACACTGACCATGACCCACAGCCAGGCAGGACCCAGATTCAGGAGGCCTCTTTGGGAACATGAGCCCCAGCCAGCTCCCAGGATGCTGAGCACCAAGGGAGCCAGGTGGCACTGGGGAGAGGCCACAGAGACCCTCGTCCCTTGGCAGCCCCCCTCCCCCAGCTGCCATTGATCTCCTTGGCGGGATGACATCAAGGGACGTTTTTAATCAAAGGGCAGGAGGCCTTGGGAGATGACCGGGTTGAGGCAGTGCCGGGCAATTAATCACCTGGTTGAGGAGCCTCAGCCATGGGTAACTGGATCCCTGGAGAGCGGTTAGGCACACCCTGCATTTCATCTCTGCCCATGGCCACTCTGCGTGGGCTCTCCATGCATCTTCATTAACTCCAGGCCCCGGGGAATCAGGCAGGCACAGGGGTGCATGTGTATCTGTGCGTGGACCCTCCTGAGTGTGCCTGAGTGCATGGGTACAGGTGTATTGATGCATACATGTATGCATGCACAGGTGTGTGGCCACAGTCCTGCATGCACATGTGTGTGAGACAGACCAGAGCACTGGCTTCAATCAGACCGACCTGGGTTCAAGTTCAGGCCCCATCTCTTTCTAGCTGGATCACCCTGGACAAGTTACTTAACTTCTCTGAGTCCCTATTTTTCATCTGTAAACTGAGGATAATGATAGTGGTAGTAACTACTACACATACTCATGGAAATCAAGTTGACACTTTTCATATAGAAGTGCCTGGAACTTAATACATGTTAATGAACATATGTTCGTATTCCTCTTGCACATGAATGGGCGTGTACGTCTGAGTGGTGGGCAGGATTCTAAGAATGACCTCTAATAACCTTTGTATAATCCACCCCTCTTTGACGGTGGGTAGAGGGAACACGATGAGATATCACGCCCAGATTATGTTCCATCATATGGCAAAAAGTGAGATTATCCAAGTGGCCAAATCTAATCACATGAGCCCTTTAAAATCAGAGTTTTCTCCAGCTGCCAGGCAGAAGTCAGGGCGATCTGAAGCACGAAGGGGATTGACACATGGGAGCAAACTTCTCTGTTGCTGACTCGGAGGAGGCCACACGTGAGTGGCCCCTACAAGAGTGACCCCTGCCAACTGCCATCAAGAATGGGGATCTTGGGCTTCCCTGGTGGCGCAGTGGTTGCGAGTCCGCCTGCCGATGCAGGGGACGCGGGTTCGTGCCCCGGTCCGGGAAGATCCCACATGCCGCGGAGCGGCTGGGCGCGTGAGCCATGGCCGCTGAGCCTGCGCGTCCGGAGCCTGTGCTCCGCAACGGGAGAGGCCACAACAGTGAGAGGCCCGCATACCGAAAAAAAAAAGAATGGAGATCTTACTACTGGGCATATACCCAGAGGAAACCATAATTCAAAAAGACATATGCACCCCAATGTTCATTGCAGCACTATTTACAATAGCCAGGTCATGGAAGCAACCTAAATGCCCATCGACAGACAAATGGATGTAGAAGTTGTGGTACATATATACAATGGAATATTACTCCACCATAAAAAGGAACAAAATTGGGTCATTTGTTGAGACACGGATGGATCTAGAGACTGTCATACAGAGTGAAGTAAGTCAGAAAGAGAAAAATAAATATCGTATCTTAACGCATGTATGCATAACCTAGAAAAATGGTTTTGCAGGGCAGAAGTTGAGACACAGATGTAGAGAACAAACGTATGGACACCAAGAGGGGAAAGCTGCAGGGCTGTGGGGATGGTGGTGTGATGAATTGGGCGATTGGGATTGACATGTATACACTGATGTGTATAAAATTGATGACTAATAAAAACCTGTTGTATAAAAAAATAAATAAAATTAAATTAAAAAAAAAAGAATGGGGATCTCAGTCCTACTGTTGCGAGAAACTAAATTCTGCCAACAACCTGAATGAGTATGAAAAGAGATTCTCTCAAGAGCCTCTAGGTAGAAGCTAAGCTTGGGTGATACCTTGATTTCAGCCTTATCACTTGAGCAGAGAAGCCAGCCAAGCCCGTCCAGACCTCTGCCTGCTCAGGTCAAGGTGTCACTAGTAGGATTTTGCCAGCTTTGGGAGCATCCTGGGAGATTCCTGGGGGCCCTGGTAACTCACAGTGACACACATATGTCTGCTTTGGGCTCTGGCAGACACCTGCTCTAGTCTCCAGTCCAAAGCTGTCATGGACAGAGGGGACAAAAAGTCAGGCCTAGAGCAGGCTTAGAGGTACCCTGGGTGAGTCTGGCTGAGATTGCTGGAGAGACTCCAGCAAGTCACTTACCCTCTCTGATCCTCAGTTTGTTCATCTGAACAATGGGATACCAGCACCCAGCACCACCAGCCCCAGCACCACCTTCATCACAAGGGTAGCTTGAGTGAACGAATGGATAGTGCAAAAGCATTATGGTGTGTTGGAAGAGCTGTCCAGCAGCAGGAGAGGTGGTGGCCTGTCTTCAGAGTAAACATTCAGTCTCAGGCCGGCTGGCCAACCTCAACCAACACCAGGGCACTCAGGGGAGAAGCGTGGGCCTCACCTGGCCAGCTCCTCCTCTCCAGCCCCCTTATCCACTCAGCTCTATGTCTGTCAACTCCACCTCCAAAGTCTTTTCAACCACCTTCTCTCCGCTGCCCCTGCCTGCGGTCCAGTGCCTAAGCCTTGCCTGGATGACCACACAGCCTCCTCCTGGCACCTCTGCCTCCAGCCTCAGCCCCTGTAACTCAACCCCACGCCCTTGCTCACAGCCCACGCAGGGCTCTTATTGCTCTTGGGGTAAAGTCTACAGTCCATTCTGAAAATTAAGAATCATTTTCACTTTTGCCAAAACAACAACAACAAAAAAGCTTTTAATTTTTATTTCCCTGATACTGGCAAATTTGAGCTGTGTTGCATATGCTGATTCCCCTAGTCCCTTCTTACCTAGCTAATTCCCACTCATCTTTAAAGTTCTTAATTATTTCAGTTTTAAAAAGTACTACATGCACATGTACAAAATTCAAAAGTATAAAAAGGCAGACATCGGAAGGTCAGTTCAGCTCCAGCTGCTGTCCCCAGTCATCCAGTTCATCACTCCAGAGAAAGCCCCTCCTACCACCTCTGGGTGTGTGCACACAGATTTCATATACACGTTCTTTTCTACACAGGTAATAGCATATCATACTTCATTTTTTTTTCAGCTAACACTCTATCTTGGCAATTGTTTGTCTTGGTACATTAAGAGTTGCCTCCTTCCTTGTTAATGGCTGCATAATGTTCCATCAGAGTAGAAAATATATAATCCCTCTCCTCCTGATAGACTCAGGCTGTTTCCCATCTCTTGCTCTCACAAATATGTCACTGAAATGTCATTTCACACAAATGTGAGTTTATCTTTGCAAAAACTTCCTAGAAGTAAGATTGTTGGGTCAAAGGCAAAGACATTGCCAAGTTGCTTTCCATAAAGGTTGTAATATTTTGCATTTCTACCAGCATTTTATATTCCTTTTTCCCTATGCATGAACCCAGTGATTTATACAATGTCATAATCTTTAACTGATGGGTGAAAAGTGGCATCACACTGTAGTTTTAATGTGCAGTTTTCTTATTTTGAATAGGGTTGATCATCTTTTCATTGTCATCTCTAAGAGTCATTGTTTTCCTTCTCTGTCAGTGGTCTGTTCACATACTTCATCTATTTTTCTATTGAGTTGTCAGTCCTTTATTATTGATTTACAGGAGCTCTTTATATATGAAGGAAATTAGCCCTGGGCCTATTTTAACAATTTAAATTACTTAAATAGTTGTTTAACTGTTTGATAGAATTTCTTATGAAATGATCTGTACCTAGTGATTTTTTTTAGGAGTAACTATGTCTATTTCTTCCATGGTTATTAATCTGTTTAGATTTTAGTACCTAGATGTACTTCTCAAATATATTTACATAATCTTTTGATTTCCTCTGAAACTGGGGTTCTTCCCCCCTAACCATTTCTTATTTTATGAATGTGTGATTTCCCATTTTTTTCGGGATTAGATTACTAACATCTATTTTACTTGGTTTTCAAAAAAATAATCTTTATTAGTTCTAGTATTTTTCTGCCTTCTAATTCAGTAATATCCACTTTTATCTTTATAAATTTTTTCTTGTGATTTCTTTAGGTTTATTTTATTGCTGTGCTTCTAACTTCTTGGATTGGATACCTAATTTATAAATTTTTAATCTTTATTATATATTAACAGAAGTATTTAGAGCTATGAACTTTTCTCTGAGCTCTGCTTTAGCAGTATTTCATAGTTCTTCTATGGACTGCTATTATTAGCTCAGCTCTCTGGATTTCTGCAATCTGTTTTGATTTCCTTTTTGACGCCAGTAATGTTTAAGAGAGAGAGTGAAAATTTTACCTTTTGCTGTTTATTTCTTGTTGTATTGAATTTTGAACAGTAACTGTTATTAGAAGTAATGATAGAATTAGTTTATTTCTTCTTCCTTCCTTTTTCCCCTCCATGACACAGAGTTATTATTTTATATATCTTAACGTTTACCTTCATATCTATAACAGATCTATTACTTTATTTTTCATTTTTAAATTATATCTTTGGTCCTCTGGCTATAAAAGATGAGGAAATCTGTGCATTTACATTACTTTGTACCTTCTTTCCCCCTTTCTCTCCCAATATTTGTCAGTTATTTAGTTTCTACACAATTTCATTCATTTCCACATGTTTCATTCTGTTCCATAACCAAGACCCCCATCTTGGTTTTAGTCTTAGACATAAAGACAAATGGATTCAATTCTTTGTCAGTCCTTAGTCCTTTTGCCATAGTTTCTTCTTTCCAAGTTCATCTTCAAGAAGGGATCATGGGACTTATATTCCCTGAGTTCTTATATATTTAAAAACTGGAATTGATTTCTACAGAGCCCAGCTTGGGAAAGACCAAGCTGTGCTGGGGAGACCCTTTTTCGCTGATCCCCTGGAATGTCACCTGGGACTTGGTAGGAAGTAAGTGGCAGGAGAATCTTCTCTCGTCCCCAAAGGATTAGCAGCCATGGCCAGGAGGCCCCCAGTGGCACATCCTCCGCAGAGAGGGGGAAAGTGTGAGCTCATCCTTGCCGCTGCCCGCCGGGCGGAACGGGTGGGGCGAGGGGCTCCACCTGTTCCCGATAATCTCCCTAATCCAACCCCATAATTATTCTTTATTAACGGAGACCGCTGCCTTCGTTACACACTGAAAGGAGGGCGTCAGGAGCAAAGACACGGGGATCAAAAGCTGGTCACATTTTCCAAAGAGGTTTATTTGCCACGACCAAAATAACCTCCCCAGGGGTAGGCTGAGTTCCTGTCTCATCCCATCCCGGTGCCCAGCGTGGGAGCTCTAGGACCCTGCTTCCCCCAGCCCAGCCCAGCGATCCCTGTCAGGCTCCCACGGCCCCCCAGTCTTCATTCATTCAAACACCTCCTAAGAGCATGGTTTACACAAGGCCTTGTACTAGGCTTTGCAGATACACAAGTAAATAACATGTGGCCCTGCCCTGGGGACTGAGTATCTAAAAGGGAAGGAGCAAGTGCCCTAACGATTACTACGCAGACTGCGCAGCACCATGCTGGGGAGGACAGGTGACTGCGGAGCAGAGGTGGGTCCTGACGACACCCTCGCGAATCGGGGCGGGGGGGGACAAGCCTTCCTGGAGGGAGAGACATTAGAACCCTGTCTTGAAGTTCAGCTAGAAGTTCCTCAATGGACAAGGTGAGAAAAGGACATTCCACAGAAGGAACAACAGGGATGTGCTAGGACAAAGTTGAACTGCAATTCATTGTGGCCAGAGCAAGGGCTGGAGCTGAGGAGAGGTTTGATTGGGGCTGGAGAGGTGGGCAGGCCAAGCCACACAGGACACAAGGGTACCAGGGAGTCACTGAAGGTTTTAGGCAGGGAGGTGATGTGGTCAGACTGTGCTTTTGGAAGATCCTTCTGGCTGCAGAGTAGAGATTGGCTTGGGGGAAGCTGCTGGGAGTGAGAAATAGTTGGGGATGCTTTTAAGGGCCCAGATGAGAAATAGGGAGTTTGGAACCTGAGCAGTAAAAACAGGGTAGAGAGGAGAGGCAGAACAGGGGCATCAGGCAACGGTTACACAATCCCTCCGACTCTAGTGGCCATACTGTCCACTGAGGCACACAGACAAGAAATCAGAATGATCCCCAGGCCATTTGTGACTCTGACCATGTCACCACCACCCTATGTTCAGCCTGGCCCTAGATCTATGGGTAACTCCCTACCAGAGACCCTCACAACCCAGGGAGATGAGACACAGGGACATGAACTCCAAATTCCAGGCTCCCTGCCCTTCCCAGCCCACCCACATACACTATGTTTTCCCCACTCCCCACACACCTCTGCCCCCAAACAAGCCCTGTTCACTGCTTCCTCCATGTTCTTCCTAACCAGCCCATCCTTGCCCATTTCCTGTCCATGCCCAGATCTTACTAAAAAGCCCGGCTTGCGGGCTCCCACTGCCTGGAAGCTAGCAGTGGCCTCACGTCTGTCTCCCTCGGTCTCCCTGCCTCTCTGCAGGTCTCTGTGCTCCATCTGTCCCTTTCTGCCTCCATCAGCATCTGGAATGCCCTCTGCATTCCTTCCATCTCGGTGTGAGTCTCAGGTCAGCCTGGAGTCCCTCTCTTTGTTCTTCTTTACCTATTTCTCCGTGTGTGTCCCTCTCCACCTCTCCTTTCTCATCGGCACCTAATCCCCTCCCAAGAACTCATACAACTCATGATTCGTTTGTCTGAAACAATGCTGGGCACCAAGTCTGAGCCAGGTCCCAGCCTTGGCACTGAGGTCAAAGAGATGGAAATGAGAGCGCAGCTCTGGCCCTCTGGTCCCTTTCTGCTGCTCACCCTCCAGCAGACAAGGTGGGCAGTACGAGCCAGCAGCAGTGTTGGACAGTGTTGGAAAGATCAGAGAGGTAAGAACAGTGCCTGCCTCTGAGAGGCGCCAAGCACACTGAGCCCCAGTACTACGTTCCAACATCCAGCAAAGGGGCTGGCCCTGGGGACCAGGGTCAGAGATGAGGACAACTCACCCCCTGCCCTCCAGTAGTTCACGGCCTCATTGGGGAGATAAGCAGATAAACTCATCCACAGGAAACCGTGTGGCCTGTGCTGCAGCAGGGCTGGACTAATCGCCACAGGTCCTGAATCGCCATCTCGTATGAGGGATTGCGGGAGCCCGGAGTGACACACGAGGTGCCCTGAAATCAGGAAGGCTGGGATCATTCCACCCAGCTGGCCTTGACAAGCCCCTCCGCTTCTCTTATCCTCAGCTTCAGCCTCTGTATAATGGGTGTATCACAAGTCCCTTGAGGCTAATCAATGTGAAACATACGGTATGTGAGCCAATGTATATAAAAGTGGCTTAGCAAAGAGTCCGGCGTGGAGTGTGTGTTCAATAAACCATACTTATTATGGCTTTTTATTGCTATTCCATTTGGGCTGTGGCGTAGTAACAAGAGCAACAGGCTAGATGTTACGAGACCCACTTCTGGTCCCAGTCTTGCCACTACCTGGCTGTATAACCCTAAGCAATTCCCTCCCTCACCCTGGCACTGTTTCCAGCACTAGGAAATGGGGAATGAATTAAGACGAAAGCTCCTTCCTGCACAGACCCTTAAGATCCGAAGGTAAGGCAGGCCCCTCATAATCTCTCTCCTCCTCCTTGTCTCCCCCTTGCTCCCTTCACTCCAGCCACTTTGGCCTCCTTGCTCTTCCTCAAACTCCCCAGCCATGCTCTGGGCTCGAAGCTTTTGCATGTGCTGTTCCCTCAGCCCAGAATCTACTCCTCTCCCGCCTCCCATATCGGCACGGCTCCCCACCCCCTCACTCCTTTCAGGTCGCCTCGCAAATGTCACCTCCTCAGAGGCCCTTTCCTGCCCACCCTCATCTCTGACTTTCTCCCTAACCTGCTCTATTTTTCTCTGTAGCACTTGTCACCACCTGGTATGTTGCATACGATTGTTGATTTGTCGACCTTCCATCCCAACTCACTGCAGTGCCGGCTCCGTGAGACAGGAGGGCGTCTATTTGGTTCCCAGCTGTACCCAGACCCAACAGTGCACAGCCACAGTCGGCACTCAATTTTCGAGTGAAAACTAGGATGCACGTGCAGCTCTGGAGAAGCAGTGCGGGTGGGGCGGGGGGGAGAGAAGTCTCCAGAAGCCCCTTGGTGCCAGCTCCTGGCAGCCACGGTCCTCCACCTGCTGAGACTTCTCACCCCCTGGAAAAGCACAAAGCTCTCCTCCATCCCTGCTGGCACATGCCCCCTGCTCCTGGGGTCACGGACCTGAGACTACCACCCCCGGCCCCTCAGATGTTTCCAGGTCAGGGCAGAGGAGGAGGGGGTGGTGGCCTCTGGGCTCCATCCTTTGTCCCAGGCCCCAGCCGAATTTAATTCCAAGGTTCAAAGAGCCTTTGCCCCTTCCCAGATGAAAGGCCGCTCAGCCGGAGAGACGAGCTGGTTAATAAAGGATGGGGGTGGGGGGGGGGCCCTGGACAGGCAGGCCCACCGCCGCTCCCTGCCCACACCCTCTGCCAGTGAATGCTCTCAGCCCTCTGCCGCCGTTCCAGCCTGCTGCCCCACAAGAAAAGCCCATTAATTTAACACTAATAGGATTTTCAATTTGTCACAATCCTCGGAGATCCTGGGGAGGTGGTGAGGGGGAGGGTAGGATTCATAACAAATCTGTGTCAAAGGAAATTTTGCAGAGAGAATGGCCTGGACCCTAGACGGTTCCCTACCACTCTAGGGCCTTTGGGCAAGCCACAGCCCCTCCTGGCCTCAGTTTCCTCAACTGGAAGAAAACTAGTAAAACCACTTCGAAAGGAGACCGTACGGATTAAATGAGCTTATGAAGAACTAACATCCAGCAAATGCTGCCTGGCCAGGAGCTGGCGCTCCGTAACAAGTGCCCCCTCCTGCCTCAGCCTCTCTCCCAAATCTGCCCCCAGGTAGCACTGGCTGCACAGGCTGGAGCTCTGCCCCCACCATCCCGCACCCTGTCCCCAGCCACTGTGTCTCCAGGTCCGAGGACACTTTCAGACAAACACCCCTTGGCGGGGCGGTGGGGGGTTGTGGGGAGGCTTGTCTGGGAGGCTGTGGTCTTTTCATCCTCAGTGGGATCAGCATCCTGAATTCCTCGTTGTTCAAGGAGAGCCAAGGATTTGGAGCTTCCAAACACCCAGGCCCAGTCAGAAGGCCCCAGCCTGTGCCAACCAGCTGCATCTCAGTTACAGCTAAGAAGACAGCACACCAGCTGCCCGAGCCCTGTTCTCCAGGCGAATTCCTCCCGGGCCAGGAGATGCCAGACAGAGGGGACCGCGTCGGTGCCGCCCCCTGGCCATGGGCTCAGCTAGGCGCTTCTCCATGGTCTGAAAGGGAGGGCCACCCTGGTGCAGGAAGGAGTCTGGGCGGGTGGGAGACTGGGGAGATGTGTCTGCTGCTGCAGTTGACAAGAGACTGAGGTGGACATGGAGAAAGTACTGGCTCCAGGATGCCCAGAGCCAGTGGACAAGCAGACCTGGCCAGGCCCTAGGCCTGGCTCAGAGCCATGCACCCTGGGTTGGCTGCCGCTGATACCACCCAGGAGAGAGAGGTGGGAAAGGAGGACTCAGGAGCCCAACCCACCACCCCCCGGGCTCTGGGCAGCGGCTTCCTGAGCAAAGCCCTCATTACCAGACTGGACAGGCCTGGGGCCGGCGGGGGAGCTCCAGCCAGCACTGCCTGTGGTCCCTGCTCGCTTTTGCCTCCATCTAAACCATAATTTACAACATCGCGAGTCCTTGGCATCACATGGTCCCAAACCAGATAGAGATGGGAAGGAGATGGCAGGGAGACAAAACTGAGGGGGGTCTCAATTACTCTATGTTTCAGTCACCACTGACCCACTCAGGTGCAAAGAGAACCACATATCTTACGAATCAAAGAAACAGAAGAAGCAAACTGGTGTTCACCGTCATTTTAACAGTCACGGGAGGAAGCTTGATGGGGACGGTAGGAGCCTTCACAAAACCAGCACGGATAAACCCAAAGATGCTGGAATGAACGCTTGTGGGTTCTCAGGCCCAGGACAGAATGCTGAGTGGATGCCGGGGAGAAGATTCTAGAAGGGACTGTTGTAAACCGTAGGAAGTCACTGTGGGTTCCAGGTGGAATTCTAGAAGGGGTTGAGAAAGAGGGGCAGCCTGCCCGAGACGGGGAGAGTTAGTCCTGCTCGGGTGGTAGATGAGCGAGGCGGGGAAGGACCCCTCGTACATGGGCCCATTTGGTCCCACAAAACTTTTCAGAACATCTTTGCTTAGGCCTAAGTCACATCCTCGGCTCGAGCTGCAAGTGTCCAGCTCTGCTCACAAGCAGGAAGCGAGACTCCAGGAAGTCAGTGGCAGTATGTGCCCAGGCCGCAGAAGGACCACATCACTATATCCAGGAGTCCCTGGAGGGGCCCCTGGAGACAGCATTCAGAGTGCCTGCCCACTACTCAGCCACGGCTCCCTGAACTGCCAGCTCTCACATCGGGAATGACCTTCAGGGCTTCACCCAGCTTTCAACCACACTCCAATCTGGCTGTATGAGCCAGAGAGTGAGTTGCTCACTCTCTCTGTGCTTTTAGTTCACTGGGTGAACAATATGAAGAAGGAGGAGGTGGATTAAGAAGGCTTCTCCTGGGCTTCCCTGGTGGCGCAGTGGTTGAGAGTCCGCCTGCTGATTCAGCGGACATGGGTTCGTGCCCCGGTCCGGGAAGATCCCACATGCCGCGGAGCGGCTGGGCCCGTGAGCCATGACCGCTGAGCCTGCGCGTCTGGAGCCTGTGCTCTGCAACGGGAGAGGCCACAGCAGTGAGAGGCCCGCGTACCGCAAAAAAAAAAAAAAAAAAAAAAAAAAAAAGCCTTCTCCTCACCCCTGTGCTTGCCAAGGGGGAGGAGGGATGAGGGAGGGATGGACTGGGAGTTGGGATTAGCAGATGCAAACTATTAGATATAGAATGAATAAACAACAAGGTCCTACTGTATAGCACAGGGAACTAGATTCAATATCCCGTGATAAACCATAATGGAAAAGAATATGAAAAAGAATCCATATATACGTATAACTGAATCACTTTGCTGTACAGCAGAAATTAACACAACATTGTAAATCAACTATACTTCAATAAATAAATTTTAAAGAAAAGAAGAGTTCTCCCGCCCTATAGAGGGCGAAGGCCCTCAGCAAAAGAGCTTGGTGAGCCACGCTCAGGATGAAGAGACAAGTCTATCCCTGGTGGCATTTATTTCATTAGAAAGGGTTTTAAGAAGGGATGAAAGCTATGGATTGGGAATGTGAGACCTGTCCTTCATCCATTCATTCATTTATATAACAACTATTAATTGAGTGCCTACCTTAAGTCAGACCTCAGTCCTGGGACCCAGTGGAGAACCAGTACCAGGCCCCTGCTTCCAGGATCCAGACAAGGATCTACCACAGTGATGGAGGTTGTGCCGGAGGCCACATGGGGGCCTTGGGAGCACAGAAAAAAGAACCAGTCTGGATAGCCAAGGAGCCTTCAAGTAAAAGTGACCTCCAAGCTACAGCTTGAAAGATAAGGAAGAGGCAGCCAAGAGAAGTGAGGGTAGTCAGAGGGACAGAGGTGGGGGACTGACATTTGCAAAGGCACGAGGCATCTCCTTCCTTGCCGCCCTCATTTCTTGACCACTATGCAATCCTCTGAAAAAAAAAAAAGAATAAATGAATAAATAAACAAGTAAATGAACAAAAAGTAGAGGGGATACAGATATATATAACACAGAAGAAGCATCCAAACACCTAAAAAAAAAAAATCCTTGCAGACAATGAGGACTTTCCTTAGGCGGGGCCAACCATCTAGTTATCTCCGCACCAAATAGAATGGCCCGTAACTCTGACTTCTGATTTCGTCAACAAAACCCAGGAAGGAGACAATGGTTCTGTCCCCTCACCCACTGATGGGGCCTCTGCTCCCACATCCAGTTTCCCCCCTCCCCCACTCAAAGGCTGTGCACCATCCCATTCATTTGCCTATTCAACAACATCTCTTGATCATCAACCATACACCAGGCACATGGAGTGAGCACCAATGCTAAAAGCCAGACTTGGTGGTCCCCACTTGATATGTCCACCCACCTTTGTGGGTCTCCATGATCACAGCAGACACCTAGAAATACCTGGGTGGATGTCAGGCTGTTGGAGTCATCCCAGTAAGTCACCAATCAAGGGCAGGACTGGGCCTGTGGAGAAACATTCCTCCTCTGCTCTCCCGCCCAAACTCGTGGCCAAAGGCAAGGCACACGCATGGCTGAAATCCCATCAATGGCGCCCGGCCAACTGGCTGCCACTTGCTTATTTGGCTTGGAACAGGAAATACATTTTTCTACTATTTATACTGCTGACCTCAGGAATAAACTAATTACTGCTGCAAAGCTGCATTCCCACACTGTCCAGCTCACATCTGTAACCCCTGGTTGGGACTAAAGCAGAGGAGGTGCCAGATGGCTGGGTGGTTCAGGGGCTCTGGCCCAGTGGCCACTCCTGCCCTGCTCCCTAGGTCTTCAGGGGAGAAAGAATTGAGACCACAAGTCACCCCTACTGGATCTTCAGCTCTGACCAAGAAGAGATCTGCCTGTTTCCTTCCTTTGCCTTGAGCTAATCACTTCTCTGAGTCTTGGTTTCTTGATCTACACAACGGAGGTGTGGTAATGCGGAGCTCAAGCACTGCCTTGTAGAGTAAAGGACACCATGTGTGAGAAAGCTTCATGTAAGTGTGATTACCCCAGAAGACCCCTCGGCCTGAACAGCCAGCTCCAGCGGCCAGTCTGGGCCAGGGCAGCAGCCTGCAGCTGTGCTGCAGATTCGACCACAGTCCTCATGCCCTGATGTGTGAAAGCAGACGCCTGCCTGAGACTGCTGTCTCTCGCAATCAGACCAACTCACAAGCCAGTTCTGTGGACACAGGCAGGCAAGTCAAGCACCATCCGTGCGTACCCAGGAAACAGAAGCTGAATGAATGGATGTATGGATGGAAAATGATGCCTAAGACATAATGCTAGCTTAACTGATTTTTTCTTAACTTACTGAAATGAGCCAACTATTTGGCCCAGAGATTGACAAACCTATCTGTAAAGGGCTGGATAATAAATATTTTAGGCTTTAAGGGCCATACAGTTTCTGTCACAACTGTTCAACTGCCACTGTAGTGTAAAACCAGCCACAGAAAATACATAAATGAATGGGCAGAGCTGTGTACCAATAAAACTTTGTTTACAAAACAGGTCATATTTGGCCAAGCCCTCCTGCTGAACTAGCCAAATAGTTACTATGGAAGCTCAGCAGTGTCCTTGATTCTTACTCATCACCCCTTCATCAAATGGGTCACCAGGTCCTTTCAATTCTTCCTTCTAAATAGCAGCTGTTGCCCTGGTCCAGCCCCATCACCCACCACCTAGACCCTCCAACAGCTCCCCACCTTCAGCCTCTTGCCCCTCCAGTCCATCTTCTGCTGAGACATCTATCTAAATCACCAATATGTCTGTGTCCTTCCCTCTCCTGGCTCCAACTGTCCTGAGCGCAAGTCATTCAGGCTCTGGGTCCCACTGTCCAGCCTCATCACTCACTGCCGTCCTCAACTCCCATCCTCAGCTCTAGCCAGACAAACACTTTTCCGTTCTCCAAACACATCATGCTCAATATTTCCCTATGCAAGGAAAACTTCTCTCCCTCTGCTCCCCCTGGCCAACTCCTATTCATCCTCCAGGTCTCATATCAGATGTCACCTCCCCTGAGAAGCCTTCCTAAGGTGCCAGCTTTCCCCTAACACTGAAATGATCACACTGTGACACAGACGGCCATGTGTTCAACAAACCCCATTTCTCGTTCTTCCTGGGCTCAGAGCTAGACTACTTTCCCCATCCCCCTTTGGAGTTAGGTGGAACCATGTGACTGAGTTCTGGCCAATGGAAGGCGGGCAGAAGTGACGGAGGCCATCCCAGGTCTGGCCTTGACTTCCCACATGATCCTACAGGTGCTTTCTCTTTCCCCCATTCCAGCTGAATGAAGAGGATGCTGAGGATCTACAGGAGGGTAGAACCACCAGCCTGGGTCCCCGAGTCACTCCTTGGATGAGAGTAGCTGAAGAGAGCCACCTGACCAGAAATTCCACATTGCATTAAGCTGCTGACATTTTAGAGTTGTCTGTTACAACAGTTAGCCTACCCTGAGTAAGCCAATACTCGAACGGAATTAACTGCTATTTGTCTGCCCTCCCCAGTAGACTGTAAGATGCATAAGAATAGGAACTTGTCTATCTCACACAACACCATATCCCCAGAACTTAGCATCCATGCCCTGCATATTGTAGGAACTCGATATCCGTTCGTTGGTTGGATAAATAATAAATAAGTGAATACAACCTTAGTGGATGGGGTAGGCTACTCTCATCACTGTGGGGACACTGTAGCAACCCAGAGCCCACCCAGCTCCAGGAGGGAGACTCAGTTTAAAGCTTTGGCCTAGGGGAGAGCAGCCTGTGCAGATTCCACTCCAGGGAGCTGAGCTCAAGCAAAGCCAGGGCCAAGGTCATCGATCAATGTGGGAGCCGAGGGGCAGAGTGCCCATCAGGGGCTAGAGTGGCAGTAACAAGAAGAGTCAGGAGGATGGGATAAAGTGAGCATGGGACTAGGAGTCAGGAGCCCCAGATTCTGGGACCCGCTGCATGACCTTGGTAAATAACTTCCCCTCTCAGAGTCTCAGTCTCCCCCTGCTGTGAAAGAAAAAGAGGGGGTTGGACAATCCCCCCTCCAAAAAAAAGTCTCTGGAGCCTGAAAATATAAAACGGATGCACGTGGAATGGCTCTAATTAAAGCTAGAGAAAGGTGTCAGAGCCAATCCCTACCAATCTCCTGAGGCACCTTCTCAGAACCTTATGCTCCATCCTCTCTCAGCCAGACTAAGACTTCCCAGACTCTCGGCCTAGACAGAAGCTTCCAGATCACCCAGCCAAACCCCCAATTCCTGCTTGAACACCTCCAGTGATGAAGAACTCACTACCTCCTTGGCAGCCCCTAAGGCAACACTAACGGTTAGATTATCCACCAGCTGCAGTCTGTAACTCTGGGCTGTGCACCCTGGGTCTATGTTCTCTTCCACCACAGTCTCTGAGCAGCCCAGCTAGAGACCACACCTTGAAAAGCTGGCCTCCGAAAATAACAGTAGTAGCTAACAGGTTTTGGCCATGTATTTTTCTAAGCACTTTACATATATAACACATTCAATCCATATAGTAACTCCATGAAGTATGTACTGTTATTATTTTACAAATGAAAAAGTCAAGGCATAAAGAGTTTAAGTCACTTATGCAGTGTCATACAGCTAGTAAGCAGTAAAGCTGAGATTCAAATCCAGACCATCTGATTACCTGTTCTCAACTGCTTCTCTGATGTGGAGAAATCCGGATGCAATAAAAGGGAGAGGACCATGGTGGTTAATATCACCTGTATAATAATACTTGTATATGTGCCTGGTGCTTTCATAATAAGCATTTTTCAAATACTCATTGATTTAATCCTTAAGCAATTCTATAAAGGAGACACTATTATCAACCCTGTTTTACAGATGAGGAAGCTGAGTCACAGAGAGGTTAAGTAAATGACTCAACGTCACACAGCTTATAAGTGGTGGAGTCAGGATTTTAACCCAGGCAATTTGGCTCTGGAGTCTGTTGAAAATCTCAAAGAATTGACAGAAAACTGGAACTATTATAGCAGGGGATTATACTAAGGTTTCATGACACAAGGTTAATATACAAAAGTCAATTGCTCTCCTATACATCAGCAATTAACATGTTTGACACCCAACGTTACCTTTCAATTATACATATATTGAGCATTTGCCACGTGCTAGCCCTGTGCTGGGTGCTCCATATGCAGTAGCTCATTTAACCTTCTCAAAACCCTGTATGGGCAGAAAAAGCATTTGATAAAACCCAATACCCATTCATGATTTAAAAAAAAAAAAAAAAAACCTCTCAGCAAACTGGGAATAGAGGGAAACTTCCTCAACTTGATAAAGAACTACCAAAAACCTATAGTTAACATCATACTTAATAGTGAGAAACTAGATGCTTTCCCCCTAAGACTGGGAACAAAGGAAGAATGAATCATTTTACAACTCTTAGTCACCATTGTGACTGGAAGTCCTGCAGTAAGATGAGAAAAGGAAGTAGGAGGTATGCAGATTGGGAAAGGAGAAATAAAGCTGTCTTTGCTCGCAGATAACATGATTGTTTATGTTGACAATCTCAAAGAATTGACAAAAAAAACCTCCTGAACTATTATGTCAAGGGATTATAGCAAGGTTTCAGGATTCGAAGTTAATATACAAAAGTCAATTGCTCTCCTATATACCAGCGATGAACAACTGGAATTCGAAATTAAAAACACAATACCATTTACATTAGCACCAAAAAATCAGATACTTAGGTATAAATCTAACCAAAAAAATATAAGATCTGTATGACGAAAACTACAACTCTGATGAAAAAAATCAAAGATCTAAATAAATGGAGAGATAGTCTACGTTCATGAATAGGAATACTCAGTATTATTAAGATACCAGTTTTTCCAACTTCGCCTACAGATTCAATGCAATCCCCATTAAAACCTGAGCAAGTTACTTGTGGATATCAACAAACTGATTCTAAAGTGTATATGGAAAGGCAAAAGATCCAGAATATCCAACACAGCAATGAATAAGAAGAACAAAGTCAGAGGTTTGACACTACCTGACTTCAAGACTTACTATAAAGCTACAGTAATCAAGACACTACGATATTGGCAAAATAATAAGCAACTGGATGAATGGAACAGAACAGAGAACCTCCAAAATGGGCCCACATAAATACAGTTAACTGTTCTTTGACAAAGGAGCAAAGGCAATTCAATGGAAAAAGGATAATCTTTTCAACAAATGGTGCTAGAACAACTGGACGTCCACAGGGAAAAAAGAGAATCTAGACACAGTCCTTACACTTTTCAGAAAAATTAACTCAGAATGGATCACAGACCTAAAGGTAAAATGTAAAACTAAAGTATTTCCAGAAGATAACATAGGAGAAAATTTAGGTCACCTTCGGTTTGGCAATGAGTTTTTAGATACGCACCAAAAGCAAGATCCCTAAATGAAAAACTTGACAAGTTGGACTTCATTAAAATTAAAAACTTCTGCTCTGTGAAAGACACTGTTAAGAGAATGAAAAGACAAGCCACGGACTGGGAGAAAATATTTGCAAACACATATCTGATAAAGGACTTGTATCCAAACATACAAAGAACTCCTAAAGCTCAATAGTAAGAAAAAAAAAATAGAATTTAAAAGATGGGCAAAAGATCTGAACACACTTCACCGAAGAAAATATACAGATAGCAAATATGGGTATAAAAAGATGCTCAACGTCATGTCATTAGGGAATTGCAAGTTAAAACAATAATGAGATATCACTACATACCTATTAGAATAGCTAAAGTCCAAAAAATTGACATCACCAAATTCTGGTGAGGATGTGGAATTATAGGAATTCTCATTCACTGCTGGTGGCAATGTAAAAATGGTACAGCCACTTTGGAAGACAGTCTGGCAGTTTCTTACAAAGCTAAACATAGTCTATCATACAATCCAGCAATCATGCTCCTAGGTATTTACACAAATGAGCTGAAAACTCTGTCCACACAAAAACCTGCACACAGATGTTTATAGCAGCTTTATTCATACTTTTCTCAAACTGGAAGCAATCAGGAAGTCCCTCAACAGATGAACAGATAAACAAACGGTGGTACATCCATATAATGGAATGTTATTCAACAACAAAAAGAAATGAGCATCAAGCCATGAAAAGACACGGAGGAAACTCAAATGCATATTATAAGTGAAAGAAGCCAGTCTGACAAGGCTACATATTTTATAGTTCCAACTACATGACATTCTGAAAAAAGGCAAAATTATGGAGACCGTATAAAGATCAATGGTTGCCAGGAGTTCTTGTGGCTGGGGGAGGGGGAAGCAAGGGAGAAGAATAGATGGAACACGGAATTTTTAGGGCAGTGAAACTATTCTGCATGATACTGTAATGGTGGATACATGATGTCATGCATTTGTCAAAATCCATATAACTGTCAACAAACAGGGAACCCTAACGTAAACTATGCACATTAGTTAATAATAATATAACAATGATATATCAATTACAACAAATATACCACACTAAAGCAAGATGTTAATAAAAAGGGAACTCTGGGGCTTCCCTGGTGGCGCAGTGGTTGAGAGTCTGCCTGCCGATGCAGGGGACACAGGTTCGTGCCCCGGTCTGGGAGGATCCCACATGCCGCGGAGCAGCTGGGCCCGTGAGCCATGGCCGCTGAGCCGGCGCATCCGGAGCCTGTGCTCCGCAACGGGAGAGGCCACAACGGTGAGAGGCCCGTGTACTGCAAAAAAAAAAGGGAACTCTGTGTGTGTGTGTGTGTGTGTGTGTGTGTGTGTGTGTGTGTGTATTGTCTGTTGAGGGCTATGTGTGGGAACTCTCTGTAGTATTGCTCAATATATCTATAAACCTAAACTTGTTCTAAAACAGAAAGTCTATTAATTTAAAAGAAAATCCCTATATGGGCAGATTATTATTACTCCTATTTTGGAGAGATTATTATCACCCTCATTTCAAGGAGGAATATTTTATTTACCCTCTTTTATAGAAGAAGACATTAAAGTTTAAGGAAGTAGCATGCATCATTCAACGTCACACAACAGGCAGGCAAAGGGCAGGATCGAGCTTTGATTAGTGGACAGGTGGCCAGAAACCCCTCAGGGTGCCCAGAAGCTACCAGTACTTGGAACAGACACAGACATTTGAGCCCCTGCTCAGCTACCTCCCACCCACATCCCTGCATTAAGGCCCTTCTGGTGGATCAAAGCAGAGACCTGTAGCCTACATACTGAGGCTGCTACGTGTGCAGTCATCACTGGGCTCTTCGTGCTTACCATCTATATGCAGGAAACCCAGGCAGCGTCTGCAAAAGTCTATCCTTGTCAGGTTGGTTCGGTACCAAGAGGTGAATTGATGTGCAGAACAGAAAGACAGCTTAGGGTGGAAATTAGACCTTTGCCCAGTTGCCATGGCACCAAATAGACTAGAAATATAGGATGTGGGTATAAATTGGTCCTGTCACCACCACTTATTCCAGCATGGTAAGCCCATGATTGAAAGGGACTTCCAATGGCATCAGGTCCAACAATAACCTCCCACCACTACCAGAACCGAATGGGCTCCAGTTCATGGAGAGGTGACATCTGCCATGGGAATTGCCAAGACCACCCCTGGATGGGAATCAGGAGTGGAATGGATGGCAGTTTCCTGAGTGCTGACTGTGAAGCTAATTTCAGACAAGTGGGAAATGCCTAGGACGACTGGCAAACCCCACCAACCTCTGACCTGGGGCAAGGAATGTTTGTGTTCCCCCGGAATTCATGTGTTGAAGCCCTAATCCCAAACTGATGGTATTTGGAGGTGAGGCCTTTGGGAGATAAGTAGGTCATGAGGGTAGAACCCTTATGAATGGGATTAGTACCCTTATAAGAAGAGACACAGAGAGATGATCTCTCTCCTCCACGTGAGGACACAGCAAGAAGATGGTCATCTGGAAACCAGGAAGCAGGGCCTCACCAGAGCCTGACGATACTGGCACCCTGGCCTCAGACTTCCCACCCTCCAGAACTGTGAGAAATAAATTTCTGTTGTTTAAGCCACCCAGTGTTTGCTATTTTTGTTATAGCAGTCTGAACTGACTAAGATGGGTGTTAAGATTCTTGCCAAGAGCCTGAGAGCCATCAGAGATGAAGGAAACATGTCCATCTGATGCCTGGTCAGAGAACCACAGGGCAGCCTGGAAGCAGGAAGAATCATGACCACAGACCCTTGGGCTATCCCAGGGAGGACCTTCTGGCTGGGGGAAGAAACAAACAACAGTCTGAGAACATGATAAAAGACTCTTCTTTGTCTATAAGAAGGTTTTTCACCCTGAATACCTATGTTTCAGCTCCCAGCCGGAGCCATTTATGAAGGCCTTTCTTCTACATAATCTTATTTAAACTCTCAACAGCCCTGGGAGGTGGGTGTATACATCTCCATTTGACAGATGAGGTAACTGAGGCTCAGAGAACTGAAATCACCTCATGCTCACAGTCACATGAAAATTAATGACCAGAACTCCTCCTCAGACCCTCTGACCCCACACCATACCTCTTCCACTACCCTGACATTGCCCAGCACATAGAAAGTGTACAGGAAAACTTGACAGAGTTTCACCAAAAGGAATGTTGTCCTTTAGCTCCACTTCTGCAGGGGTCCAGCAAAGGGCTGTCTTTTCCCACCATAACCCCAATAAGTGAGGGAAGGTGGCTTCATCCACCACCTTGGGTCATGGTTACCCACAGCAGAATGTCCCAGGCAAACCTGAGGCGGGGTCACTGAGAATGACCCTGGGCCAGAAGGAAGGAGGCTGTGTCTCCTCCACTGTCTGGAGGACCTAAGGCCAGTGGACTTGGCCTTTGAAGGAGAGGTCAGACCTATGGCTTATAGCCTTGGCTCTGCCACTGGCTGGCCCCATGATAAGGATAAGGATCAAGAGCCTTAAAATAGCCATACCTTTGACCCAATATTCCATTTCTGAATTATGGATCAGATAGTGAGGTTATGGACTACAACTCATAGATGCTTTCCTAGTAATTGAAATTTACATCTATAAAGATTTTGAGATAACAGGAAAATTTATATTCCAATGTTAAGTATAAAATGGAATACATAATTGCCCACTAAGTATAACCCCAACTATGTAAAATAAAATGTGAAGAAAAAAAGACCAGAAAGAGACACACCATGATATTAGCATTAAATAAATAGAAAAGAAAATGACTTCTGTCTACATGTTATTTCCAACTTTTCTGCTTTATTGCTTCTGTAAAGGAAAATATAAAATCAACTTTATTTTTTTTAACATCTTTATTGAGGTATAATTGTTTTACAATGGTGTGTTAGTTTCTGCTGTATAACAAAGTGAATCAGCTATACGTATACATATATCCCCATATCCCCTCCCTCTTGTGTCTCCCTCCCTCCCTCCCTATCCCACCCCTCTAGGTGGTCACAAAGCACCGAGCTGATCTCCCTGTGCTATGCGGCTGCTTCCCACGAGCTATCTATTTTACATTTGGTAGTGTATATATGTCCATGCCACTCTCTCACTTCGTCTCAGCTTACCCTTCCCCCTCTCCACTTTATTTTTAAAACAAAATATAATGGGTTAGAAGATTCAGTGTCATAAAGATGTCCATTCTCCTCAAATTGATGTGGAAACTCAATGAAATCACAATAAAAGTCTCAGCAGACTTTTTGTGTGTATATATATATATATATATATATATATATATATATATATATATATGTGAAAAGCGACAAGCTGATTCTAAAACTAGTTAGGATGTAAAGAACTGAGAATAGCCAAGTCAAATGTGAAGAAGAACAAGCTAGAGGACTTCATACCATGTGCTATAGACTAAATGTTTGTGTTCCCCCCAAATTCACATGTTGAAATCCTAACCCCCAATGTGATGATATTAAGAGGTGGGACCTTTGGGGGGTGATTAGGTCATGAGAGTGGAGCCCTCATGGATGGGATTAGTGCCCCTATGAAGGCGACCCCAGGGAGCTCTCTCATCCCTTCGGCCAGGAGAGGACACAGTGAGAACACAGCCGTCTGTGAACCAGGAAGTGGGCTCTCACCAGACACTGAATCTGCCAGCACCTTGATCTTGGACTTCCCAGCCTCCAGCACTGTGAGAAATTTCTGTTGTTTATAAGCCATCCGGTCTACGGTATTTTTATTAAAGTAGCCTGAAAGGACTAAGACACTACTTATACTACATACCACGACTGTTGTAAAAGCTAGAGCAATTAAGACAGGATGGTATTGGTGCCAGTATAGACAGACCAATACAATAGACTAGAGAGTCCAGGAACAGACCCACACATGTGGTACTTGATCTACAATAAAGCTGACCCTTCAGTGTGGTGGGGAAAGGGAGGGCTTTTCAATAAATGGATCAACTGGGTATCCATATGAGGAAGAATATCTTGACCCCACTGAAACACCATGCACACAATTATTCCAAATAAAGTATAGATCTAAATATGAAAGATAAAATGACAAAGCTTCTAAACATAAGAGAATATCTTCATGACCTTTGGGCTGGCAAAACTTTCTTGAACAAGGCACAGAAAGCACTGACCATAAAGGAAAAAGACTGCTAAATCTGGGTACATTAAGATTAAGAACTTCTGTTGATCAAAAGGTACCACTATGAGAGTGGAAAGATAAGCTAAAGAGTGGGGGAAATCTTTGCAATACGTATATCTGACAAAGCACTCACATGCAAAGTATGTAAAGCGCTCTACAAATCAACAAGAAAAGGACAATATCTCAGTATAAAAGTGGGCAGAAGAAATGGACAAATCCTTCACCACAGAGGCTCTCCAATGGCCAGATTAAAGTCGCATGTTGTTTCAAGCCCATATTAATAGCTAAAATGAAAAGACTGACAAAGTGTTGGCAAGGATGTGGAGCAACTGGAACACTCATTCTCTGCTGGTGGAGTATAAACATGTACACCCACCTTGTTAAACTGTTTGGCAAAATCTACTAAAGTGAATATACACAGCGTGCCCTCTTTATCTGCAGGTTCCACATCTGCAGATTCAACCAGCACTGGATCAGTTCGTGTACCGTGTTTATGATCAGCAGTTGGTTGAATTCAAGGATGTGGAGCCCGAGACGAAGGGCCTACTATGGGACTTGAGCATCCACACAGCTGAGTATCTATGGAGGGTCCTGAAACCAATCCCCCTCGGATACCAAGGGAGGACCGTACATACTCCATGACCCAGTCACCTCATCTGTAGGTATAAACCAAAAGAAATGGGTGGCCATGTGCCCCAAAAAGCATACACAAGAATGTTCTTGGCAGCATTAACAGCCCAAAACTAAAAAGAACCCACACATCCATTAACAGTAGAATAGATGGATAATCTGCGGTACAGTCATACAATGAATTCTACTCAGCAATGAGAAATGAGCAGTCTATGAATACACATAACAATGCATAACTCTCACATAGAGGAGCTTAAGAAAAAGAAGCCAAACACAAAACAACTGCATGCTCTGCTGACTGCACTTATATAAAGTACGAAAACAGGCAAAACTAATCTATGTTGATAGAAATCAGGATAGTGATTGCCTTTGAGGGATGGTTAGAGAATGGAATGGGGCACATGGGGGAGGGGGTGTCCTGGGAGTGCAGGAGATGTCCTTGACCTGGGTGCCGGGTGTTCAGGAGAGAAAGCTACTCTCACCTGGCCTTCCTCCCCATTCCCCTCCTCATCCTTGAGCCAGAGCTTTCTACCTGGGCAGCCTCTCCTTCTGGAACATTCCAACTCCAGACTTCACATCACGATTCTTGGACACCTTCCTCCAGCTGAAGGCCACCTCAAACACTCCTGTGACACTCACGACCCTCAGCAGTGCCCTCACCTTGTCCCCCTTCCTGATCCTTCCACACCCCAACCCGCCCCCCCCCCGTTTCCTGAACTTCCCAGCCCAGCACTGCCCCACTGCCCTCCATCTCTGCCATCATCCTCTTTAAAGCCTCTCAGTGGTCTCCTAGCCTCTCCCTGCCTCCTCCCAAACACCTCCCGCACATCAAGAGAAGTGTCTCCTTCTTTCCGTCCCTCAAACTCGTCCGTGCATCTGCTTGGTGCTCCCTCCTCCCCTACCCGTGCCTGACCACCTCCCCAGTCAACCCTTCCCCTACTTCAGACTCAGCTTAGTATCATTTCATCAGATGAGCCTTTCTCCATCCCCATTACACCCACCCAGAGCTGCCGGCCCTTCTCCCCCAGTGACCTCCAGAGCACTTGTTATCACCTGATGTTCATGCATCTTCCCACTAAGCTCCATGAATGAGGAGAGGAACTGTGTTGTGCCACTGTCTGACACAAAGGAGGTGCTTGGGAAGGACTTTAGAATGGTGGGACGAATGGATGGATGAATGAACTATATGGCTGTGTCCACAGTTATCACTGTCTCCTCAACCATGTGACCCTCAGGGAGCCTCCCCCTTTGCCAAACTACCTTCTAGGAAAGGCACGTTTTGGCTCATCTCCTGACTGTCTATTTCACTCCTGCAAAACCAGGCATTTCAGGACAGAATCCACCAGGCTTGCCATGGTCTTGAATTGACCTTCATTACTCAGGACCATTTTGATTACAAGTGACAGGAACTAGCATGAAAGGGAGAGATTATTGACACACACACACACACACACACACACACACACACGAGTCTGCTTTGGCTTCAGGCAAGGCTGGCTGCAGACCGTCAGCCATTACATCAGGCTTCTGTCTCCTCCCCATCTCTGAGCCAGCCTAACCCTCAGGTGAACAGTCCCTCCCCTGATGAAGGCAGAATGGCCACCAGCAGCTCCAGGCTGGCCTTTTACGCTCTCGCTAACCCCAGCAGAAAGAAGGTCTCTTTCCCAATGATTCCAACAAAAGTCCCAGATCTTGGTTTCACTGGCCAAGTTTGGATCTATCCCTTAACCAGTCTCTGTGGTCCAAGGGATGAAATGCTCTGATTGGCCAGGCCTGGTCATGTGCCCACTTCCTGGAGATGTAGACCCAGCGTGTTGGCGAGAGCCCCCCTTTTTATGAGTTATAAAAATGGCAGTGACCGTTTATTCCAGGCTTTGAATGGTCCAGACCTTTCACTCAGTCCTACATCTGTGTTCCCATTTCATCTTTAGAAGGATCCTGCAAGGACAAGATTATGATCTCCATCTTAGAGACAAAGAAATGGAGCCCTGGGCAGGAAGTGACTTTCTCAACGTCAGTGGGGGGAGCAGGCTAAGGACCTGGCTCCCAAGTCCACAGCTTTAGCCAGGCCAGCTTCTCCCTGTCTCCATGATCTCACCCTCCACTCTCCCAATCCCCAGCCCCGCCCACTAGTCTCTGCTGTGCCCAGGACTCAGCACATCCCAGACACCAGGAGAGCCTACAGGAGATGAGACAGGGCATGCCCTCCATCCCTCCATCTGCCCATATACCCATCATGTCTCCTGCCCAGACAAGCAGGATGGAGATGGACAGGAACGGTCACCATGGCTAAGCCTTGGCGACTTCCCCACTCTAGTGCTCCTGCCCCTCGCCTGTCCACCCCGCCCCAGGACCTGCTGCCAAGCCTGGGGAAGCGGGTGGCGGTGAGCCCTGACTGGGCAGCTGAGGGGTTCCCAGCCTCCCCAGTCCGAAGGAGGCCAGCCCCCTTGGAAGGGCAGGTCCTCCCATGGCTCCCATAGAAGAGTGGAGACGAGGAGTTGAGCCCAATGGCAATCGAAGGACAAGACAGGGATAAATATCACATTTGGATTAGGTTCATGTCTTAAATGTATTTGCCCTTTGCAAATCCTTAGTCAAACTAAGATATACCCCAGTCCCTTTTTCACATCTTTCCTTGAATCAAGTCCCAGAAATGAGGTTCTAGTTCAAACCACACATGTGGATCTACCCTTTAGGAATAATAATAACAACAGCAGCTCTTGTATTGCATCAGCTCCACGCCAGGCGCTGTTCTAAGCACTTCACAAATTATAACTCAGTTCTTCCTCTCAATAATTCTATGAGGTAAACATTATTCTATCCCCATTTTACAGGTAAGGAAACTGAGACACACGAGGGAAAATATAAAGCCACTCTTTGACTTCTTTGGTGATTTACATTAGCTCGGCCTCTGACTGCTGAGAAGCCTGCATGACGGAGCCCAACACGCTTGGCCCGCTTGGCTGACTTCAATGGGTTTTGCTGCATCTTCATCTTTAATTGTCTACTTTCATTATGTTCTATTTCGCAAGCAATCCCAGAAGCTTTTGGAAATAGGTATGGGTAAAATCCTAAATGATTTTTTAAACTAATTTCTTCCAATCATTTGTATACTTAATTAATTCACCGAACAAATAGCACCTGATAGCAAGGCTTGTAGGGACAATGTAGGGGGCAGACCTGGGAGGCCCGATAAGGACAGGGGCCAGATCACCCAGCACCCATGCACCACAGTCAGGGAGTTGGATTTTATCCCATGGCAATGGGAAGCTGATCCAAAAGGCCACAGAGCCTAGTGGTTAGGAACATGGGCTCTGGAGCCAGACGGCCCGAGTTTGAATCCTGGCTCTATCACCCAACAGCTGCACGACCCTGGGTGAGTTACCTTTCTGGGCCCTCAATTTCCTCAACTGTAAATGGGGTTTGAAGTAGTACCAACCTCAAAGGATAGTCGTGAGGACTGAATGAGTTTGTACATTTGAAATCTTAGGGGAGGGCCTGACACATAGGAAGTGCTTTACCCTGAAGGTCTTTAAGCCATGTCCACTGGAAAGAGTAAGGACTCCCATTTTGCCACTAGGAGACTGCGGTCCAAGTGACGTGGCCACCTCCAAGGTCACATAGGTGGTTAAAGCCACACAACATCCACGTACGAGGGCCTCCTGAGAGCCAGGGCTGTGCTGGGTACTGAAGCACCTCACTGCCTCAGACCCCATCCTAAAGGCGCCCACCCACATGGGACTCAGAAGGAGACCCCAGGCCTAGGGTCTGGGCTCAAGTGCTTTTGGTGTTCCAGTTACTCAGCTCTGCACCCTCACGGGGCTCCAATTACTCTCTAATCAAGCTCAGCTCTGCACCCTGCGGTCCAACCAGCAAGTCCTCCATGCAGTGCCAACCTCAACAAACACCCACCGTGCATCCAGCCCTCAGGGAAGAGGTCAAGGTGCCACACATGTGACGTTGCCTTTGAGGAAACCCTCTGTCTTCCACATCCCTCCTGGGTCCTCCCCCAAAACAACAGAAGCTAGATAATGTGTGTGAAAGCACCAGGCCAAGTGCTTGGCACACAGTAGGCACTTCGTGAATACCTACCTATTTATTGTGAGGACCATCTCACTAGACAAGTGCAAAGAACTGATTGCCTCTGTCTGGAAGAAAATAAGCCCAGAACATGACAGGGGTCACAAGATAATTCAGCATGCCAAGCTCTGTCCCATTAGTGGCCTCTCACCATCCTGGCCTTGTCTGATGGGGCAGACTCTGAAATGGGATCTAGGCACTTGGGGCTGAGTCTTAGCTTTGCTGTTAGTTCCATTTGAGCCTTTGGGTCTCCATGTCTCTGTTGGTGAAACAAGAGGTTTGGACTAGGCTTCTGTGAGCTTACAGCTATTTGGCCTCTATTCAAGGCATATTCACTGGTGCCTCACTCTGTGCCAGGCCCCTGGGCTCAAGGATCCCACAGTGCTGGAGGGGAGACCCTGTCTGGGGGCATACAGAGTAGTCACTTGATCAATCCTGGAGGACTTCCCAGAGGAGGTGATGTCGGGGCTGAGTCTCACAGGATGAGTAGGAGTCAGATGGGCCAAAGGGTGAGGATTCCACCTTGTGGTACTGAGCAGTCACAGTCAGACTAGTGTGACAGAGAAAGCACCATGGCAACTCAATGGAGCAGGGACTAGAGGGGACATCTGAAGTCCAGAGAACAGTTAGGGGCAGGTGATGGGATCCAGGTGGCCTGCGGACATCCCAGGCTGGAGTTGATTACAAAATGTTCTGGACTAGGGGCTGGGGACTCCTCAGGCTGCAGGTGGGGGCCAAAGTCATGGGAACAGACAAAACTGTAAAGAAAGAGTGTACCGAGAGGAGCAGCTGGCAGAGAAGGGAGGTGGGAGAACGAACCAAGCATCCACCAGCCGGGAGCAGAAAGAGGAGGTGCAGGCCAGGGACCATGCTCCCCAATGTGCTACCCACTCAAGAGAACGAGGACCTGGAGGGTCTGTTTCCCATATATCCCCCCACTCAGCACAGAACGGACACATGCCCAACAAACGTTTGTGTTTTTTTGTGTTTTTTTTTTTGTTTTTGGTTTTTTTTGCGGTACGCGGGTCTCTCACTGTTGTGGCCTCTCCCGTTGCGGAGCACAGGCTCCGGACGCGCAGGCTCAGCGGCCATGGCTCACAGGCCCAGCCGCTCCGCGGCATGTGGGATCTTCCTGGACCGGGGCACGAACCCGTGTCCGCTGAATCAGCAGGCGGACTCTCGACCACTGCGCCACCAGGGAAGCCCAACTTTGGGGTTTTTTAAGGATTTAAATTCAGAGATTAAGGAAACCCAGGAGAGGTGGGGGGATAGAAAGTCCGGGGAGGAGAGTGGACTTCCAGGAGGAGAGAGCAACCTCCAGCTTCAGTGCTGCTGAGATGTCAAGACCGTGGGGTTTTGTCCCAGGATACTCCTCGGTACGCTTGGTGGGATTGGGAGGTGGGGAAAACAGACTGCAGCGGGGTAAGGAGTGGCTGGCAAGTGAAGACATGGAGACTGACCGTGAATGCAGAAGACTCTCTCTAGACCTTCTGGTGGAAAATAGAGGAGGAGGGACTTCCCTGGCGGTCCAGTGGTTAAGACTTTGCCTTCCAATGCAGGGGGTGCGGGTTCGATCCCTGGTCGGGGAGCTAAGATCCCACGCGCCTTGTGGCCAAAAAACCCAAAACATAAAACAGAAGCAATATTGTAAGAAATCCAATAAAGACTTTAAAAATGGTCCACATCAAAAAAAAAATCTTAAAAAAAAAAGAAAGTAGAGGAGGAAGAGGGAGAAGGGGAAGGAGAAGGGAGGCGAGAAGGAGAAAAACAGTAGCTGGAGGAGAGTGTGAAGCCAAGAAATGGTTTAAATCCAAATTGGTTACTTGCTGAGTGACCTCAGATGAGTCAAGTCACCTCTCTGAGCCTCAGTTTTCTCAACTGTAAAAGGAAAGAGCTCCCACCTTACAAGGGGTTGGGAACACTGAGTGAGTTAACCATGCAAAGCACCTAGCACAGGGCCTGGCATGCCACAGGTTCCCAGGTGTGTCTTTGTCATCCTCACACCTGAGCCCCACCCCAGCTCAGGAAGGGCAGGACACTCTCATTAACAAATCATTATCTCCATTTACACACGAAGAAACTGAGTCACAGAGTGGCGAGTGGCTTCTTAGTCTCTACTTCCTCAGTCCCACCCCCAAACACACACAGCAGCCCCAGTCCTTCACTCATGTGGGAAAGGTAAGTATCTGGCACAAGGCCCGGCACAAGAAACATCTGTTGCTTGAACGAAGGGGAGAGAACAAGATAGAAACCAGAGGAAGGCTGCCTCAGCCTGGCAGCAACAGTGCTACAAAATAAAAAGAGGATCCTGGAAGGTAGCCAATCACAGCCAGGCATTGGGTCTTAGGGGCCAATCAGAGCCAGGCGTAGGAGCCACAGGAACCATCTAGTCCAGGGATTCTCACATTGGGGTATCTCTCAGTTCACCTGGAGAGCCTGTTAAAACAGTCCTGGATCCCATCCCAAACCTACTTGGATCAAAATATCAAGGGGGACAGTCCAGGAATTTGCACTGCTAACCTGGCACCCCCATGATGCTGATGCAGATGGCCTGTGGGCCACTCTTTGAAAGAGACAGATGGACCACATTTTTATTTTACAGAGGAGATGACCCAGGTCCAAGGAAGGGAAGACTTAAGATTGAGATCACAGGCAGAGCCATATAGGGTCTGACTCATAGCCTGGGTGTCCAGGCTCCAGGCCACTGTCACTCCTGGGGCCTGCAGGTGCCCTAAGGGTGGAAGGCAGGACAAGGAACAACAAAGGGGAAGAAAGAAGGGAAAGTATAGGATAACAGTCACATTTAAGGCAAGTAAGTTTCCGGAGGTAAGGCCCATTGCCCAACCTCAGAGCTGCTGTGTCAGAACGTGAACCCACATCTGTCTGATGCTAGTGTCGACTCCCTAACCACCTGGCAGAACTGCTTCCCAGAGAAGCCAAAAGAGGAAGAAGAGGAGAGGAGGGGGCAGCAGCAGAGGGTCTTGCAGAGGCCCTAGGAGAGGGAGGTGGTGTGGCCTGTGTGGAGAGGGGGCAGAGTGCTCTCTCGCCTGGTGGCAGAGACAGGCTGGCTGCTGTGGGGCAGAGCGCCTGCCCATCCTGGTGCCCGCGGTTGCCATGCCGACCCCCAGGCTGTGTTTGCGGATGTTGTATTTGATTTCACACGTTTGGAACTCCAATTACGTCACTTCGCAACACAGGGTTGCCATGACAGCTGGCCCCACGTTCCCGGGTGGCTCACACCTTGGAGGAGGAGGAGGGGCTCAGCTGGCTCACCCCCACCAAACCTCAACCCAGAACCCCCTTGAGCAGGGAGGCCAGGAATGTGGGGTTGGGAAGCACCTTGGAAATTAGTTAACATCTACATTTCGTGAGGGGGAAACCAAGGTCTGCGTGGGGAGTATGTGCCTCCTGAACCCTGACCGGTGTGCTCCCCACATCCTACACCCTACGTTCCTTTTAATGGAGTCTTTGCACACCTGGCTGCCCATGAGCTGAGCACCTGACAGCTGGCACCCAGCAACCAGCCTGGCCGTCTGCCCTGACTCAGCTCTCTGGGGCCTCGAAGCCCCTGGTCAATACGCTACGTTTACCAACACACACACGGGCAAGTGCGGAGGTGGGACAGAGTGGCTGAGAACACCAGCTTTGGTGCCGGACCGGGTTCAAATGTTGGCTTCCCATTAACCAAGCGTAAGCTCTGGACAGTTCAGACCACCTCACTGAGTTTCCAGTTCTACATCTGAAAACAATCATAGTGGTACAGGCTGCAGGCTGCTGGGAAGATTAACTGCATTTGTACATATAGAGCACCTATTACCTTATTGAACAGATAGAGAAGATAGTGATAGTTGGTTTCTTTTTCTTCTTCTTCTTTCTTTTTTTGTTTTTTTGTTTTTTTGTTTTTTTGTTATTGCCCTGTCCCTGTAGCTAAATTCTAGACAGCTCCATCAACCTGCTCTGTGACTTTGGGCAACTAACTTTCCCTCTCTGGTCCTCTAAACTAGTAATGCAGTGATCTTTCCCCAGTGCTCACTCCCTCAGCATTAAACTCTCCATCCCATCCCTTAGCCCTAAATTCCAATTATTTAGCCTCTTATTTGCTGGCTTCCATCTATCAGGCAAAGTCAAATAGAAAGGCTGTTGGACTTGCTTCAAAAACCTCAATGGTCCCAGCTTCTTCTCTCACCAGCTGTGGGAAGAGAGCAAATCTGTCCATGGCCAGAGGCCCTGTCCTTCTTCTCTGTAAACGGGGACTGGTGATCCTTCCCCGACCTCTCTGCCACAGGCTCCCCGAGAGGATGCAAAGTCTCTCAAAACTCATAGGACTTTTTTTGTAATCAAGGCACTACCACAGCCAGCCTTGCAAAGGATCTGTCCCCAGAATCTAAAAGAGAGACACTATTTTAATTCCTATTTTTTTAGATGAGGAAAACGAGAGCCAGGGAGGTGACAGGAGCTGCCCACAATCTCAGCAAAAAAAATAAAATAAAATCCAGAAATATGCGAAGAGTTGTTACTGCAGAGGATGGCCGTGCCCCTGGGGCAGCCGCCATAGACTGAGAGCTTCCTGTGACACCAGGGAAACTCACCTACTGCCCCCAAGGCCACCCAACTCCGCACCTGGCCTCGACAACCCTGGACACGTCCCACATGCAAAGCCAGGACCAACACAAGCTGTTTCCCCTGGATGCCGCCTCCACCTTGCATGTACTTGAGTTTGCTGGAAAAATCAAACACTGCCACATGTGTGGGAGACATGCTCACTCAACTCAGTCCAACCCAGTGAGTCTTTCTGGGCCCAGACTCTGGCTAGGAGCAGAGCACAGGCTTGATCCCCCTGGGTTCAAATCCTTGCTCCCCCACTGCCATGCTGCGTGATCCCAGACACTTGACCTTCTGAGCTGCAGCTTCCTCATCTGTAAAATGGGAATGAAAACCCTCATTTCAGAGTCCTCGGGAGGATGAAATGACAGGGCAGGGGCCAGAGTTTCTGGCACCAACTTGCTCCCTAAATGTCCACTCCTGCCTTTCTTTCAGGCAGCCAGCCCCATACTGGGGGCTAGAGAACAGGAGAACTGAGGCCATGGTCCCTGCAACCCAGGAGCTTTTTGTACCAGCTCATCAGAGGCAAGACTAATCCTCATGAGAGAACTGAAGACAAGACAGTGTCCAGTCAAACACTGAAATGATACGTCCAGTGGGTTGCGAGAGATTGTGAGCACAGAGAAGGTGGACGGCACCGTGGGCTGGAGGAGTCAAAAAGGACTTCCTGGATGAAGAGTAGGGAAGCTGAAGGGCTGCCTGAAGACAGACATGTAAGCAGATAATCACAGTGCAGCGTGACGTGTACAGCAATAAACAGAGATGGCAAAGGAGTGGTACGAAGGCCAGAAGAGACAGTTTAGTGAAGGCGTCACAAGGGAGGAGACTCCAGAGCAGCGTTTTAAAGGATGAATGGGCTGTGCAAAGGAGGGAAGGTGGGATGTCACTGTGAGTAGGCAGAGGGAACGGCACCTGCAAAGGCACGGAGGTATGAAGCAGTCCAGGGCACTCGATGAATTACTGGACCCAAAAACAGGTAGGTGTTGGTTAGAAAGAGAGACAGAGGGCAGATCAGGGGGGCCCTTAAAGGCCAGGCTAAGGGACTTAGAATTAGTGGGGACCCCGGATGGCCCTATGGGGGGAACTGACATGACAAGATTTGAGGTTTAGAAGCAACATTCTGATGAAGAGGGGGTTGGGCTATGGACACTGAGAGTGAAATCAGAGGCAGGGAGACCAGAGAGAAGGTTTTGCAGTGGTCCCACTGAGAATCAAAGGTGTGAAGGAGAATAAGACAATTTAGAAAGTAAAACTGCTAGATTTTTTGTAGTAAAACATACGTAACATAGAATTTACATTTTAACTATTTTTAAGTGTACGGTTCTACGGTATTGACTACATTCCTATTCTGTAACCATCACCACCATCCGTCTCCAGAACTTTTTCTTCTACCACAACGGAAACTCTATAGCCATTAAACGCTGACTCCCCATTTCCCCTCCACCAAGGCCCTGGCACCACCATTCTACTTTCTGTCCTCATGAATTTGACTACGCAAGGTTCCTCATTTAAGTGGAATCACAGGATTCCACTTGTCCTTTTGTGACTGGCTTATTTCACTTAACCATAATGTCTTCAAGCTTCATCCATGTTGTAGCAAGTATCTGAATCTCCTTCTTTCTTAAAGCTGTACAGCATCCCGTTGTATGGATACACCACATTTTGTTTATCCATTCATCCATCAGTGGACATTTGGGTTGCTTCCACATTTATGCTATTGTGAATAATACTTCTATGAACTTGAGTGTACAAATATCTCTTCAAGACCCTGTTTTAATTCTTTGGGGTATATACCCAGAAGTGGAATTGCTGGATCATATGGTAGTTCTTTGCTCAACTTTTTGAGGAATCGCCATACTGTCTTCCACAGTGACTACACTATTTCACATTCCCACCCAGCAATGCACAAGGGTTCCAACTTCTCCACATCCTTGCCAACACTTGTTATTTCTGGTTTTGGGATAGCAGCCATCCTGATGGGTATGAAGTGGTAACTTACTAGATCTTGATGAATGACTGCATGTGAGGAGTTGAGGCAGTAGGAGGATGAGGAAAAGGAGGAGAATGACTTCAGGGTTTGCAACTTGGCCAAATAAGTGGATGAAGATTCACCAGCTGAGCTGGGGGGCCTGGGAGGAGACACTGGCAGGAGGAAGAACTCGGGGGCCACAGAACTGAGGGTTCTGGTTGAATATTGGAGTCTGGAGGTCTGTGCTGAAAATTGTAAGTCACCAGCATATGATGTGAAGCCAGGAGCAATAACAAGATTACTTAGGAAATATGGGATACAGAAGAAAAGGGAGGCCCAGAACAGAGGCCTGGGGTCCCCACAAATGGAGAGAGAGCGGTAACAGTCTGAAAGATAGGAAAGCCAGGAAACCATTCTGAAGTTGCATAGCCTAGGATTAGATTCTGCTGTAAGCGACAGAAAACCCAATCAGCGGCTTAATCAAGATACAGGTTCTATTTCCTCCTACATAAAAAGAAGTTTGGAGGGAGGCAACCCACCATCATCAGAGACTCGGGCTCTTTCTGTCTCTTGCTCTGTGCTATTTTTAGCGCTGATTTCCACATTCAAGTTCGCTTCATCATCAAAAGATTGCTGCTGCAGCTCCAGCCATCATGTTCACGCTCCAGAAGCAAGAAGGAGGAAGAAACAAGAGTAGGAAATTTGCCTCCTTGCTGATACTGCTCGGACTCTGTAAAACAGATTTCCTGGAAGCCCTTTCCCATCCTTTCCCATAGCTTCCACTTACACCTCATTGGCTACCCCAGGTGCAAGGGAGGCTGGGAAATGTGGCCTTTTAGCAGAGCACATTGCTTTCCAAAACAAAACCTGGCTTCTATTAGTAAAGAACCAGGGGAGAATGGCTCTAGGGGAGGCCATTGGCAGACTCTAAAACAGAAGGGGGCACTTTCCAGAAAGGAAAAAAAAATGGTAGGATGCATTAGCTGAGGCATAAAGGGTTAACCACTGGATTTAGCAATGAGGTTACTGATGTCCTTCTGCAGGATGACTTGGGAGGGTGGATGGCAATGGCTTGAAGCATGAAAGGGGGAAATGAAGGCATGTTACCTGACCACACTTGGGAGGTTCCAGGTGAAGGGATGAGCTTGGTACCTAGAGACAAGACATGGGATCAAGCGTCCTTTATCTTGAGATATGAGGACTTAAACATAATAATAGGCTACAAGGGCTGAGCCAGAGAAGTGGGGTGAAGGGGTCAAAGAGAATGGGAATTACTGAAGGTGCAAGGCCCCAGGGGAGATGGGAGAGAACAAGGGTCCAAAAGAGAGTGGAGGGAGCAGCCCTCACCAGGCAGAAGGCCTCAACCTGGGGGCCAGAGGACAGAAGATGAAGATGGTGTGGAGAGGGGTGAGGGGGTGGGAAATCAAGGACGTTCCCACCAGGGCCTGGGGGTCTTGATGAGGCAACAGGCAAGATCACCCCTTCCATGTGAGAGGGCTGGAAACAGCCAGGGGCCCCGAGGAGGGTGATGAAGGCCAGGTGAGGTGATGAGGGCCTGGAGAGGGGACCACCCGCTCAAGAAAAGGGCCTGAAAGGAGGTGCTGAGGGCCCAGCTATGGCTGGAAACCGTGCATCTGTAGCAGCTGTGACCCATCAGGCAGCGATTTTCTTCAGTGATGCTCAAGTAAGCAAGCAGCAGAGAGAGGAGGGTGGGGTGATCAGGACCAGGGGCTCTGGGGGCAGATGGAGGCCTGGGGGAGGGAAAGGAAGGGCTCAGGAAGCTGCCAGCTCAGCGCAGCTGTCGGTGCAGGAGGACGGGAGCTGCTCAGCATCAGGGAGTGGAGCTCGGAGTAGGGATTCAGAGGAGGCAGTCCTGGGGGATGATGAGGCCCAGGGTGGCCACGGGGTGGGCAGGTGGAGGGAATGGAGCCACTGGAGACAAGGCAGTCCAGGAACTGAGTGACCAGGTGCTAGACAGGCCATCCACGAAGTCACTAAAGTCACCCTGGATGACAGTAGGATGGAGTGGAGGGAAGGGCGTGAGCCAAGTCTTCAGGGAATGTGCAGGGTGGCAGGGAGGTCAGCGGGACGGCAGTGACAAGGATCCCAGCCTGCCAGAGAATGGCAGGGTTAGGAAGGCGTGTCCCCAAGGAAAGCTGGGTCCTACGAGGGGGAGGGAGCTGGTGTCAGGCTGAGAAGGTGGCGGAGCATCTGTGAGCTATAAAGACATCCAGGACCTGCACAGGGGCCAGAGGCCAGGGCAAGGATGGTGTCTATGGTGAGGGGAAGGAAGGCAAGAAAATGGGAGGATGAGACTGCATTATCCTACCATACAGATGAGAAAACAGAGGCCCAGAGAGAAGAGACTCACCCAGGGTCACACAGAAAGTGACTGAACTTGAACCGGACCCAGGCCTTTGCTCCGGCCATTCAAGCCTACACAGATCCCTTCACATCTCTAGGCCTCAGTTTCCCCATCCATCAAACAAGATCAGCAGGTGTGGTGGCTAGATCTCAGCCGCAACCCATGAAGATTTGGGGGTTACACAAAAGTTCTTGGGGTGAGAGATCCCCTTCTCCCAGCCCTGCCCATTTAACTGAGTCACCTCCGAAATGACAGAACTTCAAAAATTCCCCCAGCTCTGTGTTAGGTCATCAGGGGAACTGAGTCACAGGAAAGGTGGAGACTACAAGGAAGCTGGTGGTTGATGCAGGTGAAATCGGGCTGCCACCAGGACCATCACACAGGTGCCCTCTCTCACAAGAGGTGGCATCACACCCACCCTTGGTAACCCACCTGTGTTGATCTGGCCACAACAAACCCTGTAGAGTGAATGGGCCTCAACACCAAAGGCTTATTCCCCACCTCCCTGCCTGTCTTCATCCCACCCCAGTTCCTCTACAAGCCTCTGGAGCCGTCCTCCCACGGCTTGCTTCTTGTCCCTCTCCTGCTGTAGTCTTCCATAGCGCCCCATTGCCTATATAAAAAATCAGGTTCTTACCTAGCATGCCAGGCCCTTGTGACTCAGACGCATTGCCCTCCACAGCAACACTATCCAAGAGTCCTCCACTCCAACCCATGCTTCTCAGCTCCAGGCCTGGGTCATGCCATTCCCCAGCCCCACCCCCATCCAATAGGGAATAGCGTTTCCTCTCTGCCGATCCAAGTCATACAAATATAAAAACAAAACCCCGATGTCACCATGTCCTTTAGGTTCACCGTGGTCTTAATTTCAAAATAAAATCATTCAAAGCCCTATGCCCCATACTTCAGAAAGCCCAAAGCCCTTCTTGATGTTCCTGGGACCTTGTGAGAAGGTTTAAGGTTCCTGTCTCCCTCCACTCCCAAATCTGCTCTTGGCCTGAGCCACGTCTCCACTGCATCCTGCTGTCTGCCGCCCCTCTCTGCTCCTGTGTGCAGCCTCTGCCATGACTCCTTCACCCCCAAAGGCCACAGACACAAGGCTGTGTGTGCAACAGAACCCACTGAAGGGTCAGGGAAAGAAGGGAGACTCCTGGACCTAACCAGCAACACCACCAAAGTGACCAGTTCACTGTTTGGGACATTCCAGGGCCCTCACTGCCAGCCCATTCCCTGCCTCTGGCTGCTCCCACCTTCCCAAGCCCCTGTCTACCAAAGAGCCCACTGCTCATCCCCACCCAGCTTTGAGTCTCTCTCCAGCGGCCCAGAGGTGACTCCCAAACTCCTCCCAAAATCTCTCTCCAGCGGCCCAGAGGTGACTCCCAAACTCCTCCTCGTTACACAGACCCACGTCCTTCACTTTACAAGGAACTTCCTCTTCTAGACCAGGCCCGATGGGGGGTGGGGTGGGGAGATCCTGCCCTTTCATAACCAAAAAGGGCCTCTCAAGGGGTTTTGGCGCAGTGGTTAGGAATCTACCTGCCAATGCAGGGGACATGGGTTCGAGCCCTGGTCCGGGAAGATCCCACATGCCGCAGAGCAACTAAGCCCGTGCGCCACAGCTACTAAGCCCGCGCGCCACAACCATTGAAGCCCGCACGCCTAGAGCCCATGCTCCGCAGCAAAGAAGCCACCGCAATGAGAAGCCTGCGCACTGCAATGAAGAGTAGCCCCCACTCACCACAACTGGAGACAAGCCCGCATGCAGCAACAAGACCCAACGCAGCCAAAAATAAATATGTAAATAAATTTATTTTGAAAAAAAAACATTTAAGAAAGAAAAAAAGGGGGTTTTCTGAAGTGAAAGTGCAGCCTCCTTCTGTTACAGCCCCATCTCAAGTGAGGAGCAGCTGCCCTCAGTCCTTTACTTAAGTAGCAATGTTCTTGTTTTCGTAGAATGGAATTTTAGAGTCAGAAGCAGGACCATCAAGTCCAAGGTCATCATTTAACAGATGAGAGGTCGACAGAGACCCAGGGGTCAGGATCCCACCCAAAGAAAGCCCAGCAATTCAATGCCAAGCCTGGGGCAGAACCTAGTTCTCTGATTCCAGGTCTGGGGCTTCTCTGCTCCCCACACCACCTGCTCCTTCATATCCAGTACAAAGCAGGGAGGTGGGCAGGAGGGACCTGACATTTACTGAGCACCTACTATGTGCCAGGCATGATGCCAAGCACTTTATGTACATTATGTCATTTAATCCCCACATCTACTCTTGAAATGGGAAATGCTATTATCCCCATTTTACAGATGAGCAAACTGACACCTGAAGAGGAAGCCCACGGTCAGTTGCCCAAGGTTCACCAGCTCAGAACTGGAATTAAACCAAAGCCAACTCTTTAGGAAACTGACCAAGCTTGGTCTGAAGCAGGGTTCTTATTCTTCATCACAATAAAAGCAAACACTGGTGGACTCTTTGCTTGTGCCAAGCACCCGTATAAAATTTTACATGATTCATCCTTGTTTACTCTTCACAATAATCCCGGGATGTATGTAGGATTATTCCCGTTTTACACACAAGGAAACTGAGACTCAGAGAGGTAAGGTGATACGTCCAAGCTCTCACAGCTGATTAGCGGCAGAGGTAGATTCAAACTTAGATCCATCTGGCTCCCAGCCTATGTTCTTTCCATTTCCCTTCCCCCAGGGCCCTCACCACCCCCTTCTGCTGTGGAAGGACAGGCGTGGACACAAAGGCCTGTGTCTGCCTCTCTCCTCGGCCTCGAACTAGCTTTAGGGCCTTTTTTCCCCTCCACTGATGGATTCACTTCTGGGCACCGGACTGTGGCTATGGTCATGGTGCCAGCCTAGAAGGGGCAGTCCCCCCTTCCCTCCCCTGTGCCCCACCATCCCCACTCCCAGGTCTCAGCAAAAAGGACTAGGTTTGGGGTTAGGAGGCCCCTCTGGGTAAAGTCCTGGCTGCCTGGCCCAGGCAGCCCCTGGAGTTGGACACTGGGCACCACTCAGGGACTGAACAGCTGACCCCTGTGGTCCCATCCAGGGCCAAGATGGGATCCCCCTCCGTCCAGACACTCTCACCACCACCTTCTCCTCCCCACTGGAGCCCTGACTCTCAGCTCCTCTATCCCAGGAGTTCGTAGATTTGTAGGGTGTGTGCATTGAATGCCAGCCACAGACTCCCCTTTGGCTTCCTTAAGCTTGAAGGGTGTTTACTGGGGGTTGTGGAGAGCTCACAGAGTGGCAGGCGGGCTGGAGAACCAGGTCCAGACCCAAGTCAGGAGAAGAGGGCTTGGGTCTGTCCAGCAGTCCCAGCAGCATCTCACGATGTCCCACTGGCTCTGAATGAACCACACCCTGTGGCTGAGGGAACACGATGTCCAGGCTGGCTTAGGCAACTCACATGTTCCACCTCTAAGGGGGAAGAGTCACACAAGACAGTGGACTGAGAGGGCAGGGGAGAATGCCCAGGGATCCTGGGTGCTGTAGGCATTGTTTCTTCCATCCACATAGACTAGAGTCTTCTCTGGCTTGGTACTGTGCCTCTCACATCATTCTAATTGTTCCCCTAGAGCAGGAAGGGCCATGTTTCCACATTAGAGGGAGAGAGGAGGGAGGGAGGATGGAAGGTGTACTTTTAAGCGCTGATTATGCGTTTAACCCAGTGCTGGCCTCTTTCACACAGGGTATCCCTGCAAGTAAGGGAGGGTGATCCTAGGAGAGCAAACAGCCTGTGCAAAGGTACGGAGGCGTGACACAGTGAGACTGCAGAGTGGCTCAGGACTGAAGCCAGGGAGGTGAGGCAGGGGACGAGGCCGGAGAGGTGGACCAGGGTCTGACTGGGAAGGGCCTGGAACACCAGGCTAAAAAACTGGCCTCTCACTAAAGACTGGGCAGCCACTGGGGCTCGGCGTGTTCTCCTCCCTCCCAGTGGGGCCCAGAGTCCAGCCACCCCACAAAATAAGACCCTCCTACGAAGTGCTCCTGCCTGGGCCATGGTGGGAACTCCCCATCACCCAGGTTCAGACCCTCCTCCTGGTGAGGCCTTCATCCGGATACAGCCTATGCCCATGCCTAGTGGGGCTGAACAGACAAGTGAGGAGAGACAAGCAACAAAAGACAGGAGCCCAGATGCCACCTGGGCAGGCTGTCTGCAGAAGGGCAGGCAGAGAGTGCTGAGCAGAGATGAAAAGACAACAATGTTGATTTTTAAACTACTTTTATAAAGTTAAAAGTGAGCTGCAAAGCAAAATAATCACTGCTTTTTTAGCTAAAGACATACAACATTGTTCTTAGTTTTAACTCAACTAAGATGATTCTTTGCCTGGTGGCCACAGATGTGTTGTATGATTCGATCAGTGTGTTAACAATCACCAGCCCCGAATCTCTCTGCAATTGATCTGTACAGACGCCCACATGTCGCCATAGATTTGTCATCTCTCGGTCCAGTCAGTCCAAGATGCCTGCGACCTGTGAACATGCTACTGAGGCGTACACAGCCTGACCCTCTAGAGCAGGACAATCAAGCCTTGGGGTCTGGAGTGAGTGGGATTGGGGTGGGTCTTAAGGAGAGGCCTCAGGACATATCTAGAGAAGGTGAATGACCAGGGAACAACCTGGACTCAAATCACAGCTCCACTTACAAGCCATGGAAACCTGGCCAAATCACCTCACCTTTCTGAGTTTCAACTTCCTCATCTGTAAAATGGAGATAACAACATTGACCCCTCAGAATTGTTGTAAATGTTAAGAAATCGGATGCAAAGGCGCCTAGCAAGACACAGCACACACAGTAGATCCATAGAATGTGGTCACTTTCCGGTCCTTAATCAATCCTGCCGGTTAGTTGAATCCATTCTCTTGCCTTCCCAGAATGCCCACCCCCAGCCCGCCCCAGGCCCCATCCTCAAAGCCTGTGGGAAGATAACATCCCCTTATAAGGTGACTCCTGGAGCAGGGCTCATTAGATGGGTCCGACCAGCCTCAGAAGGAGACACGTCCAGGGCCCCAGCCTGGAGCCCACGGCATGAGGTGCGATGGCTGCCAGATGATGACCTACCCTGAGTCACAGCAAGAAACAAAGCCTGAAACTTCCCCTGGCAACGGCCCCACCACCAGGTGAGCCCATTTATCGGCAGCATCTCGGCAGAGCCAGCGCCGCCAGCGCTGCCAGGGCCGGCAGGGCACTTGATGAAAACCTAAGTCTGAACCTGCTATAGGCCTCATAGGAAGCAGAGCCGCTGGGCTCCACTCCCTAGGCAGGGCCACATGTGGCTCCAGAGATGCTGGAGGCCATTACAGATGGCAAAGGGCCCCATCGTTCCATTCATTCAAGGGGGGTCTGATGGCAGCCACCATGCAGCTCACTCATCCTCTGGCCACTCTGCCTTCTTTCTCATCAGGACCAAGACTGCCCCCGGCCCTTCTCTCCTCTTACTCACCCACCAGAGGTCACAAACTGCTGGGGGTGGGGGGGAGGCCAGGCTGCAGATGGGTTCTGTGGATAAACGCATGGGCTCTGGAACCAGACTTGCCTGGGTATGCATCTTGCTCTGACCCTATCTAGCTCGGGTCCTTGGGTGAGTTACACAGCCTCTCCATGCCTCTGTTTCCTCACCTGCAAAACAAGATAAATTCCTCATAGAGTTGTTGTGAGGAAAAGGAGCTTAGAGCAACCCATAGTAAGTACTACCCAATTTTGCCTTTGAAGTTGAGCCAACATTTTAAAATAAGGCTATTTCACAGAAAAATCCAGATTTCGGGCTTTTCTTGAAAAAATCAAGGGACTTCCCTGGCGGTGCAGTAGTTAAGACTCCACGCTCCCAATGCAGGGGGCCCGGGTTCGATCCCTGATCGAGAAACTAGATCGAACATGCACGCCGCAACTAAGAGTTTGCATGCCACAACTAAGGAGCCTGCGTGATGCAGCTAAGCAGCCGGTGAGCTGCAACTAAGGAGCCCACAAACTTCAATTAAGGAGCTGGTGAGCCACAACTAAGGAGCCCTCAAGCCACAACTAAGGAGCCCGCCTGCTGCAACTAAGGAGCCTGCAGGCCACAACTAAGACCCAGCACAACCAAATAAATAAATAAATATTCTTTAAAAAGAAAGGAAAAGAAAAATCAAAAATTTGGGAAGACACATTCCTGCAAGGCACCAAGTGGCATTCCTTTTGGACCACTGGTTTTCACCTCTGGTGATACCTTAGAACCACAGAATCACCTGGGCAGCTATTAAAATATTTTGCTGTCCAGGCCCCACCCTGGACCAATAAAGTCATATTCTCCAGGGATGGGGTCCAGGAATCGTATTTTGTAAAAGTGCCCCTGGTGTTTCTAGTGGCTAGTCTAGTTTGTTTCAGGCAGACTGTGGACTTTCCAGTTGGCCATGGAGACATTTGTTCTTCATCATTTCACTGGTTTGTTTTAATTAGAGAGCAATGGTTGGATCCCTGCCCTTTTAAAAATGGGAAATAGAAGCAGACCCACAAAGCCATAAGATCTCTCTCACATCTGACCAACTTAGCTCACTCATGTGCCCGCCTGGCCCCCAAAAGCAGCAGCCTGTGACCCTGGTCTCTGCTCTCTCCTTGGCCAGCCTCATCCCACTTGTAACCTCAAGACAGGCAACTTCCAAGTCCTCATCTCTAATCCAACCTCACCACATCAGGAACTCTTGCTTTTTAGTGGCTTCAACCGCTTTCCTGCCTTCTTTCCCAGTAAACTTCTATTCATTCTCCATGGCCCTGCTCAAGGGCCACCTCCCCTAAGAAGCCCTCCTCAATTTTCCAGGCTGAGTTGAAGTTTTCTTGCCAGGCAGAGTTGAAGTTTTCTTCCTCTAAGTCCCAGAAGTATATTGTATATCTCACTATCTGTACACTGAGTCCCAGTCTTCATTCCTTAGGGGTCTGATCCCACTAGACTGAGAGCTTCTCAAGAGTGGGGTCTTATCTGGAGCCCTAAGACCTAGCTCGGGACCTAGTTTCCTGACCTCTCAGCCTCTTCTTTCACACAGCTTCCCTCCCTCATGACCCCCCTTTGCACAGCCCCTCGTGGCCTCTCAGCCTCTCTCCATATCTCCTCCAGCTTCAGATCCCCCTTCTGGCTGCCTCGGTCTCTCCTCATCTCGAAGCTCAGGTCTGGGATCTGCTCAGGCCAGTTTAGCTCTTCTCACTGAGTCACAATGAGATTCTGGCCCTGGATTGGCTGCCTTTGGCTCAGGACCCATTCCTGTCCAACGAACTGTGGCTGGGGGGGTCATGAGGTGCAAACGTGGACTCCTTGAGCAGGGGTGAGGATGGGACAGCTTCCTCTCCCAGGGGGTGGTAGCCACTGCAGGCACAGTGATGGCCATGCAAAGTATACTTCCCCTGCAGGGCCTCAGGCTCCCCATCTGCTGACACCCTCGGTGACCCCACTCCTCTCTGCTCTCTTCCCTCCCCTCCTTTCGCTCCTCCCCAGTCACCTCTCACATCTCCAGGCTCCCTGTCCATCCAGTGACAGCTCGCCATGCACCATGCCTGTCTCCGCCTCCTCCTCACCTCGTGAATGAACCCGTCCAGGGTGACTTCAGAGGAAGTCTGGGGTAGGTTTTCCACATTAAATACAGGAAGCTCAGTTAAATATGAAGTTCAGATACACAATAATTATTTAGTATAGTATGTATGTCCCAAATAGTGCATGAGACATACTTAGACTACAAAAAAAAAAAAAAAGGATTTGTTGTTTGTCTGAAATTCAAATTTAAGGAGATGTCCTATATTTTTATGTGCTAAACCTGGCAACTCTAAAATGAGTCCCCACGGTGAGGTGGGTCCCAGTGGAATTCTCACCCCCCCCAGGGGTGAGATACACCTCGGCTGAATTACACTGAATGTGCCCTTTCGAGAAGCAGGACTCTCTGGGGTGATGACAACCGGATGAGTCTCAGAATTCCAGCACCACCTCTCCCATGCGTCCGTTGGGACCCCTGAACGGCTTAAGGAAACGGGGAGTCTTCGGCTCCTGTCACTGAGGAGTCCAGGGGCGGGCTGGCTCTGTGAGGCCTCAGCAGAGGCCCAAACCGTCCTTCAAGGACCCAGCTCCCCCCTCTCCAGTTCAGCTCCCCTCTCCTGCGTGCTGGCCCTGTTCAGAGGCAAGTTTGCCCTCAGAACTTATCACTTTCGGCCACTACAGACCTCCATCCCTCTTCAGGTTTAAATCCTCCAAGTCACGGTGGGTGGCTCCTTCCCAGAAGCCCCAGCGATACTCCCGTTGCTTCTCATTGGCTCTGATTGGGTCACTTCCCCATCCCCGAACCAATCAGTGTGGCCAGGGAAATCCAGTGCTCTGATTGGCCAGATATGAGTCACAGGCCACCTTTGGAGCCAGTGGGAGCAACCAGTCTCCCGGAGGTTTATCAGGGTGCAGTCCTGCAGGGAGGAAGAATGGGTCCTGGAGGCAGGAAGGACAGATGACCACTATGGTCCTGCAATACACGCCCTCGCCTCATCACACCCTCACAGCTGTGATTGTAACATTTTCAAGAGGAGCACGCCTTTTCCATATAAACGTTTTCCCAGATTTTACATTTAGTATTGATTAGACGATAAACCACCTAATGGTTTTTTAACATGTGAATTCAGAAATTCCTTGAAACTAATTTGTATTTTATTCATCATAAAATACAAATAAAATTTGTATTTTATTCATTGTATTTATAGCATCATTATATATGTATGTATTCAGCCTGCAGACAATGCCTGACAATGCACTACGACTTTGAGGACACCATTCACAATTACCCAGTCTGCCTTCCCAAGATTGGACCCACAGAGTGCATCGCTAGAGCCTTGTGGGAAATCACCCAGCCTGTGTTTGACGAGGCTTCTCAATGAATGACAGACTCTTCTCCCACCTTGCTGCAGACCCTTCAGCAGGTGTATCACTGAAGACTCTTTGGTTGTAAACAACAGAAATGAATCTTGCTAGCTTCAGCAAAAGGAAAAATATTGGAAGGCTGCTACTGGGAGTTCACAGGATCCACAGGGGGCCAGAGCACCAGGCTTGGGAACCAAGGATGCTGCAGAAGTTAGATAGCAAAGGTGCATCGGGTTCACGACTGGAATAGTATGGTGAGGATCCTGACACAGAGATAGATGGACCAGCCTCTTCTGCTCAAGATTCCATCTCAGTAAAGGAGCTTTTGTTTAGCCCACCTTTGGCTAGGGAAGGTGGGACCCCTGCCATAATTCCAGGAAAAGAAACCAGAGTGCTGGCCTGCAGGGGAGGAGATGCTGACAGCCAGAAGCAAGGAATATTCCCTGCAAGGATGATACTCCCTTCAGGTGGTTTAGATTGGGATACACCCTCCTCAATCAGGAGTGTGGCTGTCAATTATTTTGCTATTAGCGTTGCCACCACTTTTGGTTTTTTTTTTTTCTTTCTTTCTTTTTGGTTATTCTGGAAGCATTCATTTGGATTTTTCCCTGCTCTGGTTTTCTTTATGTTTCCATAATCTTTCGGCTCCTGGGTGGTCTGGTTTCCAACAGGCAGCAGTGTCAGCTGGTTCTCACAGAGCCCATGTGCTCATGGAGGAAATGTGGCCTGAGCTGATGTCACCACACCCACAGAAAGGAAGTGACAGCTACACAAGGTGGAGAAATGTATGTGTTGTATCCGTAAGGGTGACTTTGGTTACTAGGAACAGAAAACTCAATTCAAACAGCCATAAATAATAAAGGCAATTTATTGGCTCACATGTTTTGAGAAGTCCTTCAGGAAAGGCTTGATCCAGCAGCTTAACAGTGCTAGCAAGGACTCAGTTTCCTTCTCTTACTCAACTTGCCTTTTTCAAAACTGGCTTCCCTTACCGTCCCAGGACACCTCCCAGCAGTTCCCAAGAAAAAGATCGCTTCATTTGTGATCAGTAGGGTATCAGAGAAGCATCTTTGTTCCAGAATTCCCAGCAAAAGTCCTAAGGTTCACGCTGATGTGACAGGTCTAGATCACATGCCCAGCACAAAACCAATCACTGAGCCAGGGGGTTGAAATGCCCTTGTTGCCTTAGCCCTGCTCCTGCCTAGCACCAGCAGTGGAATAAGTCCCTGCAACTATATGGCTCCCCAAACCACAATCAAGGTTATCTGGGAGGGCAGGGGGGTGCTGGGAAAGCTACGCACTTGGCCCATTGCATTGGGCAGCCACCTATTGGGTTGGCCAAAAAAGTTCATTCAGGTTTTTCCATAAGATGTTACGGAAAAACCCAAACGAAATTTTGGCCAACCCAATACATGGGAGTTAGTTGATTAATCATCATAATTGCAGCTCCCATCATGAACTGTATTAAGCACTTCACATGCATGAGTTATGTGATCACAGAATCCTGGGAGGTGGCCTTTTAATCCTATTTTGCAGAGAAGGAAGCAGGTTAAGTGAAGTGACTTGAAGCATTGTAGCTGGTATGAGTCAGAGACAAGATATGAACCCAAAATCTATCTGATCCCCCAATCCATTCTCCTAACCTGTACCCCATCTTCCTCTTAATAATGTGGAAGTCACTGCTGGGGACTCCAAAAAGGGAGCACACTTATTTAACAGGGCTTAACTGAGCACCTATTATGTGTCAGGCATCCTGCCAGCCTCTGAGTACTCAGAGGTCAGAGAGGTATGATCTCTACTTTCTGTGAGGTTCATGGCCTAGAAAGAGAGACAGGCACAAACCTATAATGACCCAATGGGAAGCACTATTTATTGCTATGGTGGGCATTTCACATACATTATCTCATTGAATCCTTAAATACACTCTGGGAAAGATGGTCTTATCACTTCTGGATTCCTGAGTTAGCAGGGGGACAGTAAGGTTAAGTCACTTCAGGTCACTCAGCTGCCTGGGCAACTCTACCTGGTCTCACTTTCTAGAAGCTGAGGGGTCACTCACAAAGGTCAGATCAGCAAGAAGACAGCCATGATGGGTACAAGTTCACTGAGAATTCGTGGCCTGGAGGAGGGGAGATGTGCTGTGGATTGGGGTGGGCTGGAGAGGAGCACATTTTTCTGAGCATGGAGAGTAAGGATACAGATTCAAGGTCCCCAGGCTGGCACTGGTGCCGGCCCCTTCCCCCGCATGCTCTGGGGATTTGTTTTTGCAATATTCCCGCCTCTGGGAATTCCCATCCCAGAATCTCAAACCTGCTTGACTCTCTCAATATTGCTCAAACCCCAAGGTTAGCATAAGAGAATTTTAATAGCTACAATTTACACCCCTTCTCGGTGCCAAGGCTTCACCTGTCTTGTGATCACCCTGCAAGGTAGGAATGTAGACATCACTTTACAAGCAAAGGAAATTGAGTCCTAGAGACAGAGGTCAGAAGTCATGGGGCCAGAATACACCCCCCAGGCCTGACTTCAGGGTCCTTGCTCGTCCTGAGATGTTGAAGTTCCTCAGGCTATACATATCCTGGCCGTCAGGGGCGGAGGAGGCTGTGTTCATCCCGAGTCACCCTCCTGTAGGCTTCTCTCTGTCCAGCCCTCTGGCTTGGGCTCCTAGCTATGGACATTCTAGAGGCCTCAGGCACCTCATTGCAGATGTTCCCTCAACAGGGAGCTGGGTTCCTCAGACCTCTCTAAACCTGCCACTCATTTCTCAAAGCCGTCATGGAAGAGAGAATTGCAGAGAAAAAAACATGGAGAAGAAGAACACGGGTTTTGAAGACAGGCAGACTTGAGTCAGAATCCAGGCTCGGCCGCTCACATGCTGTGTGACCTCGAGTAAGTCCTTTCCTGTCTCTGAGCCTCCGTTTTCAGAGCCAGTTAAATGAGAGCCGATAATTCCCACTCCATAGGTTTCTGTGTAAGCCAGGAACCTAGAAGCCGTCCTTCAAATGTTTATCTCTTCCCACCCCTCCACCATTCAATCAGTTCCCCAATTCTATTAATTTTACCTCCAAAATGTATTTCAAATTCATCCTGTCTCCTATGTCACTTCCTTCACTTAAGCCACCATCGCCTCCTGCCTGGATGACTGCTGTAGCCAACTGTCTCTCGGTGCCTACTTGCCCCCTTCAGTCCATTCTCCATAGTGTAGCCAAAGAGATCTTTATAGAACATATATTCTGTGATGCCAGCCCAAGTTACAACTCTCCAAGGGCTTCCCATGGCTCTCAAGGAAACGCCAAAATTCCTACTGTTGCCTCCACAGAGAGGCCCACATGGGCTGACTGCTAACATACTCATTCATCTCTTGCTCTCTCCCCAGGACTCTCTGCACCCAACCTCAAAGCTGTTCAGCTCCTTCTGTCTCAAACACTCTTCCCCATTCTATGTCAGTTAATTCCCGCTTCTGTGTCAAACCCCTATTCAAAGGCTAATTACTCCAGGAAGCCTTCCTTGATTTCTCAGACCAGATCAGATTCCCTCATTTACTGATCTCACCCTGTACTTCTTTGTGACACCAATCACAATTACAATTATATAAGTATTGGTTACATTGGTCCTTGAATATCTGTCTTCTCAGTCATGGACACATTATTTTTGCCTCTTGCTCAAGAGAACGCCCCCCACCAGTTGTCTCAGAAGTGGGTCCGAAATTAGATTGGCTATGTGGGTGTTGCTAGGGAAGGGGAAGCTGTAGGGATCCTGGTTGGGGCAGGCATCTTCAGGGCCCCATCAAGAATGCTTGGGTGAGGGGCTTCCTTGGTGGCGCAGTCGTTAAGAATCCGCCTGCCAATGCAGGGGACACAGGTTCGATCCCTGGTCTGGGAAGATCCCACATTCCGTGGAGCAACTAAGCCCGTTTGCCACAACTACTGAACCTGCGCTCTAGAGCCCGTAAGCCACAACTACTGAGCCCACGAGCCACAACTACTGAGTCCACGTGCTGCAACTACTGAAGCCCGCACGCCTAGAGCCCGTGCTCCGCAACAAGAGAAGCCGCCGCAATGAGAAGCCCGTGCACCGAAACAAAGAGTAGCCCCGGCTTGCTGCAACTAGAAAAAGCCCACGTGCAGCAACATAGCCCAACATAGCCAAAAATAAATAAATAAATAAATTTATTTTTGAAAAAAAGGAATGCTCAGGGTGAATGAAGCCCCAGGCAGAGAAGGTACAAGCAAGAGATGGAGACAGAGCAGTTGAGCCTGAAATGTTCTTTTGCCCTAGAGCCAGCAGCATGGGAAAGTCTTCCTGATCACAGGATGCCCTCCCCCGCTGTGTTTTTTTTGTTTTGCTTTGCTTGAGCTGGTTTCACCTTGCAAATAACAGATGAGAGGAAACCAATATATGGAGATTTCTAGACTGAAGCTCCATGGAGGTGAAGACTGTGAGTTTGGCAACTTGGGGGCTGTACCCCAAGCTCAGAGCCGGCTTGATTACAGTTTGTTGGATGAGAAATGAAATAGCAAGTAGACAGCCCATAGTGTGGGACAGAAAGGAGGAGTGATGATTAAGAAGGGTGGTGTACATATTTACAGATGAAATATTTGATGTCTGAGATTTGATTCAAAACAATCTGTGAAGAGTGGAGAGTGGGGCAGAGTACAGATGAAACAAGACTGGTCACGTATTGATGACTGTTGAAGGAGGGAAATGGAAACAGCAATTGTCTGTACTTTGGTGTCGTTTTTACATTCTATAGTAAAAAGTTTTTTTAAAAATGAAAAAAAATAAAACAATGAATCAGCTTTGAAAGGCTGCTTATTGTAAAAAAAAAAAAAAAAGAAAGAAAGAAAGAAAGAAGGAAAGGAGATGTACACAGATAACCAGCAAGGACCTACTGTAACTATACTCAATATTTTGTAATAACCTATAAGGGAAAAGAATCTGAAAAAGAAAATATATGTATGTGTGTGTGTGTAACTTAATCACTGTGCTGTAAATCAGCTATACTTCAATAAACTTTAAAAAGGAAAAAAGAAAGAAAGGTGATGTCCTCTTTCTCTCCTGTCACACAGATGCTGCCAGGTTGACCAGAGCAGAGCCTCCCTGATGTCCCGACTCCAGGACCCTCCTTCCTGGGGAGCAGACAATGCCAGCCCCCAAGCCAGCCCAGCCAGGGCCAGCTTCTGTGACAGCAGACTCGTCCTGGGCCCTCCCTTTTGTGCCCTCCACCTCAGTCTCAGAGCACGAGGCCTCTGGTTTCCCTCCTTCACTTACCAGAACACGCCAGAGCTGACCTATCACCCAGGTGCACACCCAGGTAGCCAAGGCAACTGTTTACCCTCTGCCCTTAGAAACCACCTCCAGCTTGTGGCAGTAGGCACCCAACACAGCTGCCCTCTGCCCACAGCCTGGCCGAACAAGCAAAGGTGTTTCCTGCTGGGGCTGGCATTGCCAGGCTGGGTTTCCTACCCATCCACACGCCCTACTGCTCCTGTCCGCCCTGGCTCCCCGCAGCCCCAGGGCACCACACACTCACCTTCTGGTCTGTCTGGGAGCCGAGGGGAGCGAGAGTCAGAACTCACCTCTTCCTGTTCCTCCAGCCACACGGCCCAAGGCATCAGCAAACGCCAGGCAGACGGAGGAGATCAAGCCCTTGGGCTCTGGAGTCACAGAGCCCTGGGTCCAAATGCCCCTGTCCACCTGCTGCCTTGTGACCTCAAGCCAGGTACTTCATCTCTCTGAGCCTCCGTTTCTCCCTATGTAGCATGAGGATAGTACCTGTAACCACCCCTTCGGGCTGTTGTGACAATGAAATTGGCTTAGTGCCTGGCGTGTGACTAAACACTGACTGACTGGAGGGGCTCTGTTCCAGGGGCTCAGCCCTGTCCTGGGGGGATGCTGTGCTGGGAGAGTCCTGCCTCACCCCGTGGCAAGTCCTGTTTTAGGGGCGGCCACCTGGCTGGAAGACAACCAGCGGGTTTGAGCTGGTGCCTCATTTGTGTAGCCAGTACCCTGTATTAACTTGACTTTTGTTTATTTGGGGGGAGGCTCTGGGATGTCCGACGGTGGTTTGGGGGTCTGAAGAGCTCCCAAGTTGTCCCTGGACACTGCTGACGCCCTGCTGGTCCCAGTCCTGCTGTGTGACGGGGACCCGCCCCCACCTTGCCCTCTTGAGGATCTTCAGAGCCATACCCACCTCCTTCCCCATCACCCTGTCACCACTCCAGAAACACAGCACATGCACCCACCCAATATCCCCAGAGTGCTACTCTTTCCTAAAACATCTGTTCCCCAGCCTGTGAACACTAGCTTTGGAGTCAGCAAGTGAGGATGTTCTACTGGCTTTGTGGCCTTGGACAAGTCACCTGGCCTCTCTGAGCACCCTAGGATGGGGAAAACATTACCTAACCCCCTGGACACTGTGAGGATTAAACGTGGAAACTTAAGGAAGCTCTGGACATGGCAGGCCCTACGTAAATGATGAACATACGTGGCAAGGAAATGACACGTATTGGAATCCCCCCACCTTTCCCTTGCTTGCTGTCTAAGGAGGGGGCAGGCTTAAAGCAGAGAAGCCAGGGGTGAAGTAAGAAGAAGGTGAGGCCGCCGCCATGCCCTGAGTGGCCCTGGAATATGAGTGAGCACAAGACGAAGCTTTGCAACTTTCCAGTCATGGCCTGGCCCCTTCTCTTCCCACCCTGGTTTCAGTGTGTGGACACCTCAGCCCGCATGTCCAAACTCTGTCCCATGCCCCTCAGACATCTGCTCCACGGCCACCTCGGCCTAGCAGGGCTCACACCCACAGTGCAGTCCACCCTCGGGGGAAGAGGCCTGCGGAAGGGGCCCACACAGACCCTGGAAGCAGGCTCAGGCCTCTTCAAGCACGGCAGGGGTTCCAGCATCCGGAAGGTGGTCTACAGGGGGATGTATCAACAGTATGAGCTCTGGGTGGGCACATCCCCTTGGTGCCTCACTCTGTGGGATGCAATGCAGGCAACAGAGCACCAGATCAGGGTCCAGGAGCAAGGCCAGCACCTCACTTGCCTACGTGTAAGGGCGGTTAAGAACTGACTTCAGCCCTGCCCTTGCGACACTTAGAGTCTAGCAGAGAAAATAGACGTTAAGCAAGGAATTCTATGAAAGCGGGACCCTGATTCGGATGCCTGAAAGGAGAGAGAGCCTGGCTTCACTTGTGGGGGGTAGGGGGTACACCCTCTGCTACCCTCACTGAGGGCCTAAGGCCCCTCCTGCTGCACAGCCCCTTCCCAAGACCCGCAAGGCAGGATGTAGGGGAGCCACAGCCGCAGCTCAGCACCAGTCCTGCTGTGCCCGGGGCCCTTCGGCAGACCAGGATCCCCGGGCCTGTGTTTCCCGAGGGATGGCCTCCAGACCTGCTGCAGATTCCTGCTCACTCCAGACCCACAGAATCAGATTCTCTGGGGCAGGACCCAAGTCTGTATAGTTAACAAGCACCCTGGGGCTCTGATGCTCCTTGAAATTTGAGAACCACTGTTGGAGGGAACATACCCCATTTGTGCATTTATTCAGCATCCTTTGATTGAGCACCTACTGTGGGCCTGACACTGTGCTAGGTACTGAAGATACATCTGTGAACAGACACAGCCCCTGACCTTGGAGCTGACATCCAGGTCGGGGAGACAGTAAGACAAATCAATATATGATGAGATCATCCAGGCAGTGGTAAATACTGTGAAGACAATAAAACAGGGGCAGAGCAGACAGGGAAGGCCTCCTGGAGGAGGTGACATTTGACCTGAGACCTGAAGGACTCAAAGCCAGATCTGTCTGCGTCCACACCTTAACCACTTTGCAGCACTGTCTCCCTTGGCTGGTCAGCCCCCCAACTCTGAGAAGCCAGGAAAAGCAAGGATGATGATGGAAAGAAGAGCACGCTCCACCCCTAGAGAAAAACCTTCACAAACTCAGCGTGGAGGGAAGTGGTGATATAATGCCCACCACATATAAATAGGTCCGACCGCTCCAGAGTCACCCTGGAAGCCTGCGGTCAGTTTGGACTTTGCTTAAGGCCGAGCTCCCTGCCACCAGGAGCCCAAAACGGCTGAACAAACTTCGAGCTTCACATGGGGCCGACCCTCGATGAGTTCAAGGCCAGAGCATTTCCCCAAAGTCAAAACCGCAACAGGAAGGCACAGAAAAAGTCTTCTGAGGAGGCCCCGCCTGGTGCAAGGGCTCTGGTCAGCCTTCCCAAAGGCCGCGTGGAGTAGGAAAGAGAGAAGCTAGAAATGTTCCTCCCCCAGTTCCAAAATCTCTTCCCTGCCCAGGTGCCACCATGCCGGAAATATCACCGTGAGAACTGGGGATTTGGGTTAAGCATTGACCTGCATCCTCACTCCCGGAAGAAGAGATGCATTTAGCCGCTGAGACGGCGGGTGCAAGAGGAGGGACTCTGTGGGGTTTAGTTGTGCTGACTGTGTCTCGAATTTTCCTTGACCGTTCTGATGTCAGATCATTTGTTCCCATGTCCGATGGGAACTAGCTAGTGACTTGTTGGGAAGTAGGATCATCCTGGGAGTTCCATAGGAGAAGGGGCCCTGGGAAGGGCATCTGGAGCCCAGGTTCTCAGTTCTGGCTCTGCCACTTGGGCTAGTCTCCCTTCCTGTCCTTGGGCCTCAGTTTCCTTACGGTGGGGACCATGGCCTAAATCAAGTGCAGGCACCCCAGGCTGATTCTCTTCCCTGAGAAGGGAAGAGGGCTCCAGAATGAAGGTGGTGGAGGTCCTGAGTAGGGGAAGGACCCTGGGAGTAAGAATGAGGTGTCAGGAAGCAACACGCTGACTCCCCAGTACCATTGCCACCTGCTGCCCAGTGGCCCACTTCCTGCCCCCTTCCTGTCCTTGGGCCCCCAGGGAGCTTGACCCAGAGCAGACCTGAGTCCACACTCCAGCCAGGGTAGCAGCCAACGGCAAGCCCCAGGGCAAGGTGGCCTCCTGTGGGCACGAGGAGAGGCTTTGGCAAAGCTGCCTGCGCCATCACATGACCTTGACTGGCAGTGGAGAGAGCGACCAGCACAGAGGCCTGACTACTGTTTGTGCAAGAAAGAGCACAGGAGGTGGGGCTGTTGGGACCTGGGCTGGAATCTTCACTCCATCTTTTATTCACTCTGTGGCCTTGACCAGACCCTTGGCCTCTAAGCCTCAGTTGCACCATCTGTAGAGTGGGGTTAATGATCCCCCTTAAAGCCCATGCGAAGCTCCCAAGAAATTATGCACCTACTCTGCTAACCTCAGCACGTGGCACACAGTAGGAGTTTTAGAAAAGAAAAATTCCCTTCCTCTTATAAATGTAAGTTGAACTGTGCCCTCGATCCTGGTTCTTAACATTTAACCCCAGGGACTAAGCTCCCTCAACAAGAGGAACTGGACTTAGTTCAAAAATAAATCACCACCATCACCCTCATTCTTGCTACCAAATCTCTGCACATTTGTTACCAAGTGAGGTCCTGTCCAGTGCACAGTGTTACCACCATTGATAGTGACTACCATTATTGCACACCTACTGTGTGCCAGGCACTTCTGTCACTATCCCGACACATTCCCATAACAACCCTTCAAGCCGAGGAAAATCCCATTTTACAGATGTGAAAACTGAGGCTCAGAGATGTGAAGTTTCTGCTCAGGGACCACAAGGAGGTGAAAAGGAACTCAAGCCCCACTGTCTGCCTGTAAAGCCCATGCATTTACCACTAGGCTACACTGCCTCCCAGGCTGAGGGAAGCCTCCTCTCTCAGTACTGCAGCAAGGGCTGCTAGGGAGACCCCGGAGGAAATAGCAAGGCTTGAGTGGCTCCCCTAACCATTCAGCATGTGATAATTTCACTAAAAACTCAATTTCCCTCCATCAAGGGCTCCTCCTCCTTTTTTTCAAAGTAAGACCTGTGTTTCAAGGTGGACCCCAGGGCTGCTTTGAACCCTGGAGGGGTCAAGAATGGAGCTGTGGTGGTGGGAGCACATTTCTAGAATGATCACATTTGCCAAACCCAAAATGGACCTGTGAGGCCTGCCGAGGACAAGGTCCCCATGTATGTGCATTTGGGGCCATTCTGGCAATCAGGGTCCCAGGGTCACTGCAGCCAAATTCCCATGATGCCTCAGCTCTCTCTGGGAAAGTGCAGTTGTGCCTACAGGTTGTGACTCAGTCGACACACGTGTGGGCCGGTCACGGTGATTAGGGCTCTGTGGTCTCTCCAGCCCCCTGGACACCCTCGCTGAGCCTGGGAGCAGGTCAGGCAAGTCTTCTTGGAGGAGGGAGGGTTGAACAGGCCATGGTGGACAGAGAGGTTTGGGGCAGGTAGAGAGAAGGACGCGTCTTCTCCAAAGAGGCATCCTGGCACAAAGGAGGTCTGCTTCATAGCCAGGCAGACCTGGGTGTGAATCCTTAGATGGACAGATGGATGGGTGGATGGATGGATGTACAAATGGATGGATGGAGGGACAGACAGATGGATGGACAGATGGGAGGATGGATGGGTAGGTGAATGAATGAGTAGATGAATGGACAGATGGACGGATGGACAGACAGACAGATGAATGGCTGGATAAATAAAAGAAGGAAGGAAAAAGGATCAGTTGATTAATTCCAAGGCTGCAGTCTCTCTTGCTGTCCCATAGCTTCCCCACCCCAGAACCCATCAATCAGGATACACAGGTTATGTCACAGTAACAGACAACTCCAAAACCTCAATGGCTCCAAACAGCACAGGTTTAGTTCCTGTTCACACTACATGCTTGTGGGTTGGTGGGGTCTCTGCCCCATCTTGCCCTCACTCAGACCAAGCCGCCACCACCCTGCTAGTCTCTGGTTGCTGTCACATTTCATTGGCCAAAGCCTGTCACACCATCATCCCTAACTTTAAGGGAATGGACAGTGCATTCCTACCACGGATCCGGAAAGAGGTAAACCTGTATATTTGTCAACAGCTCTAAGGTCACCACACATACTGTGCCCCACTCCAGCCGCCTAGGGTCACTGTCCCCAGGGTCAGTGGGATGGAGACCAGGTGGGGCGGGGGGAAACAGAGAACAAAGACCCTGGCCCCATCTCCCTGGACATCTTCACTCCTCGGCCCCTCAGCCCTGCCTGCACTGGAAGGCGGATTCTCAACCACTGGACCACCAGGGAAGTCACTGAATTGATTTATTCTTGATTTCATTTCAGCAGGTGCCGGCCAACTCCAGGGCCAGCACTGTGGGTGACTAGATGACAAAGTTCCTCTGTCCTAGGAGGAATCCAAACACATCCGCTAAAGGTGCAGGAGAACAGGAGGTCCCAGGTCATGCCGGATACCTGATGCTTGTCTGTGTATCACTTGTTCACTGATTTATAGCCCATCTCCCCCACAAGGCTATGAGCTCCATGGACACAGGGACCCTCTAAATCCCCGGCACCTGACACGTGGCTTATCTTCACCGAGTATTTATTGACTCGATAGAGGATCTTGCAGATCCCAGATCTGTCCTTCCTGGCAGTCCCTTCCCTTGAGCCTCAGGCTCCTTATCTGTAAGATGGCAGGTTGGGAAAATAAACTCAGAAAACAAAGGACTTAGATAACTTAGTCTGCAAAGTTCCCGGATCATCACAAGCCTGCAGTGGGCATGGCTGTTGTCATCATTGCTATCATTATTCCTAAGTGCTATAATAATGTAGCGATGGGAGAGATCTCTCCGGGGCTCAGAGAGCTGGGGGAGAGCTCTAGCCCCGCCCACAGCTAGCCCTGAAATACCACTCACATTGCAGTCCACTGCCACGCCCACAAGTCCGTTTCAGCCTCCCAGACCGTGCTTCTTCTCATCTTTTAAATGAGGAAACTGAGGGTCAGATTGATGAGAGAATTCACCCAGGTCACAGAGCACCTAAGAGGTTTGACCCCGGGAGAGAGCATTTCCTGAGTGTGTGCAGTGGACCTGTCACTGCCAGGAGAGACACTTCCTTTGCCTTATTTTATCACCCCATCTTACAGATGAGGAAACTCAGACTCGCAGAGGTAATGGGCTTGCCTGAGGTCCACAGTCAGTTAGTAACAAAGGAGCACCTCCTGCCCCTGCCCAGGGCCTCAGCCTCAGAGCTCCAACCCTCAAGAGACTAGGATCTGAGCAGTGCCCTGGCCACCCTCTGCTGCTCCCAGAAGTGCCCTCCGTCTGCACCTTGATCTCCACACCCACGATGCCAGGAAACCCCAGCAGGGCGGCCGAGCTGCCGGGTATTTATAGCGGACATGCAGAAAAGCTGCCACCCCCATCTGTTTACCCACACAACGCTCTTCTAGCTGGACGCTTTCAGCCCCGCCAGCCACAGACAGACCCTCACCGCCGCCTCATCTATTTTTTCCTCCCCACTTAATTTTGCATCATCCCAGCTTCCAAAATAAACTTCCCCAAACCAGCCGGGCTCATTCTGGCCCAGAGCCCCTAACGGAGAGCCCCCTGCAGCCCCAGCCTTCACATCAGCCCACAGGGCAGAGCCACCAAACCCAACCCGGCCCCTCGGCTGCCTCTGGCCTTGATTTAGAAGCAGCTGCTCCTGCTCCGGCGGGTTTCTGACACTCCAGGGCCGGGGTGTCTGCATTTGTGGGGATGCCAGCTGGGCATCTGCGTGCATGGTTCCTGGCTGGAGGCCAAGGGTGCCGCCCTTGCCCCCAAAACTGCCCCCTCATAAACTCACATGTACACACACACACGTGTACACACGTGCACACGCTCACACACGCATACGGTGTCCTGCAAGCTGCAGTCTCCTCCGGGGCATCCCTCACGTGTTGGTGGCCTCCTCCCTCTCTATCCTTGCCCTGACCCCTGCTGACCTCTTCCAGCTTCATCACAGGACCCACCCACTTCTCCATCTCTGCCCACCCACCACTCTGAACTTGCTTCATTCCTCCGACACATCATGCCATCTCACCTCCAGACCTTTGCATCTGCTATTCCCTTAGCCTAGAATACTTTTCCTCTCACCCTTTGCTAAACTAACCTTACTACCCCTTCAGGCCTGAACTTAGATATCACCTCAGCCAGGAGGTCTCCCCTGGCCAGCAGTAGGGGAGCACACACAGGCAAACCAGCTCTCTCATCCCCAGGAGAAAATGCTCCTTCCCCTCGGGATCTGAGAGAGTCATTTAGTCCATCCCCCTGTGGCAGAAACCAGGGATATCTCAGTCATTCCAGAATTACAATTCCAACTTTATGAAACTCCTTTTCAGGTGGGTTTTTCAGGTGAACAATTCAAAAGACCATTTATTTCTTCTGAGTTTTTTGCAAGGCCTGAGGATAGGAAAGGAACTAATGTCTGTGAGGTATATCTATTCCCATTCAAAAGAAAGATACTCATAAGCCCATTTTTTGGATGAAGAAACTGAGCCTTAGGGAATTGTACTTCATTTATTCATTCAGCACTTATTAACTGAGCTCTCACCACGTGCCAGGCACACAGTGGCACTAAGAACACAGCAGGGAGCGAGACAGGCATGATCCCCACCCTCTTGGAAATCATAATCCACTGGAAGAGACACATTACACAGATAATATTACACAGAACTGTTTAATAACCATTGTGATTAGGCTGATAGGGCTTCAAAGGAAAAGTCCAGGGGGTTGAGAGAATACATGTAACCAGGAGACCAAGGAAGCCTTCTCAGACATGATGTGTACGCCAAGACCTGAAAGGAATGAGCCCAGTAAAAGGCAAGTTGAGGAGCATTCCAGCAGGGGAAACAGCACATGCAAAGGCCTGGAGGGGAGAAGGAGGGAAAAAATAGACGGCTTGCTGAAAGCCACACAGCCAGTAAGGGACAAGCCTAAGTCAGATCCCAAGGCTAGCTGACCCCAGGGTCTTTGTTCATGCCTCCCCAACATGAGGGCAGATTGATGCTGAAGGAAAACAGCACGGGAGCTGCCTCCTTTACTGCCTCCTTGTCCAGAAAGTTGGATTTCAGATGTGAGCATGACACAGAGATTAGTATCACTTATTCTGCTAGAGAATGTTTGAGAAAATTAAGTCCTCTATGAAGACATCTTAGCCACCCATTTTTTTAAGCCCTAATAAAAACAAGTCAAGAAAATAAACATTCCAGAGCAACTAGGCACCACATGCAGAAATCCTTACCTGTCAGGTACATTCCCTGTTACCATGACCTTAACAGAATGTCTCTTCTAACTTACCTTAGATAGTTCTCTACAAATCAGACCTTTTTTCTGAGACTCCAGGATTACAGGTATCCAAGGACTTGTAGGTAATGTGAATTGAGAAACAGTGAAGTTCATACTGCCCACCCCCAAGTTCCCTTCAGGCCAATGAGCTGCTTTACAGTTCCGCAATGTGCAAGGGAGGGGTCCCACGGGGCCTTCCCACCCCTGAAGAGTTTGCTTCCTGGGTTGGGTCCTAAGAGCAGCTTCAACACAAACTCAGATTCAAACTTCTGGCACAAGACAGCGCACTAACGAAGCTTCCACGTTCCCCAGATGCCGCTTGGCTTCCCGAAGGTACCAGCATCACTTCTAGCTCAAGCCATTTTCAAGAGTCAAGCAGAAGGTGCAGCCTCGAGAAGTGTTTTCACCCCAGCCCTGTTTCTGGAAGGAAAGAGCAAGCTCCCAGCTGACTCAGTAAGGTGGGGTCGGGGCCCAAAGGAGCAGACCAGAGAACGAAGGCAGAGGGGAAGCAGCTTCCGGAATTTGGTCCAGATGGGAAGAGTGACCAGGACAAGAACGCTGTGGGGGACCAGAAACACAACTTAAGGCTGGGTCTGTGTACAAGACCCCAGGCCTGCCAGCCAGGGAATGCAGGGGGACCCCAGGATGATGGGTAAAGGAGAATGCCCTCTGCCCTGATCGGTAAGAACCCCCATCCTGCAGGTGGGTGGAGAAGGTATGCACAACTTCTCCTGGGCAGGAGCTGAGGGCACAGCAAAGTTAGAACCACTCTGGGGTGAAATGACTACCACTTCCTTCAAGTATAGGATTTAGATTCCTGGAATCACATGGTATTTTGGTTTGTTTTTCTTCTCAGCTCTAGAAGAGACTGGAGAATGGAGAGATTAAGAAATTCCAGGGTTTCACTATGGAGAACTGTATGGAGGTTCCTTAGAAAACTAAACGTAGAATTACCATATGACCCAGCAATCCCACTACTGGGCATATACCCAGAGAAAACCATAATTCAAAAAGACACATGCACCCCAATGTTCATTGCAGCACTATTTACAATAGCCAGGTCATGGAAGCAACATAAATGTCCATCGACAGATGAATGGATAAAGAAGATGTGGTACATATGTACAATGGAATATTACTCAGCCATGAAAAGGAACGAAATTGGGTCAACTGTAGAGATATGGATGGACCTAGAGACTGTCACCGAGAGTGAAGCAAGTCAGAAAGAAAAAAACAAATATCGTATATTAATGCATATATGTGGAATCTAGAAAAATGGTACAGATGAACTGGTTTTCAGGGCAGAAATGGAGACACAGATGTAGAGAACAAAAGTATGGACACCAAGGGGGGAAAGTGGGGCGGGGGGATGAATTGGGAGATTGGGATTGACATATATACACTGATATGTATAAAAGGGATAAATGATAAGAATCTGCTGTATAAAAAATAAATAAAATAAAATTCAAAACAAAACAAAACAAATTCCAGGGTTCCAGGTAGAGAAAATGGGCTTGACCTAAAGCAGGAAAGACTGCAGTTAGACATGAGATAGGAATAGCTGACCATCCGAGTGACAGCATCCTGGAATGAACTCCCAACGGCAGTTCTTCGTCCCTGAGAGCGGAATGTAGAAAGACCTGCCCAGACTGGTGAGGCCCAATCAGAGAGGCCCAGCTTTCCTGAGTCTGACGACCCCTCCTGCAGAGCCAAAGATTCCATAGTGGGTGTATTTGCTGTCTACGGTGATGGTGAAATAGCAAAAAGCGACCATAAGTGTTTTAATGCTTGTCTATGACTTTGCATTTTGTTCATCACAAAATCATCTACAAGCATCAAACAATTAATTGTACAGCCCAGCACTATCTATGAAGTCTTCTGTCCCCACTCCTCCAAAAACACAGACAAATGGAAAAAAAAAAAGCTGAATCTATTCAGCCTTTCAAGAGCAGATATACAGGGATGGAGGAGCACATTAACTTACAGACCATCCAGCCAAAGCAGAACAGGACCCGCTACAGATCAACCAACCTGATGTCTCCAACGATCAAGGCCAGAAACATAAACACGGCGGCGGGGCGGGGGGATAAGGGGGCATGCCCTGGATTAAGAAAAATGAAGAAATGCAACAACTCAATATCATAGCTAGATATTTGACCTTGTCTGAGCCCTGATTAGATGAACAATATGTAAACAGATATTTTTGAAACTACTGGGGACATTTGATTGGGATGTGAGCATTAATTTCATTAGGGGAGATAATAGCATGGTGGTTATGTAAGAAAATGGTCGTGTATTTTTGACAGTGGTGTACTGGTAAATGTTTAACAACCGGCTCTCGGGGGGTGGGGGTGTGGAGGGAGCCCTGGTTTGTAGCTTTTGTCAATTTCCATGGTGTAAATACTCCCACCACAGATGATTTCAAGCTACCAACATGACATCACTGAACGCCAAGTTGAGAAGAGACCACACAACCAGCTCTCGGCAGCCAGAACCAGCTGGCTCCAGCACTCCACTGGTTTCAGATCCAAACTGAAGTGTGTGCAGGAGACGTGACAAGGCATCTGGAATGTGTTCGGAAATAATGCCCTAAAGAAAAAGAGAAGCAAACAACAACAACGAAAGAGTAGATGAAGCAAACGGAACAAAATATTGATAGTGGCTGAATCTGGGTGATGCATACATGGGAGTTTGTTATACTACAGTTTTCTTCTATTTGAACGTTATCATAATAAAACATTTAAGACTACAATCATCTTATATATAAGCGAGAGAGCTTTATTCCAAGACTTCTAGGTATGCACGCTGACTCCTGGACTCCTACCCTAACTCCACAGCCCCCCAGGGATCTGAAGATAAAGAATGGGAACCACAGGCATTGACATCACATGCCTAAATCCATCTATCAATCCATCAACAGGTAATAAGCAAGATGTCTCCATGGACCCTGTGCTAGGCTGAGGGTGGAAGGAGAGCCCCCAGAAGAGAAAAGTGACACAGGGCCTGATTGGAAGTCCTGGCTTTTACCGTCTGCTGACAGAGTGGGCAACTTAACCCAACTCTCTGAGCCCCTATTTCCTCGTTGGCAAAATAAGGGTATGAGTAACCTATGGTGAGAATTAAATTGCAATTCGTAGGCACAACTCCTGACATGATCCCTGACACACAGTAGGATGCTCAGGAAATACTGGCTTCCTTCCTTCCGCTAGGGCTCTGCTGAGGTGCTGCAGGAACACGCGTGAGCCGTTAAAGATGTGCAGAGCTCACTTTCTTCATCAGAGAATGTCGGTGTCCTGTTGCCAAATCTCCCCATTTTTCAAGAGAAGCTGGGGATCCTGCTTCTTAAGTGAAATCTCCCAATCTTGAAATGTTGTCAACAAATTCATATATTTAAAAACCTTGGGCAGGCCAAGCAAAACACACCTGCAGACCACTGGAGTGTGACTTCTGATTTAAACCATAGAACAAGATGAAGAGCTAACCTTCACTGAAGCTGGGCCCCGGGCGTAGAAGGCTTTACACACAGAATCACACTGATTCCTCACAATATCCCTTATGATCCCCAGTGTACAGATGAGGAAACTGAGGCTAAGCTTGGTGAAGAGTTCTGGCAGGGCTGGAAACAAATATAGGTCTTCCTGAGAACTCGAAGTTCCAGTTTACCCCCTCTCTAGATTCCTAGAAGGGTCTTTAGGAAGCAAACGCCAGGTCCCAGAGAGGGGCAGGGAACTGCCCAGGGCCACACAGACACACCTGGCTGGCTGAGACTGACCAGGTTTCCTGCGCTTTTCTGGAACAGGGCCCCAGGGCAGACAGCTCTAGAAAAGGTGACAGTGACGATCCAGCCAGCCAAGCCTGAGATGGTGCAGGAAAGGCACCTCTACTTTTTTTTTTTTTTTTTTTTTTTTTGCTGTACGCGGGCCTCTCACTGTTGTGGCCTCTCCCGCTGCAGAGCACAGGCTCCGGACGCGCAGGCTCAGAGGCCATGGCTCACGGGCCCAGCCACTCTGCGGCACGTGGGATCTTCCCGGACCGGGGCACGAACCCGCGTCCCCTGCATCGGCAGGCAGACTCCCAACCACTGCGCCACCAGGGAAGCCCCACCCTCTACTTTTTATCTCCTTGAACAATGTATGTATAGGCTTAAGAATGCTCTAGACCACAAGCCTAGGCCCTTGGTTTCTCCATCTCAAAAACCTGGGAAGTTGGACAGGAAATCCCAGGCATCAGCTGTTCCACTCCTCAGTGCTTCTAAGACTGGGCTGGAGACACAGCCAACCACCCTGCTTTGGACTAATTCACCCAGAGCTGGCAATAATTTAGACATGCAGTATGTGATTCTTTCTGATTAAAAACTTGGCCAGGTTTCCTGTCCTTGGTGAATTTTCATAGTTTTACTAATAAAGAAGGAGAATTCACTCCAAAAAAGGGCCACTCCAGGAGAAAATGGAACCCTCCTACACTGTTAGTGGGAATGTAAACTGATGCAGCCACTATGGAAAACAGTATGGAAGTTCCTTAAAAAACTAAAAATAGAGTTGCTATGTGATCCAGCAATCCCACTCCTTGGTATATATCCGGAGAAAACTGTAATTCTAAAAGAAACAGCACTATTTACAATAGCCAAGACTTGGAAGCAACCTAAATGTCCATCAACAGATGAATGGATAAAGCTGTGGTATATATCTACAATGGAGTACTACTCGTCCATAAAAAAGAATGAAATCATGCCATTTGCAGCAACATGGATGGACCTAGAGATTATCATACTAAGTGAAGTAAGTCAGAAAGAGGAAGACAAATACCATATGAGATCACTCATATGTGGAATCTAAAATATGACACAAAGGAACTTATTTACGAAACAGAAACAGACTCACAGACACAGAAAACAAACTTACCAAAGGGGAAGAGCGGGAGGGATAAGTTAGGAGTTTGGGTTTAGCAGATACAAACTACTATATGTAAAATAGATAAACAACAGGTCCTACTGTATAGCACAGGGAACTATATTCCATATCCTGTAATAAACCATAATGGAAAAGAATATGTACATATATGTATAACTCGTCACATTGTAAATCAACTATACGCCAACTAAAAAAAAAGAAGACACTCCAAAAGTTAAGGAATCGTTTCCTTCAACCAAGGAACAGGAAACAACCAATACACGTTCAGATTCCATTTGTGTGGGGCACTCAACACACTGGACACAGAGAGGAGCTACAGACGGGGAGACCCCACCTCAGTCCTAGAGGATTTACAGAAAGTGCCAGGAGGAGCCTAGAGAAACCCCATGACTTTCCCCTTCTGGACCCAGACATTAATCCTTACATGTGGAAGAATCCTGTCTACTAAACAATGTAGTGGGTCATTCAGCACCCAGAACACCTGTGTCCAAAGCTTGGCTGTGCCACTTACTATAAGCAAGCCATTTTACCCCTCTGTGCCTCAGTTTCTCCATACGCAAAATGGGAGTAACAACAATAATGCCGATTCAGAGGGTCACTGATATATCTTAAAGCACTTTAGAGCAGCACCTGGGTTTCACCACGTGTAAATGGAAATAACAACAGCACCTACTTCCTAGGGCTGTGGCCAGGATGAAATGAGTTCACATGAGCAAATCATCTGGAACAGTGGCTGGCACACAGAAAGCACTAGATACACGGTTGCTATTATTATATGAAAGAGCTATTGATGACTGAACTTTTTATTAATTTGTATTTATATCTTCACAATTGAGTCGCTCTTGAAAGTTAGAAGAGCATTTTCTCAAAGAGACTTTCACATTAAGACTTTCCACTGACTCAGACCAAAGGACTCTCCTCTCCCTTATCACGATCAGGGCGTGCCTTTCTGGCCGGGGCCCTCAGTTCCCTCCCTCCCTCCCTCCCTGGCTCATCTCTTTCCAGCTCACAGGACTCACACCCACTGCTTCACGTGTGTCTCCCAGCAGCCCCAGGAGAAGGTGAGTCAGGTAACATTGTCCCCACCTGATGGTACAGACACTGGAGGTCCAGCAGCTCCCCAAATGTCAGGGGCATGTGCTGAGGGACAGGGACCCAAACACCAGAGCCCCAGGCACCAGGCAGCACTGGGTACACCACTGTCCTTGGGCAAGTCACTTCTCTAACCCTCATTTCCTCATCTGTAAAATTGAGAAAAGAACAGTACCTTCTTCCTCGATTTCTCGTGAGGATTGAATGAGCGACAGCATTTAGAACAACGCCTGGCACATGAGGGCTCAATATTTTAGCAAAACAAGACATCCTAGTTTGCCTGGCACAGTCCTACTTTATGCCTGATACCCCAGCAAATCTTCCAGTTAGAGTCACCAGTCACTCTCAAAAATGTCCTGGTTTGGAAGAAAACTATATGGCCACCCCAAAATAATTGCCCGTTGCTGTTTAAATTATTATTATTATTTTATTATTATTATTATTTTCCACCATACCACGCTGAGACTCTAAGAGTAAATATGTTGGCTCAAAGTAGTTCTGTAATTCAGTACTGATCTTAGGTGAAAGTGGTCCCTGCCCTGGGGACCCCAAACTCTGGTCCTCCAGCTAAGCTCTCACCACAGGGAGGAGAGACGATGGGGCCAAAGGGACGTGTCATCTGGAGACTGTGCCCCCTCTGGGCCACACTCTGGGTGCCCAGGACCCTGAGATTCCCTGCCCAGATGGCCCTAAGCCCAATTCCAAGACCTGGGTGGGTCTCTTCTGCAGATGAACCCCTGAGGTCAGATGGCACCGCAGATATGCCCTGCCCTGTGGCCGAGGGGTGGCCAGGGGCAGCTCTCTTGGAGGTGGGGTGGGGTGGTCCGAGCTTGCGTGTGCAGGCTGAGATGTTCACACGTGTGTGCACAGGGCCCCTGCACCACCATGCTCCAGTGCAGGCTCTGAGGAGTCTGAGAATTCTACATTCAGAGCTAGCCTTCCAGGTTGTTATGAAAGTGTGCTTGTCAAGGTAGGAGAATAGAACATATTTTATTTCACATTTTGTTAGCTTGATTTATAACTTGCAAATATTTAGACATATGGTATGTGAACCTCCACCTGTACTCTTGCTCAGCCCCACAAATCCCTGCCACCTTCTGCCCACTCTCAACACCGAATGGTTACTGAGTCCCTCCTCTGTGCTGAGCCCAGGGGACTCCATGGAGCGAAGGGCACCCTCCTGGCACCCAAACGTGACCATCTACGTGGGAGCAAACCTCTTGCCTCTAAAACAGTGAAGAGCACAGTGTCAGGGGTGAGGGTGTGAGCCTGGTCTACGGCTCTGCCCCAACCCGAGTGAGGTGGGCAGCTCCCTGCCCCTCTCTGGGCCTTAGTTTCCCCCATTTAGATAAGAGATCTCTCCAGCCCCGAGAGGCTCTGGTACCCAGGCTAAGGTAGGGTGAGGAAGGACACAATTAGATCAGGGACCTGGAGAGGGCGTGACCTGGGGATGGGCAAATAGCTTTCACCGGTCAGTAAGGTATGGAACTGAGCACTTCGCACTAGGGAGGCACAGGCTGCAGCCCATTTCATTTCATTCATTCATTCCACAAACATTGCAGCCACCCACGCTGTGCCAGCTAGGGGCTGATCTGCCGGATCTGGAAGGATAAATAAAACAGGCACACAGAAAACACAAACGCAAAGCAAGACTTGGCGAGTGTGCTGAAAAGAGACCTTCCCTAATCTCTTCCATCCTCACAACCCCCAGGTCTTATGTCCATTTCTTGGAGGAGAAAAGGGGGACTGGAGAGGTAAGGGGCTCGGTCAAGACCCTGCTGCTTAGGGCGCGCCCAGATCTTGTGGCCAGCCAGAAGCGAGGTTTCGGATTCCGGCAGTCTCCGGCCACTGTCCCAAGCTGCCCGAAGCTGGGGAGGCCCCGTCCAGCTCCCGGAAGGCTGGAGGGAGGTGAGCGCCAGGGAGGGGCTGGGCCAGAGGACGCTCCGGCCGGGAGGCAGGGAGGGGCCTGGCGGGGGGCGGCCGGGCGGCACCGAACTCCCTGGTGCGCAGCCCGGGTGCGCAGCTCCTGGCGCCCGGAGCGCAAGCGGCTGGGTGCGCGCGAGCGGCAGCCGCGCTCGGGCCAGTCCGCCACGGTCGGGCCGGGGTCGGGTTCCGAGGCGCCGGCGGGGGGCGAGGCGGGGCGGAGAGGGCGACGCTGCAGTGCCCGCAGCGGCGGGCTGGGGGAGCTGTGCCCGCCTGTCCCCCAGGCTCGGGCGGGGACCAGGCAGCTGGGTCGCCTCGCCTCTAGCCCGGCCGAGCTAGGCGACGCGCAGCCAGGCGTGCCTGGAGCGGACTCCGGCCCCAAGTCCTCTCGGGCGCCCGGCCGGGGAGGCCCCCGGAGAAGCCAGTCCCGCGGGCCAGGGCGGCCGCGGCCGCCGCCGCTCCGGCCCGCCCCCGGGGGGTGTCCCGGGCCGCTGGGCCCGCCCAGGTAACCCCATCCTCGGCCCGCCCCCGGCCCGCCCCCCCGGCCGCCCGCCTCCCTCCGCCGCCGTCGCCGCATCCCGGCTCTGGGGCGGCGCTGACAGTCTGGTCCGCGCCGGGCAGCGGGCGCAGCAGCGGGCAGGGCTGCCGGCAGGCACGGAGGCAGAGCCCCGCCGCGCGCGCGCGCGCCCCGGCCCGCGCCCGGCGCCGCGCCCCAGCCCGCCCGCGGGGCGCCCACCTGCCGCCCCGACGGGAGGCCCCCAGCGGCCGCAGCCGCTGCCCGGGGCCGGGCGCCCGCGGCGGCACCATGAGTCCCCGCTCGTGCCTGCGTTCGCTGCGCCTCCTGGTCTTCGCCGTCTTCTCGGCCGCCGCGAGCAACTGGCTGTAAGTCGGGCCGGGACCCGGCTGGGCCGGGCGGGGGCCGGGCGGGGCGGGGCGGCGCAGGCCCCGGGGGCAGCGGTCGGTGCCAGGCAGCGCGGGGCAGCGGGCGCGGGGGCGCCCGGCAGGTGTCTCGGCCGCGGGACGCGAGGCTCGTTCGCCCTCTGCACTGCCGCCGACACCGCCCGGGCCTCCCTCCGGACACCCCTCTGCCCGCGTTCCAGCCCAGAGGCTGCAAGGGTGGCGGCGGCTTCCGCACCCCTAGGCGGCCTCGGGAGCCCGAGAGCGCAAGGGGTGCGAGAGCGAGACCGCGGCCGGCGTGGGGTGCCGGGCGCGGGGCGCAGACCGGGCTGGGCTGACAGGTCGCCGAGGAAGCCCATTACGGGGAAGAACCCTGGCTCCTAATAACAGGTTAATCCCCAGAAGTACAGGGGCTAGTTCCCCGCGCCGACCTGCCCCGCGCGGCGCTGCGGGCTGGGCTGGAGGCGTGCAGAGACCTGTTTCTGCTTGGGGGGCGGGAGCCGGGAGAGAAGGAGGGAAGGGACGGGACGCCCGGCATCCGAGAGACCGCAGCCGACGCTGGACGGCCTTGGTTCTCCCTGGGGCAGGAAGAAACTCCGTCCAGACCTTAAAGAGCACAGCAGCCCTCCACCTCCCTCAGTCTCACCTAAGGAGGGAGGGGTAGTGACCGCTGATGACCTGTCTGTTTCTCCTTGACTGGGCCTGGCTCAGGGGACTCCCTGGGAAGATTGGCTCGGGGGGTGGGGGTATTCTAAAGGATGAGCTTCCATGAGTGGGTGAACAGGGAAGCAGGAGGACCCTGGACCCCTTCTTCATCTCCCTCAGTGACCATTCCCCCAGTCCCAGGCTTAACCCTGGTCCCAATTCCTTCTGCCCAGAGCTCTGCCCCCATCGGCTGTGGGCAGCCAGTGGGGAGCCAAGCTCCAATATTGATCTGAAAAGCATGAGGTGGGAAGGGGGATCGCCAACAGTGTAGCTGGGGTTTCCATGGAGACAGCAGGAGAGGAAAAAAAATTCTCTTTGCATCAAGACCAAAGAACAAATATCTCCCATGAAATTGCCCCGAGTGTCCAATGGCTGTTGCTATGAGGTCATTGCAGCCTCCAGGGCCCCGCAGGCTGGAAGGAGTGTGTTCGTTGGGGTCAGAGCCACCCAGGGCTTGGGGGACGGAGGTGATGTGGAATTCTCCCAGCTGTTCTGAGAGCAAGAGTGAGCGACTCCAAGGCAGGCTGAAGTGGCTGCGGAGCTTTTGTTTTTCTTGGAGACTGAATTCGATTAACACTTCAGGGGCAGTGGCAAAGTGTACAGAAACCAGGGCACCACCACCTCCCTCCCACTACCCCCAGTAGGCCATCCCCCTGAGAGGGGTCTGGGTCGCAGAGCCGAGGAGGGGAGCTGATTTGGACTTGGGGAAGTCTGGGGTCCCTGGAGTTGACTCTGGAAAGCATGGGTTCAGAGCCGGGGTCTCCAAAAGGAGCATGAGCGAGAACTGGGTGTGACCAGCCCAGGGCTGAAGGCTGCTCAAAGGCAGAGGAGGAAGCGGCCGGCCGTTCAACGGTCTGACCCGGGCCGTCGGGAAAGAGCACGACATCCACAGTGCAAAGTCCTTCAAGAGCATCTAGCGTTTTGGCTCATTTTACAGATGAGGAAACTGAGGCCCCAGGAGGGGAAGCTACTTGCTCAAACTCAGAGCTGAGAACTGAACCCAGGTGCTCTGACTCCCAGCCAGTGACACACGCCCTTCCCTGAAGCCGTCCCAAGGTTGAGCCAGTGTGGCCCAGGTGGTGTCACCACCCACCCTCAGCCACATCCCAGCCCGAAATCCCAGCCAGGGAGGCAGCCCCAGCTTTGGGTCACGCAAACCATGGGGAATTCCAGCAGCTCAGTTCTCGTGCTGCGCTGCGGGGGGGGGGGGGGGGGGGGCGGGTGGTGAGGAGGGGCAGCCTTCTCGAGAGAAGAGAGGTTGGCAAACCTGTTCTCTGCAGCCGTGATGGTTCAGGTTGCCACGAAGCAGGTCTCCGGATGACCCAGCTCACTCCTGCTCCACCCTGGGCTTCGAGCCAAGGGTCTCTCTGCTCAGCCCAAGGCAGGAAGAACAAGGGGCTTCCCAGGACGCTGCCAAACCACACAGGTTATGATGGAGAAGAGACCTCTGGGCACATTCCAAGACAGGGTCCATCCCCAGGCCAGGGACTGGTCCAGCTCTGGGGGGAATAGATGTCACAGCCTGGTCTCCAAGAGGAAGACAAGATAAAAGCAGATCACGAATGAACCATGAACCATGAACACGCTGTTGCTGTCAGAGGAAAGAGTTGAGTGTGAACTGGAGCGGTCATGGAGGGGACTTGGCTTGGAGGTTGCAGAATCATGACAATAATGATTATAGCCACTCCCCCTGTACTAGCTAAATCCTGACATCTGAATCCCATTTTACATATGAGAAAATTGGGGATCACAGAGGTAATTGCCCCAAGTCACCTAGCTAGTAAATGACAGAGGCATCTGACCCAAAAGGTACCTCTAGAAGGAAAAGCTTCTGGCGGGCAGATGTCCATCCGGGCATGGTAGCTGGCACTGTGTCTTTTCAAGAGTGGGCCACGCTGGAGGTCTGGCCCCAAGAGGATGGCTGGCAGCGCTCTCAGAGGGGCAAGGCCTGGGTGTCCACTCCCCTTGCAATACCTGCAGTCAGGCTTCCGTCCAGGGTCGGCTGGCTGGCCGGCTGCAAGAGCCAGTGCTATCTGTTGTCTCCGAAGGGCGGGTGGCCTGGAGGGGAGGCCAGGTGTCCCGCTGCGTGCAGCTGTTGGGCAGGATGGAGCTTGGAGATGGGAGGGCTGTGCAGCCTGAGGCCTGGGCAAGCCCAGAGAAGCTGGAAGCTGTTGATTAGACTTGTGTCTGGCACCAGGAGTGAGTTGACAGCTTGTAGCAGCTCCCACCGAGGGAGGGATGGAGGGATAAAAACAGTCCATCGGTGGAAGGCCCGGACTCTGCCACAGACCTGGGCTCATAAATGTCTCTGAATGTTCCCCCCGGCACTGGGGCTATGCTGGAAGTCGGGAGACCAGGGTTCCAGTCCCAGCTTGGTCCCCAGTGCTGGGCGGCCTTGGATGGGCCTCTTTTTCCCTCTGGGCCACAATCCTCAGCAGATTGTTCTGAACCCCAAATGGAAGTACTGGAAGAGTTAGAGAATAGATAAACTAAAGTTTCATCATTGTGGGTTTCCTGAAGAAAGGCAGTGATGTGCTATGCTGGGGCCCCAGCAGAGGCCCAGTAGGCAAGGGCAGGGGGCCTGTGCTGCACTCAAAGGTAGTACAGCAGAGTGGCTAGGACAGATGGTCTGCCACTGACAAGAGTAGTGACCTTGGACATGTTACTCAACCTCTCTGAGCCTCGGGTTCCTCATCTGTAAAACGGTACCCATGCTTGGGGTTGATGAGGCCAGAGAGAGCCCGTGCATGTGGCATGCTGAGAACAGTGCCAGGCACAGCGATAGAAACTGCAGCCATGGCTGCTGCAGGATGTGGAGGGCAGCTGTCACTGAACTGGGGGAGCTGTGCCCCTGGTTACAGAGATGATGGAGGGAACGGGCCTTCAGGCTGCTGCCCCCAAGCGCCATCTACCCAAAACTGTGTTGTCCAGACCCTGTGATCTTACACAGGGAGGATCCTAGGCTGCTGCCTCCCTGCTCTTCAGCCAGGGCCCCTGCAAGAGCCTCACAGAGCCAGGGAGAACAGCCGGGCTCCCGGGCAAATCCTGCCAGCCAGAGGACTTGCTGCTGGGAGTGCCCTTCGGTGCCCCTGGGGGAGGCATCTCCCTGCACACTGGATCTGACTCCCCGCAGGTGTGCACCTCCGTCTCCGGGCCACGCTCCCACGTGCCTGCTCACGCAGCAGAGGTGTGTAACTGCCCTGCCCGTGAGCAGAGTGAGGCCTGGCACTCTGGGTGCAACTTGCTGGACCAGGTGTGGGCAGAGCCAGCCAAGATGTGCAGTGCCAGCCCCACAGGTAAAGGTGTGGTCTGTCTCCCCCAAGAAGTGTCAGCCTAGTCTCCAGCTATAAAGATCCCTCGCTCCCTTCTAAACAGCAAAAACCCACCCCCTTGGATCACCTCCCATGGCTCTGGGCATTGAGTCATAATCACTACACACACACAGCTCTTTACAGTCTACCCCAGGATTTCTCAAATCCACCATTGATATTGGGGCCTGTCCTGTGCACCGTAGGAAGTTTAGCAGCATCCCTGGCCTCTCTATCCGCTAGACACCAGTAGCACCCGCCCAACTAGGTGACCACCAAACATGTCCCCAGACATTGCCAAATGTCCCCCGGCTGAGAATCGGTGGCCGACAAAGCATTTTCACAGCCATTTCCCTATAAGAACCACATAACCTCTCCCCCTCCCCCTTCAGAGGAGGGAGTCTGTATTGTCTTCAGCCCCACTTCAGAGGCCCAGAGGTGCAGTGACTTCCCCAAGGACACTCTGCACGTCAGAAGCAGGACTTGAACTTGCTCTCACATGTCCAGACCTCATGGTTTTTATCCCCTGCCTATAGAACTGTCTCATATTGTATATAACTATAGTCTAATAATGTGGCTCCTTCTACAAGGTTAGAAACCTCTGGAGGCCGAGGCTGTGGCATCAGCACTGCTCAGCAGCCTCAGTGCCTGGCATATGTCTGGCATGTAGTAGGGGCTCAGTCAACATTTGATAAACAAACAAAGGACAGGCCTGTTCGCTCCAGAGGGTTGTAAGTTGCTGTCACATCGTGCCCCACTTTCAAAGACCTCGAGTGGGAGGGAGGCTCTGCTCTACTGCCTTGAGCCTCAGGTGATGCTAAGATGTGCCAAAGTGAGTGTCAGGACGTGTGGCTGTCACCTGGCAGATGCACTGTCCTGGCCCGCAGCTCCCGGCCAGGCCACCCGCTCAGAGCCAGGCTAAGCGCTCGCTCCCCTCACCCTCCTCCCAGGGCCCCGGGACCAGGCTCTGCCCGAGGGGTTTGCTCAGGCAGCAGTCACGACCCAGCTGTCTGCTATGGCTTGACTTTCTTCCCTCAACCCTGGATTAGCAATTGAGCAACTCAGCATCTGACAAGACAGTGCTCCCCAAACCTGTTGAAACTCGCCCAACTCGGGCCCTGTGGGTGCATTTGGAAAGCTGAGCAATTGTACCACGGCTCCTCCTCTTGTTCCTCCCTCTGGGAAGAAGGGCTTGGCCTGAGCCAACTGGGCACGGAGTTGGCCAGGGAGCCGCTGATGGGGGTGGGGGTTGCGTCACAGCTGCCCCCACCCCAGTCACCCCCCGCTCCAAAGGAGCTTGCAAGAGCTGCTCAGCAAACTCAGCTGGGAGGCGAAGCTGCGACCCCGTGGTTGCTGTCCAGATTTCTACAGGAGTTGCCAGGTTTTATCTCTGAGTCCTGAACTGTGTCTTCTGTGATTCGGCCAAACCCGAGAGAAGGCACGCTCCCTGCCGTGACCCCCCCCCAGCTCCCCCTTCCCCGCTCCAAACCCCTCTCCACCTCCCCCATCTCCTGGCAAACTTGAAACCAAACTCTGTTTTAAAAGTTCCCTGGCCAAGTCAGAACCCCCGCAGCAGAGGGGACCTGGTCTGAGAAGAGAGGCTGGGCGGGGAGGGTGGAAAGAGGGAGGGATGTGTCCTGGGAGGGAAGGAACCCCCTGACAGCTCGCAGTTCACGGGGGAACTTTGGAGCGGCCCATTGGAAGCAGCATGAAATTGCTGATGAAACTAGAGGGGCCTCTTCCCTGCTGTGACCCTGGAGGGTGCTTTCAGACCCTGTTTCTCACTCTGTTCACACACAAGTCATATCATCGCAGGGTTGGGTCCCAGGAACTCTTTGCCAAGGACTGGAGACAGCAGGGTATTCCTCTTGAGTCAGTGATGCCCAGCTGTCCTGACGCCCCAGGCATAGAGGGCGGAATCACAGCCATCAGAGTCAGAGGGGTTCTCAGAAGTGATCAGCTTAGCCCCCTCCCAGGACACAGAGCCTCCAAGCAGGACAGTGAGTGCCTGGTAAGCCCTATTCAGTCATGTCAAGCACTTACTTGTCCAGACCTACGCTCCGTCAGGCACTGTGCTAGGCACTTGGGGTCACAGAGCATATGAGTGGTAGAGCTGGAACTCTACCCCAGGTCTCCTGACTGTCTTCCCAGAACTTTCCCTGCAGCAGGTGAAAGCAGAGCTGCAGCCCATACACCTAGCCAGTCATCTCTGCTGGAGGTGATGAGTGACAAGGCAGGAACCAAGGTTTTCCCATCTGCCCTGTTGGGGTGGGCGTGCGGGCTCAGCCACAGGCTCTCCCAGGACTGGGCCGTTAGAAGGGGTGCACCAAGGCCAAGGAACTCGCTAGAAACCTGAAGCCACCAGAGCATGAGCCTCACTCCAGGAAGCCAGCGCCGGCCCTGGACAGCTCGCGCAGCTTCCCCATCCCTCCCTGGTCCTCAACCCCAGGGCTCCCTCAGCTGAGCTAGGGAGGACAGTTCAATGGTTCGATGTCTCCAAGGGCAGAAAGGCACCCTGGGGACGAGGGTTGGATGGGTCTTTGCAAGGGAGAAGCTCTCTGCTGGTAAATTAGGGGGGCAAGGCAAGGTGAGGAAGTGCCTTACATTTGACACCCACTCACCCCACAAGCACACCTGCCCCAGAGAGAGAAGAAAAATTCTCACCTCTGGCACAGCTCTGGAACCATCCAAGTTCAGGTCTGAGTGGCTACTTCCTGGCCCTGAGTCAGCCACCAGCACCCCTGGGAACAAATACTGTGAGATGGGAAATGGGGGGGGCTCCCAAATAAGAGGTGGGGGACAGGAAAGACATACAGGGAGCTGAAAATAATGGAAACTGGGATGTCAAGAGACGGAAAATACGGGTGCCGAGGCTTCTGCGGATGGGGAGTAAAGGGAGCTAGGGATCCCAGGAGACAGGTAGAGGGCGAATTAGCACCCTAAGGTACAGGAGTGGGGCCTTGGGCTCCAGAGGAGGCTGTCATTTCCCCCCAGATGGGGAAATGCACTGGGGACAAAGAGAACGTGACCTGGGCATTGAGAACTCTAGAGTTATGCTACACCTGGGAAGAAGGTGGCGTGGACGCAGCACCCACCACCCCACCACCACTGGGAATGTCTCCAAGGCCAGCCCCTCCTCGCTGGCTGCCCCTCCAGGGGGTTCAGGCCAGTGACAGCAACTCCTTCCATGGCCTGAGTAGCTGCAGAGACCACCGGCCCGGATGCTGTCCAGGCAGCCATATAACCCCTGAGACATTGCCCTCCCCAGCACCCCTCACTCCTGAAAGCAGCCCTGAAAGATGCCTTCACCATAGTTCAGAAGAGACATGGGGCTCTAGAAAGACTCATCAATCAAAGAAGAAGACCACCTTCCTCAAATCATTGTCCACTGATGCCAAACTCTCATGCCCTCGATGCCCTGGGCCCTCTCTGGAGCCTGATCAGCCAGCCCAGGCTTAGGAGCCAGTATGACCTGTTTTCAAATCCTGACCACCACTGACACGGCCTTGAACACATAGCTCTCTGAACCTCAGTTTCCTCATCTGTAAAATGGAGGGGATGGGGCTTCCTTGGTGGCGCAGTCGTTAAGAATCCGCCTGCCAATGCAGGGGACATGGGTTCGAGCCCTGGTCTGGGAAGATCCCACCTGCCGCGGAGCAACTAAGCCCGTGCGCCACAACTACTGAGCCTGCGCTCTAGAGCCCGTGAGCCACAACTACTGAAGCCCGCATGCCTGGAGCTTGTGCTCCACAACAAGAGAAGCCACCACAGTGAGAAGACCGCGTACCACAACAAAGAGTAGCCCCTGCTCACCGCAACTAGAGAAGGCCTGTGCACAGCAACAAAGACCCAACACAGCCAAAAATAAATAAGTAAAATAAATTTATTTTTTTTTTAAATGGAGGGGATGATACCCACCTGGACAACCCTGCATGGATATATGGATATATATCCATATAAGGATATAGTAAAGGACGTGGCTGTTGTTTGAAGAGCACAAGTGACAAGGGACATGAGGTCCCTTTCTTCTAGTCATCTAGTCCCATGAACGGTTTCCAAGTCCCCTGGGCACACCTGAGCTAGTCCTAGATCCCCACTGTCCCTGCCCTCCTCACCCCAGTGTCCCCAGCTCCTAATCTCCTAACAGGACCATCCCCCCCCATCCCATCCCTCATACTCCCAGTCCTTGGAGGATCCATCTGATGGGCCAGGATCGCTGGAAACACGTTCTCTAACTCTGCATACTCTGTCTGGAGACTATCAAGAATCTACAGTTGGGGGGGACTTCCCTGGTTGTCCAGTGGTTAAGAGTCCTCACTCCCACTGCAGGGGGCACGGGTTTGATCCCTGGTCAGGGAACTAGGATCCCGAATGCTGCGTGGCCAAAAAAAAAAAAAAGAAAATCGACAGTTGGGATCGAGGCTGAAGTGATCCACTGTGCCCCATGGGCGTGTGCCCTGCCCTCCGGAGTGCTCAGCTGAAAAACAGGCTGGGAACCCAGGTGGAAGAGAGCTGATGGAACCAAGCCAAAGAAGACAAATAATTAATACTGTCTGGGGTCCAGAAGAGGCTCCAGCTCAATGGACTATGACGAGGCTTTGAGAGGGCAGTGATGATGATGATGATGACAGTGATGATAAACATCTTAATGATGATTATGTAATACTGTTGCCAACAGGGGAAGAGTGCCTACTATGTGACTATTTAATTCACTTAAGCCTCCTGAGATCAGAACTATTCTTCTCCCCATTCTAGAGGTGAAGACACTGAGGCTCAAAGATGTTCCCTCTCTTGCCTCAGTAACACAGAGATGGGACGCTGACCCAGACTGTCCATCTCTCCTGCACAGTGCACCACGCTGCCTGCCACGCGAAGGGATAAGAGTCTCCGGGACCGGGACACTGTAGGGAAGAGGACAGCAGGAGACTAAGACCACGGGTACAGAAACCCTCAAAGGTCTGAGGACAACTGTAGGTGTGGAAGGCTCCTAGGGAACGAGGCGCTCCCCACCTGCCAGGAGCACAGTCCCGGATGGGTCTGGGTCCCTCTCGCCCTCACCCGGCCACGCCTCCCCAGGCCACGCCTCCCCAGGCCGCTCTCGCCTCATCAGGGGCTCATTTCCTTCCGGCTCCTCCTCCTGCCGCTTGGCCTCCTTCCCCCCTGGTGTCGCCGGCAGGCACGACCGCTCCTGAGGAGGCTCTAAATGTGGCCCGGCCGGGTGGGGAAGCCAGAGGGAGGGGGTAGAGAGGCCTGGACTGGCGTCCCAGCCCCCACCTGGAGACCATGGGGCCAGGACCCACGACGCTGATCTGCTTGGCCTCCCAAACGCTCCAGCTATTTCCCGTCCCCTGTCCTCTTGACGCGCAGAGCGAGAGCTGGGCAGGAGTCGCGAAGAGGTGCGGATTTTCCTCTAGGAATTTGTATATTTTTTTAAAAAAGCAAGCAAACCTGGAAAAGCTTGGGACAAGCCCAGCTAATTTTAGTTTCTAATGAAAACAGCAGGTGGCCGAGAGGATCTGATCTCCCTGGCAGGGCCAGGGCCCTCCAGCCTCGCAGGCTGCAGGCACGGGCCAGGCGTGGGGAGGGCCTCCTGGGAGGAGCCTTAAGGACCGGAGCCCCCGCTGGAGAAGACGGGGCACGAGCTGCCTGGCAGCGAGGCGGCCCGGGGTTGGGGGCGGGGGGGTAACCTGATCGATGGCACGGCTGTGGCTGGAGTCCTGCGTGGCCGGGGCAGCGGGTAGCAAATGGCTAAGCCTGTGCTCAGCAGTGGCAAGAAGAAGCCTACATTGGGGTGATGCAACCAGAATGAGAGAAGAAGCAGGGATGGCCGAGGACCTCCACAGGCCGACCCAGCCCAACGCAGTCAGCGCCCCCACCCCCACCCCCGCACACTCCCAGGCTCTTGGTCTCCTCCAGGAATGGCTTGTGCAGTTGACATTTGAGCCGGCCCAGCTCCAGGTCAGTAAGTAGCACGCGTGTCTCTGGAGGAAAGGTTGAGCCACCTGAGGGTGCAGAGAGGGGATTCCTGAGGCCCCTGGAACCAGCTGGGCCTTGCCCCTAAGGGTCTCCAAGTCCTCAGCAGAGCAAAAAGCCACAGAGCCTCCACTTTCTCCCCTCACCGCCCCGCCCCCAACCCTGAGCACTCTGCCAGGAGGGGAGCAGAGGGGACCTAGTCAGGATAGAGTCATCCATTTATGCTGCAAGCATGTATTGAGCACCTTCTAGGTGCCACACCCTGTGCTAGGCATCGAGGAGGCCACAGACTGTACGTGACACCGAGGGTGGTGTTAGCCCCCTGCAGCTGTCAAACAAGGCAGATCCACAACCAGGGTACAGGGGAAAGAGAGGTCCCAGTGTGAGCTGGGTTTGCATTCCAGCTTTGCCACTCACTAGCAGTGTGACTTTGGGGAGTCACTCCACCTCTCTGGGCCTCAGTTTGCTCATCTGTAAAATGAGGCCAGGCACCCTAACCAGATACCAGAACAAGCAAGCAGTGTGGGCAAGGGTGTGTGATGCCTGGGGTCCTAACTCTCCCCACTCCATTCCCAGTTCCATTTCCAGTTCTGATACCCAGCCCTTCCCAGGCAAGACCCTGGGATCTGAGAGAACCAGGGTGCGTTGGGGCCATGCCTCCTGTGGCATGGAAGGGGACAGCTGTGGAGCCAGATAAAGGCAGGGGCTGGGGGTGGTGGGCATTGGTGCCAACCTTGGGGGCAGGGACACTCCTCAGCGGAAGAGGGTTCTCAGCCTCTTCCTGGAAGCTGTCCCAGTGACTCACACCCATGGAGGCCAGCAGCTCACCCCTAAATCCCTATTACTGTTATTTCAGCCCATGTCCCTTGTTGAGTCCTGAGCTTACGGGAGGCGGGGGTGGGTGGCCCCTCAGGTCCATCTCACGCCTCTTCAATGGCAGGGGCTCCGTCTGTCTGCCTGGCATGGGGCCAGGGGGACTTTGAGGCTTGAACCCATCCCCCGTCCCAGCGGACTCTGACACAGACCCATTCATTTATGGTGCCGTGAGGAGACAGGCTCCCAGTGGGGCGGGGACTTGCCCAAGGTCCCACAGTGGGTTGGTGGCTCAGCCAGGCCTCCCCAGCTTATTCCTCCTGCCCAGAGAACCCCTGCCTTGAACACAGAAGCCAGGGCCCCAGCACAGCCCCACCTGGCCCCTTGGCAGGACACAGAGGGAGCAGAGGCTGAGATGGGGACAGGCCAGCTCTGTGCCCCCATGTCACAGAGGGAATAGGGGGCCCCACCTTCTCCTAGAGCTCAACCCTGGCATCTGAGCAGGAAAGGCTCCAGCTTTAGGCCCAGTTGCTAGTCCCCTCACCCGTGGCTTCCCAAACGTGTACCTGGCCCACGGCCAGTAGCCGGGCTCTTGGTGCCCCCTGCAGGCCAAGAGCGCCAGGTGGGACTAGCTCCGTAGCTGGTAGAGGCAGGGGATGCACCTAGGTAGGGCAGAGGAGCTGTCAGCCCCCTCCCCTTGCAGATGCACCCTCCCCGGACCCCCAGCCACCTTCCCACCCTTGTCTCCCTTCTGAGAAGCTCAGGCTTCTGCCCAGGCCTCTTCGGGACACTACCAGCCTCTGTGCATCCTCTGGGCAGGACCTGGTAGAGGAGGCTGTGAGGCTCCCGGGAGGCAAGGAATTCAGGAAAAGTGAGGGGAGGTGGGACTGCCTCAGCCCAAGACCACCCACCTCCCACCAGCCCGAGCTGCCAGGGAAGGGCGAGATCCTCACAGCTACGGTGCACCCAAGATGCGCCGGCCGAGAGCCAGATGCACCAGCCACGTCAAATCACGTTAATTTCTCACAGCAGCCTGTGGGATTGCCAGAGCAAGAAAGCCAGACACAGAGAGGCCCCGCAGCTTTGAGGAGGAGAGAGGGTCCCAGAATCAGATTCCTTGGGACTTAGAAAGAAACATCCCCAGTGGTTACTCAGACTTCCCCTAAAGTGCCCTCCAGGCCACTGCCAGCCTGGCTTCACAGCTGCTGCTGGGAACGTGTGAAAAGCCCAGATGCCCACCAAGCCCTGCCTGGAGCGGGGCCCAGATACCTGCACTTTCGGGAAACCCCACAGATGTTTCGATGCGCAGCCAGATATGAGAACCATCGCTCTGGTCCAGCCCACATGCCTGACAAACAGAATCCAGCTGCTGACTGTACACCCCCGGGGGTGGAGAGCTCAGCAACCCGCAGGCGGCCCACCAACTGCACCTTGGCCCGCATGCTTAGGTCAGACGAACCCAGCTCTCAGCAGCCTCTGCCCACGGGTGACATTCAAGTCCTTGAGCCACATAAAAGAATACTGTCTCTACCAAAGGTTTTGAAGTCGGGCAAAACCAGGTTCAAGTCCTGGCTCTGCCTTTACTAGCTGTCTGACCTTGCACACAAAGCAAAGTACTTAACTTGTCTGTGCCTCTGTTTCCTCCTCTATAATTGGGGGTTCATTGGCTTGCTGGGAGGATTAAATGCAATCACGTAAGTAAAGTCTTAGGCTTTACTGATTAAGGGCCATACAAGTTAGCTATTCTTATTGTCATTGTCTTTAAAATCTCCCATATCTTACTAGGCTTTCTGCGTGCTTTTCTATCTGGGTACCATGCATTTATTCATTCCTTCACTAAGTAAACAGATGTCGAGCGATTTCCTACCCCATTGCCTGAGGCCCCACGTAAGACCATCTTTCACATACAGGATCCCTTTAGCGCCTGACAACAGTTCCCTGACTTGGCCACAATCGGTGGTCTCCCCCTCATTACAGGTGGAAAAACTGAGTCCCAGAGAGCAGTGGCCTTTGTCCTTCTTCGGACAAGAAATCGGTACAGCTTCCCTGGTAAAGATGCACTGGCATCTTCACCTCTACCACCCAGAGAGCCATTGCCCCCCCCCCCCCCCCGCCCCAGCAAGCAGACCTGGGCTGCTGGGCTGGTTCACTGTGGTCCCTGGGGCAGTGGGACACTCGCTCCGCTTTTGTTCAGAGCCCCTGATCTGTGGGGCTGAGGCTGAGGGTAGAGCCAGGGTCTGAGTCTCCTGCTGGTAGGTGGTGGGAAGGCCCCTTTCCTCCTCTGAGCTTACCTGTAAAGTAAGGAGTCTGGACCAGACCACCTGTCAGGGAACATGCCTTAAGGCTGTGATTCCATGCACCCTGCTGCTCCTCCCAGGATCTGGAAGGCAGCTCCAGGCAGCCCTGCCTGCCCTGGGAGGTGGCAGGTGTGTCTCCCACTGAAGAGCGGGGAAAGGGAGGCAGGGGAGGGAGAGGAGGCCTTCCAGAGTCACCACTCAGCTCTCCTTCCACCATTAGGCTGCTACTTGTGTGCCTACTATGTGCACTGGGCCCTGGCCAGGGATGCTGGGATGGGGTGAGGGGACAGGTTGAGGGGCAGTGGTTGGAGCACAAGCCTCAGGGTCATCCAGACCCGGGCTCCAATCCAGGTCTGCCCCTACAAGCTGGGTGACCTTGATGGTCATCTCACTGCTCTGAAACATGCCTGGCACTTAGTAGGTGTTCTGTTAATGCACACCCTTCCCTCGAGAGAAAAACCAGTTTCTTCCTCACAGGGTCTTTCCCTAGCTCTGCTCCCACCCCGGTGAGTATTTTTGTGTCTTACTCCTGGCCCCCTTGCCTCCTGGCCCAGATTGCGAAGTGGCCGTCACTAGGGACTTCCCTGGTGGCCTAGTGGTTAAGACGCCATGCTTCCAATGCAGGGGGCGCGGGTTCGAACCCTGATCGGGGAACTAAGATCCCACATGCCACGCAGCACGGCCAAAAACAAAAAAACAAAGTGGCCGTCATTAGACAGGGCAGAGCCTTCCAGGGCCCTCATGGAGGGGGTCGGCAGGGGAAAGGCCCATGGGGTTTGGAGGGGTTTGAAGCTTGGCTCTGACACTTGCTACCTGGGTCACCTTGGGCATGGTAACCTCTTAGCCTTTATTTTGGAATCCATAAGATGGTCATAATAATTGTCACCTCATAGATTTGGGGTGAGCTGGCAACAGGAAGAAGGGCCTGCCGCCAAGCACAGCACATGGTAGGTGTCCAACCAACAGTAGTGCTGTCTGTACTCTGCTGAAAGGGATGCAGTAAAGCCCCTTCCCACGTATGCCTGGCCCCAGAGTGCCTCGACACAAGCTATCTCATCTGGATTGTATATCCTCACTATAACCCTGTGAGGTGGGGCAAGCATTGGTGCCCCGTTCTCTGGCTATAAGGACTCCAGGGGCGGAGGGGAGAGCATGGCACACTTTGTTTTCAAAGCCCCCTCCCCCAGCACTATCCCCAGCCCCCCAGCCCTCACTGCCCTTATTGTCCTAAGTGCTACAGTAGTGACGCTGGTCTCTGCCTGGTGGCCCTGGGATATGGCTGGCAGTGAGGATCATGACCTTGTAGCCAAAGGTGGGCTTAGGTCACTGGGGTCTCTGCCTTGGGAGGGAAAGAGACACACCAGGGCAGACAGTGGCTCCAGCCTCCCATCTAGAGGGCATTTCGACACGAAGGGCTTAGAGCCCGTGGGCGAGGTCTAGGGTAACATCGGGGTACAGATGCCAGTGCAGGGGCCACCCAGGCAGGGAGGGATCCCAGGGGGGTCTGTCAGCCGCCCTCCCAGTGCTCTCCCTGCTTTGGCTAACTTGAGATGGAGGCCTTGTGCAAGACAGCACTTCCCCCCTTCTGGCCCTGGGAACCAGGCAGGATGGCTGTCACTGGATCCAGAGAGAAGCCAACCTCCAGGACCCATCCCTGGTACGAACTGGCTCCTAGAGACTTGGGCAGGGCGTGGCCTCAGCCGGGGCGTGGAAGGAGGAGGGAAGGGGCTCAGCCTCACGTCCCATCCCCAACCCCCCTCTCCCCAGGTACCTGGCCAAGCTGTCATCAGTTGGGAGCATCTCAGAGGAGGAGACGTGCGAGAAGCTCAAGGGCCTGATCCAGAGGCAGGTGCAGATGTGCAAGCGGAACCTGGAGGTGATGGACTCGGTGCGCCGCGGCGCCCAGCTCGCCATTGAGGAGTGCCAGTACCAGTTCCGGAACCGGCGCTGGAACTGCTCCACGCTCGACTCGCTGCCTGTTTTCGGCAAGGTGGTGACGCAAGGTGAGGGAGGGGCTCGCGGGGGTGCTGGGGACCCCGGAAGGGACCACTGTTTCCTGGAGTGGGGAATCATGTGCTCACGAGTGGCCTGACGGGTCCATCACTCATCACAGGATGCAGATGGAGGCATGGGAGCGGGCGGGACCCAGCGGGCGGCAGTCCCCTGCGGGAGGGCCGACGGAGGAGGATGCCGTTCTCTGGCTGTGCAGCACAATACGGTGTGCTGTGTTTTCAGTCCTGGAGCCACCATTCCTGTTTTAGAGTCGGAAACTGAGGCTCAGGCAGGGGAAAAGACGGAGTTGCCCGGGGCTCCTCAGAGGGTGAACAGCAGAAAAGCATTCAGACCTGGGCTTCCAGCCCCCCAGCCCTGTGCTATTTTTCCCTTAGCACTGGTCTCACCTATGCAAGCGCATCTCGTTCGTCCGTACCTTTGACGAACCCTGTTGAGCCTCACTTGCCCAGCCCTGAGACCCCGGGAAGAGCAGCACCCAGATCCTGTCCTCCTGGGCTCACAGTTGAGGCAACAATGACACTTCAGTAGGGGCAGTGGCTCTCACACCTGTAGCACCAGCTAGGGACCAGACACTGGTTAAGTGCTTTAAGTGATATTAACTCATCTGGCCCTTGGAGATGGGCTTCCGTATTGCAAATGACGAAACTGAGGCACACAGAGGTTAGGTAACTCGCCCAAGGTCACAGAACCAAAAGGTGGCCAAGCCAGGACTTGAGCCCGTGCAGTCCAGCTCCAGGGTCTTGCTCTTGCCCAGGATGAGAGGGGACACAGGAGCCTCGGGAGCACAAGGGTGGACCTCTGCCCCAGCCAGGGCGGGTGCTCAGGGAAAGCTTTCCCGAGGAGTGGGTCCTCGGCTGACACCAGAAACATGAGAAGGCATCAAGCCAGAGGAAGATGGGCCAGGGCCTAGAGAACGTTCCATGCAACTGAAGTCTCCTCAAGAGGTCACCGGGTCAAGCCGCTGCCCTCGAGGGAGCGCTCTAAACCAGCTGCCTCTTTTACTACTTCCTGAGTGTGAAACTGACACTAGTCCACAGACCCCTTGACTTGCTCAGGCAGCAGAAAAGCGTTCCTGGGCCAACCTTTGTCTTGGCACCTGTGGTCCTGGACAGCGAGGGCTGCTGGGCTTGTGGCAAAACCATTTGGATGTTGTTGGAAACCAACTGGGATAGAAATTTGGAAGCCATTCTCCTGGGAGTTGGCAGGGGCCAAAAAGGCACGATTATGCTTGGCATGACTGAACATTGCTGCTTCGGAGAAGCAGCAAAGGCCCAGTGAGTGGCCTGGGAGCAGAGGCCCTCCCGGGACCACGGTGCCCCTGCCGAGGACCCAGGGCTGTCTGTCTGATGAGGCCCAGACACTAGGCTCAAACAGCAGACCCTGGGCACAGGAAGCCCCTGGCACACAGTAGGTGTTCCGTGTTTTAGGTGGACTGATGAATAGACTGGCAGGGTTACGTGTGCCCGGCCCTGCATACCCCCGTGCCTTTGCACATGCCATTTCCTCCACCCCCAAACACCCAACCCTCTTTCTCCACCAGCTCAGCAGCTCCCTCCTCCAGTCTGCCCAGCTCCTGCAAGCAGGTGGTTGCTTTTTCCACTGGGCTCCAAAGCTCTTTGTTCATGCTGGGGTTTTTCCCCCTTTTTTTGGTAATTGTTTTGATATAGTTTCAAACTTACAGAAAAGTTGCAAAACTAGTACAAGGAATTCCCATATACTCTTTTTTAAAAAATCTCTATGTGATGGGTTTATTCAGTCAGCTACTTTCATTTTCTTCTTTTTAAAATGAGGTATAATTGACATATTGTATTAGTTTCAGGTGTACAATATAACGATTCAGTAAGTCTAGTTAACATCCATCACCACACAGTTGCAAACATTGTTTTTCTTGTGGTGAGAACTTTCAAGATCTACTTTCTTAGCAACTTTCAAATATGCAATACAGTATTATTAACTGTGGTCACTACGCTGTACATCACCTCCTCATGACGTATTTATTTTATCACTGGAAGTTGGTACTTGGTGACCCCTTCACGCATTTTGCCCAGCCCCCATCCCTGCTTCTGCCTCTGGCACCTCCAGTTTGTTCTCTGAATATATGAGTTCAGTTTTTCCTGTAAAGAATTGCCGTATACTCTTTACCTAGATTCACCAGCTGTTTACATTTTAACCCATTTGACTTATCAATTTCTCTCTCTCCTTTCTCTCTCACTCTCTCTCTCCCTTAATACACACACGTGTACACACACACACACACTTCTGTCTAAACCATTTGTGTCCACGTGGCTTTCATTACACCTTTCACACTGAACTGTGATGCCTGTCTCCCCCACCCCACTCCCCCATCCCTAAACCTTGAACTCTTCCAAGGCAAGGGTAATGTCTCATTTACCAGTTTCCCAGCGCGTGGCAGAGCCTGGCATGGAGGAGACAGTCAAGGGGTGTCATCCAGTGGCAGAGAGCAAGTCGGGGCAAGGACTCAAGGGGCAGAAGAGGGGAGGCATGGGTCAGTGTGGCCTGATGCAGGTGAGGGACCCCGTCAAGAAGTGCTTTCCTCACCTGTGTTTGCACCAGGAACCAGAGAGGGGGCCCAGCCCCGGCTCATCAAGTTCAGGGAGATGCTGAGAATCCTACCAGGCTTGGCTGGAACCTGCTGTGGACTAAAGTCCAAGTGACTTGGTCAAGCATCCAGTCTCCTCAGGGCTGAGTCAGGGCATGCACTCGCCAAGCCAGCCACATGCGAGGCAAGGGCAGTCGTGTCTGGAGGAGTCTGAACTCTTCCCATTCGTCCATCCCCTCGCTTTTGCATTTTTTGTTTTCTTCCCTAGTAAAATTCCTCCTGGAAAAGTCTCAATTTATCTCCACTGAACAAGAGACGGGACTTGTCCCTCCCGAGGCCACAGTACCGCTCTTGGGGGGTCCAGGTTTGATGAGGCCATGCAGGGAGAGCACGGGCAGCATGACCTTGGGGGAGGGACCTCACTCCTCCGAGCCTCGGTCTCCTCACCTGTCAGGAGGACCTGCACGTGTGCTTACCTCATAGGGGCATCACCATTTAGGGTGGACCTTGACCCCAGAAAAGCCATCCGTGCTCACCAGCTGCTGTGATTTGGGGCAGCAGCCGGCTGGGCAGGCCTTTCTCACAGCCCCCAGGTTTAGGGGTTGGGGGGCTAGGCCAGTGCCCGCATTCATGGGCTGCCTGGCTGGGGTCCTGACCTCAGACCTGGAAAGGTAATAGCTCACAGATCCCTCCAGGAGCCAGGCCATACTTGGAGGAGCAAAGGAGCCCCATTTGCTGAGGGCCTCCTTGGTGCCTCCTTGCATCCGACCGCCCTCACGACAAGTCCGAGTGTGTAGTATTGTCCCCACGTTACAGCTGAGATAGGAGGCCCAGCAGAGAGTGTGATGCACCTAGATCCGGGGCCTGACGGCTCTTGGCATGAGTTCCCGGGCAAGGTCCATCCCCTGTCCTAGCCTCAGCGTCCTCCTCCCTGGATGGGGGGTGGTGGGGCCACCCCAGGCCCCAGCTCCTGGACTTCCCATCAGGGTTCAAAGATGATGTCTCCAAAGACCTGCCTGGCTCCCAGGGCACCTGGGGGTGGGAGCAGCTCTCTTACGGCCAGCACTGCCCGAGGCCGTACAGCTCCAACCCACACCCCCTCCCCTCCCAGGCAGTGGAGACCCCCTGCTCCTGGCCTACAGAGGCAAGACTGACGGTGACATAATGGTGACTGGTGAGGACATGTGTAAGTCAGGGCCAAACTGTGCTCTAGGCTGAGAATCTGCCAGAAATTTGGTGAAGGTGGCATCGGGGGCAGCCAGGAATGGGGCAGCCGGTGGTTCTTGGCCGAGCAGGCGTGCAGGGCCAGACGTGGGATGATGGCCTCTGTGCGGTTCGGTCACTGCTTAATCCCTGTGCCTGGGGCAGCACCTGCACGAGGTAGGTGACTGATAAGTATTCGTGGAATGAACGACGAGGGTTTGAGGGTGGGAGGGAGAGGCCAGGGAGTCTGGCGGAAGTTCGGTGTGGCCGTGAGCAGGATGTGCTGGGGTCTCGGGGCGGGCAGGCCCGAGCAGCACGGGGAGAGGCGTGGAAGGCAGTGCAGATGCCTCTGCGCCTGCTTCCCTCCATCTGTAGACAACGCCGAGCCTTCCCCTGCCTTCTCACACCTTGCTCTGCGAGCTTGATGGTGTCCCTGTCCCGAGAGGGGACCCCACGAGCCCTGCGGCCCCTCTGGGCTCTGACTGCCATGTCGGGAGGCGATGTGGTGCACTGGTCGTAGCCGAGTGAGGATTCAGCCCAGGCTGTGTTTGCAGTCCCCGCGTGTCTAACCTCAGGGCACCTGACTGACGGGAACTTCAGGCTGGATCTAAGAAGTAGATGCTTTTCAGTCCTGGGCTGTGACTCCCTAACACCCGTGCTCTCACCTTTGTCTTCGATGTTGGCATCACTTTGGACCCAATGAGGGTGACAACATGCCTTTCTTCTGGGGACCTCTCGGGCCAGCTTCTGGTGCCATCTGATACATCACAGGAGGTCTGGGGAGGGGTTACCCCAGAGACACTTTGCACTGGGGGTTCCTTGAGGACAGACTCACCTCCATCTCCCTCATGCTGGCATAGGGCCTGGCTCACAGCAGGTGGCTAATAAACGTCTGGTGAGGGAGGAGGTGTCTCTGCGCTAAGGAAGCTTTTAGCCCAATGGCAAATATGTGGACACGTGGCCCTCAGGGGGTAAGTGCCCTACCGGTATTTGTTAGCGAATGAATAAAATGGCATTAATCACCCAACAATAACATTCACAGTAGCTACTATGTCTCAAGCTCCTACTCCAGGCCAGGGGCTAAGCACTTCCCATGTTTTACATCATTAGATTTCCATACCCACCTGAAGAGGTCAGAACTATTGTCAGCCCCATTCTATGGACATAACAACTGAAATCACACGTTTAGGAAGTGGCAGAACCAGGACTAGATCTCAGGCCCGCCAGGCTGAGCATCCACGCTCCTCCCGATACCCACCTCTGTCTCCAGGGAGCTGGGAAAGGCCTGTTCTTGCCAGCTCTGTACTGGGCTCGAGGGGGGCAGAGGAGGTGGTGAGGGACAGCGTGGCCCCTGGAGCTTCCAGTCTGGCTGCAGACAAGCACACAAGACACTTAGAAGATGAAACAGTCTGAGTCCAACTCTGACTGCGCGGGGAGGGCAAGCCAGGCCAGCCAGAGCACCTGGGCTCCCAGGAATCCATGATGGTAGGAGGGATGCGCAGAAGTACCAGGGCCTGGCCTGCTGGGCCAGTGTTACTTTCCCCCTGTTAGAACCGGGAAAGGTCACTACACTAGTAAGAGTCTTAACACGGCTTTGTCCAGCTCCAAAGCCTTTACTCTTTCCCCTGCCCTATATTGTCTCTTAAATCCAAAGAGGCTTCCTGGAGGTGGTTTCAAGAAAAGGTGAGCCTTTGCAGACAAGAGAGCAAAGGAAATTGGAAAGGCAGGCTGGGGGGGCAGGGATGGGGAGATGACAAGGGCAGTGCCTTTCTCAGAGGGCCGTGCCTCTCCTGCCCCACCTCCGGAGGACTCCCGCTGGGTCTGCTTTGGAAACATGTAAGTTATGCTCCGAATGACACTGCCATCAGGACACCTGCCTGATGCCCCGGGGATCCCCACGCCCGTGGCTTCCTTTCTAGCCCAACTCAGCCTCATCTGTTTCTCCTCCAAACACTCCTTCCTGCTCAAATGTCCTTCCATCCAGCATCTGGGGAGACAGCGCATGTGATGTGCTCAGAAGAGCACTGGCCTCGAGTCAGGCAGGCCGCGGTTCCAATGCCCTCTTGGCCACCGACTGGCTGAGGGACCCCAGACAAGCCCCCGAGCCTCACTTTTTCCTCCACAGAGCAGAGCTGGAGAGAGCTGGTTGCTCAGGTCGCCATGAGCTCATGGAAAGGCCCTGGCACATCGCAGGCCCTCAGAAAGGGTAGTTATCACTGGATCCCCAGGACAACTCTGAATTCCCGGCCCCAGGCAGCCTTAGCACCTTGGAAAAGATGGCAGTGACGTGGGACCTAGAGGACGCTCAGGATTTAGACCAATGGAGCCAGGGAAGAAGAAAGAGCAGGAAGAAAGGAGTTGGGTGTGGAATGGGGCAAATGGCATTATGGAAAAGGCAGAAGGCTGTAGGGCAGCTGCTAGCACCTTCGAGAGCTCTGCCTTTCCCTCGGCCGGCTCTGCTGTCCCAGGAGGACAAAGTCCTCCCCCTGCAGCTGGAACAGGCAAACCCCCAGACCAGGGAGCAGTTATCGACCAGGTCGCTGGGGAACTCCCCTCTGCCACCCTCACAGCCACACCACAATCCTTTTTCTGTGTCTCAGCGGTCTCTGCCAGGCGCCCCACTGGTGAGCAAGGCTCCAGCCGGGCAGAGGGGATGAGCCAGGAGGGGCCACAGCCCTGGAGTCAAGGGATCGGGACCCAGGGCCAGTCATAAAAGGCTGGAGGAAATGCTGCCATCGGCTCTCGGGACACAGTGGCTCAGCCACATTCTTCAGGCCTTCTGGGGCCTCCTGTGCTGAGCACAGGCCCACTGCTCACCATCCCCCAGTGAAGAACCCACAAAAGGAACTGGACATGTCCCATAGCTCGTGGCTTCACATATGGAGGTGGCAAGAGATGGGCTGTATATTCCTGGGGGCTCCAGGCTCTGGGCTCCAGGCGGCAGGATCATGTCAAGGTTGAAACTCTGGAGCTAGGCTGCCTGAGTCCGAATTCTGGCTCTACCACTTCCTGGCTGGGTGTCCTTGGACAGGTGCTTCACGGCTCAGTGCCTCAGTTTCCTTATCTATAAAATGGGGAGTAAAAGTGTCTACTTTGCAGGGGTGTTGTAAAGAGTATATAAATTATGTCAAGTGCTCAGACAGTGCCCAGCACGGAGTGAGCTCTCTCTAAGCTTTAGCTCGTCTTATTATCTTCCTTCCAGAACCTCTTCCTTCAAGCCCAAGTGGAGAGAACTATAGCGCCTTTGTTCCCGAGGCCAGGAGAAGGGGGCCTGTAGTCCTGGCAGATGGGTGTTGGTTGGGGATGAGGCAGGGGTCTCCCTGAGCCACCTCACAGGGAGCCCTGCACCCAAGGCTGCTAGCGCTCAGGGGAGGAGGTGGGCCGAGAGCTTGGGGCAGGCCAGGGGCTGCCTGAGGGCCCAGAGAAGCAGAGGAGAAAGGAACATGCCAGGCCAGGAGCTGGGGCCACCCTGCCAGTCCCATCCACCCTACTATCTCCTGCTTTCCCTTCCCCCTTGGTCTTTGGGGCAAAGATTTGTGCTGGTTCAGGCCTGGAAATACCAGAAATACCAGAAACTAAAGTCGTCTCTCTTTGGGCGGCCACAGCGCAAAACCAACCAACATGATCCTGCTATTAACCTCGATTAACTTGGAGAGGATTCCATCTCAGGCTGTCGAGGCCCCCGTGACTCCAGCCAGGCCCCCTCATGCCGGCCCAGAGCGTCCAGGCCAGGGCAGAGGGTGGGCCGTAGAAAGTGGGTGGCGAGCAGTATCCCCAGCTCAAGGGCCGAACCGAGAACAGGGCGTCCTGGGCCATGGGGGCCTGAGCTGCCCCCAACCCCAGCGCTCGGCCTCCACTGCCTGTCCACAGACACGGGCACAGAGGAGGTGATTGTTTCTGTCTGACCACGGCGACTGCTCCCCAGGGCAGCCGAGAGCACCGGCCTGGGTGTCACAGAGGTAATTGCCAACCACGAGGCCAAAGCCTCCCCGCTTTGCTCCTGTGGACACAGACACTCCAGCAAGAGACAGAAGGACAGTCACGGGCACACAGAGGCCCTCACAGGGCCCAGAGAGGAGCAGGGCCCGTCTGGTCACACACCCAGCCAGCCGTGTGCACACGCACCACACACACACACACGCAACACACACAAAGACACTCCCTCCCACCACCCACACCCCCAGAAAGGGTCTACATAGCAGCTACACCCCCTGAGGCACAGTTCCTAGGAGGATAAAAACACCCATTCAGGCAAGAGACAGGGCAGCCACCAACACAGAACCACCAAGAAGTCATGGGGCGGAAGGGAAAGACAGGCAGCAGAGGCGGGCAGACCAGAGTTTGAGTCCTGGTTCTATCACTTGCTGACTGGACGACTGCGACCCACTTCCCCTCCCCAAACCCGCACTGTGCCATCTGTGAACTGGGCACAGATAAAGCTTCCGATGGTAGAGGGCATCCCCTCTTCAGCAGTGATCCTGGTAAGCGGTGGGGCCATTGTCATTACGGTTTACTCTTAGAGGTATAAGGAAGCAAGGTGGTCTCAGAAATAGGCCCAGCCTCAGCAGGAAGGGCTGGGGCAGGCTCCTCGGGCGGGGGACCCCATCAGAGCCTAGAGGGGCCAGCTGGGGAATAGGCACAAAAAGAGCTGGGTTGACAGGCCAGCCTGCTACTTCTGTAGCCTTGGTAAGTTAATTCACCTCTCCCATGCCTGTCTTGTCTCTCATAAAATGACGTTAACATCACTAACCTCCCGGAGAGGTTGTGAGAACAGTAACTGACAGTGCTCAGAGCACTGAAGCTGGACCATCTGGCTGCTCAACCACATGCTGTGTGGCCTGGGACAAGTTGGCTAATCCCTCTGAAAGCGGGGATAATAATTATACTCACCTGACGGGTGCGGGGAGGATAAATGACCAGCACACGTGAAGGCCGCAGGGCAGTGTCCGGCGTGTGTAAGTATGTTGGCCATTGGTGGGTAAGAATAAGCAGCAGGGGCTTCCCTGGTGGCGCAGTAGTTGAGAGTCCGCCTGCTGATGCAGGGGACACGGGTTCGTGCCCCGGTCCGGGAAGATCCCACATGCCACGGAGCGGCTGGGACCATGAGCCATGGTCGCTGAGCCTGCGTGTCCGGAGCCTGTGCTCCGCAACGGGAGAGGCCCGCGTACTGCAAAAAAAAAAAAAAAAAAAAAAAAAAAAAAGAATAAGCAGCAGCTCGGCGTGACTCCTGCCCCACGGGAGTCAGCCTGCCTTGCTCTCTCCCTGGGCCTCCGTCGTTCAGGAGTCCCATCTACGCCTCTCCTCTAAAAAGGAGGGTGCGGGGAGGAGCACTGGGACCCAGCCCTGCCCTCCCTCTGCCTCCCTCCCACAGGGACTCGGGAGGCGGCCTTCGTGTACGCCATCTCTTCAGCAGGTGTGGCCTTTGCGGTGACGCGGGCGTGCAGCAGTGGGGAGCTGGAAAAGTGCGGCTGTGACCGGACGGTACACGGGGTCAGCCCACAGGGTAAGTGCGGGCGGTGGGGAGGGCATGCGTGGCAGGGGCAGGGGCCGGGGCCCAGGCCCTCACTCACCCGCGGACCCCGCATGCCCACCCCACCCAGGCTTCCAGTGGTCGGGATGCTCGGACAACATCGCCTACGGCGTGGCCTTCTCACAGTCATTTGTGGACGTGCGGGAGAGGAGCAAGGGGGCCTCGTCCAGCCGGGCCCTCATGAACCTCCACAACAACGAGGCCGGCAGGAAGGTAGTGCGCACGGCCCCAGCACCCTCACGGCCGGCCGGGAAAGGGCGGGCTCGGCAACGTCCCCAGACGCTCTCCCCCGCCCACCTGCCCCTCAGAAAACACTTGTTGGGCTCTGGCCGGTACCAGGCACCTCCTATGGGGCGGGGGGCACGGGGAGGGAGCGGACAGGTAAGCGGGCGTCACAGAACAGTGTGAGCGGCCCCCAGTGTAGCACACACGTCCCCCAACATGCCCCCGCCCACACATATATGTGCACACAGGTGTGTCTCCATCCCTTTGTCACGCACACACCCCCCAATAAGTAGCAGGGTTAGGATTTCTCCGTGTCACTACGAAGACCGTGTGCTTAACTACAATACCATTTGCTATCTCAGTACCTACTCTTCAAGGTTCCTGTGCAGGTTCAATGCAGCCATCTTCTTCCCCAACACGTCACCTTTCACTGTTTCGTATGACACTGCCCTTTAACATGTCTCTCCTCCATCAACTCCGAGTGCCCCAAGGGCAAGGACAGTATCTTTGTTCCCAACACAGCTTACCAGGTCACCGTGGCATACAGCAGGAGCTTAATACAGAGGAAGCATGACCGTACATCTGTCTCCGATTCTGCGCCATGCCCCCGTCCCTGCCCCCGCTCATCCGCCCCCCCCAGCCGCCCCTCCCCGGCCTCCCCTGACATCTCCTGATGGCCCCTCTCCCCTCCCCGCCCCCCGCAGGCTATCCTGACTCACATGCGGGTGGAATGCAAGTGCCATGGGGTGTCAGGCTCCTGCGAGGTAAAGACGTGCTGGCGAGCCGTGCCGCCCTTCCGCCAGGTGGGCCACGCGCTGAAGGAGAAGTTTGACGGCGCCACGGAGGTGGAGCCACGCCGTGTGGGCTCCTCCAGGGCGCTGGTGCCGCGCAATGCGCAGTTCAAGCCGCACACAGATGAGGACCTGGTGTACTTGGAGCCCAGCCCGGACTTCTGCGAGCAGGACATGCGCAGCGGTGTGCTGGGCACGAGGGGCCGCACGTGCAACAAGACGTCCAAGGCCATCGACGGCTGCGAGCTGCTGTGCTGCGGCCGCGGCTTCCACACAGCACAGGTAGAGCTGGCCGAGCGCTGCAGCTGCAAATTCCACTGGTGCTGCTTCGTCAAGTGCCGGCAGTGCCAGCGGCTCGTGGAGCTGCACACGTGCCGGTGACCGCCGCCCAGCCCTGTGCCCAGCAACCACCTAGTGGCCCAGGGAAGGCCGATAATTTAAACAGTCCCGCACCACCCACCCCAAAAGATACTGGTTGTATTTTTTGTTTTGGTTTGGTTTTTGGGTCCTCATGTTATTTATTGCTGGAACCAGGCAGGCGACCCCAAGGGCACCAACTGGGGCCTCCCTGAAGCCTGGGCCTTTGTGGCTGCCACTGACCAAAGGGACTTTGCTCATGCCTCTGGCTGCCCACATGTGGCCACTGCTGACCACTCACTTGTTATCTGTACGTTTTTCCACTTGCAGACTTAAGGTGGGTAACGAAGTGTCGCAGCCACATGCCTACTGACCCTGCCATCTAGGGAAAGGGGCAGCCCTATGGCAGGGGATGGTGCCAGCCTGATGGCAGTTGCACCCCACACTTACACACGGACCCCGGGCAGCTTCAGCCTGGTAGCTTTGTCTCTCAAGCCCTGTGGAAAAGGAATGGGCAGACACCAGGTCCAGGGCAGAAGGTTAATTTCAGGCCTCCATGAGCAGCCGGAGGTTCAGTTTCTGTGGAACCCTCCAGGCAAGAACAGCAGATGAGGTGAGAGCCAGTGAAGGCTGCAGTGCCCCCACCCCTAGCCCAGCCGCCAGGCCTCCCCTCAGAGAGGGGGACCCTCACTCCCTGGTCCCTCCCAGGCAGGAATATGGCTGCGTCCTGGATCAGAGACCCCAGCTGGGCCTTCACAGTGACGCCGTGAGCGTTGCTCCACGGTGCTGCTCCTCTGTGAAACTAAGAATGGAAACGCCACACGCACACAGGAGAGGGCCACGTGAAAAAGCCATCTCCCAACTTTTACTTCACTCCCTTAACCGAATCTATTGAGCAAATACTGTTCTAGGCCCTGTACTGGGCCATCTCACTGGATGACCACAGCAATCCTGGGAGGCCAACAAGACAGGGATGCATGCCTGTGCCCATTTTACAGGAGAAAGGGCAAGGCTCAGCTGGGTCCCAGAGCCAGTAGAGGCAGAGGCAGAGCCAGAAGAGCCCCCCAGCCAAGGCTCCTCCTGGACTCCTGTACCCAGAGGCCCAGAAACTGTAGGTCCCCCTGGGTCTGAGCCTCAGGGATGGGGCTCTGGCTGGAGGAAAAGGGGCTGGGAAGCAGCAGGAGCCACAGACCACAGGCTGAGCCAGAGCCCACTTGGTTCCCAAGGGAGGGCAGAGCAGGCTCTGAGGGAAGAGGTGGACAGTGGGAAGGCTGACGAAGTGAGGTCTCAGCAGCGGAGGGTACCGAGGGTACTGAAGCAGAGCCCCCAGAGCCAGCACCAGCAGCCCGGGCCTGGCCCTGTGCACCAGCCAAACCAGCAGGAGCCCAGCCCAAACTTCTGTGCGCAGGACCTGCACACAGCAAGCCCTGGCCTGACCCAACTGCTTCTCAGGTGGGCTCCCAACCACCAGAGGACCTCACTCTCAGCCCTCTCTCCAGGCTGCACCCACCCCGGGGCTTTCAGCTCCTGGTTTGAGGTCTTAAGCTCCAGGCTCCAGGTTCTCAGACTCCAAGTTCTCGGCTCCAGGGTTCAGCGTCTGAATTCAAGGTCCCAGATCCAGAATACGGGCTCCAGCCTGTAGACGCTCTCCCCCAGGCCTTGCGGTTTGTGCCTCCTGGTGTTGGCTCCCTCACGAAGACAGGGTCAACACCCTCGGCCCCCAGCCAAGCTCTCTGCTCATGTCCATCCAAGAAGAAGGCCAAAACCAAGTGAGAGGCTGGACCCACATTCAAATGTGGGGATAATCTCGGGGCAGGCGGGCTCTGATGTGGATGAAAGCTGAGCCGACTGTGTCCCCACAGCTGCCCAGCTGGGCTCACTGCTCCTCTGGCGGGCTCTGTTCAGTTGTCTGCTCAGAGCCAGGCAAAATACTATCCCTCACTGGCAGAGGCCCGACCCACACAAAGGAAGCAGTGGAGACCCCTCCCCCACCCCTAAGTCCTGTCCCCAGAGCCAGGGCACTAGCAGATTCAGGCTGGACGCTGGTGTGACGGGCACTGCCCCAGGAAGAGGAAGGATCTGCGCTTATTCATAGGCCTCACCTTTCCACCTACCAGGGGGCCCCTCAAAGCTCATCCTCCCGGCGTTCTGAAGGGTGTAGCCTCGGTGAAGCAGACTAGGTTCTAGGAACCTCTGCCCAGCCCTACCACCACTGCCACCAGCACCCCAAAGCCCAAAGGGATCCACAGCTGCAGGAAAAAGGAGCTTCCTTGGACACACCCAGCTCTAAACTGTCCAGCAGAACAGTTTAAAGAGGAACCAGCACAGGACTGACACAGCCACGCATCCTGGAAGCTGGCCAGAGGGTTCAAGCCCTGCCCGAAACCCTCTCCACTGGTCTTACCGCAAGGCAAAGGTGCCCTCGGAGGCCTTGGGCTGGACAAGCCCCAGCTCTGGATGCTGCTACCCCCTCTGCTGCCCCCACCTCGCCCAGATTTTTATACTAGGCTCCTTGCCTTTGTGACATCCCCATGAAATAGTCTGATGCACGATAAAATGATTATTTCTTTATCTTGCAATTGTGGCAGTGACTTTTTTGTAAAAGAGGGAGAAGAGCGACTTGGGGAAGGACATGGGAAAAGCAGATAAACATTATCAAATTCTAGAAATGGGGACACCCTTTGACCCCTCTCCTTCTGAATATCTAGTTTGAATTCACCTTTAACACCCAGAGGCTGTATCCGCATTTCACTGAGCCATGCATGATCAGCTGTTCAAACCTTGGCCTAATCCAAGGTCTCAGAATGCTTCTTGGGCATTGATTTGGAAAGGAGGGGCAGATACGATGACAGAGGAGGGTGTGGTAAAGTGGATGTCGATTGAGGAAGTGGGGGACAAATAGAAAAGAGTTTAGTTCCTGCCCAAGGACACAAGGATTCAAGGCCTGTGACTAAAAGTAAACTCCAAGATTGGAGCCCAGTCAGAATGAGGAGTCTGGATGGAAAACTCCATATAACTCCAATCACAGGTGCTGGGGAGACCCAAAGTGGCTTCTCAGGAACCTCAGTCTAGTGGAATGAAGTCCTCAGCCTTACCAAGGGGGCCATGGTCCCACACCCACACTCCGCCCCTACTGCAGTAAACCCACACCAGCCTGGGAACAGTTAGGCTACTATGTGCTTGGCTTTCCAAAAATTTAATGGGGTGTAAAAGGGCCAAAGCAAAGTGCTTTCAGGATAGCAGTGGTACACACAAATTTGTGAAGCATTGGGGAAGGGATGGGGTCTAGAGCATGGGAGGATAGAAAAGGACACATCTGCAAATCAGGGTCAAACGCAGAGAGAAAGAGACTGGTGATATAGAGGGTCCAAGATGGTAGAGCAAAGAGGTGGGGATGTCCGTGCCCAACCACCTTCCAGAACTGGGAAAAGGACCTAGGCTTTGCAATCAAACCGACCTGGGTTGCAATCCCAGCACTGCCACTTCTTCACTATATGGAACCTTGAACAACTCTTTGTCCCTCTCTGGAACTCATTTTCTTCATTTGTAATATGGGGCTGCTCCCCCTGCCCCAACTCCATTCATAATTTGGGGTTAAATAATAATAGAATCTATTTCTTGGGGATGTTAAATAAAACGTGTGAAGCTCAACAAATGGCAGCTATTACTATAAATATTATTATTCCCTTTTCAGGAATGCAGTGGGCAGTTAAGGGAGCTCTAAGATTGAGGGGATCCGAGGGAGGATGAGACGAGGAGGAAAGCAGACAGTGTGGGATAGGTTAGGGGCTGAAGGCAGGTGTGCCCCAAGACTGTGGTCCTACTCTGGCCCCATCCCAGAGATCAGAAGCAGGCGGATGTCTCAGGGCAGAGATCTCCAGGCACGAAACCGAGAATCCAAGGGATCGGGGTACCCAGGGAGCAAAGCAATGGCAAAGCTGCCCCTAGGCACCAACAGGAGAGGCTGAATCCAGCCAGGCTCCAATGTGGGTGAGAGGCAGGACTAGGACAGGGAGTGGGGGTGAAGGAGGCCATAGTCAGAAGTAGAGGTGGGTGTGTCGGAGCTGTGGGAAGCTTATGCAGTGGGGCCCAGGGGCTCCGCCTGTGAGGGTGGAAGGTTTCCAGGGCTCCCAGGCCAGGTCTGCTCGCAGAGAGGCTGTGTCCAGATCCATCCTTGACAATGCCCTCAGACTCAGGCCTGAAGGTTTTTGAGAAGGTTGTGAAACCGTGTGATAATAAAGTGGACCTCCTTCTCAGCTCCTTTGTGATAGCCAGTACTCCAAGGAAGTCTTGGGGAGACCAGAGGCAGGGTTTAAAGTGGATCTTGGGCCAAGAAAGGGCCAGAGAACACAGGAAAGTGAAGGGTAGAAGGAAGTATAGGGAGGGTTCTGGGCAACTGACAGGGGCTAAGAAAGGCTGAGTGAGGAAAAGGCAGCGGGTAGGAGGGCAGACACAGAAACAGAAAGATACCAGAAGAAAGAGAGGAAGGTGCTGAGGGACCAGAAGGCATCCGGGCAGAGGAGCCCAGCAGCTTCCTAGCAAGAGGAAGAAAACGCTGAGCTTCAGGAGAAGGCATCTGACTCGAGAAGGTCTAAGGGATGGGGGGAGGGGGTGGAGTGTGGCCTGGCCTGGCCTGGCCCAGGCGATGACTTCATAGGCATCTCCCCCCATTCCTTCCTGAGCCGCCAGCCCTGCTGACCCCCTGCCCGCATCTCAAGGGTCTAGGCCAAGCAGGCGCTGACAGGGGAGAGAAGGGGCCCTTCTGGGCCAGGTCCCCAAGCCTGGCATAGTGCCTGCTGGGGAGGAGGGGCCTAGAGGCCCAGCCCTTGTCAGCATCCCGGCCGGCACTTTGGAGGCAATTAGCAGCCCAGCTGAGCTAATCCCCCGCCTGGCGAGGCCAACACAAACAGGCCCAGGCCGGGTACACACTCGCCTCCCTGTTTGCTGAGGGGCCCGGTGGTCTGCCAAGAACAACACCAATAACCTGGGGCCTTCTCGAGGTTAAGAGGAGGACCGGGGCTCGCTGAAGAGCGGACAGTGCCTGACAGAGCATACTCTGGCCAGGTGCCCTGGCTGCCCCAGAAAGGCAGCCACTGTTCCCAAGCCTTTGGCCAGCCAGGAAGAGGAAGCTGGACACAAGGAGCCATATACTCTGATTCAGTGCCCACCCCCACCCCCAGCCCTGCCACCTGTGAGTGAGAAGGGCCAGCCCGGGCTTGTGCTGCCTCAGCCAGCCCCACAACTGAGGCCGGCAGGGGCCGGGCCCTCTAGGCAGGACTCGAGGATTACATGCTCCACGCTGGACACGGGAACCCAGAGGCAATTCAGACCTGGACCCTGCCCTCAGGGGCTCACAGTCTAGCGAGAGAACAGACTGCGTAGGACCCTGCAGCAGGGCCAGTCTCTAGCCGCACTGGCCACTTCCCCAACTTGGAAACGCCATGGCAGAACTCCCACAACTGAGAAGGCAAAGGCGGACCCAGAAGAAACAAACTGAGGCCCAGAAATTGATAAATGGGGAGACAGGAGGGATCCAGAACCAACTTTGGCACAGACTGGTCCCGGTTCAAGCCAGCAACCACTGAGCGAGCCCAGAGACAAGGCCCTGCTCTGCATCCCCGCTTCTCGAATCCAGCCCAATTTCACCTTCATCAGCCCGTGGCCTGAGAGCATCTCTGTTCTGAGCCAAACCCTCTATCCTCAGTTTGGTTCCTCACCCCCACAGGTATGCATGGACTTCGCAGCAACATCAGGAGCCACAGCCCCTTTGAAGGGTCTACTTGGGAAAGCGACATGGCCTCCTGCCTGGCCAGGCCCCTTGCGACACTGCTGATCATCAACAGCCAACACTATCACCGTTTACTGATCATCTACTGCCTGCGGGGTCCGACCCACACCAACACTGCCTACCAGCACTATCCCGTGTCATGGTCACAAGCGAATAATGGAACAGGAACACTTCCTGTCGGATAAATCAGCTGGGAGGCAGGTGCACGATTTACCCCGTTACAAATAAGGACACTGAGGCCCACAGAAGGGAAGACTTGCCTACAGCCAGAGCCCAGACCTCCAGGCTCCTGGTCAGGATGTAGTGTGTCACCAGGCTCCACCCACAAGCCTCTTCAATTTTCTTCACCCCACCCTGGCCTAGACCCTTCCTGGTCAAAAAGCCTCAAGAGTCTTGAGCCCACCCCTCCCCACAAAAATAGCATTATCTGTCTCTGGCTGGGCTATGCTCAACTCTGTCACTCTGCTGGGAACCTACACATGGCTATGTAGACAGCTTTCTCTAGGGCAGAGGGTGAGGAAGGCTGGAGTCACTCTGCTAAGGTGGACAAAGCCACATCTGGAAACAGCAGCCCTGCCTACTACCCCCTGCCCTGGCTGGTGTGGCAGAAGACTAGGTCTGGTTCCAAGCCTGCCAGACAGGCTGTCAGGATCCTGCCCACCACAGGAAGGGGCTGACATTCATGATGTGAGCTCCCTTTGGGCTGCTCCCATACCTGGCTCTAGAGCATCTAGCCTTGGACCAAGGTATAGATGAATAGATGAGTCCTTTTCCCCTTCAGTTCAGCCAAAAGGGGAGGGATTTTTCAAAAAGATCTTTTACTAGGAAATTGAAGGAAAACAAGTAGATTATAAGTACACAGAAACAAGCAGATTCCTAAGCAGGACTTTAACCAGCACCTAACCAGAGCCCTGTGGACGCCACTTCTCCCTTCTCTCCTCATGAAGCCTCCTTCTAGACACCGGGACACGGGGGTGGGGGTGGGGTGTCATTCTAGCTCCACTGCTGGCAGCCTGTGGAATCTGAAGCAAGTTAGTAAACTCTAAATCTCATCGGTAAAAGAGAGATGAAGATAGCGACAGAGCCAGGACTGAGCTCGCTTCTGACTCCAAAGCTTCTATTCTGTACAGCCTCCCCACCCTGCCCCCACCACTATGGCTTTCAGAGGACCACACAAAACACTGAATGGGGAAGTGCCTTGTGGACTGGGAAGGGCTGTAAAGGACATTGACGGTTGTCATAAGCCAGCACCCTGGCTCTTTAAGAATGAGGGAAAGCGTTCTATGGGGGTGTGGGGATGGCATCGTAGGTTCCCGTCCCATGAGGTTTAGATGACAGGAGAATTTGTGGGGTCTCTCTTCTCCTGGGAGTCTTCCCACCCCTCCTCCTCCCTCCTTTCAGCACCTCCGGCAGCCTGCGCCTCCTGCTCACCCCCTTCTTGGACCTGCGGCTGGAGCCACCTGGGAAACTTCAGAAATAGCTGACGGTTATCACAGCCAGGACAGGGCGAGCTGCTGCCCCTCTGATTCATCACAGAGCTGGAGTGGATCCAGAGAAGTGACCAAGAGGATGCAGGGCTGCTGCTATGAATTCAGACTGCTTCAGTCCACAGAGAGCGGCAGAGGGCTCAGTCAAATCATAAGTGGATAAGGAAAGGGGACTCTGGAATTGTTCTTCAAAAGAACAGGCACGCGGGGTGCCGGAAGAAGCCTGAGCTGCAGTTGCACAGATCCGGGACTGAACCTCTTCTGGGCCTCTCACTAGCAGGGTGACCTCGGATACGTTAACCCCTGTGAGTCTCAGCTTCCCCATCTATGCCAACTCAGAGGCTACTGTGGGAACTGGACCATAATGTAGGTGGCTGTCCAGTAAAAAGTTCTCTGTCCCAGTCCCTTCACTTCGACCTGGGACACGTGTTCCCCCCTTCTCCCTTCCCACCTAGCCAGGTACCAAAGCCACCAGCCACGCATACCCCAGCCCTCTCCTCTCAGCACCAGGGGAAGCTCAACGTGCCATATGATTCCTAGGCCCCGTCCTGCTCGGGTTCCCGTCTGCAAGCCACGCAGGGTTCAGTTAGATAGCAGGCCCCCAGCTCGGTGAGGAGAAAGGCAGGTTATTCCCCTCCAACTTGCCCTCAAGGGTAAGAGCTCCGTCCAGTTCACCCAGCAGAGGCTTCAGCTCATTAGCAAGAAAGGGGTTCTCAACCTTCAACCTATGCCCCCCTGCCTTTGAGCAACAAAACCCTTGCTTTGTTAGTTCTATGTGACATTTCAAAATAAATCTTGTGACTGAAACAAGCACTTCAAATCACATACACCATTTGTCCCCTGGCTATTCTGTTGATAATACTTCCCTCAAGGGAAGTGTAGTGGTCAAAAGCTCTGGAGTCAGATAATCCCAGCTCTACCACGTCCTAGCTGTGTACCTTGGGTAAGTCATTTAACCTGTTTCCTCAGTTATAAATTGAGCTACCGTGAAGATAAAGCACATAAAGCACTTAGCACGTTGCCAGTCACACAGCTGGTGCTCAGCCATTAGCCATCACTACTGCTGTTAACAGCAGAGGAGGCTCCCGTTGCTGAGCCAGATGCGTCACGGTGCGCTCCCCAGACTTCAGCTGGCAGAAGATACACTGCACAGAAAAATGGGTGGGTGCTCCCCTGAAGTACCTGTCACACTGTGCCACACACACTGTTGCTTCTAATGTTCACATGCTCCTCCTCAGACTGTGAGCTCCTTCAGGGTGGGATCTGCATCTTCTGTTTTACATGGCAGGGAGCAGGGGAGTGTCAGGAAGCATTGAATAAATGTCAAATGACCCGAGGCATGCACTCTAGAAGAAAATGCAATGCAGCCATCTGCCAAGCACTAGATGGCACAAGGTGAGCTATTGGACCGATAAAGGGCAGCAGAGGAGTGGGCTCGAATCCTTGAAAGCTCTAAAACACTACAGCTGTATGGCTGCTACTCTAGATTCCTTCTCTAGAACAACGGAGTCAGGAGAGTAAACTATCTCCATCCACTACTACCCCTGGATTACAGGACCCCACGGCCCTTTCAAGGCCCCGGAGAAAAGCCCGGCCTGAGCCCACAAGCCCTGGTCCCTGCGCAAGGCCCCCCGGAGAGCCAGCTCACATGGCTTTGTTATAAATGATGCCCTGACAGCCATCTGACCCACTGTCTGCTGGTCTCCCCATCTCCAAGTTCCTGAAGCCTCAGCCAAAGACAACAGTGAGGACTCTTTTCTTCAGGGCCCAGAGTGGAAGGCTCCCCAGCACCTGGGAGCAGCTGGAAGTTGGAACTCAAGGACTCATCGCTGCTGGTCTCCCCATCTCGAGCCAAACACATCTGTAAACAAGCCTTCTCAGTGGCTCCCTGCAGCTGCTCCCCAGGAGTCAAAAGGGAGAGAAGCAGGCTAGAATCAGGGCGGCCCAAGGCTTACAAGTGAGAACTGAACCAGGCGGGGCCTGGTCTGAAAGAAGGCCCCTTGGTATGGCCAGGCCTGCGCTGGTGGCCTTGTGCCCAGATCCTTGGATGGGTTCACCACTGCCCAGGACTGCTGCCCTGTGCCAGGCTGCTGGGACCCCAAGAGGCATAGGGTCTGTGTCACACTGCTGTAGGTCCCACTGTTTTACAAGCTGGCAGAGAGAAAGAACTTGCTGGGGCGGAGATGCCTGGATGCTGGGCTGTTGTGCGTGATCCTGTTTGCTATAAAACAGCCAGACATTCCTAGGACCTGGAATCGCGCCGAGGCCATGGAGCTAGCCTTCCCGACCATATATCTCCAGGCGGGGGACAGGCCTGAGACATCTGAGATAATAAAGACATGATTGTCTCAGCCCTGGGGCTTGTCTCCCCTTTGTCCCAGGGCCCAGCAGCCAGCAAGAAGTTTAAAGACATCCACCCCCTTCTCCTGGGAAAGTACAAATGCATCAGATTCTATAGCCCCTGGGGTGAGCTTCCCAAGAACCAGGCCTGGGATTCCTGCTCTCAGCTCACCAGAGCAGAAGACAATCCAGGGTCCATCCCGTGGCAGCACACAACTAAGTGGAACGTACAGCACTCATTTGGGGAATAGGCCATTCTCTGTGCATACATCTCAATATTCACCAGCCCTACAACAGAGGAACTCTTCAATTTTAGGGATGAAGAAACTGAAGCTGAGAGGGGTTAATGCACTTGTCCAAAGTCACAGGTATTCAAAAGCAGATGGTTTCAAACCTAGATCTGTTTTATTCCAAAGCCTGCAACCTCCGTGTTAACTCTAAAACCCCTCCACAACCCCAGACTTCTTTTTAATGCTCCTTCTTCCCTAATGTCCAATTGCTCAATTCCAAAGCAAGAAGGTTTACCCTTTAACATCTGAAGGGAAAAATTCATGAAGGAAGCAAAACCCAGACTCCGAATCTAGAAGCCAAAACAGCAGTTGCCGGCCTGGCTTCCCCGAGTCATTTCTACCTCAATCTGACCAAGTGACAGCCACCTCCTATCCCAAGGGAGGGTGGCTTCACCAGGGAAAACAGACGTGAAGAGGTGCCGAGGATGAGCCCCAGCCATTTTGTGAATCAGTGGAACGCCAGTCCTAGCTTTCCTGACCACAGGACCCACTGAGTGGAAAGGGGGCATCATCCACACAGAAGGGTCGGCTCACGGAGAGGGAGCACTGGACGCAGAACCAAAAGACTCTGATTCGATCTGTGAATCTTACAGACGCTCAACTCTAAGCCAGTTTTCCCATTTGTAAAATAAACACCTGTTCTACTTGCCTCACAGGCTTTTCTGAAGATGAACACAAAAGCATTTTATCAACAGCTTTACAAATAGATGGTATTATGACCCATGCGTGGTTTCTTCCCCTGTTGGTTTCTTTTGCATTCCTGGCTCCCCACTCTTCTTGCTGCCTTTCTTCCAATCAAACATCTGAACTCACTATGTGCTTAACACCATGCTGGATACAAGGATACAAGGAGAGGCTCACACACAGGGTAAGAAAAGATGACAGAGACATAAGATCAGACAGTGTGAGACCACAGCCAACTGGCTCCCAACAAACTGAAGAGCCAGGCCCGCTGAGGAATGGCCAGGGTCTTCTTAAGCCTCAGGCCTGCCCAACGTCCTCTCAGCCTGGCTGTGGGGCCCTAGGACTAAAAGTTTAGCTTTCCCCTAATTCAGACATTCATCTGCCCATAGGCAAGGATACAGACATGATCTTTCAAGGATACTTCCAGCCCCTGGGTCCCACCAATCTGCCACTAAGTCCTTGATTTTTCCATCCTCTACTCGTGGGCCTTACCAAATTAAAGAGCCTCAACTCTATTAGATATAAACTTCCCTCCTTGGGAGCAAAAGGGCACTAGGCAAAACCAAGCAGTAGGAAATCTTTCAGAATGCCCCCAGGGAAAAGCTGAAAATCCCCCTTACCCACCCATTTTGGCCATCTAGGCTCAGAACTCTTAAGATAACGTGGAGGTCATCTCATCTGATGGTCCCAGTGTACACCCTTCAGGAGTTCTCTGCTTACACACATTCCAACCAAGCCCAACAGCCCTGAAATAAACCAATTCCCTCCAACTCCCATGCCACACACAGATGTTTCACTCTTCTCTGGCAGCCCAAATTCGATGCTGCTGCTTGTAGGGACAGAACATATCTGTCTATACAGAACATGTCTGTCTATACATGTCTGCAAGGTCCCCAAAGACAGCCTGCACAAAGGCTTGGTTCATGATCCAATTTAAAGAAAAAAACTTAGGGAGAATGAAGACTGATGCTTGGCTGAAGGTTAACTGAAGGATATTCAGTTATTTGAGAAATGAGAAGCAAGATCATTGGCTCTGGAGGGTAGTAATGGGTCTCAGAATTGAAGTACAGGCTGCAGGTATGGATGACAAGACACTGCGGGCAGTGGGCTCTTTTCCCAGCAGTTTGAGAATTTGTACTCTCTTCCCAGGGGCAATGAGCAAGGCAGAAACTCAAGAAACCTTGCTAAGTCTCAGGTGCACAACCAGCCAGACTCTTCTTGCTGTTTCTCTGCCATCTAGTGGCTCCTCTGGAGCACTACAGGTCCACCTTGTGGCCATTTCCCTCAGCCCCTCCAATATCTTCCTAAATAATGGTACCACTTAGACAGCCAGGCATCATGCTGATGCTGTATCTACATTACTCCTGGTCTTCATAACACTGCAAGGTGGGTATTGATTCCACTTTTCAAACAGGAAAACCCAGGCTTACCGAAGTCAAGTCACTTGTCCAGGGTTACACTGAGAGTCACTGGAAAATATGATGGCCGTCCTCATGCCTCCAACCCACCTGGAGGAACAGAAGGCCCCAGAACTAAAAATAATCTCAGTTCTTCCATAAGTCCCTACATGCTCCAAGTTCCTCAGAGTTAGTTACCATCCTGGTCAAGTAGATGGTACCACAGCCTCCTCCAGCCCCAGGATACACGGGGCACAGCACTGGGAATTGAGCAAATCACCCCACTTAATCTCTCTGTCTGCAAGCTGAGAGGCCACACAAAAACAGCTACACAAATGCTCACAGGATCGTGACACATAATAGCCAAAAGGCAGAAACAACTCAGGAGTCCATCAAGTGATGGATGAATTAATGAGACAAAATGTTATCCATACAATGGAATATTAGCCACAAAAGGGAATGAATTTCTGATACATGCTAAAATATGGATGAACCTTGAAAACATTATGTTACGTGAAAGAAACTAATCATAAAAGACCACAACATCGTATGATTCCATTTATATGAAATGCCCAGAATAGGCAAATCTATAGGAACAGAAAGTAGTATCAGTGGTTGCTTAGGGATGGAGGAACTGGGGGTGGGGGGAGGAGGGTTTAGGAGGTGATAGCTAAGGGGTACGGGGTTTCTTTCTGAGGTAAAGAAAATGTTTTAGGGACTTCCCCAGCAGTCCAGTGGTTAAAACTCCATACTTCCACTGCAGGCTGCGTGGATTCGATCCCTGGTCAGGGAACTAAGATCCCACATGCCATGCAGCACAGCCAGAAAAAAAAAAAAAGAAAGAAAATGTTCTAAAATGTATCATGGTCATAGTTGCACAACTGAGTGAATATATAAAAACCACTGAAACTTCCAGTTATAAGATAAATAAGTACTAGGGATGTAATGTACAACATGATAAATATAATTAACACTGCTGTATGGTATATATGAAAGTTGCTGAGAGTACATCACAAGGGAGAAATTTTTTTCTATTTAATTTTATATCTACATGAGATGATGTTCACTAAACTTATTGTGATAATCATTTCATGTTGCATGTAAGTCAAATCATTACACTGTACACCTTAAATTTATACAGTGCTGCATGTCAATTATATCTCAAAACTGGAAGAGGGAAAAAAACACTGAACTGTACCCCTTAAATAAGTAAATTGTATAGTATGTGAATTATATCTCAATTGTTGCACCACCACCACCTCCCCAGAGTAAGAGGGCTGGTCTAAATAACCTCTAAAGGCCTTTCCAGTTGTCATTTAGGGGACAGAATCATCTATTACTGTCAGTCCAGCCCTGATTACTTGGCCTGAACAGATGCAACCTAGTATTACCACCAGTCCCATCAAAGGCCACCACAATAGCTTTGCTTCATGCCCTCCTCCCAAGCCCTGAGCAGCCTCTGCCTCCAAAAGGTGGATGCCTTCTCTTCCTACCTTAAGGAACCCAAACCATAGACATCTACACACTCACTGACTCTAGGAAAGAAAAACAGGGCAGATGCGGCCCACCTCAAGCTCTGATCCTTTCTCTTTTTACAGAGGTCCTCCAAAGGTGTGGCTCCATTTTGAGCTCAACCTTTCTGAGGATGTTCATTCACACTTGGAGGAGGCAAGCATGTTTTGTAGGAAACACACTGGCTTCGGATCAGATAGCTCTGAAGCTGAATCATGGTTTCACTATTTTGAAGCTTCATCTTGGGCAACTTACTTAGCTACTCTGAGCCTAAATTTTCTGTCAGATGGTTCTGAATTAGCTCCCACTACTGTTATGGAAGTAGCATGTATATCACTTGAGGATATCATTCCATAAGCCATGTACACTGTACAAGACATCAGGAACACCCTCTCCTGTAAGCCTTGGCTCAAACACTCTACCCTCTGAGAATTCCTACATGACAGCCCCACCTCACTGATTATCCCCCTGGCTTTCAATGGTGCTATTCTAAAGGCCCTTCTGTGAGTTGGTCAAGAGAAAAGAGGAAGGGTACCAGGTTTCAGAATTGGCACTCCCATCATCCCCCCACTGGCCTTGGATACTCACTAAGGTCCAGCTTTCTCATCAACAAACCCTGCTGTGCCAACCCACAGGGATGCTATGATGAAAAAAAGAATCTCTACAGTTGAGCAGAGACTACAGGCAGACTATCCAGATTCAAAGGCACCTCAAGATCCTCTAAATCTACGCAAAGGAAAAGGGTATCATTCTCTCACGCTACAACTGTTCCTAAGGTCACCTTCCCCAAAAAGGTCCTACCCAATTAAGCTGCCAGTGTAGAGGAAGGCTTTTATACAGCTATGCTTGCCCTCAGCATTATACCATGCTTAAACTATACTTTTCAGCTTTGTAATTCGTCACATACATTTTATTTTCACAACAAGATACATATGGATAAGCACACAGGTTCCAGAATCAGACCTGAGTTCCAATTCTGGTTGGAGATATTAAGCAATCATGAAGTCTCAGAGTCCTTATCTATAAACAAAGTTACTTGTAGCATAAATCCCACAGGGCTGTTTTGAGTACTAAATGTGATAATACTGTGGGTTCAACACAGTGCAAAGCACACAGAAAGTACTCAATAAACATAGCCATTCTTTTACCAAAGAATATGCTCCTTTCTTCCATGAACCTCAATAATTAGAGCTGAGCCCTCCCTGAGTGTGGTTAACGTTCCCTCTTTAACTCACTCATTTGTTTATGGGGGTCCCTAAGAGCTATCTTTTTTCATACTACACCTATCCCTCAGCAGGGCTCCTGACTACTCCCCGAACACACCAGGTATCTCTCATCTTTGTTCACTTTCCAGCCACCCAGAAATCCATACTCATCCACCTGACCCCACCTCCACCCCTATATATCTCCGCACGTCTAAATCAGACCCACCTTTCACCTTTTCCAAGAAGCCTTTCCTGATTTACTTTCACCACCCTCCCTTCCTCTCACCAACAACATACACACACAGCTAAATGTGACTTTTCTTCCTCGTCTGTTCTGTTACCCTCCCTTACTTTCATTCTTACTAGAACCATTCTCATCCACCTTGCTATCTAACAGAGGACCTCTTAGTACAAAATAAACATGTAAAATTGACATTGCACAAAACAAAAGTAGTGGAGAGATTTGTGGTTCTTAACATAATAATGTTTTCTGAACAGTTCTTATCCCTTGATGTTCACAAACTGGCTCGGACCAGCAAGATCCTCATGCTAGCTTCAGGGGTTTGGCCAACCTGAGACAACAGTCCTGGTAATTCTGGGATACAGGGGAAACTGCACAGCTGACCTGATCGTCAGAGGGTTTTTTTGTTTCCCTGCCTCCCAGGGGTTCTAGAAAGAAAGCAATTTCAGAGATGAAGCATCTAAAGCTCTTTGGATACAACGTACTATGCACATGAAGTACTTTTTTGCAATTAAAAAGCTTGGGAGAAACCCCATCTCTGGGTCTTGGGTTCTTCTTAAAGAAAGCTCTGAATTACCTTGAGCTCTACCATCCTAGCTCTATAAATAGTGAATCTGTACTCCTATAATTACTAAAACACAAAATCTCCAAATACACCCAGTAGCATGTCACAATGATATTAGTAAGTACTTCCTCACACAAACCTAAGTTCTTCCCATTGCAAAGCAAATCTGGTAGCTGTTAATATCTGCATTGCACTTCTTTGTTTACAAAACATGTTCACATATATGATATCATTTAATCCTCACACTCACCCCCAAGACGTAGAAATTAGCATTATTCCTATTTACAGACGAAGCAAGTGTAGCTTAGGGACATTCACTGACTTATCCAAGATCACACAGCTAATAAGGCCAGAGTTATAACTTGGGGCAATTATTTCCCTACAGCACATTGGATTTTTATATTTTGACTGACTCCAAATTCTCTGACTGACTCTTAACCTCTCCTAGATAATTCAGAAATCCCCCTAGTCCACAAGTGAATTCACTCAGCCAATATTCCTTTCTGCCTCACCACCTTCTCCCTACCCTCTGCCATCAAGACCCCACATAGGGAATCCCCTGGCAGTCCAGTGGTTAGGGCTCCACGCTTCCACTGCAGGGGGCACGGGTTTGATCCCCGGTCAGGAAACTAAGATCCCCCATGCCGCACAGTGCGGCCAAAAAAAAAAAAACCACAACAAATAAATAAATAAAACAAAAACATACAAACAAAACACCTACATAAAGAGTGGTGTTCAGATATTAGATAAAGAGCACCCCGGAGTCAACTGGCAGTTCTAACTTAGACTCACCACTAGGTGGAGGTAATCTCAACAGTCCAAGAAGTTCATGGGCTAGCTCACTGGGAAAGAGAGAACAGTGGGGCCGGATTTCAAACTAGCTCAATACTGCGCTCTAGAGCCCGCGACCACCACTACTGAGCCCGCATGCCACAACTACTGAACCCGTGCTCTGCAACAAGAGAAGCCACTGCAATGAGAAGCCCGTGCACAGCAACGAAGAGTAGCCCCTGCTCGCCACAACTTGAGAAAGCCCGTGCACATCAACGAAGACCCAACGCAGCCAAAAATAAATTATAAAATATAGAAATTTTTTTTTTTAAAAAGTAGCTCAATAAACTTTAAAATAAGAAAGAGATAGCTCAATACAGGCACAAGTTTCCCCACTTTTGTGAGGGTATGCCCCAATACCCAACAGCCCATTATCAGGGAGTTAAGAATTTCCAGTTCAGAGCTTATGGCTCAAAAGCACTGAACATTTGCAAAACCACACAGGTCCTCTGCTCCAGTTCCTGCCTCTGAGAAGACTGGTCACATGACTGCATCAACTACAGCTAAACCACAAACCAAGACACAGAAACTAAGACCCTATCCAATCAAATATTAATGCATCAGTATGAGGCTAATACAACGAAGCAACTCTCTGTTTAGTCAGACTTCAAAAAAAAAAAAAAATCAATCCACCTGGAACTATACTCACTGACGAGAAAGAGGAGGAAATAAAGCCACGTGACACTGGCTCACACCCTGCCTAAAGGTCTGAAAAATAACCAGGGTGTGTGTGGCGTTGGGGATCTGCAGCAGAGAAACAAAGTGACCTTGTTTTTAACTTAGCAAGAGATTTCATCTCCTAGAAGTCCAATTTAGTCTGTTGGAATAACTTCAATTTCATACTCATTTCTAGCACTAACTTACACTTTGGAATTTGGACCTGTGTACTCTCTGCAGATGAATTAGAATATTCCTGGGACGAGTGAAGAGGATATCCATCTCCAGTGAAATCTGTATAGTACACTTGTCTTGAAGTTATCAGGGAAATACAGCCTTCCTCTACATTCTAGCTTTGACTTAGAAAACCTTAGCTGAACTCTACAACTCAAATACCTGCTCCCTTCTCACATTGCTGCCTAAGTAATTTAATTACTTAGGTGACTGCCCAAACTATCTCAGTGCCAGTCCAATAAAACCATATGACTATGAATTTTGTAAACCCTCTTTCTAATTAAGGGTAAGAACTGAATGCTGGTTTGGAAAACCTCCTCCTCAAAGGAAAAATGCTGTAAAGACTTGTAGCCCAAAATCACTCTAAAATTCATGTCAGACATAAATGAAACCTTAAGAGATCATGTAGTGCCACAGTTTTCAAACCTGGGGGTATATTAAAATATCTGATGAGCTTTAAAGAAGTGATGCTCTGGGCTTCCCTGGTGGTGCAGTGGTTGGGAGTCCGCCTGCCGATGCAGGGGACGTGGGTTCGTGACCCGGTCTGGGAAGATCCCACATGCCGCGGAGCGGCTGGGCCCGTAGGCCATGGCCGCTGAGCCTGTGCGTCTGGAGCCTGTGCTCCGCAATGGGAGAGGCCACAACAGTGAGAGGCCCGGGTAACACATACACACACACACACACACACAAAAAGAAAGAAGTGATGCTCCTACAAAAAATAATTTGAAAAAAATTGTGATGCCCAGACCCTATCTCCATTATTTTCCTTTTTTTTTTTTTTTGGCGGTACGCTGGCCTCTCACTGTTGTGGCCTCTCCCGTTGCGGAGCACAGGCTCCGGACTCGCAGGCTCAGCGGCCACGGCTCACGGGCCCAGCCGCTCCACGGCATGTGGGATCTTCCCGGACCGGGGCACGAACCCGCGTCCCCTGCATCGGCAGGCGGACTCTCAACCACTGCGCCACCAGGGAAGCCCTATTTTCCTTTTTTAAAATGAGCTCAAACCTATTTTTGAATTTACTAAATATGAGGGAATGAATATATGAGTGGCAGACTTTGGGCTTGGCTATGTGGAATCCTCTGGGCAATGGAACATGAGAAATTTCAAATGTGCTTGACCTTGTACCCCCTTTGGCTCACCACATGAAGTCCTCTCAGGAAGGCACTGCTCTCTGGAGCCAGGCTCCAGAATGAGAAACATGAAGCCAACCTGAGCCTAATCTGAAGCCTGGAGGCAAAGCCCAACTGACCCCTCAGCAAGAAAAATAAATGCTTGTTGGAGTAAGCCGCTTGAGTGTTAGGGTGGTTTGTAATGCAACATTACTGTAGCAATAGCTAATAAAATGTTTTTTAAAAAGAGGAGGGGCTCTTCAGAAAAAACTCAAAGTAATACATAAAGTATTGTAACAGCCCTGGAAAGAAAATATTAAGATGAGGTCTTCTGTTGAGCTATGTAGTTAAATCACCATGCTCTGGAGTTCGGGGAACCTGGGTAAGTCTTACAGAAAACAATGAGAGCTAAATTAGGAATGTGATTTAAAGATACTCCCCTCACATATTATTCAGATACACTAACCATGAAGAGCTCAGCCCTTTCTGAAAGATAATGGAGTTGCTACTTCTTGGTGAAATACCGTCCCTTCCCCAGACTGTTATATACCAAATGTGTAGTGTATGTTAGCTGTACCCAGCGGAGGCTAAGTTCCAAACCTCAAGAAGCAGGGTCCTCGTATACCAGTTTCTTAGCACTCAGCACCCCAATAACCACTAACAACATCAAAATGGGAGAAGGAAAAAAAGAAAATAGTCCAAACCTAATAATGAAGAAAAAGTATTATTTTATCCATTCTATGAAGGTATTATGAAGATACCAATAAGACACCAATGATTTAACAACAGTTTTTTGGAACCAAAAAAAAAAAGCACCACTACATTAAATGTATACACAAATTTTAAGAGGTATTCTGATCATACTATGAAAATGAGCCCCCCAAGAAAGGAAAAATACACCTCAGAATAAAGGAAATATTGCAATCATTTCTTAGATTCCACAATCAATCCTTTCTTCCCCTTAGAATATATTCCCTCTACTGGCATAAAATCCAACTGAAAGGGAATTCCCTGGCAGTCCAGTGGTTAGAACCCGGCTCTTTCACTGTTGGGGGCCTGGGTTTGATCTCTGGTCGGGGAACTAAGATCCCACAATCCACATGGCACAGCCAAAAAGAAAGAAAAAAAAAAAAAAATCCACTCAAAGGATGCCTATTTCTAAGACCTTCAGTAAAACATGGGTATTTTAGAAAAACAGTGATGTTCTGGCGTTGTATTAGCCTAGATACTGTAAATTTTGCTATAAGCTAAATCTGCTAAGGCCTGTTTCAAAATAGCGCTTTTCCAATCCCTAGATCACACTCCCTGGGCAGTATCACTCACTAAGCCAAAGATAACAGACAAGTCTGTTAAGTCAAATAGAAAACAATATTTAAACAGAAAACAATGTTAGCTTCATCCATTTGCCACCCATGTTCATCTGATATGTGTAAATCAAATTGAAAATATTTAATTAGAAAACAATGTTAGCTTCAATCAATCCTCTTGTCACCACTGCTCTTCTGACGTGTGGATAATTCATCAACACAACCATGTAACCTGCTTTATTTCATTTATTCATTCTTGAAAACATGTACCCATCCAATGACTATTTTTAGAGCCATTTCTTATGTGTCAAACACTGCTCTAGGCCAGGGCTACAGCAATAATCAGGATGGACCTATATGCCACTGTACTAAGAACTAGGGATACACATACACAGTTTCTGCTCCCCTCAGTCTCATAACATGATCCAGGTGTCTCTCCCTGGTATGGTCAACAAGGAATAAGATACATTCGTTAAAACAGCAAAGCTTAGATTTGCCTCTTCCTAACCCATTCCCGATCAGCCCAGCTTAGTTCTAGCACAGTATGGAAATCAAGTCAAACATGACTCCATATAGAAAACTATCAAAATGAGGCTATACATTGTATCAACCTTATTAACTGGATTAACAGTCCTTAGTTTCTAAGACTCTCATACAGATCAGTATAATGCCCTTAAGGGAAATGAATCATTCTTGTCACCTACAGAAAATGTGTCCCATATTCAGATTCAAAGCACAGAATCTGGAATCTTTTAGAAGCAGTTTGAGGTTAACAACCTAGGAGCAGTAGTTCTCAAACTTGGCTGCATAATGTAAATACCTGGAAAGCTTTTAAATAACCCAGTGCTCAAGCTCCACTCTACTAAAGCAGCAAAGTTTGAAAACCACTGATACAGAAAACTTGGAGAAAAATGGCTGCTTTCCAACTGATGGATGGATTTGGAAGTATGCTGCCATTTCCTTCCAAAAACATGAGCAGTGAGCTTCCAGAACATTTCTTCACTAAGAACTGTTATGAACCCACTTGGTATTAAAGAGGAGTCTGTAGGCTACCTGCCAAACTTAGGGGAGAAGGCACAAACCTGAATGTGAGGGGAAAAAAAATCTCAAACTGAATTCCACAAAACAAAGTACATTAAACCTTTGTGCTCTAAATCTTTATCTTGAAATCTGTTAGAAATTGATATCAATAAGAGTCAAGTTCCCATTCCTAAATATCTAAAAATTAAGAGGCGGAGGGAAAATAACAACCCCCAGGCTGACTTGTAATGGGTTTTTTTGTTTGTTTGTTTAATACATCTGAAAAGAATGCATATACAAAGAATTCAGACATGAGAAAGCATTGGTTCAACACTAATGAAATCTACAAGAAGTAGGATTTGGGGAAGGTGGGGAAGATTACCTAACATTTTTAAGACTTGGAAACTGCAACCAAAATAAGCTGATAAAATCCCTATTAACACTTATGAAGAGTCTTCATAAGACTCTCCCCAGGATTTTTATTAAACTAGAGAGCCTCACCTGGCTGCTCTAGCGTTCCTCATATGCAAAACAGAAATAAGGGGATTTCCCTGACTGGTCCCCATGTTGTTAAATGTTCTCCCCACCCCCACCCTACCCCACCCCACCCCCAGCTTCTTAATGAAGCAGGTCTCCATCCTCATAACTTGAAAGAGGATGTGAATCATCCCATAGACATGTCTTCTAGCACCACCCCTCGGATTTCCTCTATATACCAGGTCTTCAGCTGTGTTCTAGGAACGCTGTATCATACACTATTAAGCTGCACATCTATGCTAAGCATATTAAGACAATGACTGACAGGGAAAAAAAATGTTTTTTAATTACGTACTCAATCCATTTGGTGTATTTCAAAAGGTGCGATACTTTTCTTCATGTATCAGTGAAAGAAGTTAGAAATTAACTTCAAAACAAATCGGCAAATGGCAAACAAATTTCCTTGAGAGCCGGTCACATATATAGTGCGTCCTAGAAAAGCGGAGGGGCAGGACAGGTTCCACCCACTCTCATGAGTTTCATCAAATACTGGACCTACTCAAGGGTGGAGAGAAAAGGCAACTTTCAAAAAGGAGTATATTATTAAATGAGGCGTTTACTATACTCCTTCCTAAGAGCACCAGGTGGGGAACACGTTTTCTAAACTAGATCTAGGAAGTGGAATGTGGAATCAATCCACCCTCCTCCCCTTAAGGGCTGTCCAATGGTTAATGAATTTAAAAAACATGACTAAATAAAAACAAATCCCACACACACTCCCCCGCCCCCCAAAAAAAAGAAAAGAAAAAAGAAAACTAGATATCCCAGATTACTCGCCAGAGTGGAACCCGGAAACAGCTTCAACAACCAAATTAGTCTGTTACAGAGTCATCACAAGCATGCCTTGCTTTTAAACAAAAAAAAAATAATAATAATTTTTTTGAAACAACAGAACAAAAACTAGTACTGATCACTTTTCTGACAATACACAATTACTCAAAATTAACTAGTACTGAGAGGGGGAAGGGGGCCATACCTATGGGCCTTGTCTCACACGAGTGCATGTGGGTAGGTGCAGGGCATTTGTCATTATTGCAAAAACGAATTTTAATTTTTAATCTTTAGTTTGATTTAAACATTGCTTTTAGTATGATGCCGACACCAGCTGTGCAGAAAGGGCTCTGGAGAGACGTTCATAGCAGCACACACCTGCGGCTCTTCTTCGGTTCTGGAGGCTCCAGGGCAGCCAATATTGCTTCATCAAATACATTCTTTAGGCCTTTCTGAAAAGGGGTAGAAAGAAAAAAAATGGGCAGTCTGATATTCAGTATAATACAGTTGAGGATCAAATTTAAAACATTCAAACCCCCAGGAGTTGGCAAATAACGAAACATTAAAAACAACCCTGAATCTCAACACAATCATCTCACTTCACCAAGTTTTGTCCAGGCAGGGCACTGGAAGGATCCAGCAATTCAGGAGGAGAGGAGCAGATATTCATGAGTGAGACAGTGGCCTTTGAGAAAGCTTTCTGCAGACCAATGTATGTCACAAGAAGCAAACAAGCACATGTCATTTGCTCATTCAATATGAGTTTTGTAGTATGCTGCTGGAACATTTTACATAAAAACAAGTAAGCAGCTCTGCATTCGAATGAAACAGCTGGATATGGAACAGGACTGAGAGGCTGGGCACCGGGCAGTGGCATCCTTATCATATGGAAGGCGCAGGCAAAGATGGAGAGAGCGATTACAGTAGCTGCATCAAAAATAGTCACTCTAAACTCCCTTTATCCCACCAATTAGAGCCAAGGGGATTCAAGGAAGCAAAAATGTGGGTACCTGATACATATGTAAAACTAAAGCCAGTCAGTGCAACAGGAATAAAGTTTCATCAGGCATTTATACAAACAATTGTATATTTTTAATTTCAAAATTTGAAGGTAACCATAATTGTATGTTTCCCTCACAACAATAAAATCAGAAGCAGGAAAATATAAAGATGGCAGCTTTACATCTCAACATTAACAAACCTTAAGTCAACTGTTAAAATGGATGCTACTCTTAAAAGATAATGTAACAAATGATCTCATAAAGCAGTAGCAGGTACATCAATTATCTTTCCCACCCAGACTGACAAATACTCCACTACAGCACAGACAGCCAAAGCAATAGCAACACAAAGTTTCACTACACAAAGGAAAACCAGAAAAGAATCCTCCCTTCCCCATTACACTGTACTAGCAGGTCACCCTTTTTCCATAAATTTTGTCATGCAATTACAATTAACAATTGATCGTAAGAGTAAAATGATGTTTGTGTTATTTTCTCCATCTAGAACTAAGATCTAGAAGTGTTAAACTCTTCTTATTTTCTCCAAGAGGACATTCTTAATGCCAGATCAAGTTCCCTTTTGCAATAGTAATCCAAACCAAACAGCTCTGAGCATCAGGCAACTCAAGCAGCAGAAAGTTAAACAAGTCCAACTTGACTACTGATCACAAAAAATATTCTATAAGATATTGCATTCTTGATCAAAAACTAATACAGAGGTTGCTCTAAGGTGGTGAGTAAAAAGACGCAGAGGCTTTCAAACAGGATGGTTTTATTCCTTTGTTTTTAAACGATCTTTCTACAGTAGTGGGACAGGAAGCAGCAGCAAAGAGGGGAAGGAGAAAACAGTTTAGAATATACAGCACTTCCTTTTGGGTTGAGTTTCCGGAGGCTCGAGGGCAGCTAGGATAGCCTCATCAAACACATTCTTCAGACCTCTCTACAAGACAGAGGGGAGGAGAGAGAATAGCAGCCAGGTTAGAGGATTAGAAAGACCAGCAGATACAACAGCAGTCTGGATTAACTGGGCTGAATTCACAGAAGCAATGTGCCTTAAGAAAAATAACTGCCAGAAAGCTAGATCTTAAGCCCATTAGCAAGACAGTAAATAACAGAACAAATTTCTTACCTCAAAAAAGGTTAACTGAGCAAGAAAGCAATTTTTGTGAAAATGCCATATGTTGACTTCTATAACAATCACACTTTGAAATCTAAATTACAACATTTTAATGAAAATAATGCCAGAGGAGAGGAATGGATATGTAAGCACAAGATACATGCAGTGAATAATCAGGCCTTGCAGAATTCCCTAGTACTTCTAATGACAAGAATGGCACACACATTTTGGAACTACACCTACTACAACTTCAGGCTTCTGTGAATTCATCCCCTGAATAACTGAAGGACACAAATAGCAGGCTAACAGGCATGCTACATGTTTCTAGATCCAATGACATATCTGGATGGGATTAATCAGGATTTCAGAGTAAACCAGTTTCCCAGAACAAAAGGTTCAGACACTTAGAAAAAGTGTTAATTGTTCAGCAGTACCAACTGGGAGAAGTTTAAACAACAGACTCTAGAAACAGCATACACCTCAGTTATTCAGTAATGTTATTAGAGCAAGTAACCACCACCCAATAGGAAAACAAAGAACAGGGTCCTAGAATGAATTTTAGCAAGCAGTCCAATGCTTTTAGATGTCCGCATGGTTATCAGAGCATAAAGCATGGAGTGAAAAACAAAGAATATTCTCAGATCTACAGGGATTAAGATGCAGAAATACACTTACACCTCAGCCAGAACTCCAGCGTGACAGTGCGACTCAGTAGTACTGGTACCAGGTCTACAGACTCACCTAAACTCACCTAAATCTGAAGCCACAGGTATACCTCCCAAAGAAGTTCCACATGTTCTTTAGGTCAGTTGGATCCCAAGTAAAACCATTCCCCAAAGCCCCAGAGCACGGCTCCGAAAAGGAGCGCCAGGCCCAGATTACCCCAGCCGCCCCCACCTTGCCCTCCCCCACCACAGAAGCCTTGAGAACTGGCACTCACACATTCCACTAGGGACAAAATAAATGAGAAATAACAGTAAGCACTTGGAAAGAGGCAAAGAGGTTAAAAAGTTTCCTTCCTTCTGTGTCTTTTACAAAGTAGAAATGATGAAAGTTAAAGTTCCTCTGAAATTCTTTCTACACATCTAGGAGCAAACTCTGGTTGTCAAACATAAAAGGAAGGAGGGAAGATAGAAAGAAAAATAAATTTTATAAGGGAAAAAAGAGGAGGACGACAATCAGAAACCAGGGCATCCCTTAATAAGAAGCAAATACTTTCTTGCTTATTGACAAAGATCAATTAATCCCCTACAAGACAAAACTAACCCCTGCTTTAATCACACTATCTGATTATATTAAAAGCTCAGTTTTAAAGGAACCAACAAACAGAATCTGTAATCCTAAAAAATTATAGCTCCCAAACAGTACCCAGGGACCCCATTTTCTATCTTCTCTTTTGATTTCTCCAAACTTCAAAATCTGGTAAGAAAAATGTAGTTGCTAAGACCTTTTCAAATTTCTGTTCTCTGGAAAGTGACTTACTATATAAACCTGTTCAATACTGTAAAAAACTTTACATGGAAGCATCCAATTCTCTAAAATAAGCTTCACTAGTGACCTAAAATTGGATCCACATGGCCTACTTGCCTCCATTTCCCCCCAAAGCAACCTGTATTTAGAGAATGGGGATATGTAACAGTTATCTGACTCAAATGTTCCACACACATCCTTCTTCAATACACACACACACACACACACACACTTTTCTGGGGATGGTATCAAAACACAAAAGCATCAGGCATTTAAAAAAATCTCAGTTAGTGCTACATGTGAGAAGATGTAAAATCTTCTCAACTTTTACATATCTGCAATAGCAATACAACAGGACTAAACTGCCAAGGAAAACTGGGTTTGGGAGAAGAAATTAGCCCTTGAAGTCATCCTGTGAAATATCCAGCTAAGAAAAAAAATTTTATCTTTGCACATCCAACCCAGGGCTAAACTGGAGATTATTAAATTACGTCTACATGCTACATACTATATACTTAGTACATGTTTTTTTTCAAACTTCATAAAAAAGAAAAATTACCTGAAAAAGTAGCATGAGAAATATGTGAATTTCATGTAATTATAAGAAATCTCCACCCTTCAGTCTTGCCTTATTTTATTTAGGCGTGTTTGCTCATTGTTCAAATGTCAAAGTAGAATAAAAGAGTTCTGTGCTAATTATTTACATAATATTTTCCTTTGGTCCCCAGAACAGTACTCAGAGGGGAGAACTGGTTGGTGATACCATGAAGGTAGAGAAAATGAAATCACACAGGTCACTTATAACTCTCACTCTAAATACCCTAACACTGCTCCCTGTCCTCAGAATCTGAAGTTTCCCATCAAACTATGAGAAGAGTTCCAATTAAATCGTTCAGAAAGAAAAGAGGACTGCATAAAGAAGGAATGCCTCCAAAAACATAAGAATAGTGACACTATATAAAGGCATGCTTGAGAAATGGCCTAGGTAGCTTTCTCTGACATGAAAGTCTCAATGATTACAACCAATTCCCTATCCCAGTTGAATTACCCCAGAAACAGTATACCATCAATTGTCAGTACTGATAAAAAATCAGATTTATTTAGATGAGATTTTAAGTTGGGGGGGGAGGGAGGGGAATCATTCACAGACTCTTGTAAGTGTGTGCTAATCTGGACCTTTCCGTTAATTTTTGTTTTTAACACAATCCCTGACCACTACAAATGATTCAGTAAAACGTGGGAACTCACCATCACAAGAGCTTTATTTAGAAACTAATAATTTTCTCCATAAAAACAGAGACCTCTAACAAAAGAATATATACTGTGAAGCTGGTCACAGTCTTCCTGGGCAGCTTTCTTGAGCACTGCAGACCGCTGTCAGAAATAAGCCCTGAATCCTACTGCTGCTCGAAACCACTCCACTGTAAATAAACGTGGGGTTCCACAGTCCTCACCTGTGTAAGTGCAGAACACTCCACATACTTGACAGCCTTCAGGTCACGGGCCAGTTTTTCAGCAGTCTCTGGGGTGATAGGCTTCTGTTTATTCTTGGCAAGTTTCTCAATAGTAGAGGGGTCATCTCTGAGATCAATCTGGGTCCCAACAAGCAAGAAAGGAGTCTTTGGACAGTGGTGAGTTATCTCAGGCACCCACTAGAGAAAAGATATTTTAAAAAATACACCTGCATTAATCCACAAGCCTCCAAAGCTATTTACAATCAACAGAAGTTCTATGACAACCTTTTTTTCAGGACAAGAATATCTGACTAACTCACCTTTTCTTTCACATTTTCGAATGAGGATGGAGAGACCACTGAAAAACAGACTAGAAATACATCTGTTTGTGGATAACTCAGCGGTCGTAATCTGTCATAATCCTCTTGCCCTAAGGGGAAAAAAAACTGGAGAAATCAGCAACTGAATCTTGGTGCCCTCATAGCATTAAAATCACAAATCAGTCAACAGACTATGCATGCAGCTAACAGCACACTTATCATTAATAAGAAGCCAACTTATTTAACAAAATATATGGCTTTGTAATAGAATATTTGAGCAATATTCTCACTCACCTAATTCTAGTTAAAAGGTACAAACTATCAGTTATAAAATAAATAAGTCACAGGGATGTAATGTACAGCACAGGGAATACAGTCAATAATATTATAATAACTCTGTATGATGTGTAATATATAAAAATATCAAATAACTGTTATACAGCTGAAACTAATATAATATTGTAAGTCAACTACACATCAGTAAAGAAAAGCAAAACCAAAAACCAAAAAAAAATTTCAGGTCCTTAGAACAGCAATGAATTTGTTATGTATTAATTATTTGCTTTGTTACTGATTTGTAGTTTTCAATCTTTGTGTCTACTAGCAACGAAACAATAATGTAACAAAAATAAACTGTTGCTACAGAAATAGTTAAAAATCAAATCTACTCCGATCTGATTAAGAAACAATCACAGTGAAACTATCTAAGGGAAGAAAAATCTCAATGAAACCCAGCTGACAAAATCCACTGCCCATGACTACCAAAGCAGATTCACATGTTTAGTTAATGTGTACATGTAAGACCACTACCTGAAACTGAAAACACACAGAAAAAAATTCAACAAGAATCAATGGATGCTAAATCAATATGGAGGAAACTCTGGTGAAAAGGAGAATATTTGTATGGTCTTAAAGATTATTAATAAACCACAAGGGGAAGAACATAACTACATTGTGAAGAAACAACATCACCTTGACTGAGTGATCTAGATTGCCATCACCAATGAGTGGCAGATGAGTATCATATGCCTCTACATTTATATCCTGAGAAAGACATCACTAAGGTAGTATTCCAACCAAAATAGCATAACTTGTATCTAATCATGAGGAAACAGACCAAACCCAAAATGAAGAATATTTTTGTAAGGGGAAGAGGGAGAGAGGATTCCTGGGCCTGTATTCAATAAAAACATCATGAAAGACCAAAAAAAAAAGGGGGGGGGGGCAGGAGAGCTGAAGAACTGATCCAAATTATAAGAAACTAAAGAGACATGACAATTAAATACAATACATGGTCCTATGCTAAAAGCAGAAAAAACTGGACGTGGATCAACTGATAAAACTGGAATATAGATGTTAGATTAGAGTATGGTATCAATGCTAAATTACCTTAAGTTGATTACCATTATACAAAAATGTCTCTGCTCTTAGGAAATACATACTTATTCAAGGCTAAATGGCAACTTACTCTCAAATAGTTCAGGGGGAAAAAATTATGTATAAATATGTTGAAAGAGAAAAATACAGCAAATAGGGTAAAACATTAACAACTGGTAAATTTGGTTAAAGGATGTATGTGGGCTCCTGATACTATTTTTGCAACCGTTCTGTAGGTTTGAAATTATTGCCAGATAAAAAGTGTTTTAAAATATCCATACACATTTCCAGAACTGTGAAGGGAAGGGAAGAGTCACAGAGGAAGGATTTAACAGTCCAATTTCAAAAGTGAGCTACAACAATCCTATGTATTAAAAGAATAGCCCTAAAAAACAAACAAACAAACAAACAGAAAAAAAACAAAAAGGGAATTCCCTGGTGGTCCAGTGGTTGGGACTCTGCACTTTCACTGCAGAGGGCACAGGTTCAATCCCTGGTAAGGGAACTAGGATCCCACATGTCACACAGCCCAAAAACAAAAAAAAACCAAAAAACAAACAAATAAAAGAATAGGTAAGTAATTAATGACACTGAACCGTATGCTAAAAATGGTTAAAATGGTAAATTTTATGTTATATTATTTTACCACAATAAAAAAAAAACTTTAAGGGGAAAAAAGGAAAGTTAAATATTTTGTATGCCAGTGATTTTTTTTGTTTTGTTTTGTTTTTGCCAGCATTGAGAGAGAATACAAGAATTTAGGGTAGCTATCAAAACATGATAATTAACGATGTCATTCTTATTGCCACTTAAATAATACAACATAAGTAGACAATAAAGGTACTGTCAGGATAATACTCTATGGAAAGTGAATAAAGGTTGAAGGAGAAGTCCAAACAGCAGATATTACAAAACAATAAAACCACCATCAGTACCTCTAGCATTTACTGAATACTTACTATAGCAATATGCTAGGGTTAGAATCAAAGGAATTCAAAGGTATGCACTAAGATGTGTAATTCTCACTTCTTAAATTATTAATATAATGTACAACTGTAGTCATAGAAGGGATTTGGAAAAGAAAGAATGGGGAAAACAAAATCAGCCAAACTCTAACAATTGTCTCAAACTGCCTGAGCTCTAACGCTAGCTGGAGCTTTGAGGCATCACAACCAAAGCTCCAATAAAACAACAAAACAAAAAGTAAATGTAGAAAATAAGACAACAAAACAGTTAACCAAGCTGTGTAAAAAGTACAGACATTCACATACCTTTTCTTAGCCCTAGACCCTATTCAAATGGAATATATTTCACAAAAATTAAGTCTGGCATACTAGAAAAGGCTTCATTTTTAGTCATTCAGCCCCTGCAACAAAAACAGATCCAAGTCTGTATTCCTGAGCACCACTAGGGGCATCTAAATAAATGCCCAATGTTTTACATGCAACCAACCTTCTATTCAGATGGACTGGTGACAGAAAACAAATACAGTCATTCTTTTTTTTTTTTTTTTTTTTTGCAGTACGCGGGCCTTTCACTGCTGTGGCCTCTCCCATTTCAGAGCACAGGCTCCGGACGCGCAGGCTCAGCGGCCATGGCTCAAGGGCCCAGCCGCTCCGCGGCATGTTGGATCTTCCCGGACCGGGGCACGAACCCGTGGTCCCCTGCATCGGCAGGCGGACTCTCAACCACTGCGCCACCAGGGAAGCCCCAGCCATTCTTTCTTAACACTAGATCCAAAGCTGTACTGGTCTGTCCATTTACTTGCAATGAACAAGCCCTCAAAGCTATAAATCTTTTCCTTTCCCAAGGAGAAAAAAATTAAAATTGTTCGATAAACAAAAAGTAGGCTACCTTACATCTACATTTGCTACAATTGCTACATTTAAGGAAACAGAATGAGTACGATCCCTTAGATGAGCAAGATTCTTCAATATCCAAGCATAATTTATCCAGCTAAAATCTATCCTCTAAGTATGAGGCAGCACTATCATTTAACATACTTTAAGGTACACAACATGATCAAGAAATTTTCACTCTACTGCGTAAGACAGGTTTTGACTACAAGTCTTAAATTATATCTACTCTAACAGTACACCAGCTCATCACTTAACTTCTAATACTTGACAAAAAGCAAGGATACATCTCATGAGTTGCTGGTTTTTTTCCTTCCTCCATATTCAGAATTTGAATTCAAGAGGAACTAAGTCAGTTTGAACTGAGGGCTCTGGTCCATATGAAAAATCTGAAGTGATCTCATGGTATGAAAAATAAGAATACTGCTAAAAAACAACACTTTCAGAGAATTCCAGTAGGACATTGTAAACCCAAGAAGACAAATTAAAGATTTCACAAAATTTACCGCTACAAATTAAAACCTAAACATTTTTTCTACAACCAAGTACTCAAAATTTAATGGCCCTTAGTGATCCCTGCTTCCTCTGTGCTATGGAGCTTACTCCTAAATAATTCCGTACCTTTTATATCATAAAAGAAAAAGAAAAAAAATCCAAAAATAAATGAGGACACTCTGGAACCTGAGACTCCTACCATGTTATGTATAACATCTGTAAAAATCTATACTATTGCATGTTAATGCAGAATTTACTGAAGATTCAAATCTTAGTCGTAACGCCTTTGGAAGGTTCTACAGTAGCACTAAACTAGAGACCAAAGCAGCTATAAATATCTCTATGGAGAGCGTTGTCATTCCTGATAATGTAATTGATCAGTAACTGCAGAAGGTTGCCAGATACTAGAAAACACCTCAATGAAAGGAGTTTATTTTTAAAAAACACAACAAACAAAAAACAGAATCAGCTAAACCAGGTCAAAGTGCACCACTATGACTTGTTCTGAATATTCTTCTGCTAAGCAAGAGAATAATATTAGCTGTACACCAAACACATTCCAGTCCCTGTGCTGGGTTTTTTTAACAGTAAAGTGTGTGAATCATAAATACACAGCTCCTGAGTTTTTACATATGTATACACTTTATTAAACTATCACTGAATCTTCACAACACCTCTAAAAGGAAAATATTTTAAACATTTTACATATCAAGGTAATTAAGCCCCACACAGTTAAGCAACTTGTCAACTATCTAGCTAACTGCTCTATCTAGCATCAAAGTCCAACCTTTCTCTTGTTTATTACCATGGTAAGCCCGGAATGATTGACTGTGATTACAATGATTAAAATTTAAAAATGAAGCTAGCTTTTGAAAATTGAACCTAAGAAAACAATTAAGACTATATATAAATAAATGAGAATGGGGAAAAACAAATTTAATGTAAACATAAATGAACCCAACTGTATTACAAATAATATAGCCACACTTTGGGGGGGGTGGGGATAACAAATCCAAGTAATTTTTGAACAAGGAACTGTGTATGCTATTAGACCAAAGAAAAAAATTACTGCAAACAAATCTTGAACTCTTCTTACATATTTGTTTTTCACAGTGGTATATGGTATAGCAATTCTGAAACTATTTTGTGTGTATTGCAGGACTGAAAACAGGTACATCTTTTGGGGAACCTAGCTTCTAACTATAGAAGAAATGGAGATGAAAATATGGAATTGATGAAGGTAAAGAAGACTGCCTGAGTTGGACTAAATTGGAGGTATCAACAAAAACTCATTATCCAGAATAAACGTGTTAATATTTTCTTCCCTAGTTGAATGAATGATATTCAGGACAAGTCACTGTGGTGCAGAACAAGTCGCTAGCATGTTACAGCTGTTTGCTGTCTTATCTCTGTCCAGACCTCTGTAGCAATGAGCATATCTAGCACCTAGATTCCCATTTTGCAACAACTGTAGGAAAAATTGATTCAGGCAAGAATTGTCAATGGTTATTAAATCTAGAGGGGGTGCTATTTAATGACAACAGAATATTTACACCATTTTAATGTATCTCCTCACAATTAATTATTAATTATAAAAGGAAAAATTCTAAACATATAGTAGGAAAACTGGACAACACCTTAATCAAGTGATCAGAATTACTTTTACCAAAAGGTGATACCCTGAGATGGACGTAACATTACTGATCTGGTATTCTAACCAAATATGCAATATCCTGAATCTACTCATGAGGAAATGGACAACCTCAAACTGAGAAACATTCTGTAAAATAAGTGGCCTGTTTGCTTAAAAAAATGCCAATACCATAAAAGGCTGAGGTTCCATACTAAAGGATACTAACCAAAGAGAGCGACAACTACATGCAATGTGCGATCCTAGGTCAGAACCTATACAAGAAAAATTGCTCTAAGGGACAATATTAGGACAATTGACAAAATTAGAGAGTTGACTACAGGTTAAAGTTTAAAATGTTATATATAATGTCAAATTTCCTAAATTTGGTAAGTGCACTATAAGAGAATATCCTTGCTCTTAAGAAATATACAGTGAAGCATTAAGGAACAAAAGGCCATGATGTATGCAACCTAACTCTCAAATGGCGTAGAAATAAAAGCAATATGCATATAGAGCTGGAGAATGTCACAAAGGTTAAGAATTGGTGAATCTGGTAAGGAGTTCTTTGTATTAGCAACTTTTCTGTAAGCCTGAAGTTAAATCAAGACAAAAAGTGACAAAAAAGAATGTGTGTCCAAATACTAAAATGTTTCTGTAGTAAAGATCATAATATGAAAGAAAACTGCAAACAGACCCCTATATTAACAAAAGAAGTTAAACAAATTGTGGTGTGAACTGCCACACAACGGACTACTGTGGAACCATGAAGACTATGACACACAAGTACAACACTGAGAGGTATCACCATGCTTTTCTTTTAAGAGATAAAGTCAGGTACAGAGAGAAGAATATCCTTTTTTTTCCTATGTATAAATACAATGAATGTATAGGAAGAGCTCTGTTTAGGACATACACTAAGATGTGATTGTCTCTGGATATAGATGCTTTTTCATTTTCTCCTTTAGCTTATCTGTATTTTGATTTTCCTGTAATAAGCAAAACCTGTAATCTCTATAATAAAGAATAATATTTTTAATTTTGACATAGAAAGGAATTGGTGGTGGAATTGGAATTATTCAATATGAAAAAGAGCCTATGATAAACATATTGTGAAAAAATTTAAGTATAGAACTATATACACAATAGTAAAACATATGAAAAAAATAAATAAATAACTGTGGAAACTCATTAAACAAGAATTTGGGGGACTTCCCTGGTGGTCCAGAGGCTAAGACTCTGTGCTCCCAATGCAGGGGGCCCAGGTTTGATCCCTGGTCAGGGAACTAGATCCCACGTGCTGCAACTAAGAGTTCGCATGTCTCAACTAAAAAGACCCCGCGAGTCACAACTAAGACCCAGCGCAGCCAAATAAATTTTAAAATATTAAAAAAAAACAAAACAGAATTTGGTGTTGTGACCACAGGGGCAGAAATAAAGCTATGAAACAGAGGGAGAGTCCTATCTCTGGTCTTAAGTGATATTATTTTAATATATCTACAAGAGTTTCAGCCAAAGACAGGAATAGTATAAAAAGCATTCAAAACGACTATATTCAATATCTTGTAATAACCTATAATGGAAAAGAATCTGAAAAAGAAAAACATATATATATATATATATATATATTATATATATATATATATAAAAAACTGAATCACTTTGCAGTACACCTGATATTAACACAACACTGTAAATTAATTATACTTCAATTTTAAAAAGGTTTTAAAAAAGAATAAATTAAAGAATTCAAAATAAAATAACACAATCAACAGGTTAAAAGTAACCAAACAGTTAAAGGAAGTCAGAGGCTATCTCAGTGGGGATGAAAGCTTTAGCAGAAAGAAAATTGAGTTAATGGCATGACTTGAACCAGGACTCTGAGATTAAGGCCGTTGGAGAAAGACACAGAGTCTCCTTGTAGGTATGTCAAAGATAGGAGACTCAATCTGGATGCCTACAGTCCCAGGTCTCCAGTGCCTGTCAAAAAAGATCTCTGGCTTATAGCGACCTTAACCAGTTGAGGTGAAAACTCCCCAATTTGCCTGGTAGAGTAAAATAATTTCCTTAGTGAATGGCCTTTAACCCCTAGAAAGATTCAGAATCTAATATAGAGATGAAATAAATCAACATTATTATTGTTAATTTTCAGTTACATTTAGGAATAACCTATTCTTATTTAACACTCAGTGTCTATAGTATTTAAAACAATCACCATGGGACTTTGCTGGTGGCACAATGGTTAAGAATCCGCCTGTCAATGCAAGGGACATGGGTTTGAGCCCTGGTCCAGGAAGATTCCACATGTCGCGGAGCAGCTAAGGCCATGTGCCACAACTACTGAGCCTGTGCTCTAGAGCCCATGAGCCACAACTACTGAGCCTGCGTGCCACTACTACTGAAGCCTGCTTGCCTAGAGCCCATGCTCCACAATAAGAGAAGCCACTGCAATGAGAAGCCCGCGCACCGCAACGAAGAGTAGCCCCCACTCGCCGCAACTAGAGAGAGCCTGCACGCAGCAACGAAGACCCAACGCAGCCAAAAATAAATAAATAAATTTATTTATTTTTTAAAAAACTATCACCATGTTAAAGAACACAATAGATTAGTTTTCTGATTCCAATTTAAACTGTGTAATTGAGTAACTGATCTTGAGGTTTTTTGTTGAAAATGTTAAGAATTTTATGAAAGTTGTAAATAATACTGTTTAAGATAAATTAAAACAAATACAGAAAATCATAAATTATCAGGTTTATTAAAGTTACATATGTAAAAACTTGGAAATGTTTCACTTGTCAGGTCAAGCAAACTGAATTGCTCAAAACAGAAAAGTAAATACATTAAGTTTATAAATGCAATCTAAAGTGCTAGAAGAAATTTAACAGTTGTAAATGAGGCTGACTGGGATTAAAGTCTGACCAATCCAAATTAAATAAACCAATATTAATCAAAGGACCCTAGGCCACCTTGAGAACAATCTGTCAAAACCGACTGTTTTAATAAAAGATTTAATAAGTGTGCAACTAAACTTAAAGGCTTACCCACTCCCAAACTAACACTGTACAAAGACCTGCATACAAATGTTCATAGCACCATTATCCATCACAGCTTAAAATTAGAACCCAAACAACCAGTAACTCGTAAATGGATAAAACAAACTGTGCTATATTCATTGACTGGAATACAACTCAACAATAAAAAGAAACAAACTACTGATACACATAACATAGACGAATCTCAAACAAATTTGCTAAGTGAAAGAAGTAAAACACAAAAGGCTACAGACTGTATGGTTCCACTGATATGAAATTCTAGAAAAGCAAAATCATAGTGACAGAAAGCAGATATGTGGTTGCCTAGGGCCAGGTCAAGGGAAGGGACTGACTATAAAGGGCAAAAGGAAACTCTTTAGGATGATGTATATTGATTATGGCGGAGGTTACACAACTATATGGTCAGCAAAAATAAACTGAACACTTAAAATGAGTGAATTCTATTGTATTATACTTCAGTAAAGCTAAAAAATTAAACACTGATTAAACCATAAAGGTTTATAAAAATAAGCTTTGAAATTTGAAAATAAAATTTTAAATTAATTTTCAACCCCAAGTAGCCATAAATTGTCTTCTCTCTGTATATAGATTGCCTCCAAGGGCACACAGAAACACAAAAAATCCCTCACCTACCACGAAATGTAGGTCATTATCTCATTTTGTCTATCTTCCAAGTTTCCTCTAATATACCATTACCCCTAATTTTTAATTCATAAAAACTTTAAAGGCCTAAAACACCATTAGAAAGCCACTGATCTCTGGGGCTTCCCTGGTGGCACAGTGGTTAAGAATCCGCCTGCCAATGCAGGGGACACAGGTTCGAGCCCTGGCCCGGGAAGATCCCACATGCCGCGGAGCAACTAAGCCCGTGCGCCGCAACTACTGAGCCTGCATGCCTAGAGCCCATGCTCCACAACAAGAGAAGCCACCGCAATGAGAAGCCTGTGCACTGCAACAAAGAGTAGCCTTTGCTCGCCGCAACTAGAGAAAGCCCGCGCGCAGCAATGAAGATCCAACGCAGCCCAAAATAAAAATAAATAACTTTATCAAAAAAAATAAAGAAAGCCACTGGTCTCTAAACTTAACTGTTTACTATTGTCTCTCCATTTCACCCTCCCAATTGAATCTAGACAGTTCCTTAAAGTGGGCAGTATGATACACTCCATAAGAGCAATATGTCAGCTGACAGACAATGAGAGGGTAACTCATAAAAAGTGAAAAAGTTAGGATTCCTACATACCAAAAGGATACCTTTCTGAATTTTTCCTTTGCCTAACTGAGCTGATGACAACAGAGACAACAGAGAAAAGTCAGAAATGAAGATGTGCAGCTACTGTTAAAACAAGGAAAAAACACTGAGAAATTGGGAATACTTAAGGAAGAAAGAAATCTGTTCCTTAAATCTGAAAAGTTGACCACAAATGTCAATACTGTGAGCTAGATTATTGGTTTGCCCTCAAAATATTTTCAAATATAGTATAAAATAACAAGTTATAGTATAATATAAGAAGCTATCTGTACATATAATATGCAGACACATATATTAAGTAAGTCTTCAAATATCAGAATGATAGTACAGCCTGTCTAAGGTACTCTGCTCTCATCCTATTTTATCTCCTTCCACACCATCCATCCAGGTTACCCCAAATGCCTATTTGCTATTCCAGGTCTGGGACTGCTTCTTGGTCAAGCATCGACCATCATAATATTCAATCCTGCTATTAACAAAAGGCAAATGGTTTGCTAATATTCTAGTTTCCCAAATGTCCAAAAAAAGACAACCACCAAGTGTTATAGTTACAGACCAAAACATTGTAAAAGACATCAAGTTTTCACCTGCAGTATCAAAAAGTCCAAGAGTATAAGGCTCTCCACCAATCATAACTGTGACTGCATAGTTGTCAAAAACCTAAAACATAAAAATATGACATTGTTAGTGTGCAAGGGGATGGTCAAAACAGGACAGGACAACTCTTAAGCTAAGACAATGTTTCTTTCCCAAGACTCAACCATCTCTTAGTCCATCTTTCTTATATGACCAACCTTGCCAACTAAGCCCTTGCATGACCTAATAGTTCTTGAAAAAAGTGGCAGGAGATGTATTCTGGGATGTCTGCTCTACCCCAGCAGCTTGGATAAAAATCCACAGAAGGCTTAGAGGTGTCACAGGAGCAGAGTCCCCTGACTATACAAGATGATCCTATTCAAGTCTGAAACTTCTGAGACAGTAGTTTAAAGTTTACCTCAATTTTCAACCTGATTTCTAAGAAATTATTTCTTCATAGACCATTTCCTTTTAATCTAGTATTAAAATCTCCTAGATCCATGATAATCTTTTTCCTTTCAGGGTTGAAGACAGGAGCAGCCTTGTTGCAAACATTCCCATTAGAGAGAAATGTAGGTTCCCTCAAGGTACTCAAGGAAAGTGTCTAAGAAACGGCTGGCAGATTATTTGTTGGGACTTCATGAATAAAACTCATGTTATTGGGTACAAATCACATGACCTAAGATATCTTCTTTGAATTGGGTATACTTAAGGATAGTATATAGGTAGGGGGGTGTGTGTGTTTATGTACACTTAAGGATAGTGAATAGGGTATACTATTTGTAAACAGACTGTAAAACCCATTAACAAACTTAGTATATACTAATATTGGTTGTACTAAGTTATTTGTGAAAATGGGAGCTAACAGTGCTAAATGAAAAAAGACCCAACACTAATTCATGGACTCCTGAATTAATTTACAATTGAAAAGCAAGGCTTTGCAACCAGGAGAAGGATGTTACATTTTAAGATCAGCTCTGTTTAACACTAATTTTCTGGTTCATGTTTTAGTGGGTTGTTGGGAGTTTGTTTAAATGTAAGCAAGAGTGGATTGGAAGCAAGGGCTTTGGGGGAGGTGGTAGTTAAGGGAAAGTCAGTTCCTGATAACAAGAACAAGGAAGTGTAAAGAATGTGGTTAAGCTCTCAAACCATTCAGGTTATTTTCTTAAGTCATACCTAACCCTCTTCCAGAGATCCACATACAAACACATACATAAAACACCCATAAGCCCTCCTTAAATAGAAAGCCTAGACTCAGAAACCATGTTTACAAGAAAACAACTTTAAATGGAGACTGAAACACAAATAATCTGACAGTTGCCCTCACTCAAGACCTACAAAATCGATGTATCTCTAAAAGTCCCCTAAAAGTCCCTTTCAACCTCAGAACTTCTTTCACTTATGAATGTCCCCAAATGGGCCAACTCAAAAATACGATTTCATATTTAAAAATATGATTTCTCCCCCTCAAAGAAACCTAATTTTTCTTCCAAAAGCCTGGGCCTATCTCAATCACTTTATATGCCCTGGGACATTATAGACTTTCAATTACAATTTAACATAATTACCAAGCCTTTAACCTGTCACCCTCTTAAAAATGCTCTCATCTCTGAAGATTAACCTAAAGTAATGATACATTTTCTTCCTTTTTACTTCCAAACAATACTAGTTCCATATTAATCATACATAGGTGCTTCATAACCCACCCCTAAAAGAGCTCACTTCACAGAGGTGGTTATTGCCAGGCCAGGCCAACCCTAGCTCCTCTCTCACCACAGAATAGACATCTATGTTTAATATAATTACACCACTGGATTGGTCAACCAACCTGGGACAAACACTGGATCCCCAAACACATTCACAATGAGTGTTACTCTAAATAACTGTCTCTCTCACTTCAGTATCTTTGTTATTCCCATTTTCCCTCTACTCTTCCAAGGAGCTGATAAAAAGCATTTGTGGGAGAGAATCCCCAAAGGCTTCTTCTGTTGATGTACTCATAAGAAAAACAGGTCTTCTGTGCCTCTAAAAACCAGTCTGGAGCTCCATTACTGCTAGGACAACAGCTCCATAAGCTTTCCTTCTATTCCCTAAGGAGAATAAGTGGAGACACATACTACTTTCCCTGAAGTTACAAGACCCCCAAAATCATCCCAGAAGATCTCCAAGCACTGATTAATCATTGGCCAAGATATCAAAAAAAATCACCTCTTTCCAAAATGTAGGGCATACTTCTCCAGACTGAGACCACCACTCTTTAGAATCTTGTCTATTGGAGTTTTGCCTCCCAGCACTTCTTGCAAACCCTTGTATCACCCCTTCTGACTTTCCACTGATTTTTCAGCTGTTTAATTTTAAAGTGTATATAATTTACCCATGATAAGTCAAGATCTTTAAAAACAGGAAACAAAGGCAGACAACAGAAAAATTTCAGTACATAAAGTTTTCAAAAGGATATCAAATTATAATATATTTCACTAATAGATGGAAGCTTTATACTTACAGTCGGTACATACTCAGAAGGAAATTTGTTTGTTGTGTAGGATATCAGGAGACATGTTTTACCAACGGCACCATCGCCCACAACAACGCACTTAATTGTCTGCATTGCTGAAACAGTTTTGTATCCACTTTAAATATTTCAAATTTGATGATGACCTACAAAAGGATTAAAGATATTTCTGTTAATTATTTGTACTTATACATGTGTTTTTTTCCTTCAATTAGCAACAGGCTCTCTCATTCAGAGCAATAACAGAACCAGCAACCCAACTACTAGGGCTAAAAGAACCTAAAAAGAGAAATAGTGACTTGCAAATAAGAGTCAATTTTCTAAGTTTCTGATCCTTGGCTGTTTTCTTTTTTCTTTTTTTAATTTATTTATTTATTTATTTATTTTTGGCTGTGTTGGGTCTTCGTTTCTGTGTGAGGGCTTTCTCCATTTGGGGCAAGTGAGGGCCACTCTTCATCGCGGTGTGCGGGCCTCTCACTATCACGTTGCGGAGCACAGGCTCCAGACTCACAGGCTCAGTAGTTGTGGCTCACGGGCCTAGATGCTCCGCGGCATGTGGGATCTTCCCAGACCAGGGCTCGAACCCGTGTCCCCTGCATTGGCAGGCAGATTCTCAACCACTGCGCCACCAGGGAAGCCCGGTTGTTTTCGACATAAGTGTTTTTTAAAAAATCAAAAGTAGCATAAAGAGCAGCATGTCTTTTTATAATGAAAGAGAAGAGGCTATTTGAAAATGAATCCCACATAGTGTGTCAAGTTAATTTGTGCAACTTTTCCTTCAGTTGTACATGCCCACACATGTGTGTGTACAGGTATATGTGTACTAGACTGCAATACAAAGACCACTGCTTCAATGAATGGTCCATTTACCCAACTTTAGAGCTATAGTTACTCAGGCTATAACCAATAAGCAGCAGAGCACCACCACCTCCCGTCTGTAATAGATGAGCAACATGAGGGACGGGACAAAGATCAGGGTGATCCCTGGTCTCAGTAGCTCTTTTAGCGCCAAGTTGCCTAGTTACTAATTCAATATTCATGGCATGAAGAGGTCAAAACCTAGATTTTTATAATGAAAAAGTCAGATCACTCTAAAGCATTCTAACTTACAAACAGATACAATTACTTTAGCTTCTCTTACTGTAGTCCTCCATTCTAAGAAGCTATTGATTACAAATGTGCCAAGGATTTACTACATTTCAATTCTGAATGCTTGTTTTTACACTTAAACATTTCTAAAATCAGAACATATCTTTACCGAAGGTTCCTTACCCTTGTTACCAGCCATTTTCCCCCACATTTTGACATCTACGAAATTGGGATATATGACATCTTAGAGTCAATGAAAAATTATAACAGTTTTTCTGGAAGAATAAAGAAGAAACACCACACCCTCTATACCTATATTTTAAGATAAAATCCTTTTTCAATTATAATTCTGAGGGATTACAATTTCTTGTTAGCTAAAGCTGCCACCTTATTAAACATAAAAATGTCACAGAACCATCTAACTGTGGATTGGATGCCAGACCTATATGATCGTACAGTAACCTTCACAACTCTTAATCATGACTTATAAGTCTGTTAACATCTCTGTATCAGGGCTTCCTTGGTGGAACAGTGGTTAAGAATCCACCTGTCAATGCAGGGGACACAGGTTCAAGCCCTGGTCCGGGAAGATCCTACATGCAGCGGAGCAACTAAGGCCATGCGCCACAACTACGAAGCCTGCACTCTAGAGCCCACGAGCCACAACTACTGAGCCCATGTGCCACAACTACTGAAGCCCTGCACACCTAGAGCCTGTGCTCCGCAACAAGAGAAGCCACCACAATGAGAAGCCTGCGCACCGCAACGAAGAGTAGCCCCCGCTCGCCACAACTAGAGAAAGCCCACGTGCAGCAACAAAGACCCAATGCAGCCAAAAATTAATTTCAAAAAAAAAAGAAAAAAAATCTCTGTATATACAAGTGAGTAACCTACAGGAAATACACATTCTCCTGTTCCTCATCAAAATCATCTTGACTACATTTTCCCTGTAATGCACTAGAGGAGTACTCATACTAGGTTAAGGATCTTAATCCCTAAACTAAATCAAATTACCTATCAAAATAATCACACTAAACCAAGCACTAAATTAGTTCTAGAGAATTATTCTAGAAGAATGTCTTTTACTTAATAAAAGAAGAGAAAACAGGAATAGCTGTCTTCTCATGGTTCCTCAGTCCACCTCTGAAAAACAGGATAATATTCTACTAAGAAACAAGGTCTTCTGTAAAATTTCTTTCCAATTCAGAGTAAAGAAAAGAAAGCTAAGCAGAGAGAGTTCTGATCATCCTACAGAATATTTTCCAGGTGCCTAAAAATCAGTTTCAAGTTCAGTTCCTGTATCTTCTATTTCTCATGACCATTATTATGGGGCAATTTTTTTTTACAGAGTTTAATCATAAGCACTGGACAGAAAGTAAGGTTTGATCACTGTGGCAGACACTGCTAGCGGTCTTCCAATTCTTCCTCTCTTCTTTAGTAACAGAATTTTACTGAAGCATATGGCTCTTAGTAAAGACTACATTTCCTAAATTCTTTTGCAGCTAGATGTGACCAAGTTCTGGCAAATGGGAATGGAAGCGATGGATGCAATTTTCAAGACTAGCCTTAAAAACAAGGGGAATAGTTTCTCCTATCCCGGCCTTTAGGCTGGAATGCAGACATGATAATGGAAGCTGAAGCAGTCACACTGAACCAGAAGACAGAAATTACATGCTAAGGATGAGTAACACAATAGGAAGGGCCAGCCCTGTATTGCCTTCCAAGACTTTTACATGAGAAAGAAACTTCTCTTTCATTAAGCCCCTATTATTTTGGACTTCTCTGTTACAGCAGCAGAACTGAATCCTAATTACTATATTTCACGGATGCTAAGAAGACAACAATTTTTAAAATACATCCTAAATTTAGAGGTGTTAAATGTTAAGAGAAAAAGTCTTAGAATCAATAAAATTATAATAATATTTGGATTTATCAAGTAACTTTACAGTAAACTTGACCACTTTTGAGACTTTGTCTTAAAAACACATAAAATAAATGCTATTATTAAATTTTAACTATGGTTAAAATCAATTGTCATCCCTAAATATGAAGATCCTTATCTTCAGTCTACCTATGGTATTCACTTTTAAGACTTGTAACCCATACTACCTAGCAAATACAAAATCATCAGGCCATTTATAAACTTGAAACTTCTAGTGAAGGAAGAGCTACCATTTCCTGCAAGTTTCATTAAAATTCTCTAGGAAATAAGGAAGAAGAAATTGAAAACAAAAAGTTTCCATAATTAAAGACATGAATATGACTGCCACATGGTTAAGTCACAACTATCACAAGCTGTATTGAATGTCACAATATTGTTCTGTTTTATGTTTTGGTTTTTTGATCATGAGGCATGTGGGATCTTAGCTCTCTGACCAGGGATCGAACCTGCACCCCTTGCATTGGAAGGCAAAGTCTTAACCACTGGGCCGCCAAGGAAGTCCCAAAACCTCTCTGCATTCTTAAGAGCAAAATCACTACAACTAAATGCCAAACTTTCTGAGGAAGATCTTTAAGCTTTTCCAATGAAAGATAATGGGTGACTAGAACTCTTGTGAGAGAAATGTGGTCCGCAAACAGTTTGGCAAGATCACTAACATTACTACTTTGAGAACTTTCAGAAGTCTGGATCTTTTCTCAGCAGGAGAAACAGCCCCCAAGCCAATCAGGCCCTTTTTGCATGTCCTGCTTAGTAAAGCTGGGAAGACTTTCCGAACTACAGAAACTAAATACATAACAATAATAATTTTCCTAACTCTGAAGTCAGGAAAACCCTGGGTTTTAACCTCTGCTCAGCACTTACTAGTGACCTACGCAAGTTTCTTAATCTCTTTTTGCCTCAATTTTCTCATTTGTAAAACAAACTAATTATAATTTACACCAACACCTTGCAAAGTTATAAAGACTAAGTAATATAAAAGGACCTGGCTCCTAGCACATACTCAATATACATGAATTCCTCTACCAACTGTGCCAGTTAAGTCAATCCCACCATACCTATTTTCGTCCAGAGGATCAAAACTTGCACTGCACTTTCTTCTCTCTTTGGTGGACTATTACCTAATCAAAACTTCTCACACTTTGCACAAAGTAGGTGCTCCAAAAACATAGGCTAAAATGAACTGAATATATTTGCTGCTATTTAGCTAAAGACACAAAAAACAAGAAATCCACCCAAGTATTCCTTCTTCACTTGAAGACTCCCGTATTATTTTTGTCCTGTATTTCCTGCATTTCCCTGTATTTACAGAGCAGTCCCTAAAACCAAGCTACTTAACAGGTGTTAACAATATAATTTAGGTATTGGAATAGACCCTATCACTATCTTTAAACACCAAATTAAATGCTTTTTTAGTTTATTAATTATCACTGCCTACATGCAAACTACTGAAAATGTGACAGTTGTTAACCTAAAACAATAAAACAGCCAGTTATTTTACCTTCTCCCTATTGGAGATACAAAGGTACTTCTCAGGTCTACAACTAAAGTCTAGTGGTAGGGTGTGAGAGCTCCCCCTTCTGGTCACCTGACTCCATCTTAAATGAGGTTTCTGTTTATTAATGTTCACATTGTTATTGATAATATTTTTTATAATCTCTTTTTCCTGTTAGGCTTGAATTCACCCTCTACATCAGCAATTCCAAAACTATCACTTTGGACAACCAGAGTCAGAATTACCTGAAATGAGTCTGTTAACAATTCAGATTCCTGGGCCCTCACCCCAAATCTAATAGATCAGAGCGCAACACTTCCTATGAAATTCTAATGCACAGTGAAGTTTGAGAACCACTGCCCTATATGATAACAAGACAAAAAATACCAGTAACAAAAGAATCTAAACTAAGATAAACACTACTGACATTTAGATCACCCAGAAGTGAGTTTCTTAAAAGTAGAATCCAAATTATCACTGTGAATTATCTGTATCAACCAGGCACTTTACATATTTAGTAATGAAAAACTCATGTTGTATACTGAGAGATCACGAACCAAGATACTTCAGAGGTGCTTTAAAACTGGTTCAGGGCTTCCCTGGTGGCACAGTGGTTGAGAGTCCGCCTGCCGATGCAGGGGACACGGGTTCGTGCCCCGGTCCGGGAAGATCCCACATTCCGCGGAGCTGCTAGGCCCGTGAGCCATGGCCGCTGAGCCTGCGCGTCCAGAGCCTGTGCTCCGCAACGGGAGAGGCCACAACAGTGAGAGGTCCGCGCACCGCAAAAAAAAAAAAAAAAAAAAAAAAAACCTGGTTCAACCCAAGTGTTCTCAAATAATAGTGCCAGTGGCAATACTTATATAGCACTTACTATATGCCACATACTGTTCTAAACATATTACACATATTCATACATTTTGTCCTCTCAACTCTGAGATAGGTACTATACTGTCCCCATTTCACAGGTAAGAAAAGTAGGGCTCAGCGAAGTTAAGCAAATAGACCAAGATTACTGAGCCCGTAAATGGCAGAACTGGAATTTAAACCCAAACAGTCTGTCAAGGCTCTGCTCCAAAATTCTATACTATACTACTTTCTCCTAAGAAGTGACATTAATCAAAACAAATATGATCACTACAAATGGAGAGGCAAGTATATACCTATGACAGTTGCCAGACTGGGAAGAGGAAGGCAGAGGAAGAAGCAAGAAACAGGGGTTAAGTTCATTTCCTATTTCTTCACCCTGCAGACAACCACTCAATCTTACTGGGGAGAAGGGAAGCGAGAAGAGAGAATTTTTAAGATAGAGTTCACTCTTCCCCTTTCTATCTATATACCCACAAATCTTCCATTTCTTATGCTTCCTCACCCGACAGTTCAGCATTCTATCAGAAACTGGTTGTGGACCCCCAGTTAAGTAAGAGCACTGGTTCAGGAGTCAGACTGGCTCTACCACTCCAGCTATGTGACCTTAGGCAAGCTGTATAACTGCTCAGTTCTCCCTTATCTCAAAAATGAAAATAGTAATACTTTTCTCATAGGGTAAGTTGATTGAATAAGATAATATATGTAAGGAATTCAAAACAGTGCCTGGCCTCTGGTAAATGCTTAGTAAATGTTTGCACCTACTCTTAAATGAGTAAAGGTACTTTTATAGTACTCATTGTCTTTACTACAAATGTAGTCAAATTTAGAGCTATCACTACAAAGGTGGTCATTTCAGAGTCAAGTTCCAATTTAATTAGGATTATTCTGCAAAGCATCTGACATGTATTATTAATAATTTCATGTACTGAAAGGTCACCAGATGACCCACAGATGGGGAGGGAGTAGGGGGGCCAGGGGAGAGACTTTGTTCTTGCAATATATACAATGCCAGCTTCAACAACATGGAGGAAACTAAGCCAGACATATTTGTAATTCCTTATGTTAACTTCCTATTTAAACAACGTCAAATCACTATAACAGCAAAGAGGCTATGTAGTACCAATGTACCATTCTGCTATCCAGAGTGGCTAGAAAAGTTATTCTGCACCAATAACTAAGCACTATTTATTTTAATAATGAAGTTCATTTGTACCAGAACTTGGAATTGGTTGGTGTTGAGCAACTTAAGGCATAAAAAATGATTCTGCCAATCATAAGGAAGATAAATTGTGAAATAAGGTGGATCTTCCACACTCCTTCCCAATACCTATCACTCCTCCTGACAGCCACACCAAAACCATTATCTCCTACATTCTTAAATGCTTTGGAGGTCCAAATTACCCTTTGAGAATCTCAAAACCAAAGCCCCTTTAGTTTTCTGGGGTTCTTGAGCTCTGGATTTAAAGAGGCTATGGAACTCTTAGTATCATTATTATTATTGGCTGGATGCCAACTAAACTCCACCAAACAATGCAATCCCTGAGGAAAAGGATTTGTATGTGGGGAAGGGAAAACGCTCCCAGCTACAGATGCCCTATCTTCCCATGCCCCACAGTTCATTCTAGGCACAAGGCACAAAGAGCATATGAAAAGATTTGGGGGTTAGGTATTTGCTAATAAGCTTGTTTTGCAAAAAATGTACATTCTCAATCAGACTATTATATCCCTTATAAAAAGATGTCAAATATTAACAGTAAACAGTGTGAATAAAAGCCGCATCCAATTTTTGGTATTCACTGTGGTGAAAATAAGTGTTTGGTCTTTGTCCAGGATTCCACAGAGCTCCTAAAACCCTTGCAATTCCCCTAAATGGTAGCAGTACCTTTTGTCATTCATAATGAGCCCCTTCCTAATAATGACTTAGGATGGGGCCTCTGGATAGCCTTGGGATGGGACTGCTCACCAGAAAGACCAAGTGATGAGAGCGTTAGAACTTTCAGCCCTACCTGCCAACCTCAGGAAGAGAGGACGGGGAGGGGAGCACTGGAGATTGAGCTCTGTGAAAACTGGCGAACAAGATTTAGAGAGCTTCCAAGTTAGTCAACACGTCGTGCTGGAGAGTGCCTGCCTGGGGAGGACACGTACTCCATACCCCAAATTTGCCATCAGCCATGCAGAAGGGTGGATAGCCTGGGTACCCCATCTGCAGCTGGTGCCTGAAGTGGAGGCAGTTTTGTGGGGCTGAGCCCTTAAGCTGTGGGGTCTACACTAACTCTGAGAGTTAGTGTTACAATGGAATTGACAGAAGTGATGTCGGAAAAAGACACTACATTCACACTAACACAAAATACACTCAAAGTAATGCTCTTTTCATTTGAAACACATTTCCCCCTGAAGTAATCCATTTTCATACTTAGGATACAGGAAAGAGATATGGAGAATCAAGAGAGTAACAACCCTGAATAACAAGCCTTCCTTACCTATCCAATGAAACAGCTGGTCTGGTTAAAGGATTAAACAGAATAAATAAAATCGGCATCACCTGTCTCTCCTATCAAATCCAGTCACTTTAGAGAATATGGTTTATATAACCTTTTGCTGTCACTACACCTCCACCATAGTTACCTTTCTCCCCCAAAACAAGCAATACACTGTAAGAAGAATGTTTTTAAACCTTGAAATAAACATTTAGCTTCAAAAAAATTTATGAGAACCAAAATTTAAGAGTTCACCCAATATTACTTTAAAAAAACAAAATAAAGAATAAGATTTTTTTTCCGAATTGGAATATCCCTTAATGAACTAACTAAATCCCATCATTTTGCAGATATTCTGGTCTAAATGCAAAGGACTTGCCCCTATGCCAGACAGTTAACACTCATGTATCCTGACATTCTTTCCCAACTCTTCAGAATTCAGGCAAATACAGAACAAGCCACATAAAGACAGTTCTTTTTGAACTTCATAATTTGTTTTCAGAGTCCTCAGTAAATAGGATATAATCTTAGAAAACTTTGGCACTCATTCCGCCTGCCAGTGCACGGGACAAGGGTTTGCTCCCTGGTCTGGGAAGATCCCACATGCCGCGGAGCAACAAAGCCCGTGCACCACAACTACTGAACCTGTGTTCTAGAGTCCTCGAGCCACAACTACTGAAGCCCGCATGCCACAACTACTGAAGCCCGCAAACCTAGAGCCCGTGCTCCCCAACAAGAGAAGCCACCGCAATGAGAAGCCCACACACCGCAACAAAGAGTAGCCCCCGCTCACCACAACTAGAGAAAGCCCGCACGCAGCAATGAAGACCAAACGCAGCCATAAATAAATAAATAAGTTTATTTAAAAAAAAAAAAGTCAAAGCAATTCAACTACTGCTCAAACGTATTTGCCCTAATAAAAATCCAAAAGAAGCTTAATATAATCAAGTAGTTTGCCTCCGTTTCGAATAATAAATGTATGCATTCCAATTGGAAAAATAAGTTAAAATTGGAATTCTATAAAATAACTTTCAATTATTAAAAAGTAGACAACCCTGTGTTGGAAGAGACCCCATAGGTCTCTTGTGGTCCTACCCATCTTGCTAGGTATGCTAAGAATGCAAGGCTCTGACCACTCTACCCAGGCCATGTCATAGGGTTGTGTTTGCAGCAAACAACCTTGAAGGATACAGTAATGTCTCCCTCTGGGACAAAGAGCAGGGTTGCCTTCTGCATGCTATTAAATAGTAGGTTCCCCAAGCTCGGTGTTCCTCAGCTATGACACAAACCCACTGCATCTCCCACATGGAAGTCTTAGGGATAAGGGGAAGCAGCACACAACACACTGATCTCCTGCTGCTGGCTGTGGCTTAATTAAATTCTTTGTCTCTGACCCTAGAGTCTCATGTCTTCTGCCAGCAGCCATAAAACAATATCAGGCTAACATATTAGCTTGTAAGGAGAGTAAAATAAAATCCCCAAACCTGTTTACTTAATTGACTGAGCTTTGTGAGACATAATGATTTTGTTGTGGATTTAAGTTGTATAAGTAAATAATAGAGCAGTTAGATGGTTTCTTAGAATTATTAGAGTAGAGGCTAGGTAAGAACACCAGGTCTCAAATATTTCATTCATTACCCAGAAGTTTTCTTTATAGAAAATCCTCCTGAAATAATTAACATTTTTTTGCGCCTTGTCCTCCTCACTCAAGCCAGCACATGTTCCCTAGGAGCTGATTGGCTGTTTCAATTGTTTATGTTCCATCTTCTAGGTATCTATTCTAACAGGAAGAAATTAGTGAAGGCCAGAATCCTATCATCAAGAAAGGTGGTAGGGACTTCCCTGGTGGCACAGTGGATCCTCCTGCCAGTGAAGGAGACACGGGTTTGATCCCTGGTCCGGGAAGATCCCACATGCCGAGGAGCAACTAAGCCTGTGTGCCACAGCTACTGAGCCCATGTGCCACAACTACTGAGCCCATGTGCCACAACTACTGAAGCCTGAGCACCTAGAGCCCGTGCTCCGCAACAAGAGAAGCCACCACAGTGAGAAGCTCGCACACTACAACAAAGAGTAGCCCCCGCTAACCACAACTAGAGAAAGCCTGCGCACAGCAACAAAGACCCAACGGAGCCAAAAAAATTAATTTTTTAAAAAAGGTGGTAAAATAAAAATAAGAAATTAAGTATTCACTCGTTTTGCTTTAAATAAGGCTAATAAAATTTTTAACTTTTCAAAAACCAAACCTTATTTTGTTCTTTCCTATCCTTAAATAGCTGTAAGCTTATTTACCCCAAAAATTCCACTTACCTCTAGAATTAAGTCATTATAGAAAGTTAAAGGACAAAGTCTCCATAGTACATGTCCAAGAGCCCTGTTGTTGATTTTTTGTTGATTTTTTAACGTGAGACTGGCAAATATATGCAAAATTGGTAGATATTTCACCAAAATATAGTCAAAGAAATCAGGGAAGTAAACTTGGGCAGAATGTAAGTGATAACACTACTGCAGCCTTTGCTTTTTGGGAAAGATACTGGGTTTTTCTCCCCTCCCCTAAATGTACTTTCCAGATGTTTCATAAAACAAAAGTATCTTTGGGCAAAAACATCTCCAATTCTTCATGTATCTCTCTCCCACAAAATGGTTGCAAAATTCCTAATATCTCCAGCTGCCAATTAAATGCATTAACATATGCAAAGTGATGAAAGGCAAACATTAGGCACTCATTAAAGCAATTATTCAATTCTTCCATTTTCTGTCACTTGTGAAAGAAACTGATAAATACTGTGAAACCACAACCTACATGAAAGAGTAGAGAAGCGGGTGTCAAATTAAGGTTCTATGGGTCCTTGAGACCACAAAAATGAAGCGACTGTCAGGGAAAAGAGTGCTGACAGTAGCACTTATAAAATGAAAGATTATGATTCTATGTGGTAAAAGATGTTTTCAGCAGGGCTAGAAGTTTGCTGAGTCAGCTTCATTTCTGAAAATGACTTCATTCCAAAATGTCTGATCCAATAAGAACGTGAGTCCTTATTTTTACTACCATGCTGAGTTTTCCTTCTTCAAATTGGCAAAAACTAAGGGATGCTAGCCAAAGTAATCATTTTATATTGTCTTTGTGACCAAAAAAAATTGGTAGTCCAATTAGTAAATATCTACATAAGCTATATAACTTTTGAATGTAATATTTCAAAACAATTTGGAAGAACTGAAGAGTATGCAATAATGTATAAGAGTACTAAGTATCTGATTAGAAGAGAATAGATATTACAATAAGATTTTCCCTCAAAATATTCAAGACTTGTAGATTTATTCATTCAGTCAACAAACCTTTATTAGGCACCTAATAAGTGGCAAGCATTGTCCTATACATAGCCATATCCCCCTCTGCCTGGAACAAAGCTCATGTCCTTTTGGGGCAACAATCCAAAGTGGCATATACAGACAATAACCAAATAAGCATCACCCCCCCCATATTGTTCCTTAATAGTATTACTAATACTGACACCCTTATAGGCAATTTTCCCATTCTGGTCTCTTAATTAAGGGCAACATAATTCTGTTCTCTTAAGAAAGGGCAAGGAGATTTTAAAACACACTCAAACCTCCCCTCAGTTTCCCGCAAAAGATCGGATAACAAAAGATAGAGCATTTCACACATCCCAAATCTCAAGCCTCAATCTGCCACAGCTCTGAGGTCTTGACAACCTGGGGAATAGGACTGAAATTGCACAACTAAGTATGTGTCTTACTTGGCCCACCTAATCAACTGCCAACTGTCTGACACTATTTAAATTATCCAATATGGTTTGGTGCTTATCTCAATGTCTATGCCTTTATCCACATCATATCATCTCTCCAAACCTTGGATGTCTAGCCTTACAACTCATCCTATTTCTATCCTAACTTACCACCCCCAAATCCCACCTTAACTGAAACACCTTCCCTAACTATTCCAGCTATCAAAAACTGCCCAAATGGGGACTTCCCTGGTGGTCCAGGGGATAAGACTACACATTCCCAATGCAGGGGGCCCACGTTCGATCCCTGGTCAGGGAAATAGATCCCACATGCCGCAACTAAAAGCTCCCACGTGCCACAGCTAAGACCCAGTGCAGCCAAATAAATAATATTAAAAAAAAAAACTGCCCAACTTCTCTGAACTTCCATAGCAAGGCCCTTCTTAGATCTTAAATCTCATATTTCATACTCCTATGCCTAACACTCACCATGCTCTAGCCACACAAGTCTCATTATATTCCTCAAACATGCCGAGCCCTGTCCTGCCTGCAGGTCTTTATACATGCCAAATATGCCTTCCCCTGCTCCTAACGCTGTTGACTTCTCATCCTTCAGATCTCAGCTCAAATCATCATCTGCTCAGAAAATTCTTAAAGCACTCTTGTGGTCCTAAGTCTATCAAGGATGAAATCACGTGCCAGTCTGTATCAGAACTCCCACATACAAGCATACGTTTGCAGGAAAAAAAAAAAGTTACTATATTACCTAGACAACACACACACAGTAAAATGAGTGACAAACTGAGAACCTTTCTTTGAACAGGTTACCAGGTGAGATGCCAACTACAAAACTAACATGATCATTTAGAGTTTGTTATATCTAATGAGGCAGAGGTACCTACATTCAGATCATCATACAATCTAGTTTACAAACTACAAGCCATTTTTAAACCAGATTACCAAGATTCTGAATCAAAGCAGTCTACCAATTTTGATGTAAAATCTGTTAACGGGGTGAACTTCTACAGAAGCATTCAACTGTGTGCTTGAAGAAATAACTTGACAAAGAATAAGAGATGCTATAACATTTGCACTAAATTCTATGTCAATGCAGTACAGCTGGCATGACTGCAGGCTGCATAGCAGTGAGTAACAATATAGTTCTATTCACTAAAAGAGATCAAGAGAAACAAAAACAACAAAGATAAGAGTTGCAAAGACTGAAAAACAACCAATATGTGTTGGCAACAAATCTGCCTTTTAAAGCACACTTTGCAACCAAAGACAACACCATCAAAGCACAAACTTCTACCTTGATTATCAATTGTTTCTATGGAAATTATATACATACGCCGTATTTCGAGAAGCTAAGTTCCTATAATGATATTCCAGATGTATCATGGAATACATTTGTTTAATGTCTATTTTTAAAGACTTCATATAAAATTAAGCAAAACAGTACCTGTCACTGATCAAGAGTGACTACAGTAATTCCCTCTATCCATAATGCTCTTCCCTGGATGACTCATTCAGTCACATCCCCTACAGATCTTTGCTCAAATGTCATTCTGCAGTTGAGAACTCCTCTGACTACCTTATTTTAAATTGCAACCCAAGTTCTACAAACCCAGAAGCACTGCACTGTACCCTGCCTCTCCTTCTTCATTTTTAGTCAAACACTTATCTCCAACGCACACATTAGTATGTCGATTTCATGGGGACAGAGATCTGTTTTGGTCTCCTGTATTCACTGCTATATCCCCAATACCTAGAACAGTGACTTTGCACACAAAGGGTTGCTGAATTCACAAATTAATAAAATAGTATGGGTTAGAGATGCAGCAAGTCAAAAACACTTGTTCTTTGGACTCAGAATATACCCGTTAGTGGGTCCTCTAATCTCCTAAACCCTCATCTATTACTATCTGGATCAAAACAAAACAAAACAAAACAAAATTTAATACCCTCTGAGAGAGAAGGATTCTATTCCTAAAGCTTAAGTCACTTCCACAGTCTGAATTAGCTAAAGTAGTTAACAGCAAGTGTTTAATAGCCACCCAGCATCATTTTTGGGAATAAACACCCTGTATCATCTCTAGCAACTCTATTCTCTATTCTGTTCTAGTAATGCACAATTCTACAGACTTTTTTTTTTTTTTTGGCCTCATGGCATGCAGGATCTTACTTCCCTGACCAGGGATTGAACCCTCACCCCTTGCAGTGGAAGCACAGAGTCTTAATCACTTGGCCACAAGGGAAGTCCCTCTACCAATTTTTAAACTAGCAAAAAAACGATACTTTCCTAGAAGCAGCAGGATCCCCACAAAGTATGTGTATCACATTGTGTTTGCAACTATATCAGAGTGACACAGTTAATGTAACCAATCTTACATTGTCATTTTATAATTAAAACATGCTTCTAATTTTGGAACAATTCACTCAGATTTAAATCAATTAAAATAGTGTATAATAGCACAGGCAGATCAGCCCGGTGCTTTGTGACTGCCTGGAGGGGTGGGATAGGGAGGGTGGGAGGGAGGGAGACGCAAGAGGGAAGAGATATGGGAATATATGTATAACTGATTCACTTTGTTATAAAGCAGAAACTAACACACCATTGTAAAGCAATTATACCCCAATAAAGATGTTAAAAAAAAATGGTGTATAATGAACTTAAGGAATCACATAATTGCCAAAAAGTTATCTCCAGAATCTGCATCTTCAAAAAATCTTTGCCATTGATTAGTTCTATTTTAAAAGCTGCTTCTATGTCTTAGGTTTCTTTTTTTAGAGTGTGTGTTTTAATATTTGTAAAGAATCATCTCATCTTCATATTTAAAAAAAGAGAGGCAGAGTGCGAGACAGATTTTTTTATAAGAGCAGAAATTATACCAATTTCTCCAACTGAAAGTAGCAGAGGTAAAGAACGTGCCAACAGAAAACAAACTTTCGTATTTTCAACATATGTGTCACATCCAAGACATGAATTAATCTTGCTCCTGAAGAAAAATTACTAAATTACCAAAAAACAATAATTTTTTAAAAAGAACTAAGACAGCCCAACCTAAGTCCTTAACCCCAATCATGATACACAAAATGATGTCTTTTCCCCATACCCCCACCTCTCTCAGATAACTATCCAATAATAAGTAAAATGATTTTTCTGTTCCTGGCTCTGATTTAACTAGAACCAAGGACAAGTTTTAAGGCAAATACATCTTCATTTCCATGTAACACATGCAACCAGGAAAAAAAAATTAATGTAAAAGATGGGATCTGGGGTGAGTTTTTATTCTTGTGAGGGAGAACTGGATTGGGCAGTATGTATGACAAGAAAAGGAAATATGTCAAATTATAAAATACAAAAAACTTACAGATTACTACCACAAACTCCTAAAAAACTTCTCGTGTACATTAACAATTATTTTTTTTAACATAGAAATTCTTTGGATCGCAAATAAAACAGTTAAAAATTATATGACTTTCAGAGCTTTAAAAAAATGGCTTTGAAATTACTGCAAGCTTTTCAGAATACTGGAAAACAATAAATACCTAAACTAGGATCACTGATCCAAGAACAAAGGAAACTGGAGACAGTGACTCCATTTCAGAAATTTCCTTTGCAGCCACTGGACAATCACTTCCCCAGTCCCTAATAATGGTCTGCTTTTCCCTTCCAATACCTTCCCCATTTTTAAGTTGAGATGGAGTTACTCCCCCACAGACACCCCAAAGATGGGTTTTATATGTAAAATGCTAAATTCCATCCCAAGGAACTATATATTAGCAATTTCTTTACAATAGCTCTTGAGTGGGGTTTAGGCCACAGGAAGAATAGATAATCTATGGCCTCTGCTGAAGTCTTTACCTTTCACGTGCCTCAGTAACTTGCGAAAAATTATCCCATTTTTCTACCCATAGCAAAGCCACACCAACAGCCCCTGAACCTAACAGAGATTAACAAGCCACGAGACACCAGCATCTCCCAGTTCACTTTCTCAAAGCTTTACAGGGTGTTCCATGGGTGGGGGAGGCAGGGCCGTCATCAAACAAGTTTAAGAAACACTGAATTAGGACTTCCCTGGCGGTCCAGTGGGTTAAGACTCCACACTCCCAATGAAGGGGGTGCAGATTCCATCCCTGGTCACGGAAGATCTCATACGCCGCATGGTGCAGCCAAAAAAAAAACAAAAAAAACACTGAATTAAACAGATTCTCTGACGATCTAACTTCTATGAACCTTTAATAAACTTACACACATCATGAATTTCCAAGATGGGGATATAATATGTAGGGTTTCCAATTTATTTGATACCTACCCCCATGGAAATCTCTTCCAGGTATTCTGAAACACACCAGAGAAACAATACCGGCATTACTCTTAAAATTTAAATTATCCCTTATCCCCATCTCCACTGATTATTATAAACTCTTAGGATGAACTAACATTCCCTTTGGCCTTATGAACAAATAAATCATATGACCTAAAATAATTCAAACATTTTCATAGCTTATATTTTGTAGTATGTATACTATATGTACACTTTCTGAAACAAATGAGGGTATGAGATATTGATTTAAACCCCAGCACTCTAATATTCACAGGAACTATCCATTCGTTCCTAATTATCTGATAAATGAAAATTTGCATTTTAAAATCTAAGTTTATTTTTAAATCTTACTGTTAATCTTAAACTTCACAATAAAAATATAGTTCTCTGGCAAAGTAACAAGTGATATAGATGGTTTAATTCCACTTCAGAAGATTCTAAAATTGAGCTCCTCTCAAATACCATTCAGCTGGTGAAACAAATACTAGTAACTATAGTGAAGTTGTATTAGGAATGAAAATCCTTGAAACCACACATAACAATGATTCTTTGTTAAGAAACTTTATTCTTTCACTTCCTACTCCTCTTCATCTGCTTTTAAACAGATTTAAAAGCAAACCAAAAAAAAAAAAATTACAAATATCCTTAAATTGCCTACCAACAAAGCAAATGGATTGTAGCTGAAATCTTGCTTATGATTTCTTCTACAAAATTTATCATCTCATCCTCTTTAACACTAATTAACATGGTATTCTTTCACTCCACCTCCATTTCTCCCTCTGGTTTCATTTGATCTGTTATTCTCAATCTCTTCTGTTTACACAAGGAGTAACAAAAAGTGATCACCTTTTTAGCTGAAAACAATGGCTGTGGCTTAATATCCAACAGTAGACAGCTTCATATTGCCATTTGGGACACAGAGAATGGACACAGGTGTTCTCTGAGACATTGATCCCCCAGCTCTCCTGGGGCTGCAGCACCTCTAGCAAGCCAAGAATAGTCTTATCCATTTACTCCAGTGTAGCATACAATATTTTTCCGTCTGCCTTGATTTGAAAAGGGTTAGGAAACATTGCTCTAGAGCATACACTGCTACATCAAATAGTGTAAGAAAAAAGAAAAATTAAAGAAAAATTCAATCAAGTCCTTTAAAAGTAGCAATAATTTTTTCAGGATGGTAGCTATATTAAGACTAGATTTTAGTTATTAGCATTTTCCCTTGGGACTTCCCTGGTAGTACAGTGGTTAAGAATCCGCCTACCAGTGCAGGTGACATGGGTTCGAGTCCTGGTCCAGGAAGACCCCACATGCCACGGAGCAACTAAGCCCATGCGCCACAACTACTGAGCCTGCCTTCTAGAGCCCACAAGCCACAACGACTGAGCCCTTGTGCTGCAACTACTGAAGCCCACGGGCCTAGAGCCCATGCTCCACAACAAGAGAAGCAACCACAGTGAGAAGCCGGTGCACCGCAATGAAGAGTAGCCCCCTCTTGCTGCAACTAGAGAAAGGCCACGCACAGCAACGAAGACCCAACACAGCCAAAAATAAATAAATAAATAATTTTTTTAAACATTTTCCCTTGAGATTGGAGATATGGTTTATTTTAGTAAAAAAAAAAGCTGAAAACATTTTTTACATTTGATCAGCTAAATGCCAACTTTGAATTTCACCTGTTTTCATAACCAACAATCATGTGAACGATCCTAATCATATGCTCTTCGTAACAATTAGTTTTCCATAAAAAGTCACTGCGTTCAAACATGTAACTGAACTCAAGTTCAAGCAGTTCTAAAACTAGAATTTAGGATTATTTAGTTATTATTAAGTGCGTAATGACTCTTTAGTAACTAAACAACACATTAGTTCCTGATAATGAACACAGACATGAGGCGATTCTACACAACAGGCAAGAAACTATAATTCATTCCTCTAAAAGCCAAATAGGTTTCACATTCACTTCCTGATTACAATCCTTGCAATAAATTCTGATACACTGCCTGAAAGAGACCAGGTTATACTTAAGTGGGGGAAAAACAAAAATAAAGCACTCAACGCTTTTTGTGAAATCCAGCAGTCTTAAAGAGGGTGCTTCAAACATCAATGTGCATAAAAATCACTTGGGGATTTTGTTAAAATTCAGATTCTGATTCAGTAGGACTGGGATGGAGCCTGGTATTTCTAAGGAGCTCCAAGCTGATGCTTACGCTCCTGGTCCACAGACTACATACTGCATACTTGACACCCCTACTTCCATGACACTGGTTAAGATAATGGATAAAAATTTAGAGCAGGGGCTTCCCTGGTGGCGCAGTGGTTGAGAGTCCGCCTGCCGATGCAGGGGACAAGGGTTCGTGCCCCGGAAGATCCCACATGCCGCGGATCGGCTGGGCCCGTGAGCCATGGCCGCTGAGCCTGCGCGTCTGGAGCCTGTGCTCTGCAACTGGAGAGGCCATAACAATGAGAGGCCCGCGTACCGCAAAAAAAAAAATAAAAAAATTTAGAGCAGACACCAATCCTCACCTCATTTAATTTTTATGGTTTCATGAGATTAATCTGCGGGGGGATGGTTATTAAACTGTTGATGTTTGAGAGAAACGCAGATAACTTCTGAAAGGTGGGGGCATTGAGAGGCTGTAATAATAACAAGGGCAAACACCTACAGAGCACTTACTATGTGCCAGTGAAATGTCTTAAGTACTTCACTTAGGTTAACTGATTCTCCTAACACTGTGTGGTAGAAACTATTGCCAGCCCTGTTCTACAGAAGGTAAACTGAGTGACAAAGACTTTACTCAGATTGCATGTAACTAATAAATGCCAGAGCCAGGATTTAAATCCAAGCAGTCTAGTTCCAGAGTGTACACTTTTAATCCCTATTCTAACAGTGTCTCTCCCAAGAACATACAACAACAGAATTAAAACAGCAAATCCAAATGGCTCACTCTTAGAGAAAATGATGCAAGTGTTAAAAGTGTAAAGTGTTAAAGAACAGAGTGAGCAACAGAGGTTCTCTTCAGGTGACTGACCACTGAGGCTTGGTGAACACCATGACTTAACAATATGTAGTATTTTGCTATATTAGAAATTGTTCTGGACTTCAGCATAATAGCTAAATAGTTGAAAAACACTTTTTTTAAATTTTTTTTTAATGGGAGACCACTTCAGTGGCAAAAATGGGGTTTCACTTCATGGAATAAGCAGTTTGAGACCAATGTCCCAGGGGCGATTAGTAACGAAGAGTTCTGACACCCAGGACTTATAATAGCAGCAGTGGCAGACATACCTGAAATGACAAGTAATGAAAATTGCTTTAGCAAAAATATTTTGGACTGAAGGGATGAGTAACTAAAAGTAGAAACGTAAGGGACAAAGCATAACATGACCAGGAATTTGATACTGTTGAGTTGAGGGGAAGAAATGGAAAAATTAAACTGCTATTTCAAACAAAGAAATACAGGAAGGAAACAAACATTAAAGTCTGAATAATTTTTAGGAGAATAAGAACTGGTCATCAGAAAAGATTTTCTAAGCAATGGTTAACTGTTCAGACAGTACAGCTGCAGAAGATATAGGACTAAACAGATGGATATGGTCAAACAAAAGTAGATGAGTAATCATCACTTCAATGAGCCCAAATATGAATATGGCTGACCAAGCACAAAAGAGGTCCCAGGAAACACAGTACACAGGCCTACAGAATATGCAGAAAGTGAAAATATTAACCTTCAGACATCACATTCATTCATTTGACAAACATTTCTTGAGACACATCATAAGTCTGGCACTATTCTAGGTGCCAGGGATATAGGGGTGACCATACCAGGTCAAAAGCCCTGCCTTCATAGACTTACATTCTAGTGGGAGAAACTAATAGACTTGGAAGAGAATACTGAATATTGAAAGCCTAGAATGAAGCCCTTTAATATAGGAGAATATACAGATCTATTTATGGGACATAAGTTAACAAAATATTAACCCCTCCTTCCCCAGCAGAGGAAGCTCTGTAGCCTGAAGTGTTCCTCATTAAGCATTCTTTGTCCTCTCAAAAAAGACCCTAAAATGATACATGCATTTAAAATATATCTACAAATAAAGTACAATATGACTTTTACTTCCAAGAATGGCTATAAGTACTACTCCCAGACAGGCAACACAATAAATTGTACTTCAAAGTTTTCCAAATGCAACACTTCTTGGATCAAAACATTTTATTAGTGTAACCATTTTTAAAATAACTGGAAATGCTTCTATAATATACCACAAAATTGTAAGTGGAAAAAGTATCCAAATAAAAGAAAACAAATCTTGAAGTTACAAAAAAGTCAAGATTTGGGCTTGGTGGACTTTAAAAGAATCTCACCAATATTTGATTTTAGCCCGACTACCCTAGGCTGTAACACCTGCCTCAGACTGCCAAAAAATTAAGTTCAACTGAGTACAGGTGTCAGTTATTACGTGCAAAAATTTTAAGAGGCTGTGACACCTTCTGGGTCTTGTCTACCAACACCTACACACTACAGAAAGCTGATTTAAACCTACCACTTCTTTTAAGTGTTTCTTAACGAGCAATCTGTTCTCTCTATACAAATAAGGAGAAACAATAAGAAAATATTTGTTTCAACATGAACTTTCCTTATAACAATGCATTACACAGTTGGATCTCTTTGGCTTTACAATGCTAACATTTTTCTGTGCTACAGTACCCTGGATGTACCTAACATTCTGGAGAACAAATACTGTGATCCCCAAAGTCTGAAAATGTTACTCAAGTTTTTTTGGTTAAAAAAACCAAAACCCGTTTTTAATTACAAAATTAAAGTGACTAGCAAGCAAAGATTAGGTGTAAAATGAACTGATTCTCTTTTCACCATACCCTTGCCACAATACTGCACGAGTGTAGACTTCGGTACATACTCTGAATCAGTAAGTCATATGGGAGAAGTGAAACAATCTGGACCAAAGAAATGCTTCCACAAATAAATTAACTTCATTCCAGTACTCAAAGGGAGCTTTAAAGTTACTGCCTACGCAAGTGTTGTCTTACGCTTTATTTCCTGGCACAAGCTCATCTTGAGATTTTAAACCTTCCTGGCTTTTAGATGCATATGAGATGGCCAGGCTTTCAAAAGATTATCTCTGAATACGATGAGTTGGGAAACAGGCAGGATCTGATACTGGGTGACCCAACCGAGCCAACAAAATGCTGTCTTAATTTAGTGAGTCCCTGACTTGTAGGAGTTAAAAACTCTCACCCCTTATATTGCGATGACGTAATCTTCCCCACTGCATTTCTCTTGGACTTAAAGGGGAGGACAAAAAAAAAAAAAAAAAAAACGAACAAAGAAAATTTCCCCCTAAAGAGAGGAATTAGGCAAACGGCAGAACGACAGTTTCGGGAGGTGGTTAGGTAACTCCCTGAAAGGGAAGCTTCAGCTGAATAGGCAGGGCGAGTTGGAGAAGGAAATGTAAATGGTATTAGGAACTCGACCTAAGGCAGGAATAAAGGAGACCGGAGAAGCGGTTACCAGGCCCACCCCGCGGGACAAGGCGTCGGGCTGCGGGACCGCTGAGGAAGGCGCGCGGCAAGCAAAGCCCCGGGCCGTCAGCGAGCCGCGCGCCGCCCGGCCGCCACTTCCCCGCCGCGCTCGCAGTCCGCTCCCCTCCCCCCGCTCGCCGCAAAATGTCCGCGGCGGCGCCCGGCGAAGCAGGAAGTCGAAGCCGGGGCGCGGCGGGCAGACCCGGCCAGGGAGTCCGGGTCACCGCCACACCGCGCACCCCAGGCGCCCGCCAGCCGCTCCGCGGTCCAAGGCGCCCCGGACCGCCGCCCGCCCTAGGGGTCCGCGGCGCCGGGGGGAGGGGAGCAGGGCGGTCGGGATGGGTGTGACCCTTTCCTTCCGCCGCTGCCAGGTGACAGCCCGGCCCCGGCCGCGCCCCTGGCCCTGCCCCGGCGTCCCGGCCGCACACCTCTTGCCTGACCTGTGCCCCCCCAGCCTTGCCCTCCGCGACCCCCTCCGCTCCGTCCCCCGACAGAACCCGGACCCGCGCGAGCCCGGACGGCGCCGCGCGAGCCCGGCACCCCACCCCCACCGCGCGCGCCCCACGATCCCAGGCTTCCAGGGATCCCAGAGATGGGGTGTCCTCCCCCCGGACAGGGAAAGGCCGGGGGCAGCGCGGCGGGGACCGGACTGTGGGGAGGCCGCTCCCGCGGGGAGCCTCGGGCCCCGCACTCACCTCAGCTCCTCCGCCGGGGCGTTGGCAGCAGTGCGCGGGGTCTCCTCAGCTGCCGGACAGGGGCACGCGCCTGACGTCAGCACGCAGGACACGCACGGTTGGGTGCCCGCGGAAAAGGGAGGGACCGGGAGGCGAAAAGAGGCAGAGCGGTTCCGGGCGGGGCCTGAACTCATCCCCTGCCCGGGTTCTGGCCGCCTAACGCGCACGCGCCAGCCAGCGCCGCTTGCTAGTTGGTGGCTGGTGCCGGTAATTCTCCACTGGTTCCGCGGAATTTGTAATAATGCTATAAACGGTCGTTTGCGAAGCGCTTCCACTAACATGTCTTTTGATACTTGCAACCTTACAAAGTTTTATCATCCCGATTTTGCAGAGAAGACAGTGGCTACTCAAACAGGGGCAGTGACTTGCCCGAGATCACACTACAAGTGGACGGCCTCCTGACTCCCCAGGCCTGTATTCACTCCGCCTTGGCGTGAGAGCTGAGGGCTCGCTTCTCATCTCTGCCAACAACCCACTATCCCTCGCTCCAACCGCATAGGTCGTCTTTTGGTTTAGAGACTTCCTCCCCACCGAAAGGCCTTGCACTCACCCGTTCTCCTGGCTTCCTCCTCTTCAGCCCTTCCTTTGGCTTTCAGCCTTCAAATGTCACTGCCTTCCTGATCATCCTATCCACACAGCACCTGTTTATCATGTGTCTTTCCGGCTAGTGTGCAAACTTCGGGAGAATAGGAAACTTCTCTGTCTTTTCTCAGATGTTTCCCAGTGTTAGAGGGAAATAGCTTATCTTAATAATAGTTCGTTTATTGATAACTACCACAGTTATTTGGCCAAGAAAAACACCTATTTCCAATATACTTAATAGTCATATTTTCTTTTGGACTTTTTAATTACACAAGAAGAATAACTACATTTTTTGAGTATTTACTACAGGTATGGTGCTAACAGGTTTGCACGTAATAGTAGGTAATGTAAAATTCATAACCACCCTATAAGTTAAGAACTATTACCCCCACTTATTGATGCATGAAGGTGTTAAGGACTTACCCAACGTCACCGAGCCAGGCAGTAGCAGAGCTGGGACTTGAACCCAAGAGGCTGGCTCTAGTTCACCTACATACTACCTAGCAGGTTTATTGCAAAGAAATCAGAAGATAAGCTTCAACTGTAGTCCTACCCCTAGTGATGCCAACTATTAATATTTTGGTGTACACCTTTCCAGATATTCATAGATATAGATACATGTATGCCATTTGTTGCACAAAGATTGTACTCTGCATTTCTCTCTCAAAACTACATTGTGAGCATCTTTCCATGTCAAATAAAGCATCATTTTTAAAGGCTGCATTCTACTATATGGGCATTACAATGTTTATTCAATCAATCTCCTACTGTTGGAATTTAGGTTATCTTTGGCTACTGTCATTTTTTTTTTTTTTTTTTTTTTGTGGTACGTAGGCCTCTCACTGTTGTGGCCTCTCCCGTTGCGGAGCACAGGCTCTGGACGCGCAGGCCCAGCGGCCGTGGCCCACGGGCCCAGCCGCTCCGCGGCATGTGGGATCTTCCCGGACCGGGGCACGAACCCGTGTCCCCTGCATCGGCAGGCGGACTCTCAACCACTGCGCCACCAGGGAAGCCCTCTACTGTAAATTTTTGACTCTTGTAAAAATGCATGAGCTTAATTTCTTAAACTTGAGGGAAAACTGGTTGATTTCTCCCCCTGCAAGACCAGTTGGCAGTGACCTTTCCTCCATCCCATCTCACAATTCTATCAGTGTCCCCAGACAGTGTCTGCCCTTTCCCTCAGCAGCAATATCTCATGAGGTGTCACCCAACCCACTTGGCTTTTCCTGCCTTTATTCTGAAGACAAGGACTCACTTAGCACTTTGTCTATCGTGTTGTCAGGTTTTTGTCAGAAGGACCCTCCCCAACATTTTCACAGCCCCCAAGGCAATAGCGTTACTACCAGTCTACACCTTCCCCTGCTGCCAGCCCAGACCCCCACACCTCCTAGTGCCCCTTCCCCACAACACCACTGGCTGCAGCTGCTTCATATTGGCAGAAGGCGCAGCCTGTGGGTCTCCAGGCCTCCTTCCCCTGTGGTTACCAGCCCAGGGTCTGTTCCTTCTTCCTTTGGTAACAGCACTTCCACTTCTCCTGGGGCAACCCTTCCCCCAGTTCTCAATCCCTGTGGCTCTAGAGGAGATGTCTACCCCTAGTTGCAGGGATAGACATGTGACCCATGCTTGGCCAATCAGCATTTTAGAGAGCCCTCTTGCCACAGCATCTCAGCAATGGGCGTATGACACAATGAGAACCACTGAGTCTTAGGTCAATTCTGAGCCTTTGGTCAGCACTGTCCAGTTGAATGAATCTATCTTTTGAGGGCAGGATGTACTCATGACACTGCTGGTGGCCATCTTCCCACTGTAAGGCAAGAGACTACCTGAGAATGAGTCTAAGACAGAGGGCAAAACAGAGCTGAGAGATGGGACAGTGAAACCAAGTCCTAGGAGCATTGTTTGAGCCCTTGGATCCATTCTTGCTTCAATTTTCAGTCATATTAGCCAATAAATTCCCTCTTCTCCCTGCAGTGGAAGCCCAAAGTCCTAACCACCAGACTACCAGGGAATTCCCTGGATCTCAATTCTTATTAGGTCACTTCCCAGTTCAGGAAACCGTGTTTTCTCCTTTGCCTTCAAAATAAAATTCAAAGTCCTTTAGCCAGGTATTCTATGTCCTCCATGATCTGGCACCAACTTGCCTTTTCAAAGTTATTTCCCTTTCCGTTCTGTATTAGTCAGAGTTCTCCAGAGAAACAGAACCAATAGGAGATTAGATAGATAGATAAATAGATAGAGATCTACATCTACCTATATCTATAGTATTTATCTATATTTCCTATTAGGTATCTATCTATCTACCTGAAGAGATTTATTATACACAATTTATCACACAACTATGGAGGCTGATAAGTCCCAAGATCTGCAGGGTGAGTTGGCAAGCTGGAGACCCAGGAACTGGTATAGTTCCAGTCCAAGTCCGACAGCCTAAGAACCAGAAGAGCCAATGTTTCAGTTGCAGTCCAGTGGCCAGCAGGCTTAAGACCCAGGAAAAGTCAATGTTTCAGTTTGAGTCCAAAGCCAGGAAAAAGTCTTCCTTACTCAAGGGTGGGTCAGCTTTTTGTTCTATTTAGGCCTTCAACTGATTGGACAAGGCCCACCACATTAGGGAGTGCAATCTTCTCTACTCAGATATTAATATCATCCAGACACATCCAAAATAATGTTTGACCAAATATCTCAGCACCCCATGGCCCAGTCAAGTTGACATACAAAATTAACCATCACGGGACTTCCCTGGTAGAACAGTGGTGCAAGAATCCGCCTGCCAATGCAAGGGACACACGTTCGATCCCCGGTCTGGGAAGATCCCACGTGCTGTGGAGCAACTAAGCCTGTGTGCCGCAGCTACTGAGCCTGTGCTCCAGAGCCCATGGGCCACAACTACTCAGCCCACGCGCCACAACTACTGAAGCCCACACGCCCTAGAGCATGTGTGCCACAACTACTGAGCCTGCGTGCTGCAACTACTGAAGCCCGCACACCTAGGGCCCGTGCTCCGCAACAAGAGAAGCCACTGCGATGAGGAGCCTGCGCATGGCAGCAAAGAGTAGCCCCCGCTCGCCACAACTAGAGAAAGCCTGGGCGCAGCAACAAAGACACACGCAGCCAAAACTTTTTTTAAAAAGAAAATACTTTAACAATAATAATAAAATAAAATAAATAATCACAACTTCTGTCACACACCTTATGCTGAAGCTAGACTAAATTACTTAGTATTGCGCATGCAGGTACCATGATTTCTGGTCTCTGTGACCCTGCTCAGGCTGTTCCCCTTGCCTAGAACAGCTTTCCTGATCATCCAACCTACCTGTCAAGTCCCACTCTCCTTTCCACCACGAACTGTACCTTTTGCCAACACTGTCCTTGTGGTCCCTTCCCACCTCTGTGACTCTGCAGATTCAGTGGTTCCCGTCTCTGTTTGCCAAACTCCTTTTCTTCAAGGACTAGCCTAGATCTCGGCTCTGAAAGCTTCGCTGACAACCCCAGGCACCAATTATTCCCATTACACTTGGTATTTAAAGCATACATATTGGAATCATCTGTATCTGTGCTAACTAAACCATTAGGCCATGAGCAGGCAGGGGCCTTATCTTATTCACTGTTGTCTCCTTTTACCTAATTTCCTGGCACTCTGCCAGCCCTCAAAAATGTTTGGTAAATAATGAATGAATGAGAGTCATCCACCTCTTCCACAAAGCCTGCTCTGCTTCATGTCGCCAAAAGTGATCTCTGCCTCTTCTAAACTCCCATAGCACTTATCTGAGGATTTCTTTGGGCCTCACCCTCTTCTGTGATGTTTACCCATGCTTTCTCTGCCTGACTGTAAGCTCCCAGGGGCAGGCTCAGTTTGGGGTTCATCTTCATGCCCCTAAAAGTGCTCTTCAGGTGCCTTAAATGTAGTGAGCGCTTAAACACCGGCTGAATGAGAGAAGCCTCAACACTGCATTCTCTGCCAAATGCCAAAGAACACAAATCCTCTACCTCCTCCCCAGAGCCTGCCAAGATTACTACAGGAGACTCCATATTAAAGAGGCTCTCCTTTGTGGTCTTCAGTCTTAGGATTTACATGAGAAAATCCTAATTTAAGACTTTCTATGCGGGGACTTCCCTGGTGGCTGGTGGTTAAGAATCCACCTGCCCTCAGTGCTTTGTGGCGGCCTGGAGCAGTGGGATAGGGAGGGTGGGAGGGAGGGAGACGCAAGAGGGAGGACATATGGGAACATGTGTTTATGTGTGACTGATTCACTTTGTTGTGGAGCAGAGGCTAACACACCATTGTAAAGCAATTATACCCCAATAAAGATGTTAAAAAAAAACAAAAGAATCCACCTGCCAATGCAGGGGACAGGGGTTCAAGCCCTGGTCCAGGAAGATCCCACATGCCGCGTGCGCCACCACCACTGAGCCTGCGCTCTAGAGCCCGTGTGCCACAACCAGTGAGCCCGCGAGTCACAACTAGTGAGCCCGTGTACCACAACTACTGAAGCCCGTGCGCCTCGAACCTGTGCTCCACAACAAGAGAAGCCACCGCGATGAGAAGCACGTCCACCGCGACGAAGAGTAGCCCCCATTCGCCACAACTAGAGAAAGCCCGCGTGCAGCAACGCAGCCAAAAATATTTAAATAAATAAGGAAATTTATTTTTTAAAAAAAGACTTTCTGTGCGATTCATAGGCGATAAAATTATCAAGAAAATCGAGGAAGTGATTATTGTAAAAATCCGGCTACTGGCTGCCTCTAAAGGAGGTTGTAACCTGGAATGGATGGGGGAGTGCAGGGTTGGGGGGATGGTGTTGACAATGTTCTATTTCGTGACCTGGGTGACGATTACATGGATGTTTGCTTTATAAGCATTCATTGTACTGTACATGTGTTTTACGTGCTTTTTGCTCACGTGTTAACATTTCATAAAAATTAAGGTTAGAAATAAATAAAACAAAAATAAAGTCTCGCTGGTGTTACTAGAAGGCTGATGTTGTTGTGTAAATTTCTATCATTCAGACGCAAGCCTTCCCTTCCATTCTGATTTACTGGCTGCTCTTTCCCTCCTCTGACTGGTCACGGCCCAGGCCTTGCCAGCAGCTCCATTTTGCTGCTAGGACTCCAGATGGGCTCCTGCTTTGGCCTGCCACACCTTAGGGGGCTAGAGCTGCTGCAGCTGCAGCCTACTCCAAAGGCTTCGACCTCACCTCCTGCCCTTTCTGAAGCCCCTCAGCCTTCCTCCTCCACTTCGTGCCACATCATTATGCTTGTCCAGGGACCTGGACCCTTCTTGGAGTCAGAGAAAGGAGAGGAACTGACCGAACCTGTTTCCTACTTGCCTTTTCTCTAACCGGCCCAGGCTTGCCTCCTTCCCTTCATCTGTTACACATCTCTGGTGGAGATAATCTGGGTCACTGAAGAAGGGTGGATGAGACGAGATAGGGAAGAGAAAAATCTAGAAACAACTGAGCGACTTCTTCCCCATCCGGTAGGGTTTGATAAGAATCCAGAGGCACATGGCGCAATGATGAAGTTTTAACTTGAAAATGACCTGAGAATCACTCATGTGGGCTAACTGGTCATGGGCACGTTGTCACCAATATTCAACAGTCAGTAGGTGTCTATTATGCACTAGGTACCTTGGAGGCAAAGGTGAACAATAGCCCCCTGCTTAACCCCTTCAGTGGCTTCTGGCTCCTGCCCATCTCTCCGACCTCCTCTGGACCACCCACTCACTCACTCACTGGGCTCCAGCTACGTTGCCCTCTTTGTTATTGCTCAGACACATCTGAGCTTCCTGTGCCTACCCCAGAGCCTTGCGCTCGCTGTTCTCTCTCCTGTTCCGCAGGTGCCTGCTCCTTTCCACCCACTGGTCTTTGCTCAAATATCGCGTCTTCAAGACCTCCTCCCCACCCAGCTTCAGTGGCACCTCCAACCCACTCTCACACCACACGGCTTTACTTCCTTCTTAGAGCTTATCACTATCCAAAATGATCTCACCTCTTTATTTTTCTTATTATCTGTCTCTTCCCATTAAAAAGTAAATTCAAGGCTTCCATCACCACTGTACCCTCAGTGCTAGAATATAGTGCACACTCATAAATGACTGTTGAAAAAAATACAATGAATGAAGAAGATACAATCCCTGCTCAAAGAATTAAGATCACGTAGTGGGACAAACAATAATCAAAATAAGTGCTACTATGAGGTATGTACAAGGATCTGGGGGAGTAAGAAGAGTATTCACAGTAGTTATATGTAATATTTATTAAGTACTTCCTAAGTTCCAGGTATTGTGCTAAGTATTTAATATGTATTATCTCATTTGAAATTCACAAGAACTCTGGAATATAGAAACCCTGATCTCCAACAAAAACGAGGAATGGAGAGGTTAGTAACACGTGGCCAAAGTCATACAGCTGGTAGGTGGATTCAAACCCAGAGGTGATCAAGAAAGATTTCCCAAAGGAACGAGGTTTAATCTGAGTCTAGAGGACTTGCACAGGCTGGTCAGGCCAGGGTGGGGCGTGCTGACAGAACAGAAAGATTCCTGGTAGAAAGAACAGGCATGTCAGGTTCACAGGCATGGAAAAGCAGGATGCTCAGGGGACAGATGAATTGCACAGACATAATGTTGAACATAAGAAGCCAGACACAAAAGCATATATACTGTATTACTCCACTCGGTTCAGAAACAGGCAACACCACTCTAGAGCAATAGAAGTCATAACAGAGTTACTTTTTGGGGGGTTGATGACCAGGAAAGGGCATGAGGGAGACTTCTAGGGAGCTGTTTAAATTCTGTATCTTCATCTGGAAGGTGGTTAGAGGAGTATGCCCACTTTGGATAAATTCATCAAGTTATACAGAAGATTTGTGCACTTTACAGGATGTGTGCTATATTTAAACCTTAAAAATTAAATGTCACTACATCAGTAGTATTGGCCTAAAAACTAAAACACCTGGGTTTTTTTTAAGAAGTGTGGAATTTTTTCAATGATGAGGTTTAATGTCTGTGGATAAGGTAAGCAATAAGGAGAGAGATGGGGAGGAGTGGGAAGATAAAAACAGGATTTTATGTGGAGAAATGAGAAGACAGAGCTGTTTGAGAGAGGGGCTCAGAAGGAAAGAACAAGATAGAAGGGACAGCTGAGAAGGAGTCACTCACTGACTCTTCCCTTAGCCAAGCAGATTCAGATACAATAACATTTATTGAATATTTCTGTGCTTTCGGTGCTGTGCTAGGGTGACCCTAGCTGGGAATGAGACAGAAGCAAGACAGGTGTGGGAACTGGAGCTCAGAGAGGTGACATGACTTGTCTGAGATCACGCACCTCATAAGTGCTGGAGTTACCCTTGCTAGAAACATCCCATTTGTGCTGGATCCTAAGACAGGGCTCCAAAACACTAAGTACTGGCCCCAACTGAAGGTGGAGTTTTAGCTCAGAGGAAGTGAAGGGGAGGCCCTGGCTGCTTTGGTGGTGTTGGTGGCTTCCTGCGCAGAAGACACACCCAGCTTCAAAATCACTATTCTGGGCAGTCAGGTTGTTGCTAGGCACCAAGGGGGCCCTGGAGCTTTCAAGCAGAGCCAGCCAAAGGCAGTTAACCTCACCTCACTGTAATGTCAGGTACAGAACAGAGAAGAAAGCCAGCTACCCCAGTGAAGCCTGAGTGAAGCCTTCTTCTTTTGGGGGGTCTTATTTTCATCATCATCTCCAGCTTTAAACAGGAATTAATAATCTCCCTCCCCCGCCCCCAATGAAATGCTTGTTTCCCATCAATTCTAGTTATTTGTGTTCACTAGAAGGAAGCCCCTTAAGTCAGGCAGCAACCATGTGTCTCCTACAAAAATTAAGCTATTCCTAGAAGATCAGTCACATGCAGGTCCTGTGTTGGAGGCCAAGAGCAGAGATTCCCTCTACGTGGGGTTCACAATCTGCTTGGGGACACAAACTAGGCACCGCATTCCAGTGTGAGACTTAAAACAGGGCATGGCACATTGGGTACACAATGCATATTCGCTGAATGAACAGGGACTTAGAACTAAAGGGAAGGTGTTATAGGAGCTCACAAGAGGAATTCAAATGCTGATTCAAGGCAGAAATCAAAGGCAGCTTCACGAAGGTGACCATGGCTATCTGCGTCACAAAGAATGAATAGAAGTAGGCTGGCAAAGATCAGGGGAGGCGTAGAGATGGGGCATTTTGGGCCAAGGGAAAATGGCCAATAAATGCATGGTGGTGGGTGGAAAATGCTTAGCAAAATAGTCAACTCATTGTCAAGGGCATTGTACTGCGCTGCCTGTGGAAACTGACCACACGTGGTGCTCCTAGGAAGGCCAGTTACACTTGAATTCTCCAGCCACCACCGTTTTCGTGCACTCCTTGTGGCCCCCACACCCCCCAGAGTTGGCTTCCTTTCCAGCAGCCAGGGCCTGGCACCCACTCACCGCTCAGGGAGTAGCTGCCCAACAGATGACATATTTTTCCATGGCTCTAGCCAGTTGCTAGGAATCTCATATTACCTTGTGGTCAGAACACTGGTTTTCACCAGTAGCCATCTGGCAGGAGCATGTTTCAATAACTAGATGCAATTATTCTCTTATGGAACTGGAGTCAATATAATCACAAAGGGAAAATTAGACACACGAGACATTTTAGAAATGCTTCCCGCTAGCTCCTCTACATTGTCCTCCTCTTGCCCTGTCACTCACAGAATTTAAAGTGTTTAGGGTTCTTTAGAATTGGGGTCTACATTGACTCAGAAACGACAATGACTGGTATTGGTGATAACGAGTCGACTGGGTGGAGAAGACCAGGAATCATCGTGGGTAGCGGCGACAGAGAGCGGGAATGACTGTACTCCAAACCCCCACAGGGCTCCTGAAACACTTAAAGTTGGTTTACTCTTTAGTATCCAGGCAGTGTGACCTCATGGCAAGGGCCTGGGACTAGAGCCAGACGAAATGGAGATGAACTCAAGCTTCTCCTCTTACTGGGTTGGTTTGGGGTGAGGATTTGCATTTGTAAGTTCACTTCCATGAGAAAGCGTTGGTACCACAGGGTTGCTGGGAGACAGCGCTGGGCATTGTGCCAGTTCTGGTTTGAGGTTCTGGTTCTGTAACTTACCTCTCTAAACCTCACTTATGCTTTGGAGATTTGACTCCATACCTGAATCCTCTACCTTGCTTTTTTTTTTTTAATATTTTATTTTTGGCTGAGGTGGGTCTTCGTTACTGCACACAGGCTGTCTCTGGTTGCAATGAGTGGGGGCTGCTCTTCGTCGTGGTGCGCGGGCCTCTCATTGTGGTGGCTTCTCTTGTTGCGGAGCACCAGCTGTAGGTACACGGGCTCAGTAGCTGCAGGCTCAGTAGTTGTGGCGCACGGGCTGAGTTGCTCTGAGGCATGTGGGATCTTCCTGGACCAGGGATCAAACCCGTGTCCCCTGCATTGGCAGGCAGTAAACCTCTGTATGTTGACAGCAAAAGACAGCTAAGGGTTACTGGACATGAAAAATATACATACTAAACATGCATAACATATTTTGTGTAAATAAAAAGGGATATACAGGGATGTCGGTCCAGTGGTTAAGACTCTGGACTTCCACTGCAGGGGGCATGGGTCTGATCCCTGGTTGGGGAGCTAAGACCCCACATGCTACATGGCATGGCCAAAAAAAAAAAGTGGGGAGGGGATATACATATTTGTGTGCACATGCATGTATATCTGCTTACATAATTTATATTTTCTGGAAGGATGCATAAGAAACTTAATGGGAAGAGAGCCTTTAAATTTTCCATTTATACCCTTCTATACTATTGGACTTTTCTATACACATGCAAATGTATTTTATAACCTTAAAAAATGTCAACAGGAGGGCTTCCCTGGTGGCGCAGTGGTTGAGGGTCCGCCTGCCAATGCAGGCGACACGAGTTCGAGCCCCGGTCTGGGAAGATCCCACATGCCGCAGAGCGGCTGGGCCGGTGAGCCATGGCTGCTGGGCCTGCGCGTCCGGAGCCTGTGCTCCGCAACGGGAGAGGCCACAACAGTGAGAGGCCCGTGTACCGCAAAAAAAATAAATGTCAACAGGAGTTACCATTTGGACCCTTTTTGGTTTTTTCATACTTTTTGTGTGAAATGAATCTAAGAAATGTTATTTTAAATGGTAACATAAAGATGAGAAAAGCCAAAGAAACATCTTGCACACAGGAGATTGCAGACATGATGGAAAAAGCCCAAGGCTAAGGGGACAGAAATCCAAGGCTCAGATTCTAGCTCTACCACTTATGAGCCAAGATACTTAACTGCCGGTTCTCAGTTTTCTCATCTGTAAAGCAGGTGTATTTACCTGAATAGGTAACCTCACATGAGTTAGGATTAAATGAATCAAGAAGGCATCTAGTCTAGATCCTGGCACACAGTCAACCATCCCAATAAAACATTCTCAAAGTTGGAGGCATAGTATTAATCTTCCTACCAAAACGCTTCTTAAGATTTGCCAGAGTAAGTGGCATTACCCAAACACATAAAGGAAACATATTGTACAACAGGGGGAATATAGCCAATATTTTATAATAACTGTAAGTGTAAAATAACCTTTAAACATTGAATAAGAATTTTTTAATTAAAAAGAAAAAAGGAACCATAAAGCCCAATTCATACAACTTTTCCAATAGCTTTCTCAATTCAACATTAACCTTAAGAGACCATGGACCTGAGGGTAATCTGTGGCATGTCTGGATGAACTCTCCTCCTTAAAACCAGTGGTTTTCAACCAGCAGCAAACTTGCCCCCAAGGAACATTTGGCAATGTTTGAAGACATTTTGGTTGTCACATCTAGGGGGTGTTACTTTTAACTAGTGAGCAGAGGATAGAGATGCTGCTGAATATCCTATAATCCACAGGACAAGTCCCCACAAAAGGGAATTACCTGGTCCCAAAGTGCCAAGGTTGAGAAAAACCAGTGCTAAGTGCACTCAATCCAGGAAACCTCAGCTGTTTTGTAATAAAACCCACAAAGTGAAAACTTTTTGGTCCACCTGTAAACTCTGGTCCTTTACTTGCATGCTAAATTCTTGGCCATTGAAGCAGCTGAGAAACTGGAGCAGGTCAGGAAATTCCTTAACACCAGGAGTTCCTAATGCCTGCAGACTAAAGGAAATACCTTCAGAATGTTTGGAACAAACTGAAGTACTGAAGATACAACACTTAGAGTTCCTCCTTTGCCAATGTTAAATTTTACTCTTTGCAAAAGGTGCACCTTCTGTCCAGTGATCTCCTACTCCTAAAGTTCAATTAAAACGCCACTTCCCTTAGCTATTTCCTCTTTGCTTTTAACATTTTTTTTCAATAGATCTTTATTGGAGTATAACTGCTTCACAATACCATGTTAGTTTCTGTTGTACAACAAAGCAAATCAGCCACATGCATACACATATCCCCATATCCTCTCCCTCCGGAGCCTCTCTCCCATCCTCCCTATCCCACCCCTCTAGGTCATCATGTTTCTTAGTGCTCTCTCAAAACCAAATGCCAAAAGGAAAACTAGCTTTACTCTAGCATGTCTAATGATATATTTGGATAGCTTCTTCCTTTCCTCAAAAACTACACATTTCCTTCAAACTTGGTTTTATAGTATTTATATGCTAGCATCTAGAAGAGTCCCAAAGGCACATGAAGTACTAAACAAACATCGGCAGAATCAACATGAGTTCCAGCATGGAGTTAACCAGCCCCTATCCCAAAAGATTAGTTTCCGAATTGGTAGCCAAGTGTGTTACAGGAATGGATCTACAAATCCCAAAGCCAGGCCGCAGAGACAGAAAGGTTCCTCAAGACTGAGTCATGCTGGGGAAGCAGCTGCTGTTCCCTCTCTGCCTGTCACAACCAGAGATACTGCTCTGTCTCAGCTGTCAACCAAAGTACAGGCCTCCACACACACAAAGCCAGGATGGCCTCTGTTTCGGGAAGAGCAGAATTGTCAGATGGTTGAGTGAGTCCTCTTACAGGAAGACGAGCTGTAGAACAAAGGTGATGAAAATGGAGAAAGAGCAAATCAAACAGCCCTGCCTGAGAGTTACCTCTTATGACCCTGTTTTACCCCTCTCAGTTTTGTCCAATTTAAATTCTGACTTTGAAAACAAAGGCCAGGCCTGTTCCTATTTCCCAGCTCAGCGAATGCCACACAGTTCTTATCTCGAGCTCACATCTACTCCTGATAATTATCTCACCTTTCTCAAATGCTGACTACTAACAGCTAAACTGGTAAATCATCAAAGGACATTTTTACTAAAAACAGAGCTTTAATATTTCAAGGACATCCCAAATGAGAAGCTTCCATTCATGCCTCCGCAACAAGAATCAAGAATATTAAAGTTGAAGCAATCACCTCTTTGGATACATAAAAACATGCTTTAATATATTAAAGCATGTCACAAAGTGCAAAAAAGGAGGCATTCAGCAGAGCAGAAACAAGCAGCGGGCTGACTGTCCTTACAAGAGGGCCGGGAAACTCTTTCTGGAGTTCACAGTCCCAGGAAATACAGCTGCTTCAGCCAAAAAAAGGTTTTGGTTAATTCTTATTACAGCTAGTCAAATGCAAGCTCAAAGAAAACCGAAGTTCAGATTTCCCATGACTGCAGTTGGATCCTGTAACAAAGAGAGCCTTTGGTTACTTCTCACATGTCGGCTGGGCAAGAAGCAAGCAGTAGGATTTAGCCAGTGACCTTGACCCCAGGCTGACATCTCTGTGCCCGAGCTCTGAGTTCCTCAGGGAGGACGGCCTGGAATTGCTCCTGCACCAGTATTTCCACAATCTGCTCCTTTGTGTAAATATCAGGTCTCAGCCACTGTCCAGCAAGCTCCTGGAGATGTCTGAGGACATCCCTGGGGCCAGCTGCATCCTCACAGCGGAACTGCCGGAACCTCTGCCTGGAGGCTGCAGGGTTGAGAGGACTCCCTCGGGGCACAGTCTCAAGGTCTTCTTCAGAGTCTTCATCGAGGCTCTCTGGTGGAACCTGGACCTGGGGAAGTGCTATCAGGACAACTTCTGGCTCCTCAGCCATCCTCTCATTTGGTGATGACCTTATTTCATCATTCTGGATTTCTCTATTTCTTTGTATCTCTGGGTACCCTTCAGTCTCCATTCTAGAACCCTGGAAAAGGATTTCTCAGACTCCTAGGCACAAAGAGAAAAGTCAGGGTCAGCAAAAACAAAGGATGTTAAAACCTCTTTGATCACATGGATCTGGTCCAGACCTAGGTTCCACCAACTTTTCAAACTTAACGGGGTTTCTTAATGAAGCTACTAGAGGGACTTCCCTGGTGGTCCAGTGGTAAAGAATATGCCTCCAATTCAGGGGACACGGGTTCGATCCCTGGTCAGGAAACTAAGATCCCTCATGCCGAGGGGCAACTAAGCCCACACGCACCACAACTACAGAGCCCACATGCTCTGGAACCTGCACGCCACAACTGCAGAGCCCATGCATCCTGGAGCCCGCGCACCACAACTAGAGAGAGAAAACCCACATGCCACGACTAGAGAAGCCCGCATTCCTCAACAAAGATCCCATGTGCTGCAACCAGGACCCGATGCAGCCAAAATAATAATAATAATAATAAATAAATAAACTGTTAAAAAAAAAAAGCTACTAGAAATTCTGTTTTTGTTTCCTCTTGCTGGATCAACTGACACAATTGAGAAAATGTATCAATAGTTTGCCAAAATGTACGATGTAGATTCTCAAAGAAGAAAGAATGAAGAATGCTGGCCTTGCTAGCTGGAAAATCTTTCATCCATTTTTTCCCCCAATACAAACATGTACGCATATGATTTGTAGGGGAAATCTCTAAAATCATGGGTGTTTGCTTCCTCCAGCCACTTTTATGGAGCATTTGCTATGTCCAAAAGCAAATTATGAAGAAGTGCTAAAATACAGGAGAAAAAGGTCTGTTCATTTACATCCAACTCTACTGTCTTTTCCATGTCCCTCCCTCTCTTTCATGAGAATGAAAGAATAGCAAGTGTTTAAAATAGTTTAGGGGACTTCCCTGGTGGTGCAGTGGTTAAGGTTCCATGCTCCCAAGGCAGGGGGCCCAGGTTCAATCCCTGGTCCGGGAACTATATCCCGCATGCATGCCCCAACTAAGAGTTCACATGCTGCAACTAAGGAGCCAGCGACCCACAACTAAGGAGACCGCCTGCTGCAACTAAGACCCGATGCAACCAAATAAATAAATAAGTTTTTTTTTAAAAGGTACTTTAGGAGCTACCATCAGGATGGAGTCTAAGGCAATTTAAAAAAAAAAAAAGGAAAAAAGCCTTTATGTTAAGATCAAGATGCTAAGCTCCCACCGTGTATGGGAAATTGAACTTGTCAGAAGCCTAGCAGCATACATTTCTGACTCATCGGATGCTTGACGGCTCCAGGATTAGCAAACCAGCTGTAGTGGGAGGAAGGAGGATGGGGGTCAGGTGGGCAAATCAAATACCTGTGAAACGTTGGGAAAAAAGGTTTTGCTTCATTTGGGCTAGAGCCCCAGTCCAAAGAGGGATTATTTACAGGAAAACCACATCCTATGTTAATTTATTTAAAAGAAAAAAAAAAGAGAGACTTCAGATGACAGTATAGAAATGACTATATTAATTTTCACACAAGGAATGTCCAATCATAAATCATAATCCCTGTGATGAAGCCACTTTACAAGGATCATCTTTTTTAAATTAACACCACCTCCCCCAAGGATTAGTCCTTTCCTACTCTATATTGCAGAATTGTTGATGTTTAAAATCTCTCCTGCGTCAGATTCTCAAATCTGTTTCCTGCGCAACAACTGACAGAGCCAACAATCACAACACTGACCAGCTAACGTGAATTAAATGGTTCTCTGCTCCTAATCACGTGTTCTCTAAACATTCACTGACCCATTTTCTAGGAGCCTTGAATTGATTCTAGACCCCATCACGGAGATATTCTTGGAGTACACCACTTCTTCTCATGCTATCTGCATTTTTATTCAATCAACAGGGTGTGCTCATCCCCAAAAGTAAGTTGTTAACTAATCCAGGTGATAAGAAGGACAAAAGCAGAATATCTCCAAATCTCAGGGGTGCCTTCAATTAAAAGAAAATATTTAGTCAAGGAAAGGTTGGATGAAACACTGTAGGAAAGCAAAATCTTGGGAACAACTTAAGCCATCAACAGGGAGATGACTCAATAAAGTACTGTCACCCACTCAGTGGAATACTATGCAGCCTCGTAAGGAATGAAGGTGGCCTATGAGAGCTGATACGTAAAGCTGTCCATAACACAGCACCCCGTGACCAAGGTGCAGATCAGTATATGTAGTATGATCCCATCTGGGGAAATTAAAAATTAGCATAAGCATATATGACCTGATATATCCCCAAACAGTACCTGGAAAGTTATCAAAGAAATTCCTTTTACTTCTGAGGAGCAGCAACAGTGAGAGGGAAACATTTTTCTTATATCTTTCTGTATTGTTTTCTTTTTAACTACACCTATATTACTTTCGCGACAACTCAAGAAGAAGAAACTTTTCAGGTTTTCCCCTCCTGCTCAAACCCTTTCTGTGTGAAAACCCCTAATCCACTTAGAAAAACACCCTCTTACTAATTCGTCTAGTTCCTAGCACCAGAAGTTTTTACAAGCTTGACTTTTAGGAACAGTCTCAATTGTCAGTAGGCCAGTTTTCAAGGTTGGCTCTGAAAGATGGACCAGCTCCACGATTTACCCAGCTTCTAAATCCTATCCGTTTTAGAAGCCCCCCTGCCAGACAGAATGCTTACCCTCGCCAGTTAATAACTCCAGTTTACGGAACCCTTATTTCCTACCTGACACTCTGCTAAGCGTTTCACATTCCCTACGTGATCCTCTTAGCCACTCAGGTTAAATTCTCGATAGGACTCTCTACCGCCCCGGTTATCTCCATTAACGGCAGCCTCCGCCCCTATATTTGTTGAACTTTACAAGCCAGATACTGCGCAACAGCTTTCCCTCATCCAATGCTCCCGATAACCCAGTATGACAGTTACTGTCATTTCCACTGACAAACTTAGGCTCGGAGAAAGGGGACTTGCCCAAGGTCACAAGGCTAGGAGGTGGCGGGACCACTCAGCCCAGTACAAAAATCCCCGGCGTCTCCGCAGGGATCTGAGCCCGACTCCTCCCACCACCTGGGCGCGGCTCAGAGGGCCGAGGTCCGGCCGGAAAAGGCGCGTCTGTGGCTCCAGAGCTGGGAAGTCCTACTCCTCCAGGGCTGAAGCGGGGCCCAAGGCCACGGCAGGCCGAGCAGCCGGCACACCCCGCGGGCAGGGGCTCCCTGCTCCTAGGGCCGCCCGCTCCCACCCGACGGTGCGCGGGGGAGGGGAGGCGCAGGGGTCGGGAAGGGGAGTTCACCTGCGCAGGTGCCCCTCCGAGGGCCGGGGGACGGGGCGCCTGGCGATGAGACGCGAAACCCCGCCGCCGGCTGCAGGAACGGGAAACCAGCTTCCCGGCGCCAAGCTTTGTGGCCCGCCGCCGGAACCGGAAGTCGCGCCCCGCCCGGAAGCTGGGAGCGGAGGGGGAACCGGGTTCGAGGCGCCCGGTCTCTCTAGGCCTTGGCGGTGCTCCGCAGCTTTATGATCTTAACCCGTTCTGGTCTCTTGGCCTCCCTCAGTCCCCAGTTCTCCCGACCGTGCGGAGCTTTGGGCACGGCCTAGGAGGTTTTCCGCTGCGGGGAAGGCCTTTGTCTTTCTGAGCCGCAGTTTGCCCAACAAAATGGAAAGAGGATGAAGCAGGAATCGAGACACTCCTGGAGACTGCCGGCAGCTGAGTCAGCGCCCCACCCTGAGGTTACACCCGTAAGCCTTTGCACCACCCAGAGGAAAGAAACCAAAATAAGAGGGCTGGCTGGCTGGCTGCTGTTGGCTGTCAGTGGTCTGTATGGCTTCCCGTGGAGTCACTCCAGATGGACAGAGGGCGCAAGTCCGTTAGGTGTCTCCGTGTACCCAGAGACCCCCCACCCCCCAGATAGTGAGCATGTGCCCGTGGAGCTTTGACAGTCTGTCCAAGGGGAGACCCCGTGTGCGTAGGAGGCGGAATCTTAGCCCTGTGTGTCTCTTCCAGACTTTCCAGTTGCCATGGTTAAGAACTGAAATTTAGAATTCTTACTAAGCTGGTTTGAGTCAAGGCACACAGGTTAAATAGCACAGCCTGTAAGAGAAGGTGCAGAGATGCGAACCAAGGCAGACTTCCCAATTCACTTTTATTTCTGAAGGGAAGGGACTTGGCCGTCCCGTTCTCCTTCCAACTGGCCTATCCAAAATGGAATGGGCTACGAAATTAAGAGGGGCACCTCAGTGCCTCCTGCTGGGTTATCACCCCAGAGCCAATGTCCCTGGGGAAGGGAAAATGTGCCATTTGTCTTCACAGCCACCACTGGTCAGTAAACTCCTAGATGGCCAGGTACTCGAGTTGGTGGTTGGAGAACCAGAGCTCCTTGCCATGGCCCTACCCCCACCTCCCCTAGCGACTGTGGGCCCTTCTCCCACTCACTCCTACAGTGCAGTCACCACCTTTGCCTCCTCTTAGCCTTGGTTTCCCCATCTGTAAAATGAGGGGCATTGAACTTGAGTAAGGACTTCCAATTGTCATTCCTCCCCTTCAGTTCTTTTTTTTTTAATCACATATCTATCCAGTCTTTTATTTAATCCATCTTATTTTTTATTCTTTTTTTGTTTTGGCCACACCTCGACACGTGGGATCTCAGTTCCCCGACCAAGGATTGAACCCATGCCCCCTGCCGTGGAAGCACGGAGTCCTAACCACTGGACTGCCAGGGAAGTCCCTGCCCTGCCCTTCTAAAGGCACCCATCCCATTCCTTTATAGCCTGTTACCCTGTTTTTATTGACTGTTCATTATTCTATCTCATCCACTAGAAGCAAGGTCCACAAGGCCAAGGACCTTGCCTGTCCTCTCACCATGCTTCCAACACATACAATTGAGCATGGGCTGGGGAAAAGTTCACTGAATGAATAAATGGGTAAGTGAATGAACAGAGAAGGCTTGGATTTTATGATAAAGCTAAACTGATAAAGACCAGCAGGGACATAGATATAGTTTAACAAAGTTAGGTTGGTTTATTAACTTGCTGCAGCCAGGGAGACAACACCCAGAGGAGCCAAACAAAGGAAGAAACAGGGTTATCATAGGGTTAGGGGGCAGGGTGGAATTTAGGTGGAAATGAAATGAAGCAGTCTTGATAGGCTCAAAGCAAACCTAACTGTGTGGAGAGGGGTTAACATTTGACTTGGGCTGAGAAGCGAACTCATGGTCTTGTTTCCTTGGACACCACAAAGTTAAGATCAATATAGAACTACTGTGTCCAGAAACCCCTTATCTGAAGCTCTGCACCTGGGCTGGTAATCCAGGCTGCTTCTCTGTGTCAAATCTGGCTCCAACCCACCAGACAAGAGGGGAATGTTCTGTTCTCCCTGACATGATTTCAAAAAGTTTCTGACAGTCTCTGGTTTTAGGGAATGAGGTTTCTCAGCACTGTCTTTGGTGTTAATTGACAAAAGAAGGTTTGACAGCTTCATGTTTCACAGGAGTCCCTTGATGCCTCAATCACTTGGATGTGAGGGCCATCGAGTACTCCAGGGTTCCCATGGCAGTATGACCCCAGCTCCCTGGGCCCCATACTACTCTGGGCCTTCATTAGAACAATGAACCAAGTCTCCACCCATGCTTCCCGTCCAGAATAGAATCTCGAGGGTCCGGCCCAAGTCAAGGTCATTCTCCGCTGCCCATGCCTGGCACAGAATACCAGTAGCTGCTCAGTCCATGTCCATTGAATCTAACTGTTGATAAGTTTTCTTTCTTTTTAAAAAAATTTTTTAAATTGTGGTATAGTTGATTTACAATATCGTGTTAATTTCAGGTGTACAGCACAGCGATTCATTTATACGTATATATGTATATATCTATTCTTTTTCATATTCTTTTCCCTTATAGGTTATTACAAAATATTGAGTATAGTTCCCTGTGCTATACAGTAGGTCCTTGCTGACTATTTTATGTATAGTAGTGGGTATATGTTCATCCCAACCTCCTAATTTATCCTTCCCCCCACCTCCCTTTCCCCTTTGGTAACCATAAGTTTGTTTTCTATGTCTGTGTGATAGATTTTCTAAATGGAAAGAAAAAGAAGTAGATGGAAAAAAAAAGTGGATGGAAGCATATCAAAATGATAGAAGCAGCTGTGTAAGAGAGGAGGGAAAGTGGGTGATTTTTACAAATCTTTCCCAAAGTGGAAGTTTCTAAAACATAACCAGTATGAATGTTCTGAAAAAAGAAAATATAATAGAATTGTTGACTCTTAAGATTAAAAAAGTGAATTTTTTTAAGGTGACCATGTTTTTATTTTTCTTTTTGAATTAACAAAAAAAATTTTTTAGTTGAGGTAGAGTTGAAAAAAATGAATTATTGACACTTCAATGATTTTAAGATGAGAACTAAGTTGTTGACATTGTGGTTAAAAAAGAGCATTGCCACGCTGATCCTTTATCACTTTTATTTACTTATATTTTATTTATTTTTTAAAATTTATTTATTTATTTATTTTTGGCTGCATTGGGTCTTCGTTTCTGCACGCGAGCTTTCTCTAGTTGTGGCGAGCAGGGGCTACTCTTCATTGTGGTGTGTGGGCTTCTCACTGTGGTGGCTTCTCTTGTTGCGGAGCACAGGCTCTAGGTGCGCGGGCTTCAGTAGTTGTGGCACACGGGCTCAGTAGTTGTGGTACATGAGCTTAGTTGATCCGTGACATGTGGGATCTTCCCGGACCAGGGCTCGAACCCGTGTCCCCTGCATTGGCAGGTGGATTCTTAACAACTGCGCCACCAGGGAAGCCCCCTTTGTCACTTTTAGAAGAGAATTGAAGTATTGACGTTGTGCATCTTCAAAAAGTGGATTGTTCTTCATGATTTAGAAAACAAAAACAAAAAATTGTTGGTGTTGATACTCTAATCATTACTCAAAAAATTAAATTATTGTCTATATAGTTTTTAAAGGATTTGAATTGTTGATACTTGGAAATTTTAAAAAATAAATTTGAATTATTCATTGAATTGTTAGCACTCTTAGGCAACATGTCCTAACTCCCTGTTGGCCATACATGAGGAGGGTGTCATAGAAGCTCTCAGCCTTCCCCTGAAGCTGGGTGGAGGACACTTGAGGGTCCATCGCCCAGCCACAGTGTGGAATTTTACATGTTTGGCTGCCCTTTGTCCTAAAATTGTTTTGGAAAATTGTCTAAGGGCTCTTCCCTGACCCACTGGGAAGAAGTAGATACTGCAGTGCCCTGGGAGCGCCTGACAGTTGCATATGCCATTCAGCATTGTCTCCATACAAATGATTAACGTGTCCTGGCTCCAGAATTTCTCCCATCCTCCTCCACTCTCCTGTGATGCAGAGGTCTCTGCTCTGCTGGACTCAGTTCCTTCCTTGCCCTCACTCTGGCCTTGTCAGACTGGTTCTTGGGCTTTTGTAGGAGCTGGAGTGGGGCTAAGGACTGGAGGAGAGGGTTTTGGAGGAAGGAGTTGAGATTCCAGGGGTGGTTTTAGGAGAAAAATGTGTGGCAGTTGTAGTGTGTGGAACCAGGGCTAAGGACTGGAGGAGAGGGTTTTGGAGGAAAGAGTTGAGATTCCAGGGGTGGTTTTAGGAGAAAAATGTGTGGCAGTTGTAGTGTGTGGAACCAGTGGATGGGGAAAGAAAAAAAGGGAATTTTAAGAGATACTGTTGATACAATCACTTTGGAGAGCAATTTGGCAATTGGTAAAGTTGAAAATGAGCACACTCTCCCAGTCAGCCATTCCACTTCTAGGAATATGCCCTAGAGCCACTCTCACATGTGCACCTGGAAATATGTCCAAGGATGTTCACTGAAGCACTATTTGTAATCAGAAAAAATTGGCCCTGCTCTAAATGTCCATCAGGAGGGGGAAAGGGTAAATAACTAGTGTTCTTGGGCAATTGAATACTCTACAAGACTAGCAGCAATGAACTGGAGATAGATAAATCAGCATAGATGAATCAGCATAAATAGACGTCAAAAACATTGGGTGAAAATATTGGGTGAAGGAAGCAAGTTGCAGAATAATCCATATGGCAAGAAGCCATGCATGTATTTTAAAAAACCAAAGCAATGCAATATATAGTTTATGGATATTTATATTTGTGATAAAAATATAATAGCATGGAGTGAAAGGATAAACACCAAACTCCTTTTATCAGTCAGGATAGGTTAGGTCCATGCCAGTGTAACAAACACCCAAAATCTCAGCAGCTTGTAACAAGACTGTATTTCTTGCTTGTGCTGCATGTCCATCAGGGGGCAGCAGAGAGGCTGTGTTCCACATCTCGCTCTGGGACCAGGCTGATCTGTCGCCACCAGTTACTGAGGCAAAGGGAAATCGTCCTGTCTCTCAAATCTTCACCTTGGCCAGAGCAAGCCACATGGCCAAACTCAACTTCAAGAGGGAAGGACTATCCTACTATGTGCCCCAAAGGAAAAGCAGTAATATTTGGTGGATAACCCCACACCCATGGTGGTGAAGACCCCTGGGAAGAGTACAAAGGGGCCTCCACCTGAACTGTAGTTATTTTAGAAAATATGAAGCAAAAATGTGAAATTTGTTCATTGTGGAGGGAGGCTATTTGGGTGTTTTGTTTATTATTCTCCATGTTGTATCTTTTAAACTTTTCAACACTGGAAGCATAATTTTTTAAGGAAGGGAGCAATGGAACAACGTTAATATTAAAAATTGTATACGTGTGTCCTTATGGGGACCATGCTTCCTTTCATGGTATTCAGGAGAAACGTGAGTAAAAGAACTTGGTTGTTTTTATGTTGAGTTGGAGGCACGGCAGCAGTCTTTTGGACCTCAGCAACAGCCCACTGGGGTCCTACCTCGGTCTCCGCATTGTGTGTGCATCTGTGTGTGCGTCTCCGCCCTGCAGCAAGGGCTCTGCCTGACCTTGTCCTGCTTACCTCTGTTCTCTCAGCCCAGAACTTTCAACAAAGAAGGTGCCTAGTAAATGTTTAATGAATGACTCTGATATGCTCATTTCCGTCTAAATAATGAGCCATTTCAGGGCAGGATCCATGTCGTCTTCCCCCTGTGAGCCCTCCTCAAGAAGAAGGAATGAATGCTTGTTGAATGAATGAATGACTGCAGTCCTCCTTCCCCAGCGCATCAATGGAAGCAGAAAATGCACAGCCCTGTCAATTCCAACATGAGCCTCCCAAGGGGCTGGTAAGGACAGTATTTCTGCAGACTCTACCATGCTTTTATGCCTGCATTGAAAAGCCAGTGATTGTGCACGTGGCTGTACAACTTCCCAAGACTCACTGGTTTGGGTTTTTTTTGGTTTTGTTTTTGATGTTGATTTTTGTTGGTTTTTTTTTCTGCCACACCACGGGACATATCTTAGTTCCCCAACCCGTGCCCCCTGTGGTGGAATCACGGAGTCTTAACCACTGGACCACCAGGGAAGTCCCTCACCCAGGTTTTTTTTTTTTTTTTTTTTTTTTTTTTTGCGGTACGCGGGCCTCTCACCGTTGTGGCCTCTCCCGTTGCGGAGCACAGGCTCTGGATGCGCAGGCTCAGCGGCCCATGGCTCACGGGCCCAGCCGCTCCACGGCATGTGGGATCTTCCCGGACTGGGGCACGAACCCATGTCCCCTGCATCGGCAGGCGGACTCTCAACCGCTGCGCCACCAGGGAAGCCCCTTCACCCAGTTTTAACCGCGGAAAGTCCTGTGTCCCAGGAAAACTGTGATGGTCGGTCACTTGACACCAACTCCCTTCTCTCTGGGCCTCATTTTTTTCTCATTCTCATATGAGAGGGTTGGTTCTCTTCTCATCTCTACATATCACATCTAAGATTTTAGGAACAGGCCAGAGGGGAAGAGGTGAATCAAAGAAGGAAGAAAGACTCAATTTGGAATTTTCTGAGAGATCTTTATTTTTCACAAAGAGAGTGAATGGGCACTGCCATCCCGGCCTTGGTTCTAGTGGCTTGCAATGGACTGAAAAAAGAGAGGGGAAAAACCAGAATAGTCTAGTCAGGAACACAGCTTCTGACGCCATATGGAACTGAGTTCAACTCCCAACCATGTTACTCATTGGCTGTATGACCCTGGGAGAGTGACTTGAGCTCTCTGGGCCTCAGTTTTCTCATCTGTACAATGGGGGTAATCATAGTACTTACCTCATGGGGGTTTTAAATTAAACTATTAACTAAGGTGTCACCATAGTGCCTGGCATATGTTTAAGAGTCCATAAATGGTGGCTAAGCCTATTGTCACGAACAGTATTAATCCTACCTGACCGCTCATTGCCAGATGAGGTTTGCTTTCTCACTGGGGCCTGAGCTTCACCTATCACAGCTTCCACCACATTTCATCATTTTGCTAATTTAATCGTCTGTTCCCCACAAGCCACAGATCACTCTATCCTCCATGACAAGAAAAGACCTGGACCAAAGGAGGCACTTCATATACACTTGTTGAAAAAAGGAAGTTCAGCAGTAGCTCAAAGCTCCACCCAGAAGCCCTTGAGATTCTTAGGGCCACACTGCAGCAGAAAACATCCTCAAACCCTTCTGGCATGTGCCCCACTCCCACTGCTGACCTCCTAGGATCAGGATCTGCTGTTCTCACCCATCCCCCCAGCACCTCTGAGAAGAGCCAGCACCCGGAGCCCTCGCTGCTTGCTCTGTCCTGCTTACCTCCTCAATCCAGTCATTGAAGGCCGAGACCCGCGTGAACACTGTGGGCTTCTTGCGGGTGTTGCAGCCAAAGGCAGAAACGAAGCTGGTCATGCCGTGGACCTGAAAGGAGCCATCTGCTGCCGGGCAGTTGAGGGGTCCTCCAGAGTCACCCTGGAATGGTTGGAGAGCAGTGGGGGACTGAGCTGTGTCTGAGCTTTAAGGAATTGGTTCAGACTTTGGGGATTTTGAGAAACCCTTCTATGACTTGACCTCTCTGAGCCTCAGTTTGCTCCTTTGTGATGAGGAATGATATATATCTTACAAGATTTTGTGACAATTAAATGAGGTGATAAGTATATGGTCTTAGTGCAGTGCCTGGTAGAGAGGAAGCAATCAATAAATGGTAGTTCTGATTATTAGTACCACAGTTAGTTATTAATATTGTTATTCATATTCACTTGTAGTACAGTGAGAGTATTGCTTAATTATAACTTCAGGACCCCAGATTTGAAGGTGACCTTAGAGATCATGGTGTCCATATCCCTTGCTGTACTGATGGGAATCCTGAGGTCGAGGAAGGGACAGTAACTCGTCCCAGATCAAGTCGGTGTGTGAGCTGGGACTAGAGTCCAGAGACCAGAGCTGTGTGCCTGGGCCGCAGTGACTTCCTCCAAGTCCTGCCTGGCCTGGAGGCTTGAATGAGCCCAGCAGTCAAGATTCCTCCCTCTCCTCCCAGGCAGATAGCAGAAGTACCCTGGGCCCTGCACACCCAGCGGAGTGGCTGTAGCCCCGCACCACCTCGGGCAGACGAGAGCTGCTGACTCACATTGCACCCAGAGCGGGTGTCCCCGCCGGCGCACACCATGGTCTTCTTCAAGGCACTGCCCCACCAGTCCAACTTGGAGCAGTGCTCGTAGTCTACCACGGGCAGCAGGGCCTGCTGCAGCTTGTCCGGGAGCGGCCCACTGGCTGTGGAGATAGAGAGCATTGAGCAGGGGCTGTAGGGATGCAGGGCTAGGGCTGGGGTCTGGGAGTTAGGACTGGGAGCCCCAGAGTGGGACGGGGGGGTTGAGGAAAAGCCACTCTTCCAGTCTGATGGGAAGTCTCCTCCCACCAGGTTATGTGGTCCTGCCTGCTTTCTCCATCAGAACATCTCCAGCACCTGGCACGCAGAAGACAAAATATCTTCCATTGAACACATTCACGTTTGGGAGGGGGAGGGGAGAAGGCTGCCTCTGGAGGAGGAATGGAGGAAAAGTGCAAGGATGCTCCTGATGTCGCCCTCAGCGCCCCGCCCCGGGCTCTGTCATCCTCCCCACTGTCCCTATGGCTGGCTGGAGGGGTCAGCACGTACTGTAGAGACGGCCCCAGCCGCTGATGTAGCAGGGTGTCTCATTGGGCAGGATGTCGCCGGCGGGAGGGAGGCTGGCGAGCTGGACCTTGTCTCCCAGCTGGGCGCTGCGCGAGAGCTTGATGAGGGAGATGTCGTTGCTGGGGAGGAGGGAAGAGTCATGGGCAGCCTGGTCCTCCAGCCAGACCAAGCCCCGCCCCTCAGCTTTGCTTAGGATATTTCACCTCCGGGGTGCGCCCGGTGCCCCTTCTCCCTCCAGATCCCATGCATTCCTACTGCTGAGCAACTTCAGGAAGCCCTCCTGGCCTCTTCAGCCCACGCTGACCCTTGGCCTTGGTAATTGTCCTCAGCTTCTACACCAGTGGTTCTCACGCATCAGCTGTGTCAGAATCACTGGAGGGCTTGTTAAAACACAAGTTGCTGGAGCCCATTCCAGAGTTTCTGATGCGGTGGGTCTGGGAGGCCCCAAGGGTTCACATTTCTAATGAGTTCCCAGGTGATGCTGCTGCTGCTGGCCTGGGGACCACACTTTGAGAACCACTGCTCTCTTCATCTGCCTGTTTGTCCCTCAAGTAATTGCATCTGGGTCTGATTTTCTCTCCACTCACCCCAGGAGCCCCTGATGATGGGTCAAGGTCTTGACCATCATGGTCCCTCACTTCTGCGTTGCACTTTCAGGGGTTTTGCACCCTTCTTTGATCCTCTCACCAGAAAAATGCTGAGCTACCCAGACATACAATTTTGCATATGCTTGAGAGGGTGAAGAAGCCCTGCTTTGTGTTCTCACCCAGTGATTTTCTCCTTGACCCTCATAACCACCCAGGAAGCCCAGAAGGCCACCCTTGACAAGTGGTCAAACTGAGGCCCAAAGAAGGGCAATGACTTGCCCAAGCCGCACAGTGACTTGGTGCTGGAGCCTGATTCTCAGTGCAGTGCTCGTCCTTTAGCCCACAATGCTGGGAACGCAGGACGCTCTGGATGAATGCCCATTGAGTGGAGGAACCCTTGGATTTGGGACAGGGGTGCCTGAGGAGTCCTGGGTTCTGAAGCCAACCAGCCGAGTGGCCTTGGGGGAGTTCCTGCCCCTCCCTGGGCCCTGCTCTCCCCTCTGTAGGGAGAGACGTTTGGTGTGGGTGATCCTTAAAAGCTCTGTTGGCTCCGACCCTCAGCATGTGGGACCTGGGCTCAGGCTGCTGGCCCAGCTCCACTGTCCCTGGGAATCTTCTCAGAATCAGTGTTGGGTCATAGATAGACCAGCAGAGGAGCCCCTGGGTCCCAGGCCTGAGAGTTCACTCACCCACAGGACACGCATTTGGGGTTCCAGAGTGGGTGCACGAAGAGGTCCCCAGCATTGACGGGGATCACCTGTTCGGGGCCCTCTTTCTCAGAGCGGTCATACTCGCCCAACACCACCTGGTAGGTCAGGGAGCTCCTGCTGGCAGAGGTGACATCAGTACAGGCCTGACTGGCCTCCCCCCTCCCTTCCCACAGTCCCCCACTGCCCCAGCCTGCCTGGGTCTCACGCAGGGAGGGGGCAAGTGAGAGAACTCACGAGATGCAGTGGCCCGCTGTCATTACCCAGTCAGGGGCGATCAGGGTGCCTCCACAAGTGTGGTAGAAGGTCCCGTTCTTTTTATACTGCAGGGAGACCTGGTGGCAAGGGAAGGAGGAGCCTGAGTGGTCTGGGCCCCACAACGAGGGCCGCTACCCATGGCTGTATAGGTTGTGCACTGCACAACTCTAGAGAGAATCATTCACACAGAATGGCGCCTCTGGAAATGTGCAGTGCCTCGCCCATACAACTGTACCATCCACGGCTGCTTTCATGCTACAGTGGCAGAATTAAGTCATTGCAACAGAAACCACATGGCTGACAAAGTCTAAAATATTTACTCTCTCGTCTTTTACAGAACAAGTTAGCTGACCCCTGTTGTAGACCAGTGCCATCCGTAGAACTTTCTGTGATGATGGAAATGTTCAGTATGGTCCAATATGGTAGCCACTAGCCACATGTGGTTATTGAGAATTTAAAATGTGGTTAGCATTGAGCAACTGAATTTTTAATATTACTAAATTTAATTTAAATTTAGGCCTATGTGGGAAAAGAATCTAAAAAAAGAGTGGCATATGTATATGTATAACTGATTCACTCTGCTGTATACCTGAAACTAACACAAATAAATCGACTACTCTCCAATAAAAATTAAATAAATAAATTTAAATAGCCACATGTGGCTAGTGGCTACTGTGTTAGTGCAATGAGTCTAGTCCTCTGTGCTCCCTTCACTGACCTCTATAAAGCCCTTCATCCCTTTATTGCTCCAGACCTTATAGCCCTGTTGTATAGTTTGAGGGGTCTAGAAATGAGTCCCCCCAATCTCACTCCTTAAACATCACGCTGAACTTCCACCATTAATGCACCAACCCTTGGGTCAAACACTGCCCTCCCCCCAGAGTCTACTTTTAACTTGCAAACAGCCCAGTGAGGGTTACAGATTAAATGGGCAAAACTTCCATGTGAAGTAGATTGTCCAAGGGTTTCCTGGCCTTTGGAGACTGAGGTGAAAACTGGAAACAGCACAATGGGGTCCAGAATGAATATCCTGCAATCAGAGCGTGGGGTGCAGAGCCCATGGTGGGAAATAGTGCAGCTGGTATTGCTCTTACCTGCCAGGGCCAGCTGTAGGGGACCGCATCCTCACCATTGACAACGCGGGAGGAGAGGCTGTAGGAAGTCTGGCCAAAGCCCGAGGCTAGAGGCTAGAGTAGAAGCGTCAATCAGCTAGAGGGTCCCCCAAAGCAAAGAAGAGGTCTGGGTCCCAGTCCTAGCTATGGCACAAACAGGCTGTGAGATCCCATACAACTCCTTTCCCTATCTGAACCTCAGTAACCACATATGAACAATGAGCATTTGGACTAGAGCAGGGATTTCTGGACTCCCAGGAGTCTAGGGAGAGAGATGAACATGTGGCTTCCTTTCATGGCAGGAATGAAGGAGTTGATGCACTTAGAACCGTGCCTGGTACCCAATGAGCCCTTGAGAAGTGATAGCTATTGTCGTGAAGAGTGGTGGCTTTGGAGTAAGACTGCCTGGATTCAAAGTGCAGCTCTGCCCCTGGTTCTAGGATGGGCTACTTTACTTCTCTGAGGGTCAGTTTCTCTACCTGTAAAATGGTGATAATAGTAGTACTGACCTTAAGGGGACTGTTGTGAGGGTTACATGAGATAATATACGAAAATATCCTTAGCGTTCTGCCTGGCATATAGTAAGCACTCAGTAAACATTATCTGTTACCATTCATTATTGTCAGTCAAGAGACGCTGCTTGGAGGAGGTAGCCCTGAGCTGTAATGTAATAGGGCAGAGAGTCCAGGAAAAGGCTAGACCACAGGATATGGAGTGCAGTAGGGGGAGTGTGAGAGGAGAGTTGGAGGGTTAAGCAGAGGAACAGAAATTCCAACCCAAGCAGTCTAACCACAGACCCCAAAGTCTTTCCCCCTAGACTTTGTTTACCACCCACGTCGAGGACTCCCACCGCAGACCTTTGGGTCCCCCAGTCTTCCTCCTGAGCTGGTCTATCACCCACAGCTTCCCCTCTATTCTCCTGCTCCAGCATCAAGCTGACAACCTCCACAATCATGCCCCAGATACAAGCTGGGACCTCTCCTATGGAACCACGTACTGGGTTTGCGAGACTCAGGGTGGGTTGGTAGATTTCAAGGGCTCCTGGCATGGGGCAGCACAGGCTGGGGTCTTACCAAGGGCCACAAATAGGAGAAAGCTCAGCAGCCGGAGCATCGTGGGTTTTGAGATGGTAGGAGAGACATCCATAGCCTGAGGCTCTAATATAGGGCAGAAGGCGGGTGAGGGGGGTCACACTGGGCCCCATTCCCCGAACAGGTGGTAGAACACCAGGTCTCCCATGGTCCAAGGCTACAGCCCCCACCCACTGCAGATGGGGGAGAGTCAGCCAACAACAGGATCCAGGGTTCCCTGCAATGTGTGGCTGCACAGGTGGCACTGAATGGCAAGCTGATAACAGGGGAAAGGGCAGGAAAGTTCACATCAGAACGAGACAGCCTCTTCCAGGAACAAACATAGGCTCTGGGACTGGTCACACCTGGGTTCAAATCCTGACTCTGACATCTCCAAGCTTTGCATCCTTGGGCACATTGCTTAACCTCTCTGATCTTCAGGTTTCTGTCCTCTAACATAGGGTTAATATTAGTATCCACCTCAATTAAAAACATTTTTTGTTGAGGACTTTATCAGGATGTTTTTGGGCATGCAGCCATGAACAAGAATGGTCCCTGGGGCTTCCCTGGTGGCGCAGTGGTTGAGTCCGCCTGCCAATGCAGGGGACACGGGTTCATGCCCCGGTCTCCCACATGCTGCGGAGCGGCTGGGCCCATGAGCCATGGCCGCTGAGCCTGCGCGTCCTGCTCCGCAACAGGAGAGGCCACAACAGTGAGAGGCCCACGTACTGCAAAAAAAAAAAAAAGAATGGTCCCAGCTTGGGAATTCCCTGGTGGTCCAATGGTTAGGACTCCACACTTTCACTGCTGAGGGCACGGGTTCGATTCCTGGTCTGGGAACTAAGATCCCCACAAGCCAGGCGGGGCGGCCAAAAAAAACCAAATAGAGCATTATAAAATTCCTCTGTGGATACCATCCCTATGACATTCCTTTGCTTTCATTAGCGATTTCCACATGCATATGTATTCCCAAACAATACATTGGGTTTTCCTCTACTGGCCCTTTATATAAGAAGAATCACACAGTGATTATCCTTTTGTGATCTAGTTTTTATTTTGTGTTCAATATTGGTTTCTGAGACTCGTCCATTTGCAGTTGATTTATTTTTACTCTTACTAGTCCATACTTTAGATACGTCAAAATCTATCCACTCTATTGTTAATGGATATTTGAGTGTTTCTAACTCTTTGCTGTTATGGAAATGGTTCACAAGTATCTGTTCTAGCCTTGGACAAGAATTAATGCACTATAGGGTATGTGCTTGTACAGCTAAACTGGGTAATGACAGTATTGAATATTCCCATTAACATGAAATGAAGGTTCCTATTATTCCACATCTGAGCCAACCTTTTTATTTCTGTTTTCCAATGTTTGCCCAATTGTGAGGCATGGAAGGGTGTTTCATTGTGATTTTAATTTGCATTTAATTGATCACAAGTGAGATTGAGTATCTTTTTAAATGTTTGTTGGTCATCCATATTTCGTCTTCCATGAAATGCCTGTTTAAGTCTTTTTGGCATCCTCTATTTTTAAAAAAATTATTCAATTTATTTAAACAAAACCAAGAAACTGTTCACCCATTTCTCCCCCCGTCTGCCTCTTGCAACTACTAAATTGTTCTCTGTATCTACAAGCTTGTTTTCTTGTTTTGGTTCTTTTTTAGATTCCACATATCAGAGAGATCATACAGTATATGTCTTTCTCTGTTTGACTTATTTCACTTAGCGTAATGCCCTAGAGGTCCATTCATGTTGTCACAAATGGCAATGGCAAGGTTTCATTCTTTTTTTTTAATGGCTGAATCTCTCTCTCACACACACACACACACACACACACTCACACACACACACACTCACACACACACACACAATCCATTCACCCTTCAATGGACACCTGGGTTATTTCCGTATCTTAACTATTGTATATAATGCTGCAATGGGGAGTTCCCTGGTAGCCTAGTGGTTAGGATTACGGGCTTTCACTGCTATGGCCTGGGTTCAATCCCTGGTCAGGGAACTGAGATCCCGCAAGCTGCGTGGCACGGCTGAAAAAAAAAATGCTGCAATGAACATGGGGGTGCATATATCTTTTCAAATTAGTGTTTTAGTTTTCTTCGGATAAATATCCCGAAGTGGAATTGCTGGATCATAGGATAACCCTATTTTTAATTTTTCGAGGAACTTCCGTACTGTTTTCAATAGTGGTTGCACCAATTTGCATTCCCACCAACAGTGCACAGGGGTTTCCTTTTCTCTGTATTCTTGCCAACACTTGTTACTTCTTAATTTTTTGATAATAGCCATTCTAAAAGATGTGAGGTGATACCTCATTGTGGTTTTGATTTGCAGTTCCCTGCTGATTAATGACGTTGAGCCTCTTTTCATGTACCTGATGACCATCTGTATGTCTTCTTTGGAAGAATGTCTGTTCGGAGCTTCTGCCCATTTTTAAATTGGATTGTTTGGTTTTTTGCTATTGAGTTGTATGAGCTCTTTGTATTTTGGATATCAGCCCCTTATCGGACATATGATTTGTAATTATTTTCTCCCATTCAGTAGGGTACCTTTTCATTTTGTTGATGGTTTCCTTTGCTATGCAGGAGCTTTTTAGTTTGATATAGTCCCACTTTATTTTTGCTCTTGTTGCTTTTACTTTTGGTGTCAGATTCAAAAAATCATCAGTAAGACCTATGTCAAGGAACTAACTGCTTATGTTTTCTTCTAGGCATTTTATGGTTTCAGGTCTTATGTTCAAGTCTTTAATCCATTTTGAGTTAATTTTTGTGTATGGTATAAAAGAGTGGTCATTTGTTTTTGTTATTTGTTTCATTCTTTTGCATGTGGCTCTCCAATTTTCCCAGCACCATTAATTGAAGAGACTCTCTTTTTCCCCATTGTATATATTTTTGGCCCCTTTGTTGTAAATTAATTGACCATGTATGCATAGGTTTATTTCTGGACTCTCTATTCTGTTCCATTGATCTACGTTTCTATGTTTATGCCAATACCATACCATTTTAATCACTACAGCTTTGTAATACAGTTTGAAATCAGGCAGCATAATGCCTCCAGCTTTATTCTTCTTTCTCAAAATTGATTTGGCTGTTTGTGGTCTTTTGTGTTTTCATACTAATTTTAGGATTGTTTGTTCTATCTCTGTGAAAAATACCATTGGAATTTTGATAAGGATTGCACTGAATCTGTAGATTTCTTTGGGTAGTATGGACATTTTAACACTATTAATTCTTCCAATCCATGAGCATGACTCTTTTTGCATTTATTTGTGTCTTCCTCAATTTCTATCTTTTTTTTCTGGCCACACCATGTGGCATGTGGGATCTTAGTTTCTTAACCAGGGGTCGATCCTGCACCCCCTGCATTGGAAGCACAGAGTCTTTTTTTTTTTTTTAACATCTTTATTGAAGTATAATTGCTTTACAATGTTGTGTTAGTTTCTGCTGTATAACAAAGTGAATCAGCTATAGATATACATATATCCCCATATCCCCTCCCTCTTGGAAGTGCAGAGTCTTAACCACTGGATCACCAGGGAAGTTCCCCATGTCTTCTTCAGTTTCTTTCATTAATGTCTTGTAGTTTTCAATACACAGGTCTTTAACCTCTTTGGTTAAATTTATTCCTAGGTATTTTATTCTTTTTGATGAAATTGTAAATGGAACTGTTTTCTTAGTTTCTCTTTCTGATAGTGTGTTATTAGTGTAAAGAAATGAAACAGATTTTTGTTTATTGATTTTGTATCCTACAACTTTACTGAATTCAGTTATTAGTTCTAACAGTCTTTTGATGGAGTCTTTAGGATTTTCTATATATGATATCATATCATCTGCAAATAGTGACATTTTACTTCTTCCTTTCCAATTTGGATGCATTTTATTTCTTTTTCTTGACTAATTGCTCTGGCTAGAACTTCCAGTTCTAAGTCAAATAAAAGTGGTGAGAGTGGACAACCTTGTCTTGTTCCTGATCTTAGAAGAAAAGCTTTTGGCTTTTCACTGTTGAGTATAATGTTAGCTGTGGGCTTGTCACATATGGCCTTTACTATGTTGAGGTTTGTCTGCTCTATACTCGTTTTGTTGAGAGCTTTTTTAAAAAATAATAAATGGATGTTGAATTTTGTCAAACACTTTTTCTGTGTCTATTGAGATGATCATATGATTTTTATCCTTCGTTTTGTTAATGTGGTGTATCATATGACTGATTTGTGGATGTTGAACCATCCTTGCATCTCTGGAATAAATCCCACTTGATCATGGTATACGATCAATCCTTTTAATGTACTGTTGAATTCAATTTGTTAATATTTTGTTTAGGATTTTTGCATCTATATTCAACAGGGATATTGGCTTATAGTTTTTGGTTTTTTTGTGGTGTCCTATTCTGCTTTTGTTATCAGGGGAATGCTGGCTTCATACAATGTGTTTGGAAGAGTTTCCCCTCTTCTATTTTTTGGAATAGTTTGAGAAGGATAGGTATTAATTCTTCTTTGACTGTTTGGTAGAAATCATCTGTGAAGCTGTCTGATCCTGGACTTCTGTTTGTTGGAAAGTTTTCAATTACGGATTCAATCTCCTTGCGAGTAACTGGTTTGTTCAGATTTTCTGTTTCATCATGATTCAGTCTTGTTAGTTTGTATATTTCTAGGAATTTATCCATTTCTTCTAGGTTGTCCTTCATTGGCATATAATTGCTCATAGTTGTCTCTTATGAGCCTTTGTATTTCTTTGGTATCAGTTGTAATATCTCCTCTTTCATTTCTGATTTTGAGTCCTCTCTCTCTTTTTCTTGATGAGTCTAGCTGAAGGTTTGCAATTTTATTCATCTTTTTAAAGAACAGACTCTTAGTTTCAATTATCTTTTCTATTGTTTTTTTAGTCTCTATTTCATTTATTTCTGCTCTAATCTTTGTTATTTCCTTCGGGCCACATTTTTTCTTCTTTTTGTAGTTCCTTGAGGTGTAAAGTTAGTTGTTTATTTGAGACTTTTCTTGTTTCTTGAGGTAAGCATTTATTGCTTGAACCGCCCCCTTAGAACTGCTTTTGCTACATCTCATAAATTTTGATACGTTACATTTCTATTTTTATTTGTCTCAAGGTATGTTTTAGTTTCTCTTTTGATTTCTTCCTTGACCCATTGGTTGTTCAGTAGCATGTTGTTTAATCTCTCATATTTGTGAATTTTCCAGTTTCTTCATGTAATTAATTTGTAGTTTCATACAATTGTTGTCAGAAAAAGATGCTTGATATTATTTCAATTCTCTTAAATTTTTTAAGACTTGTTTATGGCCTAATGTATGATATATCTTGGAAAATGTTCCATGTGCACTTGAGAAGAATGTGTGTTCTGTTGCTTTTGGATGGAATATTATGTAAATATCTGTTAAATCAATCTGGTCTAACATGTCATTTGGTCATTTTAGACCAAAGTTTCCTAATTGGTTTTCTGTCTGGATGATCTATCCATTGATGTAAGTGGGGTGTTAAAGTCCCTTACAATTATTGTACATCTATCTATTTCTCTCTTTAGGTCTGTTAATATTTGCTCTATATATTTAGATACTCCTATGTTTGGTGCATAAGTATTTACATGTTATATCCTATTGTTGGATTGACTCCTTTATCATTGTGTAACACCCTTCTTTATCTCTTATTACAGTCTTTGTTTTAAAGTTTATTTTTTCTGACATAAATATAGCTACTCCAGCTTTCTTTTGGTTTCCATTTGCATGGAATATTTTTTCCATCCATTCACTTTCAGTCTGTGTGTGTCCTTACATATAAAGTGTCTCTCGTAAGCAACATAAAGACGGGTCTTGTTTTTTTTATCCATTCACCAGCTTTATGTCTTTTGATTAGAGAATTTAGTGCATTTACATTTAAAGTAATTATTGCTACATATGTACTTATTGCCACTTTGTTATTTGTTTTCTAGTTGTTTTTGTAGTTTCTGTTCCTTTCTTCTTCTCTAGCTCTCTTTTTTTGCGGTTTGATGACTTTCTTCAGTGGTATGCTCATATACCTTTCTCTTTATCTTCTGTGTATTTACTATAGGTTTTTGCTTTTGGACACCATGAGGCTTACATATAAAAACTTAAATCTGTAACTGTCTATTTTAAGTTGATAACAACTTAGTTTTGATCCCATTCTAAAGCTCACCATTTTTACTGGCAGCAGCTAGAACTTTTGAGATGATAAGAAAGAGACATATATCCTGAGGCTCTACTATAGGGCAGAAGATAGGTGAGAGGGGTACAGACTGGGCCCCATTCCCAGAACAGGTGGTAGAACACTAGGTCTCCCATGGTCCAAAGCCACACCCCCCGCCCACTGCAGATGGGGGAGAGACAGCCAACGACAGGTCCCGGAGTTTCCTCCAACGTGTGGCTGCACGGGTGACATTGAATGGCAAGCTGATAACAGGGGAGGGGGAAGGAAAGTTCACATCAGAACAAGCCAGCAGCTTCCAGGAACGAACATGGGCTCTGGGACTGGTCACACCTGGGTTCAAATCCTGGCTCTGCCACTTCCAAGCTCTGCATCCTTGGGCACACGGCTTAACTTCTCTGAGTTTCAAGTTTCTCACCTCTAACATAGGATTAATATTAGTTGGGGACTTCCCTGGTGGCGAAGTGGTTAAGAATCCGCCTGCCAATGCCGGGGACACGGGTTCGAGCCCTGGTCCGGGAAGATCCCACATGCCACGGAGCAACTAAGCCCATGCACAACTACTGAGCCTGTGCTCTAGAGCCTGCGAGCCACAACTACTGAGCCCATGTACCACAACTACTGAGCCCACGTGCTGCAACTACTGAAGCCCGCGTGCCTAGAGCCCATGCTCCGCAACAAGAGAAGCCACAGCAATAAGAAGCCCGCACACCGCAATGAAGTGTAGCCCCCGCTCGCCGCAACTAGAAAGCCTGCGCACAGCAACAAAGACCCAACGCAGCCAAAAATCAATCAGTCAGTCAATCAATAAAGGCTATTTCTGATTGTGGTGGAAGGTGCTATGAAAAGAATGAAATGTAGGTGACTGGGGTGGGAATGGGAGTGACTCATTTAGATGGGGGACCAGAGAGAGTGACATTTGAGCTGAAGAGGTAGTGTTCAGTTGGGTCCTGAACAAGGCAAGTAAAAGCCAGCCATGAGAAGCTCTGAAGGAAAAGCTCTCCAGTTGGGAAGGACAACAAGTGCAAAGACCTGGAGGCTGGAATAGGCTTGGCTTGTCCAAGGAGAGGAGGTCAGTGAGGCTGAAGCATAGTAGTCAAAGTGAAGAGTGGTAGGGAATGAGGTCCAGGAAGAGGTGATGCCTAAAACTGAATTCACACCTGATCCAGCAATTCCACTCCTAGGTAGGACCCTCAAGAAAATCATGCACATGTGCCCCAGGAGACATGCACAAGAATGTTCCTGGTGTTCCTGTTCTCAATCCTCAATAACAGAAACATAGAAACAACAGAAATGTCCATGAAGGCAAATGGGTGAAAATGTGTAGTATATTTATACAATAGAATATTAATCAGCAGTCAAAAATAATGAATCACCATGACATGCCACAATGTAGATAATTCCTAGGAATCTAAAATAAGAAGGAAAAAAGGCCCCAGAAGATGAAATGCAGTTTAATATTCTTTTTATAGAATTAAAAACAACTGAGATTTTAAAATATACCTTTTAAGGAATGCAAATAGGTGAATAAAACTGTATAAAAAGGCAAGCAAAGGCATGATGAACAGAGGATTCTGGATGACCGTTAACTCAAGTCTGGGGTGGAGGAAGGAGGATAGATGAGATGTTGTTAGAGCTTCCTGCTTTGCTTTGGTAGTTTTCATTTTGGTTTTAGCTTTTTCAAAGGTAAATTTGCATACAACAAAATTCTCCAGTTTTAACTGTAAATTTCATAAGTCTTGACAAACACACACAGTCATGTAACCACCACCACAGTCATGATACGGAACATTTTCTTTACCCGAGAAATTTCCCTCCCACCCAGTCACATTCCATCCCACCCCCACACCTGGCCCCCCTGGCAACCTGTGATCTGCTTTCCGTCTCTTTAGTTTGGCCTTTTCTAGCATCTTTACATACAAATGGAAGCATATAGTATATAGTTTACGTTTCTGGGCCTCTTTCACTTAGCATATGCTTTTGAGAGTCGTCTGTGTCATTATGTTAGATGTGGTTTTGAAGGTGGCAACTACATTATTTAAAATAACTGTCTGTCTAATAAATAAGAGTGGTCCATGAGCAGACTCATGATATTTGATTAATCCAATTCTGTTACCTGAAATCCAGATTTAGAGAGAGAGAGAGAGAATAAGAAAGAGAGAGAAAGAGGTGGGTGAAGGCCAGACTCTATAGGGTCTCTTTGCAGGTCAGGCTGAGAAGGAGTTTGGTCTTTATTCTAAGCATAAGGAGAAAGCTATGGTGGGTGGGGTGGTGATTAAGTAAGGGAAGGACCTGGGATCTCGCTTTTGCTTTCAAAAAATCTCTTTCCTGGGTACTGTGGGAAGGATTGTGGGATGAGAGTGAGGGGGACCGGCTGGAACTACTTCAGGCACTTGGGCAAAGCAGGGCTATGAGGGGTGGGCATGGGGCTTGGCCTGGGATGGCGGAGATGGAAATGGAGAGATGTGGGTGTGGTCAGGGTATATTTTAGAGGTAGAGCGATACCTGAGATCACCTCAGTGGAGTGTGAAGCACAGAGCCTGGCTCTAAATCAGTGAACTCAACTCACATGAATTTGTAGAAAAGACTTAGCACACCTTCGCTAGCTGTTGGAAACACCCTCCCAGCCCCGGGACTGACATTTTGTAGGGGCTCAATGAATGTTTGCTGAATAAGGCAAACGGGCTCTGCAGACTTTCCTGAGCAACGCTTGTCTCTCCTCAACACCCAGCGCTCTAAGGATCACCAGACTCCTTCCTGCTGGCGTCACTGATTGTATAGAGCCATCCTTTGGGGGCTCCTACGTTGCAGAAGCATGGGAGGAAGGCAATGCTTAGTTGCTTTAAACGGATCCCTCGTGATGGCTGTCAGGCATCAGCTGGGCAGGGTTTCTTTTAGGGGTGCAGCCCCTCCGAGAACTCCCACAGTGATGTCTGTGACTCTGATAGCCTGAGCCTGTGGTGAGTGTGTCGACACAACAGAAGCAGCTGTGAAGTCCTTCAAAGCGTGATAAAAATAGCTGTGCCCTCCCTTACACCCTGTTCCCTATGGGCCTGGACATGTTTGTTTGTTCAGCTTTGAAGCTCGGAGCCATTTCCCAGACCCTGAGCAGAGGAGGAAAGGGGGAGAGGCCGAGGACATGGCGGGGGAGCCGGAGGGGCGGGTCAGACCCTCCTGGATCCCACTGTAGAATGTCTGAAACAGACAGAGCCTAAAAGATGATCTAATCCGTCTCTTCTGACAGACAGGAAATTAAGGACCAGAGAACAGTGAGGACTGGCCCAGGGCCCCCCCGATTTGTCACTGCCTGCCCCCCGCTCCAACATCACACGATAAGACTCTCCAGCCTTTAACCAGGTGGCCTTGAGCAGGTCCCAGCCTCTCTGCAGACAGGCACGCAGCCACCCTGGCCCTCTGCTCTGTCCCAAGGGAGATGAACCCTCCAGGATTCTCTCTTACCACAACGCCTGTCAGGTCATCTTATCCTCAAGGCCTGGTGGACACACTGTCACATGTGCTGCTGATTAAGCCTCTGGGGTTTTCTGGCCTAGGAGCAGCTGGAGCTTTCCCCTGGGAAGAGGGAGCTGGCAGGGAAGCTGACGGATCCACAGTAGGCCTCAGCCTAACGCAGGCCACATCCTGAACTGGAGGTAGAGGTCCGGGGGTGCGGGAGAGTATGGGCAGTTGGGAGGTTGGTCTGGAGGGTAAGGGGGCTGAGGCAGCTGAGGAGCCCTTTCTTAGGGAGGAGCGTTTTCATTGTTTCTAGTTCCCACCTGGTGGGAAACTTCATGAGGGCCAAACTTTCCTATCTATCTTTGAATTCCCAGTGCCAGAAGAGGCCTGGCACATGGTGTGCACTCAGCAATATATACATTACATTAAAAGAGGCTATTTACAATAGCCAGGACACGGAAGCAGCCTAAATGTCCTTCAACAGATGAATGGATAAAGATGTGGCACATATATACAATGGAATACTACTCAGCCATAAAAAGGAACGAAATTGAGCTATTTGTAGTGAGGTGGATGGACCTAGAGACTGTCATACAGAGTGAAGTAAGTCAGAAAGAGAAAAACAAATACCGTATGCTAACACATATATATGGAATCTAGAAAAATGGTACCGATGAACCTAGTGGTAGGGAAGGAATAAAGATGCAGACGTTGAGAACGGACTTGAGGACACGGAGGGGAAGGGGAGCCTGGGATGAAGTGAGAGAGTGGCATGGACATATATACACTACCAAATGTAAAATGGATGGCTAGTGGGAAGCAGCCACATAGCACAGGGAGATCAGCTATGTGCTTTGTGACCGCCTAGTGGGGTGGGGTAGGGAGGGTGGGAGGGAGACACAAGAGGGAGGAGATGTGGGGGTATATGTATACATGTGACTGATTCACTTTGTTGTACGGCAGAAACTAACACAATATTGTAAAACAGTTATACTCCAGTAAAGATGTGAAAAAAACAAAGAGGCAACGAATGAATGAATGAAGCTAAAGATGCTTCAATGCCCAACTCTTCCTCCCCTGACTCTCATAAAGGGCACATCTGGAGGCCCACCCCTCTGCGCGTCCCAGAGAAGCCAGCCAAGCGGCAGCATTTGGATGGTCGTTCTGAAGAGCAGCGTCCGGAGGATGTTAATCCGTGTTCTGTGACAAAGAAGCCACGATAATGGAGCCCCTGCTGTGTTCCCTGCTGGGGGCTCAGCTCCCACCCAGAACCCAGTGGGCACTCAATAAAGAATCAAAGATCCAATGGGCTTGGGAAATACGAGATTAAAGAAAGTTCAAATGGATCTTTCCTGTAGGACTTCTCAGAGTCTGCAAGGTGCCAATGTTCACCTTGAGTCACCTACAGTGATCTTAAGTCCCAGAATCTCTGGTGCCTCACTGCCCTGTAGCACCCCAGCTACCAGCCCCATCCCTCTCAGACGGGACAGCTCAGCCGCAGAGATCAAGCAGGTGCCCCCCTGGCCCTGCAATGGCACCAAGAAGCCACTGAGGGGACCCAGGGCTGGGACGACATGCAGGTGGCTCCTGCCCCGAGGAAGACACTGCCTCCGCTGGGACCCGAGGTGATGCTGGACAGTGGCATTGGGGAGGGATACGGGCCAGTGCCCTGTCTTCCTGGGGCTGAGCAGGTGGGTGGGAGAAGCACCCCCCCACACCTCCACTGCTCTGGGAGATGGTGGTGACAAAGGGGCTGGAGGTGTGAAGCCCCCTCCTTCCCCTGCTCTCATTCCACGGCCCTCCTGGCACGTACACATTCAACAAATGTTTGTCGAACACCTACTAGATTCCAGGCACTGACCTGTCACCAGGGATCCTCTTGCGAAGAAGACAAAGCTTCCTGAGCCCACAGCCAGCAGGGGGCGTGTGGCAGCAGGAACCAGGTGTCAGCCCACTGGACGCTCTCCATCCGCCCCTCGCCGGGCTCACACCCACCTGCGCCGCTGGCTGACCTGATGGAAGCATCCGTGGGCTCCATGGTCCTCTGGGTTTCGTTCAGTCAGTGGAAGGTGCCAGCAGGAGACTGGAGGACAGGAAGATGGGGCATCTATCCCAACGCCTGCATCCCTCCATCAAAGGCCCTGGCTCCTATCAGGGGACCTTCACCTTTCCCCACAGCTCCTACCTCAGGGCTCCATTCACTGCTTCCTCCCTCTGCCCTTTCAGGCCCGGGGGTGATATCGGCTCCCCGCTGTTGCTAGCCTTGAGATGCCTCACCATTCCTTGTTAGTTTCTCCAACCCCATCCGCACTTTTATTTTATTTTATTTTTTTTAAGATTTATTATTTATTTTTGTTTATTTGTGGCTGTGTCGTGTCTTAGTTGGCACGTGGGATCTTCGTTGTGGTGCACGGGCTTCTCTCTCCTTGTGGCGTGAGGGTTTTTCTCTTCTCTCGTTGTGACGAGCAGGCTCCAGGGCGCCTGGACTCTGTAGTTTGCGGCACACAGTCTCTCTAGTTGAGGCACACAGGCTCTCTAGTTGAGGCTCGCGGGCTCACTAGTTGTGGCACGCAGGCTTAGCTGCCCCGAGACATGTGGGATCTTAGTTCCCTGAGCAGGGATCAAACGCGCCTCCCCTGCATTGAAAGACGGATTCTTTACCACTGGACAACCAGGGAAGTCCCCGCACGTTTATTAAATATTCCTCAGTTACCCCTTGGGCTTGGCATCCGTTCCCTTCCCAGACCCTGACCTATGACACACGTTTGTTTGAATGTAACTGAGACCCTAAATAATGGTGCATGAATAAGAGAGAAATTTATTCTCCTCTAACCTCAAAGTCCTGGCTGGCATGGCAGCTTTTCTCTGTGAAGTCATCTGCTCATTCTATTTCTCAGTTCCTCCAACTCTAGGGTGTGCCCTCACCCGCAAGGCATGGGTTCAATTGTGTTCCCCTCTCCAAATTCCCCCGTACCTCCGAATGTAACCTTATTTGGACATAGGGTCATTGCAGATGTAATTAGTTAAGATGAGGTCATTAGGGTGGGCCCTAATCCAGTATGACTTGTATCTTTATAAAAAGCTGAAATTTCGACACAGAGAAACATGCATAGAAGGAAGGCAGCCACCTACTAGCTAAGGAGAGGGGCCTGGAACAGATCCTTCCCTCACAGCCCTCAGAAGGAACCAACACTGCTGACCCCTAGATTTCAGACTTCTAGCCTCTAGACCTGGGAGAGAATACATTTCTGTTGTTTAAGTGACTCAGCTGGTGGCCCCAGGAAACTAATACAGCCTGCAATGGCTCCTACACCACACCCACATTCCAGACGGAGAAAGGAAAGGGGCAAGCTTGCCTTTATCTTTAAGCACCCAACCTGGAATTTGCATACATCTCTTCTGACCATGCTCAGAAATCAACTTGTGGTTTCCCCACCACCACCCCCGACCCCGGCTGCCTGGGAGACCAGGAAATGTCCTGTGCACAAGGAAAATGCTTCTTATCGTGGAAGAAAGGGAGAATAGATATTGGGGGCATTTGCAGATTCCTGGCACCGAATAGTACAAATATTTTCAGATGCCAGTAGCAGGAAACCCTGCCTAAGGTAAACAGTTAGGAAATTCACCATCTCACAGGACTTGACTTCAAGTCCAGAGGCAGGGGGAGCGCAGGGGAGGTGCCCCAAGATTCGGTTCCGTCCTCTGCTGTTTCCGTGGCTCTGCCCTATGTAGGCTGCTGGCTTCCTCCTCAGGCTGGAAAGTCAGATGGCTGGTGGTATCAGTCAGGGTCAAACCAGAAAACAGGAATCTCAAGTATTTGACATGGAGGGAATTGGTTACCCAGGTGAGGGAAGTGCTAAGAAGATAACAGGGCTTAGAGCTTAGCCATGGTTCCTCCCAGGATTGGGGACGGAGGGATGAGATGAGCTGGAGTCGCTCAGCAGAAGCTGGGCCCTATCCAGGCCAGTTCCGTGGGAGCCATGGAGGAGGTGCAGGGGAGAGATACCCTGGTTTCTCTCTTCCTCCTGCACTCCCATCTCCACCAGTGCCTCCCATTGGCTGAACCCAGCTGGAAACCAGCTGTCATGGGTGCCTGGGAAACCCAGCCTGCAGGAGTCAGTCCCCCCATTCCTGGGCCCAACGGGGATGCAGTGAGGAATTATCCTAAGGCTGGAGCTTCCCTGGGAGGGGAAGAGAGGGCAGAGATGAGACCCGTGACCTCTGCGGAGCAGGTGCCCCAGAGTGACAGGGGCCTTTGAAGGGTTTGTAACAAGAGAACAACACGGGAATTCCCTGGCATCCAGTGGTTAGGACTTGGCACTTTCACTGTCAGGGTCCGGGTTTGATCCCTGGTCGGGGATCAAAGTCTGGGAGCCAGGGCAGCCTCGCCCTGCGTCACATTGGAACCCTCCAGCCCAAGAGGTAATCTCTCAAGTTACCAGCAGGGAGTGCCAGAGAGCCATGACTGTCTCTTCAGGTTTTTTCCTAGTAGGTTGCCTGGTTTGTGTAAGGGTGTGTTTGTCTCTGGCTGTGTTTGAGGGAGAGGACAGGTCTCAGAGTTTCCTCATGGAAGTTTAGCTGAGTGTGATGAATGCACTCACCACCAATTCTAGGCACAGCCTCACTCAGGCTCCAATGTCCAGACACAGCATTGGTGCTCAGTTCACGTCAGATGAATGGATAAGTAAACGGATGCGTGCACGCACGGATGCATGGATGGATTACTGGGGGAATGAAGAGAGATACGATGACCCAAGAGAAAAATGATAAAAAGAGAAGAATTGGAAAGAAGGGTGGACAGCAGACAGACCAGTGTAGAATCGCGGGGGGCGGGGGGAGAGAAATGCAAGGAAGGTGTGTGGCAGGGAGGGGCCAACGGGAGGTGAGTGAAGGGGGCAGTGCTAAATCTACCAGCCTCGAGGCCTGGGCCTGATGTGTCTCTTTTTCCAGATGCTGCCCATTGCTGCCACTGCAATGCTCCGCATCTTTCTAGGCCAGTTGGGACTGGCGCCTTCCTAAGGAAGGCCTCCCTGAGCCCACGGTTGGCAAGTCCCTCTTGCCTCTACGCTGCCGCGTCTGGGGGCTTCTGCTGGGACCCCTCTGGTCTGTCTGGCTAACATATGGGTAGCAGAGTCGGATGGACCCAGGTTTGGTTTGAATTCAAGCTCAACCACTGTTGTGTGACCTTGACCAAGATATCTGACCTCTCTGCACCTGGGTTTCCTCAGCTGGGGTACTACCAGTTGCTCCCTCACAGGGATTTTCTTTGATAATTTGAGCAGGCAGGACACTTAGCATGGGGCTTGGCCCTTAGGGAGCACTGAAGAGAAGGTGACAATTATTGCCTTTGCATTCCAGAGAGTCCCAACCTCAAATGGTCTGTTCTGTCATCAAGTTGTTGACCTTGATTTGGGGTTCAGGAGACGGTGTCATCAAAATGAATAGCGAACACCGCTGGCCAATGTGCGTAAGCTCCCTGAAAACACTTCTCTCTACGTAAATCATTTTTTGACAGGTAAAAGAATATTTATTTCAGTGTTGCTCGAAATAACCAAACATAATTGGAAACAAGCTAAATGTATATCGAGAGGAGAGCAGATGAATCGTGGCATATTTGTAGAAAGCAGCACTAAAGATTGAAAATTATGGAACTCGAGTTCCATGTATCGATATGGCTAGATCTCAGAAGCATTTCATTGAGTAAAAAGGCAAATTACAGGCTTCCCTGGTGGTGCAGTGGTTGAGAGTCCGCCTGCCGATGCAGGGGACACAGGTTCATGCCCTGGTCCTGGAAGATCCCACATGCCGCGGAGCGGCTGGGCCTGTGAGCCATGGCCGCTGAGCCTGCGCGTCCGCAGCAACGGGAGAGGCCACAACAATGAGAGGCCCGCGTACTGGAAAAAAAAAAAAAAGGCAAATTACAGAAAAATGTATTCAGTATAATACCATAATATACATAGCATTTGAAAACAGGCAAATCAGTAATATTCGGGATAGCAACGTGTAGGAACGGGATAAACACGATAGCAAAGATCATCAGGGATCCGGACAGTGACACCCTCCAAGCAGGGAGGGAGTAGGGTTGGCCAGGGCTTCAGGTGGCTTCGACTGTGTCTGTAAGCTGGACTTAACTTTTAGTTCCTTGAATATGGTTTGAGACCAAGACCATCTCTGCTTTGGTCTCCACAACAAATACATTGAAGAAACTGAGCTCATGGAGGCGGGTAAAGTGCCCCCCACTTACCCAGCCTCCGAGAGGCAGAGCTGGGGACTGAACCCAGGTCTCCTGACCCCAGCTGTCCTCCCTGCACATGCAGGCTGCTCCATGTTTACTGAACAGCTGGCAGTGGCCTCAGGGACAAAGGAGGTGCTGAGGAGCTGGGGCAGAGCCGCTGAGCTCTGCAGGCTGGGCAAGCAAAGTGGGCTCTGGCCCACTGGACTCAGGACTCAGCCTAGGCCTGGTAGTGGCCTGGGCCCAGGCCAAGCCTAGGGGAGGTTTCCTGCCTTCCGGCCTGTTTCCTGGTGCTCTCCCAGTGGGTCAGAGGTTAGGGCTGGAGCCAGTCTTGGGCAGGGTCTGTAGCAGGAAGTGGAGACCCGTAAGCCTCCAAGCTGGCTCTTCTCCTGTTCCCACAGCCGTGCTCACCTCCCACCCCAGTGCAGGCACCCCAGGGGTACAGGCAAGAGGATGGACACCCAGTGAGCTCCAGTACTGAGGAGACCCCAGGCTTCCCCACAGTGGACCCCAACCACAGACTCCAAATCCTTCAGGGGCCTGGTGGTCATTCATTCTGTCCTTCCTTCCTTCATTCAGACAACTCACTAAATACAGGGGCCTGTGCTGGGCGCCAGGGAGACAGGGGTGAGGAGACAGCTCCTACCCTCCAGGGGTTCAGTGTCCGCTCGGGAGGTCAGACATGTAAATAGATAAGCACCTAACAGACATTCAATACGTATTTGGACTGAAGTAAATGAAAACCGTCTAAGAAAATATCAGCACGGGAAGGGCTGCTAGAGTCTGGCCCCTGTGGCCTGGAGGAAGGCTGTAACTTGCTCAAGTCACAGGGTGGTCCAATGGCGTAACTGAAGCCAAGACCTAGGACTCCAGATTCCATCCAGGGCCCTTTCTGCGACATCCCATCCCTGCTTTTTTTTTTTTTAAGTTGTTAATTGCGAAATATTTCAAGCATACAGAAAAGTTTAAAGAATAGTACTATGCCCCTTGGGAACCCACCACCAAGCTTTGCCGCATCTTCCCAGTGGTCCCTGGCAACTCCCATCCCAGCCTGAACCAGATCCTCTCCTTGACTCCTGGGACATGTTTCTTTTGTGGGCTCCATGTAAGAGCTTTTTTCAAAAAGGGGCTGTGAGTTGTTTTCTGATACCAACCAATGGTCCAATTCTCTGACACCCACTGGTTACTCAATAATTCAATTCGTTTCTAGCACTATCTCCCCGGTATGAGCACCGGATCCCACAAGTAACAGGGCTCAGTTCCACTTCAGACACCAGTGGCTGGTGGCCAGGGGCTACCCCTGTACTTTTTTTTTTTTTTTTTGGCCACACTGTGCCGCTTGCAGGATCTTAGTTCCCTGACCAGGGATCCAACCCGGGCCCCTGGCAGTGAAAGCGCTGAGTCCTAACCACTGGACCGCCAGGGAATTCCCTACCCTTATACTTCTGAGCTAACCATCCATAAGTTGGGGGTTCCCCCCACCCCCTCCTCAGGTGTAATTTGCTAGAATGGCCTGCGGAACTCAAGACCTTACTCATGTGTACCAGTTTATTAGAAAGGAGTCCAATGAACATGGAGATGAAGACATACATAAGGCAAGGTCTGGAAGGGTCCTGAGAACACGCGGTAAAGACTCATGGATGCCATTAATGAGAACGACAGGCCTGGAACGGGCTTCAGAGACCATTCAGTCCCACTGTCTCCTTTCCATTTGGGCAAACTGAGGCCCAGGTCATTCGGCACATTAAGAACACAGCTTGGGGACTTCCCTGGTGGCACAGTGGTGAAGAATCCACCTGCCAATGCAGGGGACACGGGTTCGAGCCCTGGTCCGGGAAGATCCCACGTGCCGCGGAGCAACTAAGCCCGTGTGCCACAACTACTGAGCCTGCACTCTAGAGCCCGTGCGCCGCAACTACTGAGCCTATGTGCCGCGACTACTGAAGCCCGCGTGCCTACAGCCCGTGCTCCACAACAAGAGAAGCCACCTCAATGAGAAGCCCGCGCACCGCAACGAAGAGTAACCCCCGCTCTCTACAACTAGAGAAAGCCCGCACGCAGCAACGAAGACCCAACGCAGCCAAAAATAAATACATAAAATAAATATATTTATAAAAAAAAGAACACAGCTGGGCTTAGAACCCAATTTCCTCATCTGTCAAATATCGAACAGCCAAGATTTATTGAGAGTTTACAACACACCGAGGGATCAACCCTGTGGGGCAGGTATTCTTTCTATCCCAGCTTGCAGATGAGGCAGTTGAGGCTCAGACAAGGGAGGTAACTTCCCCAAAGGTCCTATGTCTGGTAGAACGTGCGCAAAGCAGAGTCTCAGTGCTGAGTTCCTCTCTGGGAAGACAAAGGCTCTACCTCACAATGTTATTGAAAGGATCTAGTCACCCAAAGCATATTTACAGGAAGGGAAACATTGTCACCCGCTGCTCCACACTTAGTGGGGGCGGCAGGAGGAAAGCACCCTCACGTGGAAGGTGGCCTCCCCCACCCCACCCCAGGTGAGATTCAAAGGAGCAACTTTGTACGGTCAACCAAGAACCGGAAATGTCGGCTTTGACGTCAGCAGTCCGAGGAGGGGGAGCCCTGGGGGGGCGAGTGCCTCAGAAGAGGACGGCGGGGAGAGGAGCTGAGATGGAGAAGGGCTTCCCGAGAGCTCCATGGTGGGCGGCCCGGGCCCGAGGACAAAGGAGGAGAGGAGACATGAAGAGCTGAGCGGTGGCCGTTTATTCTATGTCGGGCTGTTTTCTGTCCTATGCTGAGTGTTGTCAACCGCTGGCAGCCTGCGCCTCAGTCAGGTCTGTCATAGGTGGTTTGGGGCGCAGGTGAGGAGGGAGTCGTGATCACCGTGGCGGAGGAAGGGTGCAGCTTTGCTGAGAGATGATGGCAGTCACAGAAGAGGGGGCTGAGAATTGGTCCAGAAGCAGAGATTCAGAGTGAAGGGTGACAAGAGACCATAACAGCCCCCTGGGGGCCTCAGAAAGAGTGAGGAAGGCTCTGAACTTCCCATGGTACATGGAATGGACCTTTGAGCTATTTTATGTGATTATTAAAGGAAAAGGTAACCCCAGAAACCTGGAGGGCTGTGGGGTCCACCTGTTATATGCGGAAAACCCTTAGCGCAGTGTCTCCACTCAGGAATTGCTTAATAAATGGCAACCGCAGTGATGGCCCTGGAGGTAGCAGGTGCAACGTTTAGTGGGCAGACCTGAGCCAGATTGCTTGGGTTCACGTCTTGACCATGTTCTTTTAGGTGAGTTAGTTCACCTCCGCCCTTCAGTTTCTTATCTAAAAAATGGAGATGCTGTTAACATCTACCTTGTAAGGTTGTAATGGGAAGTAAATGAGCGAATACATATAAAGCACTCAGCACAGTGTAGTAGTCAGGGTTCTCCAGAGAAACAGAATCAATAGGAAATATACGGAGATATATATATATACATGTATTTCTTAGTCATATGTGTGTGTGTGTGTGTGTGTGTGTGTGTGTGTGTGTGTCTTTGTATTTGGGCTGCTATTACAAAAATACCATAGACTGGGTGGCTTAAATAACATTTATTTTTCACCGTTATAGAGGCTGGGAAGTCCAAGATCAAGGCACCAGCAGACTCAGTGTCTAGTGAGAGCTCACTTCCTGGGTCAGAGATGGCTGTCTTTTCACTGCATTCCCAAATGGCACAGGGACAAGGATGCTCTCTGGGGTCTCTTTTATAAGGGCACTAATCCCATGTATGAAGGCTTTCCCCTCAGTGGCCTAATCACCTCCCAAAGGCCCCCACCTCTAAATCCCATCACGTTGGGGATTAGGTTTCCACATACAAATTTGAGGGGGGGACACAAACTTTTATATATACACATACACACACATACGTATAGCAACATATATAGTACAATGTTATGTAATACTATATACTATAGTATATGTTGTATATATATGTACATATGCTATATTTTTTGTATTTATATATACATACATATATTTATTTATTATTAGGTATTGGCTCACGCAGTTATGCAAGGCTGGGAAGTCACATGATCCCCTGTCTGCAAGCTGGAGACCCAGAAATCTGGTGGTATAGTTCAAAGGCCTAAGAACTAGATAGCTAATGGTGTAGACTCCAGCCTAAGTCTGACGGTCTGAGGACCAGGAGAACCGAGGCCAGAAGATGGATGTCCCAGTTCAACTAGTCAGTCAGAGAATGAATTCAACCTTCCTCTGCCTTTTTGTTCTACTCAGGCCCTCAACAGATTAGATGGTGCCCATCCACAAGCAGAGGCCGGTCTGCTTTACTCAGTCCACCAACCCACATGCTAATATCGTCCAGAAACACACCCTCACAGACACACCCAAGAGGTAATGTTTAACCAGGTATCTGGGCATCCCATGGCCCAGTCTAGTCAATGCATAAAATTACACACAGCAGCTGGGACCCAGGAAGCATTCGTTACATGTGGATCATTATTATTGTGGTTTTATGGGTAAGGAAACAGAGGTTCAAAAAGTTAAATCTGGATAAACAACAAGGTCCTACTGTATAGCACAGGGAACTATATTCAGTACCCTGTAACAAACCATAATGGAAAAGAATATAGAAGAAAAATAATGTATATATGTATAACTAAATCACTTTGCTGTACAGCAGATATTAACACAACATTGTAAATCACCTATACTCCAATTTCTTAAAAAAAGATTAAGTCATTTGGCCATAGTGACATGGCTTCAGCGGTGTGCTGGTGACCTAGGGGCTCAAAAAAGAAAGAACCCAACCCAAAAAACCCCTGATTTGTTGCATTTGCCAATTCCTGTGGTATAAATGTTCCTGCCATGGTTGATTTCAAGCTACCGATGGTTTAACAAGGAGTTCACCAGATTCTAGAATATTTCAGAATTGGCTTTTGTGAGCCAGTATGAGCTGAATCCCACGTACCACTATAGCACACTGTGCCTGCAACATGGGGGCATTTAGCTATTATTAGCTAATAACATTAGCTATTTTTTTTTCATGTATTTTATTATTTATTTATTGGCTGTGTTGGGTCTTTGTTGCTATGTGCGGGCTTTCTCTAGTTGCAGCGAGCAGGGGCTACTCTTTGTTGCGGTGTGCGGGCTTCTCATTGCAGTGGCTTCTCTTGTTGCAGAGCATGGGCTCTAGGCACGCGGGCTTCAGTAGTTGTGGCTCATGGGCTCTAGAGCACAGGCTCAGTAGTTGTGGCGCACGGGCCTAGCTGCTCCATGGCATGTGGGATTTTCCCAGACCAGAGCTCGAACCCGTGTGCCCTGCACTGGCAGGCGGATTCTCAACCACTGAGCCACCAGGGAAGCCCCAACATTAGCTATTATTGTAAGTCTGTTGAGCCAGCAATGTTCGCTGGGCACCTTCCTTACCCCCATCTTACAGAAAGGGAGATTGAGGTTCGGACAAGTTCAATACTTACCCGAGGTCACAGCACAGACCAGTTACTTGCTGTCCTGCTTCCCAAGTCCTCTCTCAGCAGGGGTGCGTATAAGGCTGTATATAAGTCTAAACATGACCATCATCCCCAGCCCCCTTAGAGGGAATTTCCCAGGCCGCATAACGATGAGAGTCCTGTCCCCTCCCAGGTTGGCTGCTCTACCTCAAAAGCGCCGAGGCGGCTTGGCGAGAGGGCAGTTCTTGCTGGCTGGGGCTCCTGCCAAGCCACACCTGCCTCAGCGCTCCTGAACTCAGACGTGTCCTGGCTTGCTCCTGCCATACAGGGGTTTAGGGAAGTGCTGCTTTGGCAGCTGGCGAGCAGAGAGCCCATATCCTTGAGGGTGTTAGGGGATGAGTGTGTGTGACTCACCGTGCTTGGGTGGGTGGAAGGCTGTAGCCGGGGGAGGGCCAGAACCCAGCCCAGGAGAGACTTTCAGCCCTGCAGGCAGGCTGGCCCCAAGCCAGATAAGGGCTCAGGTGAGTCACATTGCCAAGAGGCTGGGACAGATGTCCTCCAGGCAGGGTGGGACAATGACAATAGAGTCCCGGCTCTTGGCTCTAGCTGTCTCCCCAGACTGCGATGGACTCACAAGTATGGCTGCTGAGTTGCTGGGTTTGCTCCTGGTCTGTGATGCTTCCAAGTGCCACGTGGCTGAAAGAATAAGGGAACACTCCTCCCACTATCTCAAGGCCAGGGGCAAGGGGTGGGGGGCAATTGCTGTGTGGCAGGAGAGGATTTAATGAGCAGCCTATGCACTAATGGGGCAGGTCCTATGGTCTCTGGAGAAGGGGGCTGTTCCCTCCATTCTTGGGGAGCCCAGGGGAATGAGATGCCCTTGAACTCTTTAAACCTGGGGTGGGGAAAGGACCCCTGTTGGTCTTGGTGGGGCACAGGAGGAGAGAGGGATGTGGGTAGGACTGCAGGGAGGGGCAGTCAGGTGAGAGGGGACAGCGGGAGGGGCAAGGGCTGATGGAAAGCCCATGATTTGCAATTGGTTTGTAAATGCAGCTAAGGAGCCGAGGTTGGAGGCGGCCCAGATGGGGCAAGGGTGGGGGCCGCTGTGGCTGGAGACCGTGTGGAGAGGGGCACCCCACCAACGAGGACATCCGTCCTGCAGTGCTAGGGAGGGAGAGGCAGCTGGCCTTGGCTGGGGGATGGAGGAAGGGGGCTGGACCCCTCCCCAAACCTCTCAGTTCATAGGGTCACTTACTGAGTCCTCACTGAGTGAGTGGGTGACCCACCCTCTTCCTCGCTTAGTGCTTAAGCCCGTAGGCTCTGGGGCCAAAACATCGGGTTTTAATTCTGGCTGCTGGGTGAGCTTGGGTAAGTCTCTTGCTCTCTCTGAGCCTCAGTGACTTCATCTTGAAAGCAAAATACCTACCTCCTAGGGGTGCTGCGAGGATTAAATGAGAGGGTGAATGTGGGACCCTGGTACTGACAATGTCAGGCGCTTTGGCACATAACAGGTGCTCTACCAGGTCAGTCTCTCAGGGGTGGTCCTGGGCAGGAGGTGGGGTAGGCAGCTCCCCATCACCCTCCCTCCTGTGTCCCTGGGCTTGGAGTCAGCTGGACCCCTGCCGGCAGGCCTGACTCCAGGCTGGGCCCTGAGAGCCCAGGACCTAAGGCCAGAACCACACCTCCCCTCACGGGAGAAGGGGGCTTTTAGTCTCCTTGACCCAATTCTGGCCTCCCAGACTCTCCTGGTTCGGAAGGCCTCTGTGGCCCCCAGAGGACCTCAGGATCCCCTGGATTTGGGGAGGCCGGAGAGAGACATTCCTGATCTTATGGGACACAGCCTGGCTTTCTGGGAAGATGGAGGAATAGCACATTCCTCCTGAAATAATTGTCCTGGAGCTATTTCCAGAGGCTCTTAATGCCCAGGCCAGAAATGGCCAGTGATCTCGGCGCCTGGGTACCTTCAGGACATAGGCGTAGAGGTCCAGCCCTCTTGCTGGCCGCCTGCCTGCCTGCCCGGCCCCCGGCCCAGAACAGAAGCAGGCCTGGCTGAGGCCCCACAAGGGAACGGTTGCCACTGCTTCCCTGGCCCACTGAGCTTCCCTACACCCCTCTTCCTCCTTCTCCGGGGTCCCTCTGAGCCCTCCCCTTGGCTCCCTGTTTCAGGGGCTGTAACCACCCCATCCCAGGGCAAAAGGCCCTTCGCGGCTGGGGAATGTCCAGTGGAGGCTTCTGTGTATATGTGCTTTGTGATCTTGTATCTGATCATTAGGAAACATCAGATAAACCCAAATTGGAGAACATTCTCCAAAACAATTTGCCTGTGCTCTTCAAAGCTATCGATGTCATAAGAGACAAAGACTGAGGAACTTCCAGGTTGAAGGAGACCAGAGAGACCTGAAAACTAAAGGCAAGCCTGATTGTGAATTGGCTCCTGGATTGGAGATACAACTGCCATGGAGAACGTCGGAGGGAATAATCATCGGTAAATTGTGGACAGTGTATTAGCTAACAGTGCTGTATCACTGTTAACTATCCTGTATTTGATAACTGGATATGTAAGAAAATGTCCTTGTTCTCCCAGCTTGTAGGAGATACACGCTGAAGTAAAGGTGTATTCAAGAGTAAAGGCTGCCATTATCTGCACCTTACTCTCAAAATAATAATAATGTGTGTGTGTGGTGATAAATGTGGCAAAATATTAATAATTCGTAGATTCGAATGAAGAGTATATGGGAGTTCATTATCTTGTAAGTTTTCAGTAAGTTTGAAAATTTTTGAAAAAGTTTGAAATTTTCAAAGTGTATTTTCAATACTTGCGGGAAGGAAATGATGGAGGGCAAATACCATGAAATCTCAAAGGGGGATCTTGTTCATTCATTCAACGGATATGTCCAAGATGCTCCTTATGGACCAGGACCCAGTGGGGTGGGGGGCACAGGAGCTCTGAAAGGAATCCTCAGGCTCTAGCCCACCACCCAGTAGGGACCCAACACGGGGTTGCTGACTGCGTGAGGACCAGGCAAGAAGGGAGGAAAGACAGTGCTGTTACGTTATGGGTCACTCAAAGGGACAGCACTTTAGGGAGACTTGATAAATGTTTGCTGACCCAACGAGAAAAGAAAATTGATGCTGACCACAGCCAACGAGAGTTATATCAGGCCCGGCACGGAACTTCCTGACTCTCAGCATAATTAAACACTAGAAAAACAACAGGGAACACTGGAAAAAGTCCACCCTAGCCTCACTTTAAAAATAGGGCCCATCTGTCATGGAGAGCTTAACGTGGTACTTGCCCTGAGGCAGGGGCCTGACCAGGATGACCCCTGGAGGCCTCTCCCAGCTCCAGGATTCCATGATTGTATGACATGGCCAGCAGTCTGGAGTAGCGGCCTGAGGGTGTTCCCCAGCAGAGGGCTGAGTCAGGCTAAGTCGTCTACCCCCTGAAGGTAGAGTGAGAGTGGGAGAGGGCGCTTAGGGCAGGTGGGACCAGGCAGCCAGGAAGGGAAGGGAAGGGCGGCCTTGGGGACCAGCCCTCAGCCACCTCCCATATTTCTGGAGGAGGAGATGGGGTGGGGGGGACTGGGGATGGAAGAGGCGAGAGTCTGGACATTCCACGCAATTCAGACCCAATGGACAAGGGCAGCTGAAGGGCCCTGGGCTGGGAGAGGGGCAGGCAGCTGTTTTCCGGGTGGGACAGGCTCAAATACTGCTCCGTTCTCACTAGGCAGAAGTGGAAAATTAGCATCAAGCCGGCGGTAGTGGGGGAGAGAAATCAGAACCTTCCTTCTGGTAAGGGGGACTACTGGGGACCTGAGGGACAATGGGAATGGGGGTGGGGCTCCACTGCCCAGGCAGGCCCAGGGACAGGAGGCGGGGTTAAATGGACTGGAGCCTGGTCAGGCCCTAGTCCCTGTGAGGTGCCCACTTTTAGACCAGGAGGAGTAGGAATCCCAAAGCCCACTTCTCTTGTGGGTGGATGAGGAGCTCCCTACTGTCAGAGAGGATGAAGACCAAATATCCTGGAAGGTTCTGTCTCACAAGCCCAGCCCCATTAGTAGACTTACAGCACCACCTTGCCCCCGCTTCCTCAACTTGGGGTTCATAGAGTCAAGATGATCTCAGGTACAGGGTTAACAAGCATTCCTCTCCATCTGGTTTTCCCCATCAGTGCCCCCGTCCAGGCAGACAGGACAACAGGTGTGGTGAGAATTCTTCCTCAGTAGACTGAGGTGGGGGGGGGCAAAGTCACCCCGACAATGTGGCATTGTCTCTTAAGGGTCATCAGACACGCTCAAGATAGTATCTTGGCCCCCACCACTTACAAGCTGTGTTATCTGAGGCAAGTCACGTCATCTCTCTGAGCCTCAGTTTCCCCACCTGTCAAATAGGAATAGAACAGTAACTACCTCCTAGATTTGTAGTGAGACTTACAATGTAAGGCACAAGCAAAGGGCTGGGCAAAGAGAGAGGGCATGTATCACATCGCTTCCAAGATATATTTTTTAGTATGAGGGTGCATTGAGTAGTGGATGGTTAGCTATTTGATATTACCTCCAAAGAATGTGTGTCTCAGTACCTGGAATTTCACCATTAGAGATTCAGTCCTTTGCTTTTGTGGTCTCCTAGTGTCCCTGCTTAAAAGGTAAATGGGGGCTTCCTGGGTGGCGCAGTGGTTGAGAGTCCCTCTGCTGATGCAGGGGACACGGGTTCGTGCCCCAGTCCGGGAAGATCCCACATGCCGCGGAGCGGCTGGGCCCGTGAGCCATGGCTGCTGAGCCTGCGCGTCCGGAGTCTGTGCTCCGCAACGGGAGAGGCCACAGCAGTGAGAGGCCCACGTACCGCAAGAAAAAAAAAAAAAAAAGGTAAATGGGAGTTTCAGAATATGGGCTAGAGTTAAAGGAAAACAGAGACTGCCCCACTTTTCCTAGGGGTCCTCTGGCCTCAGTTGTTCTCAGGGTCCTGCCTTCTTCCCCATCTCTTGTCCTCTGTGCTTTCTGAAGAATAGGGTGGCCGTTTTCCAGCTTGAAAATCCCTGGGCCTGGGAGGAGGATGGGAAGAGGAACACCCGGCAAGAAAGCCCAGGGGATGTGGCAAGGAGAGGTGACCCAGCTCTCTCCTCGCCAGGCCCGGGGGACCAGCTTCCAGGTGAATTCTCAGCAGTTCCGCACCACGAAGCTTTGTCTGCCCGACCGGGATGATGCCTGGACGCCAAGTGAGCCGTTCTAACACCTGCAGCCGCTTGAACCATCCCACCAATGTGTCCTTTCTGGCCCGGGCTGGGACTCCAGGCTGGCCCCACAGCCCCAGCGTGACCTGGGCTAACAACCTCAAGTGCTCTCGTACCTGAGTGGCTCAGAGGCAAGCAGCAGCCCTTCAGAGCAGTCTGACAACCCCGGCTCCCCCAGACTTCCAGTGAGGAGAATTTGCATGGGCCGGCCCTACAACTCCAGGTGTGTGGAGACAAGCCACTTGCTGAGTGCCCCAAGGTGGCCAGAAAGCCTGCTTGTCGTGGCAGTCCCCACTGCCTGCTCTGTACAGATCGTCCCTCGGGTCCCTCTGGCCCCACCTCCCTGGACCAACTCATCAGAGGCATCAACTACCTTGACGGATCCACCAATGCCTTCTACACCAACCGCCCTAAGTCATCCCTGAGCCTGCCGAGGCTTGCAGCCAGCTACCTGGCACGCGCTGCCAACTCCATCCACCTGGACCACCTGGACCACCTGGACCACTCCTTCCCCCACAGGTACTCCAACCCCAGCACCAGACTGGCCGCCTCTGACAACTCCTGCGCCAGCACCCGCGTGGTGCCGTCCTCCAGGGCTGTCCATGCTTTGCAGTACGTGGATGGCTCCACCAACCCGAGCTGCCCTCACGGGCCTCCTAGCCGGAACCTCACTCCCATGCTGCCGCAGAAGCCGGGGATAAAGTTGCCTGAGCTCCCTCTCTTCGGCAACGGGATGTTTTCCTTAGGTCATCTGCCCAAGTTCTGGGAAGCAATCCTCTTGGGTTGGAGAGCCCCCGAGCCCATCTCTAAGCCCTGTAGCTGGTGGTGACATCAACACCAGCCGTGAAGTGGGCACACATCCATCAGGCTGCAGTTGTGGAAAGTAAATTGTCTGTGGCAAAATGTACCTTCCAAGCCTCCATTGGGAGTGGTGGTGGGGACAGCCATTTAGATGGGGGGTTAGACACTTGAGGACCTACAGGGCCGGGCAGGTAAAAGTGAATGGGTGAAGGGGGCTGGGTGGTAGTAGGGAGTGGTGGAGACTGTGACTGAGTGGAGAGGGGATACCTCGTCTAAACCCAGCTGTCAAACGGGCGGTTGCCTTTTCAAGAGAAGCCAGGAATCTGATTTTCTATGTGTTAGCAACAAATTTAAAAATATCATGGTGTTTGAGGGCTGAACAAAAGTACTTGCAAGCTGAATGTGAGGCCCACAGATCTGAGTTTGGAATCTCTGATTTACACCTTGAATGAATCACTGGGGAGCTTCTCAGCCTCCCTTAGCCTCTGCTGAGGCTGTTCATTCTCAATCCCTATTCATATTCTTCTTCTTCTTTTTTTTTTTTTTTTAAGAATTGTTATTGGGCTTCCCTGGTGGCGCAGTGGTTGAGAGTCCGCCTGCCGATGCAGGGGACACGGGTTTGCGCCCCCGTCCAGGAAGATCCCACAGGCCACGGACCGTCTGGGCCCGTGAGCCATGGCCGCTGAGCCTGCGCGTCCGGAGCCTGTGCTCCGCAGCGGGAGCGGCCGCAGCAGCGAGAGGCCCGCGTACTGCAAAAAAAAAAAAAAAAAAAAAAAATCAGCTCTTGGGCTTCCCTGGTGGCGCAGTGGTTGAGAGTCCGCCTGCCGATGCAGGAAACGCGGGTTCGTGCCCGTGAGCCATGGCCGCTGAGCCTGCGCGTCCGGAGCCTGTGCTCCGCAGCGGGAGGGGCCGCAGCAGTGAGAGGCCCGCGAACCGCAACAACAAACAAACAAACAAAAAGACTTGTTATTGATTTTAGCACAGCCCCATGTGAGAAGAAAGGTAGAAGTAATAATGATGAGGATGACAGTGATGATAGGAAAGCCTCACAGAACACTGAATATGTGGCAAGTACTGTGCTAAGTACTTTATATATATCTGTTCTTTTAAAGATGTGGTTTTAATGACCAGGGCCCAGGGTAGATGCAGAGCAAAGCTGGACGGCTAGTGTGACATGCGTTGGAACAGGCAACCAGGGATGGGTAGAGGTTGGGGGACAGCCTTTCCTGGGAAATCTCTGAGGAGAGTGGTCTGTCCAGGCCAGGTGAGAGCTGGAAGGGTCAGAATGAGGTGGGAATATCTGGGAAAATGTTCCCTGGGCCGCCGAGGGCTCCACACCTTCAGAGACTCAACTGATTTGGGTGCTGAGGAATCAGGCCCCACAAGGCACCCAGTTATTCACCATCCTTCTGCCTGAGGGACTCTGGAGACCAGATTCCAGATGAGTTTTGCCACCAGCCTGCCGTGAGACCTTAGGGACATCACTTCCCCTCTCCAGGCCTCTCTTTCCCTTTCTGTAACATGAGTGGGGTCCTTTTGATGGTCTCTAAAGGCCCTCGGACTAGAATATTTCTGAGTCTCTCCTCCAAGTCCAAAGCCAGGCCTGGAGCTTCCTGAGCTGAGAACTAAGAGTGCCTGCACCAAAGAATTCAGGCTTCCAGAGTCCTGAGCCATCTTTCCAGGCTGCCCAGGGGCCATTTCAGGCCTCAGGGCCCATTTCTCTGTGGTTCTGAATTTCGGGCCCAGTCCCTTCTTGCTGGAGTTTTCCTTTCTCCTTGGAAATATGAGGGCCAATGGCAACTCAGAATGTGGAATGGGGCTGACCTTGAAATAACACAGAACCTGGAGGTCTACAGATTTCCACGGCTTTTGGAGGTCGCCTGCCATGGCCTAGCCCTGTGACCAGGCAGAGAAGGCAGCAAGCCTGCAATATCCATGAGATTGACACGGTGGCCCCAAGGCAGGAGGAAGGAAGGAGGCACTGAACCCCTGGCCCACTGAATCCACCTCCACTTTTTTTTTTTTTTTTTTGCGGTACGCGGGCCTCTCACTGTTGTGGCCTCTCCCGTTGCGGAGCACAGGCTCCGGACGCGCAGGCTCAGTGGCCATGGCTCACGGGCCTAGCCGCTCCGCGGCATGTGAGATCTTCCTGGACCAGGGCACGAACCTGTGTCCCCTGCATCGGCAGGTGGACTCTCAACAACTGCGCCACCAGGGACGCCCTCACCTCCACTTTTATTCCATCTCTGAGGACTGGGGAGATCCTCCCTGGGTCCAAAGCTCATCAGTGCAGCACACTCTTTATTCTGTCACTTGCACCCCTTGCCTCCCCAGGGAGAAGACTTTGGCCTTTGTCTGGTGGGTACTCAGGCCCCTAGTGACCCATTGCCCAGGCGAACATTCACAGGAACACAGCTTGTTGGGGTCCATTTTGGCCCAGCTCAAGAGATAGTTCAAGAGTGTCCTGTTTCCTAAACACTCTCTCTGGCCACTCAAGACATCCCCTGCTTACTCTAGGCACATGTTTGCATTCGAGTCCACCTTGACTCTCCTGGAGAGGCCTACTTTCAAAACAGTCCAATTTCCCCTAATCAGAGAATCAGACCCTTGACCAGAACACTGCTCTCGGGGTCTCCAGTATCTAGCCCAGTTCTGGCTCACGAGAGGAGCTCAGTTATTACACTGATGTTGATTACAAGCTCTCGTGCCCAATAGGTGCTCAGTAACCTTAACTATTATTACCTTAAGAATAATCACAGGGTTTCCCTGGTGGTGCAGTGGTTAGGAATCCGCCTGCCAATTCAGGGGACACAGGTTCGAGCCCTGGTCCAGGAATATCCCACATGCCGCGGAGCAACTAAGCCCGTGCACCACAACTACTGAGCCTGCGCTATAGAGCCCGTGAGCCATAACTACTGAGCCCATGTGCTACAATTACTGAAGCCCACGCGCCTAGAGTCCGTGCTCTGAAATAAGAGAAGCCACCTCAATGAGAAGCCCGCGCACTGCAACTAAAAGTAGCCTCCACTCGCCGCAACTAGAGAAAGCCCACGCACAGCAACAAAGACCCAATGCAGCCAAAAATAAATACATAAATAAATTTATTTAAAAAAAAAGAAGAATCACAGTGTCTCACACACAATGAATATTCAATAACTAATAATATTAAGCATGACAGCCAACATTAAATATACTCCAGGCATTGTTTTAAGTGCTTTGTGTGTATTAACGCAATCATCTCATCAATCCTTTAAGAAAGGATTGTCCCTATTGTATAGATGAGGAAACTGAGGCACAGAGCGGTCAGGAACAAATGATTATGATGAAGATGGTTACAGTTATAGAACACAGTGGCTCTCCAGAAGAACGGTTTGAGGGAATTCCCTGGTGGTCCAGTGGTTAGGACTCGACACTCTTACAGCCGGGGCCCGAGTTCTATCCCTGGTCAGGGAACTAAGATCCCTCAACCCCCCCGCAGCATAGCCAAAAAAAAGAGGTTGAGATTTTCATTATAGAGTACTATGTGCAGAGCAGGCACTCAGTGATAATAATTATCTTCATGATTACAACATCTTGCACGTAGTAGGTGCTCAGTGAATGATAGATGTCAGTGCAGAGCTCTGTACATAGCGAGTGCTCAAGTTTGAAGACTGAGGATTAGATTGCACCCAAAAGGGACAGGATCCCTGCGCTGCCCTAACTCTTACTCAGGGTAGAAACTCACTACACGTGATTCTCTCCCACCAGTCACTCAGCCCAAGTCCAGAGAAGGTTCTTAGTTAGAGAAGGCCCTCTGCTCTGTGTGGCCATGCAGAGGTCACAGGAAGTCCCCCATGTCCACTGTTCAAGCCATGCATCTGCAGGGTCCATGTAAACAGGAAGCAGCACACCGGCTGCAAAACAATGCCAGAGGCTGCTGTGATGTCCATCTTGTGTTACAGAAGCAGCTTACGTGTCCCTGCAGCTGAGGGTGGCCGGGGAAAGTCCTTCACGCCTGCAGACGTATGTCACTGTTATTGAGCACCCACACTGTGTGTCAGGCATGCTGCCAAGGCCTGAAACATAGGCTCACAGCCCTCTGCTCCTTGCGAGGCTAGGTTCTAGTACCCATTTTACAGAGGGGTAAACTGAGGCAGCTGGTAAATAGCAGAGCTGGGATTCTACCCCAGGGCTCTGCCCCTCAACCAGTGCCCTTTCTATCCAAAGTGCAGTTTCTTTCTCAGTATTTATTGAACAGATTCCAAGAGAAAGAGGGGTAAATCTTGGCCTCAAAATATGCAGAAATTTAGACAAAGCAAGGATGGTATTTAAACCTGGAGGTTCGGGCTGCCCCCAACACCAGTGTTCTGATCAGGGCAGCATTAACCTCAAATACATTCTTCCCAGGAAATAATAAACAAAAGGAGAAATTCCCTCAAAGCCCACCTGTGGTCTCAATTACCCAATCCACTGGTCCGTGTGGCCTTTGGTAACACTGAGTATAGGTGCATGACATTAGAATTCCTTTTGTGTATTTAAAACAATCTGGGGGACTTCCCTCGTGGCTCAGTGGTTAAGAATCTGCCTGCCAATGCAGGGGACATGGGTTTGAGCCCTGGTCCGGGAAGATCCCACATGCCGCGGAGCAACTAAGCCCGTGCGCCACAACTACTGAGCCTGCGCTCTAGAGCCCAAGAGCCACAACTACTGAAGCCGCATGCCTAGAGTCCGTGCTCTGCAACAAGAGAAGCCACCACAATGAGAAGTCCATGCACTGCAACAAATAGTAGCCCCTGCTTGCAGCAACTAGAGAAAGCCCGCGCACAGCAACAAAGACCCAACGCGGCCAAAAATAAATAAATAAATTTATTAAAAAACCCCAGTCTGATATGGCCCTTTTCAAACAGTTAATCTGATATCATGATTCTAAGATTCTAGGAAATATACACAGCTTTTTGTGTTACCAACGTGTGTGTTGCCGAGACACACTCATCCTATTCCTGACCTTCACCATACCCTAAACTTTCCTCATCTCTGGACCTAACCCCCTCAGCCTTCGCCCACCTCACCCCCCTTCCTGAGGCCCACTTTATCTCTTCTGCCAGCACGCGACTGGTGCTGCTTGCTCTACAGAGGAAACAGAAAACGGGGGGTGTGTGACACCCTCCCCACTAGTTGCATCCACACGGCCCCCTTTTAAGCAGAGATCTCAAGAGAGGCAGAGCCTCAGATGTGTGCTCTGCCCGAGTGGGTACCACCATTTTTGGCAAACTCTTTTCACAGCCTCCTGAGCCCCTCCCAACAGGGCAGGAATTTCTCATGAACAATTGAACAAAGCCGGGAACTCGAGGGAGAAGGCACAGGACATTCCAGAAGGATTTCTCTCGAGCTCCAAAAGACAACATGTGGGAACACTGCAGAAGGCTCATAGCCTAGCAAAGAAAAGCATGAAAGGGACGGAAAGTCTGCCCAGTAGGAAGGGCAGTGCAGGCTGGAGGAAGGAACAAGGGGTTGGGGGTCAGGAGGTCTGAGTGGGAGGTCTGCCTCTGTCACTCGTGACCCTGCGGAAGCCACCCCACCTCTCTGGCCTCAGGTTTGTGGTCCTGAAAAACTGAGGGAACTATAAAAATAAACCCACAGTTGCATACATATCAGCTCAGAGCAATGCTTTATGAATCACAGAGACCTGGAGGCAGCCCAAATACCCAAAGACAGGATAGGGCTAATGAATATCGGTGTGGTGATGAGACCTGACACCAAATAATTATTAGAAATATTGGGACTTCCCTGGTGGCGCAGTGGATAAGACTCCATGCTCCCAACGCAGGGGCCCGGGTTCGATCCTTGGTCAGGGAACTAGATCCCACATGCATGCCGCAACTAAGAGTTCTCACGCCGTAACTGAGGAACCCGCCTGCCGCAACTAAAACCCAGCACAACCAAATAAATAAATAAATTTTTTTTAAAGAAATATTACGTGCAAAGTCAACACGACTGCTATTCAGAGTCGCTGGCCCACAAACTGTTAACGATTACCAACTGCAATGAAGAGCTCGTACCAGAATGTAAATCCATGAGCTGCTTCCAAAACGGACCAAGTATTCCAAGAAAAAAATAGTGTCAGCTGAGCTAAACAGAGTGCTTACTGACACAGTTGATTTACGCTCTGAGCAAACTTCTTATCTCATCTCGGACTGGTAATACACCGTTTGGGCACTGGTCCACAGAGCCATTTTTAAGTAGCCCTGGTCTTGACTGACACATAGAACTGTGTTTATGAAAATGTTAAGTGAGAAAAACAAGACAGGAAATTGTCAGCATGTGCTAATCACAGGAGGTAAAATGCCCATGTGTGCAGTGACAAAGGAAGGAAACTGAGCATTTATGGAGCTCCAACTACGGCCCCCACACAGACGTCTTCTAGAGCTGAAGCAGGGGTGTGTGGGCCGGAATGTGAGGGGCTGTATGGAGGCCATGAGTACTCCAGCCTGGATGGAGGGGAGTGGTGGCGGTGTGAGGGGCTCGAGTGACAAATTCCAACTACAGAGACCATTTATGGTCAGCTCCTGGAGTCAGGGGCAGTATTTGCCAAGTGTGTTATGAGAAACACCAGTCTTGTGAGATGTTAAAAGGTTTTTCCAAAAAACAACTGGGTTCCATTCTTGAATATGTTGAGGAATGCTGGGTTAAGCAGAGTTGGACAGGCGACTTTACTGGAGGCCTGCTCAGAAACTTTCCTGTGCTGGTGTCCCTCGAGATGGCCAAAGTGTGGGAAAGAGTACAGAGTTCCCAAACTTCTTGACCAGGGAACCCCCTTTCCAAGGAGCATGTCAGAGGGCAGGTGATCTGTGAGGCCCCAAGGTGGAAGCTCAGCAAGAAAGCACTTGATAATGACGAGGGGTGTTGGGGAAACACTAGGAGGGGTTGAGAATGTGGGTTCTAGAGTCAGACAGACATGGACATGAATCCTGGCTCCATCACGGCTCCTGGCACTGACTGTGTGATGTAGGCAAGCCACTTCATCCCCTGGGCCTCAGTTTCCTTGTCTGAAAAGGGTGGTAATAAAATACACTCACTTGCCTACTGCCTAGGACTGTGATCAAGTGAGATTCAATGTTGATCAGACTGTGAGGGGAGTTTATCTTTGCCCCAAGTACAAACCAGAAAGGGGGCATTTATGCCTTATGCTTTGCTTGAACCAACTTGTTCTTTCATTCAGGTAAAATAATTCAAATGCCAACTTTGCCGGGCACGGTGCCCTTCACGGGGGATACAGTTGGGAACAAGTCAGAAAGCAGGTAGTCACGCTCTCTGCCTTCATTATGCCTCTTCATATTAAATGGTCTTCCAAATTATTGCAATTGTCAAAAATGTTAAGAGGGAGAAGCATGGGGGAGGGAGGTTGTGGGGAAGCATAGTGAGGGACATGATCTAACCTGGGAGGTTGGGAGGCTTCTATGGTGACGTGAGGTTTGAGCTGAATCCTAAAAGAGAGTAGTAGGGTGAAGTGGGGTGGGTATTGGGTGAGAATAGCCCTTAAGGAGAAGGAACCGCATGTGCAAAGACCAGGGTGGGGGAGGCGTGTGGCTGGAGAGTTGGCCAGGATTGCATCTCCCTGCCTTGCATGCTTCCCTCCCTGTCCATGAATTTTCACTGCCTGCTTGGAACTGTGTCCTCCCTCCTCTTCTTCCTCTTCTCCACCTCATCTCCTGGTTCCCTCTCCTCCATCCCACTCCCTTTCACACCAATTTCCTGTTCCATTTTGTTACCCAAGTACATATCCTTGCCCTGCCGGCATCTGTTTTCCCACACAGGCATTGCATCCCTTGTGCATAATAGATGTTTACTTTCATTGTTGAATGAATGCAGGGCCACAGCTAACCTTTGCTCATATTACAAAAGGTACCCCCTCTGGGCAGATGTAACACCACAACAGGATCCCCTTGGCTGCATACCCTTGTTCAGTGAACAACCTGCCCAACCGTCCACTGCAGCCCTGAATGAATAAAGGAATATGAGATGAGTGAGAAGCTCCAAGGCAATGAAAGGGTTTGGAGTAGGAGTGGAAGCCAGTAGAAGTTGAGTCGTGTCAATTTTGTAGTGGCAGACAGGTGACCCACAAACTCTGGCAGACAGGTGACTCAAAAGTCTGTACTCCCCCATCAGACTAGATCAGACTCCTGTTTCTCAGAAGCCAAATTGTTTGGCCGCTCTTGCCTATCCCAACTCTCGTAGTCTCCCCTTATCTAAGGAACCTTGTGTGAGGCTTGAGTTGTTTCTCTCCCAAAGAGTGTGACCAGCACCCAGAGTTATGAGCACATACACTGCAATTATAGATGCCTCCTGGGTTCAGCAAGCGCCTGGAAGGCCTTGCCTCTGCTCCCCTTCTAAGCCATATGAGGAGATAGCCAGGCCCTAGACAAAGCAACTTGAGAACATTTACTAAAGATATCAAGGACAGCAAAATAAAACAGAGCCAGCCAAATCCCTTAGTGGGAAGGAGAGGATGCAGAATAAACAAGGGGATGACCAATCCTCAGGGTAGGTGGAGTTACTCTGGAACTTTCTCGACAGGCCATATTTCCTGCCCTCCACGTCAGCCCAGTTCCTTCCAGTCCAGTAAGCTTTACCATGTCTTTCCTCAACCTCTTTTAGGAAGCAAGACTTATAGCTCAGACTCAGTCTTGACCAAACATCTACAAAGAGTTGCTTGTTCTCCTTTTCCTTTGCTTATGAACAAATCATCCAAGAAGCCAAGGCTCTGGGACTTAAAGGGCCCGAGGTAGGGAACATTGAGGCAGCTCACAAAATGCGATTTGTCAAGGATGCTGACCCTCCACGGACAGGCAAGGCCTTGGAAAAATCCTGCCACCAAGGCTGGCCACCTGTCAACTCTGAAGTCAGTGGAGTTTTGTAGTTTTCCTCATCAGGGAAGTTTGATGAATGCAAGGCTGTACTCCCCCATCAGACTAGAGGTCATTGGGGTTGGGGGCTGCATCTGGCCTTCAGACTGAGAGCGACACTGGGTGCAGGGACTGCTCCTCCATCAGACTGGAGTCCCCTGAGGGAAGAGTTGTGTCTCCCTCTCTAGATTGGGAGCTCACCCAGAAACAGTAATAAGAGAAATGGCTGGAACTTCCGTGGTGGTCCAGTGGTTAAGACTCTGCACTCCCAATGCAGGGGCATGGGTTCCATCCCTGGGCGGGGAACTAAGATCTCGAATGCCGCAGCGCGCACCACCCCTGCCCTGCCACAAAAAAAGAGAGAAAGAAATGGCTATCGCTTATTTAGGGCTTACCATGTGCCCAAAACTGTTCTTTTTAAAAAATAAATGTATTAATTCATTTAAATCCTCATAACAACACTGTGATGGAGGTCTGAACATTATTCTCCTTGTCTAAATGATGAAATGGAGTCATGGAAAGATTGAAAAATCTGTTCAAGATTGCACAGCAAGATGATGGAGGCAGGATCCTCCAGCAGACTGAGAACACCATGAGGACAGGGATTATATCCTCCCTTTTCCCTCCATCATAGTAGGGGTTCACCAAGGGCCAAGATCAGGCATCCCTCCTCTGTCCACCCTACCTCCCTGTCTGGAGCAGAAACAGACCTTATTCAGTGCTGTGTCTGGCATCTGGGCTGGGGCCGGGGAGTTGGCCAAACCACTGTGAATGTAGTTTCTGCCCCTTACAGCTCTGAGCTGGTCCCCTAGATACACCCCACAGGGTGGAGAAGACCCCAGCTTTTGGAGATGGGGCATTTATCTGGGAAGGGAGTCAGGATGCCCGTATTTTCTTAATCCCCCAGGTGCCAGTCAGGATGCCAGTGATTTCCCATCTCCCAGATGGGAGGCTTCAGAGTGCTTGGGAGACTGCAGGCTGGCCCTTATCACAGGGAACATGCCTTCCGGAGCCAGGCCTGGTGCCGCCCAGTGAGCTGGGCATTTCCTTCTGTCCACAGCTCACCTCACTCCTGGCTGCAAACCCTGGTTGTGAGTCTCTGGAACCTAGCAAATCTCACAGGAAACAATGGAAACTTCAGTTTTTATTCTCCTCCATCGTTACTCAGAAAAGGTTTTCCTCTAAGTGACACACACACACTTACACACCCCAGTTTTCTCTCCACCCATCAGCCTGGGCTGCCCTAGAAATTTTCAGGCAGCAAGGAGACCATGGCCTGGGGAGGCCTGGTGGCATGGCTGTGTGTGTTGTCTGTGGGTCTGTGTCATCAGGGACTGGGATTTACCTCCCAAGCATCTGTGATTGGGCTTTGGCAGTGTCTGTTTGTGTCTGGGCCTGGGTGTGTGAGATGGTGCATCTCTGGCAGTGGGGCTGTGATTTATGTGAATCAAAGTTGGTCTGTGAGTGATTTATGTGGAGAATGGTGTGTATCAGGGGTAATTCAGGTTCGTATTGAGTGCCCACTGTGAGGTACTGAGAAAATGTAAAAAAATGCAGGTGCTGTGCGTGTAAGAAATTATGTTCGGGGCTTCCCTGGTGGCGCAGTGGTTGAGAGTCCGCCTGCCGATGCAGGGGACACGGGTTCATGCCCCAGTCCGGGAAGATCCCACATGCCACGGAGCAGCTAGGCCCGTGAGCCATGGCCGCTGAGCCTGCACGTCCGGAGCCTGTGCTCCGCAACGGGAGAGGCCACAACAGTGAGAGGCCCATGTGCCGCAAAAAAAAATTCCAAAAACAACAAAAAAACCCAACACAACAGTGAGAGGCCCGCGTACCGCAAGAAAAAAAAAAAGAAATAAAAAAGAAATTATGTTGGCCTGTGTGTGAACTGTGAGACCCTGTGGGGAATCTGAGTATGAAAACGTCCTTCCGCTTCCTGTCCTGGGATTCATATATGTGTGTGAAAATGTGACTATGAACGTGGGCAGCTGAGTGTGTGTGTGTATAAGCTGTGTCCACTGTGTCACCTGTAGAGGTGAAGGTTTTCAAGGGATAGAGTGATCTTTTGAGTCGGGGAGGACTGTTACTATATGAAAGTTGGGTGAAGGGAGTGAGTGTGTGCAAGCGTTCACGGGCAGTGGACAAGCACGTTAGCGTGTGAAAGTTGTCAGTGTGCAGGTAATCTTGTGAGCCAAAGTTGTAGTGAGCGCGTGTACCAAACGCGCCCGTGTGAGCGCGTGCTATTCTGGAGGGTCCTGGAGAGTGGCCCGCGTGGAGTCACGTCTGCGGAGTGTGAAAGGGTGTGAGAGCAGATGGATTTAGGGGTCCGGGGGTCGGTGGGGAGGTGCGGGAGAGGCGTGCACGTGGAGGGAGGGTGGTCCAGCGCGCAGGGCCCCGGCCCCAGTCCCATCCCAGACTCCAGGCCGGGTTTGGCGGGAGCCGGGTTGGGCCGCGGCCCGCCCGGAGGGGGCTGGGGGCCCAGACAAAGGCTTAGTTGGCTGCGCAGCGGGCCGGGGAGAGCGCAGCCCTCAGCCCCGGGGCGGTCCAGGGGGCGGGGCCTGGTGCCCGGGGCGGGGAGACCCGGGGGCGGGGCCTCGCCCCGGGGGCGGGGCGGCCGCGGGAAGGGTGGGGGTGGCTGGAGCGGGCCGCCCTGTCCCGAGGACTCGGCAGCCAGGCGAGCGGGCGGCTGCGGGCGGGCGCCGGGCGAGCAATTGAGCGGAGCGGGCCGGGCCATGGGGCGGCAGGCGGCGGGCGCGCTGCTGCTGGCGCTGGTGCTGCACGGGCGGCTGCTCGGGGTGAGTGTGCGGGGCGGAGAGGTGGGAGGCGCCCCGGGCCCCGCTCGCCGCCCCCGCCAACTTGGCTGGGGCGCGGAGGCTGCGCGGCTGGGACTCTGGCCCGGGACGGCGGCGCCCGCCAGGGACCCCGGGCCGGTACAGGCCGGCGCCACCCTCCTCCGTGGGGCTGTGCCGAAGGGCACCCAGGGGACCCCGCGATGGACCGGGGGCGGGGCCGGCCCTCGTGGGAGCCCGTGGGTCGCCAGGCCACGTTGCTGAGTCTCAGACTCGCGCTAGGCATGGTCCGGCCTGCCATTCCTGGGGGCCAGGCTGAGAAACTTCGAGCAGGGTGGGAACTCGGCAGGGCGAGGACACGCCTTTCTTTGCCAGCTTGAAACAGGGGCACTCAGTGGTGATGGGGACCATATCCATCCTCACTGGAACTTTACCACGACGTCTCTCCCCTTGGGGAGCTGGTCACCAGGCAGGCACAAGTAAAGAACCGCTCTGGACACAACTGATTCTTGCGTGGAACACCCACGGGCCCTGGAGTCCCACAGCCCAGGAATTGAATCAATCTCTGCTCTTCACTGAGCAACTGTGTGACCTCCAGCACGTTGTTAACCTCTCTGAGACCAGCCCACATGCCCAAGGGGAACTCAGAATACACGGCCTCAAAGTGCCTGTTGCTGAGCCGGTTTGCGGTGGACAGTGAGTGGATCTGCTTCCCCAGCTCTCTCCTCCCCAGGTCTTCAAGGTGCAGGGGGAGGCCTGCCCTTGCAGTCCAGCCCCCTACTCTGAGCTTGGATGGGTCCATGCTGAGAGAAAGAGGGCACTTGGCCCGGAGAGGCTCTGAGGACCCAGTGAACCTGAGAAGGGCAGGGCGGGGTCAGTGGGCAGGGAGCTGGTGGCAGATGTGGATGGGGCACATCTGGGGATCTGGGCCTGCGTGGCGAACCACAGAGCCAACCCACCCTCTTTCAGGTGGTGCTGGGCCATCCCTGTCCCCTGTTCTCAGAGCCAAGAGAGGGACTCATCTAAGCTGGCCAGTGTTTACCCAGTGACCGACTCCCTGTCCCCTTGCCGGCTCCCTCTCACCTCTGCCCTCCTGAGTCACTCGTTAACCCCCACCCCAGACCTGACCCCTCACCTCTCCTGCCCCACCCACCCAGCACCTCTCCTCCCCCATCCGCATCAGGGCAGCTTCCTTAATCCTCTGCCAGCCTCTCACTTCAGCACATCCAGCAGGGCCCATCCATCCAGTTGCTCCCCAGTCTTGACCTGAACTTGCACCTCCCAACACTGATCTTTACTTTTCCAAAAAGTAGACACCAACCTAGCACGAGAAATGTTCCTTTTCTGACCCTACCCCAGCTCTGCCCCCTGATCAGGGGTTCTACCGTGGCAGGAGGGAAGGAGATGTTTGCTGTGTGTGGGAGGAATTCCCAGATTGCAGCTAATCCTCGTTCACTTGTTCGTTCACCACAGCTTTGGGCAGCATTCCATGACAGTGAGGAGTAGTTCAGGGTTCATTCATTCAGTAGATACTCGCTAAGCACCTACTGTGCACCAGTGCATCCAGCAATGGGGGCTTATGGGTGAACAGCAACAGGCCCTGGCTGCACTTTCCCAGAACTGAGATGGGTCAACAGGCAGCTCTGATCCTGTGGGATTACAGTCTCCTCAGCAATCACACTGAGGTCTTCATGGTCCCACCCTAGGCTGAGGGTAGAAGGGTTGGAAAGAGCTCGACCTCTGGAGTCTTACAGACCCATGTTCGAATCCCAGCTCTTGCCACTTCCTAGCTGTGTGATCTGGGACAAGTTCCTCTCTCTGAGCCTCAGTTTCCACATCTGTAAAATGGGGATGAGAAGTTTGTTGTAAGTTTTAAACGCCAGCAGGCTTCTAGCCCTGTGCCCTAGCCAGCCTTGGGCTCCTCCTCGTCTGCTGCCCTTTAGCTCTCGTGCCTTTCAGTTCATGTCTGCAAGCCCACAGTGAGTGGGTGAGGGTAGGACACAAGGGGAGGGTAAGGTGGTCCTTAGGGAGCTCAAGACCTCACTGGGGGCAGGAGACAGAGGCAATAGTGGTCTGTGGTTAAGTGTGGCAGTAGTTTCAGTTCAGAGGAGGTGGGGAGGCTTGCTGGGGGAGGGGGCCAGGCCTGAGTGACTCAGGTCCTGCCTTGGCCTGCTGGGGCCTTAGCCCTTCCTTTCTTGGGGCCGGCGCCGCCAAGAGACAGGGTTCTTGAGGGTGATAGTGGTGTTTTCCAGCGCTGAGAGGGGAAGTCACTGAGATACCTGTTTCCTGCCTCCCCTGGGTTTTCTTGCTGGGGAGGCTGTGGGCAGGCGGGAAATGGAGGAGCCTCCCCTTCCCTCAGGGGCAGTGTTACCTCAGCCCTCCCCTTGACATAACTGGCCGCGCTGTCTTTCCCCCTTGCTCCAGATCTGCCGCCCGGAGGGGGTTGTGAGTGTGCGCTGGAGATTTCCAGAGGGAGGGTGCAGGTCTGTCCACAGAGGGAGGCAGAGGCTGGCGGGGGTAGAGATGGACGCCCCACCCCCATCCCGCCACGCCCCAGCCGAGCTCCTTGTGTCCGGGGAGTCCTGGACCCCGACCGGCTCGGCCCGGGCCTGTTCTCAGGCTGAGTGCAGGCAAGTTGGGATCTGCGGGCCTGAGGCCCAGCCCGGGAGATGGGTGGAAGGAAGGTGGCAGAAGGTGACTGGGTTTAGGGCTTGCAGTAGTGGGGAGGGCAGTCTTGGGGTACCAGGCCAGATGCTGACAAAACAATATGGATAGTTCACCTTTATCCAGTGCCCACTCTCTGCCACGCGTGAAGTTTCTCAGCAGATCCTCACACGTTGTTGCCTCGCTCACAGCCTCCCTGCCCGCCCCGTGTTGCTTACGTCAGACCCCAGCCCTTGACTTAATTTAGCCCCCAAGGCCCTACAGATCTGGCCTCCCCCCTCCCTCTCAACTCTCTCCTCCTGCCCACTTGCCCCTTGCTTGTGCACTCCAGACATGCCGGTCTTTGTTTCTGGACCGTGCCAGACACGCTCCCGCCTTAGGGCCTTGCATCTGCTGTTCCTTTTGCCTAGAATGCTTGTCCGCCAGATATCTGCATGACCCTCTGCCTCACTTCCCTCAAGTCCCCTACTACTCTGCCCGATGTTCGCTGTCCCCTTACACGGCTTTGTTTTCTTCTTGTCACTATTTGATGTGTATTTCTTTACTTGTTTATCACCACCCCACCCCCAATTTAAGCTTCATGCGAGCAGGACCTTATGTGCTTTTGTTCACTGCTGCTGTCTCCTTAACACCTGGCAGGTAGTAAGCGCTCAGTAAATATGTCTGTTGACTGAATTAAGCTATAGCTACTAGTGCAGTCCCCATTTTCTAAGCAGAGGAGACTGAGGCACAGAGGGATCGTGTAACTTGCCCAACAACTCAACTATAACTTGCCCAGTACACTTTGCTTGGAGGCCCCACGAGCCAGGCTTTGAAGCCACACGAGGCTCCTCACCACCCTACCGGCATCCCGCTCACTCGTAGCCAGCAGGCGGTGGGTGTTGATAAAACTGTCACCACTGATGTTGATAAAAGGACTCAGGTCCTAGGTGGTGCAAGGGCTTCCTCGGGCAAGGAAGATTGGGGTCTGGCTTTGGGGACAGAGGCACTCAGGATGGGTGTGCCCGAGTGTCCACGGGGCCTCCTGGGAATACCTGCCCTGGCGGGAGCCTAGAAAAACTTAACTCTAAGGGCAGTCATTTCTGGGATTGCCTGTTCGTTTGTAGGTTTGTTAATTAATTTCCTCACCAATATTCCCCGAGACCCTTGAGACAGTTGAATTAATCCAGGGGCCTTAAGGCCTAAGTGCGCCAGGCCAGGCCCTACCCTGTGTGGGAAGTGAAGGGGAGAATGGCTAGCCGCCTGGCCCTAGTCCTCACTGGATTCCCCTGGCTGTTCCCTGGGGGCTGAAGGTTTAGGGTGAATCTGCAGAGGCTTCAGGGCTGCCTGGCCTTGGGGCATGTCTCAGGAGGGAGGGTGAGGTGGCCGCCCAGGATGTGGAAAGATCTGGAACGATGATTCAGAAGCCACTTGGAGGCCAGACGTGTGGGTTCTGGACCCTCAGACCACTCGGGACATGCGGGAAGGACTCCCAGCCCTGGCCTGTTGCCCCCTGCCCCAGTCCACTCCCAGCTGTGAGGACTCAGGCTGGAGGAGGAGGGGCAGAACGTGGCCGCGTTCCCCCCCCGCAGCTTCCCAAGGATCTGCGGAGCCCCCTGCCCTTCCTCCCAGGGCCCACGCCGGCCTTCCCCTCATCTCTCTCCCGCCAGGAAGCAGGAGGGTAGGCTGAGGGTCCTGGCCCTGCTGGAATGTTGCCCCAGCTCCGGCCTTGGCCTCTTTGGCCCTGCTGCCCCCTCCTGCTTCCAGGGCCTGGCCGGGGCCTGCTGGCCGCCCCAGCGCCCAGAGCTGGCTGACTGAAACCCAGAAGAATGTGTGGAACTCGCTTCGCGGGGAGCCGCCAGCTTCACTGCCCAGCCTGGTGGCGTCGGGTGCATGTCAATAGCGGCCGTGAGAAGGGAGTGGCTCATGGCTGCTGGGATGGCTGGGCCAGGGGCACCGTCATGAAAGTCCTGGGAACAAGGCGGCTCTTTGAGGCCTGGGAATGCGGGGCCTTCAAGTGTCAGCCGCCCCCAGAACCCACCCTCCCCTCCTTTCCTTGATGCCCATGTGTGCCAGGGCTGCAGGGACCTCAGAGCATCCCAGGGTAGGGGGTCCTCGTGACATCTGTGAGATGTCCTGAGGACCAGCTCCCGGCTGCCTACCAGAGGCCTGTCCCTGAGCCACGGAGGAGGGCGCCCTGTTTCTCTGTTGCTCTGGATTTCAGGGTGGTGTCTGGCACACAGAGGCTTGCGGTCTGTGTTGAATGAATGAGTGGACAATGATGTATGCAATTAAATATTCTGTAAACTAAAGTCCCTGAAGTGTTAGACTCAAAATTCATTTCACAGATATTTATTGAGCATCTTCTAAGTACCCGACCCTGTTCTAGGTGCCGAGGTTGCGGCAGAGAACATAAAAGTCCAATTCCCTTCCCTCAGGTAACTTGCATTATAGCGTGTGCAGGGAGACACACAATAAATATAATATGGCAGGTGGCGATAAGTGTTTGGAAGAGAAAATAAAGCAGGGAAGAGGATAGAGAGTGATCTGAAGGAGGTGAGGGTGTGAGCCCTACAGGTATCTAGGGCAAGGGCTCTCCAGGCAGGGGTAACAGCTGACACAAAGGCCCAGAGGTGTGCTTGGTGCGTCTGCGCAAAGCAGGGGGGCCCACGTGGCTGCAGCAGCATGGGTGAGGGTTGGTGGATGCGGCCAGGGGCTTGGCAAGGGAAGGTGGGGCAGAGCCTCAGCCACAGGAAAGAGTTTGGATTTGCTTCTGAGTGAGATGAGAGATCACTCTAGTTGTTGTGTGGAGAAGACAACGTGGGACATCAAGGTCAAAAGCAAGGAGGCCGTGACCCAGCCCTGAGACTATGGGAGCTCGTACCAGGGCAGTGGAGGCACGAAGAAAGGGTTGAATCCTGAGTATATTTTGAAAGTAGGACCAACAGGATTTGCTGATGGACTGGTTATGGGGGTGAGGGGACAGAAAGGGAGGCGTCAGGGACGTCTCCATATGCTTTGGCTTGGGCATTGGAAAGGTGGGGCTGCCACTGACTGAGGTAGGAGAGCTCCAGAGGCGCAGACTTGGGAGGAGGGTGGAGAACAGCAGGTGATGGAGGGGATGGCATGGGGGAGGGGACAGTGTTGGACTGACTCTCAGCTAGGGCAGCCCCACACCCCGACCCCAAGTTGGAGCCTCTGCATTGGCCTGGAGGGGGTTCTTGCTGAGAATACATTTGTGCAGCTGCAGACACCGATCCCTTGGAACCCCCCAGCCTAAGCTCACAGCTTGTATATTTATGTGTTTTATTGAAATTCACTGTCTTCCCCACCTAGAGGGCGGGCATTCAGTTTTGTTTGTTACAGTTTGCCCGGTGCTAGGCTGCTGGGCAATAAATAGTAGGTGAACACTTATTGAGTGAATAAATTAATGGCCTTGAAGGACTTCCCTGGTGGCTCAGTGTTTAAGAGTCTGCCTGCCAATTCAGGGGACACGGGTTCGATCCCTGGTCCGGGAAGATCCCACATGCTGTGGAGCAGCTAAGCCCCTGCGCCACAACTACTGAGCCCTCACGCCACAACTACTGAAGGCCGCGCGCCTAGAGCCCGTGCTCCGCAACAAAGAGAAGCCACTGCAATGAGAAGCATGCCCACCGCAACGAAGAGTAGCCCCCGCTCGCCGCAACTAGAGAAAGCCCGCGCACAGCAACAAAGACCCAATGCAGCCAAAAATAAATTAATTAATAAAAAAAAAACTAATGGCCTTGAAGAAGCCAGCTGGCCAAGAAGGCCCAGGCTCCTTGCTGAGGCTGGACGCAGGGGAGCTCTTCCTCCCAGCCACTGTTCTCTGCTGGGATCTGGAGCATGTGAGACAAGCCAGGGTGCCCACCGTGCCGTGTTCCGCTTTTCTGTGCCCCGACTGGACTTGGAGCCCTTTTTTCTGGGCGCTGAGGACAAGGGAAAGGAGTGGGCTCAGAGGGTCATGACTTGGCTCAGCCCCAACTGGCTGTGTGACCTTGGGGAAGTTGCTTCATTTCTCTGAGTCTCAGGACAGAAATGGGGATCATGATGCCTGTTTCCCAAGTGAATATGAGACCAGGTGGATGCACCTCACGCAGTACCTGGGATGTGAGAGTGTTTGACAGTCAGTGGCTGCTCTATTAGGCTGGTTCCTGCTGAGGGCACAGCCAGAGTGGTATTTGACTCGGGGTTCCCAGTGCCCAGCATGACACACCTTCTCCTGATCGCAATTGCTGCCACCTACTGACCCAGGCCCTGCTCTGGGCTTGTTGTTTTTTGTTTGTTTTTTGCGGTACGCGGGCCTCTCACTGTTGTGGCCTCTCCCGTTGCGGAGCACAGACTCCGGACGCGCAGGCTCAGCGGCCATGGCTCACGGGGCCCAGCCGCTCCGCGGCATGTGGGATCTTCCCGGACCGGGGCAGGAACCCGCGTCCCCTGCGTCGGCAGGCGGACTCTCAACCACTGCGCCACCAGGGAAGCCCTGGGCTTGTTGAATGAATGACCGAGTTAAGGGATCCTCCCTGCTCCCTCTGCCTCTCTTTCTCAGTCTGTGAGCCCCGGATGTAACTGTATCTGATCTGTCACTGGCTCCCCTTCCCCCACTGAGGCTGCAGCTGCAAGAAAAAGTCCACCCTTCCACCCTGATTGCTCCTTCCTGTAGGGGGAGAAGGAGTGGGGGCACACCGCAGGGTGTGGCCTGGGAAAGGCTGGAGCCTGTGGACGCATTGTCCCCTTCCCAGATGTGTGCAGTTGGTGGGCTCTGAGCAACAGAGAGTGTGGCCAAGTGGCTCCCATGGGTACAGAAAGGATGTTCATGCATCTTAAGGGGAATGGGCTTCCTGGGACTCCATCCCAGCCCCACCCTCCCTCAGGCCCACTGGAGGAGACAGGACCTTGCCCGGGGAGCCCTGGGCAAACCTGTAGCAGGTCCATTGCCAGGGAAGCTGGAGTTGCACAGCTTTAAATCTGGCTCCCATGGGCTCTTAGAGAAATAGCAGGGCTAAAAGGAAAGAGACGCACTCGTGCTTGGTAACCGCTCCCTGTACCCTGGGACTTGGCCTTGGCCTTGGGCTGCTGGGTAGAGACATGCCCCTTCCCCAGTAGGATGGGTCACGTCCAGGTGTTTCCTTTTTTTAACATTTGGCATCTTTTCCCCAATCCCGGGCTGTGGGGATGGGGAGGCAGCCCGGGGCTGGCAGGGGGAGGACTTTAGAGGTGGCCTGAGGTGACCCCACAGATGCTTCTCCTGGTGTGGGGCTGGGAATTCCCAGCTGCCTCTGGCCCCTTCCCAGCCCACCTCCAGGTGCCTGCCTCCACCTCTGTCTCCCCCGCCTCCCCAAACTTACCCCCAAAGAGCCAGTTCTGCCCCCCCTCCTTCTGGTCCTGGCCTCCCCTCACCCCAGCTGACTCATCCCTCTCCTTGTTTGGCGTTCCCAGTTTTCAAATACTTGGGAACTGGGATCATGCCTCTTCTTGCATCTCTCGCTGGACTGGATGCTCTGAAATTCTGGCCTCAGAAATCTTAGCTCCGGTGGCCTCTATCACTTAACAGCTCTTCTCCCCCTCCTGCCACTTGCCTTCCTGTGACCCTTTGGCCAGAGGAACAGAGACCTAGGAGTTTCCTGAGGACAGACCAGTCTCTGTGCCCTGGGACTTCCAGGGTCTCCTCCCCAGTGACCTCAGTCACCCAGGTTGCCACCCTTTCTTAGCCAAGCCCCACGCAGAGCTCTCTCCAGGCATTATCACATATAATCCTCACAGCGGTCTTTTGCTGTTGGCATTATTATCTCCATTGTGCATCTGGGGAAAATGAGGCACCGAGGGGGGGGGCATGGCTGGCCCAAGTCATCCGTTCAGTACCTGGCACAGCTGGGAATAGAGCCCAGGTTGTCTGACTCCAGACTTGTCATCCCTTCCTGAGTGGGTCTGGCCTGTTGCAGGGAGAGAGAGGACGATCTGGGAGGACTGGCATAGTCATGACAGGCTGCCTGGAGGAGTTGGACTGGGCCAGCCTTGGCGGAGGGTACAGCAAGCTGTGTATCTGCCATGTGGGCTTATCCGGCTCCTGCTTCTCAGACTTGGGTGCCTTTTGCCCCTTGGCATCCAGCTCAGTTTAGTGATAACATTCCCCAGGGAGGTGGATTTGGCTTTCCCTGAGATCGAGACCCTTGGAAACCTGGATCCTTCTCAGTCAGGTCCCAAGCTCCCTTTGGGGCCTGTAGGTTTTGCCTTGTTTGGAGTTCAATGGATTTTTGCTGAGTGGGGCCTGCGCTGAGGCAGCCCTGTGCTCACCTCAATAGTGGCACAGCTGGGAGCAGAATCTATATACAAGTCCCAAACTGTGTAATTTGTTTTTTGTTTGTTTGTTTTGGCTGCGTTGGGTCTTTGTTGCTGCACGGGGGGGTGGGGGTGGGGGTTCTAGTTGCAGCGAGCGGGCCTACTCTTCGTTGTGGTGCGCGGGCTTCTCATGGCAGTGTCTTCTTGTTGCGGAGCATGGGCACTAGGCACGTGGGCTTCAGTAGTTGCAGCATGCGGGCTCAGTAGTTGCGGCACGTGGGCCCTAGAGTGCAGGCTCAGTAGTTGTGGCTCACTCACAGGCTTAGTTGCTCTGCGGCATGTGGGATCTTCCCGGACCAGGGCTCGAAGCCATGTCCCCTACATTGGCAGGCAGATTCTTAACCACTGCACCACCCCGAAACTGTGTCATTTGAACATCTTTGTGCAGCAGAGGAATCAAGTCTTCATCCATCCATTTATTTATTCACTCATTCATTGCCTGAGGACCTGCTGTGTGCCAGACATTGTGCCAGTGTTTTGTCTGCATTTTCAACTTTCCTACATAATTGGGATTATGCCTCCATTTCCCAGATGAGAGAAAGCTCAGAGGAGAGAGGTGACTTGCCCAAGATCACACAGCCAGGTGCAGAGGAAGGTGGGAGCTGAATCCAGCTCTGTCAGTCCTCCTGTAAGAAATGAGAATGGTGGTCCCTACTCTCCAGAAACTCTGGGTCTTGTTGGAGAGGTAGGGCTCATGGACCATGGTTACCCAGCACAGCTCCAGTCTAGACAATAGCAGATTGTCAGGGAAGGAAAAGGTCAGTTGGGCATGAATTCTCTGGAAAGACTTTCTGGAGGAAGTGGGGCTTCAAGAGCAAGGAGGATTTGGCTGGTGGAGGAGGAAGGCATCCAGGGCAGGGTTCCAGAAGTTGTCCCCATCTTCCCTAGATTCGCATTGTTGTCAAGCGTGTGAGCAGGAAGGCTGTAGCCTGCAGCTGGAGTCATTAACACTGGAAAAGAATGAGAGGAAGTCACCAAGATAGCTGAGGTGACAAGCATTCCAGTCCCCTGCGCTGTAACTGGTCAGACCAGGAGGCAAGAAGTCCAGGCCTGGGCCTCCACTGGTTGCCAGCCAACTACTGACCGTCTTCCCCGGACCTCGCTTTTCCTACCCACAAAATGGGCTCCTTGTTTTTTGGCCACTTGCCAATTCAGAGGAAGGGGACGGTGAATTCTTGGAGAAAACTGTTAGCTTGTCCTCAAGACTTGGTGGTAGCTACCAGGTAAAGCCCGCCATCTTACCAATCTCATGTCGTCCTTCACTGACTACCTGCCGACGAGTGCCAGACCCTGGGCCAGGGAAACAGATGAAGGAGAAGACCCCCTGTTCCGTTAGACCTTCCTGAAGCCTCGCCTGTCCTCCCGTGTGGACCTGGGGTCACTCCTGCAGTGGTCCGCCCACATCAGATCACCTGCTGCTGAGCTAAGATCCAGAGGCCTTGTAAATGTCTTTTGAGCAAGTAAGCACTAGACTAGGAGTCACAGGATTCCTGTACTCCTTGCCCTGTCAGTGGGATCCAGGGCAAGTCATTTAACTCCTCTGAGCATAATTTTCCCCAGATGCAAAATGGGACCGTTCATTCATTCATACAGCAAACATTTATGGAGTGCCAGCTCTATGCCCAGCCTTGTGCTAGGTTTAAACACCTAGCATGGATTGAAGGAGCTTCTAGTCTGACAGGGGAGACTAGTCAATAAAAGGGGAGGGTGATTCAATAAAAGGAGGCTGCATTCAAGCAAGAGTCTTCTAAGAGCTTGGGAGCAGCTGTTCAGGGCCACACGACCTCTGGGAGATAGCTGGGGTCTTGTGACTGTCTCAGCCCCTGTTTGTTATTCTAGTTACTGTCTGTTTCCCTCCAGTTAGCTTGTGGGAAGAGGGGTCTTGGGGAGACAGCCCCCCTGGGCTAGGGCAGGGGAGAAGACCCACAGGGCAGAGAGGAGAGCAGTCTGGTTTTGCCATGAGTCTCAGGTGAGCTCATGGATGTGGAAAACAGCGAGGTTTATTTATACTGAGTCTGGTTATTTTAATTTAAAAGAAATGGAAGCTGCCCATGGAGCTCGGGTTTGGGGCTCCGTGACGTTGAGTGAGTTAAACAAGGAGAGTAGGGCTGAAACTCCTGCTTTCCACTTTACTGCCTCTCGTCTCTCTCCCCACTCTTCTGGGGGATCTGGAGGGAGGCAGAGGTCAGCTCAAGCCTGGATTTGATTTGAAGAAATGGGAGGAAAGGGTTAAGTCGGCCTGGTTTCCCACCTCCTGGATGGGAGGAGGTGGGGAGGGGACAAGGACCGAGATGGCTGGGGCAGGAATGTGCGATAAGATCAAAGCTTCCAGCCTGCCTGGGCCTCACCTAGGTTTCACCTGAGCAGTTGAAGGGAATTCTCTAAGTGACCTCCTGGGGGAGGGGGTGCAGGTCCCACCCGCCACCCTTCAACACTCCAGGAGGCCCCACCCACCTCACGCAGGCCTCAGGTGCTGGAAGCCCTAGGGGCCACCTTTACTTGACACATCCAGATATGGGGGACACCCTGCATACCACCCCCACCCCTACCCGCTCTTTCACCTGGGGTTTCTGGCCGGGACTCAGAGGCTCCTTTATGTGGCCTGTTAGCCCCCCATCTGTTAATTCTGCAGGTTATACTTTGGGACAGTGTCATGAGCAGGAGGCACAGCCCTGAGTCCTGTCCTAGCTCCATTACTTATTGCTGTGTGACCCTGGGCCGGTGACTTAACCTCTCTAAGCTTTAGCTATCAGCTGGGAATGGTAATACCGTCTTTGCAGGGTTTTAGTGAAGATTAGACATCATTTAAATCACCGCCAGCCAGAACGGGCAGTTGATGTATGACAGGAACTATTATTTTGTGATTTTCCTTTTTCCCCTTCAAGACTGCCCTTGGTACTTCGTCCTGGGTAAACCTTGGGGTTTGGTTTCGTTCTGCCTCCACCTGACCTTTGAGGAGGCTGCAAACCCCAGGGTCCATCCTCTTGTCCAACCCTCTTCACTTATGGATCTTCATAATTTTGGGAGGGGAGCAGGGCAGGAAGGGTTGTGAGTGAAGAGGGCCCAGATGCTCCTAAGTGCCTTCCAGGCACCTTCTGGGCCACCTGCATAGTGATATCAGATTAGGCCTTCCTGGTCCAGTCACCCCTCCCTTGTACCAGGGACCTCAGTATCCCAGTGGTGTGGCTGGGAAAGTGGCCCCAGAATTCCTCAGGTGGGAAGGGTCTGGAGCGTCTGGCCTTGGCCCTGGGGGTGCGATGCTCTGCCCTGGTTAATGATTACTCTGTATGTTAAGAGAGCAGGGCAGGGGGAGGCCCCGCCCTCCCAGCTCCTTAACCACTGGTTGCGCCTGAGGTATGTCAGCACTTGGGTGCTCCCTGCTTTTTTTTTTTTTTGTTCCCTGCTTTAATGTGGCAGCCTTGCTCTGGGGCACATGGGATGGGGGGAGCAGGGAGTAGGGGCTTGGATTCACAGATTGACAGGCAGCCTGTGCCCTTGGAGTCCTAGGGACAGACTTAGGACTCACAAAACCTGGGTGAAATGTAAGCTAGGGTATAACAGGCCCCTGTGGTTTGGCACCAGCCATGTGAGCAGACCCTACAATGATACATCAGGTGAGCAGGCCCTCTCTAGCCCCCCAAACCCCCTTCGCTCCTCCTCTCCTGGGCTCAGACCCTGCAGAGGCGTCCCAGCTAGAAGGTAGTACATGGGGCAGCTGGGCTCGGGTTCCAATCCCACCTCTGCCACCTCCAGGCTACGTGACCCTGGGCAAGTCACTGCACCTTTCTGAGCACCCATTTCCTCATCTGAAACAAGAGAATACTAAATCTCTACCTTGCAGGTGTCAGTGAGCCAAGGTGTGGGAAGTATTTAGCTCATAATGAATACCTGGGGAATGGTAGCAATTATCACTACTGTAGTTTTTGTTATTAGGAGAAAGTGAAAGTTGAATCTTGGTTTTGGGTAACCAGGGCAACATTGGCTCACGGGATGAACTGGAGGATTTGGGCCTGGGGAAGGCCTGGGGAGATCCCAGGAACACGTATGAGCGAGTGTCCCAGGAACATATACGAGAGCGTGTCCCAGGAACACGTATGAGAGGGCTGGAAGGATGGTGAGAACAGGGCTTTGGCGGGATCTCTGTCTACCCCAGGCCCACCTTGGTCCTCCCAGCTTTCACTCCTCCCTGGGCTGGGTCTTGAGGCTGGTGCTGGCCAAGAATGGAGGAGGAGGGAGAATTGTTTATTTTGATAACATTAGGGCATTTTCCCCCACCAGCAGCTGCTATTTTGAGAGCCCTGGAGAGCAGGGGCTATGGTTAAATTAGGTAATGTTGCTCCAGAAGGAATGTGTGAAGCAGGGCGAGGCTGCAGGGAAAGGACAGTTGGTTCACTCCATGTAAAATTAAACTGCAGCTTGGAAAAGAGCAGATCGGGGCTGCTTTATAAGGCGATGGAGGGGGAGGCTGCTGGAAGCTGCCGCTGGGGGAGTGGAAGTGATGGTGCAAGGCCTTTCTTGGGGGAGCTTGGGCTTTTGCCTGGAGGCCTGTCTGGCCCAGCAGGGGCCTGCAATGGGGCTGAGGGGCAGGGCTGGTGTGTCCTCAGCTCCAGGCCCCTGGCTGCCACTGAGGCTGGCGGGGCTTGGGATGGTGTGATGCATGGAAAGGATGGATCTGCAGACATGGCCTCGAATCCTGCTTTTGCCTTGATTTTTTTTTTTTTTTTTAGATTTTTGGCCACACCTCATAGCACGCGGGATCTTAGTTCCCCGGCAGGGATCAAATCCGTGTCCCCTGCAGTGGAAGCGCAGAGTCTTAACCACTGGACTGCCAGGGAAGTCCCCTGCTTCTGCCTTGAGTCCTAGCCTTCTGTGCTTGGGCAACCCACTCAGCCTCGCAGGACCTCAGTATTATTGGGGTGATATAACGGTTCTAATCCCCTAGGGATGATTCTTAGGGATTAAATCTCTAGAAGAAAAAGTATAGCTACCTTTTATTGAGGGCTGCTGTGTGCAAGGTGCTGTTCTAGTCCCTTTTTGTTCTCATGACCTAAAGGGTGGTCCATGCACCAGCAGCTGGGGCCTCACCTGGGAGCTTGTTAGAAATGCAGTCTCAGGCCCCACCCAAACCTATGGAATCCGAATCTGTACACTAACAAGATCCCAAGATCCCATGCTGATTCCTGTGCATGTTAAAGATGGAGAAGCTCTGCTTTACATACATTGTCATTTTATCTTTTTTTTTGGTTTTGTTGGGTCTTCGTTGCTGCGCGCGGGCTTTCTGTAGTTGTGGCGAGAGGGGGCTACTCTTCATTGCAGTGCACGGACTTCTCATTGCGGTGGCTTCTCTTTGCTGCGGAGCAGGGGCTCTAGGCACGGGCTTCAGTAGTTGTGGCACGTGGGCTCAGTAGTTGTGGCACGTGGGCTCAGTAGTTGTGGCTCACGGGCTCTGGAGAGCAGGCTCAGTAGTTGCAGCACACGGGATTAGTTGCCCCGCGGCATGTGGGATATTCCCGGACCAGAGCTCGAACCCGCGTCCCCTGCAATGGCAGGCGGATTCTTAACCACTGCGCCACCAGGGAAGTCCTGTCTCGTTTTATCTTGAAAACCACCCCCATGATGTAGGAATTATCATTTGACAGTTGTGAAAACTGGGGCCTGGAGAGATGGCCAACATAGAAACGCCATCAGTGTTGATTTTCTTCACTATTCTCCTCCTCCTTCCCCTCTTTTGGTCTGAGCTGGGGTTGAGGAGAAGAGTGGGGTGTCCAAGCTCCTAGCAGGACTGGAGAAGGACAAGAATATCCCTTGTCTTTGAGACTTAATCAGACTCTCTTTTCTCCATTTGCCCATGGGATCAGCACAGCTGGACCTGAGTCATCTCCCCAAAGGCATTCCACACTTCCTGTCCTTGGAGAAATGTGGGGCAAGAAAAGGGTTCTCTACTGTGCTTGTGGCCACTGCTTGGCAGATTGGGGAGTGGGGCGGCGGGGAGTCAGAGCAGGAGCTTCCCGGGGCTCAGTGAGGGTCACCCCTTCTATCACTGGTACTCTTGGGACTGAGTCAATCTAGCAGCAAATATTTTAAGGAACATCTACTATGTACCCAGCCCTGGGAAAGTATCCTAAATTTCTCCCAATTCTGTAGACTCTTCATTATACAGAAAAGAGAAAAAGAAAAGAAAAAAGTGTTGCTATAGTTTCTTTAGCACTTACCATGTGCCACATGCTGTGCTAAGCCCCTGACTTGCATTATCTCTGTTATCTGTTTAATTTCACTGTCAGTTTCCTCTATAAAATGGGGTTGTTAAGAAGATAATATTTGTCGAGTGCCTGGCGCATAGTGTTTGTCAAATAAATGTAAGAAGTACAAATAATCTCCCAACAAGGTGGGCACTATCATTGCCCCCATTTTACAGATGTACAAGTTGAGGTCCAGGGCAGGGAAGGGACTTGCCTGTCAGGATCACAGGAGATTAGGGCAGAATCGTAAGACACTGAGTCCCCAAACTTCTAAGCCACTATTAAAATTCAATTCAATTTAGTAAATATTGTTTATTATCCACTAGCTGTTGCTTGGCATCGGGCAGTGTCTAAAGGTTAAAAAATAAATATATATATATAGTATATCATACATAAATATGATGAAAAGAACTCAAGCTGATGTTTGTTCCCAAGGAGCTTTGGTTCCAGCAAGAGAGTAGAGACATTTACTCAAGTGTCTGTATTTAAGACCAAATCTCTAGCCCTCTAAGAGGTAGAAATTAAGTCCTACGGATGTATGGGGGAGAAAGATGTCTTTGTGGGGGGTCCAGGAAGACTTCAGAGTGGAGGTGGTAATTAAGCCAGGCCTTGAAGGGTGGATGAGTAGATTAGATTGGGAGGCAGAGCAATAGCATTCTGGGAGGAGGGAACAGCATACATAAAGGCTCAGAGGCAGGAAAATGTGCCATGTGAGAGTGTCGTGCAGATCTCAGGAGCCTTGGGGGGCTGCGTGTGGTCTGGGGTGATGAGGTGGGGAAGGCCAAGCCCAGCTGTCTCGTCCCTGAAGATTCCCAGCATTCTCAAAGACTTGGTTCCTCAACCAGCTGCGATTAGTACGTCATCATTCTGCCTTTTCTTCATGTCAAGAAATCAAAGACTTTTATAAATGGCCCGTCTGGTCAGCGTGTGATAAACACCGACAGAATTCGCGCCAAATGCAAGAGACTTGATGCCTTGATCAACCGAGCAGCCTTATCGCCCACGCATGTACAAGTTCCGTTAGTCTCTGCCAGGGTTGATATTGACCCTGGGTCGGGGCACAGCAGAGGGGCCAGGCCTGGGTTCTGATTTCTTCTGTGTGGCTTGCCTGCTGTGTGGCTTTGGGCAAGCCTCAATTTCCTCCTTTGTCAAATGGAGATAGCAGTCCCTCCAGGATTGGTGTAAGGACTGGTGATGGTGTAAATCTGCACTGTCCAGTATGGTGACTGCCAGCCCACACGTGGCTGTTTAAGATTTAATGAAAGGAAGTTCAAGTTTCTCGGTTGTACCAGCCGCATTTCAAGTGCTCGATAGCCACAGGTGGCTCATGGCTACCTTATTGGACAATGTAGATATGGAACATTTCCGTCACGCAGCAAGTTCTGGTGGATAGCACCAGTGCATATGAAGTGCTACGTGCACTCAATAAGGAAGCACTGTTGTCATTTTTACGAGATCCCTGTCCCGCTTTGGAAGCCCCGGTCTGTGGAGGCCTGCGCGACCCCTGGGCCCTGATGGAGGTAGACAGGATGGCCCCCTTGCCACACTGTGCCAGACCCACTTTCTCCTTGGCGCTGGGGAGGTCTCACTCTCCCCTTGCCTAACTCCATACGTAATGTTGGAAAGTCCGTGACTCGGCTCCATCCAGCCCACCCTTCCCCCCTAAATTTACCACCCACTCCCCTCAGCCTGTCTCTGCTTAGTTCCCCGTTCAGCTGCTGGCATCTGGACTCTCCACGTCCAGCCTCGGAGATTCCCACTGGCCATTCTCGGGGTGGGGGTGGGGCCTCCCGTGGCAGTCCCCAGCTCCCAGCAGAGGTGCTGGCTGCCTGGGCTGCCTGGGCCCCTCTCGGCAGGGCGGGGATGATAGTTTGTTGTGATGGGGGCAGTGGGCAGCCTGCCTGCTCTAACGCGCCTGTATCTGGGAGCCAAGCATGCTGTTTGCACTTGGCTGGGCCTCAGGGTCTGGCCTGGTGCCCATGAGGGCTGGCCTGCTTTGGCACCCCTGGTTACAAAGGCCGGTCATGGGCCGCCAGGAGCTGTTCACGGGCTGAGTCCTGGGTGCTGGGGGGAGAGGCATGGCTGGCATCTGGAGCTGGAGTGCAGGACAGATTCCTGGCTGTGGCTGGGCCCTGGGTGCTGAGCGGGGACAAGGCCCAGGCAGGCGTAGGCAGGGTGCAAACTCTTTGCGGGGGGAGGGGGCAGGCAAGAAGTCGTGCTGGGTGGTTAAGGTTGGTCTGGTCTGTATGTGGCATTCACACCTGTGGGGAGGAGCTCTGGGTCTGAGGTGCCAGAAAAGCTCAAGGTCACCTCCGGGCATCATACTCTCCCCTCCCCCTTCTTTTGGCCCCTCCCTCATCAGCTGGGAGGTGGAGGAACAGGCATGGCTGGTCCACGAGGCTGAAGCCATGGAGGCCCAGCAGGAGATGTAACCTGCCTGAGATCACACAGCCAGTCTGGAGGAATCAGGTCCTTGACTGAACACCTTGCATACTTTTCTCCCGCCCGCTCCCTCCCCATGGGAGTTCTGATGGACTCAGCAGCCCCTGGACTCTGCTGAGAAGGAGGGTTGGAATTCTAGCTCTGCCACTTACTCCTTCTGTGATCTTGGCCCGCCTCTCTGAGCCTCATGTTCCTCATGTGGGGAATGGGGATAATTATAACTCACTCCCAGGGCAATTATGGGTATTAGATAACTGGCCTCCTGGATGTTTCCAGAACATTCAAAGGATGCTCCTGCCTTGGGGCCTTTACCGCTGCTGTTCCCTGTGCTCAGACAGCTCTTCTTTGTGCACAGATGGCCTGTGTAGTAGCCGCCTCCACCCAGCCGCTCCGTGGCCCCCTCACCTGCCGTATTTTCCCTCTCAGCACTTTCAGCATTTAACAAGTACTGGTTTACGATCCAGCTGCTCCGTGATGGCAGAGAGCATGCATGGCTCAAATACCTACTCACACGACGATTCTTGGTTATCTTCCCTTCTCCTTCCCGACACTTCCCAATACCTAATGGCCACTGTGTATTGGTCCCTTGCTGTGTGCCAGACCCTCCCTGTGCTAAGCGACTCACAGCTGAGCTCCGTGAATGTCACAGGGTGCCCCTTACGGCCGTGTCGCTTCCATATCAGAGATGAGGGGTGGGAGGTGCTGAAGTGACTTGCCAAAAGCCTCCCGACTGGCAAGTTGCAGAGCTGGGCCTCCAACCGGGTTAATCCTAGCCCAGAGCTTACCCTGTGCCACCTCCTACCTTGGGTTAACAAAATCGGAGCCTTCATCCAAACCTGGGGCTCAGAATGCATGTTTGACAGGATTGAATGAATCAGGTTTAGGGGTGGCTTTCAATATTTTGGGGGTCCCCCTTCCAGCCCTCTCGTCTCCTCCTGTGATTGGTTATGTACAACCGTTCCAACCTTCCCAGAATGACAGGTGCCCTTTGGCTGCGGAGCCCCAGAGACCAAGCCAAGGCCCCAGGGGCAGGGCAGGGAGCAGGGGGTGGGTGAGGTCCTGGCTGTCCCTGGGCTGTCCTGGGGCAGGTGGACAGGATGTTCCCCCAGGCAGCCGACATTCCAAGCAGCCGACATTCCTGGTGGAAGGTGGCAGGCAGTGGGAGATTTATCGTTTCCGGTAACCCAAGTCCCTGGGAGGTGAATTCTCCCTGCCAAGGACACGCACCCCTTGCTTGCCAACCCTTCCTGCCATTTCCTCTGCTGGGCCTGTCTGACTGGGTCTTGGGGCGGGCCAGAGGAACCAGTTCTCAATCCCAGAGGTTGAGACTGGGGTCTCAGGCCTCGATCAGCCCACCGCAAAGACCCAGCCTAATGCCACCTTCCCAGAGTCCTCATCGGTGCGGCCCGGACCCCAGCCTTGGGGAAGGATGGGAAGAAGGGGGCATCGTGGAAAGTGAAGGGCCCTGTGTTAAGAGCCAGGACACCTGGGCCCTGAGTCTACCTCTGCCATCAACTTGCAGGGAGACTTCTTCCTCTCTTCCTTGAGCTGCTACGTCCTCTCCGAGTGCCCAGCACTGCTGTAAGAACTCTGCATACATAATCCAACTTCCCCTTGTGACGATACTCCAGTGAGGAGGGACACTAAAAGGAAGCTCCAAGAGGTCACACACGTCACCCAGAGGCACTCAGGCAGAGATGGGTGTGAATTCAGCCCCTTCAACACTTGCTGGGCCTCCTTAATGTCCTTACTTGCCCTCTCTGGGCCTCGGTTTCCCTTTCTGATAAGTGAGGGTGTTGGGCTAGGTGATCCCTTCCTGCCCTGACAGTCCAGGACCCAGGAATCCATCGGAGCCTTTTGTAGGTAGGTTCCTCTTGAGGCCTGTCTAGCCTGTAAGGGGGCAGAACAGGGACTGTTCTCCCCAGGGGTTTCTGAGGAGCTCACTCTCTTGGCGTGTAAGGTCTTGGTGGGGTAGGAGTGGGAGGAGAGGAAAGGCAAGAAGTGACACTTGAACCTAGTAAGCGTCAGACACTGGGTTAAGCTCTTGGGTTGTCCTGCTGAATCTTCACAACAGCCTTGTGAGGGGGCAATTTATTTTTATTTTTTATTTTTTTTGTACTCTCTTGTTTTCCTTTTTATTCTCTTGATAATTTTTTTTAACATCTTTATTGGGGTATAATTGCTTTACAATGGTGTGTTAGTTTCTGCTTTATAACAAAGTGAATCAGTTGTACATATACATATGTTCCCATATCTCTTCCCTCTTGCGTCTCCCTCCCTCCCCCCCTCCCTGAGGTGGCTATTTTGATTCCTGTTTTACAGATGAGGCATCAGAGGCTCAGAGAGGTCAAGTGATTTGCTCAGGGCTGCACAGCTAGGAAGTTGCCAGGCTGGGGTGTCCAGTCAGCTCTAACTGGTGTGAGGTGGCATGTGGCCAACACACGTTTCCTAGGATGGCTTTGATTTATGAATAAAATAATATAAAAATAGTCTTTCCAGGCACTTCCCTGGTAGTCCAGTGGTTAAGACTCTGCGCTTCCACCTCACGGGGCGTGGGTTGGATCGCTGGTCGAGGAACTAAGATCCCACGTGCCACGTGGCGTGGCCAAAAAAAAAAAAAGTCCTTCCAAAACACTGTGAACATGTCCTAGAGTTTGAAATCCAGACTACATCTCCCAGGCTGCCTCTGACACCCGGAAGTGGCCCAAGAATCCTTTGTTAAACTGTTCTTCATGTTCGCTTTGGAAAATATGGTCAGTGGTAATTATGGGTAGGCAGGAGTTCAGAGGAGCAAGAGGCGCGTGGGCTGCAGCAGACTGGAAAGGCTCAGCACTGAGCTGGGAGTGGAGCTATGGGGGCTGAGAGGGGTCTGGGGTGGGGCCAGGCCAGGCTGAGTTCACAGGCTCCAAGAAGGGTCCCTGCAGGGCTTGCAACCCCGGCCATTTGCCAGGAAAACCACAAGGCCCCTCCTAGGACCCCCTTCCTACCCAGACCTGCCCAGCCACCTCCCCTCAGGGGGTCTGGGGCAGCCCAGTCTCCAAGCAAGGCATGTTCAACCTGCAGACCTTTGCTCCAGCCCCTCTACCCTCACCCCAGACTTCCCAGGGAACTGGGGAAAGGGCTACGGGGTGGGGCAGTGAGGCCTGCATCCTGGCCAGTGAGCCCGGCAGGGCCAGGCACCCTGGGATTTGAGCAGTTGGCAGCATGAGGACTGAGATGACGCCAGCCAGCCGGCTCCCACCCCCTCCTGCTGCGGGGCCCTTGGCCCTGAGGCCCCAGCAGCTGTCAGCAAGGAAGGGTGACAGAGGAGGACCAGAGGTGACCTCTCAGCCCACCCCTCTCCCCCTACTTGGGCCCAGAACTCATACCAGCTGTTGTCAGCCACTGGCATGCCTTGTTCCAGAGCCAGCAGTGGGCACCCCCGTCCTCTCCAGGGCATCTTCCCACCGTCCTTCATAGCTGCTGACCCTGGGGAGGGGTTGGGGCTAACATGGGGGACATGGTCACATCCCTAAATCCCTCTGATTTTACTAATGACACAAAGGAACAAGAATAAATGCTCCTGTTTTTATGGAAGAGAAAACAGTTCCAGAGAGGCCAAGTGACTTGCTTGAAGTCACACAGCTACTGAATGGCTGAATTCAGGCTCTTGGCTCCCAGCTCAGTGCTCACCCCGCTGCCTTTCTTGGGGGTGTTTTTGTGCAGGATTATAGAGACTTCAGCGTTCCTGGGTTTGATTCCCGCTTGTAGTTTTAGGCCGCTTTGTAGCTTTAGGACCCCAGGCAACCTCCTTAACCACTTGGAGTGGAACTCGCATTTTCTTGCTTATAAAATAATAATAGTACCGACCTCTTGGGATTGCTGAGCAAATTAAATGAGATAATCAATGTATAGTACTTAGCATAAGGCCTGGCATGGTCCAAGTGCCCAAAATGAGATCTGGCAATATTATCACCAAAGAGTATTAACCACCTGTGTACTCAGCACTGTGGGTGGTTCTGTGGGGATTACAGACACATTCCACAAATATTTATATCAGTCAATAGATATTTATTTGGCACCTACTGTGTGCCAGGTGCTAGAAAAAGAGCAGTGACAAAACAGACAAGATTTCCACCCTGCTTACCTTCTCCCCCACATGGTAGCTGGGGAGACACAGCTTCATTTTAACCACAGAAGCCTCCAAGTACTTTTACACATACTGGTGGTATTATCCAGATTTTGCAGATGAGAAAACTGCAAATGCAGAAAGTGTGGGCTGAGAAGATCAGTGGCTGAGCAGGGGCCAGGACCCAGCTCCTCCAAGGGTCTTAGGTAGCGGCCCTGAGGGCTTCCTGGAGGAGTAGGTGCTTGTGCGGCATCCCTCGGGGCCTCAAGGCCTGGCAGGAGAGGTTGGGACACGTCCACCACAATATGAGCAGCAACAATTTCAGGAAGGCCTTGCAGAGGTCAGGGCCTCTTGTTCCCCAGGAATGAGGCCCAGCCAGAGCTTTAAATACCCCATGCAGCCCAAAATAGCCCCCATTGTCTTGGCCTGCAGCTGGGGAGATCCAGGAGAATCCTGAGGGAGGCAGACCTTGGAGGTGGGGAGCAGGAGGAGGTCTCCAAGCACTTCCCTCTAGGGTGCGGGTGGTGTTTTTGTGAAGACTCTTCCATTTGGCTCCTGCAGGAAGGCCTGCCTTGTGGAAAGGGTGGAGCAGCTGCCTAGACTGCGTGAGCAACGTGCAGCCAAGGGGGGAGCCTGGTGGGTGGGGGACTCCCAGAGAGGGCCATGTGCCCAAGTGAAGGTGCTGCTTTGTACCGCAGGGATGTGTGTGCTTTGGCCCACTGGGCCCTCCTCTGTGGGCAGGCCTAGCCAGGTCCCCTGCCCCGGGCCTCCTGGCACCCTCTCCTGCTCTGGCTATTTTGGGCACTGGCTGTGTTCAGGCATGGGGAGGGATGGATAATCCTGCCCAGACCGAGGATGCTGGGGGCGCTCCCTGGACCACCATTCCAGCCTCTTGGATCTTTGAACACTATGGCCTCTGCCCCTGACCTCATTGTCAAAGGGTCATGGTCAGTGGACTCCAGTGGGATGCCGCCCCCCCCCCCGCCCCCCCGGCAAGGGTAAAGAAGGGTGCCAGATAAATCTTTACCCTCAGGGCATTCATGCTGTCAGTATCAGGAATAGTTGTGCTGCTGCTTCTTTTTTTTTTAAATTAATTTACTGTATTTTTGGCTGTGTTGGGTCTTTGTTGCTGCGCGCGGGCGCTCTCCAGCTGCGGCGAACGGGGCCCACTCTTCGTTGCGGTGCGCGGGCTTCTCATTGTGGTGGCTTCTTTTGCTGCAGAGGATGGGCTGTAGGCGCACGGGCCTCAATAGTTGTGGCACGTAGGCTCAGCAGCTGTGGCGCACAGGCCTAGCTGCTCCGCGGCATGTGGGATCCTCCTGGACCAGGGCTCAAACCCGTGTCCCCTGCATTGACAGGTGGATTCCTAACCATTGCGCCACCAGGGAAGCCCAGTTGTGCTTCTTCTAAGCAACGGGTTTGTTTTTACCTACTGGGACACAGAATCCAGGGACCGGTCAGGTTTCCTTCTTCCCACTGGCCACTGGAAAACTTAGAACCTAATGCATTGTCACTTTCCCAGACCTCCAGAATTGAGCACATGCTTCCCGCCTACTCGTCTCACTCCAGTCCAGGCCTGTCTGCTGTAATACAGTTTTGCTTATGCATCTTTAGTTGGTTTTCTCTTGCTGTTACGTGTATATCTTTGTTAGCTGCTTTGAGTCTTTCTGGAACAGGGTAGTGGGGGAGGTGTAAACAGGTAAATGACAATGATGAAGATGGTAACCCTTCGCTGGTCAGTTTCCTGAAGTCTGTTCCTTATGGCTTGGTCCTCACTTTGTAATTCCCTCCCTGAGCCCTGCTGTCTCTGCTGGTGGGAGTCACAGCCTAGAATTTTAGAATTCTAACATTTCAGGGTTTCAGAGTCGTAAAATGGCAAAGCCAGAAGGAACCTTTGGGATCGTCTAAGCTGAAAACTTTTAAACTTATTATTAAGCAGTGCAACCCTTGTTTACATCAAAATAATGGTATTTTGGTTAAATACTATTATATTTTGATAAATAACAGCAAACACCTATAGAGCCTCCACCATGTGGTAGCATTTTACAACACCCCTATGAGGTAGATACTATTATTATAAATTATCATGCCCATTTTACAGCTGAGGAAACAGAGGCACAGAGAGGTGAAGTGACTTGCTTACAGCTAACCAGGGACTGAACCAGACATATTATGTAGAAGGTCAGAATATAAAATGGGAAAAGATGGAATTTGTTTGTTATTGAAGTGAGTATTTGGGGGAGTGGGCCCAAACTCTACCTGTTCCCCGCCCACCCCCTGAGGACAGACTGGAAAACAGTGATCTAGGCCTACTGCGACATTTGACAAGGGAGCCTGAGGCCCAGAGAGGGGAAGGGACTTGCCCAAGACATCGGGGTGAGCTGGAAGCCCATTCTCCATCCCTCATGGCCCGCCTGCTGCCTGGAGGACCACCAACCCCTCCCACCTCCCCTCGCCCCCAGCAATCCCCGTCCCCATCTCTGCACTCAGCAGCTGAGCCCTCCCTTGATCACTCTGCTCCCTTTGTCTTTGGGCGTGGATACCCTGGGACCTTCTCCTTGATCCTAGGGCACTGGGAGTGACCAGGTGCTGGGCTACCCTCCTTGTCCTCTCTGAGGGACTCATCTTCTGAGAGGGCAGCTGATGGCCAGGGAGGGAAGGAGCAGCTCCTGTCTGGGTTTTCTCACCCCAGGAGAGAGCATATCCTCCTGCCACCAGCTAGCTGTCACCTGGCCCACTTTTCCTTTGTCAGCACTTCTCGTGTGGCCTTGGGGCTTTTCTGTCTTCAAAACCCCTGTGGTGGTGGCTCATAGCTTACGTCTAAAGCCTTCCTTTGGGAGAGCCAGTGGGCAGCTAGCTGAGGGAAAGGTGGATGTTTGGGTGGGTGTTCCCAAAGTATGTTCTGTGGAACCCTAGTCCCATGAGGTCTGCATGAAGAAAGGGTTCCAAATCAAGCACATTTGGGAAACACTAACTAGTTGTCCCCCTTCCCTCATCGTGGTATTTGGGACATTTAGGACTTAGGGAACCAGCTCAGCTTTGTGCAGCCAGCCTTCCCCAGAAGTGTTTGTCTGCAAGACCTTCCCTCATACCTATTCCTGTCCAGAGTTACTGTGCCCTGGAATGGACATTAGTCATGAGGAAAGGGGACGGGGGCGGGGGGGGGGGTGCTTCAAAAGGAAAGGGCCCTTCCTCTTATTTCCAGCTCTGTTGCCCACAGGCCTATCTTCAACCATGGGCTCGGCCCTGCCTGCCCCTCCTCCCCCTCCAGGAAGCAGATGAGGAAAGCCCCGGGGGCAGGGGGAGCTGGCCCTTTTGGCTGCAGCTGTTGGGCTGCCATTCCAGCCTGTTTTTTCCTGTTGCCGATGCCCACGGGAGCAAGCAGGAATGGAGTCACCGAGGCCTGGCTGTCTGGCTGCCTTGCGCAAGGCCCTGGAGCCAGAGCTGTGGGCCTGCTTGCCTCTGAGATCCCCGCCCGTTCCCTGGGATGCTGGTCTGGGCAGCGGGCAGGTCTCTCCTCAGTGACCGTGGACAGCTTCTTGTGCCCCCAGAGATGGGCCTCCTGGCTGCAAAGCTCCAGGTGTCAGAGATGGCAGGAGGCGGGCTCAGGTAGAACAGAGTTCCCTGTTTGGAACCAGGCGTCTGGCTTCAGCGTCTCTGTGGCTGTGGGCAAGTCACCTTTCTAAGACTGTCTTTTGATTTGTAAACCCCATTCATTCATTAATTTAACAAATATTATTGAGCATCTCCTGTGTGCCAGGCACTTGTAGGGGCTGGGGATTCAGCAGTGAACAAAATGGACAAAGTCCCTGGCTTCACGGAGCTGATGATAAACATGTAAAATGCAGGGTAGAATTTAAGTGGTGAGGTCGTCTGAGGCAAAGTAAGGGAAGCGACAGAGAGCCAACTATAACGGATTCTGGACCTGGGATATAGTCGGGGTGGGTCTCTCTAAAGGTGACATTTGAGCAAAAACCAGAGGAAGAGGAATGTGTACACCTGGGGGCGGTGTCCCAGGCAGGGGACACAGCAAGTGCAAAGGCCCTGAGGTGGGTGGGGGCTTGGTGTGTTTGAGAACTGTTGAGACAAATGTGGCAGGGAGTAGGGAGGGCACAGTAGGAGAGGAAGTGCAGAGGTCTGTATAAGTATATACACGTGTGTGTAGGTAGATCACACGGGACCTGGTTGGCCATAATAAGGGCTTTTTCCCTAATTCTTTGGTGAGTCGAGAGCAGTTGGAAAGGCCTAACCTAGTCTGTTCAGGCTCGTTGTTAGTGGTGTCTCATTTCATTGAAAATGTGTGGAACACTCCCCGCATCCTCCCGTAGGACTGGCACTGTGCTAGGGACCTCATTCATGAAATATGTGGGTCATGACCCCAGAAGGCATGGGCACACCCGACCAGGTTGCTGTGGCCTCGACGGCCCACAGGCACACCAGTGTTCCATGGCCAGAGAACCTGAGGACCGAACCGGGCTGTGGGCAGGAGGCAGGCACGTGAACACCACAGGCGCTGTTGGCACCAACAGTACTTGGTGGATAACGTTCAACCCCTGCGGACCTTCTTGCTGGGCGGCCCAGCCCGGAAGCTGCCACTCGGCCACTCCCACCACAGTGGCCCCACCTGGCACATGGGTGGGGCAGAGACATTTCCCAGTAGCTTCCTGCTTCCTCCCTGTAAGCGGCAGGCAGCGCACTCAGCACCAGGGGAGACCCATACTTGGGGTGTAAGAGCAGGAAGAGAGTGTGGGGACTCCGGGGGCACTGGGAGAATTGGGCTCTGTGACCAGCACCATGACAACAGCACAAAAAGGGGCACTGCTCTTTAGTGGAAAAGCCCATTCAGGGCTGGTTTCCTTTGATCCTCTGCCACCTGGCACACCATGTCCCACTGCACCAAACTTCTTCCCGTCCCTCAGCCCACCTTCCTTCTGCCTGGTGCATACTCTGTCTCCCTTCTCCATCCTGCTTAGGCAAAATCGTCTTCAAACCCAGCTGAATTGTCATTTCCTCTGGGAAACCCTCCCCAACCTCCGCCCAGCCTCGCTAAGTGGGGCGGACCCTCCTCTGGGCTCTCCCAGCCTCTGTCCTTCCTCTGCAGAGTTCTCTGCACACTGTGTTGTCATCAGTCGGTTTCGTGGTCTGTCTCCACTAGGCACACGGAGCTCCGTGACCATCTACTTCCTCATTTTATCCTCAGGGCCAACACCTATTAGATGCCCAAAAAGTAGAGGTCAGAGTGACTGGAATTGAACCTTATGGGGTAGGTCTGATTGATGACCCTTTTTTAACAGATGAGGAAGCTGAGCCCACCCAGCTAGAAAGAGGCTGAGGTGGCCTAGGTTCGGGGCTGTGCACCCTCTCTGCCCCACCGGTCGCATCTCTCTGAGACGCAGGGATAAATTGCTCTTGCTTGGCCATGGCTGTAGCAGACCCATTCGGGCGCCCGCCCCAGCTACATTAGAGGGGCCTTCAAGGCAGAGCCCGGGTCAGGTCTACTTGCGAAAGAGCCAGACAAATTCAGGGTCTTTGGCCGCACTTCCCAAAGCAGGTCACCCCTCATTCTACTTGTCTCTCTCAGCAGCCCCAGGAAGGAAGCAAACAGAGCAGGGTTCTTTGCTTTGGGAAATGTGGCCAAGACCATCTTTATCACCGAGAGAACTGAGACCTGGCAGGATTGTAATGCAACGGCAAGGTGTCCAGGATGGATTTCAGGGAGTGTGTGACTCAGTCCCCTGCTTCTCTTGGGATGAGGTGTTATGGCCTCGATTTTACCAATGGGGAAATGTAGCCCAGAGATAATTCTGGTATATGCTAGCTGTGTGATCTTGGGCAAGTCCTTACTTTCTGTTTCTGAACTTTGCTTTCTTTTGTCAAATGGGCTCATTCCTACCTCAGGGTTGTTGGGCACGTTCGTTTGTTCATTCATTCATTCTTTCACCATGCCACCTAATCAACAGATTTTTAAAAAATATTTGTTTATTTATTTATTTACTTTGGTCGCTCCAGGTTTTAGTGGCCGCACGCGGGATGCTTTAGTTGCAGCATGCGGACTTCTTAGTTGCAGCATGCATGCGGGATCTAGTTCTCCAACCAGGGATCGAACCTGGGCCCCCTGCATTGGGAGCATGGAGTCTTACCCACTGGACCACCAGGGAAGTCCCTCAATCGGCAGATATTAATTGAGCACCTACTATGTGTTGTCTGTTCTGAAGATGCAGCAGTGATCAAAACATAAAAATCACTGTCCTGTCCTCCTGGTGCTCTGGCTCACATTGACTGAGATGGCTGCAGTTTGCTAAAAGGGAAGGGTGTTGAGGAGCTTGTCCAGGGTCACATGGTGAGTTTGGGGCAGAGCTGGGATGAGAAGCCCCAGGCCCCAGCTTCCCACTCCCTTGGGCAGGGTTGAAGACCCTGACTGGGCCTCAGCGCTCCCTCGGGATGCTGGCTGGAATGCTGCCTTTCCAAGTTCCAGGCCATGGTACAGAGGGCAGGGGTCAGAAGGAGGGGCCTGCTGGCAGCTGTGCCTCTGAGCTAGCACAGGGGCCCCACTTTCAACCTGGATTTCTGTTGCCTTAGCTGTGTGTACTTGGGCAGGTGACTTGCCTTCTCTGAGCCTCTTTCCTTATCTGAAAAGTGGGGGAGCCGCCAGTGTCTGCCTTGTGAGGTTGCGGGTTTGCGTGAGATAAGCCTCGTATAGACCTTATCTCAGCGTCTGCACGTGGTGAGCACTTGGTGAGCCTCGGCCGTTCTCCTTATTCGGGGGATCTGTGTCCTTCCCGGCCACCTGGCTGGCGAAGATCCTGCCGCCTTGGGAGCCCAAGTGTGGGAAGCTGGCAGGGCTCCCGAGTGGCACGGGCAGTGCAGGCATCCAGAGGAGGCTGCGGCCGCCTCCTTTCCGGCCCGGCGCCCCTCTCAGCCTGCCAGGGGATTAAAGGCCTTTTGGCCTTTGTGTTGGGCCCTCCCGCCCCTGGCAGTTTGCACAACAAAGTGCTGCTCCGACAGATTCCTTCCCCTTTGCCGTCTGCTGCCCGTGGACAAGGTACCCAGCAGCCTGGGGGTGGGGCATGGCACCTTGACCCTGTATCTGGGGCCTGGGTTGTAGCAGAGTGTGGGGAGCACTTGTGGAGTTATCTGGGAGCCTGCGTCACAGCAGAGTGGGAGGAGGAACTTGTCTGAGTTTGGGTCCCTCCCTGGAGATTCGGGGGCCTCAGGTCACGCTTTTGCTGGTCCCTCCGCCTTGGGTGGGGGAGGGGGCAGAGTCTGTGCTGGCAGAAGGCAGGTGGGCAGGCAGCGGCTCGTTTGTCCCCCACCCGCACGCTGTCTCTGGATTTTGATGGAGTGAGCTCACTCCAGGCAGCTGCAGCCACCCTGGGGACTGCGGTACTCAGGCCTTCCTGCCCAGCTGTGGGGTGGTGGAGGGCTCAGCCCCAGGCCTGGACCATGGGGAGGTGGGGGGAGGGCATGGGCTGGCTGCCCAAGACATGGGAAGAATGTCTCTGGAAAAGCCCAAAGTCCCCCAGTCCTCCCAGAATCAACCTCAGAGCAGGCAGACAATTTGAGCCTTGAAACCACGCTTCACCCCCAGCCAGGGCCCCACCCAGCCAGCCCGCCCAGGGCCTGGGCAGCAGAGCCAGACCCCTCCCTTCATCCCAGACCGGAAGGTGACCCTAGGCCCGAGCCCAAATCCCAAGCCTCCGTGCATCACTTCATCACCCTCAGCCCTTCACCCCTACCCTGTACCCCTGCACGGTACTAACTCTAATGCTTATGGAGCACTAACTGTATACAAGGTACCAGGCTGATGACTTACGTGCTTACTCCCATTTACACAGATGACCCTCTCCGAGCCTGCAACATGGAAATAACAGTTATAAGTTCACAATCCCTTAATTGAGACCCTTGGAGTCAGCCATGTTTTGGAATTCAGAAGTTTCCAAACTTGAGAAAGGTGACATAGAGCATATGCCAGCTGTGATGTGACATCCTCGGTAGAGTCTGGGGCAACACCCCATAATCAAACACATTAATATTGCTGCGGCAAAATGTATGACTGTTGACCCTAAGTGGAGTGGATAAGCTATTAATAGCTTCATGTCAATTTAGGTCAGGACTTGACAGCAAATGAGCTTGCTATAAACTTACTAAAAAAAACAAAACAAAAAAAACCACTCTTGGTTTTCGGAGCTCCTTGGATTTCCCTTATTGCAGATGAGGGATAGTGGCCCTGTAGTGCCAGCCCTCCCGGGTTGCTGTGAGGATTAGTTGAGTATGTTGAGGACAGGGCCTGGCACGGGGAAAGCCCTCCGCGGACAGTGACCATTTTTATGGTCGTCTCTTCACTTGCCGCTGTGTCTCTTCCTACAGCTTTGATTTTAGCAGCGCCGGAAACTCTTGTCTATACACGTAACCTCCACAAGACCCACAATCCTCACTTAAAAACTCCTTTTTACCTTTTTTTTTTTTCTTTCTTTTTTTGCGGTACGCGGGCCTCTCACTGTTGTGGCCTCTCCCGTTGCGGAGCACAGGCTCCGGACGCGCAGGCTCAGCGGCCATGGCTCACGGACCCAGCCGCTCCGCGGCATGTGGGATCTTCCCGGACCGGGGCATGAACCCGTGTCCCCTGCATCGGCAGGCGGGCTCTCAACCACTGCGCCACCAGGGAAGCCCCTAAAAACTCCTTTTGAAAACCCCACACCCCATATCCACTATCTGTATCTGTACCTACCCCTGTACCCCAAAACCTCTGCCTTCTATACCCCTCGCTCATGGCTTGACCTTTCACCCCCACACTCTTCCCAGACATCCTTGGCTCCTTCTGCATCCTCACCCAGGCCAGGAGAGGAAGGCGCGGCCGATGTCCCCGGTCCCCAAGGAGCCTTTGCAGGACTTGGACCTGGAGCTCCATGTGCGACTTCATCCTCACTGGAGGGCCTGGATCCAACCCAGCCTCTGAGAGTGGGTGCCTCCCAGAAGTGCCCCGTCTGTTTGATATCCTGCCTGTCTGGTCCCCCCACTGCCTCACCCTGCCTGTGTTCAGGGAGCGCCTGGCCATTGTGTGGGGGGGGGCACTCTGCCCACACCTCCACCGCACGCAATTGTTCCTAGCAGTCTAGAACAGTCCTTGGCCTGTGTGAGTCAGCTGCCCCTCCTTTCCTTCACCAGGAACCTGCAGGGTCTGGAAAATCCCCTTCTCTGTTTGACTCCTTCCTCTCTGACCCAGGCCTGCCCTCTGGACCCCTCCTGTCTGGCCCCGCCATCCGGCTCCAACGCCTGCCTGAAGCACTGGGTTCCTCTGGAAGGAAGCAGGGCTCCCTCACAGCCGGAGACAGGCTGCAGCGCAGGAAACCTGGGTTCTATTTCTGCCTTTGACCTTGGAGCCACTGATGGCCCTCCTTGGGACCTTAAGCACCCACTGTATGGGTCCAGGACGCTGCCAGCTCAGGCATCCCATGAGCCATCCTGGGAGCTGGTCCGGTTGGGGATGGAGACTGGTCAGCCCTGGGCCTCCTGGCCCTGCCCACTGCTTGGGCCTCATGGCCAGCCCAGAGGCCCAGCTCCAGCCCCATGTCCTTTCCTGGGGAGCAGGGGCTTGGGGTAGGGAGCTCAGAGGTCCTGGGACAGTCCTGACTCTGCCAGCCAGTGGGGGCCATCGCACCAGCTCATCCATCTCAGGGGGTCATTGTCAGGTTCAGATGACACTGAGGCTGAGGAAATGCCCGGTAAACTGGGAATTGCAGTTGAGAGGCTATGCGGGAGTGACTCTCAGTGACCTCAGTTGGTTCGTCTCTTCCACAGCCTTCGTTACAGAGGTGGTGTGGCACGGTGGTAAGGACTTAGCTGTTGGGGCCAGACCACCAGGGTTCAAATCCCAGCTCTACCCTGTGCTAGCTCTTCAAGCAGGTTCCTGACTCTGCTCCATTTCCCCATCTTTACAGTGGGGTTACCTAACACCTGACCTGGGTTAACACCTACAAAATCCTTAAAGGAGTGCCTGCTGCATAGTAAGTGCTCAGTAAATGTTAGTCCACGTAGACCCTGGACTTTCCAGCTCTGAATCCAAATTCCCTTCTATGGTCAAGGCCTAAGACTTTTTTGTGCTAAGCAGAAGTCCTAAGCTCTTTTGTGCTCTTTCTGGAAGCTTCTTTCCAGCCTGGCTTCATCTCCCTTCCTAGATGTAAAATACAGCTGTTAAAACCTTTTGATCTTCAGCTTTCCACAAGTGAAGTCTCTGCACTTGCTGGCTTGTGCCTTGCTGCAGGCCCTTATCTGACCCCAAAGCCTCAGGTCCTGGGGTAGGGACTGCGAGCAAGGGCAGGCTGGCATGCACAGAGACCATTTCCTGGGGTCCCTGGGGTGGAGGGGCTTCGGTCCAGGACCCGCCATGCTCTGGATTCTCTCCTCTCACTGCAGATGTGTGTTCCTAGCATTTTTTCCAAGTTGAATCTTTGCTATTTCCTGTCCATTCCCAAGCCCCGGTGGCCTCTCCCTCCCTGGGAGAAGCTCTAGACCTTGCTTACCACCAGGATTTTCCTTTCCAGACAGCAGTCTGGTGTCTAGGGGGTGCCAGGAATCTCTGTGCACCATGCATGCCCTCCACAGCCTTGCTTCCATGGGGAGGGAGAGGGGGTGGCAATGACACAAAGAGAGCCCTCCCCAAGTGGGGAGGGTCCTGCCCCTCTAACCTCCTCTGCCCAGTGTCAGTGCCCCTGCACCAGCCCTAGCTTCACTCCCCTTAGGTCAATCAGGGCCTTCTCAGGACCACCCCTGCCCCCAACCCAGTGGGAACATTGCCCTCTACCCCTACCCAGGGGAGGAAGGAGAAACCCTGGTAGGGGGCTAGTCTTGTGGTTCGTAACCCGTGAGTGTCAGAATCCCCTGAGCATGCACGACTTTAACCCTCCCAGCTGGGGTGGGGAGAGTCTGACTCAGCGGCTCTGAGAAGGAGCCCAGGAATCTACTTCTCACCAGCTCCTTGAGGTTCTAAGGCTTATTCCTGGATGCAGACCTCATGGGCATGGCCCAGAGGTCTACTGGCCACCCAGGGCTGGAATGGGCACTTGTCCAGAGGGAGAGGGAGGGGAAAGAAGGAACAGGAGGGACTTCCCTGGTGGTCCAGTAGTTGAGACTCTGCGATTCCAATGCAGGGGACGCGGGTTCAATTCCTGGTCGAGGAACTAAGATTCCACATGCCGCGCGGTGTGGCCAAAAAATAATAAATAAAATACATGTGAATTCAAAAATATATATATTAAAAAAAAAAAAGGAACAGGAGGAGGGATATGCCCGTGGATTGTGTGGGGAAGGGCTTTAGGGGATAAGACACGGGCAGTGCAGACATTACGCAAGGCTTGGTAGCACTGCAAACACAAAGATGACCAATTGGCACCCAGCCCCTCCCCCCAGGGAGCTCCCAGCCTGGGAGGGAGATGCATATAGACTGCTTGAGGGTGGGTGGTACCTTCAGAACAAGTCATGTTCAGGAAGCAGCTAGAATTAATAGGTGATGACACTTTTGTCCATTCGTTTATTCAAGCATTTATTGAACATGGAGTGCTGAGAAGGTGGAGATGAGCTCATCACAGGCCATGCCTTCAAGGTGCTGTCATTCCAGTGGAGGTACAGGTCATTACAGTGTGAGCCCTGGAGGGCCCAGAACCCAGCCTAGGGGCAGAGGTGGCTGGAAAGGCCAAGGAGTCATGACAAAGCCTCCCAGAGGAGATTTTCTTTTGAGTCATATTTATTGAGGTGTAAATTACATACAATAAAACATACCCACTTTAAGTGTACAATTCAATAATGAGAATGAGTTGTATATAACCAGGGGACCGTTACTCCAGAAGGTTTCCTGTGCCCCTTCCCGGACAGCCGCACGCGACCCCTGGCCCCAGGCAACTACAGACCTTCTGTCGTTACAGATTACTTTCCCCCGTGGGTCTCACATGAGCGAGATCTTATGCTGCGGAGTCCTCTGTGTCTGGCTTCTTTCGCTCCGCATAATGTGTTTGAGATTCCTCCATGTTCCCAGGCCTATGTGGAATTTGTTCCATTTTGTTACTGAGTAGTTAGAGGAGGTGATGTTTAGGTGAGTTTCGGAGGATGAACTGGAGTTAGCCAGGTAAACAAAAGGAGGAAGGGCATTCCAAAAGAGGCACCAGCTGAGAAAAGGCCAGAGGCTCCAAGACATGCGCTGTGTGAAGTTGGGGAAGCAGGGAGGGAGAAGGATTGGCTGATTCTCTGTTTTTCTTCTTCTCTTTGGCCCTCTCTGCTGCTGCCACCACCTTGTCTAGCCAGTGAGGGCCGGGTTTGGTGTTCACAAGTGAGACTATTTCCTTCTGGTCAGGCTGGGCTCCCCAGATAGGGCTGAGGCCAGGGCAGGCCTGAGACACTCGCGCCAGGCCATCTGGGGCTGGGTGTGTGAATCCATGCACTCTTGTGCTTGGGGGCTCTGGGGTTCCCTTGGGCTCTGCTGGGTTTGTTTTGCTCTAAGTTATTTTGTAAAACTCCTTTGGAAACACCTCAATCTTGTCTAAGTGGAAAGAGGCCTTCGTTGTCCGCACCCATCCCCAAGAAAGGCAGGGGTCATGGCTGCGGAGGCCCTTCTGCGCCGGCCTGCAAGGTGCGGGGTCCGAGCCGCCCCTCTGTGGAACGGGAGCCCGAGGTGGAGCTTGTGCTGGGCTCAGCTGCAGCCCGAGGTCACATGAGTTGACACCGCGCCTGACCTGCCCCCGTTCAGCCCAGCAGCTGGGCTCCACCCCCGCTTCTGGGTGTGCAGATGATCCTGTCAGTGTGCCCACAAGTGCCAGAGCTGATCTCCAGCGTGGCTGGAATGTGTTCCCTGTGGCCTGGAGAGTTGGAGGCCACACCAAGGCAGAAAGAGGTGGCCAGGACCGCTGGGGCGGGGCGCAGGGGGCTGCTGTCGGCGGCAGCAGCTTCAGTTGACCTCCCCTCCATTTCTGCTTCTGTCCCCCATCCATGCTGCCCCTGGCCACCCTGTCGCCTGCCCACATCCCCCATCTTTGCTGGCCCCGGCCACCCTTTACCTGCCTGTGTGTCCCTGTCCACTAACTCATGTCCTGGATATCACTTGCCTTCTCCAAAGAGAGAAGAGTCGTCACTTACAAAAGTGATTTTAAGTTTGTTGTCGGGACTTCCCTGGCGGTCCAGTGGTTAGGGCTCCGTGCTTCCACTGCAGGGGGCACGGGTTCAATCCCTGGTCGGAGAACTAAGATCCCACAAGACGTGCAGCGTGGCCCAAAACAAACTTATAAGTTTATCTGAGGATTCATGCAGGGGCTGATGAGATTTGGGGAAACTGAGTCAAAAACAATGGTACAGCCCCAGCCTCACTGTCTTCGCCAAACCGTGTCTGATTTAACTGCCGGAGGGCCTTGGGGTGGGACTCTGGCCCCCCCCTTGAAGTGAGAAGAGGGGTCCTGGGCTTGGCAGGAGTTGGAGAGTTTGACACAATTGCTCGTGTGGTGTCCCACAGGTAACCTGCGGGCTGAGGGCATATGATGGCTTGTCCCTGCCCGAGGATGCAGAGACAGTCACAGTGGGCCGTGCTGGCTGGAGCTATTCAGACCTTTCTGATGATGAGGACTTCCTGGCTGATGAGGCCTCCGGAGGTGAGCAGAGGGTTCTGGTGGCTGGGAGTGGAAGGGGTAGGGACGGAATTGGGGTTCTTCCCACCGGTCCTTAAAGAGGCTCCAGGATGCTTGCCCAAGGTGGCACCTCAGGAGATGGACTAAGAAAGATATGGAAGCAACCTAAGTGTCCATCAGCAGATGACTGGATAAAGATGTGGTATATACATATACAATGAGGTACTACTCAGCCCTAAAAAAGAATGAAATGTTGCCATTTGCAGCAACATGGATGGACTTGGAGGGCACTATGCTAAGTGAAATAACTCAGACAGAGAAAGACAAATACTGTGTGATCTCACTTATATGTGGAATCGAAAAAATACAGCAAACTAGTGAATGTAACAGAAAAGAAGCAGACTCAGAACTAGTGGGTTACCAGTGGGTACAGGGGAGGGGAGAAGGGCAATATAGCGGTAGAGGAGTAAAAGGTACAAACTATTAGGTGTAAAATAAGCTACAAGGATATGTTGTACATCATGAGGAACATAGCCAGTATTTTATAATAACTATAAGTGGAGTATAACCTTCAAAAATCGTGAATCACGGGAATTCCCTGGCAGTCCAGTGATTAGGACTTGGTGCTTTCACTGCCGGGGGCCTGGGTTCGATCCCTGGTCAGGGAACTAAGATCCCACAAGCCATGCGGCACAGCCAAAAACAAACAAAAAAAAATTGAGAATCGCTATATTGTATGCCTGTAACCTGTATAATGTTGTACAGCAGCTATACTTCAATTTTTTTTTAGTTCAGAAAAAAAAGAGGTGGGCTAAAAGCTGCGTGCGTCCTGAGCCCTGGTCCCAGTGACCGCAGGATCCTCCACTTAAAACTGTGTGACCCGGGACTGGTGGCTGCTTCTCCTTATAGCCCAGATTGAGCAGGACCTAAGGGGAGGGTGGTGGGCAGTGCACAGTGGAGGATGATTACGGCCCCCTACTCCACTTCCTCCCATTCTCACCTAGAGGCCAGTCTGACCTGGCGCCACCCACCCCATCCCTCCTGGTCCACACCCTCTCTGATGGAGGCTTCCAAGCTGGTTACAGGCCGGCCCTCCCTAAGTGTGGAGAGGAGGCAACAGCTGTGTTTTCATGACCTTCCCCACCGTGTGCCAGGTGCCCAGAACAGTGCCTGACACCCAGTAGGTGCTCAACAAAGATTAATTGTTGCTGAATAAGTCTCTCTTTTACTTGTAGATGGTGTGGGCAGCGGGGACCTGGGCAGCGGGGACTTCCAGATGGGTAAGTATCTGGGGGCATCGCACAGGCCCCCATCTTGCCCCCGGGGAAGCCCCAGAGTAGGTCTTTCCAGCCACAGAGGCGGCATCTCCTGGACTGAGGGCCTTGAGGGCTCCTTGTGCCTGCCATGGGGATGCTCTCATCCCCGCTGAGTGACAGTTGTGTGCCTTGGTTGGCCAGTCCCTGCAAGGTTGGGTATGGACAGGTTCTGTGCCTGCCTGTGCTGGGAAATGCCCGGTTCTGATAGGGACTGAAAGTCAGCCACTCAGCATTCAAAGCCAGATTCTCACCTCCCTGGGTGGCTCAGCTGTGGAGTCCTTCCCCAGAGCCCTCCTTGGGGGTGAATGCTGCAGAGTGGGGGACCCCAGGCAGGGGTGGGCAGAGAGAGGGGACTCTGTGGCACAGGCATTCGGGTAAGCCAAGAGCTGGACCTGGGAGGGAACCTGCCTTAGGTCGGGTCACCTGCTGGGAAGCCGAAGTTCCTGGGTTGGGGAAAGAGGGTTGGGCTTCCTGGAGGGAAAGGAATCAGGCCTCCGTCAGCTGCCCACTCTGCCAGCACTCCAAGTGCACAGCCAGAGCAGGAGCTGGCCCAGCGCTGGGACCGGGGCTTCACAGTCTCTGTTTCCTCCCACCCTGGGATTCTGGTGAGAGAAGGAACTACTCGGGACAAAGCCATGCGGTTCCTGCTGCCTTCTCTGGGAGCCAGTGCCTGGGCACAACGTGATCAGGGCCAAGGATGGAGCTCAGCTCAGAGTCACCACTGGGCGGCCCCGCTGCATCCCTGTGCTGCCCACCCCAGCAGGCCTGGGGCGAGTCTGGCCTGGGTCCCTCCAGGGACGGGGTTGCCTCCCTACGGCTGGAGTATCAGAAGCATCCCAATGCCAGAGGGTGGCATCCTAACCGGGCCAGTATGGATAGGAGGGTTGACCCCTGGGTGGCACAGTCCTGACTGTGACCTCCCAGCACCTGGGACGCAGACAGTGCCTGAAGCTTTTCCATGTGTAGGTCTCTGCAGGGCTGCAGATGCCTGGGAGCTGGGTGGGGCCTGTGTGCGGGTGTCAGGTGGGCCCCATGCACACAATGCTCACCCCAGAGTGGTCTCTGCTGATGCGTCTCTGGGAGCTGCCTCTTGCCAAGCCAAGTCTGCCTGCTGCGGCCCTGGGCCAGTCCACCCTGTCCCTTCAGAAATATCTAGAGCCCCTCCCAGGGGGCTGCTCACAGCAGCTCCACCTGCTTTGAGTGGTCCTTGCTAGCCCACCTCGTCCCATGAGAAGCAGCTATGAGGGCGAGGGAAGCCAGAGGTGGGGGAAGGATGGGGATGGGGGGCAGCAGCTGGGGAGGGCCCAAGGGCAGGGCAGGAGCCTTTCCTTGTAGGTGGGGCTGATCTGTGGGAAGATGTGGGGCCTTAGGCCCTCCAGACCCAAACGCTGGCACCAGCCCGCTGCCCCTGGGGCAGGTCCAGGCAGCTGGGTTGCATCTCAGCCCAGGGGGCATCAGATAAGTCTCCCTGATTCCCAGGGTCAGGGTGCCTGCTTCAGCCTTGCCCAAGGGCAGGTCCCTCCTAACTCTGGTGAGCAAGGGCCGTCCTGACCATGATGGGGCCGTGCCTGGCCACCCCTTGACTGACCCAACCCCCGACCCTGGAATGTCTGAGACGGCTCCTCCCTCACCCCTTCCCTCGGGCAGGGTTGCGGCTCCCCTTGGCTCTGTCCCAGCCCTGACTGCCACCCCCAGGCCAGGACCCCTCCTGGACAGCTCCTGGCTCTGCCTCCCCACCTTGGGAACCCTGCCCACCTCCCCTCGTCCAATCTTTCCACCTTCTGACTGTCTCTTTGTCTGTCCTGCTGACAAACTGTCTACATGTCTCCCCTGTTCCCTCCCTCCCCTGCCTTGGGCCATCTCTTTCCTACTCTGTGTGTCTCTGTCTCACGCTGCCTCTCTCCCTCCACCTCTTGGACTTGCATCTCTGCTTCCATGTCCCTCTGTCTTTCCATCTTTTCAATCTGCCTTTGTCTCGTCTTTTCTCTCTCTCATTCTCGCCACCACTTTCTCTCTGTGTCTCTGCCTGTATCTATCTCTCTGTGTCTCTGTCTCCTTCTCTCTGTCTGCTTCATCTCTTTCTGTTTTCTGTCTCCATCAGTCTCTGTGTCTCTCTGTCATTTCCCCCCTCTGTCTCTCCCTTTGGTCTCGCCACCTCCCTGCTGTCTCTGCCCCTCCTCACCTCCCTCTCTGCAGGCCCTGGGCCCCACCCCGGGCCACCCTCCCGTGGCTGGTGTGATGGTCTTGGAGCCCTAGGAGGAGTCGCCTTTCCCTCTCTCCCTCCCCCTCCTCTCTCCCAGCTCTTCCTCTCACTCCTTTGTCTTCTTTTCCTCCCCAGCCTGCGCTTGGTCACACTTGAAGGTCAGAGGCACCTCTCTGCAGGGTCTGGGGCCAGGCCTGCCTCTGTCCCCACCCAGCTGGCCTCACCTTCTCCCCTGCCCCTGCCCAGGAGGCAGCCAGGCCCCAGCCGGGCACACAATCTAAGCACAGTGGGCCGGACCCCTGGTGTAGGCAGGATGGGTGCAGCAACCCCTCGGGGAAAAGGCTAGGGCCTCGGGCCTCGCTGATCCTGGGGACCCAGAGGGACTGGGCTGGGGTTCGGGGGCCCAGGTGTGTGGGGGACGAGTTCTGTTGAGCAGGGACTGGGTATCGAGCGTAGGTGGGGTAGTTGGCTCCGGGGCTGGGGGTGGTCAGGTGTGCGTCCCCCACCCCACGCGGGGTGCCGGGCAGCTCTGGGCCTCCCGTCCCTCCAGCCATTGGCTCCAACTGAGCTGTCCAGATGGGGTCAGATGAGGGCCAGCGTGGAGCTGGTCAGCCAGGCAGGCGCCCAGAGAGCACTCCCACCCCAGTCTGCATCATTCCCACCAGCACCCTCAGCTCTGGGGGCTGGTTCCTGAAACTCACCTTCTGCCCCAGCCCTCGGATACCTGCCACAGGGAGGCCGCTCAGGGTGGAAAAGGGGTGTGCTCATCCTGACCTGCCCCTGATCTGGGAGAAGGCAGGGGGTGGGGTCAGGTTGGAGGGTCCGTGCCCTTCCCAGGCCCTAGTAGAAAGGGGCTTTGTGGAGCCTCAGCCCCCTCCCCCAGCAGCGGGCACATTCCTGGGCAGAGGCCTGGCCCCCTCGCCCGCGCTGGGCCGCAGGGCTGAGGCCAGGGGCCAGGGTGGGGGACTTTCAATGGGCCTCTGTGCCAGCTCACAAGAGGCCTCTGTGGCCAAGCTCGCGGCCCTCACGCTCCAGCCCACGGGGCCCCGCCCGCCCAGCACCCAGGAGCCCAGCCCAGCATGGTCCCCGTGCTTCAGCGCAGGCAGCGCTGCCCTCACAGGCACCTTCTCTTGGTGCAGGAGTTCCCTCCGGCTGCTTGCTAGGCTGCCGTCCTGATGTGCCCAGGACTTGCTCCGTGAGCCGCAGAGGGGGAGGGTCCAGGCGCAGAGGGCGTGTGCACCTGTGGACCTGCCGGACAGAGTAAAGGGGAAAGAGGACAGGCCCAGCCAGTGCCACTCCCTGCTCTGCTGCCCACACGCTGATTGTCACTTCTCAGAGCCCACTTCTGCCTCAGGCACAGCTGCTGTCCCCTGTGCCTGGAGTGCGCTTCTCTCAGAGGCCTCCCAGTACCTTACTCTCTGCCTTCAAGCATCCCCTTTGCGGAGAGGCCTCCCTGGCTGCCCTGGGGAAGTAGCGAGCTACCCCCACGCCAGCACGCCCGCTCCCCCAGCCCTTGTTTTTTTCTCCCTCATAGTCCATATATTTCTTGCCCATTTGTTCTATTTCCTTTCTCCTCCCCCTGGAAAGTGATCTTTATGAAGTTCGCTGCTATATCCCTTGCCCCTAGAACACTGCCAAGCATATGAAAGACCTTCAGTATAGATTCAATAAAGCAATGAATGCCTCTCTCAGATGGGAAGAAATAAAACCAAATCCATTCCTTCAGTTTGTCTTAAAGACCAGAGATAGGGGCTTCCCAGGTGGCGCAGTGGTTGAGAGTCCGCCTGCCGATGCAGGGGATACCGGTTCGTGCCCCGGTCCGGGAGGATCCCACATGCCGCGCAGCGGCTGGGCCTGTGAGCCATGGCCGCTGAGCCTGCGCGTCCGGAGCCTGTGCTCCGCAACGGGAGAGGCCACAGCAGTGAGAGGCCCGCGTACCGCAAAAAAAAAAAAAAAAAAGAAAGAAAGAAAAGACCAGAGATAATACAGCTAACGCATGCAGCCCCTAGTGTGAGCCAGGTACTGCCATAAGCATTTTACATTCATTATCTTATTTCATCCTCCCAACAGCCCTCTGGGGTGGGCACTACTATCGTCCCTGTTTTATAGATGAGGAAACTGAGGCACAGGGAGATTAAGTAACTTGCTTAAGGTCACAGGGCAATTTTATTTTAATTGTAAGTGGAAATTTTGCTCCAGAGGCTGAGCTTTTAACCACTAAGCTATACTGCCTCTCATATAGTAATAGCTCATATTATATTGCCCCTACTATGTGCCAGGCTCTGATCTAAGCACTGTGTGTGCGTGTGTGTGTGTGTGTGTATGTGTACATATATATGATTCATTTGCAACTCATATTTATAACTTCTATTATGAACTCTGAACATTATGAGATTTAATGTGCATAAAGTGTATATAGTAGGTGCTTAATAAACAAGAGTTGTAAGTGTATGCTCACCCCAATCTGCTATGAATTTATTCAGCAATCACTTATTAGGCACCTCCTCTGTGCCAGGCTCTATGCAAGCACTGGGGTACAGGGTGAATGAGATCCGAGGTTTCCCCCCATCAAGTTTATAGTCTAGCAGTAGAGAGAAAGATGACAGCAGCTCCTGATTCCCTAGCACTTGCTCTATGCCAGGCGTTGCATCTTCGTGCACAGGGAGATGGCCTTGTAAGCATGATATCGTTTATTCCCCACAGCCACCAGTGTGGTAAATGTAATTAATATGCACATTTGACCAAAAGGGAAACAGAAGTTCAGAGAGGTAAGGTCCATGCCTGATGTGTGGCTGACCTCAGAACCCACGATCTTTATGACGATGCTCTGGCAGGATCTGTGCCACGTGGGGTAGCAGGTGCTCTGATGGGAGAAGCCAAGGGGCTGGGGGACCCCCAGAGGAGAGGCCTCTACCCAGTCAGGGTTGGGAAAGGAGGGCAGCTCAGGCAGTATTCTTGGAGGAGGTGATGACTGAGCTGAGCCCTGAGGGTGATGACTGGCATGAATGGGGGGGGTGGGGAAGCATGTCATGGTCACTCTCGAGTAATTTCTGTGCCAAAAAAAAAAGGGGGACTCCCCTGGCGATACAGTGGTTAGGACTCAGTGCTTTCACCGCGGGGGGCCCGAGTTTGATCCCTGGTCGGGGAACTAAGATCCCACAAGCGGTGCGGCGCGGCCAAAAAAAAAATTCTGTGCCAGGTCCTCCTCCTCTGGAAGCCACCCCTTCTTACCCAGCCTTCCTCTGAGCCAGTGGAGGTCTTCTCTTCTGCACTATCACTTGGTATCTGGATCGGGCCATTTTCCCTGTTAGTTGAAGCCATTCACTCAAGGGTGGGGCCTCTTCTTTGATCCCTGGGCGGCCTGCCAGGGTCACTGCAGCACGTGCTCCTACAGGTAGTGCTGGGCACAGCTGTGGGCACACAGGTGTCAGCCTCAGCGAGAGGCCTCTGGGGACCATCCCCCCCGGTTCCACCCACTGGCCCAGCTGCCTGAGGCCACTACCTGCCGGGCTGGGCCCCTCATAGTGACCCCCCCCCCCACTCCTTCCTGCAGTTTATTTCCGAGCCCTGGTAAATTTCACTCGCTCCATCGACTACAGCCCTCAGCTGGAGGATGCAGGCTCCGAGGAGTTCCGAGAGGTGTCCGAGGCTGTGGTAGACACGGTGAGGTGAAGGGGCTTTGGGGAGCTCCCCGAGTAGGGCAGGGCGGGACTGAAGGTGGGGTGAAGGGATCTGGAGGCTGATGGTGCTGTGTCCCTCTCCAGCTGGAGTCAGAGTACTTGAAGATTCCTGGAGACCAGGTTGTCAATGTGGTGTTCATCAAGTGAGAAGGGTCCCCTGGGGTGGGGGGGGGGGCTGGTGAGGGGCTGACAAGGATGGGGAGGGGCCGGGCGCCAGGAGGGGAGGCAAGAGAGGCCTAATGGGCTGAACCTCTATTGGTAGAAATTCGGGAATCGGTAGGGGAACAATTTGGACTTTAAGTTGCCTTGCATGGGGTACAGGCTATCCAGAAGCAGGGGGAGAGTCAAGAGATCAGGTCTGAGCGTCAGGCAGGGGGCCAAGGGAGGAGCTGAGACCCCAGGCGTCTTCCTCACCCTGCTGCCCTGCCCCCCACACCCGTCCCTAGGGAGCTGGACGGCTGGGTCTTTGTGGAGCTGGATGTGGGCTCCGAAGGGAATGCAGATGGGGCTCAGATTCAGGAGGTGCTCCACACCGTCATCTCCAGTGGCTCCATCGCCTCCTACATCACCTCTCCCCAGGGATTCCAGTTCCGACGCCTGGGCACAGGTGAGCCCGCCCTGGAACTGAGGGTCAACTCCTCCAATTTCTCAGACTCATGTGGGCCCCCTTTCAGTGTCACTACCATGGGCTCTCCTAGCTTGGCCTTGCACACCACTAGGGACAGGGAGCTCACTACCTTATGAGTCTGCCCCATCCATCTTTATGCAGTCTTGGCTTGGGTTGAGCAACCTGTGTTTCCTCTAACATGTACTCAGTAGACCCAACTTCCACTCTCTATTAACCTCTCTATGTCGACAATAGGTAATAATAATTCCTTTCTTCATACAGTGCTTTCAGGTCCAAAAACACTTTTGTGTTTAATAATAACCAACAATTCTTCACTGACCGTTCAGTCTTCATAAGAATTCCTATGGAGCAGATATTATTTCTCCTGTTTTAGAGATGAGGGCACTGAGGCCCAGCGAGGAAAAATGATTTATCCAAATCCACATACACAGATAGTGCAAAAGCCAGAATGTAAACCAAACCCTGTGTCTCTGCTGGTCTTGCCAGAACCTGTGATGAGACGAGCTGAGAAACGCAGCTCAGAAAGAACAGGAAACTGGCCCCAGGCCACACAGCTGTTAGATGCGCAGGCCCGGCCTTCGTACCCTCAGTCAGCCCAGCTTTCTCTTTTTCTTTTTTCTTTTCTTTTTTCTTTTATTTCTTTTATACAGCAGGTTCTTATTAGTTATTCATTTTATACAGGCCCAGCTTTCTTTCCACTGCACCCTCTGTCTCCTGTTTCAACTCCCTGAGTGTTTTCTTCTCCAGGCCAAGCAGTCCCAGTTCATTCCTCACAAGCTACAGTTCCCATCCCATCCCAGTCTCCATCTCAGTCCTCTCTCTGGGAAATGTCACCATCCCGGACTAAGCGGAACCCAGAACTGAACAAACTTCATCCCTACCATAGTGTCGCCCAATCAGAAAAAAAGGGTGAAATCATTTGTTCTGCACGTAAAACCTCAGTCCATGTGCCCGAAGATCAAGCTTGTTCTTTGGCATCCCCAGGCCCAGGTCTGAAGATTGCTGAGGCTCCAGTCCTCTTATCCCCACTTTCCAATGAGTCCTCCTGGCTAGGGATGGTAGGATGGGCTTGGTTCAGCCCTGCAGCCCATAGCCCCCAGGTCCCAGGTGGGCCGGCTGCTGATCACACCTTCCTTTCCAGCACAGACACCCCCGCCCCCCCTGGCCGCTGTGGTGGCCGCAGTGACACCAGGTGAGAGTGTAAGCCAGACCCAGGCTGAGCCGGGTAACTAGACAAGCTAATGGATGGAGGGGAAGGAAGGATGAGGGCAAGATGGCTGGGCGCAGCCCACAGGCCGCCCCTCCTCCCCTTCCTCTGCATCCTCTCTAGGCCTGGTTGTGCCCCGCACGTGTGTGCTGTGGTCATTGCATGGTGTGGTGTGTTAACTGTGTGTGGGGTTTGTGTAAGGGATGGGTGAGGCCACTGCCACATAGCCCACATCCCACATGTGCTGTGGATGTGTTCACCACGTGCTCTGTGCCCTCGCTGAGTCTGCCAGAAACCACGTGGCCTGACACGGAGCCCCAAAGCCCCCTCCCAGCTCTGCAGCGCCTGTGCCACCCGTGACATTTTCTGCCAACCTCCTGCCTGCCTCTCTGACTGTCCCACACCCCCGCAGTGCCCCAGTTCCCAAGGGTCTGCACCGAGGCGGAGTTTGCCTGCCACCGCTACAATGAGTGTGTGGCCCTGGAGTATCGCTGTGACCGGAGGCCTGACTGCAGGGACATGTCTGATGAACTCGATTGTGGTGAGGGGCGGTCTGGGGACATGGTGGCCTCCAAGTCAGTCCGGGGCTGCGAGGGTTTGCTGCAGGCAAAGGGGTCTGTGGGAGGTGGGCAGGGACACAGGAGGGGCGATAACAGGGTCAGGGCCTGGGGAGTGGCAGGGGGCGAGGGGTGAGGAGCCACCCCTTCATGCCAACGCTAAGCGGGCTCTGTCCACAGAGGAGCCGGTCCCCAAGCTCAGCTCGCAGCCACCACCTCTGGCGGAGACACCACCTGTACCGTCCCAGCCGGAGGCAACCATCCCATGGCAGCTCCCAGCCACCCCTGCTCCCCAGGTTGTGTTCCCCAGTCCAGGCAGGTCCATGCCTTGTGGGCCCCACGAGGCCACATGCCGCAGTGGGCACTGCATCCCCAAAGACTACGTGTGTGATGGGCAGGCGGACTGCAGGGACGGCAGTGACGAGCTGGACTGCGGTGAGGGCCGGGCAGGGGCGTGGGTGGGGATGCAGGGGGTGGGGAAATGGCCACTGAACCTTGCCTGGTCCCCCCAGGCCCCACCCCACCCTGTGAACCCAACGAGTTCCCCTGTGGAAACGGGCACTGTGCCCTCAAGCTGTGGCGCTGTGATGGTGACTTTGACTGTGAGGACCGCACCGATGAAGCCGACTGCCGTGAGTGTCCCAGCGTCCTTCCGGCGTCTCCGGCCCATTGGCCGAGCTCCCTGAGCCCCAGCCCTTCAAGGGCAGGTCTGTGTGCTGTCCCTGGCTGAGTGGTAGAGGCCCTGCGGACAAACTTTAAGGTTTATCTCTCTTTGACTCTGAGCTGGCCTTTGTAGCAAGCAGTAGACTACCCGTGGTTAATGTCTCTTTATTTATTTTGTTACCATTCATCTTCTCTTTGTCATATATGCTTGTGTGGGGGTCAGACGAGTAGGCTTGGTACACGAGCGTCCCTTGATGAAGGGGTGGGGCCCTTGATATATGTGTGAGTCAAAGCCTTCCTCTTACGGGTCTAGAGTTTTTTCATCTAGAGCTGGTTCTGAGTTATTTGTTCCTCCATCTGCCCAGCTTTTCATCCATGTGACCATTCAACTACCCACTATCTGTCCGTCCGTCTGTCCAGCATCTTTCCTCTCTTGCATCCATTTATCCACCCACCCACTCATCCAACTATCCATCCATCCATTATTTATCTGCAAAGTTTTTCATCGGTCTGTCTACCTATCTACGTATCCAGCATCCTTCCTTCTGTCCATTTCATCATCCGTTCTATCATCCATCAATCTGTTGTCTATCCATCCATCCATTTGTCCAACATCCTTCCTGCCACCCATGTGTTCATCCGTCCATCCGTCATCCATCCATGCATTATCCGTCTTGCCAGCTCTCCAGGCAGCCAGCCATTCATATAGCCAACATCTTTCCTTCCTCCTCTTCATCTGTTCAGCCATCTATCCATTGCTCATCCATCCATCTAGTCAATGTTATAAACATTATGACAGTCAAATGGGTGAGACTTGAGACTCAGAGACCATATCAGGGAGCATCTTGTGGTTTCCGTCCTATGAGGTGAACCCTGGGGCTTATTAGTCCAAGATTGAGGATAATCTTCTAACCATTGCTCTGTGATCCTGGGTCACATGTTTGAGTGCGTGTTGACATTCCTAGTGTCTGCTGGTCCGGCTTCTCCTCCTTGCCTCCCCTCACCTTCCCTGCTCTGCAGCAAACCCTGGAGAGAAGCAGCATCGTGCTGCAGACTGGCAGAGTTTTATGATGCCCTTCTGTGGCTCTGAGCTTGCCTGACAACATGGCCCTTTGGGACAGAGAAGTAATTGAGGGTTTTAGTTGAAAAGCCCTTCTCAGAGGCCTCTGCGGGGGAACAGTCTAAGGAAGACCAAGTCCTTTTTGACAGAGCGCAGAACAGAGAGCATGAAAGCCAGATGACTTCGGGGGCTCGTGGGGTGTTGGGACAGAAGCCCCCGAGGGAGTGGGAGTAGGTGGCTGCCTCCCGATCTCCTCTCTGTGCCTTCTCTGTGGACGGGTGACCTCTGCTCCTGCACCACTCTGCCCTTTCTGTCCCTGCCTGTGTGTCTGTATCACGCTCAATCTTCCAGAAATAGAATGTCAGTTACCATCTACTAGAGATGTCTAGCTGGGGCCCAGCCCTGGGGCCAGGCCAGCTCCAGGCCTCTGGCCAGTCCCTAGATGGCCGCAGGTCAGGCTACTTAGAGGGGTCCAGAGCAGCGAGGTCCAGGCTGCGGCAGGCCCTCGCAAAACCCTTCCAGTAGCCAGAACTGCCCAGGTGTTCCCGGCGTCCAGAGATCCTGGCCGCTGGGGCTGTGCCTTTGACCCGCGGTCTTGTGCTTCTCTGGTGGCTGGCTGTGGGAGGAGCTGAGTGACTGTGGCGTGCCAGGTATAACTGCCTTGGGGAACGCAGTTAGAGTGTGCTTCATTGCTGACCGGTGACCATGACGTTGCGGACGGCGTCGTGGCAGCAGTCTGGGTCTGGGCCTGGTCAGGGCAGCTGTGTTGTCATGTGGGCGAGATGAGACAGTGATCCTGGGGACACCTGGGGAAGGTGGGCAGGGTGGGCTGTTGGGCATGGGTAGGTAATGGGGGGTCCTCCCTGAGGGCAGTGCCCACTGCCCACACCACCTGGCTCTGTCCCCAGCCGCCAAGCACCCCGAGGACGTATGCGGGCCCACGCAGTTCCGCTGTGTCTCCACAAGCACGTGCATCCCGGCCAGCTTCCACTGTGACGACGAGAGTGACTGTCCCGACCGCAGCGACGAGTTTGGCTGCAGTGAGCAGGGAGCTGGGCGGCGAGCTCTGGGCCCTGGGCCCCTCCCCACCGTCTCTTCTCCGGCCTGGCTCCTCTGAGCCATTGCCCCACCCCCACCCCGCTCCCCCTCCCTTTGCCCCTCCCACCCCTCACTTCTGCTCCCATCTCCCAGTGCCTCCCCAGGTGGTGACCCCTCCCCAAGAGTCGGTCCAGGCTTCCCGGGGCCAGACAGTGACCCTCACCTGTGTGGCCATCGGCGTCCCCACCCCCATCATCAACTGGAGACTGAACTGGGGCCACATCCCCTCTCATCCCAGGTACAGCTCTGGGCCCCGGCAGGAGCTGGGGGTGTGGTGGAGGTGCGGCCAGTGGTCCAGGCCTGACCCCCACCTCTGTCTCGGGGCCCATCAGGGTGACAATGACGAGTGAGGGGGGCCATGGCACGCTGACCATTCGTGATGTGAAGGAGGCAGACCAGGGCGCCTACACCTGTGAGGCCATGAACACCCGAGGCATGGTGTTCGGCATCCCCGACGGTGTCCTGGAGCTTATCCCGCAGCGAGGTACGGCCCATGGGCAGGTGGGCACCGGGCGTGGGGCTGGAGCCGGGGCTGCCTGCCTGGGACCGGCCGTAGCCTGCTCCCTTGCCGCCCCACAGGACCCTGCCCCGACGGGCACTTCTACCTGGAGCACAGCGCCTCCTGCCTGCCCTGCTTCTGCTTTGGCATCACCACCGTGTGCCAGAGCAGCAGCCGCTTCCGAGACCAGATCCGGCTGCGCTTTGACCGGCCCAGTGACTTCAAGGGTGCGTTGGTGGATGGGAGGCAAGCGGCAGGCTCCAGCGGGCTCAGAGTGCAGACATGGGAGAGCAGCATGCCCTGGACACGTGGGGCCAGTTCAGGGAGGGACACGGCATTGCTGAAGAAACGCTGAGCCCTGTGAGAAGAGCATTTCAGGGGAAAACAAACTTTTTTAGGAAAAGCCAAACCCACAGTTGATATTCGCCTGCGTCAGGTGACGATGAGGATGGGCTCTGGAGCCGGAGTCCGTGTTCAAATCCTGACCCTGACCCTTCCTGCCTGTGTGCCCTTAGCCAAGTTACTATCTTGTGTCTCAGTTTTCTCATCTACAAAATGGGGATAAAATATTAACTACCCAGGTTGTTATAAGGACTTAATGGATTAATATGCATAAGCCACTGAGAACAGTGCTTGGTCCCTGGTAGGTGCCCAGCAAGTATTCCTGCTGTCATCCTCACTGTCCTCATCATCCTCACCCTGCAGAATGCAGAGGCACCAGTGACCCCAGAGCATTAGGAGCCAAGGCTTTGGCATCTTCCTAGCCCGGGTCTGACCTCCAGATGCACTAGTTACTGCCTGTGTGACTTTGAGACTCTTGGCTTCTTTGGGCCTGTTTTCCCAAACATAAAGGCAGGGAGTTGGACTCAGTTCTCTCTGGCTCTGAGAGGCAGAATGGCATTGGCCCAGGCGTCAAACGGACCTGGGTTCAGGAACGTTGCCGTTATCACAGAAGTGCCATCTCTTAGATGGTTGGTCCTTCCCTCGAGATCTGGGAGGCGCTGTAGAGAGAATCCCCATGTGTGTGTGTGTGTGTGTGTGTGTGTGTGTGTGTGTGTGTAGGAGAGGCCTGGACTAGATGACCCGTCATAATAACAGCAACAGTAACAGCTAACCGGTTTTTGAGCACCTCCTTTGTGCCGCATTCTGTTTTAAGCATTTTATATCAGTTTGTTCATTTTAGCTTCCTAATAACCCTGTGAAGCAAGCCACTCTTACCCCCATTTTACAGATAGAGAAACTGAGGCCTTTGCTCAGATCACACATCTGGAGGGTGGTGGAACCAGGACTTGGGTGCCCATTCTTCAGCCCTGTGTAGCTCTCTACTGCCTCATGAGGGCTGTTCCAACCCTGACAGTCCATGGATCTGTTGGCAAGCAAAGGCTCTGAAAAGTCCTGCTGCAAAAAATCCCCTTGACCTTTCCTTGACCCTGGGGTTCCCAGAGGTTCCCAGCCATCATTCTGAAGCATTGGCTTTGCCCAGAGCATGCTTTGGGAGACGCTCCAGAACTTCAGGAGGAAAAAAAAAACTTTGCTTTTATTTGACTTTGGGAGAGAGACTAACGTTCTCTCTAAATCACACTTCTCCCAAAACTTTCCCATCTCTCTGGGTTACAGCCCCTCAAGGGGGCTATCTCAGGCCAGAACATGCATGGCCCTCACCCCTCCCCTTTGCCACCCAGGCGTGAATGTGACGACGCCCACGCAGCCTGGCATGCCGCCCCTCTCCTCCACCCAGCTGCAGATCGACACCGCTCTGCAGGAGTTCCAGCTGGTCGACTTGTCCCGACGCTTCCTGGTCCATGACTCTTTCTGGGCTCTGCCTGAGCAGTTCCTGGGCAACAAGGTGACAGGCCGGGCTGCTGCCCTGCATGGGGAGGTGGCCGAGCCCTGCTGCACATGCCCAGAACCTGCCTGGGCTCCACTCCCTCTGAAGCTGGGGGGCAACAGGGCAGTCTTTGCTCTGGGAGACATGTCGTCTTGCCCCAGCGCAGCCCCCCGTGGGCAGCGGCTCATTCATTCAGGGCAGGGTCAGGCCTGCCATTGTCAGGTTGGAAGGAATGCTGACTCAGCTGTTGGAAAGCCCTCTCGGATCACTCGCCACGTCTGAGCTGGGCCCAGTGCCCTCCTCCGGCCTCCCTGGGCACCTTTTACACAGTATTATCAGACTCCTCCCCCAAATTGGACTGAGCATCCCCAAGGCAGAACCCAAGTCGCACCCATCTCTGCTTCCCTGTGCCCAGCTCCGTGCTGGACATGCAGTACCGGCGATGCAGAGTGAGGGAGGAGGGAAACGAGTGGACACACAGTGGGAATCAAGCGTGCCCGTGACTGGCCCAGCCCTGATCTGCCCTATCTCGGCCAGGTGGACTCCTACGGTGGCTCCCTGCGCTACAAGGTGCGCTATGAGCTGGCACGTGGCATGCTGGAGCCAGTGCAGCGGCCAGACGTGGTCCTGGTGGGCGCCGGACATCGCCTGCTCTCCCGAGGCCACACACCCACCCAGCCCGGTTCTGTGAACCTGCGCCAAGTCCACTTCTCTGAGGTGTGTGGGGCCTGATCCCTCAGGGCTGGCGGTGAAGGGGGTACAGGCTGGGTAGGTGCTGATGCATGACCCCTCCCACCTTTGTCCACACCCAGGAGCACTGGGTCCATGAGTCTGGCCGGCCAGTGCAGCGAGCGGAGATGCTGCAGGTGCTGCAGAGCCTGGAAGCTGTGCTCATCCAGACAGTGTACAACGCCAAGATGGCCAGCGTGGGGCTGAGTGACATCTCCATGGATACAACTGTCACCCACGCTACCAGCCATGGCCGTGCCCACAGCGTAGAGGAGTGCAGGTGCCTGACCCAGCAGGGCCGGGGACCACAGGGACCCTGGCAAAGATAGGGGAGAAACAGCAAGGCCTCATGGTTCTTGAAGCCACTGTCTTGGTCCTGTCCCCACAGATGCCCCATTGGCTATTCCGGCTTGTCCTGTGAGAGCTGTGATGCCCATTTCACCCGGGTGCCTGGTGGGCCCTACCTGGGCACCTGCTCGGGCTGCAACTGCAATGGCCATGCCAGCTCCTGTGACCCTGTGTATGGCCACTGCCTGGTGAGTCATGCCAGCTGGCACTTGGATCCTGGCTAGGGGCAAGGGTTCAGTGGGAGGTTCAGGCTGAGGCTTCCTTGTACCCAGAGCTTAGCACAAGCCTCCAGAGTGACTGCCATGGCTGCCACCCAAGCCATCATGACCTGTGGATGCGTTAACAGAGATATTATGTCCAGATAGGAGAGGTGAAAGAACTACTCTCTTCCACCTTGGTCAGACCAATCCTGGAGAGTACTGTGTAAAGCATGGCCCTTACTTAGCAGGGCATTCCTAAGAGGAAGGAGCCTATAAATCATACATTATGTCTTAGGAATGGTGGAGGGAGCTGGGATTGTGGAGCTGACAGAAAGAAGCCTCAAGCAGGGAAAAACTGTTATCTCCAAATCCCTGAAGAGCTGTCAGGGGTAGAAGGAACGGCCTACAGAAGGCAAAACTAGCCAGTGGGTGCGGACTGGAAGAAGAATGTGGGTTCAGGTCAATACAAAGCAGGCATTTGGAACCTTCTGTGGAACAGGCTGCCATGTGAGGTGGTGAGCTCCCTGTCAGGATGGAGCCGGGTGCTCCCCTGTTTGCAAAGCTGTGGGGTAGTTCCAGCATGATGGGAGAGGCTGATCCAGCTAGCCTCAAAGGCCCACCCTCAAGGAGCCCATCTGGTCCAACGTGGCCTCATGCTGGGGTCAGAGGGCTGCTCTGTAGAACCTGAACCACCGCCTCCCCTTCCTCCCAGAACTGCCAGCACAGCACAGAGGGGCCACAGTGCGACAAATGCAAGGCCGGCTTCTTTGGTGACGCCACCAAGGCCACGGCCACTGCCTGCCGGCCCTGCCCTTGCCCATACATCGACGCCTCCCGCAGGTCAGACGCAGCTCGAGATGGGGCACATAGGGCCGAGGGAGTGGGGAGTGCTGCAGGCTAGGGGCATCCTCTGGGCAGGGAGGTGGGAGACCTGCCTGGGTTCAAATCTTCACCTGGTCGCTAAATTATACTAGGCCCCTTGACCTCTCCAGGCCTGCTTCCTTTTCCATACAATGGGCCCGTCTGTCTTCCTAGTGTTGCTATGAGGCTGCAGACCAAGAGCAGGTGGGCTTCATAGCCTGCTGTGTCCCTGTGGACAGCAGTCATTCCCAGAGTGGGACTGTAAGCCCTCGCCTGGCCCATCATCGCAGCCCTGCCCCATGTCCTGTCCGCTTGGTACCCACAGGTTCTCAGATACCTGCTTCCTGGACACGGATGGCCAAGCCACGTGTGATGCGTGTGCCCCAGGCTACACGGGCCGCCGCTGTGAGAGGTGAGGGAGAGCCGGTGGGGGCTGGGAGAAGCAGGCCATCGTGGGTGGGGGCATGGGAGTGCCGTTGACAACCCTCTCTCTCCTCCAGCTGTGCCCCCGGATATGAGGGCAACCCCATCCAGCCCGGCGGGAAGTGCAGGCCCACCAGTGAGTACCGCAGCCACCATCCCCTGGCCCCTCCCCAGGCTGCCCCCCAGGCCCCAGTCCCCGAGTCCAGCACGAACCCCACGATCCTTGGAGAGCCGCCCCACTCTGTCCAGATTATGTCCATCCCACTCCCATCTTGCCCGCCCATACCTGCTTTGTGTCTCCAGACCAGCAGATCGTGCGCTGTGATGAGCGAGGCAGCACGGGGACCTCTGGGGAGGCCTGCCTCTGTAAGGTACGCGTGCCCTGCCCTCCCCCACCCCAGGGGCCTTGGGTCCCAGCACATAGCTGGGAGAGGGAGGAAGGGGGCTCCATGCTCTCCGTCGCTCCTTGGCCAGTGGGTGGTGACCTGGCAGCAGGCGGATGGGCCTGGTGGGCTCGTCTTCCCCTTCACGAGAGATGGCCCGGCATCAGGAAGGAGCACCGGTTTGGGGTGGCAGGTGACCTGGGTTCAAGTCTCAGGTCCTTTGCTAGTCATTCTTTGTGTGACCGTTATAGCTGTACTGTACCTTTGCTTTAACCGTGCTTTCATTCCATATTGACACAATGGTGTAGCTAGTAGCATCACCCATTCACAGATGAGGAGATGGGGGCTCAGAGGAGGGAAATGGTTTGCATTGAGGGTGCGAGCATCAAGTGTCTGCAGAAAAAAGAACTGGGCAGATTTTGGAATCAGGCATTCCTGATGTTACATCCCAGAGTGGATTAGCAAGCTGAGGAACCCTGTGTAAATCATTTCCCATTCCTGAGCCTCAGTTTCCTCGTGTGAAGCATGGAGATGTCACATCCCTCTCAAGGGACTTAGAGGAGTTAAATGAGGTGCTGGTTGAATAGAAACTAGCACAGTTCATGAAACAGTCCATTCATAGTAGCAGTAATTATTCTGACCACGTTGCTATATTTCAAGTCGAAAATTTATTCGTGAGCCCCCTAGCAACCAAAGAGAAAAGAGAAAAACGATTGGTTGTATAAGCTCCCGTTAATGAGGAATTATTGTTCACATGGTGGCCGCCCTCATACGTGTGCTCTTTTCACGGCTCCCTCTGGCCTTGGGTTCCCATCTAGAATATGGGTGGATTGGACCGGAAGCTCCAGGCAGCCCCTCCTGTGGGCCACCCTGCAGCTCCCAGCTCTGTGCCTGCAGAGCAACGTGGTGGGGCGCCTGTGCAACGAGTGTGTCGCTGGCTCTTTCCACCTGAGCACCCGAAACCCTGACGGCTGCCTCAAGTGCTTCTGCATGGGCGTCAGTCGCCAGTGCACCAGCTCCTCCTGGAGCCGCGCACAGGTACCTACACGAGGCGGGTGGTTTGGCAGACTGGCGGGACCACCAAGCCCAGGGCTGGGTGGACCAAGGGCCAGTCACAGGCCACGGCCCCCATCCCGGCCTCTTCTCCCCCCCCGCAGGTGCTGGGGGCCTCTGAGGAGCCCACTCCGTTCAGCCTGACCAACGCCGCGGGCACCCACAACACCAGCGAGGGCATCTCGTCACCCATGCCCGGGGAACTGGTCTTCTCCTCCTTCCACAGGCTCCCGTCTGGGCCCTACTTCTGGAGCCTCCCTTCACGCTTCCTGGGGGACAAGGTGGGTGGGGGGTGGGAAGAGAAAGGGAATTCCAGGCAGCATGGTACCTTTGGAGAAGAGGCGGAGGAGGCGGCCGGAGCAGTGGCAGGGCCCGACGGTGGGGGCCCCAGCTGAGCACCTGTCTGCCTTGTGTCCCAGGTGACCTCCTATGGCGGAGAGCTGCGCTTTACAGTGACCCAGCGGCCCCAGCCTGGCTCCGCGGCACTGCACAGGCAGCCGCTGGTGGTCCTGCAGGGCAATAACATTATCTTGGAGCACCACACTTCCCAGGAGCCTAGCCCCGGCCAGCCCAGCACCTTCACCGTGCCCTTCCGAGAAGTGAGCAACGCCATCCCAGGAGACCTCTGGGGGGTGGGGGGCGGGCAGGCCCCCTGCCCCTCTCACTCAGGTGTCAGGTTGTCAGGGGTTGCAGCCCATAAGCTCTTTCCTCGGCAGCAAGCATGGCAGCGGCCTGACGGGCAGCCGGCCACGCGGGAGCACCTGCTGATGGCACTGGCGGGCATCGACACCCTCCTGATCCAGGCATCCTACACCCAGCGGCCAGCGGAGAGCAGGTGTCTGGGGCCCGGGGTGGGAGGACCGGAGGGGACTTGGGGGTGGCGCCAGGCTAAGCGGTGCGACGTGGTGCACCCAGACTGCCAGCTCTGCTGCTTTCTGGCTCTGCGGCCTTCTTGTGCCTCATCTTCCCCATCTGTAAAATGGAGATGATAACAGTACCTCCCTCAGAAGGCTTGTCTTAGATCAGGTCCCCAAGAAGCAAAGGCTGAGATGGGGATTTGGGTGCCCGTGATTGACAAGGAGAACCTGGGAGGGAGGGACACAGGAGGGAGAAGTGGCCAGGCAAGGAAGTGGTGTCAGGTGAAGACCAGCCTCGGTCTCATCCCCATGGAGCCCTGCAGAGTCATCCCGCCTTGAGGGAGAGGGACTTTGGACCCTGGGTCAGTCTGTCATTGGTCACCCCAAGGGAGTGGGACAGTGTGACCTCTCCTGGCAAGGAATGCTCGTTCTCTGGAGGAAGTTACAGGTATAAGCCTTTCACCACAGCCCTTGCAGCTGCTGGGGCATGGGCGCCCAGTCAAGGAGCTGGACGGGGCCCCAGGAGCATCACAGCAGGGCTGCTGGGAGGATTAATGAGGCGATAGCGTGCAGGGCTCCGGGGGTGCCAGGCCCAGCGCGCGCTCATTCATAGTGGGTCTTGCCACACCCAGGGTCTCTGGCATCAGCATGGATGTGGCTGTGCCTGAGGACACCGGCCAGGACCCTGCACTGGAAGTGGAGCAGTGTACCTGCCCACCTGGGTACCGTGGCCCATCCTGCCAGGTGAGCCCTGGGCCCCACCCACCTGTCCAGCCAGCTCCCTCCACGGTGCTTGCTGGCTCCTCCTCCTTTAGCTCTCCCACCTCCCCAAGCCCACCCCAGCCATCCAGTGGTCCCTTCCCAGAATGGCCCCTGCTGAGGAAGTCCCTCCACCGTCATCTTCCTGCCCCCAGGACTGTGACACAGGCTATACACGCATGCCCAGCGGCCTCTACCTGGGCACCTGCGAACGTTGCAGCTGCCATGGCCACACAGATGTCTGTGAGCCCGAAACAGGTTCCTGCCAGGTGAGTCCCACCCTCCTTCTTTCCTACCCCAGGGATCTGTGGCCTCCAGGGGCTCAGACTCAACCCACGTTCTACCCCCCCCCCCCACCGCAGGGCTGCCAGCACCACACAGAAGGCCCCCGGTGTGAGCAGTGCCAGCCCGGATATTACGGGGATGCCCAGCGTGGGACACCACAAGACTGCCAGCCATGCCCCTGTCATGGAGCCCCCGCTGCTGGCCAGTGCGTCCAGTCCCTGCCTGTACCTGCCCTTTCCTGAAACGTCCATTGCCCTGTCCCAGATTCCCTTCTTCCCAGACCCTTCTGAGAGGCAGTGGTTAAATCGTGGCCTCACCACTTCCTCAAGGTGTCACTTTGTATAAGATACACTTCTCTCTCTGGGCCTCAATTTCTTCATCTGTGAAATGGCGATAGTGACGTACCTCCACCTTGGCCCCTGGTGTGAGCATGAGATGATGCCATGGAACTCTTAGCACGGAGCCTGGCATGTAGCTGGCACTCAGGACACGTTAACTCACATGCCCGCTCCTCCTCTCCCTCCTGCCTTGGTCCTAAAAGAAGAGCTGCTGACCTTCTAACTGGAAATTTGCCCCCCACACCCACAGAGCCACCCACACTTGCTTTCTGGACACAGATGGCCACCCCACCTGTGATGCGTGTTCCCCAGGCCACAGCGGGCGTCATTGTGAGAGGTGAGGCAGGTGCGGGCAGGGTGGGGAGCATGCAGGAGGGGCTGCCCCTGGAGTCAGGCTAGGCCCAGCCCTCCTGACCAGAAGGAACCAGAATCCGCCCACTCTGCCTTACAAAGGCCCCCAGAAGACAATCACCTCCTTTACCCGAAAGCCTAAACCTTTAGCCTGGCATTCGAGGCCCTCAGAGATCTGGGCCTGCAGTTTACCCCCAACTCCCAATACCCCCTGCCCCCCTGCCCCAACCAGGCCAGAATCTTCCCAGAAAACCCCTCATTCTTGCTGAAAGTCCTGGGTTTGAGGACTGACCATGCTGGGCATGTCCCTGCCCTTCTTCTCCCACCTATTTCCCCATCTGTGAAATGGGTGTTAGGCTAACAGTTTCCTTCCAGCACTCTGAGGTCATTGAGTCCAATACGGGGCCCCCAGCACAGTCCCGGATTCTCTGGTTCTTCCCTCCATTCACCCAGTGCTTTCTCTCACCACAGGTGTGCCCCAGGTTACTATGGCAACCCCAGCCAGGGCCAGCCTTGTCGAAGTGAGTCTGGTTGGGGAGGCTTTGGGAATCGGGCTACCCTAGGGGTGGAGCTAGGACAGAGCCTTTGTTCTCCCTCAACCTGTGGCAAGTGACTTTTACCTTTCTGAGCCTCGGCTTCTTTATCTGTAAAACGGGGGCAGTAAAAGGCCCACGTACCCCAGAGGGCTGCTGTGAATGTGTATGATGCCTGGGCGCGGTAGGTGTTCAGAAGCAAACACTTCCTCTCTCAGGGGGCGAGTTAGATGCCCAGAGGGTGGTGAAAATGGGGATGCTCGGTGGCAGGTTTGGGGTTCCAGCTGTGCCTTCCCTCCACCTCAGGAGATGGCCAGTTGCCAGAGCCGACCGGCTGTGGCTGTGACCCCCAGGGCAGCGTCAGCGACCAGTGTGACTCTGCTGGACAATGCCAGTGCAAGGTTAGTACAAACCCCTGCCCTCCACGGGGCCCTGAACCGCAGCCACGGCGGTTGCCAGGCCTTCCCTGTCACCATACCCTCAGGGCTGTCCCTACGCCCCCGCCACCCTTCCTCGCAGGACGCATCTCTGCCCTACTGCTCGGGGCCTCGTGGGAAGTCAGGCAGCATCTGATGGGAGCTGGGGCCTAGGCATGGGGGCAGCAGGGGCTCCCCAGAACTGCTGGAAGTGGCTGGGAAGCCTGGCCTCAAAGGCTGCTGAAGGTGCAAGAGAGCCATCCAAGCTCCCCGCTCCCACCTTTCTACCCATCCTCCAGGCCCAGGTGGAAGGCCTCACCTGCAGCTATTGCCGGCCCCACCACTTTCACCTGAGTGCCAGCAACCCTGTTGGCTGCCTGCCCTGCTTCTGCATGGGCGTCACCCAGCAGTGCACCAGCTCTTCCTACACACGCCACCTGGTAAGAGCCCCTACACTGCCCCGGCACCAGGGCCTGCTGCCGGCCTCTCCTGGCTCATCACTAGGGCAGGGCAGGTGAGAAGCCTAGCCCAGTGGCATCCCCATGCCTCCGTCACTGCCCGTGTAAGCACAGATCCCAGCAACCCTCACCCCCGCCCCTAATGCCCTCCCCGTGACCCCATTACTGCTTATGTCATCACTGACCCCAACCCCCTCCTTCCCCCAAATGTCCTCTCCATTTCCCCATTATTTCTGTCCTAGCCCTGGTCTCACCAACCCCCCGTTCCCCACTCTAATGCCCATCCCCGCCCCTCCCCGACCAAGGTGCCTGCCCCAGTGCCCAGGCTGACCCTTGTCCTTCTGCTGCCAGATCTCCACCCACTTTGCCCCTGGGGACTTCCAAGGCTTCACCCTGGTGAACCCACAGCGGAACAGCCACCTGACAGGAGGCTTCACCGTGGAACCGGTGCCCGAGGGTGCCCAGCTTACTTTTGGCAACTTCGCTAACCTTGGCCACGAGTCCTTCTACTGGCAGCTGCCGGAGACATACCAGGGAGACAAGGTGTGACATGCAGCAGGGCCTGGCAGACCCTGCCTGATCGCCAGCTCTGAGCCAGGCCCCTGCCAAGCCCTGGGGCCAGCAGGGACTCAGACACGAGTTGACCTCAGAGCAGGTTGGGCTGGCAGGGAGGCATCAGCCATGTCATGGTTAAGCGTGCAGCCTTTGGGGTCATATAGGCCTCGGTCTAAACCCAGCCCTGCCGCTTCCCAGCTGGCTGCCTTTTGATAAACCTCAGCTCCAAAGCAGTTCGGAGGATTAGAGCTCATGCCTGGCGCATAATAAGTGCTCACCTGTTAATGATTATTAGCTTTCGCGCGGTTAGTCAACAAACAGGTCCTGAGCGAGGCCCTGGAAACACAAGGACAAGTGAGACACAGTTTCGGTTTCATTCATTTGCTCACACATGGAATTCCCTCTGTGCTGTCAACCCTGTGCTTGGTGTTGGGTAATTCTTATTAGAGGTCATATTTACTGATCTCTTACTCTGTGCTGGGCACTGTTGCAAGCACTTTTACATGTCATAAATCACAACTGTATGAGCTAAGTACAACTACTGCCCTGTTGCGTAAGTGAGAAGACTGAGGTGAGAGAGGTTAGGTGACTTGCCTGGGCTCCCACAGCCTGAAGGTGGCAATGCTGGGATTCCAACCAGGTCAGAGGCCGCCCTTAAATACTACACTAGTCAGAGTCTTTGCTCCTCCAGTGTCATGGTCTAGCACGGAGGTGATGGGGCGATGGTGTTAGTGGCACGGTGGGACGCAGGGTCTTGGGCTGGACTCCAGGACGGCCGCCCAGATGGGTTCTGTGAGTGGTCAGAGCCACCTGGGGGCACCCAGCGAAAGTGGGTCTTGGTACAGGCATCCCCTGCTGGCTGAGGCCGGCGTTCAAGCAGATGTGTCCCCACGCCCTGGGCCCCAGGAAGGTCAGGGACACTTAGGAGGGGGTGTTCAAGGCTGCCCTGTCCCTGTTCCTTGGACAGACCCACGTATCCCAGCCTCCTCCCAGGGCTGGCTGCCTTTTCTCCTCCTCTCCTGGCCTCCGTGTCTTCCTCCCTACTGCCCTGCAGCTCCAGACCTTTCTCTCTGTCTCTCTGACTCCCTCTCCTGGCATTTCCCTGTGCCCCACAGAGGGAGGCATATTTTGCGCGGACGCGACAGGCTCACCAGGTAGGCCCGCAATCTGAGTGGTGTGAAACTGATGTGACGTGGGCATGGTGTGTTCTTGGATGCCCTCAGCCCTGCGTGGGGAGATGCCCAGCGCCCCGGGCAATATGGGTCCACGTGGACCCAGGTCGTGACCGATGGCGCACGGTCAGGGCACTGCTGTGCCCAAGCCCTGTGATAGCAGGAGCTAGAACCAGGAGGGGTGTGTGCCTCATCTGCTGTGTGGTCTGGTCCTGGTGCCAACTGTCTGTGGCCAGAGTGGTGGCTGAGTTAGCCAGGAAGCTAACTTGATGCTAAACCATGTGACTATACCTGGCCCACCAGGTTACCCCTGCGCTGTCTCCCAAGCATCCTCCATTAACCATCTGTGTGTGTATGGCCCTCCACGGCCTGGAGTTAACCCTGTGTGCCAGCCTGGAGAGGGGAGCATGCGTCTTTCTCCCCAGTCCGCGTGGGCCTTTCTGGCCACCATATCCACGGGGAGAGGACACCCCCCAGGGCTCCAGCTCTGGGGCTCTGGGAGGGTCTGAGCTGGCCTGTGCCCTCTACCCATCAGAACTGCACGTCCCTCTCAGAGGAGCAGGTGCAGGCAGCTGTGGCTGCTGGGAGGATCCTGGGGCCCCCACAGGGCAAGGGCCGGACACAGTGGCTGTCACAGGGGACAGCCAAGGCCTGGCTGGGGACAGCCTGTGTCTAAGGGCCCCAGGGAAGCAACCAGAGAGCACAGTCCAAGTAGGAGCTTGGGGCTAAGGCCCTGGCCTTCCTGGGTTATTTTCCCCCAGGCCAGGCCAGGCCCCAACCTGATGCCTGGACCACTCCAGTGTTGCCCTTGGGAAGCATTACAGAGCTGTGAGTGGCTTGGGCTGGTACCATGGGCATGCACGGAACGTGAGGCCCAAGGAGCCGTCTCGGCACCATATATGCCCCTGGGGCTGCCTCCAGCCCCTCTAGCCTGAGCTTGGGCGGAACTGTCTGCTCCTCTCTTACCAGGGGCACCCACTCTATGAGCTTCTCCCTGTAGTCCGGGCCCATTCCAGGGAGCTCCACTAGTCTCACGGGGAGCAAAAGGGCAGCAGGTGCAAAGGCCAGAGCGTCAGGCATCGGCACTTGTGAACAGATAGCACAGGCGTGGGCGGCTGGTTGGGCCTGGCGCGACCTGGGGGCAGGCAGAGCCTCATGGTGTCCTTTCTGTCCTTCTGCTCCTTTCCTCTGTCCTCCCTCTCTCGGTCCCCCAGGTGGATGAGGCCCAGAGGCGGATGGATGCTGAGATCTGGCAGCTCCTTTCCAGCTTTGCTGCCCACCCCCAGGCCCCTCCCCAGGGGCTCTCGCCCCATCCCCAGCCGGCAGCTGCTCTGCAAGCAGCTCTGCTCTCCCCCTCCCACTCCCCCTCCCCCTCTGCTTCTCTGTCTTCCTCAGCAGGCTCTCAGGTATGTGCCAAAGCACCCACCAAGGGACACCCCCCCACACCCATCGTGTTTTCTAGACTTCAGTTTTTTCTGAACCAATTTCACAAATTCTGCCATTTCTGCACACCACTTGGACAGTTATTTACTCCAGTTTTTTCTTTCAGCCAATCATATACCAACTCAATTATGCTAGTTTTACATTTTTAAATACACATTAAAATAGCCACTAAATTTTATTTATTTATTTGTTAATTTATTTATGGCTGCGTTGGGTCTTTGTTGCTGCACGTGGGCTTTCTCTAGTTGCGGTGAGCGGGGGGTACTCTTCATTGCGGTGCGCAGGCTTCTCATGGCAGTGGCTTCTCTTGCAGAGCACGGGCTCTAGGCGCGTGGGCTTCAGTAGTTGTGGCACGCGGGCTCAGGAGTTGTGGCTCTTGGACCCTAGAGCACAGGCTCAGTAGTTGTGGCGCACGGCCTTAGTTGCTCCGCGGCATGTGGGATCTTCCCCGACCAGGGACTGAACCCGTGTCCCCTGCATTGACAGGTGGATTCTTAACCACTGTGCCACCAGGGTAGTCCCAAAATAGCCACTAAATTTTAAAATGTTCTCTGGTGTGCCCCGTAAATCATCGTGGGATCCACAAGGGGCATAGCACCAGATGTGAGGAGACACCGACCCAAACCACGGCCAGCGAGAGCAGTTGGGGTGTCTGGGTCTAGACAGGGGAGCAAGTTGTCCAAAGAGCTGGGCCAGGACCTGAGCTGTGGGGCTGGGGGTGGGGTTTCTATCCCTCTGCCCTCCTGGGTCTCCCTCTGGGGTCTGTTCTCACCTGCGTCGGGACCATCTCTGACCTTTTGGCCCCCGACCTGTTCGATCCACTCTCACCACCTGTCCTTCTGTCCTAGTTCTCTCTCTCCTACAAAGGCTTCTCTCTGCTTCCTGAAAGCCTTTATTATTGGCAGCTGCCCAAAGCCTTCCTGGGGAACAAGGTAACAAGGATTTGGGGGGGGTGGGGGAATAGGGGTGTCATCAAATCCTAAAATATCAGAGGGCCCTTTGTCAAAACCTTTTATGACACAAATGGGTAGACCAAGGCCCAGAGAGCGGTCCCACGTTCAGGTCAAAGTAGGGCTGAGATCAAACCCAGCTCAGCTCTTACCCTTCAGCGAGCCACAGCCCCCTGGCAGAAAGGCTGTCTTAACTGGGAGGTAAGGCACCTCTTCTTTGGTTTCCCTTTACCCTGTATCCAGATCACTGACCTAGCTCTTGGGACTGCATTCATTCATTCAAGAAGCATTAAGTACTTACTGTGTGCTGTACTGTATATGGGCAGAATAAGACCCTGGCCTCCCAGAGTTCAATGTTACTCTGATTATCATTCCTGTCATGTCGGAATCACCATCATCATCATCGTCATTATTAGTATTAGTATTGCATTTGTACTAGTATTGTTCCAGAAATGATGTAGAGTGCCTCTTAAGAATATACACAATATGCAATAAAATAACATTCAGAGAAGCAGACAAGACAGTCTTGTTCAGGGGGAAATGAAGGTAGGAAGCTTGCTGGAGCCAACGTGGAGCTGGGCGCATTGAGGGGAGTTAGCAAGCATTGAGGCTGTGTGCTCAGCAGGCCCTGTGCTGAGTGCAGGGTTTTACGTGGCCTGCATTACTTAATTCTCATACTACCTTTCAAGGTAGGTATTATTTTTATTCCCATTTCCATAGGAGGAAAGTTGGGCTCAGAGAAGTTAAGTGACTTGCTCAAGGCTGTCCAGCCAATAGAGCTGGACTTGAACCCCAGTCTTAGACTGCAGGGTCTGCTCCTGTAGCCACCCTGCTGTACACACCTGCAGCTTGGTCCTAGACATGGCGATGAACTTGCTGGCATCCAAAGAAAACGGGAAACCAGCTGTTTCATGGTTATCTGGTTATGCCCCTAAATTCCTTACCTCGCCCTGAGCTTGTGGAGAACATCCTCAGGGCCTGTGTAGCCCAGGGCCTGGCATGTCATCAGTAGGTGTTTAATAAATGCTCACCAACTGAATGATCACAAATGAGCAAATGGGCTAGGCCTGACACAGTGTGGTATTGACCTGAACAACTGCCCTAGCGGCAGAGGAGAGAAAGGAAAGTCCTGTGGGGCAGAGCTGGGGCCTTGGCTGCCCAGGTGGAAGCCCCCAGCAGCAAACATAAGGCTCTTCCAGTTGTGAGCAATAGGAAACCCGAGTCCAGCTGGCTTGCCCGCAACGAGTCCAGCTGGCTTGCCCGCAACGAAGAATCTATTGGCTCATGAAAGTACAAAGCCCAAAGATAGCTGGTATCAGGCATGGCTCGATCCAGGAGCTCATTAGGACTTTATCTCAGCTGGCATCATTCTCCAGCTTCCAATCTGACTAGTAAAGGGGGTTTTTCTGTTGCAGTAGAAAGGGCAGAAGTACCAGGTTCACATGTTCATCCCTGCTGGAGCAGAGACGGGGAGTGGTGGAATGTGCAGACTGGCCAGACCTGGCTCACGTCTCCACTTTAGAGGAGGAGGGGCCCCTCCAACCACACAGGCTGCCTGTAGAACATAGTTTCCTTTAAAGGAAACCAGGACTACAGTTTTCAAAACAACGGGGAAAATGGACTCTGAGCAAACAAACAAAAACCACCTCCCCAGGAGGCAAGAGTTCTGAGGGGCAACTTGCAGCATCCCCTTGCCCCCGCCGTGGCTGAGAACTTTTGAACCTTCTGCAACCTCCCTGTGGTGGTCACGGTCATTACCCCTGTCTGCTTTATGGGAAATTCCTTTAATGGAAGGGACTTGGAGCTTGTTTGCTGGGATTGTGAGACAATGGGGAACCCCATAAAACAGAATAGAGGCTTCTCAGGGTCATTGCCACCAGGTCTGAGACTGTGAAGGAACTGATAGATGTCCTGTCACTTAGGCAACCACCGGCCTCCGGTTGGGTGGGGAGGACAGCACGGGTGCAGAAAGGCCTCCAGAGACTCCGCCCCCTCACCTCTCTGGTCGCACACACCCCAGAGGAGGGCAGAGTCAGGTTGTGACTGCAGGGCTTGCCTCTTGCAGGTGGCAGCCTATGGCGGAAAGCTGCGGTACACCCTCTCCTACACAGCGGGGGCCCAGGGCAGCCCGCTGTCTGACCCTGATGTCCAGATCACGGTGAGCACGTGGATTCCACACCGAGTGGGCAAAAGGGGAAGGTGGAGGCTGGGGGTACCCTCAGTGTTTCTTTCCTTTCCGTCCAGCACTCAGCTGGCCTGGCACCCACCCACTAGTTAGGCCCATGCCCCCACCCCACCATCTGTTTAGACACTATGTAGGCAGAGGCCCAGCTGCTGGAAGATGGGGTAGTGGGCATGTACCTGACTCCTTTGGGTACGTGAGCTTGGGAGATTGGAGAGGTAGGAGACTGGGATTGGGAGAGGAGCCCACTATCCCCGAGAGCCCCTCAGTTCCCCTCCCAAGCCCACTCGTGTCTCCCCAGGGCAACAACATCATGCTGGTGGCCTCCCAGCCAGCACTGCAGGGCCCGGAGAGGAAGAGCTACGAGATCATTTTCCGAGAGGTGAGAGGCACTCGGCCACACCATGTCTGACCCTCTGCACCCTCCACCCTGCTTTGGAGCCTGGCTTTGATGCCAGCTACACTGCCTCTCACTCCCCCCATCCTCAGCTAACAGTCCTTGGCCAGTGCCTGGAAGGCAGGTGTTGGGGCTGGGGGCACTGCAGAAACAGCACAGAAAGCCCAACGCCCCTCACCCTCATCTGCTGTCTTCCCCCACCAACCCAGGAATTCTGGCGCCGGCCTGATGGGCAGCCAGCCACCAGGGAGCACCTCCTGATGGCACTGGCTGACCTGGACGAGCTCCTGGTCCGGGCCACGTTCTCCTCGATGCCGCTAGCAGCCAGCATCAGCGCGGTCAGCCTGGAGGTTGCCCAGCCCGGGCCCTCGGAGGGACCCCGGGCCCTTGAGGTGGAGGAATGCCGCTGCCCCCCGGGCTATGTCGGCTCGTCCTGCCAGGTGAGTGTGACCGGCCCAGATGCCTCTGCGCTAACACAGCTGGATCAGCAAGCGGTCAGCTGGGATTTCCATGGCCACCTGGGACTACTGTCATAACTTTAGTATACTCAGCAACATCTCATTTATTCTTCCCAACAGCACCCGGAGATGTGTAATTGTCCCCTTTTAACAGATTTTTTTTAAAACGAGGTGCTGAAGGGTGCACAACTTACCCAAGGGCACATAGCTACACTCTGCAGAGGTTAAGGCCCAGCTCATGTTCCTAGGATGCCCGCCGGAGACAGAGACACAGTTAGCCCAACGCAGAGCATGGAAATGCCTCAGCGTGGTGAACAGCGTGGACTGGAGTAGCGTTCTAGGCAGGGAGGGCGGAAGAAGCAGAAGCCCAGAAGGAGGAATGTGTGGGGACATAGCCTGCGATGCAGAAGGGTCACCCCTGGAAAGCTGAGTGGGGGGGTGCTTCCTCAGGCCTGGAGCAAGGCTCCCTCCAGCAGGGACTGCCAAGCTGCTGAGGGAGTGCTGGGGTCGGAACTGAACCCCAGGAAAATTCCTCTGCCCCCAGTGAATGAGATGGATGGGGCGGGGGAGAGACAGTGAGTCCTGTCGGGAGGGAAGGGCGGTAGGGGGTGGAAGAGAGGGCAGGCAGATGGAGGGACTCCAAGAACATTTGCAGTGTTCAGCTGGAGACTGAACACGAGGGCAGGGCCGGAGCTGACTGTTCACCGCTGAATCCCTAGGCACGGAGCAGGCAACCAGTGAACATTGGATGAATGAATGTGGAACTGGGGAAGGGGGATCGCAGGAGGGAAGGGGGCAGGGCTGCAGTGCCAAGTGGGTGGCAGGGAGGTCAAGTGTGGAAACAGCTAGCCCCCCACCCAACCGAGGAAGTCCCAGTGGGAAGTCCACATCTCTGCAGCTTTACATCTGCGCCCCTTTGCTGTGTCCACAAGAACTTTCAAATCCAAATAGATGAACTTCACATTCCTTGAGGTTATAAAATTTAACACATTTTGAAGGAGAACCCCTGGGGAAAGCAGAATCCTTGGTGCACGTTTTCCACAGTGAAGCAAAACAGATTTATAAACATCCCTTTGAAATGGTTGGGGAGCGAGGGCCTGGAGAGATTTCAAAGAAGGGGCAACAAATAGAAATTCATTATTGTCAGAACCCATGATTACTCACTTAGGATGTGTAAAAACGTCCTCGGTTATATGGGTGCCGCCTCTTTCACTTTACTGAGCAAATGTAAACATAGTCATAAAGGTCTTCGAGGACTCATTCCAAATCCAGGTCTCCTGAACTCCCTTTTTCCATCTCAGGGTTACGTGTTTCAATAAAGACCCTGCCAGAAGAATTTTCAGGGCTGAAGTCCTGGGGCTGGAGAAGGGTTCTCCATTAAGAATGAACTGTTATTTCAGTATATCCAGAGCGACTGGAGATGCCAGGCAGGATGGGGGCGACACTGTCCCAGCTCTGGAGTGTTGGAAAAGTGAAGATGGGGGAGGAGAGCTACCAAGAGGGGATGCTGGGGTGGAGAGCTGGGCCTGGAATTTCCCTGCCAAGAGCCAATGGGAGTCTAGATGGTGGAGGGGGGATGGAGGAGACGGGTTCTAGGTCTGCTGTCTCTGGGTGGGACCACAATGGAGACGGAGACCAACTCTCCCTTCTACCCCCAGGACTGTGCCCCGGGCTACACGCGCACTGGGAGTGGACTCTACCTTGGCCACTGTGAGCTCTGCGAATGCAATGGCCACTCAGAACTGTGCCACCCAGAGACCGGGGCCTGCTCGGTAAGATGCAAGAGGGGCCAGGGCAGGGGTCAGCTTGGCTGGGCCTGGGTGGGGTGTCAGGGCTGGCTGTGGGATAGGGAGGGGTTTGGTTTGGATAGACCCAGATCCAGGGGCAAGGTCGTGGGGCACATCCTATGGGGAAAAGCGCCTGACCCAGCAGGTCTGGGCATCGAGGGGTTGCAGGCATGGTGGGCTGGCCAGAACTATGGAGTAACATCCTTCCTTATAAAGAAAACTTTGGGGGAATTCCCTGGCGGTCCAGTGGTTAGGACTCCACGCTTCCACTGCAGCGGGCACAGGTTCAGTCCCCGGTCGGGGAACTAAGATCCCTCAAGCCGCATGGCATGGCCTAAAAGAAAAGAAACGAAAACTTTTGTTCCTGCTATTTCTTATCACAAAAGTGACACATGTTTTCTGTAGAAGAATCAGACTATAGAGGTAACTTAAAAAGAAAGTAAAAATTCCCTGAAATCCTACCATCTGGAGGTAATTACTGTCAATGTTAGGCTGTGGAGCTCTTTTGCTCTTTTTCTAGGCAAATATTTATGCAGATTAGTATACCTTTTGTTTTACAAATAATCATAGGATCACTGTGTTTTATGATCAACTATTTTCACTTACAAGTTCATGACGTCTTTGAATATTTCAGTAGTATTTTTTTGGGTTTTTTTTTGTTTTTTTGCGGTACGTGGGCCTCTCACTGTTGTGGCCTCTCCCGTTGCGGACGGAGCACAGGCTCCGGACGCGCAGGCTCAGTGGCCATGGCTCACGGGCCCAGCCGCTCCATGGCATGTGGGATCCTCCCAGACTGGGGCACGAACCCGTGTCCCCTGCATCGGCAGGTGGACTCTCAACCACTGCGCCACCAGGGAAGCCCTTTCAGTAGTTTTTTATACCTGAACTTTTCGGAGTGGTGTATGTATAGCTGTCCAGGGTATGTGGTCAAGGACCAGGGGTTGACAGAGCCACAAGCTAAATATGGAATGAGGAATATGCTACGTTAATAAAAGAAACATGGATCTCTTTGGAGGAAAACAGAAAACCCACACACGTTTTTACGATGAAGCACTTATTCCCAAAACTCTGCCCCCACATACTCACGTGGGGACTTTCCTCTGATATTACAGGTATTTAGGTAGAAAAATGTAAGAAATGGAATCAGTATCATCCTTTTTGATAGCTATTTGGATGGGTGCTCTTTTTAATTTTCTCAGTTCTTTTTTCATGGTTTGTTTCCAGCATTTTGCTTTTATAAACACCACTGAGATGAACATCCTGTAGTGAAATCATTGTGCCCCTCTATGACTATCTCTTTAAGATAAGCTCACAAACATGGAATTTCGAGGTCAAGAGATTACAAAACTGTACAGTTTTTGGTAAATTTTGCCAAATAGCAAGTAGCTGACATCCTTGTGCCTCGCAGCAATGCCAGCACAACGCCGCCGGGGAGTTCTGCGAGCTGTGTGCACCTGGCTACTATGGGGACCCCACAGCTGGAACACCTGAGGACTGCCAGCCCTGTGCCTGCCCACTGACCAACCCAGAGAACATGTGGGTGCCCTTGCTCAAGGCTCAAGGAAGAACTCCCACTGGGGAGTGGAGGGCATTGAACTGACTTTTGAGGGAGAAGTGGAGGGAACAGGGTGGGGAGTGAGCGTCCCATGGCCTGACCTTTGCCTCTTATCCCAGGTTCTCCCGCACCTGTGAAAGCCTGGGAGCTGGTGGATACCGCTGCACAGCCTGCGAACCTGGCTACACTGGCCAGTACTGTGAGCAGTAAGTTTGCAAATAGGAGGGATGAAGGGAGGGGGCATATGGTAGACTCCTAGGTGAGAGTCCTGGATGATGTTGCTCAGAAAGGTCCCTACCAGGATCATGTGCCTCCCCTGCTCAAAACCCTTCCAAGATTCCCCATTGCCCTTGGGACCAGCCCAAGCTCCTTAGGTAGCTTTATCACTCTTCAGTCTCATCCCACTTCTGACACCCAACTCTATACTCTAGCTGGGCTTCATTTCTTGACTTCTTCATGTTCATTTCTTTGCATGTGCTATTTCCTCTTCATGGAACATTCTTCACCCTCAAACCGCCTGTTCCTGGCTAACTCCTGTTTAGCCTTCAAGGCTCAGCTTTATTCCCTCATTCAGCACATTTTTATTGAGCATCTACTGTGTGCCATGCAGTGTGCCAAGGTGTTGGAAATAAAGTAATGAGCAAAACAGATTCAGTCCCAGCCCTTACAGAGTTTCCCAACTATAATGGGAGACAAGATGGTGAGTAATCATACAAATACATAGTTAAAACAGTGATAAGTTTGCTGCAGAGTAGTCTGTTCCAAGGGAATGTAGCAGCTCAGCAGTCCCATCCTCTGGGAAGCCTCCTGATTTTCAGGGCTAGATTAGTGCCTCCCCACCATGCCCTCTCAACCCCCATAGATGTCCATCACTCTCATTTACATAGTTTCCATGTTAGTTTCCCAACAAGTCAGTTCCATAAGAGCAAGGACTTTATCCTGTTTACTGTTATGTTTCAATAACCTTTCATCGTAGTCGCTTAATAAACATTTGTTGAATGAATGTTTCCCTGAATCCAGCCTACTGACATTTCCACACACTCCCCTTTCTCAGCTCCCAGAGGCCCTGTGGTGGGGCTTTTTTGGTCTCTGAAGTCCTTCCAGAGCTCAGAGCTTCTTCACCCCATATGGGCAGAGAGCTGAGCTTCTGGCTCCCCAAGTCCACTATGAGGCACTGGGTCCCCTGGGGTCTGACACAGCTGGTCCTTGTTCCACCTTACAGGTGTGCCACAGGATACGTGGGTAACCCCAATGTGCGAGGGGGTCGGTGCCTGCCACAGGGTAAGTGGGACCATGGTCTTGGGTCGAGGTGATGGGCAAGGCAGGGGATCCAGGGAATTTTAGAGATACTAGGTCTGGGGAACAGGGTGAAGGGTTGGGCACGCGAGTCTTTGGGAGGGCAGAGTTATCTGAGACAATGGTACATGCTGGGGGCCTCCTGCCTGAATGGCCTCTCCTTTCCCTCCCCCAGCAGACCAAGCCCCGCTGGTGGTCCAGGTCCAGCCAACTCGGAGCATAGTACCCCAAGGTGGTCCCCACTCCCTGCGGTGCCAGGTCAGTGGGAGCCCACCCCACTACTTTTACTGGTCTCGTGAAGATGGGCGGCCCTTGCCCAGCAGCACCCAGCAGCGACATCAAGGTACACATGGCCCCAGGCCCTTCGGCCATTCCAATGGAAAGGGAGGCACAGGTCTGTCCCTGCCCTGCTGAGATCCTGTAGGGACCCACATGCAGGACTAGGTGGGAAAAGGGGTGCATCTGTACTGATGAGCTCCCATCTCCTTGCCACCAGGCTCCGAGCTCCACTTCCCCAGCGTCCAGCCTTCAGATGCTGGAGTCTACATTTGTACCTGTCGTAATCTCCATCATGCCAACACCAGCCGGGCAGAGCTGCTGGTCACTGGTGAGTTTCCAGTCCTCTGTCCACAAGACTGCCTGTCTTGGGATGGGCTGCACACTGCAGACCATCTACCAGAGGGGATGGTGGACGAGGACACTGGCCAGGAAGATGGAAAGAGGTGATGGGTCAAGGCTGATGTTAGAGGCAGAACTGGCAGGACTTGAGTCTGGTCGTTGAGGGAGAGAGAAAAGCCTAGGGGTCTGGATTCCAGCAGCTGGGCAGAGTGCCATTTACTGAGATGAGAGAGGATCCCACAGGAGGGCACCTTCATTTGGGCTCCGCCAAAAGCAGAGGCTGAGGCAAGGATTTGTGTGTACGTAGTTTATTTGGAAAATGAAATGAAACAGGGAAGAGAAGGCATCCAATTAACGGTGTGTCATTGAGCACATTACCACCTAGAGCAGTTGTTACTGAACGCAGCCAAGGCAGCCCCGGGAAACTCCAGAGTAAAACATGCTCCTTGGAGTCCCCCTGCCCTCCACCCTAGGGTCCAGGGAGCTGGGGTATGTGCACACCAGCTCGTATCAGTCACTGACTGGGGCCTGTTCCAGTAGCATCGATTCCCCTGCATTCTGTCCCACCTCATGGGCACACACAATGGTCACCAGTGGCCTGAGAAAACCCTCACGCAAAGAAATGCAGCGGCTGCAGAAGCCAGGCAGGTTGGTTCTGAAGTGACGAGGGGACATGGGTGGGGCCCCAGCAACACCTGCCACCAACAGGTCCGAGGGAACCACAAGTTTGGTTTTGGACTTGTCAACGTTTGAGAAGCTTGGGGAAACGTTGAAGTAGGTACATCAGGTGGGCATTTGCATATGTGAATCTGGAACTCAGGAAAGAGGCCCTGGCCAGAGAAGTGAATTTGGGAGCTGTTGGCATAGGGATGGGGCAGGATGAAATTACCCAGGAGAGTGTAGCTCGAGGACAGGGCCCAGAACAGAGCCCCAAGGAGCTCCAACTGGAACAAATGGAGGAGGGAGGACAGCAAGAGAGTGAGCAGGGGCAGCCAGTAGACAGGAGAAGGCCGGGGGACGTGGTGAGTTGGAAGTCAAGAGGGGAAACGACTTCCCGGAGAGGGTGGCCGGCCTCACCGGATGCCCCGGGAAGGTCAGCTACAGACAGAGAAATAACCCTTGGAGGTCATGCCTTGACAAGAGCGGTTTGCAGTGGAGAGATGGGGTAGAGACTGGATGGGAGGGAGGCAAAGAAGGGATGGGAAGGCAGCCAGTGTAGACAACTCTTTCAAGACTCCTGGCTCTGAAGGGAGGCCAAGAAATGGGGCAGTAGCTGAGGGGTGTATAGGGTCAGGGGGGCATTTTCAGAGATGGGAAACTCTAGAACACATTTGTCTGTGGAGCAGAATGATCCCATGGGGAAGGAAAGGAGAGGGCACAGCAGGGGGAGGGGGTCCTTGGGAGGGGCTCCAGCACTCAGGAAGGGGAGTTGAGGTGGGGTGGGAGGTGGGGAAAGGTCTCATCCTTCAGGGACCAGGAAGGAGGGAGGTGGGTAGATTTGGGAACGTGGAAAATTCCTGACTAATTGTTTCAATTCTCTCAAGAAGCGTGAGTTGAAGCCATGGAAGCGGAAGGGGGTTTCAGGAGGGTGGAGAAGTTGGGAGCAGGTGTGAAATGGTTGTTCGGGAGGATAGAAACTCAAACCAGACAGAGAAGCCCAGTTGGAGTGAAGTGCGAAGTGTTAAGAGCTCATTTGCGGTCTGTGATCCTGAATTGGAGCCAAGGGGGTCATGGTGTGATGTTCTCTGGTCACAGCCTGCTGGGTGCTCAGTGCCAGCAGGAAGAAAGTAGATGATGGGTTTCGGCCAGGATGAGGGAGGGCGGTGCCAGGGAGTGGAATGGAATCTAAGCCAGACTGGGAAGGAAGTGACATCCGGATGGGGTGATGAAGAGGGAGAGAAAGTGGCCACAGGACAGCGGCCTAGCCAGCACCCGGCTCACTGGGGGACCTCCTGTCCCGGCAGAGGCTCCCAGCAAGCCCATCACAGTGACAGTGGAAGAGCAGCGGAGCCAGAGCGTGCGTCCCGGAACCGACGTCACCTTCATCTGCACAGCCAAGAGCAAGGTGGGCGGGGCAGGGAGTGGGCATCAGTGAGGATCTGTCTTCTGGGGTCTCCAAGCCCCACCCGGACCCCCACCCCATCTCCCTTGTCCTGCCTGCAGTCTCCGGCTTACACCCTGGTGTGGACTCGCCTGCATAATGGGAAACTGCCAGCCCGAGCCATGGATTTCAACGGTATCCTGACCATTCGCAGCGTACAGCCGAGTGACGCGGGCACCTACGTGTGCACCGGCTCCAACATGTTCGCCATGGACCAGGGCACAGCCACGCTGCACGTGCAAGGTACACTGTTCATGCCCATGCCTGACCCACCCAGTCCTGACCTTCCTCCGCACCCACCAAGACCAGTGACCATTTCTTCCTTCAGCTGACAGTTTCTGAACCACAGTATGGCAGGTCCTGGCCTAGACTCTGAAGAAACAGGGGTGGGAGGGGACAAACAGGGGCTCTGCCCTCCTGCCCTCCATGTTCTGTAGGGAACAAGTGGACAAACAACATAATTACACGGGTGACCAGTGCTGGGACAGGAGTAAACAGAGTGATTGGAAAGTGAGAAATGAGGTGGGAGAAGGGTGAGCTATTCTCCGTGGGGTGGTTGGGGAGGGCCTCTCTGAGGAGGTGACATCTCAGCTGAGACCTGAAGGGAAGAGAAGGTGTTCAGCCACATGAGAGCTGGCGGACGAAGCAGCGTGTGCAAAGGCCCTGAAGCACGAGCATGTTGATGTGTTTGAGGGGCGCAAGGCCAGCGTGGCTGGAGCCGTGGAGGGGAGGTGGGGTGAGGGACTTGAAGATGTGGGCAGAGGCGAGCGCACGCAGTGGGTCACAGCAGGGAATTCAGATTTTGTTCTAAGAGCCATGGACAGGTCTTAAGTGGAGAAGTAACAAGACCCCATTGACATTTTTTTTTTTTTTTTGGCCACGCCATGTGGCATGCGGGATCTTAGTTCCCCGACCAGGGATCGAACCCACGCCCTCAGCAGTGAAAGGGCAGAGTCTTAACCCCTGGACCACCGGGGGATTCCCCCATTGACATTTTAAAGGCTCCCTCTGGCTGTTCTATGGACAAATGGCCACGAGGGGCTAGAGTGGAAGCAAAGAGAGCGGCAAGGAGGCTGTTGCCACGGGTCCCTCCCCACCGTGACCACATATGCTTTCTCCTCCCTCGTCAGCCTCGGCCACCCCGTCTTCCCCCGTGGTCTCCATCCACCCGCCACAGCTCACAGTGCAGCCTGGGCAGCTGGCTGAGTTCCGCTGCAGTGCCACAGGGAACCCCACGCCCACCCTCGAGTGGACAGGTGAGGCCGTGGCGGGTATGACAGTCAGGGCCTGGCTCTCCTGCATATGGGGGCCAGCGGCAGGACTCTAGGCTGTGGACTTCAACCCTGGCAATGCCAATCCCAGTGGGTGCTGACCCCACCTCTCCACGTCAGGGGGCCCCGGTGGCCAGCTCCCTCAGAAGGCCCAAATCCATGGTGGTATCCTGCGCCTGCCAGCCGTCGAGCCCTCGGATCAAGCCCAGTACCTGTGTCGCGCCCACAGCAGCGCCGGGCAGCACGTGGCCAGGGCCGTGCTCCACGTGCACGGTGAGAGGACGGGGCTGAGGGTGGGCAGTTGGGAGCTCATGGCGGCCCAGAGAGGTGTTCTCACAGGGCTCTGTCTGCAGGGGGCAGCGGGCCTAGGGTCCAGGTGAGTCCAGAGAGGACCCAGGTACACGAAGGCCGCAGCATCAGGCTGTACTGCAGGGCTGCGGGTGTGCCCAGCGCCACCATCACCTGGAGGAAGGAGGGGGGCAGCCTCCCCCCACAGGTGAGGATATCCGTCCGGGCCAGGCCCACGGGCTCAGCAGAGTCCTAGCACTTGCCACCTGCCCCTCCCATCTCCTCTTCTGGTTCCCTTCACTTCCAAGATGGTGCCCTGCTCAGACCTCCCGCTCCGTGCGTCCCGGCGGGTGGCAGCCGTCAGCCTCCTGCTCTGCTGCCTGGCTCCGCCCTCCTTGGTGCCCAACTGGGGCCCTCATATTGGCTCGGAGCTTGCCTCTACTCTTTATGCCCCCTCCTCCTGCCCTCCCTCACTAGCCCTTGCCAGGCTGCCTGGGCCCCTCGGGCGGCTGACCCTTCTCGCTGTGTGGCAGGCCCGGTCTGAGCGCACAGACATCGCCACGCTGCTCATCCCAGCCATCACTGCCGCTGACGCCGGCTTCTACCTCTGCGTGGCCACCAGCCCCGCGGGCACCGCACAGGCCCGGATCCAAGTGGTCGTCCTTCCAGGTGCGGGGCCTTGGGGCTGAAGGAGTGGGAAGGCAAGCCAGGGTCCCCCCGAGGCCTACTCACTCCCCCTCTGCTCCCAGCCTCAGGTGCCAGCATCCCGCCAGTGAGGATTGAGTCCTCATCACCTTCCGTGACCGAAGGGCAGACGCTGGACCTCAACTGCATGGTGACAGGGCTGGCCCACAGCCAGATCACGTGGTACAAGCGAGGGGGCAGCCTGCCTCCCCACGCCCAGGTACGAGGGTCCCTGAGCCCGTGGCAGGGGACCTGGGGGTGGTCCTTCACACAGCCTGGCACTCTGCACTCTGCACGAGCAGGATCCGCCCTTATTTCCCTCCCTCTTCAGCTTCCCACGTGGGGTGGCTCCGAGCAGAGGCAGGCACTGAGGCACAGAGGGAGTGCTGACCGCGGCCTCTCCCCATCCTCACGTGCCTCTGTCCTTACCCGGCCCAGGTGCATGGCTCCCGGCTGCGGCTGCCCCACGTCTCACCAGCTGATTCTGGAGAATACGTGTGCCGAGTGGAGAATGAGTCAGGCCCCAAGGAGGCCTCCATCATCGTCTCTGTCCTCCACGGCAGCCATTCGGGCCCTAGCTACACCCCAGGTGAGGAGCCAGTGGGGCTGGGTGGGCCCCGAGCCCTCCGACCTCCCCTCTGTTCCCAAGGCTGGTGTCTGTGGTCTCTTCGATGCCATCAGGACAAGAAGAGGCGCTCCAGGCAGGCTGCAACCCTCCACTCCCTGCAAGGAGAGATGAGGGGACTGAGGGTGGGGACAGGTTGACCTGACCTACCTGGGACCCCATGGGGAGGGTGCTGTTTTCAGAATTCATCAAAAAGCAGCAGAGTCAGGGTTGGACACTGAGTTGGGAGTCAGGCTGAGCTGGATTCAAATGCTGGCTCTGCCCTTTATCAGCCTTGAACTGGTTATTTTACCTCTGGGGCCTCAGTTTCCTCACGTGTGAAATGGGGACAGCAGCACTACCATGTAGTGTGAGTACACGGCCTGCACTCTAAAGGAGGGAGCTGTGGCCTTATTGTCTGCATCCTTTGGCCCCGCCTGGGCGCTAAAAGACTCTGGTTCCCTGCAAGCCAGAGCAGCTCATCACAGATCAAGGAGTCATGCATAGGCAAATGGGCCTTGAACTCCAAGTTGAAGGTCAGAGAGGGAAAGAGGGGTCTGGCTGGCCCTGCTGAGGCAGAAAAGCATGGTCCCAGCCCTAGAAGGCCTCCCATCTGCCCTCCCAAGCTAGGGCCTCGTCAGATCCCAGGGCCCTCTGCTCCAGGGCTGCAGGGCTGGGGCTCAGGAGCCCAGGCCTCTGACCAGCTCCTTTGCGCCCCAGCTCCTGGTGGCGCCCCAGCTCCTGGTGGAGCCCCAGCTCCAGGCAGTAGTCAGCCCATCCGCATCGAGTCGTCCTCCTCTCATGTGGCCGAAGGGCAGACGCTGGATCTGAACTGTGTGGTGCCCGGGCAGGCCCACGCCCAGGTCACATGGTACAAACGTGGAGGCAGCCTCCCCGCCCGGCACCAGGTACAGCAGCCCCCCAGGGCCAGCCCACTGGAGGGGTTGGACGGAGCCGCTCAGGCCCCTCCTGACCGTCCCTGTTTGCACTCAGACCCACGGCTCACTGCTGCGGCTGAACCAGGTGTCCCCAGCAGACTCAGGCGAGTACGTGTGCCGCGTGGTCCTCGGCTCTGGGCCCCTCGAGACCTCCGTCCTAGTCACCATCGAGGCCGCCGGCACTGGCTCCATCCCGGGTGAGTGACTGCCAGTGACAGGGCAAGCTGGGGTGCGGGGTGCTGAGAGCCTTCCCAGGTGCTGAGGCCCTAGTGACTCCCGTTGCTGACGCGGGGAAGGGGGTGGCAGGAAGCCACACTGGGGCAGGAAGCCCACCTTGGGGCTGGCCACAGGGCCGGCCCGGGAGGACTCCACTTCTCTGAGTAATCTGCCGTCTTCCCATCACTGTTCTCTCTGGCCACATCACTCATGTTTTTGCTCCTCCCTCAATCATCCTCATCTCTCCCACTTCCTCGCTCCCTCTGCAAGGCTTGGCTCCCCTCAGGGCTGCTGAGCCGAGGACCTCAAGCCCAGGCCACTGAACCCACAGGCTGAGCTGGCTCCAGGGTGAACAGTTCTTTCCTTCCCTTCTGGGGAGCGTCTGCTACCCTCGCCCCTTTCCCCACAGCCCCAGGACCCGTCCCGCCTGTCAGGATCGAATCCTCATCCCCCACGGTGGCCGAGGGGCAGACTCTGGATCTGAGCTGTGTGGTGCCCGGGCAGGCCCATGCCCCGGTCACATGGTACAAACGTGGAGGCAGCCTCCCCGCCCGGCACCAGGTACACAGTGGCAGAAAGGCAGGAGGGGGCCAGCCAGGCCAAGCTGTGGACTGTGGGTCGGCGGGGGCAGCCTCTGAGCTGAGGGGCTGTCAGTTCCCAGCTCAGAGGAACAGGGTTGGGGGGTACCTGCTGAGCTCTGAGAAGCCCCCCTCTCACACCCCTGCCCATGGCTGTCCAGGTCCGCGGCTCCCGCCTGTACATCTTCCAGGCCTCACCAGCTGACGCAGGCGAGTATGTTTGCCGGGCCAGCAATGGTATGGAGGCCTCCATCACAGTCACAGTAACCAGGACCCAGGGAGCCAACTTCGCCTACCGTGAGTGGGACTTGCAGGCTGCGCTTGGACAGAGAAAGGGGTAAGGTGGGGGAAGCTGCAGAGAACTGGACTGACCAGTGACCGTCTTCTCCCCCAGCTCCTGGTGGCACCCAGTCCATCCGCATTGAACCCTCCTCCTCTCATGTGGCCGAAGGGCAGACCCTGGATCTGAACTGCGTGGTGCCCAGGCAGGCCCACGCCCAGGTCACATGGCACAAGCGCGGGGGCAGCCTTCCCGCCCGGCACCAGGTACAGGACCGGAGGATGGACAGGCCAAGAAGGGAACAAGAGGGAGGCCACTGGGGAGTGGAGGTCAAGGGTAGGGTGGGTTGGAGGCTCCTCTGAGACGGGGAGGCCTAGGACCCCATTGCACAGGTGTGCGGGGCAATGGTCCCAGCCTCTAGGACCAGCCAGCCTAGGTGTGACTGCTGCTTCCACCACTTCCTCGCTTGTGACCTTCAGCAAATTTCTTAATCTCCCTGTACCATACTTTCAGCATCTGTAAAATGGTAATAATAGTACCTCCCTTACAGAATTATCTTAAGGATGAAATGAATTAATTTATATGCAAGGTGCTCAGAGCTCTGGCTCATAGAAAGTGCTATGAGCCGTTACTACTGTCATATCATTAGCTATTTTTTAAAATATTTATTTATTTATTTATTCATTTGGCTGCGCTGGGTCTTAGTTGCGGTGTGCAGGATCTTTAGTTGCGGCATGCGGGATCTTAGTTGTGGCATGCAGGATCTAGTTCCCTGGGATCAAATCAAAAACATTTGATTCCCAGGGATCAAACCCAGGCTCCCTGCATTGGGAGCACGGAGTCTTAACCACTGGACCACCAGGGAAGTCCCATCGTTAGCTGTTATTATTGATATATTTTATAGAATTTAGGATGCCACTGATTGCAGGATGCACCATGATTTTATGTGCCTCTAAGGAGAAACAAAAAAACTGCCATTTGTAATTGTAATTCACTGTGAGATGCATCTTGATTTCAGAGACTTTAAAAAGTATGTCTAGGGAATTCCCTGGCAGTCCAGTGGTTAGGACTCCATGCTTTCACTGCCAAGGGCCCGGGTTCGGTCCCTGGTTGGGTAGCTGGGATCCCGCAGGCCACACAGTGTGGCCAAAATAATAATAATAAAAAATAAAATAAAAATAATATGCAGGTTATCTTCTCCATCCTTTTTTTTTTTTTTAAGTGTGTAAGAATGGATGGAGTGTGGTATTAGTGTTTGCCCAGTTCCCCATGGCTCCTCTGGGCCATCCCTCACTCCTGGGACAAGACACCCGCTTCACCCCTGAGCAAGACAGAACTAAGAGCCAGTTCTCAGGCTCAGAGTGAGGCAGGGCTGCAGGTTATAGGTGCAGGGGTCCTAAGAGGGCCCCTTCTGACCTCACCTTCATTCTGGCCAGACCCATGGCTCACTGCTGAGACTCCACCAGGTGTCCCCAGCCGACTCAGGCGAGTATGTGTGCCGCGTGGTAGGTGGCTCGGTGCCCCTGGAAGCCTCCGTCCTGGTCACCATTGAGTCTGCAGACTCTGTGCCTGGTGAGTGGTGCTGGGGGGAGGCTTCCCACTCCAGCAGTGGCAGGACCCCAGAGACCAGCAGTCCCTACCTTCACTCACACCCTCCCCTCCCCCTCTCCTCCCAGCTGGGGATTGACCCTCTGCCCTCTGTCCCCAGCGCTGGGGGTCACCCCTCCAGTCCGGATCGAGTCATCCTCCTCACACGTGGCTGAAGGGCAGACCTTGGATCTGAACTGCCTGGTTTCTGGGCAGGCCCACGCCCAGGTCACATGGCACAAGCGCGGGAGCAGCCTCCCTGCCCGGCACCAGGTAGGAGGTGGGGTGCTAAGGGGGGCCTGAAGGACCCTCGAGACTGCGGAGTAAGGAGCTTTGAGTTTGGACACTGCTTTGCCCCTTGCCTGGCCAGTCCTTTGACTTCCCTGATCCTCAGTGTCCTCATCTGCCAGATGGGCTCACACTGTCCACCTCACCTGCCCCATAGGTGGCAAGTGCTGGTCCCCCACTTCTTCCCACTGGACCCAATCCCAACCCTCGGGCAAGGGAATTGAAGGGTCGTGAATGGTGGTTCTCCCTGGAAGAGCTTCTGCCCCAGCCCTAAAGCTCCATCTGGCCGGGTCTAGCTGGGATGGGTACCAGGGAAGGGGGTGGGAGCCTGGCTGTGAACCTGCCTACCCTCCCAGGTACATGGCTCGAGGCTGCGGCTGCCCCAGGTGACTCCAGCTGACTCCGGGGAGTACGTGTGCCGCGTGGTCAGCAGCTCGGGCACCCAGGAAGCCTCCGTCCTCGTCACCATCCAGCAGCGCCTCGGCCCCTCCCGCTGTGAGTGTCTCAGGGGTCATAACAAATGGGCTGGGAGGACCCCTCCACCGTCAGTGGCTCCCACACCCTGCCTTCTATCTCACCCTCCCAGCCCAGAGTGTGGTGTACCCCGTCCGCATTGAGTCATCCTCAGCCTCCCTGGCCAACGGACATACGCTGGACCTCAACTGCCTGGTGGCCAGTCAAGCCCCCCACACCATCACCTGGTATAAGCGTGGAGGCAGCCTACCCAGCCGGCACCAGGTATGGAACCAGCAGGCAGGGAGGGCAAAAACTGGGGTCACCGGCCCTGACGGGAATCAGGAAGAGCTGTCAACAGCCCGTCTGTGCTCATTCAGTCATTCAACAAACATTGAGTGTTCTTGCTGGACAGGCCCTGGACCAGTGCTGAGGATATGGAGATAAGTCCCACTGACCTCAGCTGGATCCTGTACTTCACTCACTCACTACATTTCCCTGAGAACCTGCTCCAGGCCAAGTCCTGGTCCTGGCACTAAGGATTCAAATGGAATGAGACCAGTGCCTGCCCTCAGGGAGCTCACAGGCTAAAGGGCTAGGCAGAGATGCCATGTGACAGCGCTGTAATAGGCGTCACCGGGGAGGGCCTCAATGGGCTTTCTGCAGGGATGACGGGTGAGAATAGTCCAAAGGCTGGAGACACTGTCCACCCAGCCCAGAGCCTCGGGAAGGCCACCAAGGGAGTTCTGAAGGAGGCCAGGGTGGAGGCTACCCCAGACAAGGCAGTGAGGCTCCCGGAGTCCGGAGGAAGCAACAGCGGCAGCACCTGAGACATGGAGGTGCTGCCCGCACCCCCTGACACCTGCTCCCCCTCAGATCGTGGGCTCCCGGCTGCGGATCCCCCAGGTGACGCCCGCGGACTCGGGCGAGTACGTGTGTCATGTCAGCAACGGTGCCGGCTCCCAGGAGACCTCGCTCATCGTCACCATCCAGGGCAGCGGCTCCTCCCACAGTGAGAACTCCTAGGGCAGGGGGTCTAGGCAAGCGGGTGTGGGGGAGGCAGCGAGGTGCCTGGCACCGTCACTCTCGTCTGACTCCGGCCATGTGGTGCATTCCTCTCTGTCCCCAGTGCCCAGTGTCTCCCCACCAATCAGGATCGAGTCCTCGTCCCCCACGGTGGTTGAAGGGCAGACCTTGGATCTGAACTGCGTGGTCACCGGGCAGCCCCAGGCCACCATCACGTGGTACAAGCGTGGGGGCAGCCTTCCCACTCGACACCAGGTACAGAGTAGAGCCTGGCAGTGGGGTGGGCAGTTCAGGGACAGCCCCCCATGGGCAAAGAACCCGAAACATTAGCTGGCGGTCCTCCCTCCTGCCCTGGGTAGACAGAGGGTAGCCTCAGCCGGTCTGATGGAGGAGGCCTGAGCCAGCCGGTGACCCCTCAACCCCTTGACTCCCTTCTTCCTTATCCACACCCCTAGGCTCACGGCTCCCGTCTGCGGCTGCACCAGATGTCCGTGGCAGATTCAGGCGAGTATGTGTGTCGGGCTAACAACAACATCGATGCCCAGGAGGCCTCCATCGTGGTCTCAGTCTCCCCCAGCACCGGCAGCCCCTCTGGTGAGTCCGATGAAGACCCAGGAAGGGACTGGGAGATGCAGGTACCAGTGTTTCCCAGGGAGGAAAGGCCCTGTAGTCAGAGCCCTCAGACGAGGGTGGTGGTGCAGGACGAGGCCTCAGCAGAAGGATGCCAGGGTTCACATCCTGCCTGCACCACTAGGGACCTTGAGGGGGTGACTCTCCCCTCTCAGCTTCCGTACCCTCATCAGTGAAGTGGGGATGTCGATCATTCCATCCTCAGAGAGCTGTCCGATACGGTGGCCACTAGCCATGCATGGTCATTAAAATTAGTTAAAATTCTAAATTCACATCCTCACATTTCAAAAACAAAGTGCTCAGTAACCGCACATAGCTGGTTGCCACTGCATTGAACAGTGCGGATGATAGAACATTTCCATCAAGGCAGAAAGTATGTGAATTTTGTGAGGACTAAGTGAGTTAATGCACGCAAAGTACTGAGAACAGTGCCTGGCATACTGTAAGTGCTTAATAAGTGTTAGCTATTCTTACTACCTTGGGAGGGTGGAGGCTTCTCCAGTTGAGGCTCCCACCAACCCAGGTGTTCCCAAATCTGACCATGACCAAAGCCCCGACTTGCTCTTTCTGTGCGCCCAGTCCCTGGCGGGGCCACGCCCATCAGAATCGAGTCGTCATCTTCACACGTGGCCGAAGGGCAGACCCTGGATCTGAACTGCGTGGTCCCTGGACAGGCGCATGCCCAGATCACGTGGTACAAGCGCGGGGGCAGCCTCCCCACTCACCACCAGGTATGGGAGTTGGGGGCAGGACATAGTGGGAGGGCTGCTGGATGTGCGGGCCCTGGCTAGGGGCCTGTCCCCCAAGCTCTGCCCGGGAAGGAGGGCCTGGGATCCCCTGTGGGGTGCAGTGCCTGCCTGCGTCAGAGGTGGGACCCTGGCCCCAGCCTTCAAGGATTCCACGTGCCATCTCCTTCTGCTCCTCTCCCGTCCTGTCCCTGCTCAGGCCCACGGCTCACGGCTGCGGCTGCACCAGGTATCCCCGGCTGACTCGGGCGAGTACGTGTGCCGCGTGGTGAGCAGCTCTGGCCCCCTGGAGACCTCAGTCCTGGTCACCATCGAGGCTTCTGGCTCTGGCGCTGTTCTCGTCCCTGGTGAGGATCCCTACAGTGGGGCTGGGAAGCAGGAGGAGGGAAGAAAGGGGGGCTCGAGAGCCAGGTCAAGTGGGCTTCATCCCTAGGGCCCGAGAGCACGGGCTGTGGAGTCCGGCTCGTGTGGGCGTGAGTCCCGGCTCCTCTGTCCACACTCTGAAACGTTACACGAGGGATTCCTCTTGGTGTGTCACTTTCCTCATCTGTGAAGTGGGGCTAGTAGAGCTCTTGCAGCAATTACACGAGTTCCTTAAAGGCTGGGATTGCACCTCTGGGATCTGAGAGGGTGATTTTAGGTGGTGCCCTGATGAAATATTTTTTTATATTAATAGTGATAATGTTAGGGAAAAAACATCAACACGTCAAACCTGTCACGATTGCATGGAAATCATTGCCTATGATGGGGCTGTGTGTTTAAGGGTTTTCTTAAGTGAATCAATTGAAAGTGTAAAGGAATTAATAGCACAGGGAGCACATGGCCGTAGCAGACATCATGATAATAGTACCTGAATTGCTAAGTAATGAACGTGATATGCACTTACCAGGTGCTGGGCCCTGGTATTTTTACACATATTAACTCATTTCACCATCACAATAACCCTTTGAAGTAGGTATGATTGTTCTGTTTTACAGTTGGGGAAACTGAGGCATGGAGAGGTGAAGTAGCTTTCCCAGGGTCACACAACTAATAAATGGCAGGGCTGGGTTTTGAACCCAGGCAGTCTGGCCCCAGAGTCTGTGTTCTTAGCCCCGTACTACTCAAGTCTGGGAAACGTTGGTGATCTGTGTGGAGCTGCCTGGCCCTGAGCCCTGGCCGCCAGTGGTGCCGGGACCACAGAGGATGGTGGGACCATTGTCTGGGGCTGGGCTGGGAGAATGAGGCGCCAGGCTAGCCCAGCTGCTCCAGGCTTCAGGGGAATGGGAAGGGGGGTATCAAGGCCGTCTGCCTGTGGCCTCTGGCCTGACCATCTGGGCACCCAGGGGCAGGGGCTGAGGACACAGGGAGTCCCAGCTCACTGACTTCTTCCTGTGCCCCAGCCCCGGGCGGAGCCCCACCCATCCTCATCGAGACGTCCTCCTCCCACGTGGCCGAAGGGCAGACCCTGGATCTGAAATGCGTGGTGCCTGGCCAGGCCCACGCCCAGGTCACATGGCACAGGCGCGGGGGCAGCCTTCCTGCCCGGCACCAGGTATGGAGCCTGGAGAAAGCAGGATGTGGGCATTCCCACCCCACCCCGTCCCCTGCCCGGGAGGGAAGGTGGCCCCAACGTCCGGGGCTTCAGGAAAGTGGCAACAGGAGATCACTGGGACTCAGGAGTTCAAGAACAGGCTGGGCATGGTAGGGCCATCACTGGCTGCCCAGTACCTTGGTGCAAATTAGAAAAGGACACCTCTTACTCAAGACACTGGGCTTTCTCCTGCCAGGAAAAGCATAATAGTAAACATACCCCACAACGTCCAGTGTCAAAGGGGGTCACCTTTGGCAGGAGGCAGCACTCGCAATGGTGCATGACAGTCCTGGGGTACAGGTATGAGAGGGCTGGGGCGTCTGACGGCCTTGGCCACCAGCCCCCCGGCTCACTCTCCCCACTCTCGCCCCACCCTGGCCAGGTCCACGGCCCCCTGCTGAGGCTGAACCAGGTGTCCCCTGCCGACTCTGGCGAATACTCCTGTCGAGTGGCCAGCAGCTCAGGCACTCTGGAGGCTTCTGTCCTGGTCACAATCGAGGCCTCCAGCCCAGGCCCCATTCCTGGTGAGTGACAGGAGCGGCGGGCGGTTCTGGGCACAGGCTTGGGGGCCCCTGCCTGGCCTTGCTCCCCCTGCTATCCAGCAGGGCTCTAGCCCTCGGCTCCAGGAAGGTCCTCCAGCCCCTCCCCCAACCACTGGGAACCAAGGTCTCACCAGGGCATCTCAGCCCCCAGGGGACAGAGACCCTTCTTAGGTCAATGGTGCTCAGCCATGTCAGTCCCTCTCAAGCCACTGCACCTCCAGGAGGGCCAGCTGGCACTTGGTGCCACCGCCTCGGGTCTCTGCCTGCACCTCCGGGGCCGCCCCTTTCTCACCCACCCATTGTGCCCACAGCCCCAGGACTGGCCCAGCCCATCTACATCGAGGCCTCCTCCTCCCATGTGGCCGAAGGACAAACCCTGGACCTGAACTGCGTGGTACCCGGGCAGGCACATGCCCAGGTCACGTGGTATAAGCGTGGGGGCAGCCTCCCCGCCCGGCACCAGGTACAGGGGCCAGGGGTGGGGAGAATTCAGGGCAGGCAAGTTTTGACCTGCAGTTGCCGTCTGCATCCCAAACCTTCTTCACACAAACCCTGGCATGCTTGGGGACCCCAGGGGATAAAATACTTGGCGGGGAGGAGTTCAGCAGCCTGGGAATTGAGAGACCTGGGTTCTTCTCCTGGCTTTGCTGCTGAATCATTTCCTGCAGCAGTTACCTCTGAAAAGGGGATGGAGTGGACTTGTAGGATTCTGTGAATGAAGCTTCCTCATCTCCACCAGCTGGAGCCCTGAGCTCCTGAGAACTCTTGGGCACTGGCACAGCCGGGCTCGGGGACTTGCCCTGTCCCGAGTGCTCTGGCACGATGGCCACCCTCTCCTCACTCCGACAGACCCACGGCTCCCGGCTGCGGCTCCACCACGTCTCCCAGGCCGACTCCGGAGAATATGTGTGCCGTGTGGTTGGCAGCTCGGGCCCTGAGCACGAGGCCTCCTTCACGGTCACTGTCCCGCCCAGTGCAGGGTCCTCCTACCGTGAGTGAGGGAGACGCCACGGGCAGGGGGAGGCGGGGAGACACTGGGGCCGAGGAGTGGGGAGGGGAGGCGGGGGAGCCCACCCAGCCCTGCTGAGCGCAGCCCTCTGCCTCCGTCCTCCCCCAGGCCTTAGGAGCCCTGTCATCTCTATCGACCCGCCCAGCAGCACCGTGCGGCAGGGCCAAGACGCCAGCTTCAAGTGCCTCATCCATGATGGGGCAGCCCCCATCAGCCTTGAGTGGAAGACTCGGAACCAGGAGCTGGAGGGTGAGCCGGGGGGGTGGGGGGCTGGAGGCGGGTGTGAATGCGCGAGGCTCACCACTGGCGGCTGGGCAGAGCCGACCATGGCACCAAACTTTCTGTGTGACCCCGGGTAAAGCCCTTCCCCTCTGGGGACTTGGTGTCCCTGTCTGGATGGTGAGAGGGCTGGACCCAGGAGTCTCCAAGGACTTGTTTATCAACCATCTGTGACCCTGTGAGCTGGATACACCCAGACTGGAGGGGTCGGGGCCTTGGGGCACTGGTGTGCCTACTGGCAGTGCCAAGGCAGGAGGACACCCTCACTGACCACACCCTCCTTGATGCCAACCCCGCAGACAATGTCCACATCAGCCCCAACGGCTCCATCATCACCATCGTGGGCACCCGGCCCAGCAACCACGGTGCCTACCGCTGCGTGGCCTCCAATGCCTATGGTGTGGCCCAGAGTGTCGTGAACCTCAGCGTGCACGGTGAGGGCCTTCAACCCCGTGGGCTCTGACTTCGTGTTTCCAGCCCTGATTCCGAGCTCAGAACCTCCAGGCTTAAATCCATCCTCTGCCACTGCCTCCCTCTTGGGCATTCTCCCTCTCTGAGCCTCGGTCTCTACATAGGTGCAGTGGGGAGACTAGTGCCCACTGGCAGTTACTGGTAAGGGGGCTGTGACAGTGCACATGACCAGCAGAGCCCTGCATGTGTATCAGTGGTGTCATTCCTCTGGGCAGGGCCCCCTACAGTGTCTGTGCTCCCCGAGAGCCCCGTGCGGGTGAAAGCGGGAAAGGCCATCACCCTGGAGTGTGTCAGTGCTGGGGAGCCCCGCCCTTCTGCTCGCTGGACCCGGATCGGTGCCCCCACCAACTTGGAGCAGCGGGCACCTGGGCTCGTGGACAGCCACACCGTGCTGCAGGTGATGTCAGGGGGGTCTCATCTCTGGATCTGAGGCCCAGTCACTGCCCGTTCTCGAGCAGTTGCCTGGAGGAGAGAGTGGTGGATGGACAGATGGGTGATGAATTGGTGAAGAAAGGGAGGGATGGGATAGGTGGATGATGGCTAGATTGGAAGATGGTCAGGAAGAAAGAAGGAAGGTGGAAGGAGGAATGGGTAGAAGGATGGGTGGTTGGGTGGGTAGGTGGATGGATGGGTGGATGGGTGGGTAGATGGATGGATGGATGGGTGGATGGGTGGGTAGATGGATGGGTGGATGGATGGATGATGGATGCATGGACGGGTAGATGGGGGGTGGATGTGTGGATGGATGGGTGGATGGGTGGGTGGATGGATGGGTGGATGGATGGATGATGGATGCATGGACGGGTAGATGGGGGGTGGATGTGTGGATGGGTGGGTGGATGGGTGGGTGGATGGGTGGATGGATGGGTGGATGGATGGATGATGGATGCATGGACGGGTAGATGGGGGGTGGATGGATGGGTGGATGGATGGATGATGGATGCATGGACGGGTAGATGGGGGGTGGATGGGTGGATGGGTGGGTGGGTGGATGGGTGGGTGGATGGATGGGTGGATGGATGGATGATGGATGCATGGACGGGTAGATGGGGGGTGGATGTGTGGATGGATGGGTGGATGGGTGGGTGGATGGATGGGTGGATGGATGGATGATGGATGCATGGACGGGTAGATGGGGGGTGGATGTGTGGATGGATGGACTAATGGGATATCTTGGGTGTGAGCCCTCAAGCAGCCAGTCAAACAGGAAAGCTAAACACAAAGGGGCGGGTAGAAGAAAGAGGTGAAACCAAGCCAGAGGGCTGAGCCAAGGTCCCCCCTCAGTGGCCTGATGACCAACTTCCTTGCTTCTTCCAGATTTCGTCAGCTAAACCATCAGATGCAGGCATCTACGTCTGCCTAGCTCAGAATGCACTGGGCACAGCGCAGAAGCGAGTGGAAGTAATTGTAGACACGGGCACTGTGGCCCCAGGGGCCCCCCAGGTCCAGGTAGAAGAAGCCGAGCTGACTGTGGAAGCTGGACACACGGCCACCCTGCGCTGCTCAGCCACAGGTGTGGACGGGGGCTGGCACACAGGGCAGGCAGAGCAGCGGGCCCTGGGGCCTGAATTTAGACACAAGAGACCTGAAGAGGATGTCATGCTCAGGAAGGGGGCTTTGCTGCAGGCAATCTCCCAGTGATGGCTGAGGTGCCCACTTTGTGCCCCCCATGAAGGAGCAAGCTGACCCAGGTCCCTTCCTGGCCATCCCACCCCCAGCCAGTCCTGGGGCAGCCCACCAACCTCTGCCGCTCCACTCCACAGGCAGCCCCACGCCCACCATCCACTGGTCCAAACTGCGCTCCCCGCTGCCGTGGCAGCACCAGCTGGAAGGTGACACGCTAATCATCCCACGGGTAGCCCAGCAGGACTCGGGCCAGTACATCTGCAACGCCACTAGCCCTGCCGGGCATGCTGAGGCCACCATCGCCCTGCATGTAGAGAGTAAGGCCCTCGTCCACCCTCCTCGCGCTACCCTCTCCGCACTGCATGGAGGTCTCAGCCCCCCAACCAGGCCACACCCTGGACAGAACTCCAGGAAACCTACCTGGAGGGTCACATGCACCTCAGGCCCCGGAGCCTGCCCTAACCTAAAACCCACGTCCCCTCCTGGGACCTTGGCTTCCCTCATCCCCAGTCCTCTGGGCTCCCTGTTCAGCTCCCTAGTCCTTTGGCAAGTCACCAGGGCCCAGCACCTGCTGCCATCCTGACCTCTGCTCTCCGCCGCCCTGACCTCTGTGTCTCCAACCCCAGGCCCGCCGTATGCCACCACAGTCCCGGAGCACGCGTCGGTGCAGGCAGGGGAGACGGTGCAGCTCCAGTGCCTGGCTCATGGGACGCCCCCGCTCACCTTCCAGTGGAGCCGTGTGGGCGGCAGCCTCCCTGGGAGGGCGACCACCAGGAATGAGATGCTGCTCCTTGAGCCTGCGGCCCCTGCGGACTCAGGCCGCTACCGCTGCCGGGTCACCAACAAGGTGGGCTCAGCTGAGGCCTTCGCCCAGGTGCTGGTCCGAGGTGAGCAGCCCCAGCTCAGACTGGGTAGAATGGGGTCAGCTTTCCTCCAGGCGCTTGTCTGAACCTTTCACTTACCCCTCAGCTGGTGCCGGGGGACCCCCACCTGGGGCATGAAGACCCCCCTCCACTACCCTAGCTGGAACGCCTTCTTTTCCCCCAGGAAGACCCCGGTCACTGTGTTCTCAGCAACTAGCTCTCACTGCTGCATCCCTCCCTTGGCATTGACCTCATACTGCCAGAGGCTATGTTTACATGAGTACCCCAGCCTGCCTCGCCTGCCAGACAGAGGATGAGGGCAGGGCCTGGACCCAGTCATCTCAGCAGCCTCGGGCTTGTCCACCACAGCACCCAGAATGGGCTGCATAAATGCTGGACGGTGACAACAATGAATGTGTGATAGGGCAGCACCCACCCGCGGATGCCCAGGGTTTCAGTGGATCTCCAGAGAATCCCACATCTCTGTGGTCTCCTCAAGAGCCTGGACTGAAGTGAGCCCAGGTCCTGGGTTCAGTGCACAGCCCGATCACTTGATAGTTGTGTGAACCTGGCCAAGTCAGCGAACCTCAAGCCTCACGCCTCACTGTCTTCATCCTGTAAAGTAGAGAGGACGGTGCCAGCACATAGGCTGACTTAGAAATGGACACATATGTAGAGCCCGTGGCACCTAGTAGGCACTTGGTAAATGGTGATAGTATGCATTTGACCCACCCTCCCATATGTCCCCTGCACCCGGACATTAGGTGCCTTCACCTGGGATCCTCCTATTTTAAATTTATTTATTTATTTATTTTTGGCTGCGTTGGGTCTTCATTGCTGCACACGGGCTTTCTCTAGTTGCGGCGAGTCGGGGCTACTCTTCATTACGGTGCACGGGCTTCTCTTTGTGGCGGCCTCTCTTGTTGCAGAGCACGGGCTCTAAGCGTGCGGGCTTCAGTAGTTGTGGCGCACGGGCTTAGTTGCTCCGCGGCATGTGGGATCTTCCAGGACCAGGGCCTGAACCCGTGTCCCCTGCTTTGGCAGGCGGATTCTTAACCACTGCACCACCAGGGAAGCCCCTCTCCTATTTTAGACTAGAGCCAGAATAGTCTTTGCTCTCCTTCCTTCAGGTGTCTGAATCTTTCCAAGGCCGACCCCTCCCGCTCTCGCCTTGGGCTGCCCTCCCCTCCCGAAGGCCAGGAGCTTCTGGAAGCACAGCCCAGCATTCCACAGGCTCTTATTTGTGTTGATTGAATGACTGCACGAGTGAGCAGATGAATGAATCTGCCAATGAAAGGTCTTTTTTCCCTGGTCAGAGAGGCAAACAGGGGAACGTCCCCTGAATGTTAGGATGGGGGTTTCCTGGGTCCTGGAGGGGCATCGGGGATATCACACACACACACACACACACACACACACACACACACACACACACACACACACACACACACGCACAACCTCTTACCTGTCCCCGCAGGCCCCTCCGGCTCTCTCCCCGCCACCCCCATCCCAGCAGGATCCGCGCCCACCGTTCAGGTCACGCCTCAGCTGGAGACCAAGAGCATAGGGGCCAGCGTCGAGTTCCACTGTGTCGTGCCCAGCGACCTGGGCACTCAACTCCGCTGGATCAAAGAAGGGGGTCAGCTGCCTCCCGGCCACAGCATACATGATGGGGTGCTCCGGTGAGTGGGGTCAGGGGCAGGACTGAACGTGGGCATCCCAGGCCAAGGCACCCAGTGGGGCTGTTAGAATACCTATCCTACTGGGCTTAGCATAAAACAATGGCCTTGGGCAAGTCACTTCACCTCCCTGAGCCTCAGTGTTCTCAGCTGTACAGTGGGTTATATGAGACCAGAATGAGATAACCTAAAGCACTTAACACAGTGCTTAGCATGTGGAAGGGCTTCAGTAATCAGTGGCCCATGTTTGTATTATTGTTAAAGGGAAGAGAACAAGCTCTGAGGCCAGATATATACATGTGACCCAGATCTCAGCTCTGCTACTTGATAACTGTGTGATCTGGAACTCTAGACCACAAGGTCTTGGTCTAAAATGGGTGTGGTGATACTCACCCTGACTTCCTACCTACCTCCCATGGTTTTGGGGAGACTAGAAGTTTACATCGTGTGCTGATACTTGACTTTTAACTCCCACACAACTGCAAAGTATTCTCACCAATTGTTTTTATTCACTGATGTCTTATTATTTTTTTCTTTACAGAATCCAGAACTTGGACCAGAGCTGCCAAGGGACGTATGTTTGCCAGGCCCATGGACCATGGGGACAGGCCCAGGCCAGTGCCCAGCTTGTTGTCCAAGGTAGGACGGTGGCTTCAGGCTTCTGCTAAGAGCAGGGGACAGAGGTGAAGTGCACAGGGACCATATTCCCCAAGAAACCCCTTAAATGTATACAAATAAAGAGAATTATTCGATTGTATCTTGCTTTCGTCTAGCAGAGAGTGAGGGGGCTTGACAAATATTGCAAGGGGGGGGGAAGAAGGGAGATGGGCGGAGCGCTCAGACAAACCAATGAAAATGACTGCGGTGCACAAGTGAGTAAAACGAATGAACAAAGAGCGAACAAGTGAGCGTGCTAATGAGTGGACGCACGAAAAAGTGAATGAAATGCTGAGTGCCTCGGGCTCCGGTGCTCACCTTTTCTGGGGCAGTCTGCAGCCTCTCTGAGCCCGGGCCTGCAGCAGGCTGCCTCACTCTGTTCTGCCCCGTCCTCCCCCAGCTCTGCCCTCTGTGCTCATCAACATCCGGACCTCCGTGCAGACCGTGGTGGTCGGCCATGCCGTGGAGTTCGAGTGCCTGGCCCTGGGTGACCCCAAGCCTCAGGTGACGTGGAGCAAAGTTGGAGGGCGCCTGCGGCCTGGCGTCGTGCAGAGCGGAGGCATCGTCAGGATCGCCCACGTGGAGCTGGCTGACGCAGGACAGTACCGCTGCACCGCCACCAGTGCCGCAGGCACCGCCCAGTCCCACGTGCTGCTACTCGTGCAAGGTGAAGGCTGGCAGGGAGCTCTGCAGGGCCGGGGAGCATGCAGGGGCTGCTCTCACGCCATCTCCTGCCTTACCTGCGCTACTCCTCCTTCCTGCTCTCTTGGGGATTTTCAGTTTGGTGTATTTAGGGAGCAGGTTTCATAACAAGCAGGTGCAGCAGGGGATAGCAGTGAGTGTTCCTCTGGGGCAGCTGGAACTTGCAGGGAAAAACTATGCCATGGGGCATCAAGAGGAAATCAGATAAGTAGTCTTCACCTGCTGGAGCTCCTGCTCTGACAAGGAAGACCTACGGCTCAGTCTGCTGGCAGAGACAGCACAAACACAAAACAGACGTGAAAGACGTAAAACGTGGACAGTGGATGATGCCAGGCAGACACAATCTCTGTGTTCTTCAGAGGCTATTCTTTTTCACCCCAAGCCCTATCACTTGCCCCAAACTTACCCACACTGCCCTAGTACCCCCTCTTCAGGTCCCCAGAGGGCTGCACAATTTTCCACCCAGGTGTGTTGAAGAGGCTTGGTCTGTGGAGTCAGTTGAACCTGTCCCTGAGCCCTGGCTCTGCCTGGTTCCACCTGTGCAACCAGGAGTGAACGGCCACAGTTTCCTCATCTGTGAAATGGGGACACAGTGCCTCCCTTCCAGGGATGGCATGAGGATTAAATGAGTCAGGACACAGGCTGGGCTCACAAACGGTTGGTGTCATCAGGTTGATGGCCTGTGTCTCCTCCTCCCCTCTCAGCCTTGCCGCAGATCTCAACGCCCCCAGAGGTCCGTGTGCCCACTGGTTCTTCAGCTGTCTTCCCCTGCATGGCCTCTGGCTACCCCACTCCTGACATCACCTGGAGCAAGGTAAATGCTAGGCAGGAAACCAGCGGGCGTGCCTGAGGGGCAGGGACCAGGTCTTCACCATCTCGGTGCCCCCAGGAGCTGGCCCAGGCTTGGCCCAGAGCATGCGCTCCATGTCTGAGGGTGGGCCCCAGGCAGGGATGGGAGACGGGCCCCGTGGAGGTGTGGGCCAAGGCCAGGGTTCAAAGTGCCAGTGTGTTTGCAGCTGGATGGGAACCTGCCGCCCGACAGCCGCCTGGAGAACAACATGCTGCTGCTGCCCTCGGTCCAGCCCCAGGACGCAGGCACCTATGTCTGCACCGCCACCAACCGCCAGGGCAAGGTCAAGGCCTTTGCCCATCTGCAGGTGCCAGGTGAGACCACACACCCCGGGATAGGCGGCACCCTGCCCGCCACCTTGTGGGTGGCGTCTTGAACTGTGCTTTCTGCCCTCAGAGCGGGTGGTGCCCTACTTCACGCAGACCCCCCACTCTTTCCTGCCGCTGCCCACCATCAAGGATGCCTACAGGAAGTTTGAGATCAAGATCACCTTCCGGCCCGACTCAGCCGATGGTGAGCAGGGGAGGAGCTGATTGGGGGGCCCGGGGCTGGGGATCTCCAAAGTCACTGCCATCAGGGTATGAGCCCTGGCAGCCCCCGGTCCTCAGCCTTCCCTGCCCTGGGGGCTCCAGGCCGGCCGGGCCTCCCCCTCTGGCTCATGCCTCCTCTTCTCCATTCCCTCCTGTGTGATACCTGCACCCAAGCCTGCCCCGGTCCCTCTGCCACTGGTGCAGCAACCCCCGGTCCTTCTGTCCCGTCTCCCTACTCCTGTCTCTGCTCCTTCCTCCTTTTCCCATCTCTCACCCTTCCCTCCTCTCTCTCTCTCTTTCTCATCTGTCTCCTCCCACCTCTTACGGGTCTCTGACTTTCACTGTCCAGGCCTCCTCCTCTACTCGGGTGAGTCTCCGCCTCCCTCTCCTCCTTCAGGTAGACCCTACAGTGTAAGTGAAGCAAATTCAGCTTCTTTCTAGGAGCTCTCAGCAAGGCCCTTCTATTTAGGGCCCCATCCTGAGAGGGAGACGCCCTGGCTGTGTGGGGTGTGCCAGAGGGAGGGACAGCAGTTAGCGAGGGGAAAGGCTCACAAGCTTGGGCCATTCGTTCCGGGGCTGGGCAGACAGGGAGCCCGTGGCTGGACGGGAGGCCCTAACACAGCTATGCCCGCCCAGGGATGCTGCTGTACAACGGGCAGAAGCGGATCCCAGGGAGCCCCACCAACCTGGCCAACAGGCAGCCCGACTTCATCTCCTTCGGCCTTGTGGGCGGGAGGCCCGAGTTCCGGTGAGACCCTCACCCTCCCGGGTTACAGGGGAAGGGGGGCTGGGGGACTAGATTGCAGGACTTTTGTCAGGCACACACCACCCTGGGCTGAGTCATACGACGGAGGTTCTGAAAGAAGAAGGAGATGTGACCGTTACCCTCGGTGACCCCCCGTGCTGCCAGGGTCAGCACAGTGCGCCAGCCGGGTGGCGGAGGAAGCAGCCTCAGACCTGCACACAGTTGCGGCAGAAATACTCAGCAATGCTAGAGTGTGTCCTTCCAGGGTGGGACCGCTGCAGGCCAGAATTCATTCATTCATTTATTCATTCAACAGTTTTGTGCTGAATACCTACTATGTACCAGGCACTGATACAAACAAAACAAATCAAGTTCTGGCCCTTGTGGGAATGTATATCCTAGTTGGGGAAGACCAGCCACAAACAAAGAAGGAGAAACAAGGTCATCTCAGAGGGAGGAGTGTGCAGACGAACAGTGAGGCCAGGTGCTAGGCTGTAGGGCCTAGAGCCAGGGGCACTTGGAGCCCCGGGGGCTGCTCTGAATGAGCTCCCAGGGAAAGAGTGTAGGAGAAGAAGAACCCCTGGGGAGGGGCAGGGATAGGGTGAGCTGGGGGTGGTGGTGGGGCGAGAGCACAAGGCAGGGACAGGAACCAGAGCAGGATGACAGGGAATGGCGTCGACCCCTTTGCCCAGCCTGGCCCCCTGCCCAGCCCTTCCTACAAACCCCATATCCGCTCTCTCCTGCCCCGGCCCTCCCTCCCACCCCGTGGAGCAGGTTTGATGCAGGCTCGGGCATGGCCACCATCCGTCACCCCACACCGCTAGCACTGGGCCAGTTCCACACCGTGACCCTGCTGCGCAGCCTCACCCAGGGCTCCCTGATCGTGGGCAGCCTGGCCCCGGTCAACGGCACCTCCCAGGTGAGACCCAGCCCCGTTCCTCTATCCCTAGCCCCTCCCCACCTCCGCTCAGCCTCTGCCATTCCTGACTTACCCCTGTCCAGGGCAAGTTCCAGGGTCTGGACCTGAATGAGGAGCTCTACCTGGGTGGCTACCCCGACTATGGCGCTATCCCCAAGGCAGGCCTGAGCGGCGGCTTCATAGGTGAACCCCCTCCCCACCTTCAGCCCTGGCCAGACCTCACCTGGCTGGCAGAGCACCTGGGAGGGCACTGCAGGGCGTGGGTCGGAGCTGGGCAGGCCTCCCAGCACCCCTGACTTGGCTCATCCTGCCTGCCCACCCCCCAGGCTGTGTCCGGGAGCTGCGCATCCAGGGTGAGGAGATCGTCTTCCATGACCTCAACCTTACAGCGCACGGCATCTCCCACTGCCCCACCTGTCGGGACCGGCCCTGCCAGGTAACCCCACACCGCACACTCCTCCCGGCCTCCCAGGCCGCTGTCCTCAGCCATGGCCGGCCCTGGTGGGGAGTGGGGAAGGGCCAGAGTGTTCTCGGTCTGACTTCCGGGGGCTGCTTTGCAGAACGGGGGCCAGTGCCAGGACTCGGAGAGCAGCAGCTATGTGTGTGTGTGCCCGGCTGGCTTCACCGGGAGCCGCTGTGAGCACTCGCAGGCCCTGCACTGCCACCCAGGTGTGTAACCCACCCTCTCCATCACTGCCACTCCGGGCTCTTCCCTCTGCCCGTTGCTGCCCCGTCATATCCACCCCAACTGCTAACCGTACTCACCACACTCTCTCCATCTTTCCCGAGTACTTAACCACTCTTCCTGGATTCTGACTTCCATCACTGCCATCCTAATATCCACCATGCCTCCCGTCTCTGCTACCCAAGCACTCATCCCCCGTCACTGTACCCGGACACTCCCCCCAGCCCCAATCACTGCTTCCTGGTATCTACCACCTTCCCATCTGTTACCAAGGCACTCACCCCACTACCCACCACCCAGGTACAGTCTTTCGAGAACAAAAGAGTCACTCGTTCACTCCCCGCCTTGCTCTCTCCCTGCCCAGCCCCTTCTGGCCCCACCCTTGCCCGAATCCATTCCCCCTCCCCGGTCACCCGATGCAGCCCTCCCAGGAGTCCCGGCCCTAAGTAGCCAAGGCCCCCGGGGGGCCGTAGTTAGAGTTCCGGCATCAGGACCCCACCGTCTCCCAGGCCACCTCAGTGCCCTCCTCATTGGCCTGTGTGTCCCCCAGAGGCCTGTGGGCCCGACGCCACCTGTGTGAACCGGCCCGACGGCCAAGGCTACACCTGCCGCTGCCACCTGGGCCGCTCGGGCGTGAGGTGTGAGGAAGGTAAGTGGAGCTGGGCCTGAGACCCCCAGGGGTCCCAGTAAGGACAGGAGAAGCTGGGCAGGGCATTCTGAGGCCATGACGGGCCCTATGGATGATAAAATTATTCCAGAGCCAGAGGGCCTCAAAGTCACCTGGCCAAGCTTCATGCCCAGCCTGAATCCCGTACACAAGGGCCCCAAAGGGGAAGCCCATCTCATTGGAGATCCAGCCTGGTCTGTAGTGCTGGGGGCAGGGTGCTTCTAGGCTGTTGCAGCCATTGCCCAGCTGATCCCGAGCCTCTAGGACTGGAGAGTGGGGTGGGCAGGGGTCCCAGAGGAAGGCTGCATAGTTGGAGCCCTCCCAGGACTCTGGCATCCCCACTGCCCTGGCTGAGCTGTGACTGCTGCAGGTGTGACTGTGACCACCCCTTCCCTGTCGGGCGCGGGCTCCTACCTGGCGCTGCCTGCTCTCACCAACACGCACCACGAGCTACGCCTGGATGTTGAGTTTAAGCCGCTGGCACCTGACGGGGTCCTGCTGTTCAGCGGGGGAAAGAGCGGGCCGGTGGAGGATTTCGTGTCCCTGGCGATGGTTGGCAGCCACCTGGAGTTCCGCTACGAGTTGGGGTCAGGTGAGCACTGACACCAAATGCAGTTGAGCTGTAGGCACCAAGCTCCGTGCCCCCCTTGGCCCTCCACACCCCCAGGAGGCGGGAGGAATAAATTCTGAAGTCAGACCAACCGGAGTCCCCTGTTCTTCGCGTTCCTCTCTCCGTGTGACCTGAAGCAAGTCTCTAGACCTCTCGGGTTCCTCTGGGACACTGGGAGGCTGAAGGAGGTTCCCTGTCTGCTCAAGTTCCTGTAGGGGGTGGGACAGGGCAGAGGGCCATCCATGTGCCAACCCTGCCAGCATCCTCCCCAGGGCTGGCCGTTCTGCGGAGCTCCGAGCCCCTGGCCCTGGGCCGCTGGCATCGCATATCCGCAGAGCGTCTCAACAAGGACGGCAGCCTGCGCGTGAACGGCGGGCGCCCTGTGCTGCGCTCCTCACCCGGCAAGAGCCAGGGCCTCAACCTGCACACCCTGCTCTACCTGGGTGGTGTGGAGCCGTCCTTGCAGCTGCCCCTGGCCACCAACATGAGCGCTCACTTCCGCGGCTGCGTGGGCGAGGTGAGCGACTTCCAGACGGCAAGCGGGGAGGGCGGGGTGATTTCCCTCCGCCTGCAGCCAGCCCAAGGCGCTTGGGATCAGAGCCTCAGATTCCTCCTCTGTAAAATGGGGATAATTACACCTGCTTTGAAGGTTGTGGTGAGGAGGGACTACACTCATGGATGCTCCTGGCACACAGTAGACCCTCGACTTTGGTCCTCCCCCCCGACCCCAGAAACCCACGTTATGCTCAAGTTCCAGCCTGGGTTCCCAGCTCCCCTCTGCTGCAGTCTTCTCTCTGCTGGTACACCCATGCTTCAGCCTCCTGCCTTCTTCGAGTCCCTTGGTGTCCCTATGCCCACAGGTGTCAGTGAATGGAAAGCGGCTGGACCTCACCTACAGTTTCCTGGGCAGCCGGGGCGTCGGGCAGTGCTACGACAGCTCCCCGTGTGAGCGCCAGCCTTGCCGCAGTGGCGCCACGTGCATGCCCACCGGCGAATACGAGTTCCAGTGCCTGTGTCGAGACGGCTTCAAAGGCGAGGGAGCCCGGCCAGGCACTGGGAGGGAGGGGTGGGGGGTGGTCAGTGGCCGCTCCAGCCCATGCCCACTCGTCTCTTCCCTGGCCCACAGGAGACCTCTGTGAGCACGAGGAGAACCCCTGCCAGCTCCGTGAGCCCTGTCTGCATGGGGGTACCTGCCAGGGCACCCGCTGCCTCTGTCCCCCCGGCTTCTCTGGCCCTCGCTGCCAACAAGGTAACTGCCCCAGCTTCTCTCCACCTCCCCCTTGGGGCGCTGGGGCCTGACACAGCCCACCGACTGGACCCTGCGTCTCCCCACAGGCTCTGCACATGGCATAGCGGAGTCCGACTGGCATCTTGAAGGCAGTGGGGGCAACGGTACGTACTTGCCGTGACCAGCCAGAGGAGCTGAGCAGGCTTGTCCCTCCCAGGCCTTGGGTCTCTCAGCCCCTCTTCCAATGACCCCACCCCTCCATCTTGGTCTCTGAACAAAACAAGCCCAGGTGAGAGGCTCCTTGGGCGCAGAGAGACAGAATAAGAAGAGCACAGCCGCACAGAGCTGGGTCCTGCCCTATGCTCACTGCCTAGTGACTTTGGGCAGGCCTTTGAACCACTTTCACTTCTGTACCCTCCTCTGTATTCGTGCATTCCAGCAACAGACATGTATGTGTGCCCATCCTTGCCCTGGGAGCAGTAAATACAAGATGCGTAAGGCAGGACCCTTATTCTCAAGGATTCCACAATCTGTTTAAAAGCAATGATAATGATTTGTAAAAATGAATACTTATTGAACATTTACAGGCCCTGTGCTAACTGCGTTATAGATACATACCTTATTTATCGCTAATATAACAGGAGAGGTAGTGGCATAGTGGATAAGAGCCTGGATTCAAATCCTAGCTCTTCCACTTACTAGCTGTGTGACTTGGGTGACTCACTTAACCTCTCTGTGCCTCAGTTTCCTCACGTATAAAATAGAAAGAAGTAACATCCTTCCACAAGGCTTTGGATAAAATTTTGTGTGAGAGTAAAATTCTTTAATGTATTTTAAATGCTTAGAACAATGTCTGGTCCAGAGTGGGCACAGAATGTTAGCTTTTGTTAATATTATAGCAAAGACATAGGGTTGTCACAAGGATCCAGTTAAAAATTATGTTTGTAGCTGGATGTGAAACTTCCTGCATGGTGACCGGCAGATAGTAGGTGCTTGGTAACTGTTAGCTGCTAACTTCATCAGTTGGTGGAGGGTGGCGAAGTGTCGCCTACCCTGGTAGCTGCCAGGCCCCAGGGGCCAGCACTGGTGTGGGATGGCTTTGAGCAGGTAGGGTTGGGGATGTTATAGCCACACACACAGTGTGGACGATGCAGCGGAAAGGTCTGGGTTGCCATCCAGGCTTCCCACTTCCTAGGCAAGTCACTCATCCCTGAACCTGTCTTCCCGTCTCTAAGATGGAGGGAGTACAAAGGTTCAGAGCCGTTTATGTGCCACTGACCTAGATGACCAGCTGCCCCAGTTTGCTCAGGACTGAGGAGCTTCTGGGGATGTGGGACTTTCAGAGCTAAAACCAGGACAGGACCCGGCAAATAGAGATGGTTGATCACCTACCTGGACCCTACTGACTGCATAGAATGAAATACATAGGATTTCAAAGGGAATCAATTGTTCTGAAAGAAGGTTATCAAAATATTTGAAGTTGTTTGCATCTCTATTAACGCATTAAATACAAGATCTAGCGTTAGGGTTAGGGTTAGGGTCGTTAGTCCCAACAGCTACCACAATTGCAATAAGCATAAACAATGTTTTGAAATATTTGCAGCAACTGTAATGCAATAAGGGAATCTTCCACTGGTGACTGAGTCACAGGCCCTGCTCCTCCTCAGTGTGTTGCCTACCTGCGTAACTAAAGGAACTGCTAACCTTCAGGGAGAAGAGAGCAAGGCTAGGACTATAATGTTTTCCAAGCCAAGTTCACAGGCCTCTGAATTCTGCCCCCAGCCCCCTTGGGTCTCCAGGGACTGCAGGTTCAGAGCCCTGCAGTAGTACAGGTCGGGGTGGAGGTGGGGGTCAAGGGCACCGATGCGGGATGGATACTCCATGCGGGTGAGCAGGTGTCCCAGCATCGCCCCCACTCCCCCGACAGATGCCCCCGGGCAGTACGGAGCCTACTTCTACGATGACGGCTTCCTCGCCCTCCCTGGCCGCATCTTCTCCAGGAGGTGAGAAGAGAGTCTGTGGGCCCAGGGTGGGGGACGGGAATCTGGGGCTTCTGCCCTCTCACCCACTTCCCCTGCACCGCAGTCACCCTGAGGTGCCCGAGACCATCGAGCTGGAGGTTCAGACCAGCACGGCCAGCGGCCTCCTGCTCTGGCAGGGCGTGGTAAGTATGGACGTCCCACCCAGGATCTCAGGGTTCCCAGCCCCCTGGTGGCCACAGGAGTGGGAGAGAGGAAGGAGGAGGCCACAGCTGTCGGTAGCCCCCAGGAACCCTGTGCTTCTCTGGCAGGAGGTGGGAGAGTCCGGCCGAGGCAAGGACTTCATCAGTCTTGGGCTTCAGGATGGGCACCTTGTCTTCAGGTGGGTCCTGGCACCCGACCCTTCCTCTCCCTTCCCTCAGCCCCCTTACCCTTCAGTGGCTTCCCCTCCGGTCAGCCCCATGGCCCCCCCAGCAAGAAGCTGCAGCGCCCAGTGCCCCAGCTGCACACCACCACCACCGTCCCACACCCCCTCCAGTCCTGCCCCCTGCTCACACCCTCTTGGGCCTGTGTGACTGCAGCTACCAGCTGGGCAGTGGGGAGGCCCGCCTTGTCTCTGAGGACCCCATCAACGATGGCGAGTGGCATCGGGTGATGGCACTGCGGTAAGGGAGCCCCCCGGGCACTAGGGCGAAGGGCCCGGAGTCCTGGACTGGGACAGGACGCCCCCCATCATGCGCAGGGAGGCAGGCATTGAGCTCTGGGGAGACAGAACGTGAAGCCAGGGTCAGGGGAGAGCCCGCCAGCTGGAGCACAGACTTCCAGGGCAGGACAGAACTCCATGGGGCGGGCGCACAAGCACCCTAGGGGCTGGCTGAAGCCTGGGTGGGGTGCTAGGAAGTTGTGTTTGTGGGACCAGATCTCTCATCCAGCGGAGGGAGGGGGCAAGAAAGAACTCAGGGAGCGGGGTCACGCTGCTCTGACTGGAGTCTCTGTAGCAAAGGGAGGGGGCTCTCACTGGGTTGAGAAGGACGGGGGATCGGTGGTGAGGGGCCTGACCCCGTTTCACTGCAGAGAGGGCCGGAGAGGCTCCATCCAGGTGGACGGAGAGGAGCTGGTCAGCGGCCAGTCCCCAGGCCCTAACGTGGCAGTCAACACCAAGGGCAGCATCTACGTCGGTAAGTCTTGAGCTTGGGCCTTGTGCAGGCCTGGGGCCACTCCTCCAGGTCGGGGAGGGCCAGCAGGGGAGGGGCTCCGGCAGAGGTAGAGCACGGGGCCTTCCTCCCCCCACCTCCTGGAGCTGACAGGCCCTGCCCTCTCCCTTCCCTGCAGGTGGAGCCCCCGACGTGGCGGTGCTGACCGGGGGCAGGTTCTCCTCGGGCATCACGGGCTGTATCAAGAACCTGGTGCTGCACTCTGCCCGGCCTGGCACCCCGCCTCCACAGCCACTGGACCTGCAGCACCGCGCCCAGGCGGGGGCCAACACGCGCCCCTGCCCCTCGTAGGCACTGCCTGCCCCACACGGACTCCCGGGCAGCGCCCCAGCCCCGCAGCGTCGACTATATTATTATTAATATTATTATTATGAATATTTTGTAAGAAACGGAGGCGATGCCACGCTTTGCTGCTACTGCCCTGGGCTGGACTGGAGGGTGGGCACGCCACCCCACACAGACACACCTGGGCAAAGCCACAGGCTGCAGGGCAGGGCGGGTTGCATGGGAGCAGGTGCCTCAAAGGGTCACCAGGACTTGGGGTCGGGCACGGTGGCTGAGCAGGCTCAGAACTGCCCCCACCAACAGGGCCCCCCGAGGTAGTGCTGGGCTGCCCGTTTCTTCAGCCCTTGGGCAGCCCTCATTTCTACAGGAGCCAAACTCGGCTTCCAGCCTGGAGCCTCACCAGCTACCCGGAGCCTCACCAGCTACCCGGAGCAGAGGGCGTGGCAGTGGCCTTCGCCACCCTCCTCCGGGTTGGGAAAGCTCTTTAGTGCTAACTGTGGTGCAAAAGGCAGCTCACCCCTGGGCAGGCAGCCCCCAGCCCTGCCAGCCCATGTCCCAGCACCCCTCCACCTCCGCCTAGCCAGCCAGGCCACCGGCCCCTGGCAGCCTCCCCCCTCCCACCAAGCCCTCCTGGCCTGCATCCCTCCCACCCCACACCTAGCCCAGGGCCCCTGCTCTGAGGGGCTGCAAGGGAAAGCCCACCTCAACTCTTACCAGGAGCTGCTACAGGCAGAGCCCAGCACTGAGAGTGTCTCCCTGCCTGCACCAGGCCACGTCCCCCCACTGATCTGGAAGTGAAGGCCCAGGGCACATGGGGGGAGGAGAGCATTGGTGGTCAGAAAGAGTTAATGCCTTGGGTAGGGGAGCCGGGACTCATGACTGGGAGGGACAGGAAGGGGGCGTGACAGCCCTGCCCCATCTGTGGGAGCCCCAGGGCCCAACTGGGGGCAAGCGCCCTCCCCACCAGCAACCCCCAGAGGTGGGTCCGGGACGCCTGGCCTCTGTGTCCTAGAAGGGACCCTCCTGTGGTCTTTATCTTGATCTTTCTTAATAAACGGTGCTATCCCCGCCAGGGCTGTCTCCTGTGTCTTTGACTACCACTGGACTCATGGTACCTGAGGGTGGGCCAGGATGGGGCAAAGCAGGGCAAGTGAGGTCCGGGCGTGAAGCAAGGCAGCTTCAGGGGAGCGAGGCCCCTACTCCCTGCCCTTCACTGATCCAGCCGAGTGCCAGTCACCATGCAAGTTGCAGGGTCAGCTGCCTCCTGTGGCCTTCACCATGACCCTGTGAGGCAGGAATCATCCCATTTTCCAGAGGGGCAGACTGAGTCTCGGAGGGTTATATGATCTGCCCAAGGTTAGACAGCCCTGTGGGGGGTGGGGGCAGAACCCGGGGACTGTCTGACCCCAGAGCCCACTCTCCTTCCTCCGATGCCCACAGCGCCCCTGACCTGGCTCACTCAGCCGCAGGCCCCCAGGGGCCACCTGGCCAGGACGTGTGTAACAGATGGTGCACACCACCAGCCCCCCAAGCCAGCCGGCTGGAGGAGCAGCAGCTCCAGAGGAGGCCCACGAGGAGGCCAGCGCCACCTCCGCGGCTGGAGGCCTGTAGAAAGAGCACTCAGGCCTCAGCCTGGGCCAGCTGCCCCCACCCATCACTGGAGAGGGACAAGTGTGATCTCGGCGGAAGGAGCGGCAGCAGGTGACAACCAAGAGCCATCTACCTTCCGGAGCGGCATCCTGTCGTGCAGGGTCCCGGCGTGCTGGGGGGCTCCTCTCAGCTGCCATCCCCAGGGGGCCCGCAGACCCGAGAGCTGGGGGAAGAGTCAGGGGCCCGGAGGTACCATTATCCATACTCCCTTCCTGGCTGGGCACCGGAGAGGGACCGGCAGTGGCAAATAACAGCTCTAACACACTGAGATCTGCCCCTTGCAGGGTATGATTATGTCTCGTTTAATCCTCCCCAAACCTCTTAGTGTTAGTATTTTTATTTCACAGATAAGAGAAGTGAGGCACAGAGAGGTTAAATCACTTGCCCAGATCACACAGCTGGAAGTGACAGGGGCGGACTTGAACTCACAGTCTAGCTCCAGGGGCTGGGGTGGATGAACGGAGCTACTTCTCAAGGAGTGATGCTGTACTGAGCATTTTCTCTGCACCAAGAACCATGCTCTGCACTGGGCCCTTCACCCACAGGGTTTCACTTAAAGTTCATGACAAATCTGAGAGGGTAGGTTTATCATCCCCAGTTTACAGATAAGGAAACGGAGACATAGAGAGGTTCATTCTTCCACTCATCTGATGAGTATTTTTCAATCACCTGCTACTGTACCCCAGGCATTGCTCTAGGGACTGGGGGATATGACAGTGAGCAAAACAGACAAAAAGGCCCCCATGGAGCTGGCGTTTTAGTGCGTGGCAACACAAAACACAAATTCCACCACGTGTCAAATGGAGACAGGAGCTACGAGGGAACGTCAAGCAGGGCAGGAGGGACAGGGCACGCTGGCGAGGGGCAAGGTTGCTAGTTTTCTTTCAATTGTGGTAAACTCTACAAAACAAAATGTACCATTTTAACCGTTTTGAAGGACAGTTCCGTAGTATTAAGTCCATTCATATTGTTGAGCAACCATCAACACCATCCGTTCTCAGGACTGTTTTCCTCTCATAAAACTGAAACTCTGTACCCATCGTGAATAACTCCCCATTTCCCCCCCACAGCCCCCGGCGACCATCATTCTGCTTTCCGTCTCTTTGAGTTCTCTGGATGTCTCATATACATAGAATCACATAGTATTCGTCCTTCTGTGACTGGTTTATTGCAGTCAGCATAATGTCCTCAAGGTTCATCCATGTTGTAGCATGTGTCGGCATTTCCTTCCTTTGTAGGGCTGAACGATATTCCATTGTGTGGACGTACCACGTTTTGTTTACCTGTTTTGCTTTCAATGGACACAGGGCTGCTTTTCGTGTTTTTTTTTTTTGGCCGCACAGCTTGTGGGATCTTAGTTCCCCGACCAGGGAACCCGTGGCCCCTGCAGTGGAAGCGCAGAGTCCTAACCACTGGACTGCCCAGGGAAATCCCAGGGTTGCTATTTTTAAACAAAGGGGTAAGGAAAGAGCTCATGGAGAGGGTGAGGGTTAAGTCAAGACCTGCAGAAGGCAAAGGAATGAGCATGTGAACCTCTGGGAAAAGCCTTCCAGGTAGAGGAAAGAGCTAGTGAGAGACCAGAGGCAGGACAAGACTGGAGCGTGGAAGGAGCTGCCAGGGGCCAGAGTGGAGGAGCTGTTGGAGCAAGCGAGCAGGTGGGAGGTGACGGGCCAGGTCACTCAGGGCCTGGGGGCCCCTGGGAGGCTTGTGTGGGCTGAGTGAGGAGTGAGGAGGGTCCTGCACACGGGAGTGATGCGATCTGACTTAGTGTTTTAAAAGGCTCCTCGGGAATTCCCTGGTGGTCCAGCGGTTAAGACGCCACGCTTCCACTGCTGGGGGCCCAGGTTCAATCCCTGGTCCGGGAACTAAGATCCCGCAAGCCGAGGGGTGCGGCCAATAAAAAAGAATAAAACGCTCCCCTGGCGGGAGAGCTTAACTCCCTGCTAGCGTGTGGGCTGCGCGTGATGACTTCCTCCCAAAGAGGGCAGTGTGGAGAGAGGAGACCGAGTAACAGCGGAGAAGCGGACAAACACAGCCTCAACCCGGTGACCAAGGCCAACATCAACATCCGTGGACCGTGTTGGGCAGTGATCGCGTTGGTCTGGCCTGGTGTGCACTTGACCTCTGGGATCTTCCTCCTCATAACCCACGACTGCAGTCTTATCATGAGGAAAACATCAGATTAATTCCGACAACACTGATGGCTTGGTTATGGGCTGAGAGGGAAAAGGGAGTAAAGGACCACTCAACCATTTGGGCCTGAACAACTGGAATTCAAAGCTGCCACTGAGTGAGAAGGGGACACGGGTGAGAAGCAGGACGCAGGGCAGGCTGTGGATCATGAGTTCAGTTTGCGGCAAGTTAAGTGTGAGACCCGCCTGCACAGCCACGTGGAGATGTCAGGTGGGGAGGTGGTTATATAACTAGTGTTCAAAGACGAGTCCAGCTGGCGATACGGTATAAAGGAGAACGAGGGGGGAACGGGTGTGGCAGCTGGAGGAGAGGACATAGGGCCCGGGCCTCTGGGCACAGAGCATAGTGTCAGGGAGGACCCTGAGGAGTGCCTGGGGAGGGAAGTGTGTGGGCTCCCGGGAAGCTGGGTTTTACCCCTCAGCCAGGTGCATTTTTGCAACCAACAACCTGTTCAACAGGACATGGCAACCCTGACTGGGAGTGGGGCATGTCCAGATTCCTAAGAAGGATAATCAGGGGTGACTTAGTCTGGTCCCCTCTGTCCATCCACAGAGGTCATTCCTGGTTATGTCACTCAGTGACTCTATGACCTTGGGCAAGTCATTTCTCCTCCCTAGGCCTCAGTTTCCCCATCTATAAAATGTGGGAGTCAGGCTGGATCAATGGTTTTCAAAGTCTTGAAGGTCAAACTCAAGTCTCTCAGTGGGACATCAGTCAGCCGCGGCCCAGGCCTCCCACGTCCAGTTAAGTAGAGCATCTCTCCTTGTGATGTCTGGGGCCTCTGCAAGGCTCTGTGTAGGAAAAGCTTCCACCACTGAAACGACATTTGGAAGCAGCTGGATTCGATCACCATTTGAGCTCTAACATCCTCTGGTCCTCAGGCAGTCTGGTCTGATTGGATTCGCCACTACTGTGCTTCACCTCATCCTCTCCTGCCGCACCCGTGCCTCCGGCCTCCAGCTTCTAACCCAGCTGCTCAGCAGGACCCAAGCCACACCTGTCACTGACCTCTGCAGTTAGCTGCTGGCCAAGAAGCCTGGTCACTGCCATCACCACAGTTGTCCGTGCCCAGGGATCGCACACCAGCCTCGGGGGGACACACCGGCTGTTCTGACATCGGAAGTAGGCACAACAGCATCCTGGGGCTGAGAGGGGAGGCACGACGAGGACGCTGAGCACCGCAGAATGTTTGGCCCTATGGGGAGGGGATGCGGGAGGTGTGAGCAGGAGAGGCTGTCTCCATGTGCGTGCAGATGGGAGTACAGATGAGGCAGGTGTATGATCATAAAGATGATGGTGGGGATCTCCATGTGCGTGCAGATGAGAGTAAGGATGAGGCAGGTGTATGATCATAAAGATGATGGTGGGGATGGGGATGATGATGGCAGCTAACGTTTATTGAGCTCCTATTCCAAGCCAGGCGTGGTTCACATCCCAGCTCATTAAGTTCTCACATTAACCCTGTAGGGTCAATACTATTATCAATCCCATTTTAGAGATGAGAAGACCGAGGCACAGGGAGGTTAGGTCACTAGACCAAGGCCACACAGCTTGTATCTAAGCAGCAGGATAGGAATTCAGCCCCGTGCTCATGAGCACTGTGGCACCCAGTGTGTGTGTGTGTGTGTGCACGTGTGCATGCACGCAGCCTATGGTAGCCCAGCAACCTGAACACTCCAAGCTCATCCCGGCTCGTGGCACTGCACCTGCCATCAGCCCTGCCCGTAACTGCATGGCTTGCTCCCCTCAGGTCTCCACTCAAATGTCATCGTGTTGGAAGGCCTGCCCTCACCTCCATGAGAGAACAGCACACCATCCCTCCCCCACCACCCCTTTATCCGGATTTAGGTTCCTCTGCAGCACTTACCACCTCTGCAGATTATGGATTTGATTGGTTCTTTGTTTATGGTCTGCCTCCCCCACTAGAATGGCAGCTCAGATGGGGCAGGGACTTCTCTTTCATTCACTGCTGCATGTATCCCTGGAGCCTAGAACAGCACCTGGCACAAGGGCAGGTACTCGATCTTTGTTAAATGAATGAATAGGCACACAGGTGAGAGAAGGGTATGACTTGGTGCACAGGGTGTGGCAGACAGGTTGGCTTACCCAGCACCCCATTCTGTGGAGAAAAGCTGGTTCAGGAGGGACTGACCAATACCATGGCTCAGAGGTGGACATGGGGATCAGAGCATTCCATTCCTGGCCCCGGGAACAGACACATGGCCCATGTGACTAATCAAATTTGGCCCCGAGGACTTTTGCTAGAACCATAAGAAAAGATCTTCGCGGTTCCCTGGCAGTCCATTGGTTAGGACTCAGCTCTTTCACTGCTGGGGGCCCAGGTTCAATCCCTGGTCAGGAACTGAGATCCTGCAAGGCACTCGGCGCAGCCAAAAAAAAAAAAAAAAGTGAGAGAGAGAGAAAAGATCCTCGCTCTTTATTTCACTGAGGTGAGAGTTATAAGGGGGACTGTGGGCTTGGAGCTGCAGGGTCACCTTGCTGCCAAGTAGAAAGAGGAACTGGAGCTGCCTGAGATGGAAGCCAAACAGACCCAGTGCAATGCAAAGGGAGAGAACAAAGAGATAGAGCCCAGGTGGCATTCCTTGATCTCCTGAATCCAGCTATACCTGAATGAACACCTTAATATCCCGGTTATAGGAGCCCCCCCAAATTCTCCTTTGGCTTAAGCCAACTTGACTCGGGGTTTTTTCATGTGCAAATGAGAGTGAATGCTCTGATTTGTAAAAGATGTGCAGGGGTAAGAGTGAATATCTATGAGAGAGAAAACACAAACAGTAATCCAAGTAAAAAGTGGTGAAAAGTGATCCAAGGAAGCCAGTTGTGACAGGGCTTCGCCACTGCCGCCTGCTTTCGAGTCCAGCCCTGCTGAACACACAGCAGCCGCAACATGCTTGGCTGGTACCTCACGGAAGGTGAGAAAGGGAGGGAGGGAGGAAAGGAGGGAGGGAGGGGTTGATTTCCAATTAGCCTGTGAGATCTACTTGCAAAACAATATAATAGGACCCTTGGCACGCTACAGCCCACAGGAGCCAGAAAGGGGAACCCAGGCACCATCAGTCATGGCCCCAAAGACACACATGAGACAGCAGGGGGTGCTCTCTGACCAGCTGAGGTTGAAGGGCCGTCCGGGGCCTGGCATGTCGAGGTCCAGCTCCTGGTGAACCTGTGTTGGCTCTCGGAGGCCCCCCTGTTCTTGCCTTGAAGTGCTCACAACCCCATGTTTGGTTTGGTTTGTTTTGTTTCTTTGCGGTACGTGGGCCTCTCACTGTTGTGGCCTCTCCTGTTGCGGAGCACAGGCTCTGGACGCGCAGGCTCAGCGGCCATGGCTCAGGGGCCTAGCCGCTCCGCGGCATGTGGGATCTTCCCGGACCGGGGCACGAACCCGCGTCCCCTGCATCGGCAGGCGGACTCTCAACCACTGCACTACCAGGGAAGCCCTGTCCTATGGTTTAAGCTCTGTTTAGTCTGGTAACTGTTACTTACAACCCAAAACATCCTCACTGGTACAGGGTTGTTGTGAGGATTAATGAGATAACGTATAAGTACTCAAACCATCTGATTTTTGTAAGGATAGAAGGAGAACAAGACGTGGCTTTTCTGGTGCATGGTAGGGGCACCAGTGGTGCTTGAGGACAAGCCGGGATGTGGGTCTTCGGGGGAGAAATTCTCTGTTAGGGCTCAGGATGTGGGAGCATCTTCTCACATCTGTGCAGACCTACTAAAGCCAGAACCTGCCCTGGAGGCACGCGGGACAGGCGGAGGTTCAGAGAGTGGGTGAACGAGCACCTTCTCTGAGCTGGGCACTGTCTATGTGTCTTGCATGGTTTATCTCACCTTATATGCACAATAATAATAGTCCCTTAAGGCAGCGGTCCCCAACCTTTTTGGCACCAGGGACTGGTTTTGTGGAAAACAATTTTTCCACAGACGGGGGTCGGGGGGTGGGGATGGTTCAGGTGGTACCGCTAGCGACGGGGAGCGATGGGAACAACGGGGAGTGACAGGGAGCGACGGGGGAGCGGCAGATGAAGCTTCGCTCTCTTGCCCACCACTCACCTCCTGCTTTGAGGCCCGGTTCCTAGCAGGCCGCGGACTGGCCCTGGGGGTTGGGGACCTCTGCCTTAAGGGGCAAGGGCCTATTATTCTTTCCATTTTACTGCTGAAGAAACCAAGTCTTAGACAGTGGAAACAGTAATGTCAAGGGTGTGTGTGTGAACGCAGGGCCATCTGACTCCAAAGCCCACAGTGTTTCCCAGTGCCAGACTGCCCCACCCGCCCCCAGACACCTGCTTCTGGGTGACTTGGAGCTCCAGCCATCCAGAGGGGTGGGGGTGGACTTGAGGGTGCCAGCCAAGACCAGGCACAGGGTTTCCCAGTGTCCCCCAGCTCAAGGGATCCCAGCTCATCAGGGTGAGTGCTGATTGAGGAAACACAATCTCAAAGGGTGGTGGGACCTGAATCCCCTGCCTGCCCCAGCCAAGCTACCTTGTACTCCCCTGTGTGCAGAGCAGACGCAGTCAGGGCAGTTGCCCCCAGCAGGAGCAGCCTTTGGGGCAGCTGCAGAGGACAGGCTTCCATCCAGGCCCTCCTGTGCCCAGCGATGGGGAAGACCTGCAGAATCTTCAGTTTGGGGTCTTTGGGGAGACTGGGGTATAGGGGCCTGGTTAGGCCAGTGGAGAGATTGGCAGGACACAGAGAACAAGGGAGGCAAGCACGCCAGCTCCTCTGGTCTCTTCAGTGATGTTTGTGCTCCCTGTTCCAGATCCTTCTTCAGATCAGGATTGTGTCTAGGGTTGCCATGGAGATGTGGGACTGGGGCTGGAGCCTGGGGAGAGAAGGCGGGGAGGATGTCTGCTCATCCCCTGCCAGACAGGAACCAGGAAACTCAGATCCGGTTCAGCCACAGGGCTTCTGGGAGGGGGACCCACAGCCTCAGAGAGCTGCTGCCTTCCTGGAGAAGTTGGCATTTTAGGGCTGAGCTTAAGGGAGGCCCAGGACATCAAAGGGCCTCTCTGAGGGCCTAGAGAGACAGCAAGTGGTGAATGAGCACTGGCCCAGGAGTCTGCTCTATTTTACAGACAAAGTATTCCTGCCTCAGGGCCTTTGCCCTCACCGTTCCTCCACCTGGGGTGCTCCTCTCCCATGCAGGTCCATGGCTGGCTTCTCCGGCTCACTCAGATTTCGAGCTCACATGTCACCTGCTCAGACCACATTTCCCTGACCACTTCTCAGTCTGAATTAGTGTTCTCCCTCCCTGTCACTCAGTCCCATGTCCACAAATTTATCCCAGCACTCACTGGAATTACTTTGCTTATTTATATCTATCTTGTTTGTATTGTCCTTTGACTGCTCCCTACCCACTAAAATTGTGTTCTGTGAGTGTCTCGTTGTTCTCTGAAGCCCTAGGTCATAGAACAGTGCCTGGCACAGAGCAGGCATCCAGGAAATAAGAACAAATATGTGGGGACTTCCCTGGTGGTACAGTGGTTAAGAATCCACCTGCCAATGCAGGGGACACGGGTTCAAGCCCTGGTCCGGGAAGATCCCACATGCCGCCAAGCAACTAAGCCCGTGCGCCACAGCTACTGAGCCTGCGCTCTAGAGTCTGCAAGCCACAACTAGAGCTCACGTGCCACAACTACTGAAGCCCACACGCCTAGAGCCCGTGCTCCGCAGCAAGAGAGGCCACCGCGTTGAGGAGCATGTGCACCACAACGAAGACCCAACACGGCCAAAAATAAATAAATAAATAAATAATTTTTTAAAAAAGAAAAAGGACGAATGTGTGACGTTGAACAAATGACCTCCCTTTTTTCTGGGTTTTACTTCCCCATGTGTAAAAGGAAGGGCTTGGGCCATTTCAGCCTTTTTCAAAATCTGTAATTAGTAGAACCATTTTTTTTACAAAGGCATTATACATGGAACCTTAATATATAAAGCTGAAACTTTTCAAGTCTCAGTTTCCTTGTCTGTAAAATGGAATAATGATAGTTCCAACTTTGTAGGTATATTGTAAAGGGTAAGTAACTCGATACCAGTGGGGTATCAAGTTACTTACTTAGAACAGTGTCTGTCACATAGTAAAGTGCGCAATGCACGTCAGGCTGATGATGACCCTTAATGTCATCATTATTACTTAAACAGAGGTCATGTATGTTTCAAGACGTCCCCACCTCAGACTTTGAGACACCACCTCAGAGTCTGAAGACTGTATGAGAAGGTTAAAACAACTGGCCCTGCTGCTCTCTAATGCTCTTCTTTCTAGACCTGACATTTGATGCAAACTTGATACCCCACTGTGTGTGATGTCCAAGGCTAGGCCTTGGGGGACTTCTTTGGCAGGAGTGGATTTATCATGAAACTCTTGAAGCTGGCCGCTCTCCCTTCTGAGACGGACAACATTCTGCCTATGGAATGTGTATCTCTCTAAATAAACTTGATTTCACTTTAAAAGAGAAAGAAACTCGTGAAGCTTACACATCAGGACATATTATTTGCATGAGATTATATATTTTTATAAAATTTACAAAATTATGGTATTTCAACCACAGTCAATTCAGATCACTGTCTCTTTCTACCCTGATCTCCTCCATTGCACCTCTCTTCAGATGGTCATGGGCATTTTTGAAATCTGGCTAAGGGGAGGTGGCTTTGGGTTTGGGTTTGGGGGGGGATATAATTATGGGGTCCTAGCTCCTTCCAGGTATAGGTTTATTATTTCTAATAAATGCCCCAGAATGCCTTCCAGTAGTCCTCCTCATGCCCTCTATGCTGTGATGTGTTGTGATATGAAGGTGCAGAATCAGAGACCATTCATTATGACTGGCCTCACTGGTGTGAGGGTATTGGAGGAGAAATAAGGTTGGAAACATATGAAGCCAGAAGCCAGTCTATGGAAAAGCCTTTCAAATCTTAAAGCTCACATATGTAAGAAATTTGATAGAGGTTATCCCAAGTTTAACAGTCCTTAAGAGAATAAATAATCTTACTAATAACAAATGGCAAAGCTCAAGAAAAAAAGTCTAAATGATCACTAATAAAAACTAATTTTGGTCAATCATGCAAAAGGAAAGACTGACTTATCTTTCTAGTCCTGTTATAGAAAATATCATATAGTGTTGTCTCAGAAATCATAAAAGGGTGTGCAGCCCAAAAAAGTAAGGAAAAAAGTATCATAGAAGAGGTTTAAGCAATATTTTAATTAAAACGTGCTATTATTTTAAATTTATATTGTTCATGGTATTTGTCAGTTTTTTTGTTTTTCTTTTTTATTTATTTTTGGCTGTGTTGTTTCTTCGCTGCTGTGCGCGGGCTTTCTCTAGTTGCAGAGGGGGGGCTACTCTTTGTTGCGGTGAGTGGACCTCTCATTGCAGTGGCTTCCCTTTGTTGCGGAGCACGGGCTCTAGACGCGCGGGCTTCAGTAGTTGCAGCACGTGGGCTCAGTAGTTGTGGCTCACGGGCTCTAGAGCGCAGACTCAGTAGGTGTGGCACACGGGCTTAGTTGCTCCACGACATGTGGGTTCTTCCCGGACCAGGGCTCAAAACTGTGTCCCCTGCATTGGCAGGCAGATTCTTAACCACTGCACCACCAGGGAAGTTCCTGTCCGTTTTTTAAACTTTAAAAGTTGTTGGACATGGAAGCAACTTAAGTGTCCATCAACAGATGAATGGATAAAGAAGATGTGGTGTATATACAAATGGAATACTACTCAGTCATAAAAAAGAATGAAATAACGCTATTTGCAGCAACATGCATGGACCTAGAGATCATCCTACTAAGTGAAGTATGTCAGAAGGAGAAAGACAAATACCATATGGTATCACTTATGTGTGAAATCCAGAATATGACACAAATGAATTTATCTCCAAAACAGAAGCAGACTCACAGACAGAGAACAGACTTGTGGTTGCCAAGGGGGAGGGAGGAAGGATGGAGTGGGACTTTGGGATTAGCAGATGCAAACTATTACATATAGAATCACTAAACAACAAGATCCTACTGTATAACACAGAGAACTATATTCAATATCCTGTAATAAGCCATAATGGAAAAAAGTATGAAAAAGAATATATATATGTATGTATATACATATATATATATGTGAATCACTTTGCTGTACAACAGAAATTAACACAACATTGGAAATCAACTATACTTCAATAAAATACATTTTAGAAAAATAAAAATAAAAACTTTTGAATGTAAGAGTATTTGTGCTTCCTGACACTGGAAATGTCAGCATGAAGAACTTGCTTTGAGAGAAAAATAGTATTAATAAAAGTGCTGTTTGGTCTAAAGCTCTTCACCCTAGTTAGCAAAAGGTGTGAATGGAACAGAATGGAATGGAATAAGTCTTCTGAGAAAGCAGAGCTTTTCTCTGGAGCTGTTTTGAAGGAGTAGTTGGGCAATTAGTACTTTTCTCAAAGATGCTAATCCTACTAAAACGCTCTGGGATTTGGGTTTAGAACATCTTATTTTCAGGCTTTATAAGCAGTTCCTGTTTTCCACTGTAGCAGGTAGAAAGCTACACTGGCCTAATGGAAAGGCAGAGAGCATAATCGGAGCGTGAGGTTACATTTCACTGCCCGTGAAGCTTTGCTATTTTGTTGCTCAAGTTCTTTACCTCAACTTTAAAAAATGAAGCATTATTATACTCTGTAAAATAGTGTTTGCCCCATGGTAAGACCCATAAGAAAGTTTACCATCTGCCTCAAATATTGTAATATGCGTCTGTTATTCAGATTAATACATAGAACTAAATAGACATTTCTGTTTGTAAATCGCAGCAAATACACTGGTAGATGAAGTATGGAACCAATGAGCGAAATTTACATTTTATTTTTCTTTCAGTACACAAAAGTGGTGCTGCTTTTCACAGTCAAACTAAACCAGTCAAAGTACCTTTTGTTGGTTTCTTAAAAGGACTAGAGAACAAACTGATGTATCTCTTCTTTGTTTGTTTGTTTTGGCTGTGCCACCTGGCATGTGGAATCTTAGTTCCCTGACCAGGGACCAAACCCATGCCCCCTGCAGTGGAAGTGTGGAGTCCTAACCACTGGACAGCCAGGGAATTCACGACTGATGTATCTTTGCATTAAAAACTTCATGTGGGCTTTCCTGGTGGCGCAGTGGTTGAGAATCCGCCTGCCGATGCAACGTGAGAGGCCCGCGTACCGCAAAAAAAAAAAAAAAACACAAAAACTTCATGTATGTTTTAAAAATATATATTGCTGGGATTTTTTTCTCATCCTGAATAAATATTCACTTTCAAATTTTTTTGTGTTTATAATTTCATATTTTTAAAGAGGGCCGTCAAAGTGTCTATGCTTCAAGACCCAAATAACCTGGCCCTCAGGGAGCTCATAGCCTGGTAGCAGCTTCAGATTAAACAAATAAATAAACAAAAAAAAACCATTAAATAAATCCCAATCTTAACAGGAACATGAGGTAGCCTGGGAAGTCAGGAAATGCTTCCCAAAGAAGAGCATTTCTGACTTGGGCTCTGAAGGATGCATAGGAGTTTCCATGCAGAAACTGTGTTAAATGCAGTAATAGTAACTTCCTGGCCCCTTGACTGGGCTCTGTGCCTGAAACATCCCTACCTTTCATGAACTCCATGTCAACCTTTTCATATTTCTAGCAACCACTTCTTTTTTTTTTTTTTTTTTTTTTACTTTTGGCTGTGTTGGGTCTTTGCTGCACGCAGGCTTTCTCTAGTTGCTGCAAGTGGGGGCTACTCTTCATTGCGGTGCACAGGCTCTAGGTGCATGGGCTTCAGTAGTTATGGCACGTGGGCTCAGAAGTTGTGGCTCACAGGCTCTAGAGCACAGGCTCAGTAGTTGTGACGCACGGGCTTAGTTGCTCCTTAGCATGTGGGATCTTCCCAGACCAGGGCTCAAACCCGTGTCCCCTGCATTGGCAGGCGGATTCTTAAGGACTGCGCCACCAGCAAATCCCTAGCAACCATTTCTTAAGTGTTTGCAACACTCCAGTCACTGGCTGTAAGCTTGTCACATGCTTTATCACACATAATCGTCACAATGAACCTACAAAGAGGACACTCTTATGAGCCTCATTTAACTGGTGAGTAATCTGAGTGCAGATAATGATAATAAATAAGGTTGGTAGGTAAGGTGGGTACAGTATTCCCCCGGGTCCCATTTCCTAGCTGTGTAACCCTTAAGCAAGTGACTTAACCCCTCTGTGCCTCAGTTTTCTCATCTACAAATTGGAGACAATACTAAAGTATCCTACTGGATTGTTGGGAAGGTTAAATTAAAAGAAAGATGTAGGGCTTCCCTGGTGGCGCAGTGGTAGAGAGTCCACCTGCCGATGCAGGGGACACAGGTTCGTGCCCCGGTCCGGGAAGATCCCATCCAGAGCCTGTGCTCCGCAACGGGAGAGGCCACAACAGTGAGAGGCCCGCGTACCAAAAAAAAAAAAAGAAAGATGTAAATTCATTTTTCAAATACCACTGACCTCTGTGTGAGGCATTGGAGATACTTCAGGGAACAAAATAAACAAAAATTCTACCCTTGTGGAACTTACATTCCAGAGAAGGATAAATGGGTAAAAGGTATGATGTATTGAATAGTGATAAATATTAAGAAGAAAAAACATAAAGCAAGTCCAGGAGATGTGAAATGTCAGAGAGATGTTGAAATTTTGATAGGATAGCTTGGGAAGGCCTCGCAGAGAAGGGTCTTTTAAGTAAAGATCTGAAGGAGTGAGAGAGCCAGCCATGCAGTTCTTTGAAGCATATACTAGGCAGGGAGAATAGCAAGTGCAAAGGTCCTGAGGCAAGAGCATGCCTGGAACAAGCAATAACAGTGTGGAGTGAATGCAGCAAAGGGGAGAGTGATAGGAGATAAGTCAGATCATGTAGGGCCCTAGAGGTCATTGTAAGAACTTTGGCTTTTTCTCTGAGATGAGAAATTCTGGGTGGGGCCAGATGCTGCAGGACCAGATAGGAGACCAATTTAATAATAAGTCTTGAAATGATGGTGGCCTGGGGACTTCCCTGGCGGTCCAGTGATTAAAAATCTGCGCTTCCACTGCAGGGGACATGGGTTCAATCCCTGGTTGGGGAACTAAGATCCTGCATGTCACGTGGTGCAGTGAAAGAAAGAAAGAAAGAAGGAAGGAAGGAAGGAAGGAAGGAGGAAAGGAAGGAAGAAAGGAAGAAAGAAAAGAAGAAAGAAAGAAAGAGAGGAAGGAAGGAAGGAAGGAAGGGAGGGAGGGAGGGAGGGAGGGAGGAAGGAAGGAAGGAAGGAAGAAAAGAAAAGAAAGAAAGAAAGAAATGGTGGTGGCCTGGACCAGGATTGCAATAGGAAGAAGTAGTCAGATTCTGAACGAACATACTTTGAAAGTACAGCCAATAGGATCTGTTGACAGATTGGACCTGGAGTGTGAAGAAAAGAGATGAGTCAAGGAGGGTACCCTGGGATTTAACCTGAGCATCTGGAAGGATGGAGTTGCCATAAGTGGGAGGGGAAGAACTGTGAGAGGAGCAGGGTTGGGGGAGGATGAGGAGTTCTGTTCTGGACACATTCAGACTGAGATACCCATTTGACATTCCAGTGGAGAGGACAAGTGGAGGTTGGATCTCCAAGTCTGGAATTGAGGGGGGAAGTGCAGACCGGGCATACAATGTTGGGAGTAGTCAGCACATGGAAAATATGTAAAGCCACAAGATGGGGCAAGAGAGCCACAGGAGTGAGCATAGAAAGAGAAGAGGAGGACCAAATAGGTTGGACAGTGCCCAACCCTTCTGGGGTATTTAGCTGGTACGCATGGTTCTGGAGGAAATGTCCACTAGGGGGCAGTCAATACCAAGACGAGGATGAGGAAACTTGTGTACCCTAGAAACTGCCCCTGGGAGGCGGCAGTACGCCATTCAGCTTAGGGGCTGGAGATGGTGGCAGCTCACCAAGAAACCAAGTACTCAGCATCTTGAGACTGAGGCTTTGGTCACTTCACTACATGTTCAGGTAACTCTAGAGAAGGACCATTGTCCCCACCAATCAATGCGCTCTTATTGTGTACAATGGGTCAGCCAGACTGGATCATCTCCAAGGGCTCTCTCCCCTTAGACCTTCCTTGAGTCCTGGATATGGGCTGACATTCCTACATCAAGGGTGTCACATCTCATCTGCCACATTCTTTATGCAACTTACAGTTTGATAAGCTACTAGTAAATAACTATTCATTGTTGCCAGTTCCAAGTCTGGTGCTTTGAATACCTTCACTCTAGAAAAGCCCTGAGACAGGTATAATCATCTCCTTTTATAGACTAGGAAGCCAAATGCAGCGAGATTAGAGGCCTTGTTCAAAGTAGCCCCAGAAATGGGAGGCAAAGTTAGGTGCCCATTTTCAAAGGGCTCCAGACCCCATTCTCTTCCTAGTATATCATCCCACTTTGACCTTGAGTCCAAAAGTACCTGGTCCTATACTAGGAGCTGAGTTAAAGGACACACCTCTGCCCTTAAGCAGCTCAGAGCCTAGTAGACACAAAAAACATAAGTACACTTCAGCATTATAAGAGACAGGGCCATGGAAACAGAGAGGAGGGAACACAGCCTACTCTGGAGCAGAGAATACGGAGAATACTAAAACTAACGAGTTTTAATAAAGTGAATAAATAATAATAATTAATATTATTATTAATGATAAGTTATTCATAATTTATTGAGTGCTCTCTATTTGCCAAGGACTTTTGTCATGTATTGGGCCATTTACTCTTCACAATAATGCCATGAAGAAGGTAGTATTATCATCCCCATTTTACAGATGAAGAAGGTGAGGCACAGGGGTGCTAAATATAACTAGGAAGTGGGGAAGCAGTCTGGCTTCCCAGAGGAGGAATTGTCTGAGCTGAAAGATGAAGTGTGGATAGACCTAGGTGGATGAGGAGAGGCTCAACAGTGTTCCAGGCAGAAGGAGAAGTGTGCACAAAGTTGAGAAGGCTTGGGAAAGCCCACCTTTGTAGTTTTGCCCAGCAACCTGAGACAGTGCCCACCTTTCTGGTCACAGTTGACCCAGTTTCCACACAGGCCAAGCATGGTGGAAAGATTCATTTCACAGCCAAAATGGGCAGAGCCAGAGTTTGGACTCTGTGTCTTTCTGCCTTTCAAATCCATGCTCTTTCCATGATAACATGCATGTGGAACTTCCCTGACCAGGGATCAAACTCGTGCCCCCTGCATTGGAAGCGTTGAGTCTTAACCACTAGACCACCAGGGAAGTGCTCCATGACGACAATCTTAAGCAAGCTTTGTCAACATTTAGTCATGTGGGGAGATAGTTGTTCCCTTTCCACTATCCAGATATTCACAAAGGTTGTTAATATCCTACAACACAAAGGTCGAGGACGAAATAATGAGATCACAGTCATTTTTACTGAGTTAGAGAAAGAAGGCATCATTAGGTGAACCTAAGCCCTTAAAAGTCATTAGATTGGCTGGAAGAAAAATGAAGATTGACAATAGAAACAAAGATAAAAGTAAAATAAATGTGCAAAATAAAACAAGATGTACAAAAAGTATTGTGAGCTCTTATCTAATACATTAGAAATCCCAGGGACTTCCCTGGTGGTCCAGTGGTTAAGAATCCCCCTTCCAATGCATGGGACATGAGTTCAATCCCTGGTCAGGGAACAAAGATCCTACATGCTGCAGGGCAACTAAGCCCGCGTGCCACAACTACTGAGCCCTCACGCTCTGAGCTCATACTCTCTAGAGCCCATGTGCCACAACTAGAGAGAAGCCTGAGCATCACAATGAAAGATCCCTCATGCCTCAACTAAGACCTGATGCAGCCAAATAAATAAATACTTATTTAAAAAAAAGAAATCCCAGAAAATATCTCTATGTATCCAAGAAAATAACGTCTACCATAAATACTAGTAATATCTTTTTTTGTAGTACTATTATCTCCAGATCCCAAGATCACTAAGCCCAATTTGCATTTACTTGGCAAAGAAAACAGTAGACATTTCAGAAACGATCCCAGGGATGTACAAGTGGCCTAGTACTTGCAAGGGTTTGAGAATGTTAAATTCTCATACACATTATTACATACATATCATAGAGGGACAGACAGAAAACATAACTTGTTCATAATAACTTGAACAGATAAAATCAAAAAACGTTTAGAATTAAAAGAATGAACCGTTGCCCACCATAAAATTATAAAAGGGATTATCTTCATTAAAATTTTAGGTAAAATCTGGTCAGTAGGGACTTCCCTGGTGGCACAATGGTTAAGAATCCACCTGCCAATGCAGGGGACACGGGTTTGATCCTTGGTCCAGGAAGATCCCACATGCTGCAGAGCAACTGAGCCCCTGCGCCACAACTTCTGAGCCTGCTCTCTGGAACCCGCAAGCCATAGCTACTGAGCCCATGCACAGCAACTACTGAGCCCGCATGCTGCAACTACTGAAGCCTGCAAGCCTAGAGCCAGTGCTCCGCAACAAGAGAAGCCACTGCAATGAGAAGCCCGCGCACCACAATGAAAAGTAGTCCCTGCTAGCCGCAACTAGAAAAAGCCCGCCGAGAGTGACGAAGACCCAACGCAGCCAAAAAGGTCTTTGTTGCTGCGTGCGGGCTTTCTCTAGTTGCCTGGTTGCTCCATGGCATGTGGGATCTCCCCTGCATTGGCAGGCGGATTCTTAACCACTGCACCACCAGGGAAGTCCCCATCTTAGATAGTCTTTTACAATGTATCAGATCTCTAGGGGAAAAAAAGCCCAAGACTTTCCACAAGGATCACACCAACAGACATCCTTAGATGAACTAAAAAGGGCAGTATGACATCAATACTCCAAGCACCTATATTACTAGAGAAAACAGATTTCAGTGACTCATGGACATGCAGACTGGTCGCTCTGAGTTAGACTTTGAGAATCAGGCATAGTACTATTTCAGCTTACTGGACAAAGACATTCTTTTTTTTTTTTCTCCCCCCCCTACTTTTTATTGACTTATAATTGACTTACAATATTATGTTAGCTTTAGGTATAAAACATAGCGAGTCAATATTTTTTTACTTTAAGATGTGATCACCACGACAAAGACATTTTCTGATACAGAAGACAAATCCAACAGAAAAAAAAACCCACTGGATACATAGAACCAGGTTACTCATCTCTGCATGAGCAAGACTCAGTCCTGATCAAACAAGGCGGGTAGCACAAAGTCCTATGCACTTAAAATGGAAATGGTATATAAGGGAAAGGACAAAGCAGGTCCTCCATTGAGGAGGCAGTGTCTCAGCCTTTGTTAGACTTGCCCTTGAGCGGAGGGCAGGGAACATCTCAACCACAACCCCACCACCCGGGAGACAGCAGCTTCCTCCTGGTCTGAGCTGGCGCTGGGGCTCTGCCGGTGATGTGATGGTTCAAGGATGGCAGTGCTTCACTTAGACCAGAAGGGGTAAAATGGAAAGCAGCAGTCCCACATTCAACCACAGGGGTGTGGAATAAAATTCACATTTTATGGCAAGACAAGAAAAATTTAAACAAAAACTCTCCTCTGCCCTTTGGCATTCTCTCCCCCCTCGCTGTGGATTGTGTATGTGCGTTATGCATCACCAAACCTCCCCCAATGGCAGGAATACCTGCCCAACCATAAACAGCAACATTCTCCCAGCATCAACAAGACAACTCCTTAAAAGATAACATTCCTTGGCTTCCCTGGTGGCACAGTGGTTGAGAGTCCGCCTGCCGATACAGGGGACATGGGTTCGTGCCCCGGTCTGGGAAGATCCCACATGCCGTGGAGCGGCTGGGCCTGTGAGCCATGTCCGCTGAGCCTGCGTGTCCGGAGCCTGTGCTCCGCAACGGAGAGGCCACAGCAGTGAGAGGCCCGCGTACCGCAAAAAAAAAAAAAAAAAAAGATAATATTCCTCTTGATCTTATAAGGGGTCATATGACCCACCACGATGAAGGTCTAGATTATATAAACTGTCAATAGTAAGTCATTTGATGTACAGCCCTCTGCTCAAAAAACTTACATAACTGTGTCTTGATTCCTAATGAGTAGAACAGTTCTTAGAACTTTCTGAGATACTGTTCTCTAGTTATAATCCTTAAATTGGCTCAAATAAAATTTTCCATTTCTTTCTTAGATAGACTGATTAATTTTTCATCAACAGGGGAAACTGGTAGGTGGAGGGACAAAGTCAGCCCTATACGATGAATTAAAATCAGTACAATTGCCAATAAGTTGGAGCTTACAGAAAGGACATCCTGAAGTTATCTTGAATTCTGATCCACAGGCAGTAGCCAATGGCCTAAAAATTTGGTACCCAAAGTGGAAAACAAATAATTGTCTAATAAACAGATAACCAGTATGGAGAACACCAATATCAGAGAATATACATTAGGTTTGACAATCTTACATATTAGGAGACCATATCTCAGCACCCAGAAATATAAAACTCAAAAAGCAAGTTATAATCGGAAGTAGATAAATTAACTGGAACTCTAACATCAAAAATAATTAATTGAGGGCTTCCCTGGTGGCGCAGTGGTTGAGAATCTGCCTGCTAATGCAGGGGACACGGGTTCGAGCCCTGTTCTGGGAGGATCCCACATGCCACGGAGCAACTGGGCCCGTGAGCCACAACTACTGAGCCTGCGCGTCTGGAGCCTGTGCTCTGCAACAAGAGAGGCCGCGACAGTGAGAGGCCCGCGCACCGTGATGAAGAGTGGCCCCCGCTTGCCACAACTAGAGAAAGCCCTACGCACAGAAATGAAGATCCAACACAGCAAAAATAAATAAATGAATCAATCAAATAGAGCCCAGTAATTCCTGAAAAGTCTAGATAAACAACTTCAATAAACAGTCACAGGTTCTTAAAAAAAAAAAAAATAATAATTGACAAAATATTAGCTAGATGTGTGTTCCCCAAACAAATATTTGGGCACAAACTCATCAATTAAATGTTCAAGGGAGAGAGGTGTTCCTAAAACAGCACATGCTAAAACATTGTCAAATCTGCCAACATTTTCTGTCACTTGACAACAGAAAACAATCTGGAAGAACTAACAAAGGCTAAATCTGGTAGATAGACTATGTCAAAGCCATGACTGAGCCACAAAGAAAAAAGAAATGTCTTTGGAGGATACTTTTTCAGGACTGGGATTTGCGGAGATGCTAAATCCACAATATCGGACATAGAGACACTTATTAGTGCCTATGGAACTCCCTAATCACAGACTCAAACCAGGGAACAAACTTTACAGTAAGGAAACAGGTCTAGGCCAATAGAAAGGAAATCAGCAGGAATGGTAAAAAGTTTAATGAACTACTAACTAAATCCAGACTAGGTGTGAAATAAATGGAAGATTGAACAGTGTTCTGATAGAATAAGTAGTCTAAATTACATAATAAACAACTATCCTGACACCCTAGAGCTACAAACAAAATAACCCTATTGAAACCCTGTGGGGCCTTCCCAGTTATAAAAGCTTTGTTTCTAGTTTGTAAGATTTCAAAGGGAAGGGAGGAAATGCAGAAACAAAGGAGGAGCCGTCAAGAAACATTAATGCAGTGATAAAGCAGGGGCCTGGTTCCTCCTCAAGGGATAGATAGACATCACAATATATCTTTGAGTTCTTCTGTAGGAACTCAGGCTCCCACCCTGGTGGGGGATAGTAACTTCTGGCTGAGCACAAGTTCCCTGGAGTACCATCCTGTTACCTCACCACCAACCAATCAGAAGAAAGTCACACACTCCGCAGCCCTCACCCTAAATTTTACCTTTAAAAACTCTTCCCCAGAAACCATCAGGGAGTTTGGGGGTTTTGAGCACAAGCCACCCGTTTCCCTTGCTTGGTCTTTGCAATAAATCTTTCCCTGCTCCAATCCAGCGTTTCAGTTTGTTTGGCCTTACTGTGCTTGGGGAAAAGGAACTTGGGTTTGACAACACTGAAATCAAGTTTAAACACATTAAACTTAAAGATTATGGGGGAATAAGAGTACAGATACAAGATTCTTCTGGTATCTCTTTCAGAATAGAAAAACATTTACATTGACAACTCTCAATAGCTTCACTATTAACTGTCCTAATTATCTGACATAATGTGCCCAGTTTTCCTGTAAATATACTGACCATAACCTAATAGGTTGACTTCACTACCTTGTTGCCAAGGTGATAAACACCCCGTTTGGATCAAACCATGATTGGATACAGAGCATGGGCATTTTACAATAACTAAAATACTCCTATTAGCCCAACTACAACTATCATGACACAAAACAGCTATGGTCCGGTTTCCCATGGAACGAAAGAAAGCCATGTGACCCCTCAGTTAGCCTGGGTGAGGTCAACATAATCTCAAGGGATCTTGAGTGGGGAAATTCACCCCATCAGAAAAATGTCAATAAGAACAGAGCACCAGACAGGGACCTTGTGGACCTGAGCCTTAGAGCCTCATCTCACAGGCATCTACTAAGAGTAGACCCAATTGGAATGATAATGCCTACCTCAAAGGAGACAGGTCAACTAAAACATGGGGAAGATTTATACCAACATCGTCAAGGGATTCATGGACCATTAGCAAGAGTGAAAAACAGAACAGACCTAAGAGTGGACATCACAAATGCTCATAGACCCTGGGCATGGTACGCTGAAGAGAAACATGGAACAATTACAACAAAGCTACAATGGATGGAGCTATGTCTGTTCCTGGACTGGCTACACTATGTGCCATGGGCATTTGTGGGACTCTTGATATAACTTCAGTGAGACACATTGCAATGTTACCAAATATTTAAAGAATAGGCCTTGTTGAGATAGCCTCATCCACTAGAGGGTAGACAGCAGAAGCAAGAAGAACTACAATCCTGCAGCCTGTGGGGAAAAAAACACATTCACAGAAAGATAGACAAGATGAAAAGGCAGAGGGCTATGTACCAGATGAAGGAACAAGATAAAACCCTAGAAAAACAACTAAATGAAGTGGAGATAGGCAACCTTCCAGAAAAAGAATTCAGAATAATGATAATGAAGATGATCCAGGACCTCGGGAAAAGAATGGAGACAAAGATTGAGAAGATGCAAGAAACGTTTAACAAACACCTAGAAGAATTAAAGAACAAACAAACAGAGATGAACAATACAATAACTGATATGAAAACTACACTAGAAGGAATCAATAGCAGAATAATTGAGGCAGAAGAACAGATAAGTGACCTGGAAGACAGAATGGTGGACTTCACTGCTGTGGAACAGAATAAAGAAAAAAGAATGAAAAGAAATGAAGACAGACTAAGAGACCTCTGGGACAACATTACACGCAACAACATTTGCATTATAGGGGTTCCAGAAGGAGAAGAGAGAGAGAAAAGACCCGAAAAAATATTTGAAGAGATTATAGACAAAAACTTCCCTAACATGGGAAAAGAAATAGCCACCCAAGTCCAGGAAGCGCAGCGAGTCCCATACAGGATAAACCCAAGGAGAAACACACCGAGACACATAGTAATCAAATTGGCAAAAATTAAAGACAAAGAAAAATTATTGAAAGCAGCAAGGGAAAAAAAGACAAATAACATACAAGGGAACTCCCATAAGGTTAACAGCTGATTTCTCAGCAGAAACGCTACAAGCCAGAAGGGAGTGGCATGATACACTTAAAGTGATGAAAGGGAAGAACCTACAACCAAGATTACTCTACCCGGCAAGGATCTCATTCAGATTCATTGGAGAAATCAAAAGCTTTACAGACAAGTAAAAGCTGAGAGAATTCAGCACCACCAAACCAGCTCTACAACAAATGCTAAAGGAACTTCTCTAAGTGGGAAACACAAGAGAGGAAAAGGACCTACAAAAACAAACCCAAAACAATTCAGAAAATAGTCATAAGAACATACATATCGATAATTACCTTAAACGTGAATGGATTAAATACTCCAACCAAAAGACACAGGCTTGCTGAATGGATACAAAAACAAGACTCATATATATGCTGTCTACAAGAGACCCACTTCAGACCTAGGGACACATACAGACTGAAAATGAGGGGATGAAAAAAGATATTCCATGCAAATGGAAATCAAAAGAAAGCTGGAGTAGCAATACTCATATCAGATAAAATAGACTTAAAAATAAAGAATTTTACAAGAGGCAAGGAAGGACATTACATAATGATCAAGGGATCAATTCAAGAAGAAGATATAACAATTATAAATATATATGCACCCAACATAGTAGCACCTCAATACATAAGGCAACTGCTAACAGCTATAAAAGAGGAAATCGACAGTAACACTATAGTAGTGGGGGACTTTAACACCTCACTTACACCAATGGACAGATCATCCAAAATGAAAATAAATAAGGAAACACAAGCTTTAAATGACACAATAGATCAGATAGATTTAATTGATATTTATAGGACATTCCATCCCAAAACAGCAAATTACACTTTCTTCTCAAGTGCGCATGGAACATTCTCCAGGAAAGATCACATCCTGGGTCTCAAATCAAGCCTCAGTAAATTTAAGAAAATTGAAATCATAACAAGCATCTTTTCTGACCACAACGCTATGAGATTAGAAATGAATTACAGGGGAAAAAAACGTAAAAAACACAAACACATGGAGGCTAAACAATACGTTACTAAATAACCAAGAGATCACTGAAGAAATCAAAGAGGAAATCAAAAAATACCTAGAGACAAATGACAATGAAAACACGACGAACCAAAACCTATGGGATGCAGCAAAAGCAGTTCTAAGAAGGAAGTTTATAGCTATACATGCCTACCTCAAGAAACAAGAAAAATCTCAAATAAACAATCTAACCTTACACCTAAAGGAACTAGAGAAAGTAGAACAAACAAAACCCAAAGTTAGCAGAAGGAAAGAAATCATAAAGATCAGAGCAGAAATAAATGAAATAGAAACAAAGAAAAGAAGAGCAAAGATCAATAAAACTAAAAGCTGGTTCTTTGAGAAGATAAACAAAATTGATAAACCATTAGCCAGACTCATCAAGAAAAAGAGGGAGAGGACTCCAATAAAATTAGAAATCAAAAAGGAGAAGTTACAACAGACACCGCAGAAATACAAAGCATCCTAAGAGACTACTACAAGCAACTCTATGCCCATAAGATGGACAACCTGGAAGAAATGGACAAATTCTTAGAAAGGTATAACCTTCTAAGACTGGACCTGGAAGAAATAGAAAATATGAACAGAACAATCACAGGTAATGAAATTGAAACTGTGATTTAAAATCTTCCAACAAACAAAAGTCCAGGACCAGATGGCTTCACAGGTGAATTCTATCAAACATTTAGAGAAGAGCTAACACCTATCCTTCTCAAACTCTTCCAAAAAATTGCAGAGGAAGGAACACTCCCAAACTCGTTCTACGACGCCACCATCACCCTGATACCAAAACCAGACAAAGATACTACAAAAAAAGAAAATTACCAACCAATATCACTGATGAACATAGATGCAAAAATCATCAACAAAATACTAGCAAACAGAATTCAACAACACATTAAAAGTATCATACACAATGATCAAGTGGGATTTACCCCAGGGATGCAAGGATTCTTCAATATACACAGATCAATCAGTGTGATACACCATATTAACAAACTGAAGAATAAAAACCATATGATCATCTCAATAGATGCAGAAAAAGCTTTTGACAAAATTCAACACCAATTTATGTTAAAAACTCTCCAGAAAGTGGGCATAGACGGAACCTACCTCAATATAATAAAGGCCATATACGACAAACCTACGGCAAACATCATTCTCAATGGTGAAAAACTGAACACATTTCCTCTAAGATCAGGAACAAGACAAGGATGTCCACTCTCACCACTATTATTCAACATAGTTTTGGAAGTCCTAGCCATGACAATCAGAGAAGAAAAAGAAATAAAAGGAATACAAATTTGAAAAGAAGAAGTAAAACTGTCACTGTTTGCAGATGACATGATACTATACATAGAGAATCCTAAAAATGCCACCAGAAAATCACTAGAGCTAATCAATTAATTTGGTAAAGTTCCAGGATACAAAATTAATGCACAGAAATCTCTTGCTTTCCTATACACTAATGATGAAAAATCTGAAAGAGAAATTAAGGAAACACTCCCATTTACCATTGCAACAAAAAGAATAAAATACCTAGGAATAAACCTACGTAGGGATAAAAAAGACCTGTATGCAGAAAACTATAAGACCAAACTATAAGAATGTAGACCAAACTATAAGACCAGACTATAAGAATGTATAGGAAACTATAAGACACTGATGAAAGAAATTAAAGATACCAACAGATGGAGAGATATACCATGTTCTTGGACTGGGAGAATCAATATTGTGAAAATGACTATACTACCCAAAGCAATCTACAGATTCAATGCAATCCCTATCAAATTACCAATGGCATTTTTTACAGAACTAGAACAAAAAAATCTTAAAATTTGTATGGAGACACAAAAGACCCCGAATAGCCAAAGCAGTCTTGAGGGAAAAAAATGGAGCTGGAGGAATCAGACTCCCTGACTTCAGACTATACTACAAAGCTACAGTAATGAAGACAATATGGTACTGGCACAAAAACAGAAATATAGATCAATGGAACAAGATAGAAAGCCCAGAGATAAACCCATGCACCTATGGTCAACTAATCTACAACAAAGGAGGCAAGGATATACAATGGAGAAAAGATAGTCTCTTCAATAAGTGGTGCTGGGAAAACTGGACAGCTACATGTAAAAGAATGCAATTAGAACACTCCCTAACACCATACACAAAAATAAACTCAAAATGGATTCAAGACCTAAATGTAAGACCGGACACTATAAAACTGTTAGAGGAAAACATAGGAAGAACACTCTTTGACGTAAATCACAGCAAGATCTTTTTTGATCCACCTCCTAGAGTAATGGAAATAAAAACAAAAATAAACAAATGGAACCTAATGAAACTTAAAAGCTTTTGCACAGCAAAGGAAACCATAAACAAAATGAAAAGACAACCCTCAGAATGGGAGAAAATATTTGCAAATGAATCAATGAACAAAGGATTAATCTCCAAAATATATAAACAGCTCATGCAGCTCAATATTAAAGAAACAAACAACCCAATCCAAAAATGGGCCAAAGACCTAAGTAGACATTTCTCCAAAGAAGACATACAGGGCTTCCCTGGTGGCGCACTGGTTGAGAGTCCGCCTGCTGATGCAGGGGACACAGGTTTGTGCCCTGGTCCAGGAAGATCCCACATGCCGCGGAGCAGCTGAGCCCGTGAGCCATGGCCGCTGAGCCTGCGCGTCCGGAGGCTGTGCTCTGCAACAGGAGAGGCCACAAGAGTGAGAGGCCCGCGTACCGCAAAAAAAAAAAAAAAAGACTGGTACCCTCATAAGAAGAGGAGAGGACACACAGGGGCATACACAGGAAAGAAGACACTGTGAAGACAGAGGTAGAATATGGAGTTATGCTGTGATAAGCCGAGGAACACCAGGAGCCACCAGAAGCTGGAAAAGGCAAGGAAGGATCCTCCCTTAGAGCCTTCAGACAGAGTGTGGCCCTGCAGACAACTTGATTTTGGACTTCTAGATTCCAGAACTGAAATCGTGCAACTCAGATTGGAACTTGAACCCATCGGCCTTTAATTGAGATCACACACCTGGTCTCAGGACTTAATGAAGCTCAAGTTCTTGATGTCTCTCTGCAGAAAGAATTCAGGGAGAGACTATTTACAATAGCCAGGACATGGAAGCAACCTAAATGTCCTTCAACAGATGAATGGATAAAGAAGATGTGGCACATATATACAATGGAATATTACTCAGCCATAAAAAGGAACGAAATTGAGTTATTTGTAGTGAGGTGGATGGACCTGGAGACTGTCATACAGAGTGAAGTAAGTCAGAAAGAGAAAGACAAATACCGTATGCTAACACATATATATGGAATCTAAAAAAAAAACTGTTTCTGAAAACCTAGGGACAGGACAGGAATAAAGTCGCAGACATAGGGAATGGACTTGAGGACACGGGGAGGGGGAGGGGTAAGCTGGGACAAAGTGAGAGAGTGGCATGGACATATATACACTACCAAATGTAAAATAGCTAGCTAGTGGGAAGCAGCCGCATAGCACAGGGAGATCAGCTCAGTGCTTTGTGACCACCTAGAGGGCTGAGATAGGGAGGGTGGGAGGGAGACACAAGAGGGAGGGGATATGGGGATATATGTATACGTATAGCTGATTCACTTCGTTATACAGCAGAAACTAACACAACAATGTAAAGCAATTACACTCCAAAGATGTTAACAAAAAAAAGAAAAAAAATTCAGTGAGAGACAAAGTGATAGGTAAGAAGTGGATTTATTTAGAGAGAAACACACTTTACAGACAGAGTGTGGGCCATCTCAGAAGGCGAGAGGCCCCAACATATGGCATGGTTAGTTTTTATGGGCTGGGTAATTTCATAGGCTAATGAGTGGGACGATTATTCCAATTATTTCAGGAAGGGGTGGGGATTTCCAGGAATTGGGCCACCGCCCACTCTTTAACCTTTTATGGTTGGCCTCAGAACTGTCATGGTTCTGGTGGGTATGTCATTTAGCTAATGTATTACAATGAGTGTATAATGAGGCTCAAGGTCTACTGGAAGTAGAATCTTCCACCATCTTGGACCTAGTTGGTTCTAACCAGTTTTTGTCATGTCCTATGTCATTCTTTTAAAGTTTGCATCTTGCCCCCTTCCCTCCTGTTTCATAACTATAAAAGAATAAATTTCTATTGTTTTTAAAAAAATTTTTTTAAATAAATTTATTTATTTATTTTTTGGCTGTGTTGGGTCTCCATTGCTGCACGCAGGCTTTCTCTAGTTGTGGAGAGTGGAGGCCATGTGGGCTTCCCATCGTGGTGGCTTCTCTTGTTGCGGAGCACAGGCTCTAGGCGCGCAGGCTTCAGTAGTTGTGGCCTGCAGGCTCAGTAGTTGTGGCACTCAGGCTCAATAGTTTTGGCACACGGGCTTAGTTGCTGCGCGGCATGTGGGATCTTCCTGGACCAGGGCTCGAACACGCATCTCCCGCATTGGCAGGCGGATTCTTAACCACTGCACCATCAGGGAAGCCCTAAATTTCTATTGTTTTAAGCTACCCAGTTGGTAGTAATTTAACATGACATCCCTTGGAAACCAGTACAGACAGAAAGGGAAGTCTCTGTGTAAGAATCCTGATCCTTATACCACTTGCTTCCACAGCAAGAATGCATACTGTCCTTCGCTCTCCTAATGCCTGAGGGTCAGAATCTAGCCAGAAGAGGATCCAATCCACAGTGATGGTCTAGGTAGTGGCTGAAGAGAAAGAGGAGGAGACTAATGGACTCTCATAGTCACTACCCAGAAGTGAAGGCATCCTGGCCTTTTACGCCACCCAAAATGAATATGTGTGCGTGTGTGTGGCTGGTGTATTAATAGAAAGGTTTATTTTAAGTGGAAAAGATACTATTATATTGGGTAATCCTTTATTATATTGAATAATTCTATAATTAATATAAGTAATTTCCGAAAGGTCAATTCCCACATTATTACACTAAAGCCAATGGAGTGAATATGACATGACTTATGTTATATTCATGGTATATATAACATGGGCTTGGCTCCTCCCCCCATTGACCCATTGTCAGTGAATAACTCCCTGGTGTACCAATTCCCACTGTAGATGTTAAAGTGAGACTCAGCTCTAGAATATGATCATACACGTGCTGATCCAGAGTGGTGGCAGGGCAAAGTGTCAATATAGTGTCCACAGTGTCCCCACGAATAGTACTTCATGGTTGAGGTACCCATCCTCCTCTTCTTCAGGTGGTGAGACACTCCAACACTCCAGTTCCATTTTTATTTATTTATTATTTATTTATTTGGTTGGTTGGTTTTGGCCACGCTGTGGCTTGCGGGATCTTAGTTCCCCAGCCAGGGATTGAACCTGCCCCCCCCCCCCCCACAGCGCCCTGCAGCAATGAAAGCACCAAGTCCACTGGACCACCAGGGAATTCCCTTCACTTCTGTTTTTGGCTTGGGATTTTTGCCTTTCCTCCCCACTGGGCCTTTTTTTTTTTTTTTTTTTTTGCGGTACGCGGGCCTCTCACTCTTTTGGCCTCTCCCGCTGCGGAGCACAGGCTCCGGACGCGCAGGCACAGCGGCCATGGCTCACGGGCCCAGCCGCTCCATGCCATGTGGGATCTTCCCTGACCGGGGCATGAACCCGTGTCCCCTGAATCGGCAGGTGGACTCTCAACCACTGCGCCACCAGGGAAGCCCCCCACTGAGTCTTGGAAGAATGGCTGATGATGTCAAAAAACTGCTTGTGCTTTATACATAATTTGTGAGTCTGTATAGGTTTCAAGCCTCCCTCATGTAGGAGAAAGAAGCTACTGCTAACCACAACTCTGGAACATTAATCCTTAATCAGACAGATGCACATTCATTCATTTAGCAGGCACTTTTAAAATACCTACTATGTGCCAGGCACTGTTCTGTGTGCCAGGAACATAGCAATGAACAAGGCAGCAAGGTTCCTACTCTTGAGGAGCTGACAAATTAGAGAAAGACGACATAATAAGCAAGTAAACAATTGTGAACGTGATCGCTTCAGATGTGATAAATGTTAGGAGAGAAACAGGGATGTGATAGTCGGGGGTGTGAGACTGTTACCGAGTTAGGTCACATGGACCACCCACTTGGGCCCTAGCCTGGCCGAGGCCCCTTGCCTTGGTAGGGAATATTCTTTTTCTGTTCGGTTCACACAGCCAAAAGTGAAACTGAAGCTGAGAGAGGAGCAGCACAAGCTTTATTCAATGGCCAGAGAATGGAGAACCAGGAACTTAGTTCACAAATCAACTTCTCGCGGGTGGGGTTTGGGGGTGCATCAAGGCAAGATTTAAGGGCAAGGTTAACGAGGGAGAAGCATTTGCATAGGTTTTCAGGGAATGGGCGGGGCTCTTTCTGGGTATGGGTACCACCTTTTTTCCTGCCCTTTAATGGTCCTTTGGCATCTGAGTGAGAAGCTGGTCGAACCATCATGGCGCAGACAGGTGGAGGTCTTATGCAACTTGGTTGGTTGGTGGTGATTTAATCAGGAGTCAACATCATCAGTCTTCTGGTTCCCAAGGGTCTGGGTCTATATGCTTGTGGGCAGCATACAGTTAACTTCTTCCACCTGGTGGGGGGTTTCAGTATCCGCAAAATAGCCCAAAGGACATGGCTCGGGATATTATCTATAGCCTGTGAGGAGGAACTAAAGGTCCTTGACTTTGTTTAATGGCTAAACTATTATTATTTTGTCTTGCTTGACTGTTTTCCTTTTTACGTTTTCTCAGTTCTCTGATTAAATTCATTCTTTGTAACTCAGGGAAGGCTAAAGTTTTTCTACAAGTAAGAGGCAGGTGGAGGACATGGCAGGGGCAGGGGGTGTGTGTGCCCCAGGAAGGCCCCTGCTTGGTTTCAAGATGGCTCTGGGTAAGGAAAGTACTTGATTCTGTCCCTAAAGTACAGTCATTGAGGGATACAGGTTGGAGTTAGGAGTGGCCAGATCATTTACTTTTTTTTTTTTTGGGCATGCCACGCCACATGTGGAATCTTATTTCCCCAGCTAGGGATCGAACCCACACCCCCCGTATTGGAAGCACAGAGTCTTAACCACTGGACCACCAGGGAATTCCCAGGAGTGGGCAGATTATGAAGTGCCCTTGTATTAGTTTCCTACTACTGCTGTAACAAATCACCACAAATTTAGTGGTTTAAAACAATTTATAATTCTGGAGGTCAGAAGTCTGAAATGGGTTCACTGAGCTAAAATCAAAGTGTTGGAAGGTCTTCCCTTTGGATGCTCTAGGGGAGAATCCATATCCTTGCCTTATCCAAGAATCCATTCCTTAGCTTGTGGCTCCATCTTCTGCCTTCAAAGTCAGCAGTGTAGCATCTTGTCTGACCCTGACCCTCCTGCCTCCCTCTTATAAAGATCCTTGTGATTACACTGGACCCATTCAGGTAATCCAGGATAATCTCCCCATCTTTAGATCTTTAGGGAGCTCCCTGGTGGCCTATGGTTAGGATTCCAGGCTTTCACTGCCGTGGCCCAGGTTCAATTCCTTGTTAGGGAACTGAGATCCCACAAGCCATGCAGTCCAGCAAAAAAAAAAAAAAAGGAGATCTTTAACCTAATTCCCTTTTGCCACATAAGGTAACATATTCACAGGTTCAGAGGTTTTGGATCTAAGGATATGGACATCTGTCTTAAAACCTCTGGGCTCTATTAACAAAAATACCACAGCCTGCATGGCTTATAAACAACAGAAGTTTCTCTCTCTTGGGTAGTTCAAAATGAAGGCACTGGCAGAGTGTCGTGGTGAGAGCTCACTTTGGGTACATAGAAGGCTGTCTTCTCACTGTGTCCTCACATGGTAGCAGGGGAAGGGACCCCTGTAGCCTCTTTCATAAGGGTGCTAATCCCATTTATGAGGGCTCCACCCTCATGACCTAATCACCTGCCAAAGACACCACCTCCAAATACCATCGCATTGGGGGTTAGGTTTCAATATATGAATTTTAGGGGGACAAAAAAATTCAATCTATAGCAACACTTCGGAGGGGCATTATTCTGCCTACTACAGCCCTATAAATCATGAAAAGGAATTTATATTTTTATATTTGGCCATACCTTGCGGCATGTGGGATCTTAGTTCCCTGACCAGGGATCGAACAGTGCCCCCTGCAGTGGAAGCGTGGAGTCCTAACCACTGTCTGTGGAACCACTGTCATTCCTGGAATTTATTTTATTTATTTATTTTTGGCTGCATTGGGCCTTCCTTGCTCCACGTGGGCTTTCTCTAGTTGCAGCGAGCGGGGCCTACTCTTCATTGCGGTTCGCAGTCTTCTCATTGCAGTGGCTTCTCTTGTTGCAGAACACAGGCTCTAGGTGTGCGGGCTTCAATAGTTGTGGCGCATGGGCTCAGTTGCTCCACGGCATGTGAGATCTCCCCAGACCAGGGCTCAAACCCATGTTCCCTGCATTGGCAGGCGGAGTCTTAACCACTGCGCCACCAGGGAAGCCCTGGAATTTAGATTTTAGTTAAAGTGCAAAAGTATACCAAAATGGAGTGACATCTGATTTCTGGTTATACTTCTTTGTTTCTTTTTTATTGACTGATATAGAAGAGGGCCCAGGACAAACACTAGAACTCCAGCTGTGATACTGTGATTTATAAGAAATACATATTAGTCTTCCGCCATTCCTCACAGAGCTCCTAAGATCCTCGGAACTTCTGAAGTGATTAGAGTGATAAAGGTGTCTTTTGTTATTTGTAACAAGCTCTTTTCAACCACACCTGAGTTTATGTTAATGTAGTGAATTTTGGAAAGCCCCTAGGCGACCTAGGCAAGGGGGCTCATTGCCAGGGGAACCAACCACAATTAACTGGTGCTTTCATTTGTACTCCCATCCTCCATCCCTATCTCCCAGGAGATGACGATGAGGGACTGGAGATTGAATTCCATCACCAATGGCCAATGGTTTAGTCAATCATGCCTGCTTGATAAAGCCTCCATAAAAACCCAAAATGATGGGGTTTGGAGAGCCTCCTCGTTGGTGAACCTTGGAGGTGCTGGGAGGGTGGTGTGCAGAGGGCATGGAAGCTCTGTGCCCCTTCTCAGGAGCCTCGACCTATGCATCTCTTCCATCTGGCTGTTCCTGAGTTACATCCTTTTATAATAAACTGGTGATTAGAAGTGAAAATGTTTCCCTGAGTTCTGTGAGCCACTCTAGAAAATTAATCAAACCTGAGGAGGGGTCGGGGAATCTCAGATATACAGCTGGATGGTCAGAAGTATAGGTGAGAACCTGGACTTGCAATGGCATCGCAGAATCGCTTCCATGTGTGGAAAACCCACACATCCGGTGCCAGAAGTGAAGTAGCGTTGTAGTGGAGTACTGAGAGTAGAGAAGACACATAGGAGTTTGTTTGTTTTTTTTTAAATACATTTATTTATTTATTTATCGCTGTGTTGGGTCCTTGTTGCTGCGTGCGGGCTTTCTCTAGTTGTGGCGAGTGGGGGCTACTCTTCGTTGCAGTGCGCGGGCTTCTCATTGCGGTGGCTTCTCTTGTTGTGGAGCACGGACTCTAGGCACGCGGGCTTCAGTAGTTGTGGCTCACAGGATCTAGAGTGCAGGCTCAGTAGTTGTGGTGCATGGGATTCTTTGCTCCGCGGCATGTGGGATCTTCCCCGACCAGGGATGAAACCCGTGTCCTTTGCACTGGCAGGCGGATTCTTAACCACTGCACCACCAGGGAAGTCCAGGAGTGAGTTTTTTTCTTTAGAAAGCCAATAGAGGAGGAGGAGGTGGCAAAGAAGACTGAGGAAGGAGCAGCCACTGAGGGAGGTTGAAAACCAGATGATGCTGAAGCCCTGCAACTCAGATTGGGACTTGAACTCGTGGGCTGGGACTCAAACCCAGCCAAAACCCGCATTGGGACTTGAACCCTCGGTCTTTCAACTGAGATCACACACCTGGTCTCAGGACTTAATGAAGCTCAGGTTCATTGAGAGACAGTGAGAGACAAAGCCATAGGTAAGAAGTGATTTAGAGAGAGACACACTCCACAGTGTGGGCCATCTTGGAAGGCAAGAGTGGCCCCAGTGTATGGGGTTGTCAGTTTTTATAGGGATGGGTAATGTCTTAGGCTAATGAGTGGAAGGAGTATTCCAGCTATTTTGGGGAAGGGATGGGAATTTTCAGGAATTGGGCCACCACCCACTTTTTGACCTCCTTGGAACAGTCATGGCACCTGTGGTTGTGTCATTTAGCTTGCTAATGTGTCACAATGAGCATACACTGAGGCTCAAGGTCTAGTGGAAGTCGACTCTTCCACCATCTTGGACCTATTTGGTTCTAATCAGTTTATGTCGTGTCCTCGGGCTATGTCATTCTTTTAAAGGTTGTGCCCTGCCCCCTTCCCTCCTGCTTCAATACTGCCCAGAAACCATTTCAAGATGGTGACAGTGGTCATCTGTGTGGGTGATTGCAGGGAGCTGAGGATGAGAGAGCACTGGATTTGGTAACATGGAAGTCATGGTAACCTTGATAAAAGCAGCTGTAGAGGAGTGATCAGGTTATGGGCCAGATTGGAATTGGTTGAAGAGTGAATGGTGTTACTAGAAAACTGGGTTCGCCTCTTGTTGGGTGTTGAGCCAAAAGCCACAACCAAGGCAAACAGCAGGAGAAGGAAGGATTTATTACTTGCAGCAAGTAAGGAGAACACTGGGGATCTTTCCCAAAGCAGTGTCTCCCTGAACAGCGAAACTGTGGAATTTTTAAGCTAAGGGTACACGTGTAAAAGGGAAGAGCTAAATCGGAATCCATGTTCGATCTGTTTCTTTGATTGTAACCTTTGCTTTTCGTTGCTTTTGTTATTATAATCAACATAATGGCCTGCCTCAGGGAACCCTGCCCCTTTGCCTCTGTGTTAAACCAAAGTGCCTTTGTACGTCCTGACCCTGTCCACCTGTGGATGGCTGCAAGAAAGAAGAAATTAACACATCCCCTCCCTGAGGCTGGCCATTCCAGGGGACATTTGCAAATCTTATGGCCTTTTTACTTTACTTCCTCATCTCCTCCCCTCCTCTATTCTATAAAAGAAACTGGCAAAAAAAAAAAAAAAAAAAAGAAACTGGCATCCAAACCCCGATAAGATGGTTTATCAGAGACACTAGTCTGCCATCTTGTCTGCCGGCTTTCCGAATCCGATTCGTTGGCCAGAGCGAGCTTGGACTCGGTAACTCATGCATATTCATGAAGGGGCTTGAGCAGAGGAGAATTCAGCGTAGAATTAGGGCAAAGGTTGAGAGAGTCCAGCTTTAGTTGATTGAAGTCCTGAGGGTCAGCAGAGATCAGCATCATCATTCCTTAGGTTTTGGGATCTCAGCATGTAGTTACCATCCTCCACCTGGGTGGGGCATTTGTTCCGGCCGAACTCAGAGATTATGTATATCCCTTGAGGAAGAACTAGGACTCTGCTTTATTGATGAACTGTTGTTTCTTGACTGCTTTTCCTGTGTTCCTGCCTTCCCTCACTTTCCTACAGATCTTTAATTGCTGAGACCGGTTCCAGAGCAAGCATTGTGGCCAGGCTTAGATCACAAAATGGCTTAGCCTAAAATGGCTTCTCTTTTGTCAAGGAAGCCATGCTGGTTCTCTTTCTCTGGGGACCTCCTACCCTTTCTGCTTACAATAGGAGATGAGGATGTCGAGAGAATATAAAACTCTGCCATCTATTTTTTTTTTTTTTTTTTTTTTTTTTGCGGTACGCGGGCCTCTCACTGTTGTGGCCTCTCCCATTGCTGAGCACAGGCTCCGGACGCGCAGGCTCAGCGGCCATGGCTCACGGGCCCAGCGGCTCCGCGGCATGTGGGATCCTCCTGGACCAGGGCACGAACCCACGTCCCCTGCATCGGCAGGCGGACTCTCAACCACTGCGCCACCAGGGAAGCCCTGTGCCATCTATTATGGTAGCCACTCACTACATGTGGCTATTGAGCACTTGAGTGTGGCAAGTTTCAAATGAGATGAGCTATAAGTGTAAAATGCACACCAGATCTCCAAAACGTGGTGTGAAAAAAAAAATGTCTCATTAATGTTTTAAAAATACTGATTTCATGTGGAAATGTAAACATTTTGGCTATAGTGGGTTAAATATATTATTAAAATTGATTTCACCTGTTCCTTTTTATTTTTTAGATGTGGCTACTAGAAAATTTAAAACTATCAATACATATGTGGCTCATATTATATTTATATTGGACTGTTGGGGTAGATAATTATTTCAATAATTTTACTGTGAAGGGAACCAAGAAATTAGAAGGAAAATAGAGAGGAATTTAACATTGCTGACCACTCTCATCTTCTTGAAACTATCCTCCCTAAGCTTCTGAGTTACTCAATTCTTCTGATTCTCCTTATATCTAACAATTGTTCTTCTGGACCTTCTTCCTAAGGTCCTCCCCCTGTTCCCAAAACATCAGGTGAAGAAGCTAGCCATGTGGCTGTGCAGGGGAAGAAAGTTCCAGGTAAAGGACACAGCAAATGTAAAGGTTCTGAGGCATGGGTCTGCTTAGGGTGGTTATGGAACTGGGAGGAAGACTGTCGTTGGAACACAGCTGGAGAGAGTGTGGTAGGAAATGAGCTCTGGCCAATAAGGTGTAGACGGGAGGGACTTGGTCATTTACTTTGAATGAGGTGCTAAGTTTTTGGAGGTTTTTGAGCAGAGGAATGTTCTTCTGGTTTACATGCCAAGAAGACTATAACGAGGTGTTGGGGGAGGAGAAATTTTCCCCTCTACCCCTCTTGAGTTCTTGTGGCTGGACTAGTAATAAAATTGACACAAGACAGATTAAAAGGAGAAAAAGAAACAAATTTTAATTCATGTGCATGGAGGCCCCATAGAAATGGGACCTAAGAAGTGGCCAAAGCAGGCAGTTTTTATAGTTTTTAGACAAAGAAATAATAAATTTGTGAGAAATTGACAGGACAAAGAAACTAAGGTTTTGGGTGCTCAATTAATGAAGAATCTAAATAGAGTTTGGTCTTGGGGCAGTAAATTAAAGAAGTGACAAGGCTTGTTTATCTAGGCTTCTCAGCCTGAATTCCCTACCTTTGGCGATTAAGCATGTCCTCTACCTCCAGATGCTGGGAGTGCACCTTTCACATGAAAGACTTATTTCCTGCTTTCAGGGAGACAGAAAGGAGGCTCAGAGTGTATCCCTCTTGCATTTCTCAAGTAACTGTAATTCAAAATAATCAATAGGCCATTGAGGCACATTTTGGGGCGGCCTACTCTGGGCCCCAAGAGGCAAGGGCGAAAACAGTGAGACCAGTTAGGAAGTTTTTGCAAAATCCAGGTGAGAGGCCAGGTGGTAACAGTCCCTGTACAGTAGTTGCATTCTGTATATACTTTGAAGGCACACACAGTTGACAGGATTTGGGGAAGTTCTGCATGGCGATGTAAGAGAGAGGTTAAAGCTACAGCTAAGAGTTCAGGAAGGATGGAGCTGCCACCTGCCGAGATGGGGAAGATTACAGAAGGACATTTGGGGGTGGCTGGAAGTAGAATATGTTTTGGATCTTGAAAGTGCAAAATACCTACCATACATTGGAGGTCCCAGGTATGCAGTAGGATATACAAGTCTGGCATTTTAGGAGCAAGGTCAGGCGATAATGGAATTTGCGAGTCATTAACACACAGCTGGTACTTAAAGCCACAGGAGATGAGATCACCCAGGGAGTAAATGTAGTTAGAGAAGTCCAAGCACAACCCTAGGCCACTCAAGTTTACAGGTTAGAGAGATGAGAAAGAATCAGCAAAGGGCATTGAAAAAGAATGGCCAGTGGGTGATGGAAAAACCAGGAGAAGGTGGTGTCCTGCTGAAACTGAGGAGGACCCTATGGGGCTCTCTGGTACAAACGCCTTCTGTTTCTCCCATTTCTTGTTTGTAGAAAATAGGCTTCGGGCTTCCCTGGTGGCGCAGTGGTTGAGCGTCCACCTGACGATGCAGGGGACACAGGTTCGTGCCCCGGTCCCGGAAGATCCCACATGCCGCGGAGCGGCAGGGCCCGTGAGACATGGCCGCTGAGCCTGCGCGTCCAGAGCCTGTGCTCCGCAACGGGAGAGCCCACAACAGTGAGAGCCCGGCGTACCGCAAAAAAAATAAAAAATAAAAAGAAAAAAGAAAATAGGCTTCATTCAGCCTCCATGACGTCCCCTGAATTCCAAAGGGCAGGTTCAAACAGTTGCTAATCAGGGAAGGGAAAGAAGGCAGAAACAAGGGAGGAAGAGTCAAGAAACAATAGTGCAGCCTTGTGGAAGGGTCCTGGTTCCTCCTCAAGGTATATATAACAATATCTGAGTTTTTATGCAGGAACTAAGGCCCCCAGACAGGTGGAGGATGGTAACTTCAGGCTGAGCACAAGATTCCTGGAGTACCGCCATGTCATCTCACCACCAACCAATCAGAAGAAAGCCGCATACCCTGCAGCCTTCACCCCAAATTTTGCCTATAAAACCTCTCCCCCCAAACCATCAGGGAGTTCAGGTCTTTTTGAGCACAAGCCAGCTGTTCTCCTTGCTTGGCCATGCAATAAACCTTTCTCTGCTCCAAACTCCAACATTTCAGTTTGTTTGGCTTCACTGTGCATTGGGCACATGAACTTGTGTTCAGTAACACTGCAAGTTAAGAGAAGAACGTGTTCCCAAGAGGAGAGAGTGAAGAACTAGGTCAAATGCTGCAGACAGGTCAAGTAAAACAGAGTGTGAACTCACCACTGAATTTAACAACGTGGAGGACTTTGGTGACCTTTATGTGGTTGGTTTTGGGGCAAGAGCCTGATTTAGAATGGGTTTAAGAGGGACAGGAAATTAGGGAACTGGAGAAGAGTCTAAATCACTCTTTCCAGGAGTTCTGCTATAAAGAAGAACAGAGAAGTGGGATGGTAGTTGGCGGGGGATGTGGGAGTCAAGAGAGGGTTTGTTAAAACTGGGAGAAATTACTGCATGTATCTAATGCTGATGAGAATCACCCAGTAGAGACTGGAAAATCCATGATGCAGGAGCAATATATCCTTCAAGATTCAGACTCATGTCTCCTATCTCTACTTGGATGTCCCTGATGCACTTAAAATGCAATTTATTAAAAACTGAAATCATCATCTCCCTTCTAAACCTTCTCCTTCTTCTCTGCTTTTTATCTCATTTGGTAGAAACTCTATTCGCTTAATTACTCAAGTTAGAAAACTGGCATATAGCAGGGACAGCACAATGAATAATATTCACGATTTTATCATGTGCTAAGTGAGGTAATGACACAGGGAGCTGTAAGCACCTAGGAAAGGGCTATGACCTACACCTGAAGGTCAAATAACAGAAAGGTAAACAGACTTTGCTTAGACCAACTTATCAAGTTTAGCAATTCCATGTCCTAAATATCTTTCAAGTTTGCCTCCTCATTCCATACCTATTACACTGCCCCATTCTGGCCTTCATTATCTCTGGCTTGTATTACTTCTGTAGTCTTACAAGGTTTCTCTGTCTCTGTCCTTGACCTAGACTGAGGAAGTTATACAAAATGAAAATCCCCCTTATATAACTCACCAGCTTTAAACATTTCAATGAGTCCCTCAGATAAAGCAAAGTCTTGGCCAGCCTCTCAAAGTCTCACCTCCCCTTCTCAGAGTTTGTGACCTCATACCAAGAAGTTTCTCTCTTCTGTGTTTTTGTTCCTTGTAGTTCCCTTTGTCTAGAATGGTACTTTTCTTCTAACCTGGCTAAGTTCTGCTCATCTATTAAGGGTGGATTTAGGAGTTACCCTCCTGGGAAGACTCTCCCCAAGTACTCCAAACCTTCCAAGGAAGGCAAGGGGACCTTACTTTAAGTTTCTACTATTCTCCCCTCACCCCCTCTTGCATAAGTGCAAGGACCATGTCTTATTTTCATCGTTCCTTCAGTGAACGTTTGTCTAAACAATTGCACACATAAAGCATCCAGTCTGGGTAATTCCCTGGTGGTCCAGTGGTGAGGATTCCACGCTGTCACTACCAAGGGCTCAGGTTCTATCCCTGGTCAGGGGAAACTAAAATCCCACAAGCTGTGCAGTGCAGCAAAAAAAAAAAAAAAAAATGCATCCAGTCCAAGGTTACCCAGCTGGCAAGCTATGGAGTATTGTGTCAGAAGTTAGTGCTTAGACCGCCATAGGGCTCTCATTAAAATGCAAAGTTTTCAAAATCCTCACTCAAGCAGTACCCTTTACAGTTCGCAAAACACTCTGATAAGGCTACTCTTTATATCCAGAAGCAGAGATTGAAAAAAGGAAATGTTTTCAAACCCTGCAGCTAAACAGGACCATCATTAAAGAAGAAATCAGCATATGGAGATAACAGCAGTGAGGAGGGTCCACCACTTGCAAGGATGACCTTCCAGGGCAGACAAACCCCGCCCAGGGACCCGCTTGCACCCCAGCACAAGCCAAGGCACAGCAAACCCACTACTGCGAAGACTACAAATCCCAGCATGCCTGGCATCCAGTGAGTGACAGCACGCAACGCATACCGGGACACGTAGTCCAGTTCTAGCTCAGGAAAAGGCCAGAACATCACGTGACGTCAGGAGCGCTCAGGAAAGGAGTCAGAACCGGTCCAGGCTCGAGTTAACCCTTCCAGAGAGCCGACCCTGGTTTCTTTGGTGACCCAGGTTTCAGGTCCCACCCCACAATCCAGCGGACCTATGGTGTGCGTTGAGTACCCTCTCGCGTGATCCTTCACGGTTAAAGGGGAAGTACCAGAGGGCAAGAACAGGCAGACTTTAGCTCTCCAGGTGCCCGCTTGCAAGATTAGTGGTGCGCAGAACGCTATCCTGGACAGGAGCTGAGACGTCGCTTCCCCTGCAGCGCCGGTGAGGACGTGGCAAGGGTCTCGACTAGCGGCTTCCCCTTCCTCCGCCCGTCGGGCAAGAGGCGCAAAGACTGCTGGGAACGCGCATGCGCCCACCGCGGCGGGGAGTACACCTACAACGTCTGCGGGTGCGGGGGGTGTCGGGTGTCCGCGGAGGCGCTTTGCGGCCGGTCGTGCGGGTCGGGTGCGGGCGCGCGGGCGGGCGCCCGGGCAGAGGCGCGCGCAGGTGATTGACTGGCCAGCTGGCTGAGGGAGCGCCTGGTCCTCATCGCTGGCAGGTGGCGGAGCCCATTTGGGCGGTGGTGGAGGCGGCTGCGGCAGCCTGGGCGGCCGGGCTCAGGAGGCACTCCTCGGGCCAAGGCCATGGCCCCGCGGCTGCAGCTGGAGAAGGCGGCCTGGCGCTGGGCGGAGACGGTGCGGCCCGAGGAGGTGTCGCAGGAGCACATCGAGACCGCCTACCGCATCTGGCTGGAGCCCTGCATCCGCGGCGTGTGCAGGTGAGGCCCGCGCACCGGGCCTCGCGCCCCCCTCGCGTCGGACCTTGGAAAACCAGGCCCGGGGCTGGGGGAAGGAAGACGGCGGCCCTTTCCGTGCACCTAGCGGGCGTGGAGAGAACAAGGTGGAGGTTTCCTCCTTTCCGCCTTCTGGGCGACCTGGGAGAAAGGCAGCCTTTCCGGGCTCTGCACGGAGGTGATGCTGCTGAAAGCCCTTCGGAAAAGGTTTTGGGTTTTTATTAGAAGATGGCGGTGGAGATGGTTGAAGGCAGGAGCTAAGACCTTAGGAAACGTTGGTGGTTGGTATATCCTGGCCACTGCTCGGTTTTTTGGTTTGTAAAATGGGAACTTGTGCGAAGTGAGCTTCATCACTGTATATCTCGTATTGGTGTTGACGCTGAAGGCGTGATCATATTTTTGGGTAGGGCGGCTTTAGGAAAACGTACGGTTAGTCTGCGTCATCGGTACCCTTCATCCCCAGTTGACCTTCCCCTCTCTCGGTAATCTAGTATTTTTTAGCCTTTTTTGGGGGGTGGGGGGTCGCTCTGACTGAACACCACTCTACCGAGTACAAAGTTTGAGCTGTGTAAGTGCTGTCCTTCAACTTCTACTTAGCCCGTGAACCTTGTCTTTCCTTTTAGATCGAATCCTTAGCTGTTTTTCCACCTTTTAACGCGGGAACTACAGTTTGTGTCCGGAATGTTGTTGAATTGACTTGGCCAAGCCGGGCATGCTCAGTAGCCTTTCATCAAGCGTTTAGTAAAGACTTTCTGGAGTTTTTACATTCCACGGTGGGATCCGGAAGGAATGGAAGTCAAGGTCTCAGATTTGGAGCTTTAGGTCTAGTACGGGAAGTGAACCAAGTTAGAGAGCTTCCATAAAGCAGACGAATAATTCCAAGCCCTGGGAGTCTGGCTCATGAGGAGAGCAACAGGCAGTACTGGAGTGACGTGGCCGTGTATAATAGATAAGCTTCAGTCAGTTTCTCCACATATTAGGTTCCAGAGCAACCAAAAAATAAAAACTCTTTCATTGTAATAGTTATGATTTTAGTGGAAGTAAAGGAGTAGAAATTAGCTGAGATCACTATAAGGGGAATGTCACGGATGTGAGTTTTAAGCTGCAATTGCAAGGTTTATATCCAAGCAGTTCTTTTCATAAATAGCTTTGAGATATAATGCACACATCATATGATTCACCCATTTAAAATGTAGAACCCAGTATTTTTTATTTGTATAGTCACAGGGTTGTTCAGCCCTCAGCACAATCCGACCCCCCTAAAAGGAGCTCTGTACCTGTTAGCTTGGCACTCAATCCTCCCTGTAAACCCCACTCCCCGCCCCCCCCCCCAGTTCGAAGTAACTACTGATATACTTTCTGCCTCTAAATTTGCCTATTCATATGGCCATTTCATGTAAATGGAATCATACAGTATGTGGACTTTTATGACTGGCTTCTTTGACACCATAATGTTTTCAAGGATCATCCATGTTGTAGTATTTGTCAGTATTTCATTTCATTAAAAATCGTTTTGTAAAAGTCATGTAAAACGCACAACGAAATTTACCATTTTTTAAAAAAAATATTTATTTTTGGCTGCGTTGGGTCTTCGTTGCTACTCACAGGCTTTCTCTAGTTGTGGCGAGCAGGGGCTGCTCATTGCGGTGGCTTCTCTTGTTGCGGAGCACGGGCTCAAGGCACGCGGGCTTCAGTAGTGTGGTGTGTGGGCTCAGTAGTTGTGGCTCGTGGGCTCTAGAGCGCAGGCTCGGTAGTTGTGGTGCGCGGGCTTAGTTGCTCTGTGGCATGTGGGATCTTCCTGGACCAGGGCTCGAACCCGTGTCCCCTGCATTGGCAGAAGGATTCTTAACCACTGTGCGACCAGGGAAGTCCCACTATTTTTAAAGTACACAATTACACGGCATTAAGTACCTTTACGATATTGTACAAACATCACCATTGTTTAGTTCCGGAACTTCTTCCATCACCCTAAAGGGAAACTCCATATCCATTAAACTCCAGTCATTTCCCATTTCCCCCTCCCCCACCCCGTGGCAACCACTAATCTTTTTGTCTGTAGATTTCTTTATTCTGGATATTTTATATACGTGGAATCATACAATACGTGGCCTTTTTTTGGTCTGGCGTTCACTTATGATAATATTTTCAAGGGTCATACACGTTATAGTATGTATCAGTATTTTATTTCTTTTTATGGTTGAATAATATTCCATTGTTGGATATACCACATTTTATCTATTCATCAGTTGATGGATTTAAATTTTCCCCCCAACTTTATTGAGGAATAATTGACAAATATAACTATATATTTAAAATGTACAGCATGGTAATTTCATGGACCTTGTGGAATGATTACCAAGATCAGGGCAATTAACACATCCATCATCTCACAGCATAGTTAAGTTGATGGATATTTTGGTTATTTCCGCTTTCTGGCTGTTGTGAATAGTGTTGCTGTGAACATTTGTGTACAAGTTTTTGTTTGAACACCTATTTTCAGTTCTTTGGGATATATACCTAGGAGTGGAATTGCTGGGTCATAGGATCACTATGTTTAACGTTTTGAGGAACTGACAAATTGTTTTCCAGAGTGGCTGCACTATTTTACATACTCACAGACAATATATGAAGATTCCATTTTCTTCTCATCCTTACACTGTTTTTGTCTTATAGCCATCCTAGTGGGTGTGAAGTGCTATCTCATTGTGGTTTTGCTTTGCATTTTCCTGATGACTAATAAGGTTGAGCATCTTTTCATGTGCTTATTGGCCATTTGTAGATCTTTGGAGAGAGGTCTTTTCACATCCTTTGCCCATTTTAAAATTGGATTGTGTTTATTACTGAGTTCTAAGAGTTCTTTATATATTCTGGATATAAGTCCCATGCATTTGCAAATATTTAATCATTCTGTGGGTTCTCTTTTCCCTTTTTTAAAAAAATGCTTTTCTTATTTATTTATTTTTTGACTGCGTTGGGTCTTCATTGCTGCAGGGGCTTTCTTTTTTTTCTTTTTCTTTCTTCTTTTTTTTTTTTTTTTTTTTTTGCGTTACGCGGGCCTCTCACTGCTGTGGCCTCTCCCGTTGCGGAGCACCGGCTCCGGACGCGCAGGCTTAGCGGCCATGGCTCACGGGCCCAACAGCTCCGCGGCATGTGGGATCCTCCCGGACCGGGGCACGAACCCATGTCCCCTGCATTGGCAGGCGGACTCCCAACCACTGCGCCACCAGGGAAGCCTGAGGGGCTTTCTTTAGTTGCTGAGAGCAGGGGCTGCTCTTCGTTGCAGTGTTTCTCATTGTGGTGGTTTCTCGTTGGAGAGCACGGGCACTAGGCACGCGGGCTTCAGTAGTTGTGACACGCAGACTCAGTAGTTGTGGCGCACAGGCATAGTTGCTCCGCGGCACGTGGAGTCTTCCTGCACCAGGGCTTGAACCTGTGTCCCCTGCATTGCCAGGCAGATTCTTAACCACTGCACCACCAGGCCGTGTCCCCTGCATTGGCGGGCAGATTCTTAACCACTACGCCACCAGGGAAGTCCGGTTTTGCCTTCTTTGAACCGGCACATAGCACAAAGAGCCTGGGAATGTTGAGTCAGTCACCAAAGTTTTGGAAAGGGGTTAAAGTTAGGCAGTGACCTGCTGTAGCGCCCCTCCCCCCCTCCCCCGTCAAAGGATGGGGAGCCTTCTGAATTCCTTATTTGTTGACATCTGGTTAGAGACCCGTTTGTGATTATGAAATAAAATGGTAGAGGGACAAGAATGTTCTTAATTAGAGGGGACTAGTTTGGAAGGGAGTTCCTGAACTCAGTTAATGGACCTAACCTAACCAACTGTCATTCTGATAGAGTGGTGACATTTGGAGTTACAGAAACAAGTTGAAGTTTTTGAGGAAAATTCAGACAGTAAATGGTTATTATTGGAAACATTTCAGTAATCATTGGTTAACCTATTCTCTCCCCCTCCCTCCCTCTCTTTCCTTCTCCCTTTCTCTCTCTCTCTCTCTCTCTCTCTCTCTCTGTGCACACACAAATCACTTTTTAGAAATCTGGTGCTGCATTAGGCAAAGCCTTAGTGTAGTCAGGGGTCTTCCCTGGAAGCAGGAGAGTTGGCTTGCTATCCTTCATTGATTTCTACTTGGGCTGTGTGAAATGATGTCCTAAGAGCCAAGAAACTAAAAGGTGTTGAGGGAGAAAAACAAAGCAATAACTCTTTAAATGACCACGCAGAGGGAGTAATATCTCCACCCTCCTCTCCCATTCAAATAATAAAATTTCTTTGTACTGCATAGCATCTATGAAATCATTGACTAAACTTCTGTCCATTGTGCTGGAAAACATACTCCTAAATGACAGATCCTTGGAGATCTGTCAAAACAGAGCTAAAACTACCACTCTTACCTATGGTCAGTGTAGAAGGAACTTTGCACCCCTAGATACTTAGCCTACTGTTTTTTTTTCCCCCACTTTGCAGTTTTTGATTTGTGAAAAATTGTTTCCTTTCTGTACAGTTTTGGATATCATTGCAGATGTCTCCTTTTCCTTCTTGCCCACACCATCTCATCAGCTCCCAAGTCCTATTTCATTGCATTGATAGGCTGGAATTCAGCTTTCTTCCATTGCTTGCATTGCCACTAAATTGGTTTAGACTAGGAAAATTGTTATGTCTCAGGCTTTGTTCAGCCTCGGTCCATCATTTACATTGCTGCGAAAGCGTTTGTTGGCCTAAAATCACAGCGAATAACGTCACAGCTGCTTAACGTGTCATACCAAACATTTGGGGAACCTGCCCTCTGCCTACTGCTGTAGCCACTTGGTGTTCTTATATCCATGGCCCTAGAAAAAAAAGTACCTGTTAGAATTCTTCATTTTGTTTCATTGCCACAGTGTCAAACATATTCTGTGGACACGTGCCCAGAAGTATTGAAACAAAATATTGGTGCCATTTAACATTTTGAGACATTTTCTCAAGTTTTTCCCAAAGCGTCGTGTTTAACAATGAATGGACAGCGACTCTCACTTTACCATGATTCATGATCAAAACTTTTTTTTTTGGCCGCACTGCGCGGCCTGTGGAACTTCCCTGACCAGGGATCAAACCTGTGCCCGCAACAGCAGAAGCAGAGTCTTAACCACTGGACCACCACGGAAGTCCATCACCAAAACTTTTTTTGCTGATTTCATAAGTGAAAACATCTTTCATGGCTGTTTTAAACTCACATTTCTCTGGAGCTGAATGTTTTCCCCTGTGTTTGTTAACTGGTCTTATAAGAAAGCTTAGAGGAAGAGGGGCAAAGCTGTTTTTAAGAATTCGGAGATCAGGGAGTTCCGTGGAAGTCTGATGGTTAGGACTTTTCACTGCCGTGGCCCTGGGCTCAATCCCTGGCTGGGGAACTGAGATTCTGCAAACGGCGTGGCGCGGCCAAAAAAAAAAAATTAGGAGATCTGTTAGAGACTGAAATGGATTGTTGGCTCTTGGAGGTAAGTTAATAACAGAAAAAGCTTTATTTCGTTAGTCCATATTTGTTAGGGTTCCTAGATACAGGTGACAGAAACTTTAACATAGTGTAAGGGAAGTGCCTCAGTTAACAAATCTAGGGAGGTGTTTGTTTTAATTCAGGAAAGATGTGGACAAATAAATGATGGCTAGGGCAGAGAAACACTTGAGCCCAGGAGAGAGTCATGAACCTCTTACAGCTGTTTCTCATGCAAATCAGCATGTTGTTTCCTTCTTAATGTTAGGACAGCTAAGCTGTCAGAAGGGTCTGCTACTGAAGAGGGATTGTTATTTTGGGGTTGTTTGTTTTGTCTTTCTCTCAGTTCCCATTTTAAATATCTTGTGAGGCTGGTTTTGGGTGCTAGATGGGAGCTGCATCTCAGCAGCCCTTGCTAGAACCACAAGAATGGAGGAACAGTTTGTTCTCAAAGAAAAATAAAACAGGCAGGGGGAGCTGAAGAAACTAGGCATGTACAGTGATAGTCAACTGCCACACAAAACAAAAACCTAGTCGTAAGCCGACTGATGCATAAGTAAATGAGATACGAGTAGTGGGAGAGAGCCAGGGGAGAACCAGGATGGTGCTCTTCATGCTTTGTTTTTGTCTGTGATTCAGTTCTCCCTCTCTGATTCCCCTGTAGGCAGAAGGAAGGGTTTCTGGGAAGAAGACCAGTGGGGAGTCAGTAGAGGGTACCCACTAAGGTTGTAGGAACTTACTATTTCAGAGAAGGTGAATGGCATCACTCTACCTAGATTAAATCGGGGCTACTTGTGACCTTGAAAAAGTTACTTGCTTTTTAAGTTAGCATTAGCAAATTCAGATGCTTTCTAGGGCCAAGTAAGTTGTATAAATTTGAGTCAACAGGCTAGGGTATTTACACATCAAACATGTAAACATGTGTCCCTGTCTCACCTGTCTCAGCCTCCTTGATCTGTCTCTTACACTGATGGAAACAGGTATGCAGAAGTATTTTTCTACTCTAAGAAAATTGGTACAGGGCTTCCCTGGTGGCGCAGTGGTTGAGAGTCCGCCTGCCGATGCAGGGGACGCGGGTTCGTGCCCCGGTCCGGGAAGATCCCACATGCCGCGGAGCGGCTGGGCCCGTGAGCCATGGCCTCTGAGCCTGTGCGTCCGGAGCCTGTGCTCCGCAACGGGAGAGGCCACAACAGTGAGAGGCCCGCGTAGCGCAAAAAAAAAAAAAAAAAAAAAAGAAAATTGGTACAAACAGGATGATAGCTGATACTTGACACCTGTAGCCTACTCCTAATGGGGATAAAAAGGAGCTTGGGGCTTTGGAGACTGATTGGGAGAGGTTTTCTTCTACAGGGGGATTTCATCTAGCCTTCTGTACATGGCATTCTGCTGCACTGCTTAGGTTGGCTTGGAAGTAATGGCTTATAATATAAATTTTTATTTATTTACTTATTTATTTATCTATCTTTGGCTGCATTGGGTCTTCGTTGCTGCACACGGGCTTCCTCTAGTTGCTGTGAGTGGGCGTTATGCTTCATTGCGGTGCGCAGGCTTCTCATTGCAGTGGCTTCTCGTTGCAGAGCACAGGCTTTAGGCACGCGAGCTTCAGTAGTTGTGGCTCGCGGGCTCTAGAGCACAGGCTCAGTAGCTACAGCGCACGGGCTTAGTTGCTCCGCAGCATGTGGGTTTTTCCCGGACCAGGGCTCGAACCCATGTCCCCTGCATTGGCAGGCAGATTCTTAACCACTGCGCCACCGGGGAGTCCCAATAGAAATGTTTTTATGATTTATGCTTCTTAAGTAGATTCTCCACTGCTCCAAACAAGAAAATAAATAAACAAACAAAAAAATCCTGCACAACATTGAGCCCATGTACCAAAAAAAGGCTTGGCCTCAATTTGGAAAGCTTTAGTTGGTTAGCCTAAGCTACTTTGAATGCAGTGGCTCACCACTGACTTTGGTTCTCACCTGGAGTGTGTCCTTAGGCACCCGGAAGCTATAGATTTTCTGGGGAGGAGGGTGGCGGCTGGTGCTTTAACACAGGTTCATCTCATCTACACGGTGATGGCATTTTAGCTGATGGAACCTTATTCAGTAACACCTCACCATCAGTTAATTTAAGAAAAGCAAAAACAAAAAAACAATGCCAGCGTTCTAGGGCTAAATAATACAAGTTGCTCCCAGCTTCTCACATCTGTTTTTGGAAGTCTTTTTAAAGTTAAAGAAACCTATTGTGTGACATTTTTACTTCATAGCTGTGTATTTTATTTGCTCATTGAGGCCAACTTTGGACCAAGTGTACAAGATTTATTGTGTGTGTGGGAGGGGAGGAGCGTGGACAAGGAGAGCCTCCTTTTGTTCATTTTCTCTATTTTGCTGTTAGGAACAGGAGACTAAAATCAGAATGGTTCTAATGGAACCGTAGTTGAGAGAATGATCTGTGCTTTTGACCCACAGGAGAGTGCCTGTCTTCCCAGCCAAAACCTGTGAAGGACTTACCCCTCCCTTGTTTACGAGGAGAAAACAGACTTGGTATACCTTTGAAAAGCATATTGGAAAGAGCAAGTACATACTTACTTAGTTTTAGAGATAACATTTTCACTCTAGTTATTGATGCTAACTTTTCCTGTTCTAAAGACCTTGCAGGGCTTCCCTGGTGGCGCAGTGGTTGAGAGTCCGCCTGCCAATGCAGGGGACACGGGTTTGCGCCCTGGTCCGGGAGGATCCCACATACTGTGGAGCGGCTGGGCCCGTGAGCCATGGCCGCTGAGCCTGCGCGTCGGAGCCTGTGCTCCACAACGGGAGAGGCCACAGCAGTGAGAGGCCTGCGTACCGCAAAAAAAAAAAAAAAAATAATAATAATAAAAAAAAAAAAGAATCTTCCTTCCTTATTTATTTATTTTTTAAAAGAATCTGCCTGGTAAGTCCTTGCCCCTATTCCAAGGAAAGATTTTAGGTTGCTTTCCCCTGTCTCTGAATCAGGTTTTTTTGTTTGTTTCTTTATATCTTCTCTTGGTAGAAGAGAAAAATTACTTCTGTGTAAAAGGAGAGATTGCTTTTACTCATTGTAATTCCCTTGTAGTAGTCCTTTACCATTAGAGGTGAGTTATAGGCACAAAAAATAACTCCTTTTAGATCCTCCCCCCTTCCACCACAGTGGATCAGTTGTACTTTTATTTCCTTAGTAAGTTACTTTCCAACCTGGCTTTGACATAATCCTGAAGAAACTGCTCTTAAGTTGGCCAAACTTGTTTTCATTTTTATTTTTTAAAGCCAAGAAGACAGTGTGTTTAAGTGGAATATTAAGAACAATTATTTACTGATTTCCCGATTATGTAGTACTTCCCAGAGTTCTAAATCTGAAAGATACAAAATGTGATGGGGGAACATAGGAAGCCCTTTATTCTTAGTTTTGCAACCAGCAGGTAGATGTAAACCTCCTCAGAGATGGTTGTTCCCAGGTTATAGTGCGTCTTGTTATCTAAACAAACAAACAAACAGGTCTGTCATACCCCAAACACACTTTTTTTGGCCACACCACCTGGCATGCGGGATGGGATCTTAGTTCCCTGACCAGGGATCAAACCCGGGCCCCCTGCATTGGGAGCATGGGGTCGTAGCCACTGGACCACCAGGGAAGTCCTCTTCACACCCTTTTTTTTATTTTTAAATTTTTTTTTTTTTTTTTACGGTGTGCGGGCCTCTCACTGTTGTGGCCTATCCCGTTGCGGAGCACAGGCTCTGGACGCGCAGGCTCAGTGGCCATGGCTCACGGGCCCAGCCGCTCCGCGGCATGTGGGATCTTCCCAGACCGGGGCACGAACTGTGTTCCCTGCATCGGCAGGCAGACTCTCAACCACTGTGCCACCAGGGAAGCCCTAAAGATTTAATTTTACTTATTTTTGGCTGCATTGGGTCTTCTTTGCCGTGCGTGGGCTTTCTCTAGTTGCGGTAAGCAGGGGCTACTCTTCGTTGCGGTGCATGGGCTTCTCATCTTGGTGGCTTCTCTTGTTGCGGAGCACGGGCTCTAGGCACGTGGGCTTCAGTAGTTGTGGCTTGTGGGCTCAATAGTTGTGGCTCGCGGGCTGTAGAGTGCAAGCTCAGCAGTCGTGGCGCACGGGCTTAGTTGCTCCGCGGCATGTGGGATCTTCCCTGACCAGGGCTCGAACCCGTGTCCCCTGCCTTGGCAGGTGGATTCTTAACCATTGCACCACCAGGGAAGTCCCCCCCACACCCATTTTTAAACACTGCTTTGTTCCTTGCTTTTTTCAACTAATGATATTGTTACATATCACAACATAATAAAGTTTCTCCTTATCTTTTTTTCCTAATTACAGTAATTTCCATTGCTTGGCTGTATTATTTAGCAGATTCCTATTGATGGGCATTTATAGTGTTTCCAATCTTTTACTGCTGTCAATAAAGCTTTAGTGGGTAACCTGAAATATTCAGAACATACTGACTTAATAAAGTCCTTCACAGCAAAAGAAAATCTCGTATGTTACAGTCAGTTGTGTATCTTAAGTCTCCTTTAATCTGGATAATTACTCAGTCTTTCTTTGTATTTCATCATATGGAGGTTTTTTTTTTTAAACATCCTTATTGGAGTATAATTGCTTTACAACGGTGTGTTAGTTTCTGCTTTATAACAAAGTGAATCAGCTATATGTATACATATATCCCCATCTCTATATGGAGGTTTTTTAAAAGTATAGGACACTTACTTTGCAGAAAGCTTCTCAACTTGGATTTGTCTGGTGTTGGCTTATAATTGGGTTTAGGTTATTCACTTTGGTAGGAAAACCACAGAAGTGATGTTGTGCTCTTAGTGCATCACACCAGGAGGGGCATACAGTTAATTAGACCCATTACTGGCTACTTAAACTTTGATCCTTTGGTTAGGTGGTATCTGCCAGGTTTCTCCACTGAAAGCTATATTTCCTTTTGTAATTAATAAACAACTTGTGCTGGGATACTTTGAGACTATGTAAATACTCCATTACTCCTCAAACCTTCCTACACTGGCATCCGTTGACAGTCCTGCATGATTTCGTTATTAATCTGATGGATGCCAGCCAAATGGTGAATTTCTAATTCTGTCCTTTCTTCCACATTGATAGTTGGCTTTCTTCTTTAAGGAGGAGATTTCTCATCCATCCATCCATCCACCCACCTTACTAATGGATTCCTACATTATTGAGCGGATTGTAATCCGATCATTATTTTGTTGCTCAGATTGTTCCAGATTTGGGTACTGGGAGGCCCATCCAACCTCTTCCTTTTAACATGTCCCCCTCATTCTTTGAGTACATCCTTATTTTGGGGGCACAGCAGTATGTCCATGTTTATCTTGCCCAGGCTTCAAATTGGCCATCTCTCCCAGGAGCTCTGGGTTCTTCGCGTGGGGAATATTTAGAAATCAAGATCTGCTTGCTCGGTGTGTTCGTGTTACTGCTCTTAGGCCCTCGGCTGACAAAAAAGCTGTCTCGTTTAGGCTGCCCATTAAATCTAAATTTCAGATAGACAAATACTTTAAAAAATATAAATATGTCATTGATCTGAAATTCAAATAACTTCTGTCCTGTATTTTATCTGGCAACACTAATCTACCTGTCTGTATATATTAAGACCCTGTGGATTTTGACTTACCACCTGTTATTCCTAATCAATACTGCAGGGTTGGTTTTATTCTTCTTCCCTTATTTGTAACTTTCCTCTCCAAAACTTGATTCCCTTCATCCCCAGTATACATGTACTTATTTGTTAAATTGCAGAATGTACAGAAAGTTTCAGAATTGTTAACCCATGTATCTTTGAAAAGGAAGCTATTAAATAAGTTTGTTGTTTGTTCCTTATGTCTTTATCCTGACACTAATAAACTTGCTAATGACCAAGTTCAAGTTACTTGGGTCAGTGCCCCACCCTCTTCCTTTCAGTGTATGTAACTCAATTGAAATATGTTATTGTTTGTGTTGAATTTAGGGTTCCCTCCATCCTTACTGATTTGTGTGTAACATTCACATGGCCCCCAAATTCAAAAGTGTATGGAACGGTATATTCAGGAAAATGTCCAACGCTTCTTTTTTTAAAAAAATCTTAATCCTACTCATGTTCTACAGGTAACCAGTTTCACTAGTCTCTGATTTATCCTTTTGGTGTTTTTCTTTTTTTTAATACTGTTATTTTTTCATTGAAGTATTGTTGATTTACAATGTTGTATTAATTACTGTACAGCAAAGTGATTCAGTTATACACACGCATATATACATTCGTGTTTTCCTTTTTGCTCACATGAGCAGATACATGTGTATTTTATTTCCCCATCTTTCTTAACATAAAAAATGGCATGCTATAAATAACTCCCTTGTACTTTGCTTTTTGCTCATTAATATATCTTAGAAATTACATCAGTTCACAGAGATCGTCATGTGTTTTTCCTGTCACAGTTGTGTGGTACTCCATTGTGTGGATGTACCATATTCCCGATGTTTGGTCATTTGGGTTGTTTCCAGTATTTTGCAGTCACAAACAGTGCTGTAATGAATAACCTAGTGTATGTGTTTTTGCACTGTTGGAGGTCCATCTTCAGGATGAATTCTTAGAAGTGAAATGGATAGGTCAAAAAGTAGGTGTGTATGTAGATTTGTTAGCAATTGCAAAATTCCCTTCTGTCAGAGTCCTACCAGTTGGCATTCTCATCAGCAGTAGATGAGTTCTGTTTCCCCACAGCCTCACAAACTGGGTGTGATATTATGCTTTCTCAGTTTTGCTAATCTAATAGATGAGAAATAGAATTTTAAAAATGGTATCATTATAGTTTTAATTTGCATATTTCTTTACCATGGAACTATGGTATTTTTTAATCATACAATATTTTTTCATAGACGAAACTGCAAAGGAAATCCGAATTGCTTGGTTGGGATTGGTGAGCACATTTGGTTAGGAGAAATAGATGAAAATAGTTTTCATAACATTGATGACCCCAACTGTGAGAGGAGAAAAAAGGTAAGCCATCATTTTTTAAGCGATTTCTATATGGCATTCTTGTGTGTTTTATTTTGTGCCTGTGATCAGAAACCATTACTGATTTCAGGTAACCTAAGCAGCTTTAAGATCAGTAGTGGAACTTAAGACTCTAAACCACTTGAATTGGAACAGTTCTTAATGGTATGCTTTAAAACAGGTAGCTATGTAATCCAGTAAGCCTTTAAATAATAGTTTTAGTTCAGTGCTGATTCTACGTGTGCTTTAATGTAGCATGTTTTATGTTGAGCTCTTTTTAAGTCTCTTTAAAGGAGGTGGTAAATCCAGGGCACAAGCTCTCAATGATATTACTTTGCTTTCTTGGGCTTGTATTGTTACATATTATACATACAACAGAAGTTTTACCTTTTCTTTTTTTAACGGTAATACACATTAATACTTTCTAACGATAAAGCCTGGCCTTTACAAAATAGTCACCTGTATAGGTATTTTCTCTCTTAAAAAGAACGATTCTTTGTAAGTTCAGGAATTCTCAGCCTTATCTTTGGAAAAAATTGCAACTAACTCCTTCCATCCCCCCATCTCCCAGATCTATAGGATAAAAAGGAACTTTTCTGGAAGTTTCACTTTGTCATTCTGCTGAATGCTGGGCTCTTAGGAATATAGCAAATGAAAAACCTGTGTACATATGTTTAAAATTGATGTTTCCTAGAGCCAACTGTTCTCTTAAGCTTAGATTTAAGTGGCTGGAGAAGGCTAGAGATGCTGTCCTAAGTCTTTCCCCACTCCCATAGTCAACCCAAATGGGGCTTTCATGATAATTATGCCCTAACCTTTCCTGAGAGAGGCTCACAGGGTTTAGTGGTTGAGGCAGTTTAACACATTTTTAATCAAATTAAAAAAAATACTTCTCAGGCTTCCCTGGTGGCGCAGTGGTTGGGAGTCCGCCTGCCAATGCGGGGAACGCAGGTTCATGCCCAGGCCCGGGAGGATCCAGTGTGCCACGGAGCGGCTGGGCCCGTGGGCCATGGCCGCTGAGCCTGCGCGTCCAGAGCCTGTGCTCCGCGATGGGAGAGGCCACAGCAGTGAGAGGCCCGCGTAATGCAAAAAAAAAAAAAAAAAAAAAAACTTCTCATAATTTTTTTATTTAAGGGGAAACTGGTTTTATAATTGTAAATTTTGTGTCTTTGTAGAACTCATTTGTGGGGCTCACTAACCTTGGAGCTACTTGTTATGTCAACACATTTCTTCAAGTGTGGTTTCTTAACCTGGAGCTTCGGCAGGCGCTCTACTTATGTCCAAGCACCTGTAGTGACTACATGATGGGAGATGGTATCCAAGAAGAGAAAGGTGAGTGGGGATGGGTATGGGGAGGGCTTACTGCTGAGCTTTTTGCTAGCTAGACCACTTTGAACCAACCATATAGAGGAAACTTCAACTACAGTTTCCCTCTGTAATACACTGTGATTGCAGTCCATTAAATTCTAATGATTGAGAGAAATCAGTAAAGCAGACAGTGTTACTCTTTTGCCTAGTTTGAGAGACTTAATAAATACTTCAGTGTACCCACAGCCTTTTGTCTTGATTCCCAAAAAGGCTGATTTACAAAATACCCTCTAAAATTAAGATTAAATTAACCAACCTTGGCAAAGCAAGCTACTAATATGCGACTACACTCATTGCAAATTTAGAAATCAGTTTCAAACTGTTCTAGTGGAATTATTTAGTTTTTTTATGCATAATATGTGGATTATTATTCCTAATTGATATTTCTATTTAGAGATTATTCTCTTTGAGATGGAACTTCCATGGAATGACCAGGTTTTTCTTCTCAAAGCTGGGGGATAGAGGGAAGTGAGTATAAGATTACACAGGTCTAGGAGCTCCAGGTTGGGAACCTTTGACTCTTGTTCTCATTTGTAAATCCTGTGCTGTCTTTTATGTGATCTGACTTGGGCACACAGCTCATCAAGTCTTTGGCTCTGAGAGAGAAAAGATAGGGTTCCTCAGTCCCACATCTTCCTTCTTGCTGCTCTTTAGACAATTGTAATACTTTTGGTCCTTGTTAACAGTTCAAAACAGTGCTTAAAAATTCTTAAGTTTGTTTCCCCAAAGCTTTATTCCTATAGTTCTGAATATTTAAATCTAGATTAATAGTATAGAAGGTATTGATATTTAAAGAATTAGTGTATGTAAAGGATGAGTAATGGAAAATGGATCATTTTTAAGTTTTAGCATTGTTTTTGCTGAAGTATAAATTTACCAATGAGAAGATAGCTAAATAACAAGTGGAAACTAAATGTCTATTTTGTAAAATGATGTACCATGGCCACCTTTGGGTATTGTGGTTTTAATATGTATCTTCAAGAGATGTGTTTTTTTTTGTTTTGTTTTATTAATTTCTAAACACTTAGATTTTACTATTTCACCAAAGCCCTTAACCTTGTTCTCGGATAAGAGTGTGCATTTCTGGTGCTATTAGCAGACACAGTGCAGTGTAATGAGAAGGGTGTGTGTTGGAAATGATGAGACTTGAGTTCTAGTCCCAGCTCCACTAGTTCTTTATTTTACAGGTAGGAAAACCAGCAGAGGATAAGTTATTTAAGATCTCATGTAGTATCTAATCTGTAAAATAAGAAAGTTGGAGTAGATACAAACCTACTTGAAGGGCTTTTAACATCCTGTAAAGCCCCTGCACCCCAGGAAGTAAGATTTTTATCTTTATTTTACAAATGAACTATTGACTTCCTTTTCACAATTGGTGAGTCACAATTGGTAGTTAAGAGGTAAACCATTCAGACCAGTCAGGAGACAAACTACACAGTGATTTGAACTGACAAAAAATTATTAATAGGAAATTAGAGTAATAGGGGAATTGGTTAGTAAGAATTGAAGAGGACTTGAAAAAACACAGATATAGCAGATAGGGGAGCAGCCACTACCCCAAGGGCTGAAAAAGAATACAAAAGGAGGAGTCCCACACCCCCACTGACCAGGCCTGAGATCCAGACCTCACTGGAGAAAGCACTGCCTGCCTGAGCTCACTGGATGGCCAAGAAGGTGCTGAGATGCCTCAGTGGGTTTCCTAGCTGGAAACTGTCCTCAGGGAGGTACTGGGCCTTGGAATCTCTTGCAGAGAGTGTCCAGGAGGTCATTCACAGGGTGGTCATTCAGGAGGAAATGCCTCACAAGAGGCATCCCACTGAAGCTACCAGAGGAGGTGCCAGGAGAAGCTGCTGGCCACTGCTGGCTGAGGGAGCCCACAGAGCCTGGTGAGACACGGAGTGGAACCCTGGAGCGCCCTCTACTGACAAGACTCAACGTTACACTAGCAGGCAAAGGAGGAATCTTTGCAGAGCTCATCTCTGTTAGCACAGAGCAAGCAAAGAAGGGTGGATTTGGAGCTGAGAGGCAATTAATCGATAACTGGCACAGAAGAGAATACACAAATCTTTTAGGGCTCTTGAGATTCATGCTTCCTATTTTCATACCTTCTCCGAACTCACTAGAACTTGAAACTAAATTTTAAGATTTTTAACAGTAAATTGTTATATTGTTCATTCAAGTTTGAATCAGTGTGCTTGAGATTGCTGTCATTTGCTCTGTTTGTGGCAAATTCACATTAATGAGATTATATTAAAGTATTTGGCCATTTAATGCAAATAGTAAATATAGTGTATGGTTTTTATTACTGGAATGGATGTTTCGGTGTGATTTGACACTCTAGAAGCCATAGTCATGATTGCTATTGTTGTTGTAACATATGTATAGCCTCTTGCCTTTAGGGGATGCATATAGACAGTCATGGCTGCCTCATGACTTCCAAAAGATGTGATTACTGATTTCTTTTAAAGTTTTAAAACTATAATAAAACATTATTATAGTTTGGATATAAGGGTGTTTAATTATAATTATGTTCTCTTGTGAAGAGGAGTACATATTTTTAAAAAGTAGCAGTTTTTAAAAGAACAAACATTTCTTTAATAGATTATGAGCCTCAAACAATTTGTGAGCATCTCCAGTACTTATTTGCCTTGTTGCAAAACAGTAATAGGCGATACATTGATCCATCGGGATTTGTTAAAGCTTTGGGCTTGGACACAGGGCAGCAGCAGGTAAGAACCTTTTATTTTTTTAAATATAAAAAGCATTCCTTACAATCTTTATAGAAAGAAATGAAGAAATTTTTAAAAATTAATTTCTATTTTATTTACTGTTCAGTATATTATACATTTTCCTTGATCTCATTTCTGAAAATCCATATGTGGGCACAAACTGATCCAGCATAGCTCTAGTCGTTGTTCCAAAATGCTAAGTTCAAAGTACAGATAGTTTCTGGATTATTTTCCTTATTACTATTTGTAACAGAAATTGAAAAGCAAGGTATGATTTTCTTTTTTCTTTTTATTAACCCAAACCTGTATTGTAGGATGCCCAAGAATTTTCAAAGCTCTTTATGTCTCTTTTGGAAGATACTTTGTCTAAACAAAAGAATCCCGATGTGAGGAACATTGTGCAACAGCAGTTCTGTGGGGAATATGCTTATGTAACTGTGTAAGTGTGTTTCCACTTTTTCATCATGCATTTTATTCTAAGACGGTTGCTTCTGTGTCTTCTAGTTCAGTTCCAGGTTATGGATTTAGTGGCCTATCATGGGACCTGAAGTATTTATAGTAATACGTTTCCATGGGAACATGTAAACAACTGACTAGATAATTGCAGTTGAACGCATCCAGGTGTTGGGAACTGTGGTTGAGCTCTTGCTGTTTATTTCATGGCTGTGGTCTGGGCTGAAAGCATGAGATTGGAGCCTGCTGGAGTACTAAAAGTAAAACAACTCTTAAACTTTTTCCTAAGCATAAAGTGCATGGCCTCATCAATCATTTTGTTTTTATTTTTTTGAATATACATAGTGTAGATAACTTCAATGACAGAATTAAGGTAATAAATGCTTCTTTGTGTATTTCCAGGATGTAGTACAGTAGAACGTTATTGCTTTTCCCACTCTGATCTTAATTTTATCACTCTGCTTTATTATAGGTGCAATCAGTGTGGCAGAGAATCTAAGCTTTTATCAAAGTTTTATGAACTGGAGTTAAATATCCAAGGCCACAAACAGTTAACAGATTGTATCTCAGAATTTTTGAAGGTATCCAGATTTTGGCATATATGTTGTTTCTGCTCATTAACACTATTCTGAATGTCTTTGATTTTATGAATAAATTCATCATTTCAACTTTTTCTACATACGAGTGTCTCTGTTTATGTAATGATGTTGAAGAGACTTTGTAAATTATAAAATATTAAAGTAGGCTGCATTTAAAATAATTTTTGGGGCTTCCCTGGTGGTGCAGTGGTTGAGAGTCCGCCTGCCGATGCAGGGCACATGGGTTCATGCCCTGGTCCGGGAAGATCCCACATGCCACGGAGCAGCTGGGCCCGTGAGCCATGGCCGCTGGGCCTGCGCGTCCGGAGCCTGTGGTCCGCAACGGGAGAGGTCACAACAGTGAGAGGCCTGTGTACCGCAAAAAAATAATAATAATTTTTGACTGTTTCAGTTTATTTTATATGTAGAGTTATGTATGTGCAAAAACTCGTGTGATTGGGGTGTAACAGAGTAAGAAAATATAAGTGATGTTACCATAAGGTTAATTTACTTTTTCATTTAATGAGAACTAGACAGTGTTGAATGCAAATAGTTTTTTACATCAAATACGGCCATTCTTCAGCCTCTCCACTCCATATCTCTGTGTGTGTGTGTGTGTGTGTGTGTGTGTGTGTTTATTTTGGCCACACCAGGCGGCATGCGGGATCTTAGTTCCCCAACCAGGGATTGAACCCGTGCACCATGCATTGGGAGCACGGATCCTTAACCACTGGACAGCCAGGGAAGTCCCTCTTTGTATATTTAGATTTATGCAGAGACAGGGAAATGGTTCCCCTTTGTTCGGAGTGGAAAAGTTGCTAAGAGGCAGCCTTTGTTATCATGTAGGAACAGACACATAGCATGGTATTGATAGGTGAGCTTGTTATATAGCTTCCTTTCTTAAAATAATTTTGTACTTTTCCTCCTCCTTTAGCACAACCATTAGAATGCTTGAAGTTCTCATTTATTGGGTTCATTCAGCTAAATATTGAGTGCTTACATGTTCAGGCAGTGTTTCAGCTGTTGGGAATAACCATATGGAACAAAACAGACATTTTTGCCTTTAAGAAGCTTATAGTGATAATGGTATGGGGACCAGTGACGGACAATAAAATAAATGGAAGTAAAACATCTAGTGTGTCAACTGTAATAAGGGCTATGGAGAAAACTAAAGCAGGGAAGGGGCATGGAGAATGTGGAGTGTGATTGAAAGTGGAGTAGTGAGTCATCCAAGAATTGGGGAGAAGAGTGTCTGGGGCAGATGAAATAGCAAGTGTAGAGCATGAGACAAGAATGTGCCTGGGGTTTGAGGAATAGCAGGGAGGTCAGTGTGGTTGAAACATAGGGAGGATGATAGAAGATGACATTGTGGAGGTAACTAAGGACCATATCAGACAGGGCCTGGTAGACCTTTGTTGGAAATCTGACTCTGAGTGAGATGAGATACCATGTAGGGCTGTATGCATAGGAGTGATGTAATCTGTTTCAACAGGATAACTCTGGTTGCTGTCTTGAGAATAGGCTGATGGTGGGGCAAGGGGGCAGACAGAAGGAGTTGATGGTGGCTTGGACCAAGGGTTAGCTGGAGAGGTGATAAGCAGTGTTTGGAAGAATCAAGTTGGCATAACTAAGATGTGAAGGAGTGTGGGAAGAGCAGGTTTGGCAGAGGAGTTAGGAATTTGCAGTGGGGCATGTTAGATTTGATAGGTATAGTTCAGGGAAGAAGTCAGGGCTTGATCAAATCACCAAGGGCATGAGAGAGACGAAGACCAAGGACGGAACCCTGGGACATTCATACATTAAGAGATCAGAGAGATAGGGGAGCAGCTAGTCAGAGATGCTGAGGGGGATGTGAGTTGAGTAAATAGGCGAGTGTGGCTTCTCGGATCAGATGAATAAAGTGGTGGTACTAGTATTGTATTACTGTATTTATTGTCTTGTAGTGTAATCTGTACCAAAAAGCTCTTATAGAAACATAAACGAAGTTGAGGTCTATCCCGATGGAGCTTTTTCTGTAAACCTACAGCATTGGAAACGCCTCATAGAGTAACTATGTGGTTTCCTTTACTCATAGAACTACCTGTTATATCTGTGGGAAAGAACTAACTATAAGACAGAGCTGCCAGGGCTTCCCTGGTGGCGCAGTGGTTGAGAGTCTGCCTGCTGATGCAGGGGATGCGGGTTCGTGCCCTGGACCGGGAGGATCCCATGTGCTGCGGAGCGGCTGGGCCCGTGAACCATGGCCGCTGAGCCTGTGCGCCTGGAGCCTGTGCTCCGCAACGGGAGAGGCCGCAACAGTGAGAGGCCCGCGTACTGCAAAAAAAAAAAAAAAAAAAGACAGAGCTGCCAAGTAAACTGTGAAAAACCTAACAAACTTTTTTTAATCTTAGATATTGGCATATCCCAACGATCTGTACTGTTGTAGGGTATGATAGCTTAGGAATGAATATGATTTGAACTTAACACAATTTTAGAGGGTGTCAAATTCAGAACCAGGCATATCCATCTCCTGACCCTAAACATGGTCCTTCAGTAAATTGCTTGAGGAAACTGGATCCCAAAGGTTATAGGTGGGGAATTTTGAAGTGTGTCCGTATTCCATTGGAGATCAAAGAAGCCCAACTAAAAGAGTTGTGGACTGACTGACATGACAGCTGTGGATTGAGCAAAACTTCTTTTTGAAAGGGCTATCTTATCTTGAAGATTATGACTTTGGAGATTATCACTAAAATAATCACTAAGGTGATTGGCAGTGGAAAGAATCAGAACATGTGAAATTTCTTAAAAATTTATTGACTTAAATAATTTTGCCTATGTTACACATAATAAAAAAACCCTTTACACTGTGCAGAAAGTCAGCATAAATAAAAAAAAGGAAAAATTTAAAAAGAAACCACCATTAGCTCTAACATTGCGTTTTTCTGCACTCTTAGTTTTGTGTCATGAATGTGGTTCAGTAACTTTAACTGTGTGTGTGTTTGAAATTTGTATATATAATTTCATATTCATTGCCCATATGTAGTTTCCGCCCATTTTCACTGTTTTAAAATTAATCTTGCTGCATCAAAGTACCTATGATTTCTTTTAATTAATTAATTTATTTATTTTTGGCTGCGTTGGGTCTTCGTTGCTGCGCGTGGGCTTTCTCTAGTTGCGGTGAGCGGGGGCTACTCCTCGTTGCAGTGTGCGGGCATGGGCTTCTTATCGCAGTGGCTTCTCTTGTTGCAGAGCACGGGCTCTAGGTGCACAGGCTTCAGTAGTTGTGGCTCGCGGGCTTAGTTGCTCCACGGCATGTGAGATCTTCCCAGACCAGGGTTCGAACCCGAGTCCACTGCATTGGCAGGCAGATTCTTAACCACTGTACCACAAGGGAAGCCCCTTATGATTTCTTTTCTAAACCTACTTCCTTACAATTCCCAGAATTGGGATTATCAGGAGAAAAGATCTAAAGCCAAGTATTTTTAAAATCATACGTTTTGGAAAGAGAAACATTAGTTTTAAATCATTGTATACAAATTAATAATGTCACTGCTAAGCTAATACAATCTTATGTGTCCTTCATTATTTATAATAACTTGATCTTAAAGAGCTTGAATAGAAATAGAAGCTGTTAACTAAAATGAAATTATAATTTGCATCATAGGGTTGATCACTTAAAAAAATCTTTTCTTTTTTTTTTTTTTTTAATGTGTCTTATTCCTGATCAGGAAGAAAAATTAGAAGGAGACAATCGATACTTTTGTGAAAACTGTCAAAGCAAACAGAATGCAACAAGGAAGATCCGACTCCTTAGTCTTCCTTGTACTCTGAATTTACAGCTAATGCGTTTTGTCTTTGACAGGTAAATATGTGCATGTCGTAGTGTTTGTTGCTCACTGTGGACTAGTATGTACAGATTTTATCATAGATAAGATAGTAAAATGCTTATAATTTGAAAGTCAAGATTTGGGGATGAAAGTTACAGCCTGTCATAATTAAGAACTGGAAGAATAGAGAATCCTTATTTTTTATTCTGAAAAATTATTAAAAACTGCCAAGGAAAAGCAGACGTTTAGGTAGGAACTGAATTTCCTTGACATTCTGTTTTACTGTATAAGGACTTGAGTAAATTTTCTACTCACTACAGTACGTCCCCCATTCCCATGGAGATAGATCAGGCAATTTTTTTTCACATGTGCATTTCTTCTGTAAAGCAGGAACATGTATGGTTTCCTTTGTAATAAAACTAAAACTTCTAGAAATGTACTGTTTGGAATTAGCACTTTAAATTCATACCTTTTAGGGTGTTGATTATTTATTGCCCAATTCTAAGACAGTATTATGTTTTGAGCAAGATTGCTAAATGAAATCTACCTAGCTGCTATCCAGTTTATTAAAATAACCAGTAGCCCTTATACATTGTTTTATGGTTGTTTTAAATGTAAATATAATTAGCTTTTTCTTGGTTAGGCAAACGGGACATAAGAAAAAGCTGAACACCTACATTGGCTTCTCAGAAATTTTGGATATGGAGCCGTATGTGGAACACAAAGGTAATATTTTTACCAAGCAGTGATAATTATAATGCTCAGAGACGAACCTGTGATCTATTTGTGTTCAGTACAGAGTAGCATTTTACTACTAAATTTTATTTGCTAATCTTTGAGAACAAAGGCATTTTAGGTGAGCCGATATGTTACTTTCATTTTCTATGAGTGAGTACATAACAAAGATTAGATGGTTCATGGACGTATATTGGGGTTGACCAAAATGTTCGTTCACGGAAAAACCCGAACAAACTTTTTGGTCAACCCAGTATATAATTAATGGTATAAAAGAATAAAAAATGAAAAATACTTAGCTGTTCCTGTACTCAAGGCTTGTTACCTTAGCCTCAATACCATATCTGTAATTCCTCGTAAAATTGAGGGTCTCCAAGCTGCCTCCATTCACGTTTTTAAAAACCATTTTATCAAAAACATTAGATGGCCTAGTTCCAATATTTATGCTATAATTATATATATGACCACTGATAAGTTGTAGGATGTTACGACAGAGTCTCTAATAACTTACTCTTCTTTTTGTTTTGGTAGTTTTCATCTTACCAAACAGGATGATTCTTGTTAGAGAAAAGAAACATCTTGCCCTTTGTTTCTCCTGCCCGTACTGGACCATTTTACTTCTCTTTTAAGATTGACCTTAATGTTTGTGAAATTTTTAATACAGAAATTATATCATAAACTCTGTCTCCGTAGAAAAGTTCTGGTGGCAGCTTATAAGTAGAAGCAAGCCATAAAGTAAAACCTTCAACAGAAATGATTGGGGAGGTTGGGGGAGGTGATGTGGTAAATATTTAAGCCTTAAAATGTATGGTGCTCTCTAATCAGTACTGGAGTTTAAAATTTACACCTGTGGAAGAAGGAAACTACTGTAGAAGTTGCTGCTGGACTTTGTTACTATTATATTAGGCTGAATGAATAAACTTTAGCAGTAGTTCACTTTACATAGTAGTTTGCTTCCTGCCTCCTTTGTTTAGGTAATTATTTGAAATTAGAGAAGCCTCATGGCTTAGTGATTTCTTGGGTTCAGAAACTTAGGAGATGTAAAAGTATTCCTTTCCTTTTTTTTTTTTTTGGGGTGCACTGTGTGGCTTGCAGGATCTTAGTTCCCTGACCAGGGATTGAACCCCAGGCCACTTCAGTGAAAGCATCCAGTCCTAACCCTGGACAGCCAGGGAATTCCCAAATTATTCTTTTCCTTGACTCCAGTGTATGATTTTGAATAGTTCTTATTATTCAATTTATTATATATTTGTCCAATTTGTATTGTAAAGAAAACCTTTGACCATAATAGGTCAAAAAAGCTGTATATATAATTTTAGTATGTTGGATTACTAAGTAATTTTTTTTTTTTTTTTTTTTTTGTGGTACGCGGGCCTCTCACTGTTGTGGCCTCTCCCATTGTGGAGCGCAGGCTCGGCGGCCATGGCTCACAGGCCCAGCCGCTCCGCGGCATGTGGGATCTTCCCGGACCGGGGCACGAACCCGTGTCCCCTGCATCGGCAGTCAGACTCTCAACCACTGCGCCACCAGGGAAGCCCTACTAAGTAATTTTAAATTAGAGAAATAAAAATTCTTATTTTAGAATTGTTAGCTATGACTGGTAAAATTAATCCAGTAGTTTGTAGTTATAGACCTGTTCACACTCTTTTGTAATGTTTGTTATACAAATGTATTACCTCATATAGGTAGAATACTAGAAACAAATTAACTTGTTATAATTGCACAGGGTTCATTCTAGATAATTAGGAAAATTCAGAAAGCATAAAGAAGAGTTATAAATAAGAGCCACTTGTAATTCTATCACCCAGATAACCAGTATTTATATTTTACTAAATTCTTATTCATGTATGTCTACACACACATACCCACACAAAGTGGAAAAGATAGATCTAAAAGATGATCTATTTTTTAAAGGAGAATTCATTTGCTTCTTTAAATAGTGAACCTGCAGATATACGGAGATATGTAGACAGAGGGATTCTCATACCTTGAACATTTAGCAGCTTACCCTCTAACTCCTGCCATATTTCTTGGGGATTTTAATATCCCTGTAGACCATTTTAAGAGTCTGAATAAGATTCATAGACTTTTAGAAGAAACCAATTACATTTAAAGATTTTTGTTGATGTGGATCATTTTTGAAGTCTTTATTGAATTTGTTACAATATTGCTTCTGTTTTATGTTTTGGTTCCTTGGCCACGAGGCACGTGGGGTCTTAGCTCTCCACCAAGGATTGAACCCGCACCCGCACCCCCTGCATTGGAAGGCGAAGTCTTAACCACTGGACTGCCAGGGAAGTCCCAGAAACCAATTACATTTAAATGTAGTTATCAAAATACTGACACAAATTTGTAATACAGTAATATAAGTGCAAACCAAAGAACAGGTTCCAGTGGTCAAAACCACTGTAATTCTTAAGTTGATGAGTACAGTAAATTGATAAGTATAAAATCAGGTTATCTGCAACAATGATAATGTGATAATGAAAGCCGTGATGTCTATTGGTGGTAGAGTCACAGTTACTGCTAATCCTTCTGTGGTTTATTGTCGTCATTAATAATCTAGGGAATACTACTAAGTACCACTGTTGTAGACAGTCTTCAGCTGACCTCATTAACAACTACTCTCCTTCAGTGATTTTGTCTTTCACTCGGCCTCAGTCCTTCTGAGGGTCATAGCTGCCTTTTTCTTCCATAGTTTAAATTTCATACATCTTATTCCATCCTATTTTTCCTCCTCTTCTTAAAATTATAAAATGTAACACATTCATCGAAGTTAAAATACAAAAATGTATGGCTCAGAGAATTATCACAAAGTGAATATCTTCACGAGTACCACCCAGGTCAAGAAAAAACATTCCCAATACTCCAAAGATTCCTGTGTGCAATCTCCTTCCTCCTGAAATATAGCCAGTTGCAATCTCCTTCCTCCTGAAATATAGCCAGTAATCTGACTTATATGGAAATCACTTTTTTGTCTTTTTGCTTTAGCATTTTACCATGTAAGCTTGTACCCCTAAACATTATAGTTTAGTTTACCCTTTTGCCTCCTGGGATATAGCCAGGTGAAATCTAACCCATCATTAAATCTTAATCTGCCTCCTCTGCTCCTTCATCTGGGCCATTGATCCCTGGAGAAAAACACCACAGGTATGTCTGTCTGTCTTCTTAACCTTTTTATTTTGGAGAATTTCAAATTTATATGGGAAAATCCAATCTGACAGTTTTGATCTTTTAACTGGATCAGTTCATCTATTTACACTCCTAATTCCTCTAATTCAAATTTACATCACTTTTTATAGTTCCCTGTCACTTGCATATATTTTCAAGTTTCTCATTTCTCTAAACATAGAGAGCCCAGTTTTATAATCCATGACTGATATTGGTGGAATATTATTCAGATTTATTTTTGCTGTCTGATTTGGTTATTTTAATGTTGCCATGTCTTCCGTACCTGGTTATCTCTGGAAAATTTTTATTTTATTTTTTATTTTTGCCGCACTGCATGGCATGTGGGATCTTGTTCCCTCACCAGGGATCGAACCTGCGCCCCCTGCAGTGGAAGTGCAGAGTCTTAACCACTGGACCACCAGGGAAGTCCCTGGAAAATTTTTTACGGGGATTCACTTAGGGCTGGGATGAAGCCACCTCCTTCAGAGAGACCTCAGGTTTCTTTCTGCCAGGCACCTGGGGTCCCTACTAGTTAGGTATCATCACAGATCAAGTTCGCTGCTTGAGGTTCCCTTGCTCACTCACGCTATAAGAACCCGGCCAATTTAACACCATGACATTTCCCCCCATTCTCTTCCTGTTGTTCTGCTCAGGGTTAAGGAGTTTTCTTTAGGTTCCCTGAGGTTGGGGAGTGGAGAGGTTGTTTCTTACCTGAGGTTGGGAGTGGAGAGGTGGTTTCTCGTTCATCTTTTCCATGAAGTGATTGGGAGAGTGCAGTGTAGTAGAAAGAAGAGTGGGTAGGTGAGTCTAGGTAAGCCCTGAAACGTGGAGTGTGGAAGTGCCCACCTGGTGGATACAACCTGGGCTGGGCTGTTTGCTATTACTGTTTTGTTCTTTCAGTGATTAACCTGGAAATTATAACATACCTAACTCTTAGAGTTAACAACTTTACCCTCTAAAAACAGTACAAGGACCTCAAACCACTAGGAAATCGATATTCTCCTAAGTTGTTTATTGTTTTCATATGTGTTTTAGTTCTACCTTAAAAAAAAAAAACTGATAAGGGGAATCCTATGCCAGGGGCCTGTGTTCGATCCCTAGTTGGGGAAGGAAGCTCCTGCAAGCTGCTTGGTGTGGCCACAGCTGCCAAACACACACACACACACACACACACACACACACACACACACACACACACACACACACACACACACACACTAGCCCTCAGCTGCCAAACACACACACACACAAGCCCTCAGCTGCCAAACACACACACACACACACACACACACTAGCCCTCAGCTGCCAAACACACACACACACAAGCCCTCAGCTGCCAAACACACACACACACACACTAGCCCTCAGCTGCCAAACACACACACACACACTAGCCCTCAGCTGCCAAACACACACACACACACACACACACACACACACTAGCCCTCATAGGATGCCTTATTATCTGTAGAATTATTGGTGTTAGTTTACCTACCTCCTTTGTTTATCATTCCTTTTAATATTCTAGACCTTCCATCTGGAACACTTGAATTAAGTTTGTAAAAATGCCTTTAGTAAGGGTCTGTTGGTATCAAGTTATTTTCAGCATACTGTCTGGAAGTATATTTATTTCTTGTTGTGAAATTTACTCTAAGGATTAACAGTTATTTTCACTCAGTACAATTAGAGATTCTGTTGTCTTAGGGCTTCCTTTGTTGCTGTTATAAAGTTGGTTGTGGTTTAATTCTTGTTTCTTTATAGGTGACCTGTTTTATTTTGTCTGATTTTGAAGATCTTTTTTTGTTTGTTTTTGTTTTGGTGTTTTGCAGTGCCACTGTGACCTGTTTGGGTTGAATTTTAGTGTATTTATCCTCCCTAAAGGATAAATTTCTCAACCATTATGTCTTAAATTTTTTTCTCTTTTCCATTCATTCATCTCTCCTTCTGGAATTACATTAGTCATGTATTAAGATTTTAACTTTGCCATCCATGTGTCCTAACTCTTGCTTTGTCCTGCATTCTACATAAGTTTTTTCAGGTCTACCTTCTACTTTAATGATTCTCTATTTAGGCAAACCTATTTGCGCTGTTAAAACTTGTGTAGAGTTTTGACTTTCAGTTATTGTAATTTTCATTTCTAGAAGCTTGATTTGGTTCTGTATCACATCTTACTTTCATTTTTTATAATCTCATTCCTTACTTTTAGTTTTTATTCTATCATTTATTTCTTTAAACATAACGTTCTACTTATTTTTACTTTTTCCAGTAACTGAGATGAAAAACTTCATCTGTTGTTGTTTCCTGCCTCTCAGTTATAGTGACTTGTGTCCTTTGTGTTTGTTGTGTTTGTGTGTGTTTATGTGTATGTTGGACTGAATTCATATTCTTTAGAACTGTCACTCATTCTAGGACCACATCAAACTACACTCTTGGCTTGAGGTTTTTCTGTCTTCCTAGGTAGTATGAATTCTTGGTTGAAATATTCATGAGGGCTTGATTCTTAAAAACTTGCAACAGATATTTGTTTTTTTCCTCACCCCAAGAGTCAAAGTATAAGGCAGATAATTTTTTCCTACTATTTCCTCTGCAGGGTAGGTTCATTTCTCCTTATTTCTTAAACTGAAGAACCCTAGTTTCACAATGTGAGTCCTCTTCTAGACTCCTCACCTTTTAAGGATCTTAGCTTTGGTCCCACAAACCTCTTAAATGTGAAAAAAACAGTTGAAGTTGATAAAGTTTCACCTAATACTCTCAGGAGGAAATTGGTTTCATTTTCCTTAACCTCCCTAGCTTCCTGCCTTCACATAGTATTTGGCTTCTGAGAATTCTTCATTTGTTGCCAGATGATCATTGCATCTTAAAAGATTTTAAAGTATTTTTATCTTAGTATTTTAAATTTATTTTCAGCTGGGGGGGGTTAGATGGGCTTTGCTTCAGGTATTAATCTGCATTACCATGTTCCCCCACTGAGCTAAAGGAATGCAGGACTTTGTCATTTCAGTCAACTGCTGTATTCTCCATGCCTAAAACAGTGTCTAGGATGTTTATTATTTGTTGAATGAGTGACTGGCTATACCTTTATGACTGACTTCTTGCAGTTTTAAGGAAATTACAGTGATGAAACAAAGATATGTGTGCAAAGATTTTTATGACAAAGGTAATTATTTAATGGCCATAAAATGCTACCAGTTTAAATGTCCAGCAGTGAGGGAGTGGTTCCATATAATGTGGTACTTGTATATAGTCACTATAAATAATTTTCAGAAGAATATTTAATGATGTGGAAAGATGTTAATGATATATTTGTTGGAAAAAAAATCTATAAGTTTCAATATTAATAGTGGTTATGTCTGTGTTGTAGGATTGCTGATGAATTTTTCTAATTTTTATTAATAAAATGTAGTAGCAGTGATTGCTTTAAGTACATTTTCCTCCCTATAATTAGTTTAAGTTTAGAATGTTTAAAAGATATTTTTCAAACTTAAAAATATTTTGTCTTAAAACGTAAATGTTCGTTCATTTGCTGATATTTTGATGTATGGATAAAGCCTTCTCTTCTTGCATAAACCATGTGCATAGTAGATAGGCTGTGATATGTAGGTTTTGTTTATTTATTTTAATTTATCTATTTTATTTATTATTTATTTTTGGCTGTGTTGGGTCCCCGTTGCTGCGTGCGGGCTTTCTCTAGTTGCTGCAGGCAGGGGCTACTCCTCGTTGAGTTGCGCAGGCCTCTCATTGCAGTGGCTTCTCTTGTTGAGAAGCACGGGCTCTAGGCACGCGGGTTTCAGTAGTTGTGGCACACGGGCTCAGTAGTTGTGGCTCGCGGGCTCTAGAGCGCAGGCTCAGTAGTTGTGGCGCACAGGCTTCATTGCTCCGCAGGATGTGCGGTCTTCCCGCAGCAGGCATCGAACCCGTGTCCCCTGCATTGGCAGGTGGACTCCCAACCACTGCGCCACCAGGGAAGCCCCGGTTTTGTTTATTTAAAGTGGAATAGTTAATAAGTTAAAATACTCATAAAGAAATCTGAGTGCAGAACCCAGTCTAGATTTTTATTGTTTCTTTCTCTGTATTTTCTATTTGTCTTGTCTACACCGATTTTTTTCCCCCCTCTTTTGGCCGTGCCACGAGGCTTGTGGGGTCTTAGTTCCCTGACGAGGAATCAAACCCACGTCATCGGCATTGAAAGCACCGAGTCCTAACCACTGGACCACCAGTGAATTCCCTTGTCTACACCTATTTTGAAAGCAATTTTCCTTAATGACTTATCTCCAATTTTTAAAAAATATTTTCCTTTTTTCTAGAAACACTAGCTTTTTAGTTTTGCACTCAAATCTTATTAGTTTGTGTGTAGTTAATTTTTGTAATAAGTTGGAAAATATGAACAACTGATTCTTGGTAAGCATATGGCTCAGCCTGTTAATGCAGAAGGGAAGGTATACTTCAGAATAGCTTCGTAACCCTGAGTGCCCAGAATGCCATAGCTTTCCACCTGTATATTTTGCAGAGGGAATGGAGAGTTGATACAGTGAGCTGCTTAAAACAATGCCTGCTACTTTATTTTATGAGACTAAATTCTTTAAATCTTAGGTGACATATTTTGAACTCTGTCAGATGCATAAAGAATTGTAATCATTACAATTCAGGCTCAGGATATAAGAAGAAATAATGTTATCCAAAATTTCTTTCATTTTTCCCTTTCTCCTTCCCTAGGTGGGTCCTATGTGTATGAACTCAGTGCAGTCCTCATACACAGAGGAGTGAGTGCTTATTCCGGTCACTACATTGCCCATGTGAAAGATCCACAGTCTGGTGAATGGTATAAGTTTAATGACGAAGACATAGAAAAGATGGAGGGGAAGAAATTACAACTAGGGATTGAGGAAGATCTAGGTAAAACCTTTAAGTTGTGAGTGCCCTTTTAAAATATAATTTTTTTTTTTACCAGAAATGTTTGTGATAAATTATTATGGCCCAAGATTGTTATGGACAATCAAGGCTATTTGCATTTCTTAAACACATGAAATCTCTGAACATCTGTTATAGAAATGCTTGAATTTTTTAAAAAAATGATTTTGCTCCAGAGATGGTTTCCATAATGTCATGTTTTCAGTACAGTTTGAAGGCACAAATTTAATTTTCAATTAACAGGTTAATTGTGGGCAGCTAGGGAAGAGGATGGTGAGTATTAAGCTAAAAATTATGAGTAGTAGATGTAATATAGTAGGATTTGTAGTCCTTTTCTCTGGGTTAGGAAATTTATTTTGGGGAAATAAGTATAGCAGGGGAACTTTGTTCCCTGAGCAATGTCTACCCCTCTCTGTTAAGTATCTTACTCTATCCCTAGAGTGTGGAGCAGTGCCTCTGGGGAATAAGCTGCTTGCTGTTTTGTAGTAATGAGGTCTGCTGTAAACGATACCTCCTGAAATAGTATTATTCTAGTGTGTAGCTCTCATCACCTCGGTTTTTGTGGGCTCCGTACCCATTTATTGTCGAATGGAGTGGGCTGTTCTTCCAATAGGAGCCATCTTGGCTGAGGTTCTCATCACTTTCTTACCGTATTTGTCATTTTGGGGTGAGGCTTGGACAATGGGATGCAAAAAGAGAAAAGGATTGGGAGTAGGTGTGTGTCTCCTGCCACCCTTCTTTCTTAAAGGATCAGTACCTCTTTCCCAAGGTGGAGTAGCATGGCAGTTAAGGTTGGCTTTCAGGAAGGCCTGGGGAATCTTGCTGCAGATGTCCATGTGGTGGCTCTATTCTTGTAATTGGAAGAAGTATTTTCTATTTTTTTATGTATACCATTTTTTTCTTTTTGCGGTACGCGGGCCTCTCACTGTTGTGGCCTCTCCCGTTGCGGAGCACAGGCTCCGGACGCGCAGGCTCAGCAGCCATGGCTCACGGGCCCAGCTGCTCTGCGGCATGTGGGATCTTCCCGGACCGGAGCACGAACCCGTGTCCCCTGCATCGGCAGGTGGACTCTCAACCACTGCGCCACCAGGGAAGCCCCCATTCCAATGTTTTAATACCTCTCATTATATGCAGCTTACATTGCTCCTTTTATCTATTTTATCAAAAATAGAAAATACTTATTCATTAAATTCCATTAGTCAGTCATTACTATATTCTCTTGTGAACGTCTATGAATCATTTTATATTCCGTCTTATACAAATTAATGAACATTTTTTTTTGAGTTTTCCCTTTTTTAAAAATTTTTTTAAAAATTTATTTATTTATTTTTGCTGTGTTGGGTCTTCGTTTCTGTGCGTGGGCTTTCTCTAACTGCGGCAAGTGGGGGCCACTCCTCATCGCGGTGTGCGGGCCTCTCACTATCGCGGCCTCTCTTGTTGCGGAGCACAGGCTCCAGACGCGCAGGCTCAGTAATTGTGGCTCACGGGGCTAGTTGCTCCGCAGCATGTGGGATCTTCCGAGACCAGGGCTCGAACCCGTGTCCCCTGCATTGGCAGGCAGATTCTCAACCACTGCCCCCCCAGGGAAGCCCAATGAACATCTTAAATCTTAACTTTTTAGTTAGGAATGACCAATGTCTTTTCTTTGTATACATGCTCCTGAGAGTTTTAATTCCCTATGACTGTGGTCTTCAAACATACTTGCTCCTGTAGTCCCTATAAGAATATTGAACAACTTTTGTATTTCATTGCACATTTTAAAATCCAGCATTTTTCATTGTAAATTTAAATAGCTTCAAATAATGTAACTTCTGACAAATTATAAATATTGAAACTTAAACTGCAGCATTACTGTTGTATCCAAATGAAATTACATAACATATAGATTCCATACATCCATGTCATCCTTTTCAGAGTTAAATGAACTGATCTTTTTTTATGACAGGATTTTTTTTTTTTTATGTTTCCTTTTTCTCCTATACTAGTGTTTCCATTACACTGACCCTATAGAATTTCATTCTAATGGAATATACTAAGTTTTCTGTAGCTATAAAGCTCTAAATAGTTAGAAAGTACTTCTGGATTGAGTGTTCTTTTTTTTTTTTTTAAATAAAACTATATAATTGATCAAACCAATGTAAGTGTGTTAAAATTTTTAAAAATTGAACTGCAAAATTTTACTGTAAACATATCTTTTGGTGAGATAAGATTTTTTTTGTCACAGGTAAGAGGTTATATCTTTCTTTTGTAAGGTGGGGAGGCAGATGACTGAAAGGAGAGGTGGAAACCATCAGTGAAACCTGAACAATTTTAGAAAAATACATTGTCAATTGAGGATCTGGTAATTGATTTCCTCAGAACTATGCATGACCTCCTACCCATTGGAAGGTTATCCTGGGGTAATCAGACTCAATTTGAAGATCCCCTTCATGTGATGTATGTGCCATGTAAAACACGAATGTTTTCCACTTGCTTCTGAATTTATAGAGATTAGTGGCTAATCTTAGCATTTTATTTCATTTTTTTCAGGAACATTCCATTTTATTTCTTTGCACAATTAAGTCTGGATTTATTTTTGTAATTTAAGATCAACAGTAAAATAAACTCATAATAGTTTGTGGTTTTTTTTTTTTTTTCCTGGTTCAGGTTTGTCATTGTGAAAAAGAATACTTTCTTTTCAGCTTTTAAAAATGGAATATGGCAGGCAATGCGGGTTAGTAACTTGTTTAAACATTAAAAAATTTGTCCAGCCTGCTAAATTTGTATTGCCTTTTAATGTATTTTGAGTTCGTATTTTAGGAATTATTTTCTATGACCCTCCCCCTCCCCCTCCCCTGCAAAAGAATGAATAAACTCTAGGCATTCTAATTTAGTCATCTTTTGATTTCTCTCACCTCAGCAGAACCTTCTAAATCCCAGACACGTAAACCCAAGTGTGGCAAAGGAACTCACTGCTCTCGAAATGCGTACATGTTGGTTTATAGACTACAAGCTCAAGAAAAACCCAACACGACTATTCAGGTACCAGGTGAGCAATTTTCCAGGATTACATAAGGCAAGTATTGTAGAATACCATGCTCAAAGGTCAATGACGAGAATGGATTGCTTTTATCTATTATGGTAGGTTGGTTGCATATGGTAAATGGTGAAAGTGTATATAATCACAGATTTGCTTTAAAGTGGTGAGTTTTTATGATAAAGGAGGCTTTAACAGAACTGTTCCACTGACTGCCCCTAAAGAAAAGCAAAAGCAATTAAAAAAAATTCCTGTGGATTATAAAGATGAATTTAAAGAGCAATTTGGTTCTGTTTTGTTCAGTTTTGTAAAGCAGTTCTGGGTTTTAGCCAGTTATAAATTTTCTAGATTTAATATAAGAAAGGAAGAGCTGCTGCTTGGCTGAAGGCAGTCGTCAGTTGTCATTTTACCTAATACTGTGCTGTGCTCTGTCTGTGGCACCATGTGTTTTGAATGGTGTTTCTGACCCATTTGATGCTTCCAGTTGGCTGATGATGTCATGCAGAATCGGGTAGGGAAACCCCCTGGTATTATTCCAGGGTCTGTCTTCAGTTTTACTTCTGCCTGCAGGTTGTAGGGAGACCATAGTAGGATTTTGCCACCAAAATCTTAGCCAGTATTTGTTGTAATTTACAAATCAGCATGGTTCTTTGTCTTTGAAAAACAGGATAAAGGTTTTTGTGTCTTTCTGTTCTGAATAGCCTTTCTTCAAGAGCTGGTAGATCGGGATAATTCCAAATTTGAGGAGTGGTGTATTGAAATGGCCGAGATGCGTAAGCAAAGTGTGGATAAAGGAAAAGCAAAGCATGAAGAAGTTAAGGAGCTGTACCAAAGGTTACCTGCTGGAGCTGGTCTGTAAGATATTCTGGGACAGCACTGTTGCCATTAAGTGCCTTGTTTCTTTTATGTTCACAAATGTGTATGAACAAACTTTCCCCTGCCCTTTCTTATTTATAACCCGTTAATGCCAGCTTGTGCACTATACAATTACTATGTAAACCAACAGTAACTTAATGTGTAGCATTCCGTATAGTTTTCATTATCGTGTACTTTTAAAAATGGGGCGCTTCCCTGGTTGCGCAGTGGTTGAGAGTACGCCTGCCGATGCAGGGGACACGGGTTCGTGCCCCGGTCCGGGAAGATCCCACATGCCGCGGAGCGGCTGGGCCCGTGAGCCATGGCCGCTGAGCCTGCGCGTCCGGAGCCTGTGCTCCGCAACTGGAGAGGCCACAGCAGTGAAATGCCCGCATACCGCAAAAAAAAAAAAAAGGGAAGCTCTTAATAAATTATGAGGTGTAGGTCAGCACTCTGCATATGTAACTCTTGTAGATATTTCTAATTTGTGAGGCATTAACTTGTTTTGAAAGAAAAATCTGATTGGGCTACTATGGAAGCAACTTGCCTAGTCTATTTCCTTGTGTACTTTGTGCCCTAATAGTATTAACAGGCATTCTTTTATATGAGTACTATTTTTATGATACTGTTAGATTATTTTGAAATTTAGTATCAAATATTCTAAGAATAGGAAAGCTTTCTGCTGACCCCTAATTTCTTAAGAATTGTCCCACACAGTCCAGCTCATTCCTTTACTGTGTATGTTTATTCAAGTTTATCTAATGCCTCAAAAAGGAAACCTCAACTCCTTAAGGCTGGTATGCCATTTGTAATAATGTTTTCTGTCATTTCATAGGCAATTCCCCATACCCAACTCCTACTTTAAAAAGAGGCAGTTTTACTAATTTTAGAAAATAAATACTCAAGCATAATTGTACTTGTGGTTTTGTCTTTTTGATATCTCAGTTTTCCATTACTGGTATTACTTTAAGCAAAAGATGAATATAAATTGCTACATCTGTAAGAATATCTCTCAAAAGTTCTGTCTAAACTATACCTTAATTTGATTCTGACCTTTCTTTGTAACCTGTTAACTCTGCTTCAGGGGTTGGGATTATCCTAAATAAGTAGACCGACCTCAGTTTTATTGGAAACAATTTGGAAATGAACATGTAATTCAGATCTCTAAATTTATTCAAAGGAGTTGGTACCTAGAAATTTGTTTTCTGAACCTTATTCATGGTTTCCTGTATTCACTGGACAAAAGAAAGCAACTTACTGGGTCTATAAACTAAAGAGAATCACTCTTTAAAATTGTATGGTCCAAAGATGTTATGTGTCAAGTTTACACTGTGTGCCCTCTTGCCTGTTTTCATTCCGTCTATAAGAACCAGTGCTTGTGTTCTTCAAATATGTATATATGTTATCAATACTCTTACCAATTATGAGGTTTATAATTTTTTCCCGTTTATAGTAACCTTATATGATAGTAAGTCCATGTTTTCCTAAAATATTGTCAGATCTCAAAGCTACTGACCATGGTTTTGTGCTGCCAATCAAAGTCTTATGTTTTTTCTAAATCTTATCTTTGTGAACATACTAAAAGAAGGGTCATTTATCCTAAAATATAAACCTCACTGGGAACCTGAACCCTTTTGGCCCTTTTTATTTAAGTTGAAATAAATTATCTCTAAATAATCCTAAATTATCTTTAGGTAAGTTGTTTCAAATATTTTTGATGCCATGATCTTTCTAGACTTTATAACTTTCCAAAACAAATTCCTATTCAAAATCCAGGCATTTAAAACTATATATAAATAAGTTTGAACCATAGTATACGTTTCCCTTTGGTAAATATTTTAACACTTGCTTTCCCGCTTCGTCAGATGCTGAGATTTTTATACAGTTTGTTATCCCAACTTAATAGAGTTCTTACTCCTGTTAGTTGATTCTCCATGCCTTTGGCATCACAATAATGGAGAACATCTGTGAGAACCTGCCAGGCATCTCTCTCTAGTGCAGAAACATCTGTAGTGTAAAAACCTTCCACAAGCAGAATCTACTTTAATTATTGAGACTTGTGCTAGACCCCGATTGTTAGGGAAGCCCTTGGTAGAAATTGCTACAGCTCTTTCAAGATTTTTCTAATCTTCATATCTTACATCAATAGCCTTAAGATTACTAAAAGTTTTAACCTATGGGACTCTTCCTTGGGAAAAGATTAGATATGCTAAGACTTGTATTTTGCTCTCTGGGATAGGGATCATTCCATACCATTATACATTGTAAAATGCCACAACCATGTTAACCTATGCTGAATCTTACTCCACATTTATATATTGTGTGAATATATGATTAACTTTTCTATATCTCTTTTCTTCCATAAAAGCTCAAAATGCTTCACATATCCTATCTTTTACATTCAACAGCATCCCTGTGAGGTAGGTAGAAGGCAGGTATTATTACCTTCATTTTACAAATAAAAGATCTGAAGCATAGAGAGTTCAAGTGACTTGCTCAAGTTCAGTTTCTTGGTGGCAGAACTTGGTCTCAACTTGTAGTCACGAGCTCTTCCTCTGCAGCTGCATCAGAGCTGACCAATCAGTTAGGAGTCTCTCAGTTTATGATGTACAGTTTTAGCACAAATAAGGGATCCAACAGTTCTGGATTTTGTTTTTGTAAAAATTGAAATGTTTTATGCTAAACTTAAAATGGAAGTTAGTTTTTAGACTTGTAAATCTCAGGGAAGTATAAAATTGGTCAAAATGGGCTTTGAGTTGAATTGTCTATCCCTCAGATCTCATCAGAAGTAGTATCATAATACAAATATATAAATTCAACCTCTGTATGTTTTCTTCTATGTTTTATGCTGGGACTCACTGGAGATCTTTGTAAGTAATCAAAGCTGGCCCTTTATCTTTAATTTTGGCTTTTACGGAACTCTGGGGCTCTGTTTTCCCAAATTAAAACACATTCTGAGGTGTTTGGTTGTATCTTTTAATTTTTGCAACTTCAGAATTGATAATATTCGATTCCAGTGCACTTCATCCTAGAAGTTGCTTAAAATAGCTTAATTTCCTGAAATACATAATAATGTAATGAATTGATTGTGATATGGATTTGGATGGGGAAATCAACTACCTTTTAATCAACATCAGTATCATCTTGGGTGAAGAAAAATTCAGTGGTTTAAACGGCCTTGTGAAAGTGCGGTTATAGCTGATGAGGTTAATTTTTAACTTAGAACCTAGTCAGACTCCTCATTTTAACTTTCAGTTGTATTATCACACATCGATGACAAGTGTTTATGAAAATCGTTATGGGGGTGAGGTTATGTGATTTGCGAGCTGGCCTGGAGTGTGGCTTGTAATCACCAAGTGTCCTGATCAGAGCTCTGCTGTGCTATCAAGCAAGACACTTCTCTCTGTGGAAACCTCTTTTGTAGAATGTGGTTAATAATACCAGCCGATCTTACAGGGCACCATGCAGACTCGTCCCTCCCGTGCACAGCTCCTTGAATTCAGATGAGTGCTAGTTAAACGGAGCTTTGTGCTGTACTCATGAAACGTCTTCCCTGAACAATGATTCTTCTGATTCTGCTAACTTTGGAAAGAGTTTGCATTGTCTTGAGGAAAATGAATGTATCGCTTAGTCAAAAAGCTGTAAAAATACATAGGCTCTTTCCCTTGCTTTCTTCCTCAGAGCCCTATGAATTTGTCTCTCTTGAGTGGCTGCAGAAGTGGTTGGATGAATCGACACCCACCAAGCCTATTGATAATCACGCTTGCCTGTGTTCCCACGATAAGCTTCATCCTGATAAAATATCGATTATGAAGAGAATATCTGAATATGCGGCAGACATTTTCTATAGTAGATATGGAGGAGGACCAAGACTAACTGGTAATTCGAGATGTCTTATCTGCTTAAAAAAGAGTAATGCAATAAGTCTGCATTATATGATCTTTATGATCATTTGACCCAAACTGTGCTTAGACCTCATATTCCTTGCAGTTTGCAAAAATGATTTGCTAGGGCTTCCCTGGTGGCACAGTGGTTGAGAGTCCGCCTGCCAATGCAGGGGACACGGGTTTGTGCTCTGGTCCTGGAGGATCCCACATGCTGCGGAGCGGCTGGGCCCGTGAGCCATGGCCGCTGAGCCTGCGCGTCTGGAGCCTGTGCTCCGCAACGGGAGAGGCCACAGCAGTGAGAGGCCCGCGTACCGCAAAAAAAAAAAAAAAAGATTTGCTAAGTCAAGTATAAATTAAGCAGCGTCATACACAGTATATTTATAATGTTAGAAAAGAAATTGCTTATTCAGTTTTGTTGTGTGTTTTTTCTCACAAGACAGACAAAATAGGATACATTAGAGAAAGCCATCTAGTGTTTTGTTATTTTGTACAGTACTCTTCAGAGTATTGGTTTGGTTGATACCCACAGGAAGGTCTTAAACAATTAACATTACATTTATAGTTGTCAGATATATTGATTACCCTCCCCTCCTTTACACCCTCCATCATTTGATGGTGGTCTTGCAAAATTTGCATCTAAATCTTGTAAAATGTACTTTCTGGCATAGATAGTTATAGCATATTATAACATTTTATGTCCTATAGTTCTTTCTTTATGCAGGATAACACTATTGCTGTCTTGATATTTATGTCACCAAAATAATTTAGGACATATACCAACTTGCTATATTGTGAAAATTTGTGACTTTGGGTTAAAATTCTTCATTGTTTTATGAAGTGCTGAAAACATTTTCTTAACAGGAAATTTGTATGTGAATACACTCTTCCCTTTCGTTTTCTCTGTCTCAGTGAAAGCCCTGTGTAAGGAATGTGTAGTAGAACGTTGTCGTGTGTTGCGTCTGAAGAACCAACTAAATGAAGATTATAAAACTGTAAATAATCTGCTCAAAGCAACAGTAAAGGGGTATGTTCACAGTGTATATTGTTTGATAAGCTAAAAAACCAAGTAGCTTATTATTTGTGGGTAATAGGGACTTGGGATCTTTGGAAGAAAGAAGGGTGATGAGTGGTTGGCCACAGCAGAGTAAATTTTGTGGTGACTGCTGCTGTGGCGAAGATAAAGAGGGCTGAGGCACAGCTCCTGTGGCTATATTCCATCCATTAGAAAGGTTGAAGCAGAGATGTGCATCTGAGGCCTAAACAAGCTAAGGCAAGGTGCTCGCCTGTGTTCTGACATGGAATTGTGGAATACTTATGTTGGAAAACCATTCTAGCAGGCCTGGGGTGTCCCCTTTAGAGAGGCTGAAGTAAGTTTGTTAACCAGGGGTACCCAGTGGTGCATCCTTGTCAGGAACATACAGGCTTCTTGGAGTTTGTTGAGCCGCACTCTGTAGAGCACCTCTGGACTCAGGTGGCATTTATGATGTTTGGGTTTAATTTAAGTTGTATATTTCCCAAAGAAATATCAATCTAGTTCACTGTTTTGGGTCATTCCATAAACAGCCTCCTGAGTGGCCTAAATGTGTTTGTGTATATATATGTGAGTGCCTATATGCATTTGAAGGGTCAGCTATATGCAGTTTTGAGTAGTAATCAAGTGAAGGAAAGCGGCCAGTTGTTTGGTGTGATTGGCATAAATTTAAATGAGGGTTAGGAGTAGCAGGGTAAGATTTAGGATGGAAGCAAAGTATTTTCTATACGTGCAATTTAATATGAAGAGTAAAAATGGCCAAAATGAGGAAATAGGTTAAAAAAAATTGTGTGCACAGCAGCAAATACTGAACATTTTAATTCAGTTTAGTTGTGGCCTTTACAAGGAAAGAAGGGAGGACATTAGGAAATGTCACTTGCATGATTTTACATTCTCTCTCTCTTCCACAGCAATGATGGATTTTGGGTAGGGAAATCCTCCTTACGCAGTTGGCGTCAGCTAGCTCTTGAACAGTTGGATGAGCAAGATGGCGATGCAGACCAAAGCAGTGGGAAAATGAATGGCAACACCTTGAATAAAGGTAGTATTTAAAACCTGTATGTAGATGGTTGTGAATCATACCACAAAATTGTAAGCATTTGTTTGTAGTAAAATAGTTTTGATTCCCATCCACGTAATTTCTAAGACAATTTTTTGAAGTCTAAAGCTCTCAAAAATGTCTCAGAACACATAAAACGACTTACAAGCTATTGAAAGTGAGCAAGGGCTCAACAGCTCAAGAGAGGCATTCCTTATGGCATAAGGCATTCCTTATGACCTGCTTTGGGCTTAGGGTCTCTCTAGTTAATCCCAAGCAAAATTACTTTTAATACTTTTAATATGCTGCAAATTGCATAGTATGTTGTTAGCTCAGTACATTTTGGTTATAAATTAGCCACACCAACAGGCTGACTTCGTCAAGTTAAATGTGCTTGAACTTGTGCATTTTTCATCCAGGAGAAGAAGCAGGTTTTGAATAGCTTTTTACTTATAAATTCTTCTGAGTTTTATGAAGCAATGCTTTTAAATAGGAAATTATATTAATGTAAGTCAACCACTCAATTCCAATTTTGTAATCAGTATTTTATAAGATTATGGGAAATTAAAACATTAAAACCTTTTAGATTTAAAATAGAAATCAGTAGTTTGATCAGTTTACTAATTCATATACAATTAATGATCCATAAGCAATTATTTCACTTAATATTATCTCCAAATATTAGTACTTATATACATATATTTTATTATTTTAATATTCTTAACCTTTTTACTGAAATATTCTGTATTTTCTGCATTTGAACATTTGTATCATTTTATTTGGTGTGGATCTTCCCATATCACTGCTTTATTTTTGAGAATGTAAAAACTCTAGAGCCACTAATAATTTTAAACTGAGTTTTTTTTTTAAACATTTTCAAATTTGATGAGTGATTTTTTTCTTTTGGCTAAAGTATTTTGTTGTGCTGTGTACTTCATGAACTTAACATTTGTTTCAATTTTCTTCTATCATTTAAAAAAGATATTTTAAATATAGCCAATATATTATAATAGCTATATATGGAATATAACCTTCACAAATTGTGAATCACTGTTGTGTACCTGAAACTTATTTAATATTGTACATCAACCACCTCACTAAAAGGAAAGATTAAAAACATACTTTTAGTGTGACGTGACCCAGTATGTTAAATATTTTGTGCTCTTTTAAGCCTCTTTACATATCAGTGGCCCTTTTTTTTTTAAAACTGAAGTATAGTTGACTTACAATGTTGTGTTAATTACAGCAAGGTGACTAAGTTATACATATATATATTCTCTTCCATTATGGTTTATCCCAGGATATTGACTATAGTTCCCTGTGCTCTGCAGCAGGACCTTGTTTATCCGTTCTGTATATACCAGTTTGCATCTGCTCACCCCAAAGTCCCAGTGCATGCTGCCACCACCACCCCAACCACCAGTCTGTTCTCTATGTCACCGATTCTTTCTGTTTCATAGATAGGTTGATTTGTGTCATGTTCTAGATTCCAGTGACCCTTCATTTTAAGGAAAGTTGGATGCCATAATAGAAAATGCCTTGATATCCTAGCTTAAAAATATTTTTCATGTCGCTTTCAGAGTAAAATGCTCCTCTTCTCCCCCTTCCTCCATTCAAAGATTTTAAAAGCTTGAAGCAGAGTAGAAGTAACAAAGTAAAAAAAGCCTTTGCACCAGGTATAATCACTGTAAATAGTGGCTTTTTATAATGGTGCTTGTTACTGGCACAGTTGTGCATCATCCTTTACCAAAACAGTTTTTAAAAATTTAGCAGCTACATTTCATTGTATGAATATATATTTATTTAACCTATTTCAGTTTTTTACAATTAGTATGTAAACACAGATGCCGGAAATGTGTCCTTGTACCTACTTCTTTGCCTATTTTTCACATTATGTGACAGAGGGAGAGAGACACAAACAGGCAGGAGACAGAGTTATCTGGTCATGTCTTTCCTTTGCCCATTTCTTTGCTTAAGCTTTTTAATGATTAGTAAATATTCTTTATGTATATTAAGTGTATTAAAAGTCTGTTATGTGCTTAACCTGGAAAATCCATGAATAAGAATTCTAATATCCCGCTACTTAGGACTTCTTTTATTTGATCCTGTTCACTGGTATACACAAGTACACACTGGCAAGTGTCACAGTGTAGACAAGTAGGAGAAGCAGATGTTGAAACAGAACTGTTAATAGGAAAAGGAAAGTTTTAATTATATATATATTTAAAAAATTTTTTTTAAATTATATATGTTTGACATGAAATGTTAAATCCTTATTTCATTAGCCTTCTAAAGTTTTCTGTTCTTCCCTAAAGAGTTGATGGATGAAAGTGACATGACATGTAGATGATTATCCTGGTTTGTGACACAGTAATCTGAATACCTTTACTAGAATTGATGGAAGGATATGTAAACTGTTTTTCAGTTTGAAAAAATGCATATTTTCTTGCATAACCCCAATCTTTAAAAAGCAAAACTGCCGTTCAGAAATTTTTCTTTCCTTTAAGGGAAAGAAATGAAACACTTCTTAGCAGGACTGTGCCGAATCACTTGGGTCTAATTTTTAAAATGTTTTAAAGTTTTCTGTGTTTGAAATTGTGTAGAGTAGTATCTTTGCTACTTTGAAATTTAAATACAACAGTAGAAGAGTTATTATCTGTATTTCTTTTGATTAGATGAATCAAAGGAAGAAAGAAAAGAGGAGGAGGAAGAATTAAATTTTAATGAAGACATTCTGTGCCCACACGGTAAGCTAGATAATGTAAAACTTCTGTTGTTAGCCTTACTTTAGCATATCATATATATTTTGTTAAATTATTTTACACTCAAGAGCTCAGGCCCTAATATGGCAGCCATGGTAGAGCAACTGGTTTTCTAAACTGTTCATTATCCTAATGTTCCTATTCTCTTGCCCTTTTCAACTGTTAGCTTCTACTGCCTACTTTCAAGCCAATGCCTCTCACACATTTCCCTCTCTCCTCGCAAAACAAATTAAAAATAATAGAATTTCCCCATATTTTATTTTATTTTATTTTATTTTATTTTTTTATTATTATTTTTTTTTGCGATACGCGGGCCTCTCACTGTTGTGGCCTCTCCCGCTGCGGAGCACAGGCTCAGCGGCCATGGCTCACGGGCCCAGCCGCTCTGTGGCTTGTGGGATCCTCCCGGACTGGGGCACGAACCCGTGTCCCCTGCAACGGCAGGCGGACTCTCAACCACTGCGCCACCAGGGGAGCCCTCCCCATATTTTAGTGAAGAAACTTATTGTCACTTGTCACATTGAAGGGTTTTCGGAGCTTGAAGGAGAAGAATTTCAGTTATTTCCCATTTATGTGTCTGTGTCTTTGTCCAGATTTGAACACTTCGAAAACAGCATTTGTATATTCTTCTTAGGGCAATTTCTGGTTTAGTTTCTTAGCTACTGTGTACTATATATTCTTAATAATAATTTCCTAATCCTTATTAATCCTGAATATTTGTTTATGTGTTTATTTGGTTTTAGTGAGTGCTCATTTGAAATAACTTTTTTTTTTGAGAGGGACTCCTTATATATGACACATGGTTTGCCATTCTGTCAGCCCTCTGAAAGCCAAAATGGTGTCTACTTCTCAAAGTCTTCTACTGTATAAGTTCCCCACTCATACTTTTTTTTTTTCCTAACTCCACCTTGAGAAAAATTGGACCCAGAGAAGCTGGGATGTCAGTGATGAATCTGTTAACACATTTGCATTTCTTGTTGTGTGCTAATGTATTGCTAATACTCAGAATTCTTTTTTTTAATTGAAGTATAGTTAATTACTATGTTGTAGTAGTTTCATGTGTACAGCAAATTGATTCAGTTATACATATATGTATTCTTTTTCAGATTCTTTTCCGTTACAGTTTATTATAAGATATTGAGTGTAGTTCCCTGTGCTATACAGTAGGTCCTTGTTGTTCGTCTGTTTTATATATATAGTAGTGTATATCTGCTAATCCCAAACTCCTAATTTATTCCCCCTCCACCATCCCCTTTGGTAACTATAAGTTTGTTTTCTGTTGGTGAGTCTATTTCTGTTTTGTAAATAAGTTCATTTGTATAATTCGTTTTTAGATTCCATATATGAGTGATATCATGGTATTTGTCTCTCTGACTTCACTTAATATGATAATCTCTAGGTCTATTCATGTTCCTGCAAATGGCATTATTTCATTCAGTTTTATGCCTGAGCCTAATACTCAGACTTCTTGTTGGTCCCAATAAATTCCTTATTTTAGTTCTTACTTCATTGCCTCATTATGAACCCATACATGATGCCTCACCCTTTCCCTCATTCACTCCAGTGCGGCGCGGCATGGGGAATCTTAGTTCCTCAACCAGGGATCAAACCTGCGCCCCTTGCAGTGGAAGTACAGACTCAACCACTGGAGCGCCAAGGAAGTCCCCACACTAGTGGTTTTTTATGAAGAGTCCTGGTAGTGCTAGTGATAGTAGTTGTCACTTGAGTTGTATTTGTGTGCCTATCTTTCTGGACACAATCTCACTGCACTTCACTAGCTGAGTGGCATTCTCATTTACTGGCTACAGAACTAGGAAGTGGGGGTGAAGGGTCATCCTGGGATGTGGATTTTTTTTTTTAAACATTTGTAGCACAGATGTGCACATAGCATAAGTGCCTCCATTTTGAGAGTTGAGGAATCTGTAGTAAAATACTAAGTTTTCATGCTTGGTGCTGCTTAGCAGAGTGAAACAATGCCAGAACTCAGACTGTCTTCCTCCTTCGTTCACTGACATTTGGTCTCAGCCCACCTCTCTCATCTTGTCATTTTAGTTTTACAGTTTTGACTAGAAAGCATGGCAGAGCTGAAAGTGATTTCAGGACTTACGCTGCTCCCCTCAGCTTGTCAGAAATTGTAGATGAGCTATTTTTTTTAGATCTTCTAGCTTGATCTGCAGCTCAGTGGAATTTTGTTGCTGTACCTTGTTATCTTGCATTTGAAAAGCATAGTTCTCAACTCTTGCTTTTGCGGACGTCACCTGTCAGTGTACCATGTCCACAGGTGCAGGATACGGGACTTCACTTAAAACCTACCCCACTCTTTAGGTTTATATTAAAAGTTGTTCCTGAGATGTTGTGATGGTCGTCATAGCAAACAGATGATAGACATTTATCAAATGTTTACCTTGTGCCTAGTAGTTTTCTAAGAGTATAGATATTAACTCATTTAATCTACACAACAACCTGAAAGGTCAGTATTACTAGTGTACCGATTGTACTGATGAGTAAGTAAACGGAGGCACAGAGAGGTGAGACTCGTTTGCTAAAGGGTACCACACTTAATGCATAGGTTTCACCTAGTTATATAATTGTCTGAAATTCTTTTTCTTTGAAAATTTGAAGGACTTACTGCATCTTTCAGTGTACCATTTGTCCAAAGCCCTTCTTAGGCAGTTTTTGTCCCTTCCACTTTTGGTAGCTTGTTAAGATTTCTGTCCACAGCATCGTGACACCTCACCCTGTGCAGGTCCTAATTCATTTATTGCTCGGGGGGTTCTGTGGAAGCCATGCACATGTGTGAGGGCAGGGGACTGCCAGCTTCCCTGTTTGGGTGTCCTGGCTGGGCCATTTCACTGGAGAATTCTCACTTTGATTATCCCTTCTTGGACTGCTCAGATTTCTCCATAAGGATCTTTCATTCTCCTGCCTGGAAAATGCAGAGCTGGCTGTCACTTCCAGGGCTGTAAAGAGGAGGGCTTGGGAGTCTCTGCATTCTGTATGGAAACATTCACTTATCCGCATCTCAGCGCACTACCTCTTATCTCAGCTTTGTGTCCCCCAGTGCAGAGGCCTTAGGTTTTATATCATCAGAGAAGCTTGTGTTGTCTTTTGTGGATAGCGGGGGCAGGTATCTGTAGGGTGTATAGAAGGGCAACTCAGAATTTTAACTGCCTCTTAGATAGTCTTTTAGTCTGTTCTCTTCTGGGTACCCCTAATTCCTGGATTTGTGGGGCCAGTTCTGTGTCGTAAGTGGGTTAATGTGTAGTAAATTGGGTTACTTCTTTTGTCAGTTTAGAATTCATTTTTCTTGTCTTATCCATCCACCTTTAAGCTTCTAAAATATTTGTTCCTATTGTCCCATCTGTTTTCTTTTATCCATCATTATGATTTTGTATCTTTAAAAAAGGTCCCCTTACTGTGGTTTAGTGGTGTTTCAGGAGGAACTGGAAGTAAATGCAGTTTTAAAACATTTTTATCAGGCTTCCCTGGTGGCGCAGTGGGTGGGAGTCTGCCTGCTGATGCAGGGGACGCGGGTCTGTGCCCCAGTCCGGGAGGATCGCACGTGCCGCGGGGCGGCTGGGCCTGTGAGCCATGGCCGCTGGGCCTGCACGTCCGGAGCCTGTGCTCTGTGACAGTGAGAGGCCTGCGTACCGCAAAAAAAAAAAACGAAAGAAAAAAACATTTTTATCTGGAAGTCCATGTTTGCATTTTTATATTCTAAAGCCTGTGTATATTTATCATGGATTTTTGTGTGAATTAATAATGGATTATATATTCCATTATATGATTGGCTACTATCATAGAGTTTAGCATTTACTGCAGGTATTCCTTACCCATCGGGCTTTCTTATCCATTTCATTTTATATTCATTTAATGGTTAACAACTTCCTTAACTACCTTGTTTATTATACCTGTTTACTAAGCAGCTGAGCAGTTTTTTAATTTATTTTTTTTACAAGTTCTTTGGATATTGTGTGCCCCCAAAGTATTAGAGTTTGAACTAGATTTTGTCAGGGAGGGGATTTATCCAGAATCTAAACTCATTGTTAACTAGATTTCTATTTTTACCAGAAGAATCTTTGGGGATTAGGTTATCGAATTATGTTTGGTGAATTCAATCTCTCATGACTAGTTTGATCTTGTATTGGGAGATTTGCTTACAAAATGATTTTAGTTTATTGGCTTTCTTTTAAGATTTAAGAAGCAATGTTATATATTGCAGGATACAAGTCTAATTTCTAAAAATTCATATGTCACAAGTAAAAGTTTATTGTGGTGAGGTCAAACTATGCAGATACATTAAATCATGGTAGTTATTAAAATGATGTGAAACTAAATTTAGAAACATGACTAGGGGTAGAGTAGAGGACTTTCTGATTAATACTGACTTGGAAGTATTTAATATTGACTGCAGTATTTAATTTCTGACTGCAGTGAAGTGACTTATTAAGATACATTGCTGATTTTAGAAATAAACTTGTGTTCTTCTCTAATTACCTGAGTAATGCACATCTTACAATACAGCCAGTCATAAAGTAAAAGCAACCTTACATCAAAACAAGAGGCAGTGTATCCAGAGAGTCTGTGGAATCCTGTTTAAAATATGTGTTTGTGTATTTGCATTATTGTTTCCTATATTCTCCCTTTATGAACCAGATTGGGTTATAACATATGTATACAGAGGAACGGTCCCTTAAAAAAAAAAAAAAAAAAGGAAACCACTTAAAAAGTATAATTGCCCTGGAGTTCTTTCTTTCTTTTCTTTTTTTTAAATTAATTAATTAATTAATTTATATTTGGCTGTATTGGGCCTTCGTTGCTGCGCGCAGGCTTTCTCTAGTTGCGGCGAGTGGGAGCCACTCTTCGATGAGGTGCACAGGCTTCTCATCGCGGTGGCTTCTCTTGTTGCGGAGCAAGGGCTTGTGGCACACGGGCTCTAGAGTGCAGGCTCAAGTAGTTGTGGTTCACGGGGTTAGTTGCTCTGCAGCATGTGGGATCTTCCCGGACCAGGGCTCGAACCCGTGTCCCCTGCATTGGCAAGCGGATTCTTAACCACTGCGCCACCAGGGAAGCCCCAGGATAGCATTTTAAAGTAAGTTTTCATAACCTCAGAGGAAATTTGTTAACAGCCTACTCAGAAATAAAGTTAATTTTTACATTGTGATCTATTTTCTCTGGTAATAAGTACATTAAAGCAAAGTAATCATTTCTTAGGATCAGTCAAAGCTCAATAAGAGGTGACGGATGGAAGTTAAGAAGATGCATTTTGAGGCATTAGAAATTATGGGGTTTAGATGAGAGAGGTCTGGTTTCATATCCTAGCTCCATTCTCCACCAGTTGTGGTGACCCTGGGTGTATTAATTTCTCTGATTCTTGGTTTATTTATTGTTATAAAACACATAAAGCAAAGAATCAGGATACTGCATTTAGAAAGCCCCTGGCTTTTTTACTCATGTAAACATGCAAGTATCTTGCCAATGGGGGTAGAAACACATTTTCCTTTGGAAACTTAAAGATGGTTTTCTGGGTAAAGAACCATATAGGTACTATATGCAGTTCACTAACTATCTATTGGGAACAGCTGAAGCAATAGAAACTGGAACCACAAGCACAGTGAGGGTTTGAGTGGGGAGAAAGGGCCTGAAATGCCGGAAGTATCAGTCAGCCGAGGAGGGGCTGCTGAGATTGAGGGTCACTGCCATCTGGGCGTTCCTGTGATCTTCAGAGGAAATGAAGCGTAGTGGTGACTAGCACTCTGCTTATTCTCTTCTAGGATTTTTAAAGATCCACGGGGTTCAGGGTGTTTGCAGTCGTAATAGTCAATTGACTGGATATGGTTTTACGATTGAACGGTAGATTGCTTTACTATTTAAGCGTGAGTCTCACACAACTTTGAAAATAGCATTTCAATTCGGGATGCATTTAGTAAAGTAATAAGGTAAAACGGAAAAAATACATCCTGCAGGAAATCGTGGCATTTGAATGTGGGCGGAGATGAAATACAGACGAAATACTGTTAAACAACCCCTGGGGTGGCACAGGGACACCAGGATCCCTGGAAGCCCTTTTAGTGCTTCCTTCACTGGTAGGAAGAAAGGCCTAGATTAAGGACAAAGGAATGGCTGGCTTCTTTAGAATTAGATGAAACTAAAAATTTAGAGACTTTGAAACTAAGGAAAGAGAGAGAATTACAGTACTTTAGAACAGAAGGAAAAGAGGCCCTACAAATTTGTCTTAAGTTTAAGAAATATAAAATAGATTTTTGGAGGGTATATATTGATTTTTTTTTTTAACCTTTTCTCTCTACTCCGGCCCCCCCCCCCCGCCCTTTTTGACTTAGGGGAGTTATGCATATCTGAAAATGAAAGAAGGCTTGTTTCTAAAGAGGCTTGGAGCAAACTGCAGCAGTACTTCCCAAAGGCTCCCGAGTTTCCAAGTTACAAAGAATGCTGTTCACAGTGCAAGGTGCTGCACGCTGTCCTGACATCTGTGGAAATTATAATGCCACCTCCCTGGATTGACTTCCCAGGAGAATTGACATGCACTCTTGGTAGGGGTTAGGGAGGAGGCAGGTCCTGTGCTGTCAGCAGGAGATGGTTGATTGCTTCCTGCTTCCTTCTCTTTCAGATTTTAGAAAGAGAAGGAGAAGAAAATGAAGCCTTGCATAAGATGATTGCAAATGAGCAAAAGACTTCTCTTCCAAATTTGTTCCAGGACAAATACAGACCATGTCTCAGTAACTGGCCAGAGGTATAATGATTCCCACAAGGGATAGAATTCATCTCACCTTTGTAAGACCCTTGCCAAATTCCTGATGAACAGTGGTTTCAGAACAACTGAGAGCTTCTCTAATTCTCATTTGTATAGTTTTCTTATCCCGGGGATTTTACTCTTAGTTCTGGTTGCTTGGTAGAGGGCTGTATTTCCATTTTATTTATGAAGCTTGAAAGAGGAAAACCACAGTATATGGAGACATTTTCCCTATAGGATTTAGGTTAAGAATGCAGTGAATTAATGGATACTTTCATCTGATTTTTCTATTCTAGGACACGGATGTCCTCTACATTGTGTCACAGTTCTTTGTAGAAGAATGGCGAAAATTTGTTAGGTATATACCAAAAATTTTCTCTTTCCTTTTTTATTGTTGATTTTATTATTTTTAAGAATTCATGGATCCTGATCGTAGTACCTTACTTTTACTAGCATATCTGAAAGTTTTATTTTCTAATAATCTAAATGAATAATCCTGAGAAACACATTAATTACTATCATTAAAATATATCTCTAATTTAAAAATAATCATCGTAAAAAAATCTTCTCTTTAGTCATGCAATAGTGAAGTATATTGATCCTCCTTGTTTCATTTGAGTAGAAAACCTACAAGGTGTAGTCCTGTGTCATCAGTTGGAAACAGTGCTCTTCTGTGTCCTCACGGGGGACTCATGTTTACATTTGCTTCCATGACCAAAGAAGATTCTAAACTGTGAGTTTCTTCTCTTCATGTGATTTTTTTTTTCTTCTAGTGATTAATAGAACGTGTTTAGGAAGTTTCTCTTCTGACATAAAGAGTCTGTTTTAAGAATCTGTTTGAATTGTGGGGTTATTTCCTCTGGTAGTCTCTGCTAGGTGGAGCACTAGCCTTTAAAAAAAAAAAGACTGCTTCTCCATAAAAAATCAAGAGGCTGCCTGAGGCTGCCTTGCTCTTGTTCCTCCCTTCTCCTTCCTGGAGCCCTGCTTTCTCCTTCCAAGCTGCTGGTACCCAGGACAGTGCCTCTAGGTTACATCATATAGAATTTATCCCTCTGTAGCTAAGTTCTTTACTCAACTTCAGTTTTCGAGGTTTAGCCATGTTGATCCATGTATTGATAACTTCAGTCCATTTTGTTTTACTGCTGTTGTAACATTTTTTTGTATGAAAAAACTACTGTTCCTTGTTGATGTATCTTTTCCTTCTTAATTTATTTGTATTAAATATTGGTTTTGATAATTCTGGTTTAGAGATGGAGTATGTCCTTGTGTCTTAAAGCATGTTGTGTTTTTTTGCACAGTATAGCTCTCATATGGCCCAGTGAGTGGCAAATGATACAAAAGCTCTTTGTCGTGGATCATGTAATTAAAATCATGAGAACTGAAGGAGGAGATGCAAACCTTTCAGAAACACAGTATATTTCTGAGCCTAGTAAGTTTTCATATCGCTCTTGGTTTATGTAGTTAAAAGTTGGCATTTTAAGGGGGAAGGAAAGAGTATGTCAGTATTGTATTTTCTACTTAAAGATCATGTGCTGTTCCAAAGTATATTCCGCAGATGGGAAGTATCATATAATTACCTCATTATTAGTATGTTTGTCGACAGTAAATGGATTTCCTTATTTGCATACAATAGAATACAACGGTTAACAGAAAATATGAGTAATATTTTGATGAATACACTCTGGTAACTTTGATATGTTCTTTTAGATCTTTCATTCTTTGACAGTAATTCCTCAACCACTGCTATTTTTTTTTTTTTTTTTAAAGAACTCTGTCCAGAATGTAGAGAAGGGTTATTGTGTCAACAGCAGAGGGACCTGCGTGAATACACTCAAGCCACCATCTACGTCCATAAAGTCGTGGATAATAAGAAGGTACCAGTCCCTCTTGTGGTCGTGCCTAGTAATGATCAAGCTTGCCTTTTGACTTGCTGTTGGATTTTCACTGAGGATGGCCTAGGGTTGCCTTATTTTTTTTTTGGTGGGAGGGGATTGTGCAGGCGGAGCCATTGGACTAGAACTGAAAAGGAATAGTTATGTGATTTATGTGGATCTAGTCAGTTATTAAGCGAAACACAAATATTGATTGAGTGTCAGCTGTGTGCTAGGAATGGTCTTGGTGCTGGGGATACAGGTGGTGCAGAAGAGAGAAAAGTTACCTACCGTCAAGAATATTTGTACCTAGTGAGGTAGATCAAGAATAAGCCCATAAATTCATAAGATAATTTCAGACAAGAACAAGTACTTTGAAGGAAATCTAGCAGAGTAAAGCGAGAGACGGATAGGGGCGGAGGTGCATTGTTAGATAGGGCATGGGTATGAAAGGTGCGTCAGAGGAGGAGTTGTTTTACCTAAGCATTAACTGTCAGAGAGTCAGCCTGTGACGTGTAGTGCAGGCAAAACCGTAAGCCTAATGTGCTCAAGCAACAGAGTAAGTCGTATCTAGAGCAGCGCTGCCCAGTGGAGCTTTCTGCAGTGATGGAGATGTTCTGTATCTACACCGTAGCCATTAGCCGCATTTGACTGTGGAGCACTGAAATGTGTCTAGGGTGACTTGAGGAACTGAGTTTTTAATTCACTTTAATTTAAATAGCCATGTGTCACCTCTGGCTACCACAGTGGACAGCACTGGTCTAGAGAGAAGTTTCTTCCAAGTAGGGAAAGTGATAGGTGATGAGGGATCAAAATTTATCGGCCTTTATACATCACACCAAGGATTTGGGATCTTAGTCTAAGTGTAGATGTAAGCCACTGGAGTTTCAAGAGAGGTCATGGTGTGTTCTCATTTATGCTTTCAAAAAGTCACCCTGGCCATTGTGTTTGGAGTTGGTAAGGGCATAACGGAAAGAAGGACGGCCAGTTTAGAGCCTCTTGCATTTTTTTTTATCTATTAAAGGGTAGGTGAAGTAGACAGATTTGGGTATAATTTGGGAGCAGGGGTGTTGCTGTGGATTGTTTTTGGGGCATTTTCACTATATTGGGAATGGCTCTTAGGTAGATCCTGACCTATATCTCTGGACATCTTGTTAATTTGATTCCAAGGTTTTGGGAATTAAAGACAAAATAGAATGTGTTTTATTTGATGATAGTTACCAAACACATTATTTTAGAAGGGTAACTTACAAATTATGCTCTAATGGTCTAGGGTTTTGCTTCACAAGTTGAATTAAGGCCTCATTTCCTAATTTGCTGAGAAAATGAAGTTGAGTAAAAATGTCTCAATTTTTCCCGTAGAATTTTCTTATATCTTTTGTACCTATTAGTGCATGTATATATTGGTATCTAGTACAAAATAGTATCCAATTCAGGTAAAGTTTTATTATTATTTTTTAGTTTGATAGCAGTATTTCATCCATCCTTCATTTTCTCAGTCTCAAGGAGCATTGGGACTCCTGTCTGAACTTGAAAAGGCTGGACGATCAGTGTACTAGGGAAAATGTAGAGCAATTTTGAACTTCTACAAAATAACATCATTGTAAAATCTGGTAACTGTTCTGCAGAGACTGCTTACAGTTATGGCAAACACATTAAATACAAGAATAAATCATAGGATAAGAACTAACGTTAAAAGAGCACAGAAAAGAGAGAGAGAGAGCCCTTGAGTCTTGATCCTCTATCTGATCTATTACCCCACCATTGAAAAAGGTGTGCTTCCTCTTGATAAAGGTGGCCCGTCAAAGCCCCACAGCTGGGCTTCCCTGGTGGCACAGTGGTTGAGAATCTGCCTGCCAATGCAGGGGACACGGGTTGGAGCCCTAGTCTGGGAAGATCCCACATGCTACAGAGCAACTAAGCCCGTGTGCCACAACTACTGAGCCTGCGCTCCAGAGCACGCGAGCCACAACTCCAGAGCCCGCGTGCCACAACTACTGAAGCCCACGTGCCTAGAGCCTGTTCTCCCCAACAAAGAGAAGCCACCATAATGAGAAGCCCGCGCACTGAAACAAAGAGTAGCCCCCGTTCGCCACAACTAGAGAAAGCCCGCATGCAGCAACGAGGACCCAACGCAACCAAAGATAGATAAATAAATGTATTTAAAAAAAAAAATTTAAAAAGCCCCACAGCCTCCATAGCTCGCCTTCCTACGGTCTGACCTACTTTTCTGTCTTTTCCTGACACATTCAGGTGATGAAGGATTCAGCTCCAGAGCTAAATGTGAGTAGTTCTGAAACAGAGGAGGATAAGGAAGAAGCTAAACTGGATGGAGAAAAAGATCCAGATTTTAATCAAGTATGTGTTGACGCTGCTCTTCATTGTTACACCTTTTGCTGTGCTGAGAGCAGTCACTCTAAGCTCTTGGACATCTCTGCGTAGCCTATGCAGGATGTCGGTTCTCAGGACCCCTTATTTTCCCGCTTTCCTGCATTGGGTAGCGTGCTGTAGCTGCCCTGATTTCTCACGAAAAGCCATGGGTTACATTACTCTAGAGTTACTATGTGCTATTAAGCCAGAAAGGCTAAAATATACTGAAATGATTCACTTTTTACCTGGAAAGAAAACTTAAACTGACCCATATCTTGGCTTGTTGCTTAATCATGGAATCTTTGTGTATGAAAAAATTATTAAACTCAGATTCCCTGACTACAAGGAAAACACACAGTAGCCTTTATAATATTGGAGTTTATAGAAGAGACTTTCGGGTCTCTTACATGTTAGGCAAATGACTAGAATCGGCATTAGTCTTTCATTTTTCTTCTATTAAAATTACCTATTATACTGTGTGTTTTGTTATGGTATTTCTACCCCCTTTTATTTGGTTGCTTGATTATATCCTGCATGTTCACAGTGATGTTGGAGAAAAATGTCAAGAACAGGAAATAATGTGGGCATATGTTTGGTTGATATATGATGTAGATAAGTTTAGCTTCTCAAAAAGTCAGACCATTATACACCAGGATATTCTAGATTTACCTTAAATTCATGGAATTTCTACTCTAATTAGAGTTTAGCTTTAATTAACTAATTAGAGATATTTGTGTTCTTTCTTTACTGCTAAAAAATAGTGTAGTCGGATTATGGTTAGCATCCTCCCTGAAGGAATGAAAGTGATAAAATGGCCATCTGCTGTATCTGTTACAGAGCAGAGATTATCTGGGTTTCTTGGCCTCTCTGTGTATACACACTGATACTGTTACTTCATTTTCAACTGTGATTAAGAAAGTCTGAAAAGCACTCTTGACTTGAATCTTGGTCTCCCTGAGGAAAATGTTACTTGTAGCTTCCCAACTGGCATAAAGAGATATGTCAGCATTTGTTGATTTTAAAACACCTTTGGAAGAACAAAGTCAGGCGCTGCTGACCGTGATCAGCCACTCCTCCCAAATTTGTGTTTCAGTCCCTCAGCATTGGAGGGCCCCCTTGTCCCAGTGCTAACCAAATCCATACATTTTATAGGGATGTAGGTTTTTCAGTTTTGTGGGGATATTTTCCTATAATAAATAATGCCCTCATTAAAATTTATGTACATGTATGCCTTCTGTTCCTTGGGATGGTTTTTGAGATTATTGAGTTAAGTAATATGTCTCTTGAATAGGAGTTTGCAAACATAACAAACCTTGTTTGTTGTCGACTTGTTTTATGTTCCCATCTCCTTTACAGTCCATTTTTCAAGTCAGATCTACAAGCTAGTGTATTTGCTTTTTCCATTGATATATTTTAAATAGAAGTGTCTGTGTCCATCCTGATTTAGGACTCCATCCTCTTTCATTTGCTTGGCCGGCAGTACCATGGTAGTTTATTGTAGTTTGTTTATTAGTGGGAGTATGGTGTAATAATCAGTTGGGAATCCCTATTCTTCTGGTAAACTTTGTAAATAAGTTTCTAAAGCTAGATATATATCTGTGTTCTTACTGTCCTTATTTCTGTCATTTCAAGCTTTACTTTTCAGCCTCAGAGTTATTTAGAAAACTTTTAAAAACGTTTTCAAGTGATTTCGATTTTTGGGAAACTTCAACTGTTTTAATGTCTGGTTTTACCTATTATTGTCATACCCACAGCAATTTTTAAATTGCTGTTCTGTTCCTCAGATGCAGATGACAACAGATTTCACTTTTATAAATACGATAGAGAATATTTGTTGCGGAACATTGTTTTTTATGACATAATTATTTTTTGTACTTTCTTTTGTCTTCCTTCTCATTGTTGTATACTCTAGAATGTTTTAAACATTTTTGTCTTGCAAAAAAGGTGTAACCTTCCGTTTTGAAAAGAGTAGTTGGTCCCAGAAGAATGTCAAGAGTTTTCAGAATGTCGGCCTCCTCAAATCTTTTCTTTGTAATACGTTGCACTATCTCAATACAAAGCTTCTGTAATTGCTGTTTTAAATCCCTGTAATATAAAATGATGCATTTCTATTTGTCCTTAATGGAAATGAACAAATCCCCTTTCCTCTTTTCTCTAAGCTAGATCAACCCAGTTCCTTTGACTTTGACCTTATCTACAATTTAGGTTAATAATGTACCCAGTATTGGATATTACTTAGGTAATTGAAAGCCTTCTAAAACCAGTGGATTGCTTTTCGTCAGATAAGTTCAATTTAAATTCTATGGATTTAAAAGAAATTCTGGGAAAGGCTTTTAGACCCATTAAAAAATATATCTTGCTTAATGTTCAGGGCTTTGTTATTTGGTTGTGTTTTATATTTCTGAAGTAAAATTTTAGGTTGTAGATATTTTCCCTTATATTCCTAATTGTGAAATTTAGGTCCAATTTCACCTTTTCTTGAATAGTTGAGATTGAGAAAAATGTGTCATGAATTTTTTTTTTTAATTCCCACCTTGTTTCTTATGTTAGAATCACCTGTGTGCCTCTTCAGATGCACAGCTAGAGCTGAATCCAGCGTTGTGTAGCACCTAGCCAGTGGCCTATCACCCTGAGCAAATGCTCTTCTGTTTACCCCCTGATCCTCTCTGCTTTGTAAATCTCTGGAGCTCCATTGGTGATGCGTGGGTGGCATCTGTGTCCATAATGACCCCTAAACCGCTCTGATTATGCACACCTGACACTCAGTGACAGCTTCGGAAACCAGAGGCAGAGCCTGGGGGTTACCTCATCCAGATTTAATTAAACCAGGGGAAAAGATTATTTTAAAAATCTTGTTTCATTCATTCCCTGTCCTGGTTAGCAGAATAATCTTGACTGTTAACCTTTTGATGAGGCATTTATTGGAGTATTGTAGAAAGATACTTGGTTCTCATCTATAAAAGACTGGTACAATATATAGTATATACCCATATGTATGCCTGTACTTTTTGCTGAACCATCTTTAGGTAAATTGTGCACATCATGGCATTCCACCTCCAAGTTCTTAAACCAGCTTATCAGTAAAGACAGTGTCGTGTTTACCCAACCTCAGATTTCTTCATCTACCCCAAATGTGTCTGAAGCAATGTTCCCTCCTCAAACCAGCATACAATTAAGATATGCATTGTTTTGTATCAGTTTAGACTGTTATCCAGAACAGTTATCCTGCCTCCGCACCCCTTTCTTTCCCTTCTGACACTGACTGGATTAAATTTAATAATCTTAAAAATTTTTCGGTTTATCATAATTGTGTCTTTCTAAGGTCAAACTTATTTTGCTTTTAAATCTCCTTTTTATAATACATACATTTTAAAATCCTGGAGCTTATATGCAGTTAGAAGTGTATTTTGTCGTTTAATTTTTTCAGTTATGTCTGAGCCTACTAAGAACCTCCAGCGAGTTCCTATTCACTGTTGATATTGAATTTCAAATGGTTAACAGTCTGATAAATAAATTGCTTTTGCTTGCCTGATGAACTTTATGAGCACGGGTCACAGTGTGGGTAATTTCAGTGCTTTCTTTTTTTTCGGATCTTTATTATAGAGCAATGGAGGAACAAAGCGGCAAAAGATATCCCATCAAAATTATATAGCCTACCAAAAGCAAGTTATTCGGCGGAGTATGCGACATAGGAAAGTTCGTGGTGAAAAAGCTCTTCTTGTTTCTGCTAATCAAACATTAAAAGAATTGAAAATTCAGGTGAGGAGAATATAGCTTTTGTTTAATTATGCTCTGAACTTGGAGGACCTTCCCGAGTTTCTGCTTTGCACCTAAGTATTAGGCCATTGAGAGAGGGCTTTTTTGAGTTTAGAATAATGCTTGCAGGGTCACCAAATTAAAATAACTCTTTCTTTAGAAAGAGTTTCAAAGTTTTCAAAATTAGCCAAGAATCTTTCTGTGAAGATGAAAAGTATTTTGGGGATTCTGAAAACTTGAGCAGGTTCTGAGTAGCTTTCCAATAATAATGAGAAATGTTGAGAGCCATTTAACTTGTTACGTGTTGAGGTGGTTCTTTTTGGAGGTTCATTTTAGATCCTTCCCACTCTATCCCCCCCGCCCCCTCCATTGCTTTTGCACATCAACACAGTGGATGCATTATGAAAATGCCTCACGATACTGTTGTTTCCTGGTAGCAATACTAAAGTACTATAAATGAGCATGCCAATGGGACATCTCAAAACCCAGGAAAAAGAGGCTGATAAATTCAAGATGTACATGAAAAAAAATCTGGCCTCTTATCTGTTTTAGTCACTGATACGGATCCCAGAAGTTGACCGAATTTCCCTCTCTGCTGCTTTCATGCGGCCTGGTTTACTGGTTCTGCATTTTCCCTCGCTGCTGATACTTATCGTTGTAATTGAGGCAAAAGTATAGGCTTCCTTTGAGGGTGTGATGTGTTCCAGATTGTCCCGGGAACAGTATTTCCCTTGGTTGAACCCATGGCTCTGAAAATAAATGTGTTGGCCTGATAGCTTTACTCTGTTATTGTAGCTTTTACATCTGAGAAAGCTTGTTTCTATCACCGGCGTTCTGCCTGTCAGTGGTAAACCTCGAACATTCAAAACCTTTAAATTACAAAAAGAGCCCCTGTGGATAAAGACATTTTCAAAGCCTGTGCTGCTTTTTATTGTGGACTACCCTTTTTAAAGAATAAATCAAAAGTCAGCAGAAATAACCTCTGTCTGTGAGCATGTTACCTGCACAAATGAGTTGCTAGAAGGCAGCAGCTGTTCACAGGACAGCCCCCAAACGTGCTCTCCTTGGATGGCTCCTTTGCCGTGTCCCTCCTCTCATTTCCCGTCCTGGCTTCGAGGACCACTGTGATCTAAACAGTCCAAAGAAAGGGCAGTGAAGTGTAATTTCCCTTCAGTGATCCGTGGTGGTAGCTTCGAAAGCTCCCACTAGATGGGACCTTTTTGCCCAGCAGCCTGAGCACTGTTAGAGCTTGTGGTGGGCATGCATGTGAGCCTCAGCCAGTGGTGGTGGGTGACTTTTTAAGCATGTAGTGCATTTTTTTTTATGTTTCATGGAGCCTGTCCTCTAGGGTATACTACATTTCCAAGTTAATAGGATGGCAACTACACCCATTTATAGTTGCTTAATTCATCCACCTATGAGGCCATAAAGTACAATTTATCCATCTCCTTTCTCGGAATATGCTTGGTGTTTAATTGTCTTATTCCATTTTCCCAAAGAGAGGTTTTGAGTGGGTAGTATTGCTTGCTTTAGAAAGGAGGGAATTTTCCTTATTTCACTTTGCTTATTGCATTTCCTTATTTCAGCCACACACTCACACCCCCATGGCAAGCAGCATGGAGCTGCTCACCTTGTAGGAACAGAGTTTTCATTGTTCCTTTTATGCCCCACAGATCCACAATGCTGCACCCGCTTGTTAAACAGACCTATAGAATGTTAATTCTTCTGAAGCATTCTCTTAGCACTTACGGTTTATGAATTATTATTATACAGGGCACAGGCCTCCATGCCTTTGGCCTGTTCCCTCATTCTGAAATACCGTTTTCTCCTCACTAGTAAGCACTGTTCATCTTTCACAACATCTTTTCTGCAAAACCTGTCTTGGCCTTCAGCCACACAGCTAACTGCTCCTTTCTGTGTGCTCCACTAGGAGCAATGTGTACTTTCTGCCACCATCTTCACTGCTTGGTTTTGTCCTCTCGACCTCTCCGGGGTGGGATTATTCACTTTATATTTCCAGTACCTAGCACGGTAGTCAACACATGGTGTGATAAATCTTCATGAGTTGTTGAATGAATTGAAATGTCCTTGTCTGTGCACTCAAAATATAAAGTATGAGCCTCCACCCCTCAGAGATGGAACTCGTGTCTAGAGGTATTTGCGGTTGGTCCAATGTTGTGTGGTGGTGCAAAGACCCTGTGCACCCCACTTAGGCGTGTGAACTAGCATTCCTACAGTCATGCAGCTGTGACATTGCCCACATTAAGTTGGTATCAGACACTTCCTCTGTAACTGTGCTTTCTTCTTCATGGGTCATATTTACTGACTGGGGCTGTTGCCTCTGCCTGATGCCCGTGTGCTGGGCTGCCTTCGGTAGAACTGTCCCGTCAGTACTTCTCATGTACCAGAAATAGGCTCATTGCTTCATACACAGATCATTGATGATGTCACTGCACTGTAGCTACAGATCCCTGTTTAATCAGTCTGCTTGCTTCTGAGAGCCTGATATCCTTTTGAGAAGTCCAATTATGAACCTGGCCTAACAGTTAGGGAGGAGGCCAGTGTTGTTATCCCTGTTGTTATTTACCTGTGTACTATTATTAAAATCACTTTTCTGGTCACAGTCTTCCCAGCTGGAAAGCTCTTGGGCCCAATTATATACACAGTTGGTTCAGGGCTGCTTGTTTTGTCTTTCCAGATTTTTCAAAGAGTAGAGGAATAGAGTGCATAAAAGGGTAGAATGGTTTCCCTGTAACATGGATATTGGTGTAATGAGATACATGTAATGGAACATATTCAAGGAGTATGGCACTCAGTTATGCGGCATAATAAAATGAATACTCTAGAATACACCCAAGTGAAGAATTAGAATGTATCATTGAAGGGTACCTATGTGTGCCTCTCTGACCCCAACTCCTCCTTACTTCGCACTGGTATTTACTCCCTGGACGTGATAAAAAATTTTTCTGAATTTGAAAACAATATTTAAGTATTATGCACAATAGTCTTTCTGAATGTATTCAACTTTTAAGACTTGGTTAGAACTGGGCTGGAGTATATGGCCCCTACCCTTAAGAAATTCATATTCTGGTTCCTAGAGGCAAGACTCGGTCTAAGAATATGTGACAGGCCCAATGGCTGAATTTTGTAGTCCGGCTGCTCACTAAGGGGATCAAAACGAGAAGAGTCCAGATAGCCTTCTGGTTAATTTAGAGATGGTCTTATGAAAGAATTTGGAATTGACTTGGTTGTTAAAACGATGTGGAACCTGGGCATGATAGGAGTGACAGTGACGGCCTTGCTCAAGCCTTATTACCAGAGGAGCTGTCAGCCCAGCCCCACCTTCTGCTCCTTTGTTTTCTCCGCACCCCAGCCCGTGGAGAGGTGGTAAGATGCAGAAGACAAGGTCCTGTGGGTATAATTGTCTCCTAATTCTCTATCAGGCCTCCTAAGAATGTTCTCAGATGTATTGGGATTAGAGTCTCAATAGGAATTTAGCAAGCGAGCTGACTGTAAACTGTTGTGTCTTTTGTATTCTGAAGTCTTTTATTTTGCCCTCAGAATCTATGCATTATTTCTTCAAATAGGGTATAAGTCTCAGTGTTTAGCTTTACACAAACTTTGTTTCCTTTATATTGGCACAGATCATGCATGCATTTTCAGTTGCTCCTTTTGACCAGAATCTGTCAATTGATGGAAAGATTTTAAGTGATGACTGTGCCACCCTCGGAACCCTTGGCGTCATTCCCGAATCTGTCATTTTGTTAAAGGTAGGTAACAGCTCTTTACCTGAGGGATTCTCATGTGTAAACTGCGTGCAGCGGTGGTTACAGTTACCTCAGGTTCTCGGCAGGGTGTGGTAAGAAGCTTCTGCTGTGAGAGTTTTGCTGGCCTCTACATTCTCCATCTCTGGATGAGCCATGAGAGACTTAGAGGAGGTCACAACATCATTGGGTCTTGTGGGGTTTTAATAATTCTTGTTTAAAATAATCTAGATTTAACCTCCTCCGTAACTTTTGGATCAGCAAATTACTTAACCATATTTCTACTACTAAAGCATCTCCACCTTTCCTCATAAGTACAGGAAACGGACATAAGACACAAGTCTTGGACACAATAGTCAAAATACTTTTGGTTGGCTTAATGGGATTCTTGTCCAGGGTATGGAAATTGGCTTTGGGGAGAATGGATTTAGGAGAGGTAGGTGTGTTTTAGAAAGTAGGGGCTTCTGAGACTTTGTCACAGAAGAAGAATCATTCAACCAGCCTCTTTAGACCAATCCTGCCTTCCCTCAGGGCCTGATTTTGTCACTTTCCTTTGCCTCTTTTGTTTCTTTATGGCTAGAAGCATGCCCCCTGCATGATGTGATGGAATATTTTTCAGGTTTTGAACTGTGAAATATGTTTTTCATACCATAGAGCCTCAATTCTGGTCAGATAAAGTTAGGCCCTGGAAGTGGTCATGCAGACCCATATCTACCCCTACACACACACACCCCTCCACACACACACACACACCCCCCCTCATCCTGCTACCTACCCCCTGGAAATGATGATGCAGGCCCATATCTACCCCTACACACACACACACACACCCCTCATCCTGCTACCTACCCCCTTCCTGTTCGCTTTTCTTGGAACTGTAGGTTCTGTGGAATTATTTTGAAAGCCTCTTTGGTTTGCTGAATCCTAAGGACGCCGTGTAAAATCCTAGCAACAGCCTGTGTAATTAAAGCGTTTGTACTTCAGATGGGCAGCTAGAGTCCATCTTGGACATTGTCCTCTTGGCCCTTGCAGCTAATCCCACCGCAAGCTCAGACTCAGTGCTGGCTTCTGCCTTAACAAGGACGTGGGCATTTGTTGCTTGATGTTGAGGCGGGATGAAAATGTATTTTTAACCTAATTGGCATTTTTAGAGGACCATTCGGACTTGATTTCTGCCAACTCACGCTGTCATCACTGGCACCTTAAGTCATATCAGTTAGATCAGTGTTTAGTAACTCAGGGTATCTGAACCTTTCTGCATCTAAAGGTATTTGAGGAGCAGGAATACAGTGCCACATCCAATGTGCAGTCTGTGCGGTTATCAGGGTATTGAGTCTAGACCCACCATTGACAAGGCATCCTTTGTTAATCCTGGACATTGCCAGCTCTGGTTTGAACCCTGTTTTCCACTGGACAGTGTTTGTATTTGTGTCTTGGAGCAACACACTGGTGGGCTCGGGACCAGCCTTTCGTGTGAGGTGGGTGGGACGTTATCCTCCTACTGGCTTCCCCTCCCTTGTGGTTTTGAATTGTTTTCATTTGTTTTCTAGGCTGATGAACCAATTGCAGATTATGCTGCAATGGATGATGTCATGCAAGGTAAAGACCAACTTGTTTTGGGAATTTGTTGAGGAACTTGTTAAAGGAAGGTGGGATTATAGTTACTGATGCTTTCGTCTACAGTGCTTTTACTTTTAAACTTGAACAGAGCTTCTACATGTTAAGGTAGAATCTTACATTATTGCTCTGAAAAGATCTTAGTAAGAACGATATCTATGAAAATTTAGAAAGTGGAGAAAAACAGTACTAATTTACCATAGGAAACAAATGAATGTAAGCCTGCAGGTGAAAGAGGTCAACAAAAAGCAAAGCTAATTCAAATTGCAGAACCTCAGACAGGTACAGAGGAATTGGATGCCCTAGGTGCCTTTGAGCGTAAGAGTGAGGTCTAAACCTAAAGGCTGGTTGGAAGCTGTATAAGAAGCAGTTAGCTCACTACCTTGCAGATCCTCACAGCCCTTCCCTCATGTCACTGCCTCTTCTCAACCTGTAGAGTTTGTGTTTCAGCTCTTTGAAGAAATTAACCTAGAAGGGTGATAATGAGGCCCATTACCTACCAAACAGGGAGATCACCCACCAGCTCTTTCTTCAAATACTGGCAGCCCATCCCTTACCTCCCATAGTCGAGGGAAGGGATGATCCTCTGGGGAAACGGGCAATTCAAGAAAACAGCCTACATATATTTTTAAAGAGTGTTTCATCTCCCAGGTACCCTTGGGTTAAGCCCACCACTGCCCACCGAACAGTTTTTAGACATCTGTTTAGTACCTCACACTTAAATAGGTGGAAATGGACAGCTAGAGAGCACCAGACAGTTGAGCAAAGAGCATGAAACCAAAAGACGTCAGTCAACAGACAGAAAAAAAAGGAGCCCAGAGAAAATAGACAACACAGGAAGAATAAGAAAGCTTAAAAATTAACTATAAACAATACGAGAGAAAGAGCAAAATAGTCTATGTGTAAGGAACATTCAGAGAATAGAAAATAATTCATGAAAATTAAAAATGGGTGCACCAAGGGCCTGGTACAATAAAGTATAAATCTAGGGATAAGAAGACCCGAAAAGCATCTAGAGGTATGGAAGGAAAAACCACATTCACAGGATGAAGAGTCAGGAAGACAAACTAATGGACCAGTGCCCACAAGATTCTGAGGAAGAGTGAGTTTGAATCTAGAATTCTGTAACTAGACAGACTTTATTTTAACTTCACACTTGATGGCTCTTTGAATGTAAGACCTCAAATTTCTCACACACACCGTTTGCTGAGATACTCTGGGAGGGTGTGCTCTGTTAAATGAGAGAGTAAATCAAGAAAGAAGTCAACAGGGCTTCCCTGGTGGCGCAGTGGTTGAGAGTCCGCCTGCCGATGCAGGGGACGCGGGTTCGTGCCCCGGTCCGGGAAGATCCCACATGCCGCGCAGCGGCTGGGCCCGTGAGCCATGGCCGCTGAGCCTGCGCGTCCGGAGCCTGTGCTCCGCAACGGGAGAGGCCACAACAGTGAGAGGCCCGCGTACCACAAAAAAAAAAAGAAAAAAAAAAAGAAAACAGTGGAACCCAAAAACATGGATCCAGCATAGGAATAGATGCCCTAGAAGCTGGTGAGGGGGAAATTCCAGGACGGAAGCTCTGCAGCAGGTGCTGAGCACACCCGATCCAGATTGGAGCAGTGGGATGCAGGCTTTGGCAAAGGATGTCCCCTGGGAACAGTGGAAGTGATAGATGGCTGTCTTGAGGTTTACAGCTCTTTCAGAGTTTACACTTGAATTGGAGATAGTACAGAGAAAATGAAACACATAAATAATGCAGCAGTTACCAACCCCAGAAAGACAAAGTCATACCAGACAGGAACTATAACCAAGGTACACCAGGGAGTTCAACTGTGAGCAGTATTATGGAATAAAAAATAATGTAAACATTGGAGATTAGCTTAGCAAAAAATGTCACTTTCAGGAGGATGGGTTCCGGGGGCAGGTGGTATGTAAGAGGTGGGAGAAGAACTAAATTTTTCTTTCCGTGAAATTATTAGATAGTATCTAAAATTATGAATTAGCAATATAAGCATGTTATTTAGAAATACAGAGGTTAAATACCAGAAGTGGCTGCAAGGGCTGAAAGTGGTTCCTTCTAGAGTGTGGGAATGGGAGGCGGAGGGGGAGAGAGGGCGATGGCCGCATGGTTTTCTCCAGCCCCTCCCCTCATCATGCAGAATGTTGGCTCCAGTTATAACCCTTGTTCTCCCAGTATTTGTCTTTTGAGTGATGCATATGTATTGCTTTGATAAAATAAAAACAAAGAGAAAGATTTTCATTTGATTATTATCTATAACTTCAAAGGTAATGTTTATTGGTGAATAAGGTAATTAAAAGTTATTTTAAACTTTTCGTCTTTAGGCATTGAAGTGAACTTATTACTGTCGGTAGTGACAATCTTTTCAATTTGGAATTCTGTTTTTTTCCTTCCAGTGTGTATGCCAGAAGAAGGGTTTAAAGGTAAGTTACATTTGTCACGTTTTGTTCATGAATGTCAGAGTCATACTCTAATTTTCTATTAAAGTGAAGCCTATGATTTGATTTTAAAATTTAATTCAATCTGAGTCTCATGACTGAAATTAATTTTAGTTAAATGCATTTTTTATTCAAGCTTCTTCATTATCTGTATCAGCACTCAGGCCTCAGGCCTCAAATAGGGCCTGTGTGATAGACGTATCTACTTCCAGATGTCCATTCTGCTTTTTCTTTCTCATTTCGGGGGGGGCAGTTGGGGAATTAGCTGGTGGCATTTTGATTTTTATACTTAACCTTTTCAAATTCCTCCTGTCAGTCCCATCTTAGAGCAAAACAGTTTGTATGTAACTGATAAGAATTAGAGGAGAAGAATCTGCTGAATTATATTAGGTTCAGTGAAAAGGTTTCATCGATCTATTTAGAATTAGGCATTTTTTGGATTATTACTTTAAATGGATAAACGGCAGTGCCTTCTACTACATCTTGGCCACTATAGTTGTGCACATAGTCGAATCCAGACCTTTGACATTTACAGATTTAACTGTTGCCAGTTTGATTCTATGTGTCCTAGTCCAGAGGTCCGTGACAGGTTGCAACTTTGCCCAAGAATGAGGTTGAATCGAATACCGGGGTTTCTTTGCTAAAGCGAACAAGTGAGCCATGCTACTGGCCTAAATAAAGCCTCCCTCTCAGTGCGGCTTTTTGTCTACACGTTCCCACTACACAGAAACTCCTGATGTGGTTAAAACAAAACAAATAAAGCAAAAAATTTATTTATGCAAAATGGCCATCAAATGAAAGCATGAGTAAAATGCGATGAACTTGTGTGAAGACAACTAACAGCCGCACGGCTCTCAACAGGAAGGTGCTTTAGCGGAAAACCTGGAGTCTGCTGATACTTTCTCTTACCCTTCAACGTCAAAAGGCTTCTGTGCTCATTTATTAAGTTGGATATTCCCTGTTGGTGATGCGTTCTTGGCAAATGGAATATATGAACTCTTACCTTGCAGTTCACAACTGTACCTCCACATGTGTTTCTTTTCCCAGGTACTGGTCTTCTTGGACATTAATCTTTTTGAACATTTGCTGACTGCTAAGAAATGACCAGAAAGGAAGAGGAGTTTGACATGTTAGGGCATTACAGAAAAAGTGGATTTAAGAATTAAACCATTACATGACTCCTCCGCAAGGCAGAAAACCATTCAAAAGTGACTGTCCCCAAATGCCTTATGTCAGATAAAGCAGATTGCACTGAAGGCCATCAGACTTGAAGGAAATGTTTCAAATTTTATATTTAAGGGGGGTGGGGGGGGAATGGGCAAGTAAAGACTGAAAAAGTTTAGTAGCAGTATCAGTAAATCATGTTTACATATGAGATTTATAGGCACGGGAGGGAATAAAAGTTCTGTTATATTTCCTTGCTTGAGTTTCATACCAGATGCATTGGTCCATAAAGGATTTGTATCACAGTAGATGGGACAACATTCTGCTCTGAACTAAAAGTAATTCTTTAGAGACATAACCTGCTTACCAATACCTGTCTTTGATTCATATTTTACTTTCAATAAAGCATGAAAGTGAAGAACTTGCCGTAATTGTGGAAAAGTGTCTTCAGAGTAGATTCCTCTCCGTGTCGGCTCCAGTGCACCTGCCTCACATCCTGCCCGCTGGTCTCTGACTTGGTGCTGGGAAAGGAGGGTGCACCTGCGTGTCTCCTGCAATGAGCCAAGGGATTGTGTCTCACTGGTGTCTTCAAAGGCTTTTTATTTCCATGCATTTCAGAAAGGATGGCGAATGTATTACATGTCATAGCATCCTCCAGTTTTACTGTTATTAAAAAGTGGGAAATCAAATACACCTTGCACTTTTGAGAAGTCTGACCACCTTATCTGAAGAGTAAAATGGCCTGAAATACATTTGGAAACTAACACGATTCTTATATAAAGTTTCTTCTGCCCATCCTCCAAGTCCGCCATTTCTTGGATCTCACTTCTCTTGTTTTGAAAGCATTCTTCCGAAACACCCAGAAAGGATCTTTTAGATCACATTGTTCAAAAATGAAAAATAAATGTTCACGTGGAGTGTGCCCTGTCATCAGCTCAGGATTGTTGGTTAGCAACACGTGACCAAAGCAGGATTCGTTAGAATATCGGAGGATTTTCAAAGGAATTAAGACTGGAGTTTGTTTCACTGTTTCCTCTGAGTACGTATGTACAACTTTTCGGCCGAGATGCTGACTCAGGCGTCTCTTTTGCTAACACTTTATTTAGCCCTGGGTTTTGCTGGGCTTTTTTTTTTTTTTTTTAACCCCTCCCTTTTCTGAAAATTTAAACTGAAATACCGGATGGGGGTGTCAGGCTTCAATTTGAGGACCAGTAACCTTGGCAGCATCCCCTTTGAATAGATCTTTTTATCAGAATAATTATGGCTTTTTGGTAAGATTACAACTTCTTACCTGAGTTACCCCTCTGTGTTTGCAGTGTCTTCAGTCTGTACCCCCTGGGGAGGCAGGGGGTGTTTAATGAGTCTGTGTGGGAGAGTGCACTGCACACAGGACCCTCACAACCCATTCTAGGAACCTGTGGGCCCCACCCTTAGGTCAGCAAAAGGAAAGGAAGGACTTGAGGTCCAGGTCGTGAGCTAATCCTCATTTTTAGATCCCAACACCTGCAGTCCCCCGCCCCCCAATGGACCTGAACATAAAATAATAACATGCCAAGCAACTACTACTTTCCAAGGGTAAAGACTTGTGTGCAAGTTCACTTAGTACGTGATGCAGCTGCTTCCTCCTCCCTGTAAAGAAGCTGTTTGTCCAGAGAAGTTTCTTTCTGGGGATTGACATAAGCATGTCAGTAGTCACCCAGAAATCTGATGTATTTCCCCAGTTTGCTGTTAATAACAGCTTTAAAATGTGTAACCTGAGTCTCTTTTTTCCTCATGCAGTGGTACAAAATAACAGCCTGTGGTAGGTCTTTCAGGCTGATGACCCAGTACTGGCTCCCTTATTGATTTGCACAGGTGGTGGGAGCGGGGTGGGCCCTGTGTGAGCAGGTGATGCTCGAGCAGTTCTGTCTCCTGCCCCCACGACTTAACCGTGTGCTACCAGCACTGCACTGCTCAGAGTGACGTCTGTGGCCCCACAGTACCAGCAGCACTGCGAAGCTGTATTAGAAATGCACGTTTTCGGGCTTCCCTGGTGGCGCAGTGGTTGAGAGTCCGCCTGCCGATGCAGGGGACACGGGTTCATGCCCCGGTCCGGGAAGATCCCACGTGCCGCGGAGCGGCTGGGCCCGTGAGCCATGGCCGCTGAGCCTGCGCGTCCGGAGCCTGTGTTCCGCAACGGGAGAGGCCACAACAGTGAGAGGCACCGTGTACTACAAAAAAAAAAAAAAAAAAGAAAGAAATGCACGTTTTCAGGCCTGAGACCCACTAAATCTGCATGTGCAAGCCGCCCCTGTTGGGAAGCCTTGGGCTGGGCCCTCTCCCGCCCACGGTCAGTCGGCAGAGTTACACAGTCATGTATACGTGTATTTAGTGGCCCTCACCACTTTGTACGGGGAAAACAGGTACAACATGTAACCTAAAATCAATTCTTGCCTTGTCTGTATTAATAGATGGAGATCAATTGTCTCCTTGACTTTGACCGCACCAAGGTGCAGAGACTCTTCCCGTCAGGTTTCTTATGCATGTGGTTTTGTTTTTTAAAGACAGTCTTCTGTGGAAGGTAAAACGAAGCTTGAAGTCACCCCTGCCCCCCATCCCCATTGTATTTCTGTCCATTCCTCACCCCCAATCTGATGTGTACAACATGCCATTCTGCTACGAATTGTTGCCATCACCTCAAACATAGGTCGCCGTTGGGATGTCTTCATTCCTTGGGGGCAATAAGTATCTGTGTATTAATGAACTTTATTGTGTAGAATTACAGTTACCATTCTGCCCAATTTAAAAGAAATGTATGTTTGTTTCTGTGGCATCATAATCCAGAGCAAGTTTTTTATTACTTTAAATGTCCATTTGGTTGGTCTGTGTGGTCATGGGCTTCTTGATCAGACCCTGGTTAATACTTGAAGTGAATGCTAGGGTTGAATAACCTGTTTTAAATACCCAAAGGGTGTTATCTCTGTCTGAACAAACTGCTAAGGTGAAATGAGCATTGAAGCCTGCCTTTCCTGTTATAGAATCACGCAGGAGTGTCACATGCTTTCTCTCTGGCATTTGGATGTTCAGCTTGTTCAGTGTTACAGGGGACTGTGAATAGAGTTCAGTCTCATGAACAACCAGCATTTTCATTTTAAGGAGATTCTTACCCCTTTGCCTATGGCCTGTGCATCCCCGCCCCAGGTGCAGGGTTTTGTCACAACTGTATTTCTGATTCTGAAAGCTAGCCATTTACCACCCCCCAAAATCCAGGCAATGCATAGATACCAATATTGGCTGGGGATTTGATTATCGACATGAGTGGAATCCTTTATTCACTAAAATACAGATTACAGACATTTGTAAAATGGTAACACTTTGTTTCACATACTTCACTGAGTAACGGCTTTGTGCCAAGTCCTGAGAGCCAAGTCTAGTAGGGAGACTTGGTGCAGTGGTTAAGGGTCTGCCTGCCAAGAGGGGACACGGGTTCGAGCCCTGGTCCGGGAAGACCCCCACATGCCGCGGAGCAACTAAGCCCGTGCGCCACAACTACTGAAGCCCACGCGCCTAGAGCCCGAGCTCCGCAACAAGAGAAGCCACCGCAATGAGAAGCCTGTGCACCGCGATGAAGAGTAGTCCCCGCTTGCCGTAACTAGAGGAAGCCCGCGCACAGCAACGAAGACCCAACATAGCCCCCCCCCCGCAAAAAAAAAAAGTAGTAGAGAGATGTAGAAAACAACGCCTCCATCTCATACATACGAAACATTTGTGGGTTTTTTTCAGATCTGGCTTTTGAGTTAATTGGGCTGAGGAGTCTGCTAGCTGTTCAGATAGCACATACTTGTGTAGGCGAGTGTTGAAAGGGCTAGTTTGAGAAGTTGGGTCACCTGTGTTACAGATAATCTCACCATTTACCTTTAACTAAGCAAAGTTGCTTAGCTTTGCTTTGTCTTGGTTTCCAAATTATCTCTTCGAACAGAGCAGTATTTGCTGCCTTGTTCACCCTCCCACACTGAGGATCATGCAATAATAAACGCTGTTGGGGTAAAATACTTCGTGATTCTTTGTAATTAGACTTCAGCCTTTGTGACGAAACGCTGTGGAATCTTTCCCACAAGTCTTCAAAAAGAGGTCTTGTAACTGCATAGCCAAGCTGCCTGGAACCCCCTCCCTGAGAACTTTAGGACGTACGTTATGCTGGAAGCCGTTGGAGTTAAAATGATGGCTGGACAGGTGTGTTTGATTATTCTGTTATATAAGTATTTCCTCTTGGCCCATAAGGAAAGTGAAGCTAATGGCCAAACAGTAAGGTGCCTTGATTCTGTGTTTATTTGCAGGGTCATGTTGAAAGGAATTTGGAACGCGTTTGGAATGCATATTGAAGATTTATGTCTTTGTGATAGGCAGGTTCTGCCCCAGAGGGGCAGCTTCCAATGTTTTGATTGTCATTGCCAAGAACATCAGGAACAGGTGCCGTGAGCCTCAGAGGCCGGGCTGTGCAGGCACCGGGCAACGCAGAAGACTGCGGCCAGTGCTTCAGGCTACTCTCTGATCTGAGAATCATGTTTTATATTCTTTATTTACTTCTTGAGATTTAGTGAATAATATTTTTCAAGAGTAGGGTACATGGAACAGGTATTTCTTGTGCTTCCGGGAACTTCCCCAACAGATAAGCCACAGGACCCTCTTTATCACATGATTGCAGTGTACTGCCAACCATATCACATTCAGCACTTTTAAAAAATGCATGTGTTTCTGACAAGTTAGTGACATTTGTTCATATGGTAAGAGTTAGGTATCTTTGCTGAGCCTCATTAGGTTTTGGGAAGAGGTTGCAGAATTGGTCTTGTGAATCAAGTCATCTTTGTAACTTGCCAGGAGTTGTCTGGCCTTTTTAATTATTATTATTATTTATTTCTTTATTGATTATTTTTGGCCGGGTTGGGTCTTCATTGCTGCACGTGGGCTTTCTCTAGTTGCGACGAGCGGGGGCCTCTCTTCGTTGCAGTGCACGGGCTTCTCATTGCGGTGGCTTCTCTTGTTGCGGAGCACGGGCTCTAGGCTTCAGTAGTTGTGGCTCGCGGGCTCCAGAGCGCAGGCTCGGTAATTGTGGCACACGGGCTTAGCTGCTCCGCGGCATGTGGGATCTTCCCAGACCAGGGCCCGAGCCCGTGTCCCCTCCATTGGCAGACGGATTCTTAACCACTGCACCACCAGGGAAGCCCTGTCTGGCCTTTTCTTGGTGACATTGTTCTCCCTTTAGAATTGGGACCTGCACCAACTCATTACTGGACTAAGCCCTGGCTGTGTCTCCCCCAGCGGAGGCAAGACCACGTTTCCCAAAGACGTGTATCCTGCTGCCAAACGGGCTCCGTCCACGGGCACCAGTGACGCAGTGGCTCTTCTCGTGCCATGTGTTCACACTTTGCCATTCATGAGACTGTCTGAATTCCCCCTGAAGTCAGTTCTGAGAGCTTGTCCAACATAATTACTGTATTGGTCTCAAACAGAGAGCATCATCTGTTCTCCCCCAACATGTTTAAAGGGGAAAAAACAAAAAGACGTGCTTTCAAGGATTTGGCTGGGACTGCGAAGGCCAGGGCCTTTGAAGTGAAATTGCTCTTGGTCAGGGAGGGAACCAGCCTCGTAACAGCAGCTGGAATGGCAGCATGAATTCCAGATCTGCGTTAGTGCTGCCAGGCGAGGCAGGCCCTGGGCCACAGGAAGTGGGGGACACACCCCAAGGAAGGCCTGGGCAGCGGCTGCCTGGGTTGAAACGTTGCCGGCTGGCACATGGGCCTCTGCAAGCTTGGATCTTGGTCTCCCCTCCCCCCATTCTCTGGCATAACCGAGAGAACACTAAACTGCTACCAACTCTTTTTATGGTCCTGGATAAGTGTGTTCCCCTTTGTGCCTCAGTGTTCACTCTAAAAGGAAGTTGGGTGTAGAAACTGTCGAGCAGGAATTAGGTGGAAGGAGGCAGTGGGGCCTCATCTCTTCACCCCTACCGCCACCCACTACCTCAAAGTCCAGGGAGTGCGTTTGGGAAATTGCCCAACTGGACCACCTCTAAGGACTCTTGTTTTATATGTGAGTCATTTCTTTGATTGGTTTATGTTTGGAGTTTCTGCTGCATCTCCTCTCCCATCTGTAGCGTGCACTGGCTCTGGGTGAAGGAGGCTTCAAGTCGTGCTAGACTGTCTAGAATTCTGGAACTAGAGTGAATCACTTATTTTTGTCTTAACTGGGAGCCAGAGTTAGGGCTGTGCTGGATCTTATGTCTGCATTTATTTAATTTATTTTTTTAATTTATTTTTATTTTTGGCTGCGTTGGGTCTTTGTTGCTGCACGCGGGCATTCTCTGGTTGTGGTGAGCAGGGGCTACTCTTCGTTGCGGTCTGCGGGCTTCTCGCTGCGGTGGCTTCTGTTGTGGAGCACGGGATCTAGGTGCGTGGGCTTCAGTAGTTGTGGTGTGCGGGCTTAGTTGCTCCGCGGCATGTGGGATCTTCCCGGGCCAGGGCTCGAACCCATGTCCCCTGCATTGGCAGGCGGATTCTAAACCACTGCGCCACCTGGGAAGCCTCTTACGTCTGCATTTAAAACCACTCCAAATCCCAGAAAATGAATCAACCTAATTAGTGCTGGACTGGTCTAGCTCCCTGAGGGCGGGGTCTCTGGCCATCTTATTCATCCTATGTCCTGCAGTGTGTCACATATGTTCTCAGCAAGGAAAAACCGGATGAACACTTCAGGACCCCCTGGAAGCTCTTGTCCAGCAACAGCAAGATTCCTGGGAGAGAGTTTCCTATTACTTTGGTGTGACCAGTGCTGTCCCCACCTTTAGGCTTGTCTCCTTTGTCCTCAAAATGGGGATTTCCTAGCTGTGTTCACAGTTGTGATCCAAGAGTGGGTCCCCCCAGGGTGGCATCCTCTCTGCTGTGTGTCCGGCATCAGCATGGCAGCCCACCGAGACACTGAGTCCTCAGAACCTTTCTTGACGGATGTGCCCTGGAGCTGACTGACTCTCAGTCCTCATCGGTCTTGTTCTCACTGGAGCGGAACTTTCTTCCCAGCCATCCCTGCAGCCCACCCTCCTCTTCACCAGCCCCTCCTAGACCTGGCTCAGTGTTCTGCGGACAACACACCTTGGGGACCCACCACTTTGGGGTTTTCTCCCTCTGCCTTTCCCGCTGGGCAGTTCCCATCCCTGTCTTTCCGATCTGGCCAGGCAGGGAAGGGTGGCAGAGAGTAATTTCCATCCCCAGTTTTGGACTCCCTCGTGCATTATTCCAAGTTTACAGCTGTGTCACCCACGTTTTCACTCTCCAGCCTTCTTAGATGTCAGATATTTTGAAGCCAGCTTTCATTTTTCAGCAGTGGGGAGGGAGGGCAGGGGTGGTTGCTGGGTCGCAATGTATTAAGTGTTTGGAAAAGAGAAGGCTTGTGCCCAGAGGCAGCCATGCCTGAGTGGTCAGTCTTGAGTGGTTTGGATTGAAATAGGGTAGGGAAAGCGAAGCTCCAGGGCCTTCATTCAATCTTCCCTTTAATACCCAGGCTCCATGCCAGGCTCTGTGCCCAGCCCTATGGCACGTGCTGGCTGCCTTCTCCCCAGGGCCCCTGAGAGTCTCAGCATGCTGCCCCCCAGGACACAGGAGAGATTATAAGCCTCTTGTACTGAGGTTTTCTGTAAAGAGGAAAGTGCTGTAATTGAAGAGCTCCTTGGTTAATAAAGAAGAAATAGAGGCCTGGCACAGAAGAGCCTTCGTTTCTTGACCTATTCAGCCAGGATTGGGTACATTCAGTCCCTCGGTGCCCATAGGACCACAGGCCCTTGGAGACCTTGGAGTTTGCTGGTCCAGACCACGAAAGATCACAGCTGCAACTCCTCACTTAGTTTGTTTCCGCACCTCCTCTGCCTCCATCGGGCCCCTTGCTGTGGCTCATGTGAGGCACTTTGGCTTCACTCTGGAGTCCAGTCTGGAATGGTACCACCAGCAGTGCTTTCCTGGCCAGAGTTGGAAGCCCATGGTCTCTGTCTCACAGCATGGAGGGGAAGAGGGCTTTTTGGGCGAGTAGTTGGAGAAGCTGAAGAGGCACCGGAATTTTGATGGGAACTGAATTCAAGGATCCATCTAGCCCAGTTCACAAAAAAGACAGAGGATGGGAGGAGATGTCGTGCTTCAGAGAACCCTGGAGTGTGTGTGCCCTTCCTGAGATGTGTGAGCCCAGCCTTGCTGTAGGCAGATGAGCCCAGTGCATGCTGCCCTGGAAGGGCTTTGGGTTTTCAACCAGTGTTTCCCAAATACAGTTTTACTTCACCAAGCATCTCTCAGGACCAGTGTCCTGTACAACACACCAGTCTGGGGCAATTGCTGCACTATGAAATCCCTTCTGCGCCATCCCCAGAAGTACCTTGACCAGTCTCATTGAACTTCGTCCCTCTTAACTACAGCTTTGAACCAAACTATAAAGCCCTGGTGCAACCTGAGAAGGATCCAGGCTCAGGCCTGCTGCTTAGGCAGGAAATCAGACGGCCCCCGGGGTGGGGGTGGGGGGCCTAGAGTGAGCAGGTGCTGCTCTCGGAGCCCCTGCAGTTTTGTTTCTTCTTCCCTGAAGGCCTTGTTCTGCCAGCACTATTCAAAATGTTATCTGTGGCCCCAGAGCACCGGCAATGCTGTGAAGCTTTATTAGAAATGCAGAAGCCCAGGCCCCAGACCCACTGAATCTGGATCAGGCCACTCCTGTGCTCTTAGAAGTTTGAGAAGCCCTGGGCTGGGAACTCTTTCCCATCCATGGCTGGGGGGTGCCTGCGGATGAGACACAGAAGGACTGGAAAGAATGCGTGCCCCATCCCTACATCCCCTCTGCCTTTTCACATTTTCAGGGGGTGGGATGAGGGTGAGGAATGGCCTGCTACTCCCCCTTAATTCTAATCTCTGTTGGTTGAGGTGAGAGCCTTGGCAGGGAAACATGGCCCTGGTCCCAACCCCTGTGGGACTGAAAACTCAGGCTTGAAAGGCTCCGATTGTCCAGAGGCTGATAGAAGCATTGTTGAAGGCCCCAGGTCTTTTCCTTAATGAAATGAATCCCCATGGCTGGGAAGATAGAGGGGGGAATGGGGACCGTGGAAGTGACGGTCCCTTGTTAAGCACACAGCAGGTGCTCAACAAATACGGTGAGTAAATGAATACAAAACTTGAATCTTCCCTAAATCTTGCCTGTGAAGTGGGCCTATTGGACTCGCTGACCTTGGAGGGTAGATGAGATGGAGGTTTTTCTCTACCCCTTTTGCGACCTCAGTTTCTCCAGTTATTAGAGCGAGGGCGTGAGAACCAGAGGTGTAAAGATCGCCTCTAAAATCAGCGTTCTGTGTGACGTGGGCCTACCAAGCACAGCCTCACCCATGGTCTCTGACAGCTCCGGCCTTGCAGGCACACTGCCTGTTTTCTCTGTTCATCTAGGGTGGTTGCTCCTTGGAGGGGAGTCCAGTGGGGAGAGGAGCCCAGGAGCCGCTCAAGGGTCCATGGCATTGCTGCTGCTCACTTGATTGTGACCTTGGGCAAGTCTCTTCCCCTCTCTGGGCCTCAGAGGTCAGGTTAAGGTGATGTCTGAGGCCCCTTCGTGCCTGGGTTTTCACTCATGCCCTCACCCCACCTTTCTCCTGCAGCCTTCCCTCTACTTCTCCTTTCGAGCGCGTGGCCTGAGGTTCGCCACCCCCGTTCCCTGGTTAGGTTGGGAGTAAGAAGAGAGCTACCTAGTCCCCGGAGGATGTCGGAGAGCCGCTAATCGGCTGGGGGGCCAGCGCGCGGCCGCTGCCAGGAGGCACGCGAAGCGCCCGGGCGCGGAGGACGTGCTGCGGGGGTACAGCTTTCTCACCCAGCTAAACCTGGCCGCCTTTTCCTTCCTCCCCGCCCCTGCAGACTCGCGGGCCTAGGGCGTGTCCCCCACTTTCCCGTCGACCCCACTTGTCGTAGAAGTTGCCCCTCTCCCCTTGGAGCAGGGACAGTCGGCTGGACCGCTGGGTCCTCGCCCGGCCCTGCCAGTTTAGCCGTGTAACCTTGAGCCGGTCCTTGCCCTCTCCGGTTCTCAGTTACCCGACCTGTAAAATGGGGCGCAGAGCGCCCGCCTCCGGGACCTGCTGTGGCAGGCGGCCGAGTGGGGGCCTCCGCCGAGCCCGCGGCTTCAGCTCTGGCTCCGCAGTGAAGGGGGAGCGCGCCGGGAAGGAGGCTCCGCGGTCACGTGACGCCGCCCCCCACCCCCCCCGAACTGCGGCGGCGGCGGCGAACGCCGAGCCGCGTCCGACCAGAGCTGCAGCGGCTGCCGCGGGCTCCGGAGCGCCGAGCCCAGGAAGCCCCGGCCCAGGCCCGCGGGTGAGTCCGCCCCGCCCGGGCGGCGGCCCTGGGAGGGGAAGGGACGGAGGTGGCCCGGGCTCCCCTCGGCCGGCAGCCAAGACCCAGCGCGGGCGGGCGGGCAGGAGGGTGCGGGCAACGGGCGGGGACCCGGGGGCTGGGGGCGCAGGCTGGCTTTGGCCGCGCTGCGGGCGGGGGATGGGGGGGCGGCTCAGACCCCTGCCTCCGGGGTGGGTCGAGGCCGAGGCTCGGGAGGGGGGCGGTGGGCTCGGGTCCCACCCCCCTGCGTGGGTGGGGGTTCCGTGTTGGACTCACCCTGAGGAGGGGGCGCGAAGAAACGGGCGCGTTCTCTCGATTTCTGGGGAGGGGCCCGGCCCCGACACCCACCAGGAGGAGGCACTGCGGTCCTCAGAGGAAGGAAGTGGGGGTCCAGCGACCCTGAACCGAGGGGGCAGTGATGTCCTTGCTTCCCCAGGGACAGCGCGCATCCCCCCCAGCCTCGTCCCCGACCCGCCGCGGAACAGGGCACCCCCGCGTCACGCAGTCGGACGCCCCCTCGTCGCCCCCCCCGCCCCCCACGGCTCCGCAGGATCTGAGGACTCGGTGGGAATCCACAGGGCGGTCCCTGCGACCCGCAGACGCTTTGGTGCCAGCCGTGGGGCGCCTGGGCTTGGGGAAGATCCCTTGTGTTCACACATGCACGCACACACACAGACACCAGCTCAGGACGTGAGCTCCCTCCCTCCATGGTAGTTAGATCCCGACCTGTGCGTGACCCCTAGTTTTCGTCGGGGTCCTACCACAGGCCTGGGGGTGGAATCAAGAAGGACACCCCTCCCTTCACACATAGCACATTGGCATCTGTCCCCGTGCAGGAGGGAGACTGGGAGAAGCTGGGTCAGGACAGAGCAGGAGAGACGTGCAGAGGGGAGATGAGGGAAGGAGGCAGCCTTTCCTCCCCAGGTTCCTAGTCCACCCTGCCTGCTAGAGGGTGGTGGTCCCTCTTTCCCGAGGGTGTCTGGAGGAAGAAGCTGGGCCAGGGCAAGGGGGTGGGCGGCCCTGAGTTTCCTAGCTAATGAGAGGGGAATCAGCCAAAGGGGCCCCTGGACAGGGAGAGGGCAGCGGCTGAGTGGGGCAGGTGGCAGTCATTACCAGCTGGCCCCAAGATGGCCCCCATTCCTCTATCCGGGACCTGCGTCTCTCTGAGACCCCCTGGCAGCTGGAGGGTCTGGGGAAGCAGAGGGGTACCTTAATGGCCTTGGAAAGGATTTCAGGGTCACGATTAATCCTCAAGTGTCAGAGAGCCTTCCTTATCCACAGCAACGTTTCAGGGAGGCGAACTGGAGTGTCCATTGCACAGATGAGGAAACTGAGGCTCATAGAGGCTGACTGAACTTTCCAAGGTCACAGAGTCACCTTTGGCTGGCCTAGAATCAGTTCTCTGGCTCCTGGTCCAGACGGATCTCCACAGTGGTGGGGTGGAGACAGGGTCAGTGACAAGGTAGAGCGGTTCACAGGTGACCTGCTCTCCTGTGCGGCCTGGGGTGCCGGGGGGGAGGGGGGAGGGTGCCTCTGGGATGGAGGTGGGAAGCTGGGTCAGGTTGAGGAGGACTTCACCTCTCTTCAGGGTCCAGAGCTCAGACCTTCTCCCTTCCCAGAGCCCCGTGCTTGCTTTGCTGCCTCTGCCCACGGCCATGATGGTGTGTCTTCCCTCCCTGGGACCTTCCCAGCTCCCAGCCTTCCTTGGGCAAAGCCCTCTGCTCTCCTCTCTGCCCCGGGTGCCTGCCTGGCAGGGGTCTCCAGAGACCCCTCTCTATCCACCCTCCGCCCCTGTGAGACAAGAAGGATTCTTCCTTCAGCCTCTTGAAATGCAGGCGGTCTCCTTTTTGGCTCAGGCGTCTCTGCTGCTCTGGCCTCAGGCCCCCAGCTGGGTCAGCACAAGCCTGGGGTAAGGGAACCCTGAGGCCCCGCTCCACCTCCCTCTCACCAGGCCCCACCCCTGCCGGCTGTCCTGTTCCAGAGCCCAGAGGCCCTTTGAGGACTCCTGGGGCAGGTCTGCCTTCCGCGCCACCTGTCTGTCTGTGGAGGCCTTTGTCCTGGCCGTCAGACACCGCTGAGCAGCCACACGGCTGCACAAACAACCAAGACCCGTGCACAGCCAGACACAGATGCAAACACGCTCCGATTCACAGACACCCCGGGAACCAGACACGGGAACGCACCGCACACTCAGGCCAAGACCCCCGCCTCTAACTCTGACCAATACCGCAAGCGGAGAGACCTGCCACCCAGACGCTGTGTGCACGCAGAGGAGGAGGGTGTTGGCAGGAAGAAGAGGCGCCTCCAAAGCCCTCATGGGGCTGATAACGGCCTCCATTACCTCCTCCAGGGCACGCACATGACGCACACCCAGGAAGGAGCACAAGGAAGCCCCGCACCCTTAGAAGTGAACCTGGCAGATAGGCCCATGCACCCACCCACACCCAGGCCGCCATGGGTGCACACACGCATGCATTACATCAGCTTCCTGTGCGGGGGACACGAACTCAGCACCACCCCAGCAGGGGGTGGCAGAAGCCCCTCTGGCCGCTCCCAGCAAAGCCTCACCCTCACCTTCTTCCCTCTTTTTTGGTTCACATGAACCCAGGTTGGCTGACCCTGAGAATCCTGGGAAACTACCTGTGGTTCCCCATCAGTGGACCTTCCTCTCCTGCCCACCTTCCCCCCCAGACACATACCTGCCAGGTGGCCAGAGAAGCGTCTCCCTCGGCTGCCCCTTTGCTGCCCCTGGAGGTGCTGTTCCTCAGGCCCCTCCCAAAACAGGACACCCCCAAGCCCAGGCTCCAAGCAGCCCAGGGGTTCCCTTTCCTTTGCCACTTTTCCGGGAGACCTTGCCAAGTCCTGGTTTCTGCTTTGCCCTCCCAGCGAGGCTGGGGGCCAGCTGGTGTGCAGGGAGGGGAAACCCCGAAGTTCTCCTCTACCCACCTCCTCCCTCGGCAGAACCTCTGCCTGCCTGGGCCCTGGCACCCTGGCTCTGCCTCTGAGAGCCTGGCATCGCTGGGAGGCAGCTGCTGAGAGGTGCTTCTGGGGGCTCAGATGTCTTCTGCAGGGCAGACATGGTAGGTGGAGGGCAGCGAGGGGCTCCGGGCTTTGCCGTTCTCACTCAGATGCTCACCCTGGGCTTGCCAGGGCGCCAGTTCTGAATCCAGGCCTGGCCCTGCCTCTTGCTGGCCGTGTGGCCCGGAGAAGTCATCTCCCCTCTCTGGGCCCATCTCCAGCTCTGGGAGGCAGCTTGGCCTGGCTAGGGAGTGTGAGGTGTGAGGTGGCAGCTCTGTGCCAATGAGGAAAGGAAGTTTGGCTCTGCTGGGCAGTGTGGGGCAAGAGGGGGCCCCTGGCTAACGACTTCCGGTAGATGGAAAACTCTCGGTCCACACTAGGCCAAGCAGGGGTTGCCAGTCCAGGGATTTCCTGGGGCGACCACCCTGGGGTCAACAGAGGGGGACCTGAGGGCGGGGGGCCTGCTGCTGTAGTTTACATCTGTGAGTATTTTTATGCCCCCATATGTGCTCTATTTTTAGGGCTGCAGACTGGTACTTGCAGGCAGTGACTCAGAGAGGAAGGAAGAAGAAGCAGAGGGGTGCTGGTGGGGAGACACCCCAAAACAGGGAGGTTCCGCTGGGATACCAGCCTTCCCCACTGGAAGAAAGGAGTCAACTCTGTGGTGCCCCCGCTGTGTGCTGGCACAATGGTAGGGCCCTCGTCTGCACACTCAGGAAGCATTTATTGAGTGTGTAGTGTGTCCCAGGGACAGTAATAGACACAGGTGAAACAGACATGAGCTGGGTGTGGCATCCTTCGGTCCCTGCCACAGCCCAGTGTGGTGCTACTGTGGCCATGTCTCAGATGAGGAGGTAAGGCTCAAAGAGGTCAAATGACCCGCCCACTCCTCTAGTAAATGCCTCTGCCAGCGTGGGGCCACCCTCCCTGGGGTCCCCTTTTGGAAGAAAGCCTGAGTTAAAAATCCGACTTTGCCACTGACTAACTGCACAACTTGGGACCCATTACTCCATCTCTCTGAGCCTCTGTTTCTTTATCTGTAAAGTGGGGATCACCCACTCTATGTACCTGATGGGGTTGTTTTGAGGGTTAAGATTAATGTAGGCAAATACCCAGGGCAGTTTCCAGCTCATTGTGGCCATTTGTTGGAGACTCAGAGGAGATGGGCTGGGAGTTGTCAGGAATCCAGTTTCTGCTGTGTGACTTTGGATAAGTCACTCACACTCTCTGTGCCTCATTTCCTTCTCCATAGAACAGGGATGATAAGCCCTTGTTTGCCTGCCTACCTGAGAGTGTTTTTTGTGCAGATCAGACATGGTGGCTGGGAGCTGCTTTGAAAAACATAGAGCTGCACTCAGAGATATGAATGCACAGAAGAAAAAACAAACACCAGAAAAATATGGAGAAAAATCTTAAAAAAGAAACTTCAAATATTTTATGACAGCAAGAAAAAATAAGCCTTTTATTCAATGTTTTAGGGGCAGTGGGAATTGTTTCCATAACCTCACATTTCCAAGGCAGTTGGCATTACTCTTGTCACATGAGATGGGTAGCTTTCCCCCTTGGGGAGTCAGTGCCTGGCACATAGTAGGTGGTCAATAAATGGTCATGGTGGCTATGAGTGGAGTCACTACGAGTGGAAGGAGGAGTGAAGGTATTTCTGGTGGCGTGACCACTACAGCATGAAAGGTGGCAATCAGGACACTGGTTTGGCTTCACTGGAAGGTGTGTGTAGGGGTGAGTTGGAGCCGGTTTATTAAGGACCTTGAATGCCAGGCTGAGGAATTTTCCCTGCAAGCCAATGGGAAAACCATTGGAGAGAGTGGCTGAGTCTTCTGTGGGCAGGCCTTGGGTAGGAATTAGCCTGGCCCGGTTCTCTGCCCTGCTCCTGCTGTGTAAGTGTGGCTCCATTGCCCGTTTCCCTGGGTCTCATTTTCCCTCTGTATGCAAAGGAGAGAGCTCCAGCATCTTCCATCCCAGGGACAGGAAAGAGGGCCAAGGCACCAAGCAGTCAGGAAAGGAGGGGGCAACCATCTGTGCTGGAAATCAGGAGACCCATGTCCCCCTCTGCCCTCATCCCAATAGCTGTGTGATCTTGGGCAAGTTGCCAGCCCCTTTGAGCCTCCCTTTCCATCTGTGCAATGGGTGGGTGCAGTTTCTGCCTTTGCAATGTGGCTCCAGTGAGGTGGAGCTGGTGACCGTGCTGTATGATCCTCAGGTGTGTCATATATCTGGGGGAATTGTGCTGTTTCTTGCAACTACACGTTCCCCAGGCTCCCTTGAGAATCTGGGGCTGCTGCAATTTGCGGGGGACAGTGGGTGAAAACAGGCTCCTGAGTGGCCAGAGAGGCCGTGACCTTCAAGGCCACAGGAGTCACATGGCTGCCACAGCCAGGCTGTTGGGGGAGTGGACAGGTGAGGCATGTGGGTCCAGCCCTCTGCTCTGCTCCTGAGTTCTCCACCCCAAGTCTGCAAGAGAAAGACACCCCCATCCCAGCTCAGAGGACAGCCCTTTCCAAGACCCCACTCCTCTGAGTTGGGACTTTTGGAGGTGGGTGGAGGGTGACCTTGGGAATTTCTCTCTGCTTGCAAGCTCAGGGCCAGAACTGTTGGGGCAGCCCCAATTCCTCCGTTTCAAAAGTGGGACCCCTCATTGACCTGTGAGGGATTGCCGGAACGAGGCCCAGGCTGATGGCAGGCACGCCTCCCACCCTGGTGCCACGTCCCGACCTTGAGGGTCCAGAGAGAGGCCATGGGGCTGAGGCTCTGGGTAGGTGGGCTCCAGCCTGGCCCTATTTACCACCTGCCTCCACCTGAGATGTGGGAGCTTTTCCAGGTGTATAGGCGTGCCCTTACGGTCCCTCTCCCAGGGCTTCAAGCCTCCGGAAACAGGACTGAACAGAGCCCCTGGGACAAAGCCTTCACCTGTCCCAGTCACCGGGCAGGGCCCCAGACCGCCCTAGCTGGAGAGGTGTGGCCCTCCGTGGTCCTCTGAGGGGCAGAGAAACCTGGGACCTGTCCCCTGCCCTTGCTCCCAGCTGCACCACTGGGGTCTGCCCTGTGTTAGCCAGGGTGGGAGCTGGCTGGCTGGCTTAGCCATGCAGGAGCGTTCCTGGCAGGGGAGAAGCAGAATGGAGGCTGAGTGATGGGGTGCAGGTGGGGGGCATTAACTGAGTACTTACAGTATGCTGGGCCCTGCGCTAAGCACTTTTCATGGATCTGTCTTATTTAATCCTCAGAACAACTGTCATTAGGCCCACTGAGGCTCAGAGAGGGTAAGCAGTCTGCCCAAGGTCACCCAGCTGGTGTGTGGCTGGAGCTAAGATTTGAATTAAGGGCTGTCTGACTCCATTTTTAACCACTTTGGTGTACTGCATGCAGAATGAGATGGGGAGGGGGAGGGGGGGCCTAGTTCTGGGCAGGGGTGGGGCTGGGGCTCTAACCCTAGGGCTGCCTCACACCTGCAGGACCTGGCCCTGAACCTCCCAGCTCCCCCTCCCTCCCTTTTCCCTTCCCCATGGCCCGTCAGTCTGTGGGGCTCAGCACCCCGGACTGAGTTGGGGGAAGAGGAGAGAATGGGGAGATTTGTTTGCAGAGGTTCCCAGGGACGTACAATCCCACAGACCCCCCTGGATTCTCCTGGCCCCCTCTGGCTGCATGAACTCCCAGCTCATGAAATCCTCAGCATCAGATCTGGAGAGGAGCCCGTGGAGATCAGCTGGTCCAACCCCCTCATTTTATAGATAATAATTATGATGATTACAGCCCATGGCAGCGATTCACAAAGGGCTTTCACATCTGGGTTGCCTCCGACGTGCGCCAGAACCCTCAGGGCCGGCAGGACTCGCTTTGCCGTTGTTGTTCTCCTCACTTTGAGGCTGAGGAAACTGAGGTTCAGAGAGGTGAAGGGATGGGCCTCGGGGCACAAGCTGGACTCCAAACCCGGATATTGCTTCGCCTGAGCCCACTGCACCATCCCGTGTCCCCTGAAACTTAGAGCCCACGTGGCATGGCTCCAGGACTGCATCCTGCCTTAGGGACAGTGTTGGGGGTGTCTCTAGGGGGCGCTGCTTCTGAGACGTCTGTGTGGGCACGAGGCAGGTGTCAGGTGAAGCTCCGGGACTCCCAGTGATGCCTGCCTTCCTCCCCTGTCGTGGGAATACACCACCCCCTCCCTGCCGAGAGTGTAGACTGGGGCAGAGCTGTTTCCTAGGGGCCTCTCCACCTGCCATGCCCATGGGACCCAGGCTGCCCCCCAAATCAGACTGAGAAGGCACCTTGGAGAGCCCTCATTTTACAGAGAAGGAAACCGGGTGCCAGAGGGGTAGGGACCTGCCCGCAGTCTCACGGAGCCAGTGGCAGAGCTGGGCCTAGGACCTGGGTCTCCTGACTCAGTGTATGACTGTGCTGGCACAAGTCCGGTAACAGTACTAAGGACAGCCCCCACCTATTGGGCACCTCCTGTGTGCCAGGGCTGAGCACTTGACACTGGATCCTAAGAACAACCCTATAAGGTAAGTACTATTATTCTCATTACCATCCCCTTATACAGATGAAGAAACTGAGGCTTTGAGAGGTTATGAAAATGGCCCAAAGTCATAAGCCAGGAAGTGACAGACAGAGGTGAGAATTCAAACACAGGTCCACCTTACTCCGAACCCATGCTGATGTCAACCCCTGTATGTATTATGATAGGAATAAAATTTATTCTATCCTTCTTTTTGCTCATAGCTAACCTAGGACATCATACGTTCATTCACTGACATTTCTGGAGCGCCTTCTGTGCTGAGGAGACCAGGGAGCTGATCTGGAGTCAGAGGCCAGGGGTTGAGGGTCAGAGATTAGACAGTGAGGTAGGGCGTCTCCAAACACTCCTAGACTCTCTGACCCCGCCAAGGATGGATGCCCTCCCCGCTTCTGTCCCCAGTCTGGCCACAGACTGTGTGTTTGCAACCTCTTTCTCTGCCCTTCCTCTTGCCCACGGTGTCTGCTGTCGCCTGATTGGCCCTTGTGAGAAATGTGGGCATGACTCAGCAGGGGCTTCTGGATTTGGTACACCACCAGGAAGACGGTACGGACAATAGCAACAGCAGCCACGACCTTGCAAGCTCTTCGTGGGCACAAGGCACCGTGCTCAGTCCTCTCTCTGTGAGCATCACCTTGTTTGACGCTCACCATCACCTTGTGGGCCAAGAGCTGGTATACCTCCATTTTCCAGATGTGGAAACTGAGGCTTAGAGCCCCACAGCTCAGGACTGGGCTGGAACCCAGCTCTCTCCAGCTCTGAGGCCTGTGCCCTTACCCCTGACTCACACTGCCCTGCTCTGTGTCCAGGCTCTGTGCCCAGGCTGTGCGTTTGTGCATTTAGAAGCCTGGTTCCTGGAAGGCAGGCTTCAGCCGAGCAGCAAATATTTGTTGAGCACCTACTGTGTGCCTTGGGGAAGTGCTTTGCGAGACTAAAGCTTATGAGGATGGGGAGATAGCACCCAAGTCTTGAGGCAGAAGCTCTCAGGCTTCCAGGGGTGTCAGGGCAGGGCAGCGTGTGCTGTTTGAAGGGCTTTCTTCTTGCAGGAGTGTCCCTGAGAGTGACTCAGAGCTGAGTTACCTTAGGGGGTCTTCCCTGGCCCTTGGGCAAGCCACTTAGTCTCTCAAAAGGCCTCTGTTTCCTGGTCTGTGAACAGGGATGATAATAGCACGTAGTTTACAGGGTGGTCAGGAGGACTGAACCGACGAGAGCGCTTGGTACAGGGCCCCGGGGACTCGCAGCTGCTCTTACTGAGCCGGGGTGCGTGTATGATGGAGGATGAGGTCTTGAGGGGGCGGCAGGAGAGCTGGATCTGCACTATTTGCAAACCTCAGTTTCTCCATCCATCACGGCTGACACACAGCTCTTGTGTAATCTGCCTCAGGGGGCTGTTGTGGAGATCAGCGAGGTCCCAGGGCACGGAGGTGCACCTCCATGGTCTGCACACCGAGGGATCGGTTCCCGGGGGAGAGGGGACGGCGGGAACACGGTGGGCGGCGGCACATGTGCCACCATTGTAGCGCGCAGGTGTGTCATGGTGGGCCGGGAGAGGCGCTGCAGTTCGCGCCGGGGATTAGGGAAAAGGCATGTTCGGGAGGCCGCCTTCGCTCAAGGGGGGGAGTGAGGAGTGCGGGGGGCGGGGGTAACCGGAGCGCGGCCGGGAATGCAGGGCGCTTCCTCGGGGCGCCCTCGGGTCCCAGCCCTCCCCAGAAGAGACGCCCGGGGCGCTGTCCCTGGTCCTGGAGCCCGCCCGGCCCTAGCCCTGCAGTTCCCGTGGTGACCAGCTGAGGGCACCCGGGACCACGGCGGACTCCTCAGGCCCATTTCAGAACACATTTTAAAGAGCGTTCTTTATTCTCATGTAGTGGTATTCCCGGATAATAAGCCTACCCACACACACAATTTAAAAAACCAAACGACACGCTGCCCTAAGAGAAGTAAGAGCCCTCACTTCCACAGATAAATAGTCTGGCACGATCACACCACAGGACCTAATGAAGTAACCAAATGCTTGCCCCTGTTTGTATATTAAAAAAATTTAGATTTAAGGGTGGAAAAATCTTATCGTGGTACCTGACTTCTAGTTCAGAATGGCTCCAGTAGCTACATCTTTTGAAGACTCAGTCTGTATAAAGCCATACTAAAAAATACTCATATGTAAACCAGAGTTAAGTTGTAGGATGGGATAAACAGGCCTTTCCCCCACGTGAATATCTAGGGGGATATTTGATGCACAGCAGGTCTCCTTGGGTGGGATTCTCCCTGGCATAGCTTTCCTGGCCTCCACCCACTGAGTGACAGCGGTGACCCCCAGTAACTGCAGAGGACCAAAACCACCCTCGCGTATTTCCCTAATGCCCTTCAGGGGGCAGAGCCGTCCCCGTTGAGAACCATTGCCAAGGTGGGGGCCTTGGCTGGGTGAAGAGGGGTTCACAGCATCCCTGACTGGCTGAGTGGGAGCGTGGCACCTTAAGAAACTGTCGGGGCATCCCATCCCCCATCTTACAGTTGGACCAGTAGAGGCCCAAAGCAGGAAGAGATCGTGCTAGGAAAACACAATGAGTGACCAGCTGAGCTGGGAGCCGCAACCCAGATCTCCTGTCCCCCCGGTACAGGGCTCAGTCCGCCCAGCTGCCCCGGGTGGAGCTCTGGGCGTAACTAGTCTCCCTTCCAGTTCAACTTACCTGCTTCTGAAAATGGGCAGGGAGTGCCATGCCCTTAGCAGGCGGGCAGGAGAGGGAGGCTGGCTGGATTCCAGCCTATAATGTGTGAGAGGGTCTTGGCTTCCCCTCTCCTTGGGGATGTAGCAGTTGCACACCACTAGAGCCCTACCTTTATTTCTTCCCAATAGTTGGCTGAGCGCTGTGTGTGTGTGTGATGTGTGTGTGCACGTGTGTGTGTATATTTTGTGTGAACATAATGTGATCTGTGTGGGCCTGTGATTTCTGTGTATGAATCTGTTGTCATTGGTGTGTATTCACATGTGTGTACAAACCCAGCCACAGTCAGTAGGTGAGCGCTCACCGATTTGGGACCTGTGGGTGTGAGTTTGATTTGACCTTAGCATGCGTGTGTGCATGTGGGTTTGTAAGTGTGGGGCTGGTGTTCATGTGAGCACGTCTGCATGCATTTGACCTTGATATGATCGCTGTAGGCATTAGTTAGATGGATCTGTGCACAGTACAAGGACAAGTGCACGTGTGACCTGGTGAAGTTTCTGTGCAGGTGCGCACACAGGTCCACTACAGACTGTCTTGTTCATCCTCTACCCCTAGTTCCTGAAGAGTGTCAGACACACAGTAGGTTTCTGAATAGGCAGAGGTCTCAGGAACGCGTTGAATGGTATGGCAGTCTCAGAGTCAGGATGGCTGGTTCATTAACTTCACTGGGCAGCCACTTGGGGAGACGGTGTGAGCCAAGCCACACCCACTCCTCCCTCCTTTTCCAGGGCCTAGGGACCCTCCAGGAGACTCCTTTTCCAGGAGCTCAGGGTTTGCAGCATCTTGGGATTGGGTGGGTGTGGCTTGGCTAGAAAGGTCATGAGCTAAGGACAATGATGCTTCGAACCTATGAAATTCTCATTTTTCCGTGATTCAGTCTCTAACCCAGCAAAGTAAAAGTGGGTGTTTTAACAGATCAACAAGCTGAGGCCCAGAGAGGAAAACTGGTTAACACAGGAGGCTGCCTGGCCAGGCAGGAAGCCCGGGATTGCCCTGCCTCCTGCCCAGGATGCCCCCAGCAGATATCGTGGTTGGGAATGACAGGGGGGAGGGAGAACAGGGGAGGTTGCTGGGGACCCTAGCAAGAATTGACCCCACCAGTCCCATCTGGAGCCCAGACCTGAGATCTTCCCAGGAGCCTGCCCCTCCCTGTGCCCTTACATTTCCATGCTGAGGGTTGGGAAGTGGGAGCTGGAGGCAGGTGGGTGGAACTCCCAGAGTTCAACCCAGGGTGAACTTGGGAAGGGAGCTCTGCAACCCTCCACCCCTGCATCCTTCCCTCCTCCTTCACACAGTCTGGCACCTGTTTGAGCAACTCTGGTGCAAATCTAGGAGGGCTAGAAGGGAGGCTTCCTCCTAGAGGGAGGGCCTGGACCCTGGAGGGCAGCCTGGCTCTGGTTTCTAGGGGAGAGGCTGCAGGGAAAGGAAGAAGGGAGCTCTGTCCCACCCCAAAGACGGTAGTGGCTTCCCAGTGCCAGTCGGCAAGCACCGGTTCTGTGCTGCCTGGACAGTGTTGAGCTCCCTGTCACAGCGGCCAGTGGAGGCTGGACGTCTGGGGACTGTTAAATACGATACAGCGAGGAAATGTCAGAGCCTGGCCTGGCACCTCTGCCCTTACTGCCCCACCTCTGTGTGTGTCTGTGTGTCTGTCTTGGAGGTTGTTTCATGTGGCCACACATAGAGCTGCCCCCTTCTTTCCAACAGCTGCCTATACCGCATGGTGCACTTGAACTTTGATCTATTTATCTGGATGGCTGTTAGTTTGTTTTGGAACTCTTACTAATAAATCTTTGCTAACTCAAAAAAAAAAATGGTGAGTTCGTGTAGTTCGGCCTAATACAAATGATGCTGCAGCAAGTGTTTTATTTAACAAACTCATGCGATTGAAATACTATTCTCAATGCTTTGTGAGTATTAAATTAGTTAATCCTTGGCAAAACCCTTTGAAGTAGGTACTTTTATATTCATCATCAACCCTATTTTGCAGATGAAGAAATTGAGGCACAGAAAGGTTAAGTGACTTGCCTAAGGTCACACAGCCGACAAGTGGGAGAGCTGGGATTTGAACCCTAGAGGGTTCACAAGAATGAGGATATAAGCACTTGCCTTCCTGTCTCTTGTCCTTGGCCATTTATCTTGAGACTCACCTGTGGTGACGTAGAGGGTAAATTCTCAGAAGTGGTTTTGCAGGTTCAGAAGGTGCATTTAAATTCTGCTCTTGCTGGCGGGACCGGGAGCTGGCCTGGGAGTGTCCTGAGCTTCGCCGGCTGAGGGACTGTGACACCCACACCCACCGCACCCCCAGCTCTTGCCAGTGAGGCAGCTGCAGCTGGTCAGAGCCCAAGAGTCCGGAGCCCACACTGGGCTCTTTGTCTTCGGTGGGAACCCTGCAGCCCCCATGGCCCCTCTCAAGGGCCCACTGTCCCAGCACCAGCAGGGCCTCCCGGGGGCCAGGCCCGGCTGGGAAACTTGGCACATCAGAGGCCTCTTGGCCACCCTGCCAAGTGGACATGCAGAGCCCACTCAGGAATCATTCCCACTGAAAAGAGAGCGGCGAGGCTGAGGGAAATGTCCAGGTGGGTGCACCACGCTGGATGGGGCTGGAGTCCTGGGTCGCAGCCCTGACACTGTGCACACCCCTTATGACCCAGGCCCAGTTCCTGGTCCTTGCCTCCACCCCAGCTCTCTGGGTGCCCCTGCTGCTGCTACCACTTAGGAAGGAAAGACTTTCTCCCTCTTTGGGCCAATCTCAGTGCTCCTAGGGTTTGCCCCTTGGGAGTCCTACCAGACTGCCCTGTGAGGAGTGGGCTTCCCACACTGCCCCGGAATCTGCCACCCTGCCCGGAGCAGAAGGAGCCCAGCCCTGGCTCCAGAGCACCCTGCCAAGAGAGCCAGACCCTCCTCTGAGAACCAAACCAAGGGAGTGGTTCTAGGGCTGCGAAAATCATGCTGGCCCTGCCCAGGCTCTGAACTCCGCAAGGGGCTCTTGAGGGCTCCTCCACCCACCAGAATGTGTGGAGAGGAGAAGGGGTCCCGGGTGGGGCAGAGAGAGGGGCTGGCGGGGGGTGGAAATCCACCAAGACAGGAATATTTGCTGTGAGCCAAGGTCTCAGTTTCTTCACATCTGAAATTAGGAGCCTGCTGTGCCCCCCATCCCCCACCTGGGTGAGGCAAACTGTGGAGGCCGGTACCCAGACCAGCCATTTCCCAGGGGAAGATGGAGCTCACTGAGCCCTGGCTCAGGGCCCAGGCGGAACAGCTCCTGAGAAGCTTCTGAAGAATCCCTGCCACCCTATCGTTGTGCCCTTGGGTGTCCCTTCTCCCTCGTCCCCCCACTGCATCTGTTCCCTGCAGTCCCTCTAAACAGAAAACCCCATAGGAAACCTCAGGTTTCTATGAAGGCCTCCCTGGGTGCAGGCGGTGGGGGCAGAGTGGGTGTTCTGGGAGGGGTGGGTGAGTCCTGGGGACAGGGGCAGTGTCCCCTGTCTCCTGACACACCTTTACTTGGGTCAGGAGAGACTGTGAGTTCTGGGTGAGTTGGGTGCAGAGGAGGGCCTCAGAGTGTTTGTTGAGTGAATGTGTGAACGGCTCTAGAACTTCGAGCCCAGTTTCCCTCCGAAGGGAAGGTTGCTGAGGAACCCAGGATGGATGATTTTCAAGAAGAGGTTGGGGCATCTCCGTTCCCCCTCTTCCTCTTCACCTGGGCAAAGAAGGGCTCCTGGGAGTGGGGGATGAGAGTGGGCAATTCCTTCCTTCACTCTTTCAAGAGCAGAGCTTCGACCCACAGTGCGGGACTCTCCTAGCTGACACTTATTTAGCATTTACTGTGTCAGGCCTGGGCAGAGCGCTCCACACACATTAACTCACCACAAGGGCCCCGCGGGATTCGTCCTATTTTACAGATGAGAAATTCGAGGTACAATGCAGACCATTTTGACCCTGGATTCCAAATTCTGGACCCGGCTCACTATGAGCTTCCCCTTCGTGATGACAGGGGGACAAATCCGCCGACAGAACCGGAAGGCTGTAGGGGGGATGGAAGAGGGTGTCGCCTCCAGAAGAGGGTCTGCAGCCCGGTACGCCCTGGTCTGGGGGTGGAGGGTTGGCCTTGTCCTAACCTCTCCCCGACCCCCGCTACCGCCGAGGCCCCGCCCGGCCCTCCCGCCTCCCCGCCCCGAGGTCCCAGCTCGGAAAGTCCAGCAAATCCCCTGCCCCCGGCCCGAGGGCGGCGCGAACAAGCGGCCCTTTCTGCGCGCGGCTGCCGACAGCTGGACCGCAGCCCGCGGGGGCGCGGACAATCCCGGGGCTTGTGGCCGGGGGCGGGGCGGCCCGGGTTGCCAAGGTGACCCGGGCGCGGGGAGGCGGCTCCGGCTCGGCGCGGGCCGGACGGGTGGCGCGGGCGGTGGCAGCACCATGAGCGGCCGGAAGCGCAGCTTCACCTTCGGGGCCTACGGAGGGTAGGTGCGCCGGGCGGGGGCGCTCGTGCGCGCGCGGGGGTGCGCGGGGAAGGGCGGGGGGCGGGGGACGCGCGCGCCCGCGGGTGTCTGCCTTGGTTTCTGTAGTTGTGAATTTGTGCTTAGGTGTGAGGTGAGCGGTTTGATGTCAGTACGTAACTCGTAGGATTGGGAAGTCTGCGTGTGCGGGTGTGTGTGTGTGTGTGTTCCGATTGGGTGCCCCTGTGCACGCGTGGGGACGCGAGTGGCCGCGGGCATTTCTGTGTTTGTGTCTAAGTGTGTGACAGTGTTTATGTGTATGACTGTGTGTGGACCGGCAGGTGGGCCTTTGTGTGTGCACTCCTGGGTGCACGTATAGGTCGTGGGGGTGGGAAAAGGCAGGTCAAGGGGAGGCCCTGCAGGGGCCCTGACTTGGGCTCTGAAGCTGCTGGGCCCCAGCAGTGAGGTTTTGGAGGAAGGGAACCTAGAAGCCATTAGGAGGCCCCCGCCCACCTCCACCCCTGGGTACCTCGCTGCCCCTATCTCAGGCTGCCTGGCTCTCAGGAACCCCCTCCTCCCAGGGCTGCTGGCTGCCTGGACCTGGAGACCTGTGGAGGCGGGGGGAGTCAGAGTGGTGTCTGGTCCATCTTGGGGTCACTGTTCCTCCTGACCCCAAGTGCCCACCCCAGAGGAGTGCAGAGGTGGGCTGGGAGGATCCTTGCCTTCGGCAGAGGTTTGGTAAATTGGAAGGAAGACTGGGTAGACAGACTGGCCAGAACCCCTTCCCTGGCTGGCCAAGCAGTTGCATAACCTTCACCAGGCCCTGCCTCCCTGTGGTCAGAGGGACCCACGGGACCCACCTTTTGGGTGCAGAGCATTTGGGGCTCACACTGTAACACTGCAGAATATGTGCTCTTTGATCTGAGGGGATTGTGTCCAAGGTACTCCCCTCTCTGGACACCCAACCTCCAAGGGGACCCTGCAGAGGGGCTGGGTGGGGTGGGAGACAAGAGGGCTGCCCTCCCTGCCTGGGGCCCTACTAGCCATCAGGTGATGGTCCTGGGTTGAGCCCTGAGCCTCCCGGTCAGCTGACACCGAGAGGCAGCCGGGCAGTGGGGCTGCATTCTGTTGTGTGACCTTGGGCGAGTCCTGGCCTCTCTGGCCTCACTTTCCCCATCTGCAGAGTCCGCCTTAGCTGATCCCTGGGAGACCCCAGCCCTGCCTCCCCAGAAGATGTCTCCTTAGCTGGCGGAGTCCGGTTTGGGGCCCCTTTCCGGTTCTCCTCTGGCCTCTGACCAGGAGGCAGGAGTTGTTTGTTGTCCCAACAGCTGCTGAGCCCCTCGGCCCCCAGCTGGGCTGGAGGCTGGAGCCCTCCCCTATCTCAAGGTGCCCTCAGAGGGCAATGGGGGGAGCCTCTGGGAGGGGGCGCTGCCTATACACCCTCTCTAATGCTGGACCTGGAGAGAGTGGGGGAGACGAGGCCAGCGGGTGGCCCCTGAGCTCTGGGGGCTTGAGGTCTTCCTCTGGTTCTGCTCTGGGTTGGGGGTGGGTAAGGAGAGGAAGCCCCCCATGGGTCTCCTGCGCCCAGATTCCCAGGCGTTTGTCCCCTGGGTGGATGTGAGTGAGCTCCAGCTCTGGGATCGAGGCAGGCCACTGGGGAAGTAGAGGGGGGTGTTCTTCCTGCCCACCTTTACAAACACCCACACCCTTCAGTCCCGTCTGGAAACACTCTAAGTTGACTCCAGCCACACCCCTACATCCTTGCTCTGATCCCAAACTGCTGTAGTCACTGTCCCACCCCACCTGTTCCAGGACATCCCATGCTGAACCCCACCCCTGCTGCCACCCCATAGCCTGGTCCTGGGCCCCTGCTCCCCTGTCCCCAATCCTGTCTCTCTTCCTTTCTTCTTCACCCCACAACTTCACATGTCCCTAAACTGACATTAGGGCCCCTGCAGCCTATGGGGGATGGTGACAGTGCATCAGGCACCTTAGAAACAATACCTCCTCTAGGCCCCTCTGCAAGGGCGGTGGTGAGTTAGGATTGGCCTGATGTGCTGGGCGAGGCCTGGTAAGAGGGTCTGCCCCCCTCACCTGCTGTCCCTCTTGCTGTGTTTCAGGGTGGACAAGTCCTTCACCCTTCACCGGAGTGCGTGGTGAGTACTGAGGGGCTCTCGGGAGGGGCTGGGCTGCTTGGCCGAACTTTAGAGACGCTCCCAAACCATTACTGCCCCCTGTAATGCCAGGCCAGACCCCACCAACCCTCCACCCATCCTCTGCAGGCCTTGGAGTGGGCAGACCCTCTTACCAGCTCTGTCCCATCACCACAGTTCTTTCTAGAGCTCTGCCTTGGAGTCAGGCAAATCAGGTTAAATCTCAGCTCTGCCATTGCCTGTGTGACCTTCAGCAATTCACTCACCTCTGTGAACTTCAGTGCTCTAATCTGTGAAATGGGGACTAAAATGCCTATTTAACAGAGCGAAAGCTGTACCCCAAAAAAAAAAGCAAAACAGGGCCTGGCATATTGTAGCCCCCCAGTGAAAGGGTTTCCTTCCTTTTCTCTATTCTTTCCCATCTCATGGTGTCTCCTGGCCACTGACCCCCAAACCCTCTACTTCCACTCCATACATAGCCTTCAGGACGCCCTCCTCCAGCCCATTTCCTGTGTCTGAGGCTGCCTCTCTCTGGAGGAGGAAGTGTCTGCAGCTTCCCCAACACTGTGAGCAGTGGGTGGAGGTGCAGCCTCACCTCGGGATTCACACCCCCCAGCCCGATGCCCCAGCAGGCGGGTGCCTCCCGGCTTCCCTGGCACCGGCATCACTTGGGTCCGGCTGGCTGCTCCTGCTGCCACTTTAACTCCAGCAGGAGAGCCCCCAACTGCTCTGGCTTCTGCTTTCTGCCCCTGCTGAGGGCTTCCTGGGGTCCCCAGGCCCTGCAGTGGCCCCCAGCTGCTGGATGACTCCTATCTGGCACCATTGCCTTACCTGCTGCCAAGAGCTCCCTAGGAAGCCACACCTGGGGCGGGAGGCAAACGGGGTGCCCAGGCTGAGCTCCAGGGCCTGCCCTTTTATTTTCCTTTGATGATCTCTGTGCCACCTGGAGCCAGTTACTCTCCCTCTCTGGGTTTTGTCTCCTGCTGCTGTGCCTCTGCTACGTGCAAAGCCAGTTTGAGTCTCTACCATGTGCAAGGCCATATGCCAAGCCCAGCGCAGGGGTAGGGTGAGGAGAGATACAGATGGAGGCGAGAAAAGTGCCTTTTCTGTCAAGGAGTTCAATAATAGTATCCCAACACCTGCCATTTGTCAAGAACCTGCTGTGCACTGGGTACTGTTAGGTGCTTGAATTGCATCATCTCACGTAATCTTTCCCACATCACTGAGTCAGGGACTATTAGCCTTAACTACAGATGAGAAGAATGGTGCATGGAAGGGGTAAGTGACTTGCCCAGGTTCACACAGCTAGTCAGTGGCAGAGCTGGGATTTGAATCTTGATCTTCCAGGCTCTGTGCAGAACCCAGAGTCTCACTCACTCCGTCCCAGGGCCTCCAGGCCACCGGGCAGATCTGACAGATGCACCTGAGGGAAGACTTGAAGATGGAGGAGGACTCAGAAGGATGGAGGAGTGACTCAGAAAGCCCACTCTAGGGAGCCTTGAATGAAGAGTCAAAGAGACGAGGGTCTAGGACTAATAGTAACTAACCACTGTGCGACTTTGGGCAAGTCCCTTCCCCTCTCTGGGCCTCAGTTGACACATTTACAAAATAAGGTTCTGGGATGACCAGGACTTGCCCATCACCCACAATGCCTTGCCCCACGCCCTCCTTGCTGGAGCTGCTGTCCTTGGTGCTAGCCCCTAGGCCCTCTCTTCCCTCATCCCCAAGCCAATTGCTTAGCCCCCAGCCTGTGCCTGGCATCTAGTTAGTGCCCTGTAAGTGGGTGGTCACTTTGACTATCAGTTATGATCTTCTGGCATTCAAGGCCTGTCTCCACCTCACCTTCCAGGCTGGGACTCACTTCTCCCATG